>NC_140772.1:152791166-154041166 GCF_044657685.1 Stegodyphus dumicola | reverse complement strand
CAAGCTAATCTGAATCATTTGCCAGTAATGCACAAAACTTAAAGACCTCTATTCACTGACAATTCCCAATTTACCACAAACCATCTCAATTATTCACATAAACTTAATAGAGTTTCCATAAAAATTATTGCAATCATGCTACTCACATTTCTCCTAATTAATTTTCACTCTGAGCATTAGTTGTAACAGTCCTAAATAAAAGTCCAAAGTCCAGTCCTAACATTTTCATGGTAAAATATCACTGTTTCAAAAATAAAAAATTCCTTATTTATCACACTTAATTCCTACAAAGTATAAGGCAAATTTCAATTATTCTAGGTAAATTATGACAAAACAATATTGGATTAACATGCCATTCCCACTGCGCAAATCCGTCCAGAAAAAAATTCTATAGAATAAAAAGTTTGTTCAGATAAGAAAGATCAACTTCTCATTGAATTTTATTTAGTCTAAAAGTTTTATATTTATGAAATAAAGATATATATATTTATTCTAAAACAAAATTTGAAAAATATTTTGATTTTACAGATTTACTGATTACAGAGTCTACATCTCCCAAATCCACATATTCCGCATTTGAGAAAGTAGAAAATACAGAATTTTGACTGTGCCTGAGCTACAATCATCCTTCTCTTCTTTTCTATTCATTTCTATCTATCTTTTGTAGGTAAAAAAATTCCTAAATATTGTAAATAAACTGTCATCACTGCTGTTACCTTATATATTGGCTTCTCTGTTTTGTGCTTCCTCTAGAAATTTGGCCCTATTCTGTTGGTTTGTGATAGCAAATTTTGCATTGTTCCACAATATATAAAAATTATTCTTTCGATAAGGCTCATTTAATCTAACCCCAATTAATCAGAAGTTGACTGACAGATAACAAAAGAAATAAAATTGTGTAATTCTTAATGTAGATTGGCTTATATTTACGTTATACATAAAACAGTGGGTCAATTTATCTAATTTAATAACAAGGACCTAAACAATAGATAAATAAAACAGTAGTGTAACATTGCTTTTATGTACAAAGACAGCAAAAATATAATACTTTCAGCCAATATTACAAGCAAACTGAGGGATTAGCCATGGGAAGCCCCCTCAGTCCCATCCTGGCTGATATCTACATGCATTATTATGAATCAAAATTGTTTGAAACTTTAAACTTCCCGGCATGGTTCCGCTACGTAGACGATACTTTTACCCTGTTTGAAGGTAATAAAGATGATTTAAATAAAGTTCTTTCAACAATGAATTCTATTGATCCTGCTATTCAGTTCACTTTTGAACTTGAGACTTGCAATTCTCTTCCGTTTCTCGACATTCTGGTCACACGTAACACATCCAACTTCAGTACTACAGTTTACCGTAAACCTTCATCGGTTTGCCTTCCACCACACTTTAAATCATGTCATCCGACTAAACAAAAGTTAGCTTCATTTTATTCCTATGTTTTCCGTGCTCTTCAAGTTTGCTCCTCCAAACTAGCCCTTGATGAAGAACTAAATTATTTAAAAGCAATAGCTATTGACAGGGGCTTTTCACCCAACATTATTAATCAAGCAGTTAAAAAATTCTCATCTGAACACACTAAAAGCCACACTCTTATTTTAGGAGATTATAAAAATTCTGTTGTTATTCCCTTCTTTCCATCAATTAGCTATAAAGTTGCACATATTTTGCAGAAATTTAACTTTCGGGTTGTTTATTCTCCCATCAATAAAATTCCAACTTCTATACTCAAGGACCCCATTCCGGATATGAATTCCTGGGGTATTTATAGGATTCCTTGCCAGTGTGGTTTAATTTACATTGGCCAAACTAAGAGAGCCTTAAAATTTCGCGTCAAAGAACATGAGGCATATGTTAGAAAAAAGGAAACACAGAAGTCTTCTGTTGCTCAACATTGCTGGTCCGAAAATCACACTTTCAATTTTTCTGCTGCCAAAATTATTCAAAAAACATCTTCCATTGGAGAACTGGATTTTCTAGAGGCATTTCACATTCATAAAAATCTTTCTGTTCTAGTTAACGATCCTAATTCCAATCCAAATTTGCCTTCGGCTTTTAGAGAAATTATGTTTTAGTTCTGGTTTCGCCAACAGATGGCGCCACTTGCTTATTCTTGTTCAGGCTTTCTTATCTTATCTAATCATTATTTCCTATCTTGTTCATTTGCGGTTTTGCAGCTGAAGATGATGGTTCGGTAAAACCATCGAAACTAGTCCTGTGAAAATTTTGTAGGTATAACACTGATTTTTGTTGTTTGACTTCTGAATTAGTACTTTCAGCCAAATTAATTATTATTTAAATGGTAAATATATTTCTTATTATGCAATCAAATATTACATAAACGTCAGCTATCATTAAAAAAATAAAACGAGGATATTCAGTTTTTTAGATCAAAAGCTTAACCAGAGCATATCTTCATAATCTGAGAAATAGTTTTCTTAAAAATTTATCTTTTGCATCCTGTAGATATTTTCAAGCAGTTTTTTCAAATCAATCCCAAACTCTGAAAATTAACATTTTGCTATCAGAATGCACAATACCTCCAAAACTGTAAAGCATCCATCTTCACAAAGATACTTAAAAAACTTTATGTACTTTGATTACTTTTTATTCTTTGATTGAAATTGTTCTGTAACAGAAAACTTTATTTATTTTTTGGATTTTTAATTGATTTAAATATAGCACATTAAGTTAAATTATTAGAATGATTTGAAAACATTAGAATAAAATACTTAACTATGCCACTGACTGACATAAAAATTTTGTAAAACATGCATAGCTGTAACATAACAGCATATTTCTTCCTTTTTTTCCTCTTTAGATGGAATGTTAGATTCATTTTGAAATATTTTCAATTTTAATGACTACATTTAGGCAGTACACAATAATAAAGAATCAAATTGATATCCTTTGGCTTTCCATCATGCTGCTCTCTAAAGAGCAATACAAAATTTTGTTTTACTCCAAAAGTACAGGGAATTTTTCAAGCCTTATAAAATATTAAATTATTAAGTAATTAAGAAAAATGTAGAAATTAAAATAAACCTACCATACTGGAGGCCATCTATTTCTATTTAAATAAGCTTGATTTTCTGGATGAAGATTACGAAGCAGTTTCGGTGTCTTACGACAAATGTCATTATAATTTACTGCAATGTAATACAAGCACCAGTCAGCTAACTGATCTGCATTATGCATCTGAAAAAAAAAAAAAAAAAAAAATGTAAGACTGATGCATTAAGCTCACAATAAATAATAAAAGTCAGAGCATTTAATTCCTTTATTCATTAAATTACTGGAATTATTCCTTTCATATTCCAAGAGCTTAGCATTAGTTATTAGCAATTCACTACGCTAGAACGTTTCTGAAGCAAATTCCTTTTTACCAGAACAATTATAACCTAATTAATTACTTAACAACATATTATAATAAATAATCAATTTTAGCAAGTTCTCATTTGTTAAAATAGCATTAGAAAAATAACACATAAAAATCTTACACATAACACACAAATGAGAAAAATTTTATATCAAACCGAAAGTATTTAGAAATATTTTTTTAAGCATATGATTGAAAGCATGAGATTCTTTGTAAATGTGTCTGCACTACTGGGGGTGTTTAAAAATTTGATGGGCCAAAAGTATCCCCGAGAGGTTGGCGGTAGGGAAAAAGGCCACAAAACTTCAATGTTCTCAATCAAAATTGGAATATTCCTGGAAAAAGTCAAACCTCTAGCAGTGAACAAGCCAGGGGATGCTTTCCTTTCACGCCACTTATGGTTACCAAATTTATTCATGTATTTTCTCTCTTTTTAACTACTTTTATTGCACAAAAATTAAAATAGAAAATTATGCTTTAGTTTTGAAAGACACAGTAACAGTGAACATGAGGAATTTAAAGTATTCATAGAAAAAATAATAATAGCTATTACAATATTATTTCTTTAACAAAAACCTACATCCAGACACCCATAATCCGGACCTCAAAGCTACAAACGTTCTGCGCATGCATCAAAGCATTATACCATGGAGGTAGGAAGTAAGACGGAGTAGCTCTAAACAGGTTTCTCCTGTACCCTACTCTGAAGCACTGGCGATCCTTACATGGTGACCAAAACATTGGGTCATTTACCATTAAGTTCAGTGGGTTTTGATGTGATCGGATATAAATATTTTGTAATTACGTCGTAAATATACATATAAATGTATATATTTTCTTTTCTTCAAAACTTCAGCGTCCTAAGTATAAGAAAACAACATATTTTTAAACAACATTTCATTCTGAACAGAATTAAATGCTATACTTTTCACAGAACAGTTTAATTTGAATGAAATATTTTCACAAGTTTTCGTTAATTACATTAGGGAAAAAACTTAAGGTAATTTGATTTTATTCGATTAAGATAAAAAAATTAAGATCAAAGTTTATTGTATTATTAATATTTAAATTATGCATTATTTCTTTTCTATTTATAGAGCTTCTTCCTAAAATACTTTCTTAAATATGACATGATATTTTGGCTTCTGAGGCATATTTTAAATCGAAAAATATAAGTCAATTTATAATTAATGCTCTATTCGGTTCATTTTAAATTACAGAATTATTAGAAATTAGCAAAATACTTTAAATAGTACTTAACTTTCTATGAACATTTCTGAAAGGGAATAAAATAAGGATTTTATTTTTAATTAACCTAAATAAGTAAAACGTGTAAGCCCAAAGTGATTATTTTTCAGATATATAAAATTAAAACGATGGGGTTAAAATGAGCAGCAGTAAAGCCTCTCCTCTACAAAATTTTAAAAGGTACATGTTACAATAATATATGGATGTGAAAAAAATTTATTTTATTCAAAACATTTGGAACATAAAATAAAAGTACGAATACTCTATCAAGGGTATCGAAAGACGTATACAATTTTAGATGTACCGTAAGGTATTTTTCATTCTTTAAGCATAACATTTTTGTTAAAATCTATATTTTTGTAGTTCCAACAACTTAGAATTTTATAAAACAAATTCATAATCAAAATCGCTGTTGTTAGTTATCGAAAAATAGCCAAGATGTGATTTTTGTGTAAATGTCACTAAACTATACAAATCCATCACACTATGGATGTTTCTTTCATGCGAAAGTGTCCCTTTTTCGATTTGTATGGAACTGTCATATGTTGAAATACTATCAGAACACTGTCAAGCGAGCTTCTGAATATAAACAATGAAAACCCAATCTGGTGACCGAAGCTTCGAAGCAGTGCTTCACTTCTAGTGCCGGTTGGCCACTCCTTCCTTTCCTACCTCCATGTATTATACGTTGACGCATGCGCGTAATACCTTTACGCATGCGTATATGCGTGTACGCATGCGCGTTTAATGTATAACGGAAGATATAAGCTAAGCTAAAACTATCTAATTATCTATTTTAGTTAATGTTGCAGATTGCGTTGTTCCTTAATCTTCGAATTTTTTTAAGACTGTTAGAGCAATTTTATAAAAGTAAGTTGGAACTTTCGATTATGTCAAATAGAATTTTCGATGCTGGGGCTGCAAAAGAATCTGCAAAGGGAAAGCATGTTTCGATGTTCATCAAACAAAAAGTTTAAATTAAACAAAAACAAACAAAAAGTTTAAATTGTTTTAACAAAAAGTTTAAATCGCTGCAAAAAATGGATAAAGACTGCTTTGTTTCTCTAACCATTCCGAAATCTGTTTATCAATTTCATGCTGCTGCTCTGCAGGGGGGGGACGTCGTGGTGCGCAATGAAACAGGAAGTTGATCTGTCAGCACTATCCTTATCTTCAGGGCAGATGTTTTTACTTTATTCGGCTTGTAATTCCTTACTAAATATAGTATTTCATCTCGATGTACTCCGTCTTTGATATGATTTAAATCAAATTCCTCGTCATTATAAATATCGCGAATACACATCAAATAGTTTTCTGGTTGCAATTTTCTAATCTCGACTATGCGTAATGTATGATTTACGCATGCGCGCATTGAAAGAAATGTTTAATAAAGTAAACAAATAAATACTGACCTTTTTTTTTTTTTTTTTTTTTTTTTTTTTTTTTTTTTTTTTTTGTAAATTTTAATACTCTTTAGATCATAATTGCTCTTTATTTCAAAAATTACGGTTTCATATTTTTAATTTTATAATTTCTGCATGCCATCTTACCAGATTTAAACTGATGATCTATAATCCTGAAAAATCGATAATCCGTAATCGCCCCGAAGTCCCGACGAGTCCGGATTAAAGACTTTTGACTGTACTTACTTTCTTCAAGTTATTCACAATTATTGCTTCATCAATCAGAGCCCATGCACGCAAAACCCATGAGCAAATCAATCAGTAAAACGAAAATAACCATTATGTGGATAAATCCATTTTATGAATGCCTTGAGGGAAAAGAAAATAACTTGAATACTTTAAAGTTTTCAGAACTTTGTGCTAAAAGTACAGGGAAAAATATGCTAAGATATTAATTATGTCATTCTAGAGTAGTGCCTCTCTCACACTTTTAGTTTTCTGATCATTAATAATAATAATAATAAAATTCTCAATATCTCCCCACCGGGAAGAAGCCGTACCTGTATTTTTAAAAAAGTAAGTAAAAGTAAAACAGTAACCAACTTCTTTTGGATTGCTTTTAATATAAATAAAATTAACAATAAATATACAGTCATATTTAATTAATTTACATAAAGGACAGTACTATGAACTAAACTAATAACAACATAAGTTTAACAGGAAGCAGCAGCCTGATAAGCTTCTAACCCAGCGGTTCTCAACCTTTCCACTAATGTGTACCATCTAAACAAAAATTGAAAACCTTTAGTACCACCCCTAAATTTTACAATGATTTTTTTTTCAATTTCTGAATAGAAATATTAAATAATAATAATAACAATAATAATAAAATCTGAATGCTTTCTGATTTTACATTATGCCCAAAGAGACGCCTTTTTTAGCCTTTTGTGTGTAACTTTTATTTATTAAATATGTTCTTTGCACTTAAATCATAAAATTCAATTCAACAGCAATATCGCAAATTAATTTTAAAATGAGCATATCTCTAGAATTTCCTAGCCACAGTCTTGCACGCTGGAGATAAAAAAACTTGTTGTTTTTTTTTTTCTGTACAGTTTTGCCATTGCTCACTTTGAAATCGTTGAGTTTGTTAATAAAAAATTCATTGTAAATTTAGTTTCAGGTGCGACTTTATCAGAGAATCTCCAGAATGTTTTCTTGTTAAAGCCTGAGCTCCGTCACTGCATACGGCAATGCACTTATTCGAAGGACATTCTCAGACATAAAAATTGTCACTTATTTTGAAAATTTCACTTGCAGTCGCTCTATCATGAAGAGATTCACAAAATAAATACTCTACAACAATTCATTTATCTTCTTCGAAGCATATGTAAACTAATAATTGAACAAAGTTTGTTATATGCAATCCAAAATACTCACTGTGTTTTATTTTTTGAATAAGTATCTTTTACGGAATTTGTCATTTCATAAATTCGCCGACTTACTGTATCATTTGATGATGGAACATTATTAAGTTCATTAGCCTCTTTTTCGTTGAATAATGTTAAAATGATATCTTTAGCTGCTGGTAATATAAAGTTTTCTCCAATAGTATGAGCCTGCCTAGTCTTAGCAATTCTTAGGCTTACCACGTAACTAGCTTCCAAAGCTTTTTCACTTGAAGTAACAAAAACCTTTCATAACTTGTCTACCATTTTGAACTCTGATAATTTCTTCTTAAAACAGACTTCAGATTTATCCTTTAAATTGGCATGCTTAGATTCAAGATATCCTTTAAGATGGTTTCATACTTTAATTGGATAATAGTTCACCGCCAACAACACATTGAGGTTGAGGGTCCATTTCATCTCCATTCCAAGGAAACCCAAATGATAAATACCTTTCATTATGTTTTCTAGAAACACTTTTCTTTTCTTTTCAATATTCTTAGTGCTAGTAGATTGTCCTGGATCCATAACCTTTGTATTGTCACTTTTCGCTTAGTCAATCCTAGCCATTTTTCCATTTTGAAAAATCTAGGTTTGTTTTATTATTTTTTGGCAAATATTTAAATGCACAATATATTACGAATTCTTCAAAAACAGAAGGCAATATTATTGTGTAGAAAAGTAAGGAATACAAAGCAACAAGAAGAAAAAAATTCCTACTGTTAGACACAGCAAACCGATGTAAAAAATGATTCTCATTGAAAATGGAGCGATTTTAGCCCGGACATGGCGACACATAAAGTTCTGACATGTTAATAAATTGATAAACGCTAAGAGAATTGATGAGATATAATTATCTTTTTTATAGGAACTTAATTTCATTTTCTATTTAAGACAGCATCCATTTCTTTCGCACCTTTTAAATCATCATTTACGGCAAATTTTGTTATGTCTACGGCTAAAAGAATATTTGTGAAATGTACAACATGGAAGAACTACAAATTCTGCTATATGGAGACAGATCTTTTGCCTCTTGCTAAAATCTATAAGCGGCTACTGACCTTGAATAAAGCTCAGATCACATATTGTTGGAGAAAAACCTCAATCAGGATGTTTGGGTTTTACTTTTTGAATTTGATAGTTAAAAATACTTTGCTTCTTTGCATACCACCGGTTGAGAACCTCTGTTCTAACCAGTTTGCTAATATTTAACTCCATTTTTACTTCCTTGTACGAAGTAAAAAGGAAGTATTGTAATCGCAAAAAGTTTCAGGCATCATATTTCAATGCAAATATTCATTTTCACGGCTATCGAATGCAATTTAATGATGTTTTTGCATGACATCTGTACATAAGGACAGGACAAAGGACTCTTTTCCCCCCAAAAAAAATTTAAAAGTACTTCAAAATGAATTCTGAAGATAATTTTTCGTGGCATCGTACGTGTGTATATCTTGCATAACTCAAAAACGAGAAGCCTCAGAGCATTGAAATTTTGTATATAGGACTGCTATAACATGTAGATGTGCACCTCGTATTTTGGTTGCAATCGGCTGCACCAAAAGTATATAAAAATATATATGTTACTCGGCTCAGTGAACTCAATTTCTTTATTCTTACATGCTTGTAAATTATGCATTTTTTTGCACAATTATTGATTTAAAATGATTGAATTATGTTGTTCTTATCTTCCGGTTAAGGTTTTTATGCCTTTAGTAAATATGTATGCAATATTTTTAGAATCATTAACAATTTAAAAGTTGTTTAAGTGTCGCTAAACCAAATAACTTTTTCCATGGCGGCCATTGCTTGTTTACATTTGAAACAACAGAATAGTAGATTTGTTGCTAATCTAGAGAAAGTAAACTTTGCAATAACAAAGATAACACCTTCTTTTATTATTGCAAATTAAATCTCGCTTAATCCATTCTGGAATTTATTTGAGGAAATAAGTGTTTAAGATTTACTTCATAATTTTCAATACAGACATCATGAGTTTTAATGTATTTTTGCCTTGTTGCGAAGTGATAACTGAATTAATTAAATGAGAAAGACTGAACCGTCTGTGGAAAACTGTTTGTTGTTGTTGCTCTTTGCTTAATTTCTTTTATACATCATTTTAGATTTATTATAGTATTTGAATAAAACATGCGTTAATGATTAGATAAGAACATGACGCAAATTCTTAAGATGTTATAAATTTTGTGCATTCTGAGTTAAATGAATGAAATGTAATGCAGGCAAATTCTTAAAATGTTATAAATTTTGTGCATTCTGAGTTAAATGAATGAAATGTAAGTGAATCTAGCGCCAGAGTGTCGCTATGTTAAACAAATATAGTGAATTTTAACCCGCGAGCACGCGCGCTAAAATTACGAACACAAGAAGGTGCGCTGGGTAGGTCATACCCGAAAGCAATTAACATGTTTTAAATTATATTAATAATATAAATATGAGTATAAATGTGGATTAACATAAAAAACAATGAACTTTAGAATATTTTAAAGAATATAATAAATGAATTTTGCACATCTTGGGCAGACTAAACACATATGCTCCATACAAATACTGATACATACTATTACATTTCTCGCACAGAAACCATGTCTTTCTGTCCTTGTTTTTAGGGCCCTTAGCGACCCTTCTGTTTTTAATTTTTTTTAGATGGTGTTTCCATGTTGCAATCTTCTGAAATTATTTTTTCTTTTAGTTTCAAAGGGAGCATGATTTGCTGCCACCGTTGATTTGACTGAACTTCTACTTTCGAATAACTAGTATTTCCTAGAATTTTAAAGATAATGCTTTTAGAAGCAGTCCCAACATTTGTTCGGAATTTGTTTTTCTTCCATACCAAGCCATTTTTAACCAACATAATTTTCATCATGTCATTGATTTTAATTCACTATCTAATTCAGTGTCTGTATCACTGTCTATTGATGAATTATAAATGCTGATGTGTTTTTCATCTATTAATTCTTTCTCCTCTTCTCTAAACATTTTATCATCTGTTGAAATGGTTTCTAGCATATTTCTGAACCTTTTCCATTTCTTTATCGTAACTCAGATGCGGTGCCATGCTGACTAACTAAGAAAGTGGGGGTGAAAATCTGAGCTACCCGGCACACGTACTCGCGGGTTAGACAGTGCAATTATGCACTATCAACGAAGTAGATTTAATTCAATGCAATAAGTTTAAATGAAATGCAAGAAAAAATGGGTATAATTCAATATTCTGTACAAGAAAGTCATGTGGTGCACACATCAGATTTTTTTAAGAAAATTCTCAGAACTTTAAATCAATTAATTACCAGCAGCAGATATCTTTTTTTAATTATTAGAATTAATACAACAATGAACCAGCAATTCACTAAATAAGACAAAGGGAATGCTATGAGAAGTTCCTTTACAACATTCACAAACAAGGATAAAGTTCAGGTATCTACTTTTGCAGCCCCAAACAGTTGATATCCACCTTTAAATTTAAATTTTAGCTTCGCATTTGTTCTTAACTCAGTAAATTGTTCTAAATTTGGAGATCCTTCTGAAACTGCACAGGCAAATGGACTGTAAAGACAATCAGGTACATCTGTTTTTGAAATATCTTTTCTTGAAGTTCAATTTCAGAGTTTCCAAATACTGGCAACACTCAAGTACATCTTTGCCATTTTTTCTACAGTTGGAAAATTTGCAAAGCAACTAAATTCTTCTCATTCTAAATTTTTTTTATGAAGCTTTGCTATAAACTCAGAAATTACGTCTTTTTGTTTTTATTAAATGCAGGTCCTTGCCTTGGAAATAAAGGTATGATTAATTGAATTTATTAAACAAATCTGTCAGACTGTCAAACTGTATCAATTTCTGAATTCATCAAGCATGCTCTTAAAGCAGTAGCTCTATCTTCCAAAAAATTTAGCATTTAATTGAAAAGTTTGGAACAATGGTTCAAACAAGTATCCTTTGATAGCCAATGAACTTCTGGATGAAGAATGAACCAGATGATAGATTTCCTCATTTGCAATACAAAGCTCTCCAGATAATCTATCATTAAAGAATTAACGACAAGTTATCTGGAAAAATTTTAATAAACAATCAGAAAGATATCAAACCTTCAGTATACATGTAGGCTGAGTTTAAAATATATAGAGAAACAATGCTTTTTGAGTTAAACATTAACGTTTGGTATCTGTAGACCAACTTCTAAGAAAATGATGTGATAAGTCAATACAACAAACAAATATATCTTCTTACAGATTGCACATGCAGGAGAACAAATATATAACAAAATGAAACAAATTATCTAACCTTAGATATTTGGATCTAGATGTTAGGGTGCCTAAGTATAAGAAGTAACATGTTCCTTGATAGAATAAAAAATGCCTACAGATTTCACTCTTAATATTTCAAAGCATAAAAAATAACTACAAATTTACAAATAAAAGTAACAGCATTGCTCACATTGGAGACTGTTTTGAATTTAAGTTCAGTTCATAGATCATTTCAGTTAGTATTTTATCAAGTTAGTGTGCAAATCACTTTAGTTTGTAATTCAAAGTAAGTGGATGAGACATTAGACATCAGCTGTGAACGACATATTTCTGGAAAGGCAGGCAGAGGTAAGACCTAAATACTGCAATATAAACACTATCCTTTTCACTGCCCACTGTTACAAAATACCCCCTTCCAATTTGCCTGGAGCTTCAGTTATGCCCTTAGACTTTTACACCTATGGAGGGCAGTGCCATTCACTTTGAACTCTAGTGGATGCGCACCTTGTTACGAAGATAACCATTACAGCATTTCATACGCATCACAATGTTAATGATTAGCACTCACAGTTTAATATTACTAGTTACAAAATGATCAGCTTTTAGTACGAAATTTCTTTGCAGTTAACCACTTATATGCACTAAATAAAATGGTAAAAATATTATTAGCTTCAAATTCTTTATGTTCTTTTCATGAAAACAGCAGAATTTAAAAGGCATATCATCGAATTATAATTCTCTTTCTAATCTCAAAAGACACAATTATGACAACAGGAATGTAGATATTATTAATACCATGATTTAACACCTAATTGCTAAAGCAAAATAAAATCAAAGAGTAAGACTGTATTATGATTCTACACATAATGACACATTCAGACTTTTTTGGGGGTTATTATAGTGAATTTAATTAAATTAGTTTGTTAAAATGAATTAATTTACCTGAAAACGAAAGAAAAATATTACATCGAAAAATTTAATATCTTATTATGGATTACAGCAAATTTTATTATACATGCTTATCAGCTCTATGAATGCTTATCAAATAATTTAGCAGCTGAAACTGAACATAAAATTCAAGAAAACTTTATTTTAAACTTTATGCATGAAGACTCCAGACTAAATACATGCAATATATTTATGACATAATATTTTAATTTGTAAATAGTAACATATGTTTGCAAATTTCTATCTATAAAGTAAAACATTAAAAACAATGACTGAAAATACTCTATAAAACTGGGATTCATATAAACGCCATTTACACAGAACATGGAGGTAACAGATTAGAAGAAAAATGCAACATAATGAATTAAGCAAAAAATAAATAAATAAATAAATAAATAAATAACGGCTTTCTGCAAAATATAAATAAGGGACATATATATTCCAAAGATAGTTACTTTGGGGAGCTAACATACTAGTAGAGTGATTCTATTTATAATAACTAGTTTTGGTTGCATTTACGTTACGTAATATGTAAACTGCTATTGAACTAAAAACAATATTATAACTATACAAGAAACTCTATTAACAATATAATAATAAAAATTGACATTTACTACTGAATACACAGAATAGCTATTTAAAGATAAGTTATTGTCCTTATTAAGTGAGGATACTGCTAGCAACAAGTCTCTCTCTAGTCTAGTTGAGAGTCTTAGAATGTTCTGGGCACTTGCTACGACAGGAACATTTTGAAGAGTTAATTATTCATGCCCTTTTTATTTTTCAGTTGTTTTTTACGTCATCTGATTCATCATAATCAAAGATGATATTAGAAAAGCCGCACGATCATTAGTCCATCAGCCCCCTGAAATTAAGAGACAGATAAAGTGCATATCGCTAAAATAACACTGGTCATGAAGTTTTGAATCTTGCAATGTTAAGTGGTGCCATTACTGTATAAGGTTTTATTCCTTCAATGTTTGAGCATGTAATCTCACACCTTACAACAGCTTGAAGATTGTGAGGAGAACATACATATAAATTTCTTACCTCTGTGTGATCTGCCACACCTTACAAAGTAGAAAGGAGTTCAAAACCTAATCCAATTATGTGTTGACATCTGCAACAACTAGTGGGAGTATTGTAAAATAAAATATTTAAACCCATCCAATATTCAACTTGGAACACACCATTAGAAATAAAATTGAAAAACACAGTGACTAATTGCATAAAAATATACAAAAACAATGTATACTAAAATTGGAAACAGTAAAAATGTAGCTTATTTATATCTTTCACCACATTGTTGCCAGGGGGGTTGAGCAAAAAAAAGAAGTTAATGAACCAGCTTGCTTTTGAAATGATAATGACACAAACTGTAAATTAGAATTTAATACTTCAATAAACCATAGAAAATTAAACATAGAAATTCAAGGAAGGATATCCTGAGGTCAGATCACTTTAAGGGTTACCCACCCCACTTCACCTACCACTAACCTCAGAAAGGATTTTAATATTGCCCAGTATTTTGAGTGCCTTGTTACCACAGACACTATACACTCGCAAATATCCATACTTCTCTGGAATTTCAACCTGAGCCCTTCCATACAACAGTCAACATCATTGATCACTGTGCACTGAAAATAACTATAAAATAAAGAATCAAGTCAAAATAAAAACAACAACATTCAAATCTTCTATGTATTATTGCTAACATTAACTTTTATGCAACATTCTTCTATATGTAAAAAAAAAAATTCCAATCAGAATGCATCACACATGTGCAAAGATGGTAAAAAAAATCTAATCAGAATGCATCACACATGTGCAAAGATGTCAAATCAGAATGTGTCACAAATGTGCAAAGATGTATACTATGTGCTGTCAAATACAAAAAAAAAAAAAAAAAAAAAAAAAAAAAAAAAAAATTATTATGAGAAATAAACATCCATCTGTTCTGATGGTTAGGCTTTTGGCTGTGGCTAGCAGACTGTAGTTTCTTTCCATAGAGCCGAGACTACTCCGAGTACTTTACCTATGGTCAGAAGTCATCTTGATCTATGTTCTATCACGAACCATTATCCCATCTGGGCAGTAGCACAGGAATGTGTCACAAGCATTTTTAGTGTACATATATTTGACATTTAAAAATTTTTCACAAATAACCAGGACAAGCTGGCAAACTGGCTGGGATCATACCTTCAAAACCTTCAAACTGGGACAATACTGGTCAAATGCGAGCATCTGGTAAGCTCATTTAAAGTGACAAACACAGAATTATACACACTTTTTTAAGCAGATATACCGGATGGCCATAATTAAACTGACAGTGCTCACAGTGTTCTGTAGCGTGATCTATTTGCGAGAATGACACCACATTTTGTAGGAAGATTAAACAAGACGGGGGGACGAAGGATTCCGCAAAAAAACAAATTAGTTCCAAAAGTCACCGCTAGGGGAATATTTGGCGCTGTGTAATATAAAATAGAGTGTTAACAAGTGCAAATTAATACAGAATAAAATTACCTTTTATTATGAACATTTTCTGATTTAGTTCAAGTGCAATATGGCAACACTTTTAAAAAAGTGTAAAATCTACATAAACATCGATAAAGTCTCATGATCTGCAATATCACGTATGCTGAGCAGAAGAAGAAGTTCTTTATTCAAATTTCACATTACATCCATTCGCACAGTGCCAGCTGCTTGGGTTTTAAAAGGCAATGTGTTACGTTTCGAATCAATCGGATTGAAAGTTTATGTGCAATGTCTCCTTCTTTAGTCGAGCGTGCGTTACTGATCAAATTCCTTTACCTCAACCAGTGCAACGCATCAGCCGCTCTTCGTGCTTTTAGAACGCACAAAAAAAAATGCATAAAGGTAACGGTCCTGTGTCAGTTAATGGGCTAAAAGCAATGGTTGCGACGTTTGAGAAAAGAGGTTCTCTGAAGGTTCAGTCAGGCAGAGGATGAAAACCTGTACCACAGGATACAATCGAAGCAGTTGCTACGGCGATTGTCGACAGAGGACCAGACAATATTGCTGCCACCTCTAGTGCTCATGGAGTAACTTGGAATATGGATATGCCTTATAGTACGGTATGGAAAATCTTACGAAAGATTATCAACTTTTATCCGTACAAGATCAGCCGTGTACACGAGCTACTGTACCCCGACCATGATAAGCGATTGACTTTTGCTCTCACCTTTCTTGCCAGAATGGAGGTGGATGATGATTGGCCGTGGAAAATCTTATGGTGAGACGAAACCCACTTTTACCTGAATGGAACTATGAATACCCAGAACTGCCGAATTTGGGATGACAAATCACCACATGCAGTCACAGCAATTTCCTTACATTCACCAAAGGTAACTGCTTGGTGTGTGTTCACAGCGGAATTTATCATAGGTCCATTCTTCTATGAGAACATTACCCCGACAGGACAGGAAACCTGTTCTGTTACCGGAGAGAAATATCGCCACATGTTGAACAGTTTTGTCATTCCGGCACTTCAGCAAAGACAATGCCTGGGGTAAATCATTTTCATGCAAGATGGAGCCCCTCCACACGTTGCTGTATGGGTGAAACAGATGCTACAACAGAAATTCACAACAGAAAGAGTCATTAGCCGCTACTTTCCAACTGCATGGCCACCTCGGTCGCCTGATCATACCCCATGCGACTTCTGGCTATAGGGTTACCTTAAGTCCAAGGTCTATCAAAGACTGGTCCAGGACCTGGCTACATTGAAGGATAACATATCACGGACTGTACGGGAGATTCCTGCAGACATGTTACTTTCTGCTGTTGTGCATACTGTGCACAGAATGCAATATGTGGTCCACAACAACGGCAGCCATATTGAACCTCATTTGAATGCAAAATAAAAGGTAATTTCCGTACTGATTTGCATTTGTTACCACTCTATTTTCTATTACACAGCACCAAATATTCCTCTAGCGGTGACTTTTGGAATTAATTTGTTTTTTCGCGGAATCCTTCGTCCCTTGTCTTGCTTAATCTTCCTCCAAAATGTGGCATCATTCTCACAAATAGATCACGCTACAGAACACTGTGAGCACTGTCAGTTTAATTATGGCCACCCGGTACTTATATTTTTCGAATTACTAACTAACTACAAAATATTTTTTATAACATTTCATCAAAACTTATAATTTTTTTATCATGGTTGCACAGCAGCATGAACATATAAAAGAATTGGTAGCTGCTATGGCACTCACAGACTTAGGTTTGTAGACCCCTGTTATACACATAAAATTTCACATTCAGTTCCACGTTTATGTCATTTCTCAATGTAGAAGATTTGTTCCATTCGCCTAATTGCGATATTTGCAACTGTTGCATCAATTTACTCGTTTCCTCCAAAGGCTAGTGTATGTAAGCACAGAAGGCTAGCTTTTCAATTTGTTACACACGCAAGTCCTGTCAGCTCTTGATATATCTGATTTTGGGCTCTATGTATATTGGAAGAAAAGGAGTCAAAGCACAAAGAGAGAGGTTCATTTTCGAACTATAATCAAGAAATACCACTCATTCACAACATTTTTAGAGAACTTTGAAATTCCACAGCTAAACCCATGCTTGGAGGGTTAGGATTATATTCTCATCCTAAATTCAAAAGGGCTGTGTTATTCTGTTAATATGCAAGTATAATTTTATGATTTAAGAATAGCATAACATTTTAGTAAAATTAACATTTTTTATTTTTAAATTTAACCTTAATTAGTGCAGCTCCAATTCACCATTCCATTCAAACCTGTACCAACCTGTAATGGTCATAAACAAGACGTTTACTTAATTTTCAATAAATGATTATTTGTGTTCTTAATGGTTTCAAAAAAGATTTTTAAGGCAAATGCAATTTTCATACAATTTTTTTTTAATACAGCAATTTTCATACTGTTCATATTTCAAAATAAATATGCACTAATTTTTAGCTTTTTTCTTTACCCATAAATATATCCTAAATTAATTTTATGAACAAATTTAACCAACTCGGAAGATATTCTGTGGTCGTAACCATTCTAACACAAAGATCATGTAATAAAGGCACCGCAATCACAAATCATTAATGGATTAAGCAAATTAACTTTTTATCTATTCTAATTTCAATGAATACTTACTTGACAAGGTTCCAACAAGCGTAAAGCATGTTCTGTAGCATCAACGCCAGCATTGGAAAGTTTCACAAGTTCACGAATAACTTGCGCTTCTACAAGACCAACCAATCTGGGTAGACACAGTCGATTGGCAAGTTCCAAAAGTTCTAGACAATTGGAGGGATTCACAGAATCATCAATTTCATCAGTATACAGGTACACTAAGAGTTGCTGGAAGCAGCACTTTGTCACACCAGGAAAATGCACCTAAAATTAATTGAAAAGAATTTCATACTTTTATTGTTTGCAGCAATGGATAAAGCAAAAAGGAGAATAATATTTTTATATTAAGTTCATTTCAAAACACCAAAAAAATTTACTGGTGTTTCGGCCATTTTTTTAAAAGAAATTATCCTTTTCTCCCCCCCCCCAATAACTACCACAGCAGCATTAGAACTTTCACAGTATATTTAAAGAGCAAGTCAATTGTTCTGTGGCAAAGTTATATGGTTTTGACTGCTTTACATGACATGATGAAGTAGCATATGTTACAAATGTTGTTAGATATATCTTTCAGTAGTCTCCATAATACTGGTACCTTCTGGAACTATTTCAGCTACATTGTAAAAGAATATGCTATTGACGCTACACTTAGAGTAAATATCTAATCATGTTGCTAAAACTTATCTTTCAACATAAAACTTGATACTCTTTGGGAAATTTTCAGCAAGTGCTGTAAAAGTAGACAATCCTCATGCTACATTTAGACTGAATATCTTTCTGGATTGTTGACATACATTTTGCAAGGTACAACATTACTCTTCACAGTATTACTCTAAGACACATTAATAAACTTACAACTTTTGCCGAACTTTCTCGAAAATCTCCACGAAACATGGCAGCCATCACATCACAACGAGCCATTAATATAGGCTTGTGTGCACAACAAAGGCCATCTTCAAGTTGAAAATAGACATCTAAAAATTAAAGGCATTACTGATGATTAGCATACAAAAATTAATATCAAGGAAATATAATAAAATTCAATAAAATAAAATAAATCTTTAATCCCAATTTTATATGTTTATAAAATGGGAAGTGTTATATATGTAACTGTAACTGTATCTATTATTATCTTTAATCGTAACTGTAATATAGAATAGTAGATGAGCAATGTAGAATAAACGATGTTTGTGTACATCTTGTAATCATCACTGAGCACATACCCAACACATATAAAATACAACACATGGCGCAGCCAGTCCTTGATTAAAAAAGAAAATCTTTTTTGAAGAACCATGCAGCCTCGGTAAAGGTATTCTAAACAAAAACATCATGGGAAGTTGTTTACAGTGAAATCGAAACTGATATCGCTGGTAAGTGCGTTGTTTATTTTTTTATTTTTATTGGAAGTGGCTAAAAATACGTATATATAAACTATTTAAAGTCCTAAATTAAATATGGATGGATTAAAGCCACCAAGTAATCTAAATTTTGACGGTAATTTAGGCGAAAATTGGAAGAAATGGAAACAAAAATTTCAAATTTATATGTTAGCGTCTGGTGGTATTACTAAATCACCTGAAATTAAAGTAGCTATTTTATTGCATATTATTGGTGAAGAAGCACTTGAAAAATTTAATACTTTTCATTTAAGTGAAGAAGATAAGAAGGATGTTGACAAAGTAATTGAAGCTTTCGAAAATTTTTGCATACCGAAAGCAAACGAAAGTGTTGATAGACATATATTTTTCTGTGGAACACAACATGTAGGTGAATCGTTTGATGATTTCTTAACCGATTTAAAGAAATTAAGTAGCAACTGTGGATTTGCAGAATTAAAAGATAGTTTAATAAGGGATAGAATAGTAAGTGGAATTCTAAATAAAAATCTCAAAGGTAGATTATTAAGGGAAGATCAGTTAACATTGGAGAAATGTATTAAAATGTGTAAAGCTTCTGAATTAGCAGAACTTCAGCTGAAAACTTTAACTGAAGAAAATAAAATAGAAGCTATCAAACGTAATAAATTTCGACCTTCAGAGAAAAAAAGTCAGCCTTGTAAGAAAGACTTTCATGTAAAACAAAAGCAACAAAGTACTAAATCTTCTTCAAACTATCAAGGAAATAAGTACAGTAATCCAAAGCCATGTAGAAAATGTGGAACTTTTCATAAGTTATACAACTGTCCTGCTTAAAATAAGATTTGCTTGTACTGTAAAAAGAAAAATCAGTTTTCTAAAATGTGCACTTATAAAAATGTTAATGTTGTACAGAATAATTTAGAGCATGAGTTACATAATAATGGTAATGAATATATTTTAGGGTCAGTAGAAGATATAAATCCATTTTCTAAAAATAAAACCGAATGGTTTGAAAAACTAAAAGTAAACATATCTAAATATTTATTTGTTAAGTTGGATACTGGAGCTCAGTGTAATGTGCTACCATTGCCTAAATTTAAACAATTAAATTTAAGAGAGAAATGTTTGACTAAATCAAAAGTCACTTTAAATAATTACAATGGTACTACGATTGATGTAGTTGGAAAATGTAAATTATTATGTGAAACATCGAAAGGGGACAAGGATGAAATAGAATTTCAAGTTGTAGCATCTGATAAAACCATTCCAGCTATTTTAGGTTTACCTACATTGCAAAAATTAAACCTAATACAAAGGATTTGTACAGTAAATCCTGATTCTAATGAAAAGTTACCAGAACTTTTAAAAGGATATCAAGATTTGTTTAAAGGAACTGGGAATTTAACTGGATATACATATCATATTAAATTAAAACCAGGAGCTGTTGGTAAAATAGAACCCTGTAGGAAAATTCCACTTAGCTTATTAAATCATTAAAAAAGGAATTAGCAAGAATGGGAAAAGATGGTATTATAAAGAAAGTTAACCAACCAACAGAATTCGCGAATTCATTAGTGGTAGTAAGGAAAAAGGATGGAAATTTAAGAGTGTGTTTAGATCCTCAGCACCTTAACCAAAATATACTGAGAGAACATTATCACATACCAACCTTTAAAGAAATTTCATCTCAAATGACAAATGCAAAGGTCTTTAGTATTTTAGATGCAAACAAAGCATTTTGGCAAATTAAACTGTCAGATTCAAGTTGTGAATTTACTACATTTAACACTCTGTTTGGTAGATATTGTTTTTTAAGGTTGCCATATGGACTGAGTTCATCACCAGAAGTTTTCCACAGAAGTTTTTCTGAAATTTTTAGTGATTTAGAAGGAGTTCAAATATATATAGATGACTTATTAGTCTGGGGTAAAGATAAAAAAGAACATTATTCAAGATTAAAGAAGTTGTTGGACAGAGCCAGAGAAAAGAATGTTAAATTTAATTTAAATAAATGTAAATTTGGGCTGAATGAAGTGAAATATATGGGACATATATTTTCTAAAGATTGTTTAAAACCAGATGAAGACAAAATTAAGGCTATTCTAGATATAAAACCACCAAAAAATGTGAAAGAATTAGAAACTTTCCTAGGAATGATTACATATGTTTCTAGATTTATACCTAATGTATCAGAATTGACATCATGTTTAAGAGATTAGTTGAAAAAACAAGTTATCTGGAACTGGAATGCAACACATGAAAAAGCATTTAGAAGACTAAAAGATGTCTTGGTAAATAAACCAGTTTTACAGTATTATGATATAAACATGCCAGTAGTTTTATCTGTAGATGCATCTCAAGAAGGACTAGGAGCAAGCAGTCTTACTGCAGAATAATTTACTAGTGGCATATGCATCTAAGGCGTTAACAGATACACAGAAGAATTATGCTCAAATTGAAAAGGAAACTTTAGCTATTGTATTTGCGTGTGAGAAATTTCACCAGTATATATTTGGAAAAAATATTACTGTGGAAAGTGATCATAAACCACTGGAATCAATTTTTAAAAAGCCATTAAATAAATGCCCTGTAAGACTACAAAGAATGCGTATAAGATTACAGCCATATCAGTTTGAGATAAAATATAAACCAGGAAAAGAACTTTTTATAGCGGATGCATTATCAAGATCATTCACTGATAAAGGATCTAATTTCTTTGAAGGAGAAATAGAAGCTCATGTTGGATTAATTGTAGAATGTATACCAATGTCTAATGGTAAAATGGAAGTTTTTCAACTGGAAACAGAAAAAGATGAAGAACTACAAGTTTTAAGAAATTAATTAAAACTGGATGGCCAGATGAAAAATGTATGGTTCCAGAACTGGCAAAACCATATTTTAACTTCAGAGAAGAACTATCAGAAGCAAATGGATTAATATTTAAAAATTCCTGTGTTGTTGTACCAAGAAGTTTACGAAAAGATATGTTAAGCAGAATTCATTATGGTCATTTAGGAGTAGTAAAATGCAAGATCAAAGCAAGAGAAATATTATATTGGCCAGGAATGTCCAAAGAAATTGAAGATTTGGTACTGAATTGTCAAACATGTTTAAGTTTACAGAAAGCTAATACTAAAGAACCAATGATATCTAAAGAAATACCTAATGGTCCATGGGAAGTATTGGGAACAGACCTCTTTTACTTTCAAGGAAGGGATTATCTAATAGTTATATATTATTTTAGCAAATATGTTGAAATTAGACATTTGGAAGATTTGTCAAGTGTAGCAGTGATAAAGCAATTGAAATCAATTTTTGCAAGACATGGTATTCCGAAAATAGTATATTCGGATAATGGTCCACAATATAATTGCAGGAAATATAAAGATTTTGCAAGAAGATGGAATTTTGAAACCAGAACTTCAAGTCCAAATTATCCACAGTCTAATGGAATGGTTGAAAGACATATTCAAACTGTCAAGCGAATGTTAGAAAAAGCTGTAGTTGACAACAAGGATCCATATTTAGTTTTACTGGAATATCGTAACTCTCCTATTTCAGATGAAATTAAGTCACCTTCAGAATTGATGTTTGGAAGAAAAGTAAATGGATTGATGCCTATAAAAGAGAATTTTGTCCAAGCTAAACGATATGAAGACCATAAACAACATTTACTGAAGAGACAAACCTTACAAAAAAGTTATTATGATAGGAATGCAAGACCATTAAAACCACTGAAAACAGGAGATCATGTTTACATAAAAGAGAAAGGGAAAAAACTAAATGAAAGAGGGAAAATTATAGAAGAAGCAGAAAGACCACGTTCATATAGGATTATAAGAACAGATGGAAGAATTGTAGAAAGGAACAGAAGAGACCTAAAAGGAACTAATCAGGAAGAGTTTGCAATACAAAACAACTATGAGAATGAAGTTATAGATGAACCCGAGATACATGAAAATAGTAGGAGCACTACAAATTTAGATGTGCCTGTAAGTCCTTCAAAATCTAACAGAAGTGTTGTGTCACCAAATAGTGAAAGAGGTATAGTATCATCAAATTTTTCAAATGGACATAACTACGTCACTTGATCTGGTAGGACTGTTAAGAAACCTTATTATTTAAAAGAATATGTTTAATTTTACTACTATTATTATTTTTTATAAAAAAGGGAGATGTTATATATGTAACTGTAACTGTATCTATTATTATCTTTAATCGTAACTGTAATATAGAATAGTAGATGAGCAATGTAGAATAAACGATGTTTGTGTACATCTTGTAATCATCACTGAGCACGTACCCAACACATATAAAATACAACACAGGAAGTATAAACCTGATATATCGGGCTTTAATGAAAGTTTTCCACCACCGCAAATATTCTCTGCACAAACAGTTCACGCTAGAATGTTTAATCATATTTTGAAACAAAGAGACTTGCTTTAGAACACTGTGCTGTGAAATTTGTAAAAGAAATATCGTTATCATTAAGGACAAGGTGTCTGAAATGGAAGCATTATGCTACCAGATTAGAACCATCATTTACTTTCAGTTCTGTTGCAAAAAGTCAGCTACAGAATGTCACCAAATCATGTATTCAGCTTTAGATACTAATGTTGTATCATATGACACTATGAAGCTTTGGTACCGAAAGTTCAAAAACAAGCACTATGACATTCAAGAAGCGTCTGGGCAGCAAGTGACAGTATAGTGGTTAGGGGAGCCTGACTGTGATACCGAAGGGCCCGGGTTCAAATCCTGGAGAAAGCATGGTTGTGAATTGTCTGTCCCTTCATATGAGGCAAAGGTAGCTCCCCTATTAGGTGCCTCCATAATAAAGAGAAAACCACATCTGGCCTTGGGAGTGACCGATGCCGGCATAGGCAAGTGCCCGCCATTGGGGAGGGGGGAAGAACATTCAAGAAGCAGAGCACTCTGGCTGGCCTACTGATGCTGGTAAGGCCTGCCTGCGAGAACTCGAGGAAGAAGATCAGTTTGAAACCACTAGAGAGCTTGCTAAGGAGTTTGACATTAGTGCTATGTCTATCAGTCATGCATAACACATCGCATAAACTTCATGTACAAGTTCAATCACTGCATAAGCTGACTCAAGCAGATACGGACAGACATATTTGAGTCTGTACTAATCTGCTTGAATATTAATGCAAGGATAAAATTCTGGACCGGATCATCACTTGTGATATAAAGTGGATTTATTTCAACAACACAAGCTGCAAAGTGGGTTGGTCTGTGCCCGTTGAGCTCGCTGGCAGCATTACAATATGCAATTTGACTAACAAAGCGATTATGTTTTGTATCTGGTGGGATTGCCGTGGTATTATCCACAAGGACTATCTCGAAAAAGGTAAAACCCTCAACAGTAAGGTGTACAGCAAGATGTTAGTCCGTATTGATGCTGCTATTAAGGAAAAATGTCGAACTGAGTTCCAGTGCATAAAAATAATGTTGCATCAAGATAATCCAAGATCACATGTGTCTGCATTCACCAGCTGAACACTGTACGGACTCGAATGGGATCTTTCGCCACACTCATATAGCCCCAATATCGCTTCTTTGGACTGCTACCCTTTTCATACCTGCAGCTACATCTTGCTGGTGCTAACTTACATTATACAAAGATCATTGGAAATGAGGTTGATTTCTTTTTGGACTTGTGGCCACCAAGTTTTTGGGTCAGAGGCTTTCAAAAACTACCAAAACGTTGGCAGAAAATCATAGATTTATGTGATGGTTATTCCCCGCACTAAAGGTACTGCTTTCATGTTTTTTTTTTCCCCGTCCCTAACTTTATTTAGAATGTTTTTTGGTGGAAAACTTTTGTTACAACCAGATATACCAGATATCCTAAATTATGCTTTTATACACTTTCAAAAGTACATAAAGCAGAAATTCTTTTACCTTTTTTTTAAATATATTACAGCAGCCTATAGAAATTTATATTCATGTTAAAAATATGGTTATGTGGAATATAAACTGATACTATATTAGTATATAAAACAGATACAACAAACACAGAATATAATAATAATGGTGGTGGTTACAGCAATTAGAAAAAATAAATATTGCGTAAGCATAGACTTTAGTTCAGCATCACTGAAACACCAGAGATCAGATATACAAATTATAGAAGACTAATTATTTTTAAAATTTGTGATTCCAAGACGCAATTTATTCTACAGCAAAAGAGAAACAATGGCTTCATCTTGACTGATCTAAAAAGGGACTAATTCTTTATGACAGAATTATGAATTTTTTTAATACATTCAGTAATCTTTCAGTTATATGCTTTTAAATCATATCACTCTTCTATTTATACAGTCAAAAGTCGTTTATTCGGACACCCATGAATGATCTATAATCCGGACCTCAAAGCTACAAACTTTCTGCGCATGGGTCGCATTGACGCTTGCGCATAAAACTTTTACGGCTGCGAATATGCGTGTGCGCATGCGCAAAATACGTTTACGCATGAGCGTTTAATGTATAACGGATGGTATAAGCTATGCTAAAATTATCTAATTCAGTTAATGTTGCAGATTGCGTTGTTCCTTAATCTTCGAATTGGATCAGGCTTATTATTTTCTGCAGACTGTTAGAGCAATTTTATAAAAGTAAGATTGAACTTTCGATTATGCCAAATAGAATTTCCGATATATATTTACTAATATGTAAAGAATATACAAAGCGAAAGTAAGTTTCGAAGTCCATTAAGCAAAAGTGGAATTGCTGCAAAAACTGACCTAACCATTCCGAAATCTGTTTATCAATTTCACGCTGCTCTGCGGGGAGCGGGGACGCCGCAGCACGCAATGAATTGGAAGTTGATCTGTCAGCACTATCCTTATCTTCAGTGCAGATGTTTTCATTTTATTTGGCTTATAATTCCTTACTAAATGTAGTATTTCATCTCGATGTATTCCGTCTTTGATATGATTTAAATCAAATTCCTCATCATTATAATTTGCTTCCGATAGTGAAGAAAGTGACACAGAGGTTATTGAAAACAAAAAAATTTCGATTGACAAATTAGTCGGTATTCTCGACGCAGCAATTATAGGACTTGAACAGCGGAACTTTGTAACTGAACAAGAAATTATGTCTGTTTATAGAATTAAAGAGAAAGTATTATCACATAAAACAAAGCAACTTAAACAACCTACATTGAAAGAAATGTTTAATAAAGTAAACAAATAAATATTAAGCTTTTTTTTTTTTTTTTTTTTTTTTTTTTGTAAATTTTGATACCCTTTAGATCACAATTGTTCTTTATTTCATAAAATACGGTTTCATATTTTTAATTTTATAATTTCTGCATGCCATCTTACCAGATTTAAACTTATGATCTACAATCCAGAAAAATTGATAATCTGGAATCGCCGAAGTCCCGACGAGTCCGGATTAATGACTTTTGACTTTTCCAGGTCTTGGAATAAGGAATAGGAAAATAAAGCTTAATACGTTCATTTAAATATCGCATTTTGAAGTTAAGTTCTGGGAAGAGAAAACACCATTGCAATCCAGGCTTAAAAATATGTGATTTATTGCAATAAATTTGCATAAAACAGATAAATGAAGATCAATTCAAACTGGAAATTCATTCGATATCTAAAAAGCACAACTTATTTAATACAAACTTAGAAGGAATTTAAAATAATGTATTGTTTATTATTTTATTTATTACCATTTTGTAAGCAATTTATTTAAAATATATTTAAATAAACATACACTAAAATTCATATTTAACATTTTCTGGTGGCTAGCAAAGCAATTGCTGTTAATAAACTGTCCAGTACACTATAATGGCCAGCATAATACAAGAACATAAATACTGTTAGGTCTAGTAGATGGTAGGCATTTTTGTTTTTGTTCCTCAATTTTGTTAATCTCCATAAATTTCCTTCTTTCTAGCTATAGCACCTTTTTTTTTAAATCAAGGTCCAAATGAAAATAGTAAGTGCATTAAATATTTAACAAAAAAGTGTTTATAATAATAGATAACATTTTCACTAGTGAGTACTCAATGTGCATAAGTGTAAATCCATAATTGTTTGTTTCTTGCCAGGTGAAATGCCCATATTAAATATTTAATGATGAAAAATTATTTATTTTAAAAGAATGAACATGCTACATTATTTAACAATGAGAAATGGTAACATTTTAAATGAAATAATTTTCATTAGCTGAAAAAAGGTAAACGTGCATGTGCAAAAATAAACCATTTTCTCATGAAGAAAAGTGTTAATTCCCCCTTTTTTTACCAAGGCCTTTATAAAACAGAAATACCGAAGTATATCACTAAATCTAGCTTGGGTATCAAAAGAAAAAATAAATTCCAAAAATATTTTAATTGCTAGAATTAGTCTCGAAAGCAATCATAAGAATAACTTTTTCATTAGAAAATGTTATATAAAAATGCAATATATAAAGGGGAAAATCTAAAATTCAGAATGGAAATCGATTTTACCATGGGATAAAATTACATTCAAAATTTTCTCTAATTTTTCATGAATGCAGTTCCCCCCCCCCATTTGAATGATGGATAACCAAGAACAACAGAAGAGAATGAATCAAATACAAATTTTAGCATTAATAAAGTAGAATAAAGTTGTATCTCTAAAATGTTCCATCGTTTCTCAAAATATCATCAAAGTTGATGAACAACAGAGGTAATGACAGTTGATATGATTTAGGACAATCTGATGGTTTAAAGTGATAAAAATGAAAGTGATACTTAAACAGTCCCAATTTTTACAGATGTACTGGTATCAAGTAAGAAATGAAATCTCCCAAAAATAAAACTTAAAAGTAGGCAAAATAAAAACCTTGTGTTGGGGTAGGTCTTCAGAATTTTCTTTTGCTCCTGATGAAGAGGAACTTGTACCCATTTACCCTTGAAATTTGAAAGAATTCCAATTAAAATCTGTGCGAAACACAAGGTAGTTTTTTTGCCTAATTTTTAAAAAAATGTACTGGAACATTTAGATATATTAAGATACTACATATTTTCAAATTGCTGATGAAACATTAAGAGTGCAGTGACATACTTAATGGAAAAGGAAGATTTTTACACATCCTAAACAAAAGCAAGTTAATAGTGATAACTTTTCAGAAGACGCAACTGGCATTTGCTCTCTTTCAAGCATGATAAATCAAATTAATAAAAAATTATGACTAAACTTCAATTAAAAATTATTCTCACTTTTATAACTATGCAGATGGTTGCAATATATTTTTAATTAATGCCCCTCTGCTTTATGTACTTATGTACTTTTTCTTGAAAGGTTCTTTCAATGTCATATTAAAAGATGACTATCAAACTTAGTTGTACAGCTCAGAAACTACTAAAAATAAAAATACAAGAAGCACTTTCTCAAAAACTGCAAATATTTTTGGAAGGTGTATATTTGAACATGAAATGACCCTATTAATGTGAATTTAAAAAATCAACACTTACTAAACACACAATAAACAAGTGACAAACAACATAAAAACAGAGAGATTTTCCCATCATTTTATAAAACCACAATATAATTACTGGTAGACCTCTTTTCTAATTTATTGCATAATTCTCTGATTATCCTATAAAAACTAAATATAAGGTGTGTTCGAAAAGTTCAGTGAATTTTACCATAAAAATAAGGAAACAAGCAAAATAGCTTTACTGGCCTTCAAAGTATTTGCCATTAGCAACAATACACTTTTCACATCGGGTGTACAATTGTTGGAAACTGTCTGCAAACACTTCTTTCGGTATGGCTCGAAGCACCGTTGTCCCACGTTGTTGGATCTCAGTAATGTAGGAAAAGTGTTGGCCTTTCAGAATTCCTTTGAGGCGGGGAAACAGGAAGAAGTCTGTGGGAGCCAGATCTGGAGAATATGGAGGGTGATCCAAAGCTGGAACCTGGTGCGTGTCGAGGAATTGGGTTACACGGATCTCAGTGTGCGGCCGGGTGTTGTCATGGAGCAGATTCCACTGTCCATTCCGGTACTGTGGCCGAATCTGGCGTATGCGTAGCAGCAGCCATTTCAAAACCCCCTCATAGTATTCCGCATTGACGGTTGTAGCCATGGGTATAAATTCACGATGGATCAAACCCTTACTGTCAAAAAAGAAGATAAAAAATGTCTTGATCCTGGATTGCGTCAAACGACTTTTTTTGGGAGGGGGTGACGACATTGAACACCATGCCATGGACTAGGTCTCCGGATCGTATTGATAGCACCACGACTTATCACCTGTAATTATTGTTTCCAAGAATTGCGGATTCCGGTCACACATGTCGATAAAATCTCCAGAGGTTTCCATCCGGTATTGCTTTTGCTCGTATGACAGCAAGTGCGGTACAAACCGGGCACATATCTTATGTTTATGCAAATGCTTGTGCACAATGGTGCTCACACTGTCTAGGCTTATCTGCAACTCACCAGCTATCATTCTTAAAGATAGTCGTCGATCTGCTGCAAGCATCCGTCGAACTCATTCCACATTGTCTGGAGTTGTGCTTGTTGTAGGGTGTCCTGACCGCGGCTTATCTTTGACATCCTCCTTTTCATCTGTAAAGCATTTAAACCACTCATAAACACACTTTTTACTCACTGCTTCCTGACCGTAAACTTTCACTAACATATTATGTGTCTCCGTCGCCGTTTTGCCTAACTTGAAGCAAAACTTTATGTTTATTCGTTGCTCCATGTCACACTGACAATCTTTCTCCCACTGACTGCGTTAAGCCGCTCATAGTGTGCGCTTCCTCTTATCTGTCGTAAAATGGCCTTTAGATGGCTCTAGATGGCATTTCTCTCACTGCGTCTGTGTGAGTGCAAGATCCTAACCGGCACAGTTTTTTAATTATGAGACCAATCACCGAACTTTTCAGACACACCCTGTAGATTGCATCAACTGGTAGACAAAAAGGAGACATATTTTTTAGTTACCATTATTTGGTAAAAGCATAAATAAAGCTAAAATTCTGAAAACCCTTAATTCATCATTCTGTAGCACAACATTTAATTACTGGTAAGTCTGTCAATAAATTTATTACATTTATGTTTCCAGAAAGTCTTATAAAACAATTGGAAGAAAGAAAAACAAATAAAAGCTAATGAATAAAGCTTAATTCCAATAATTCTCAACTAAAAATTTAATGGAGATCTTAAATTTTTAACTATGTCTATTTATTTACTCATAAATCTGAAGAGGAACAAACAATAAAAAGAAAAAAAAAAGTGGAGGAATATTGAAATGTATTTGTAGTTAATGAAAGACAGCAAGCAAAATTCTAGTTATTAAAAAAAAGAAAGAAAAATAATTTGCATATACACATAAATTAGATAAAAATTGGCACAGGGACAGTGAAAAATCAGGTAAATAAGAAAAACTTAAAAAAGAGAGAACTTAATTGCAAAATACTGAGGGTGTTTACACATTTTTAGAATGATTTTGATAAAAAATTAACGCATTAATGACTAACATTGCCTTTTCACAACATTAGTCAAAACATTTTTTCCTCCTTCTGTACAGTTTTCCCCCACCCCTCAACTTATTTTATATATTGTAGATAAAATATCATTGGTTTTGGGGGAAAAAATTGTTTCTCTCACATTATTTTTTTTATAAAAATAAATGATCATTTTGGTACGTTTTTGCAAAGTTTTCTCTTTTAATTTTGAATAGATCTAAGAGGGTGCAACCAATCAAATAATTTTAGGAAGACATGACTATCTTCCAAAAACATTAAAATGTATAAATACTGTCGAAAAGTAAGGTTATTAATTTGACTTCGTTTCCATAAATACGCATTTTTTAAAATGCTGCAAAAAAGTAACATCAAAGTAGTGTTTTTTATGAATCTACAGATTTTCATAGAGAGTGGTGTTTCTTTTACAGATTCCAGAAAACAACTGTTTGAAAAGAACAAATATCCTACACTCATTATAGTTTTTACAGTTGAATGAAGCATTATAATTTATGAAGGAGTTAGATCAACATGATGTTTTAGTCAGATGATGATGGTCCTGGTGAAATAGATTTAGTAGTAATTTTCCCAGAGCCAAACATTGTGGGCGGTAAGGAATGCATTGATAATAATGTTGTAGGTGATAATTTGCCAAAGCCGAAAGATGTATCAGTTGAGATCGAGATTTTACTCAAATTTGCAGCAGAAAATGAAACATTTTACACATAAAATATAAAACGAATTTTAGTGAAAGTTTAGAAAACAAAATCTGAGTATGCCACTAAAAGATAAGAATGGACAACACATAACATATGAAGATGAAATTATTGGAAGATGGCCTGAGCATATTGATTACATATATTTTAAGAAACTGTAAGAAAATAATGTTTCTTTGTATAGTCAGTAAGTTATTTTGAAGCAGAAGACATGAAAAATATGCAATGCCTCAATGGGACTCGATCTCTGGACCTCTCAAATATGTAACGAGTATGCTTTTAACTGCACCATAAGGTAAGATGATCAGATTTTGATGTTCAAAATTTGAGACAATATATATATAATTTTTTTAATAAATTATTTATTGTTATTGTGGTAAATGTGATATGTAGGTCAATATATATATACAGTACAAAGTCCGTAAACCGGACGTCCATTATCCAGAACAATCTATAATCCGGACCTCAAAGCCACAAAAACTTTTTTTTTTTATGCTTTACACGCATGTGCGTTTAGCACAAAAGAACAATGCAAGTTGTTAAACTTGCATTGAAAAAAAATGTTTAACAAAGTAAACAAATAAATATTATGCTTCTTTTTTTTTTTTTTTTTTTTTTTTTTTTTTTTGTAAATTTTGATACCCTTTAGATCATAATTGCTCTTTATTTCATAAACTACGGTTTCATATTTTTAATTGTATAATTTCTGCATGCCATCTTACCAGATTAAAATTGATGATCTATAATCTGGAAAAACCCCTAATCCGGAATCGCCGAAGTCCCGGCGAGTCCGGATTACGGACTTTGTACTGTATATACATATATATAAATCAAAATATGTAAATTGTATTTTTTAATAATGATATATCATATTTTTTAATAAATAAAGATTAAATCAAAATGCAGTATTAATTTTTAAACAAAATAATAAATTTGTAACCCTTCTAAATTATTTTGATGAAGTAGCTTTATATATTTTTTTTAAGTATGAATATTTCTTAGAACATTGCTTTCTTTTTTGATTTTCTTATAAAAGTCCATGCAATTTTATCAAAATTTATTTTGGTGATTAATATACTAGACATAGTGTCCACTTTAAGCTGTTTCTTATCACTAGTCCAGAAACTGTTCATAATGCTAAACACTCGCTCCGTTACAGCATTAGTAGCAGGAATACTGAAGAAAAACTCTAAAGAAGGGATTTCGTTTAATATAATCCAGCTGTACATTTCCTTTCTGAAATAGTTTTTTTTTTTTTTTTTTGTTTTTGTTTTGTCTATCTCTGTAAAATAAGTAAAAGCAGCCTTATAAAAGAATCCAAATAAGTAAGAGCAGTCTGATAAAATGAAACGATAGCTTCTCGAAATTCAATAACTTTGTATTGTGACACGTCTTCATTCTCTTCAGGTTTTTCAAGAGTTTTTATAACATTTATTGGAATAAAGTTTCCTTCTATCTTGTTCAATACTGAAGCTTTCAGAGCATCTGTTGAAGCAATTACATCAAATATAGACACAGTCTGATTTTCAGTTGTTGTAATAACTTTACAAAATATTGAAGACTGAGTGTTAATAAATTGTAGCCAAGCTTTTGTCACTGCATTTTCAAATAGTAGTATGCAAAAGTACCTTCTACTGCAGCTAATTCTTCTTCCTTATCATCCATTTTCTCCTGTTTGAAGAAATTCCTTAATGATCAACTATGCCAAAGAAGAGTTTAATATTTTATTTTTATTACTATTTATATGAAGATTTTTCAATAAACAGGTATTCCTTCTGCAGGGTTTCATTAAATGTACATTTTTTTAAACCCATTACTAAAAATATCAATGGTAAAAATAAATACTAAATTAAATTAAACTGCAGTAAAGGATACACATAACAGGGATGTAATTCACCATTGATAATTAAAAATAGATGTCATTGCCAAACAGAAACACCATTACACGTTATCATTTTGGCAGATATTTTAAAAAAATTTTAATCCTTATGTAAAATCAAAATGGAGTAAAAATTTTACAATCTAAACGTGACAAAAGAAAGATGATTTTAGACGGATATAATCTATGATGAAATTTGAGCAAATGACAAAAGAATTATTTTTAGATGCAGTGCAATAATGTGCAAGGAGATGATAGACGCTAACATATGTAATACATCATTGAACACGTATGTAAAGTACCATTGATAATTTAAAAATATATGTATATACAATCACAGTAGAACTGATTATCAGTTAAAAATTGTAGCCTTGTCTGTACGTGAAAGTCTCAACTGCAGCTGTGAGCAAAAATTCTGTGTATGCTGGGTGGTTGGGAAGAGAAATAGAACTCCTCCATTGCTATTTTTCTCAAGTAAATGCTGGATGGGTAATTCCCTGTTTATGTGGCCAGTATTGCACACGTCTCTTAAATTATGCTTGTATTCTCAGTTTGCAATCTATACTACATAAACAAATATATGCATTTAAACTTTTACATTCTCATACTACTGTTTTTCGGGACAAATGCTATAAATTCAGGATCAAAAAACAAGTTGTGAAAAATCGGGACAGGGACTGGAATTTCGGGAAGTATGGTCACTTTACGTGAGGGCATGAGGAAAAAAGGGAGAAAATAATATTATTGATGTTACTGACACTACAAAAGGTATTAAGAGTTTAAAAAACAATACCAGTTTGTCAATTTCACAGGAAGAGTTTAGAAATCTGTTTACAATCCAAACGCTAAGAAACATACTAATATTACATCTTACAATCTTGTATTATTTTAAAGTTATATCCTGACCCTTCTAGGGACTGTGCTACAATACATAAGAATCTGAGAAAATCCTACACAAATGAGGAAAGAAAATTGAAGATTTAAAACTGAGATCCTATAGTACAAAAAATTACCATAAAAACAAAACTTTTAGAAGCTTTTAACACTGTACATATTTACTATATCAATGAAAATATATTACTCTGCTAACATTTTATTTATTTCCTGCTTAATGAAAAAATAAGATTTTTAATGAAAATTTTCTAACAAGCTTCACCTCAATTGCTATGTATTCAAAATGTTAAAAAAGAAAAAGCATTAAGGTGATGTCATGATAATGACAGTGCTCAAAGCTCAGACCAATATATGTTTTAAAAACAAAGAAATCCTTAGAATTATTTATAATGAAACAAATAATAAGCACTAAACGATTAAATATTAAAGAAAACTAAAAATTTATCTATTTTTACCTGAAAATAGCCCCTGGTGCAAACAGACCTCTCGCATTCTATTTCTAACTTTCTGCGCAAACTTCTGATGCAGCTCAGAACTTAGCTCCTTCTGCAAGTGTTGCCCACTGCCGATAAGTAGCTGCACAGGAGAGCACAACTCCCGGTCAAAAGTCTGAATGACAATTTTCTTTCATATAACAAAAGCAAAAATAATGCATAAAAAATTTTTAGTAACCAACTCACCATGGAGGAATTAAGTACTAACCTGAAGTTCTGGTATGTCCATAAGTTCAGCTGCATCTAACAGCTCAGTCATATTTATACACATCTTATGATCTAAGCCTCCAGTGTAAAGAAATCTAGATTTTTTTCAAAACATTGGGTACAGTTATTGACACACATATTATTAGTTTAGTAAGTTATTAATTAATATACAAACACAAACAAAAATGAATTAAAAAACACACAGATCAGTTGGAAAAAAAGTAAATAATAATTTTATAATTATATAGGAAATAGTGTACCAAATACCTTAACATCTGTTCTAATGGAATTTTCCTAAGAAGTGACCTACTTTCATAATATACCTAACTTGAAAAAGAAAACCTACAGGGACTGAATTACTGATATTCTTCAAATATTTGTTCACATTCAACAGTGTTCTACAAAAATGATGGACCACACTAGGATCTTTATTGCTATTTCATCACTTCAGCATAAATGCATTATGTTTATCACTGTTCTTTTAACATTAGCATAATGACCAGTTCTCCTACAAGAAATATATTTTTAATCCTTTTAGACTTCCATATCTTTTTTATGGATTAAAATCATTAATATTTAGAGCAAGTATAGTCAATTCTCAATTAACAACAGAAAAATTAACTGGCTTGTGGATTAACTAGGGCTTGTCTAAAAAAAAAACTAACTTTATTCCAGACAGATTTAAAAATTAACAAAACAGAAAAGAAAATGTGTGGGATGAGAGCAGTGGCAGAGGATTTAGGACAGTATTTAGGAATTGTTTTTATCCACAAAAGTATGTAATTTAGTTGTACATTATCTGCAACACATAAACATTATTAAATCATCCATAAAAAATAAATTGCTAAATAATAATAAAAGAAAAAAAACTAAGTATGAGACATTAATCTTCTGTTTCCCACCGGCTTCTATGGATATACAAAAATAATATAAGCAACAGTAATAGTAACGATTTGAAATGTGTTCTTGTTTTGAATGCTAATTTTCACTGATTCTGATCTGTTTACATTGATCTTAGCCCTAAGATCTGACATGGGCATTAGTCTTTAAATAAATGCAACTCTGCTTATCGTGGAAATATGAGAAGACAATAATACTGGATGTATATGAATTATTGCATTCAATATTTTGCTATATTTTAACTTATTATCACTTGGCACACATTTGGGATCTAAATGGCATATTTTCCTCTTGAGACATTTTTAGTCGCAGGGAAATGAAATTGCAAATATGGAGTAACAATAGTACATATAGTACTTTCTAAAGTTCATGACAAAATCTGTAAATGCTAATTGAGCATCATTTAGCAATACTGACAGCAGAGCAAATTTGAACCAAATGACATGAACAGTTAAGGGATGTGATGGTATCTTTAAATTTGGTAATATTTTTGGTAACATCAACAACATTCCCATAAATATTGTAGGCTGGTCACCATTAACTTTTATAACAAAGTACAATGTGGATTTACTTTGACCAATGTGTCTTTGATCAAAGAAACTCGACGTTCATTATGAGGAATATACTGGCACCAAAAAAAAAAAAAAAAAAAAAAGGCCAAATTACATGGATGTGTTGAAATATCATCCTAAGCATCAGTTTTTATTAAAATTAAAGCCTCCAATCACCAAGAAAAAAAGCTTCATATAATTCTTTTCTTTGAAATTTTTCCTCAATTGTCAACTATGTCACTTTCACAACAGTTATCAAATTAGAATCTATTGTATATTGATTCAAAAGAGAAAAACTATGCCCCTTATTTTCATTATAGCTAGTCCCTTATTTTCACGATTATGAAAAGATAACCATTCTACACATGCATGTAGCTATAAGACAAAATCAGCATGCCATATAGTTCTTAGTTTTTATATTTTGCTTCCAATTTGATGCATTATGAAAAATAACATTAAAAATGGTAATTCTCGGTAGAGTTTGTCAATGAAAAGTCCAAGTGTCAAAATTCGATAGTAGTATGAAAACATTAAAGAAAAGTGACATAACCATAATAATCAATTAGCTTGCAAAGATTTCGGCAAAATCAATTTATTCTGGCACTAAATTAAAAGTAAAAAAAAAAAAAAATTACCATACATAAAATTTTATACATTTTTATCCATTAAAATCTTTAATTTTTTTTTTTTTTTTTTTTTTTTTTTTGGGTGGGGGCAATTATTTCTAGTGACAAACTTTTCTGTTAAAATACCTTTCTAGTATGTGTTACTCAACAGATGTTCAACAATTAAATTTTCTTTTGCACTTTTAGGGTAGCTTCCGCCTCTCTCCCCAAGTGTAGTTTTTTTAGTCTTAAACTGAAACTGCATTCCCAATCTCCTAAACTTAGAAATACAAATAATGAATATTTACACATTTGTGAAGTAGTTTTTACATTTTAATGCATGGTAGTAATTGAACTCACGTCTCCCTGGAATATGTTTAGAAATGCACATAAATACTGAACCCTTCACTTGATATGCCAGCCACATAAGTAAAAAATCAAATTAACATTTTTCTTGCACTATCAATTCCCAAAAAATTAAGTATTTTAAAGAAAAGCTATAAACAAACATCTTAATTAAAGAAAGTTATCATATATATCTCCTTAAAGTACAATCTCCCTTGAGGATTTGTTTTGATAATTTAGACGAACTTCTTATTTCTTAAAAACAAAAGCGATCCCAATAGTAATATAATCAATTTGAATGAGAATTATTTATTTCTGTCAATGATAAAAGAAGCTACAACTATTCTGAACTTACATTATATTTTATAGTAATAATATAAATTATCCTCTTTGGTATCTTGCTGAAATGAACATAACTTCATAAATTTATGAAGGAAAATGCATGTTTATTTTAATACCAATATCAAAACATTATTGGCTTCATAATTTTAAAATTCGTATCTTTCAAACATTGTTGTTTACATAACCAATGTAAATAAAATACTGAAATTGCTTATGCCAGTAAAATATTAAATTCACAAAGAAAAACTAGCAGTTTATTTATTAACAGCTATTAAAAGTTTTTTTTTTAAATTATTATTTACATACTAGATTCTAAAATGTTTTTCCAAATTAAGAGGGGTGATAGTACTCATCTAGATGAGTAGTAATTACCATAGAACGTAGGGTCGCATTCCACTCTGAGAGGCAGAAAAGAAGAATATTAGAATTCGACCTGAACATACAACAGTGTTGGGAGAGCGAATGAATGAGACCAAAAGTTGCATAATCAGTTTAGTGAAAAACTCACAGTGAATACATAAAACGGATAAAACCAAAAATCTGTCATTCGAGTATTAATTCGAGCTGAGACTTTGATGGCAAACACTCAAATGCACATCTTTGATTGGGAAGGTCTCAACCTCGCAAATGATTGCAACAAGTAAATTGCCTAAATTATTAGGAGGAAAACTGCTACCATGATATCAAGTATCAAGGTAGCAGTCGAAATCTGCTTCCCTTCGAAATCTTCCATCCTGTCCTCCTGGACTTACTGTGCTGCGCTCATTCTACTTGAAGTGCCCTTCTATGGAGTATGAAGTTCTGACAGCCGAAACACAGCATACCTTTTATGCTAATCTCAGCATACAGCAGAAGTTAGAGTTGATAATATTCAGCTCTTGATTAGATAATTAACTTGTTGCAGTCGTTTGCAAGATTCGGACCTTGCCAAACAAAGATGTGCATTTGAATGTTTGCCATCAAAGCCTTATCTCGAATTAACACTCGAAGGTCAAGTTTTCAGTTTTATCCATTTTGTGCACTCTCTGTGAGTTTTCCACTAAACTGATTGTGCAACTTTTGATCCCATTCGTTCGCTCTCCCAACACTGTTGTAAGTTCAGGTTGAAATTCTAATATTCCTCTTTTCTGCTTCTCAGAGTGAAATGCGACCCTATGTTCTATGGCAATTATTGATCATCTGGATGAGTACTAGTACCTCTCTTAATTTGTAAAGGAGGTTTGGGGAGGAATTAACAGAATTTATTGTAACCAAACATGGTTCAGTGTCAAAAAAAGTAGAAGCTTAATTCATGAAAAATATTATTAAAAAAGTGCTCCAAAACTTGAATTTGTAGCAATGCTTTCATGATCATATTTTTCAAATACATTAAAATATAAATGAACACTAATTTGGGAAAATTTTCTCAATATACTGCACTGAGTTAAATAACATTAGGTCTTATGATAAAGTTAGAAGCATTCAGTATTTCATGGAAGAAACTAAAAATATTTAATATGTAGGAAACACAAACTACTTCAAAAAATAAATCTAAATACCTAATCTGAAACAAAGCATTTGTTTATTCATTCATTGGTAATTAAATTGTGTATGCATCACATAAATTTATTAAATTTTACTGGAAACTTAGACATTTGATTTATTAATTAAAATTAAAATGGCTTTCATTAGTCTGATCATGATTTTGACTAATCCAGCTAACTGTACAGTAGATTCAATACGATTTACTTGAATATAATTTATTACTTGTGTAAGTTCACTCAACTTGGAATTAACTGCTACTTTTTTACAAGTAACTTTTTATTTATTTATACATATTTCTTTCCATAGATTTTTCGGGAACCTAATTAGTGTGTAAAAGTGTACAAACAGAATGTATATAATATATGTAAATGTAATACAACAATATTTTTCATATTCTTTTCAATTCTCTATGCATTTTATAAGTGCTTAAAAAAGCTAAGCATAAAGTATGTGAACAATAGTACTTATTTCCGAAACAAAAGGATACACAAAAAGAATTCCGTGAAATCTCATACATAAGAAACTGACACCAATCATTATTCTTACCTAAGACAACTCTGCATGGCTCCTGGAGTTATAATCTTACTTAAAGTAACAATGGTTTGAATAGAAGATGTGACCCTTCCCCGATGATCAAGCCCTTCGCATCGTTCAATACTTATGCACTGAAATGCTCGATGATCAAGGATTCTTCGAATTCCTGTAGTTACACAAGCAGATGCATGAGCTGCAGATTCTGGATGAATCTGGCAGCTAGAACGTCTACGCACAGCACCGTGATGGTGAGATTCACCAGTACTGTTCTGGTTTGCATTATGGTGACTTCGAGATAAACAGAAAGAGGCACAGGTGATTACAGAATGTGGGCTCTCTGTCAATAACTGTTCAGTGTCTGTATTAAAATTTCCCACAGAACTATCTGATGAACTAACCTAATAAGAAGAATACACTTTTAAAAAATAATACATTTACACAATATACGTAAATCAAAAAGTAAGGCCAGTGTTCTCAATATATAAGCAAGGAAACCAAGGGCAAATTGTAGATGGAAGGAAGAAGGTCACAACCTTAGATTAGAGGTTGAGGCTTATCTATCAACATCAGTTTAGACTAACTATTCAGTGTACAGGAAAACTCATTAATTGTCATCATAGGTTAAAAAACATGCATTTAAAATCAGCTCCGGAAGTAAAAGGGAAAACTTAAATGTGGTAATATATGAGCTCGTCAAGCAGAAAGTAATTTAGGTATGTACATGGCTACAAAAAGGAAGCAATATATTTGTGGCTGCAGGAACCTAAAATCTCAGCAGAAATCACTTGCATATAGAAAAGATGTTAAATGATATGGAGGTGATGTACAGAATATTTTTAACTGTAACTTTTATCCCATAATTTTTTGATTATATGATAGCACAGACCTTACTTTTCCATTAATTCTTTTGTAAATCAGTAAATATCACAAATGTAAAACAACACTCAGATACTAATCAAAGTTCTTTGACAGAAGTTTCAATACATAAAATTTTATACCGATTAATTATTTACATGGTAACTTTATATTGATTATATTAATATAATTAGATTTTTTGCATTATTTATAAAGCAATCAAATTTGTTTTTTTTCCATGTACTTAAAAAGATGATTTATTATGACTCTACTTATCAACAATTCAGCAATAAGCATTATATTTTATGCTATATATGAAGTAATTGATTTCTTTTCTCCTTTCATGAAATGATTGTGTGTATATATATATATGTAAGATAAAAAAAATTGCGAATTAAAATTATAATTCAAACTAACGGTATCTCTTTAATTCTCCCTCTCTGTACTAAAAATCATCATAACTTCTCGGTATTGAGTCATTTCTAGATCATTCCATTCTGCATGGCCTGTGCACCGCTGATTGACATAATAATTGAGAACCGAAACTTTTAAACTCAAACCAAAACCTTTCCTCTTTGTATGCTTCCATATCGGATAACTACGGACTTCGGCTTCGCTCTCTACTCTGCTAGGATGTAATTTCACTGTCCTGCTTGCTATCGCTATTATATCAAAAATGTAAATGTTCTTGAATAGGTACAATTAGAGTGCCAAGTAAATTGTGGCCACAAATGTCAACTGGAAAATAAAAATGAAATTAAAACTGCCTCAACTGCCTATGCTATTACTTCATATATAGCATAAAATATAATGTTTAGATACTAAACAATCAGAATCTTCCTCTTTAATATGGATCGACGATCTATCCTATCTGGGTATTGTGCATTAACAGTATTCTGGCTTTTGATTGCATTTATTATATATATATTCAAAAAGTAACAAATTTAGAACCAATTCTACAAAAATAAAGTAACAAATAAGTGAAATATCAACACCAGTAAATTTCAAAATTCCCCATAAATATGTAAGTCAGAAGTCAGAACTGAAAGTTAACCGAAAGTCAGAAGAGTAAAAAAAATGTGAAATAATAAAATCTAAAAAAAAAAAGGGGGGGGGAAATTACACAGGAAGAGGAATGCAATCGAATCTGATGTAATGCTATCAAGAGGAGGTACATCAGACTCAATTGAGCCACCCCTTTTGAAAGCCACTGCATTTCTGTTATCTAAAATTAGCTGATGAACCATTCTGAATTATTTAAGAGTTCACTCAAAAGTTTTGAAATGAATAGGAAATTTAATATTGGATGCAAATCAGTCATATGCTTCATCTACTCTGACTGGCTTAGTAGCTCGGAGGAACATAGGTACAAAATCTTCATGTCAGACAAAATGCTGTTATTCATGTTTGTGAGGGAGATTTGTTCAGAGAAATGTCTTCTTGTGTAGATGAGGCTTAATGAAGGTCACAAAATTTGCTATAAGCTGGTGTTCATTTAAAGGCAGGGAACAGAGAGTTGAAAAAAAGAATAAAATCTGAAATAATGTTATAGATCAGTAAGCTAAACAATGACTAATAAATCTCAAATGAAAATACAAAACAACTGAATATTATATTAGTTATTCAACAGACAATTGAATAACTAAATAATGAAAATTGTATTAAAATAAAAACAAATAATTAAATATTTTTAAAAAGATGGAAAAACATCTGACTAAACCTTCATAAATAAGAACAAGAGAGATAAGTTGTTTGCTTCAACTGTATTTAAATTGCCAATAATATTATGCTGAGGTAAAGAATCTGCAAAAGCTTAATATGTAAAATTTTCAAGATAGATGACGTTTCTCCCCCTAGAATCAAAACAGATAATAGAGAGATGATATAAGCCTTTCTTTTTGAAGTAGTATTTATTAAAATTCAACATGGATTATTCTAATTGAATTCAATATGTCATACATGAGATGAAAGAAATTAAATCAAAGATGAGAAATGAGAAGGAAAGACTATTCAAAATGCATAAAACTTGATTCTCCATTTTGAATCAATTTGTCACGATCCTTCTCACCTGATAATATCATAACTGGCTAATTTGCCATTTCCACTTTTCTTAATTTATCCATTCTTACTTTTGTAAAACTTCTCCACTTCATCTTTTACTATATATCTTATTCTTTTGATTTGTTGCATCACACAATTAAGAAACATTAACTATTGTATATAATTTACTTACTGTATATATGGTAATATTTATGTACAATGCAATTTACTTCAATTAAAATCATTTTATCATACTTAATCATTCATTTTTATCTTAATCAGTTATATGTGAACATATAAACACATTCCACTAACTTAAGAATATACAATTGCATAAAAATAAAAACTCAATTAAAAAAAAGGGAGGATAGAGAACTAATTTGAAAAAATTATCAAAATTTATTTCTCATTTGTTAGCAGAAAAATGATGTTTCTATGAACAAAATTTGTGGCTATCATTACTATATAAGGTATCATGTTATTGAGAGATGATCACTTACTACACTGGAATCACTGGCACTTCGTCCCCCAAGAGTTGCATCTGAAGACAGATCAAGGGTGAACAACTTGTAAAGAGAGTTGCAAACAGCGGACAAAACTGATTTATGGGCGGCAAAACCCACTTTTCCAGTGAGAAAAATAACATCTGTGTAAGTTTGGCTATTAAGTAAAGATAACATATCATCTTCAAACTGTGGAGGTGGCACAATGACTTCTGGAGGCCTGGGTTCAGGTGGACAGAATGGAACCTATTCATTAAACATATGGGATTGCTATTAAAATGTTTAAAAATACATGCATTCCTAGATAATTTACTAAATAAATGTAAAACAATATAATCACACTTTTCATAGTTCATACATGTTCTTTTCTTTCTATGATGCCTCTACATTTGTTCTTTACTGCCTCACAATTTTATTCTTCAGTTACTTCAAGTAACACATTATAATAACAATTTTATTTACAATATAGGAATATTATTCAATCTACCACTTTATTTTTTGTGATCTCTTTTATGTTCCTTATTTAATTTTTATAAAATATTAGGCTCTGAATGTTACCAAAAATGAATTTACAATCAGAAAATAACAAAATCACACATTTGATTATTTTCTTTCACTTGGTACAATGAAACAGCTTTAAGATGATAATTTCAATTGATTTTGATTGCCTTAGAAAGCATAAGAAGCAAAATAAGGTAATCTTCTGAAGTGCTCATCAAGCTGGTTGTCACCAAACAATTTTTATCACAAAACTTTCTTTGAATTATTTTTTTGTAAGAATAAGAAATGATACTTTTAATATTTATTCAAAACTGAAAAACTATCTTGTGTACTGAAAAAATGAAACAAAATTTTGAAAGCAAAACAATAAGTCCAATAAACTTAATTTCTTAAAATGTTATTTTTCCTGAAATAAGGCATTAAAATGCTCAAATTATAAAACTATACATAAACACATCAGTTAATTCAGAAATGTTTCAAATTTTTCTATGTAAGTTTTAAACATTACTGGAAAACAGATTTGAATACTGAGTTTTAACAACAGATAATCATATAGATCCTCATACAGCAAGTACACATGCATATAAGACATATAGAATCATTAGCCTTACCATTAACAGAGCACTTATTATCTTCTTCTCCTTAAGTCACATAAGTATATTCAATATCTTAAAATATTACAAATATTGATATATTGTATTTTTGCAGCTTTATATAACTTCTTGTAATCTGACATTACCTACATAAATGACAATTATACTTACTTGCAACAGGGGACGTTGCACATGCTTCAGATTTGTCATCCAGAAACGCTGTTGTCTTCTAGCAAGCAATGCTGCACGAATAACATTTTCAAAAACCTCATTTACACCAAAATGAGTCAATACACTAGTTTCATAATATGGAGCTCCAATTTCTTTTGCAACAGATCTTCCTTGTTCTGGTGACAATATGTCACTTTCTCTCAAAGGTCTATAAAAATCAAATACATATATAAAATCAAATATATACATATAATGTACAATGTACACAAACACATGTTATGTACATGCAAGTTTTCACATCAATGAACAGTCGCACTCAAATGCAGTAATTTAAATACAGTATTAATAGAATAGATAGGGCGAAGTGAAAAGTTTTGTTACATGAAATATTTTCAGTAGAGAAAGAACTCTTTTCAACATTTATTGTGACTATGAATGTTGAATGGTCTTCATTATTTATTATGTTATGAGCATTTATTGTTTTATGAGGTTGGTTATGAGCATTTAATGTGATTATGAACACAATTCACTAAGACAGCTCCTGAAATTCATTTAAATATGCATTTCTTTCAAAATTTAAATAAGTATTTCTATGAGACACATTGAATTCTAGGAGGAAAAAAATTCTATTACTTGATGGAAATAAAATTTTGATTTAAAAATGTTTACTAACAATATTAGCATTATAATAAAACTATCAATATATGTACATATCCCATTTAGAAAATATTCAATCTTTTAACAAATGTCCCTATTTTGAAAATTTGTTTCATATGACATGATAAGCTTCCCCCCACACCCCCAGTAGCTTTAAAATGATAAAAGTTACAGTCATTTTTTTTATGCTCATATTAAAATGTGCTCTCTAATTTAATGATCTATGGGCAAATCAGCAAAACATATTCAGTAGCAGTGATCATTTACATTTTGCTTAAAATAAAATCCTAATCCTAGTAATTTGATATCGTACAGCAAAACACCATATCTACAGACTTGAAAAATTTCAGATATACTTATTCTTTTAAAAGAGTTCATAATATAATAACAAATTGTAAAAATTTTAGTAGTCTGTTAATAGCAAAATGAAAGGCTACAAGATTTCAATTGCTATCCAAATTAGTCAGCAATATTAAGCAATGCTTACAGTAAAAAAATACCCAACTTCTTCCTCATGCAAAAGTATGAGCTTTTTTCCCTTCCACTTTCGTGTACTTAAATGTGTATGCAACAATTTCATGTACATTTCATATACATTTTTTTCCATTTTATAGTTTTAATACTCATACAGATATCAAAATGGTCAAATAGAATATATTGCTAGTCACTGAGAATTTCTACCAAAATCTCTTAATATTTTCAAATTTGTGCTTTCATTATTTTATCAAAATCGGATAAATATAAAGCTTGTAAATTATCAAGATTTTCATGCTAGAATTTGTTCCAGGATTACATTATATAGCTAGAAATAAAAATAATTATTTTATTTACATTGCTTGATAGTTAAATGAAATTTATTCATATATTTCTCATAAGCATCACATTAAAATTACTGACAATTATGGTAGAAAAGGGAATATGAAGTAAAGCATTTGTTTTAAATAACATATATGGGTGACAAACTATTCTAAAAACTTAACGATTATAAACACTGAGGAATGTCATGCAACAAATACTGTATTTACATTTATCAAGCAAAGCACTCTACAGCAAGTAAATATTCAAGAAATTATGAAACAGTTATGTCTACTTTTACAATACAAACACATATTTGTACCAGAGTTAAAAATTAAAAAGCATGCATCCATAACATGACTTTCTCATCATAGTGCTGTTTCCAGTATTAATAATTTTTAAACTATAGTTAATTTCTAGCAAATAAGGCCAATCAAGTAACATTACGAAGCCTACTTTTATGGTAATTATTATAACATAAGCAAAGGATTTGTGAAGGATAGAGATTCAATTCCCACTTTATATGTTGATCCATAATTTGCTTACTTTTAAATCAATAATTAGACATTTATTTAACAGACATTGTATACAAGGGTTATTATTTTAAACTAAGTAAAGTGCAGAGAGTAACAGACTTATCAGATATAGGCAATAATTATGTTTTAACAATAAGAAAACACATTATTCCTAGTCTCAGCTCCTTAATAATCAAAATACTATATCTTTTGCTAGGGTATAGATTAAATGGCAAAAAATTAAATTATAACATATAAGCATACCAGTTTTATTTTGAAAAACCATGCCAAGAAATTATGTACTATATTGCTTGTAATTTCATTAACCTGAAATATTTATTCTTGTGATTCTGAAATGACAAACAAAAAAGACAGCTGATACATTATTGGAATATTACTTAGAGATAATGAACTCTTTGGCAAAGAATCTCCAGATAATTGTAATATTTTGTCAAAACGTTACCTTTTAGAATTCATTACTTAATAATGGTCTAGAAAAATTTAAAAACTAAGCATACAGAATTTAAGAGGTCAAAATGAAAATTTAGAAGATTCACTTCGAAAATTTTTCATACAGAACAGATGTAAAAGTATGACTTTGAACTGAATGCAAATAAATTATACTGCTGCATATCATTCTGAATTTCAGTTCAGAATTGTAAAAGCAAGCCCCAGAATTTGTGACATCCAAGTAAATTTCAGAGTTAAATAATTCCTTTATAATATTAACCTTCCAGCACACACACATGCACAAAATTTATGACAAATTCAGTTTTTAATGCACATTTTTCGCATATCGAGGCTGAGACGTCTGAATGTCATTTCTATTCCTCCTTTCTACCCCCCTTTTTTTTTTTTTTTTTTTGTTGGGCTTTTGTGCTACCTGGCAGCTTTTTTGTAAAAGTTAGGATACGCGCGTGATCATGGGTGAAAATTAGGAAAATATTTTTTTTTCTCAAATATTTTGTAATTTTTGGGTTATTAATTGCTGTGTATTTTTTTAATTTGAATACATTTGGCTCTAAATTTTATATCGATTTTCATGGCAAAAAATATTTTAACCACTTAATTTTGCTGCATTCTTCAAGAATTATCTGATAAAGAAAAGGAAACCTTTGGATGGGAGAACAATAGCGATTTCCATTCCTTATTTTCTTTTATCTCTGTTTTTTAGAAATAAATAAAAATATTAAAGTTAAAAGGAGTTTTTGTAACCAGTAACAAGTAAATTTCCTTGTACAAGTAGTGCTAAACTTATTTTTTTCCCTACTAAGATGTTTTCTTTTTTTATTTGTCTATACTTGCCTTTGATGAATATAAAAATTAGCTTAGATTTTAAAACATAATTATTAAATAATAAATTAAAAATTTTCTACAATGAAATATATCACTGCATTTCCATCTCACTAACATAAGAACTTAAAAAAAATTACTTATATTTGAATGTGATATCATTTACATTTTGTAATAATAATATTTTATTTCTTAACAAATTTATTATCAATATTCACTCATTTCTGTCGTTTTTCGTGCCAGAAACGGTAAAATAACGGATGTCGTAAAAAAGTACGAGGAGTGTGTGCTCATGTAAAATTGCCAAGTGCGCGTGCTGGATAGTTAATGGACTTAATTATACATACATTAGAAAAGTTGTGGCAGGTGCTGAATCTGCCCCAAAGAGAGAGAGAGCTTTAATTATATACAACTTATCTTTAAAAAGAAAAAATAATAATATAACTTAATACGTTTGTGCGAAGTTTTGTAACAAAACTGAAACTTGAATATTGGCATATATTTAGAAGACATAGATTATTTTTAAACCGGATTTTTTGCTTATATTTTTACAGATATAAGAATATACACTTAAATGTAATTAAAAACTTAGTGATAACTAAAGTTGGCAGTATATTTAAAGTAATGATTAATGTTACACATCTTAAAGAGAAAACTTCAGTGAAAGAACTGAAAAGATAATTTTTCTCTTTAAAAACAAACTGATTTTACACTCTCTGCATAGGTTGCATTTACCTGCCATACATAAAATCATTATGCATCTGTAGTTTATTAAACTAAATAGGTATATGTTTTATTTAATTGCAAAGAAGAACCTATTGCTAAAAAGGACACTTGATACTGCAGTTCCTGAGTAAAATAGTTACACCATGTTGTGAGGAAGACTAACCTAATGTGGAATAGGAATTACTCAAATTACTCAAATTAGTATCAAATTACTTCATTGCTAAATCTGTAAAAATGTAAATTGGAAATTTTCGTAAATCGAATAACACTTATTGCGTATAAAGCTGCTAAAAGTGAAATACAAAAGTAGAATGATAATACGAAGAAGAGAGACCTTAGTGGACAAGAATTTTGCGCATTGAACTGCAAAATTTTAAAATATTTGCAAAGAAGAGGAATGTTTAAAAGCTATTGCTAAAAAGTACACTTGATACTGTAGTTCCTGGGTAAAATAGTTACACCATGTTGTGAGGAAGACTAACCTAATGCAGAATAGAAACTATAAAAAGTATCAAATTACCTCATTGCTAAAGCTGGAAAAATGTAAATTGGAATTTTAGCAAATCCAATAAAACGTTTTGCGCATAAAGCTGCTAAAAGTGAAATACAAAAGTAGAATGATAACATGAACAAGAGAGACCTTAGTGGTCAAGAATTTTGTCCATTGTACTTCAAAATTAAAAAAAAAAAAAAAAAATCACTTAAAGAACAAAAGAAACGAAATAAGAAAATAAAAATGATAAAAATGCAAAATTTCTAGTTTAACAAAAAAAAAAAAAAAAAAAAAAAAAAAAAAAAAAAAAAAAAACTTCATACTGGGAGAGGGAAAAAAATAATATTGCTTCATTAGTAATACTCTGTGTTAAATATCTTGTCAATCTACTCTGAACAAAAAGGTATATTTTTTGCTTATCCATTCATTCTATCTTGCATAAAACCACAGACTTTCAGAACAATTCAGAACTTCTGGTAGAAAAATGTACAATTATTACAAGTGAATTTACATATGGAAAACAAAATGTTTTAATTCCAAAACTGACTACAAGAAGATACATGAATGATGAACTATGAAAACGTATATTTACAAGCGCAAACATGCAAAATGGAAACACACACACAATATATATATAAACACACACACAATATATATATATATATATATATATATATTGTGTGTGAGAGAGATAAAAAAGAGAAAAAGATGTACACAGTACTTTCTTGACGTTGATGTAACACCTGGAAATGTTGGAACTACACTGTTTTCATGATTTATCTCAAAGTTCTTACAGAGCAGCAGTGTAAGTAAAACTCTATGGTTTTAACCATTCTATAGTAAGTTTAATGATAGTCAAGAGCAGAGTGGCTCCTCTCAAAAAATTATCTTCACCAAGACTCAAACTTGAAGTAGCAGTGTTAGGCCTTCTAACTACAGTCTGTGTGCATTTTCTCAAGCAAAGATTTCTTTGTGGACTGATTCTCTCATTGTGCTCCACTGGTTAAGAAACTTGCAACACTGGTGGAAAACATTCATACAAAACTGTGTGTGAAAATTCAAGATAAAACATCACAGAGTATGTGGTATCATTGTTCTGGATGAGACAATCTGCTGACAAAATCATTTGTGTTGTTAAGGTGACTGAGCTTATAGCAGATTGAGTGTAGTGGCATGATCTGTATCTATATCAAGATGAAATAAATCGGCCTAAAATGAATGAACATTGTAACACACAGCACACTACTTGAAAGAGTGTTGTGATTCAAGTTACCAGCAGTGATCAACCATCGTAACCTGTGTTTTAAAGACACCAAAGACAAGAGAACTTTGGTGATTTAAGTAAACTTTTAAAAGTAATGCCATATATATTTAGATTCATAAACAAACAAGTCACAAAATACAGTGATTTTTCTGTGACCAAAAATGAAATATGTTATGTGCTATTGGATTAAGTTTTCACAAAGTGGGTACTTTTTGGTAGAACAGAATAATGTTAAATGTAAAAAACCATTGTATTAAAATTCCAAATTGTTTGGGTTTGTTTGGTCCATTAATTAATGAAAAGGGTTGTTTAAGAGAGTGAATTAGATTTGTAAAATCATTAGATGTTGGTGAAATTCAACCTATAATATATAATACTATCAAACAATATTTTTCCTCATTTAATTATATTTAACTGTCATGAAAAGGTATTTCATACTGGTGTAAATGAAACTTTAGTGCAAGTAAGAGGTAAATTTCGGGTTTTTAAAGCTAGATGTTTTGTAAAATCTGTGTTATATGATTGCAGGTTTTGTAAAAAATATAATGCTACAGCTTCATATGAGATACCAGCTCCTCTTTCCGATGACCCAGTGAAGAAAGAAACCGTTTGAGGTAAGTGGGGTCCATTTAGAATTATTATCAAATTTTTAAGTACACAGTGTTTTATTCAAGCACTGCATAATTGTTTTGCAAGTAAAGGTATTTGTAGAGTTATTTATCAGATAATGCCAAGATCTTTAAAACTGACAATAGCAAATTAAAGTATTTATGTAAATTATGTAATGATAAAAAGGCTCTAAATTTCATTGAGAAAAATGCTTTTAAATGGAAATTTATTGTAGAAAGTGTTGCTTGGTGAGGAAGATTCTGGGAATGTTGGTAAGATCTCTAAAACCTTGCTTAAAACGAATCTCAGGTAAAGCTTCTTTATGGTATAATGAACTGTATACTGTTATAGTTGAAGTTGTTATCAATTCTAGAGCCATAACCTATGCATACAATAAACCAAATGCAACTGATCCTCTTTCACAATCTTATTTTATAACTGGATCCAGATTGACTGTAACCTTCACCTGATTATAAATCAGAATCCATACGATCTCAGTTTATTAAAAGATAGAACTGTAGGCAATTACTATCAGAAAATGTTTGGAAAAGGTTTTATAAAGACTATTTGCTAGAACTAAGATCAATCAAGTTTTCAAAAACTCCCACCTTTAAAATTAATGATGATGTACTTGTATAAGAAGAATATGTGAAATGAAGTAATGGGAAGTTAGGTAGGATTAAAGAATTATCTCCTGAAAGTAATGGTAGAATTAGATCTTGTGAGATTCAATTAGATAAGAGTGTTGTTAGAAGACCAATTGAAAGACCTTTATAACCTTAAAATTCAGTAAAATTGATCTATCTGTGAGTATTTTATATATATATAAGTTTTTATGAATATATTTTCTCAGCTGGCCAATAGATGGCAGTAGTGTTTATCTTTAAAAGAAACTGTGATGTCATATTTTTTTATATGTAGTAGTAGTTTGTCTTTGTTGCATAGAATAATGCTCTCTGTTTATTAATTTAAATTCAATCGAGTCTGATTTATTACAGATTTATACATTTTGTTTACTCACCAACTATTTTTGTTGAGCACATTAATACTAAAAACAAAAAGATAATTATGCAGCAGTAGGTGTATAAAATGATTCCAACTTCTGTGAGGACTAGCATTTCATACCGTGCTCTCCACAGTTTAGAATTGCCACATTAATATATTTTACTTCGAATTATTTCATATAAAATTAATTTCATTTATATGAATTCAAGAGAAAAGTAAAATTTCTTATAACTTTTGTGCTAGTAGTTAATAGTTAGTCCGCATAGCTGTGGAAACAGGTGAAAACATGCTAGTTGTTCGTCACACAGAGCCCAACACAATATGAGCTTCTCATATTCCCAAAATCCAACTACTTTTCAATAGGCACAGTTTCAAATGAGTTAAAATAATGTTCTTTTTAATGCTTTGAGTCTTAGATAAAAACAAACTTGAAAATATTAATGTATAAAATGTTTTGGGACTAGTCCACTGATGGCACACAGCTGATATACTAATGGATGCAAGCCAACATTCTTCTGAAATTGACAAAATTCTCATAAGTACAAATTTCTCATAAGTGGTGTTCCTGCAAATTCAAGAACTATAAGGAGAAGGCTATCAGACTCTGGACTCAGAGATAAGATTTCAAACAAAGAATAATTTCTTAATTTACAAGAGTGCAACAGAACTGAGCAAAAGAATATACTAACTGGACAGATGACCAAAAACACTATATTCTTTAGCCTGATGAGAATAAGACATCATTATACAGAAGTGATGGTTGAAAATACGTGCTACACAGTATGAGAAGAGCTGCATTTTGACTTTTTTCAGACAAATGTAAAGCGCCTACTAGAAGAAGGATATGTTCATGTATGTCAGCAAACAGCTACCAATAACAGAAAGCACACTAAATGCAAAAAAATATATGGACTCTATCCTAGAACACGAACTGCTACTTCCGTTAGTGATATCTTTCTCAATAATGAAATTTCTCTTGTTTTCAATAGATATAATGTTTAAATAATGAATCACATGAAATTTCATCTGCTTTTCCAATCTTAGAATTTAGTTCCCTGCCATGCAGAAATTTTATGTGAACAATGATTCAATATAAAATGTATTCAGTTATTGCCCTGGCTAGGAAACAGGCCTGAACTAAAACTCGATATAAAATCTACAGTATTATTTGAAAGATCTTGAACAACTAAATCATATTTCATCAAATAAAAGATAAAAAGCAAAGGCTTTTAATTACAGATTTGCATTACATAATAAGAAAAGAACAGCTTTCATTATTACATAATGCCAAAATGTATGACTTTATGACTTTATTAATTGCCTTTGTAAGCTCAATGAGACAATGCTGCGATGTTGTTACCAGAAGTAAAGGCTTTCCTACTAACTTTTTGTTTTAAATGACTGGGCACTTTATTTAATAGCGATTGGTCTTGCGCCACTACAGTAGCTGGAAATGATGGCCATTTCATTATGGAAGCTAATAGGTGGCTACTGTTGCTTCCTATGAAGAGATAGACAGTTACAACCAAGCTTTCCTCTGGGATTCAAACCCCGGCCCATGAATATAGCAGTCAGTATCACTAACCATTATACCAGCTGGGTGGCACTTTCCTACTAACTACTGAATGGAATAAAATATTCAAAGAGACTGCATCATTTATGGCAATTTTTTTTCACATTAAATGTATCTGAATGCTTTCTCCCCAATTCAGCATTAAATGATCTATTAAATTATACATAATTGCCTCAAAAGAACTCAACACTGACTTAAATTGACTTTTATAATGCATGATTGACATTATTGAATTATTTATAATATGATTCTGATGTAAAATATATTAACATTTAATTAGATATTTTAAATGTTAGATTCCTTTGACTAATCTCATTCTATATTGTTCTTACACTTTTATATACTGATAAAAAAATCCTGAATAGGAAAGGAAAGCTTTCATTTATCAAGTAATTTTAAATACAAAGAAAACAAAATAATTAGAGTACATATTACTGTATGAGTAAACTTAGTTATGTACCATATATTGATGCAAGACAAAATACAAATAACTGATTAAACATGACTGAATCTTCATAAAATGCTTTATTAATGTTAACAGTGGATTAATACAATTCAGATAAAATTTAATGAGCAAAATTATGCTGAAAATCACTAGGGCAGGGAGAATGGAACATGAACAAATTAAATTTAATTAAATAGATTTCATTTATTCACAGTAAACCTTTTCTTTAATAATGGCTAAAAATTAAAAACCGCAAAACTCAATGATCTACTGGGAGACATGAAAATGTGATGAAAAACAAGAATCTCCAGCCTGCAGCTGTAGGTGACATAAAAATTTTTCCATTACATGACATCACATTTTTCATAAGCATGCAAATTTGAAAAACAAAAATTTCAATATGTATCCAGAATTTGGGTCATTATTGTATATTTCATACAATACAATATTTGATACTGCAACTAACAAATTCAGAAAATTTCCTGAAAACCATTTGCTTATAAACCATATAAACCATTTTAAATATATGAATTAATTTTGACAGGTATTTAAATACATAGATATGAACGCAACAGGTAGAGATAATAAGAAAAAAATTACAAATTCGGGTACCCAGTATAAAATGTACTATTTATAAAAGGACATTAATTAGCTATCTTAAAAATATATTTATGAATTATATATTTAAACTTTTATGTTTAATATTTTTGTCATTACTATCATACAATTGACAATCATGAGTTTTTCTCCAGCAGAATGAATTTTTATGGTTGAGCTTTACTTCACAGACAATAATGATAGAAAAGCTGTTAAAGCATTTAAATATAAATTTCAAAATATTTGTGTGAAGACAATGATTTCCCCATGGAAAACTCACTTTGAGAAACACAACATTTACCATCACAAACAAAGTGACCACTATTCCCTTTTTGGCTCAGTTAAAATAGACAAGTTCAGAAATAAAATGTTGCAAACGCCAACAAAAAGTGTGAGATAGATAACACTGTAATCAAATTTATGCTCAATCAATAGTAATGCTCAATCATAAAAGCTTGCCACCATCTTGCAACAAACACACAGTTTTAAAGGCTTACAGTGTAAAATTCTGAATGAAATTTCAAGTGATGCATTACATATAATAGTTTAGGGACGTCATCCATTAAAATAATTTGCTAATAACATCCCTCTTTGGAATTTTTCCAATTTTTAAAATTTTGTGCAGCTTTTTAAAATTTTGTGTGCAACTTTTGGATAAATTTACAACATTTACAAATTGCAAAAATACACCTATGAATATTACTTTCATCTCATGATATCTGACTTTAAGTTCATAAAAAATGAATTTTGCGAGAAAAAAAACGGACTTCCAAATTACACTCATTTAACACACATGTGATGAATGCATGTAATGCACCTTTAATCAGCATAAAATAAATAATTGTATTTATTATTATTATTATTATTTTAGTTTGCTTTGATAATGCAGAAAGAACCATTAAGCATGTGTTTTTTAAATTAAAAACAATGTTCATTAAAAAATTTTTTGTATAGGTGTTTAAAACCTTTTTCTTGCCCTAAACTTTTTTGGGAGGAGCAGATGGAAAGAAAACTTTTGATAAGACAGAAAATTAGTATGTCATCTAATAGTATTTTGATATACTCGATAATATTAACATACTGCAGTCTACGTAATTAAAATAACACTGCAACTCATTCTAATGCATGACTCTTAATTTTAACATACTCCCATATGTAATTAAATTGAAACATCATATTAGCAAATGAACACCATATTAGAAAATTCACCTACAGTCCATTTCCCTCAACGAAACTTAATCACAGAATTTAACATATATTTAAACTATTACAGCATTTATGATTTAAACAGGATTCTATCTCAGTAAAAATTAAATGATTAGATATTAAATGTTAGTTACTTAATATGAGATTTAAAACATTGGAATAAATAAAATGCCTATTAAGAAAGAGCTATGTATATGCATGAGTTCACTACAATGGACTTAAAAAATTAATGCAATAAAAATATTAAGTAAGCTTTACATTCCTAAATTTAATATGGAAAAAACATTAAGTAGGCTTCAAATTTCTACAATTCAATAAAAAGCCAATTTCTACAATTCTGATTCAATAAAAATAATTAATATATTTAATACCAAGTTCCTAGTCTTCACATTAATTTTTATCATATGCATATATTAAACATATACACTTATTTACATGATGAGAAAGTTGTATACATGTTATGCTCCACTGGAGGGTGAAAAATAAATCCAATAAATGTGTCTAGTTAAAATTTCTCTTTTATGCCAGCTAGCTACATACAGAACAGGAACAGCCAGATACTACCATATCAAACAAAATTCTTAGAAAAATTAATATATTGAAGTTTCTACAGAATACTAAAACGCCCAATAATTAAATTATATCCACAGTATAAGAAACCAATACCTTCCAAATTCTGGAAATCTGCTTGACACACAAGGATGATTGCCCCTGTAAAATATAAAGGATTTAAATTACTTGCCCATTACACTAATTAGCCAAAACCTGATACAGAATTTTTTCATTGATGAATTCAAAAACTTTATTTAACCCTGATTTTGAAAATTATGGCCATTTGGTTTTAATTTTAAATATATGAATTACTTTTGTACGGGAATTCCTATTGTATTCAAAAGCATTACTAAGGCACAGACAAGTAAATTGAATTATCTTGAGTTGTGTTTTGAACAAAAAAAATTTTTATGAGCTTTCATGTACCTTTTTTTTTTTTTTTTTTCTGTTTAATAAATAATTATCAACAATAAAAGCCTGCTTTTTCAGTTATTTCATCTTAAATTTCAATTGGAAAAAAAAATCCAAAATTTCAAGCAGGTACTTGAAAAGCATTAGATACCATTACAAACAGTATGTAATAAAAACCATCCAAGGGGAGGATGGTTAGCCATATTCGGTTAGAAGGGGGGAAGATATATGTCAATTTATTAAGGAAATCTGAAAACCAAAATGAAAAAATTAACATTTAAACACCAACAGTTTAAAAAACTGATTTATAATTTAAACATTTTTGATGCTAAAAGTGCTAAAAGAAAGTATGGGGATCTTTTGAAAATCCCTCTCTCTCATCCATCAGAAAATGCATGCTTGAATTTTAATTATGTCCAGAGTTAACTTTATATATATATATATAATAAAATTTCATAATGCAACCAACTAATGTGATTTATTTTTTCCTAGAATGAGCACAAAGCAAATCTAATTATTACTACTCATCCAACCAGAACAGTTTGATTTTGAAACAAAGTCAATGCACAATGCTATTTTCAAATATATGAGAGTGCAGAGTACATATCCAAATTTTCTGTCCACTTCTAGTACAAATTTTCTAAAACCCAAGGTTTCATTTCAGAAATTACTGCATCAAATCAGTTTTGATAGCACTACAGCATTATATGAAAAATATTTTAAATGGATAGCTATTCATAGTTTGGAAAGAATGTGCACAATTATAGAAATGGTGAGACAGGAGAATTTCAAAACAGTGTCTATCCTCTACAAACAGTCCACAGACTCTTGAAATTGCTAAAGATCCATAACTAAGTCACGGGGGGGGACTTCTTTCTCAGGACCAATTTTTATTTGAAACTGTCAACTATAATATGGTAATAGTAAGTTGAATTTAGAGCTTTCGCCCACCACTTGGAGTTCTATATGATTGATTTGTATTAGAAGGGCCTACGAAAAAGTCTTTAACAACAGGAAAACCAATGGTTACACTTTCACTGATCTTACAGCAAAAGAGGGCCCAGAACTGAAGGACTATGATAAAAAAAAAATCATGCTTCTCTTCAGTGATGATCAACTTCTGTTCAAAGGATGATCATGCTGAATTTCGATTCAACATGTGATTCTAAACATTTGCATTTTCATCTAAAGACAGCCATAAAATAAAATATTCTTACAAACATTAAAAATATAATTGTTTCAGTGATACAGATATAACGGCATAGGGTAAAGTGATTAATGAACATACTGATATCAGTGAAAAAGTATTTGCTTAAAAATTTTGGGATGAATTCTTAAATTTTTTATAATATTTTTTAGAGGGACAAGAGGACCTGGTTTTCTTTTTATAAATGATATAACAACTTCAGTGAGAAAACTTAGCTGAAAGTATTAAATTAAAGAAGTAGCCAACCATACTTTTTTATTTGAATTCCAGAAAGAATTTTGACACACTTCTGAAAGAGATGTTGCAGAGTAGAATTATTCTCATAGATATCTCAATACCTTGAAGACTACATAAGAAGAAGAAACAGCTTACTCTGACAAAATCTAATTAACGACCTCATAGAGAGAGTGAAATCACACAGTGATATATGATTCTGTTTCTCTCTAAACATTAGGGGGTCACATTCCTATTAATATCATAGTCTTGTTCCTTTGAATTTTTTCTAAGATTCTACTGACACATATTACTTGAATTATATCTGTTTTATACAACAATTTTGAGTCATATGCATTGATATTTGTTTTTTCAGTTTCCTGCTTAAGATTTATTATTCTATTTATGTTTTATGTATCCCCCCCAAAAAAAAAACCATGCAATCCATTTTAACATTTGCTGACAAGTTAGCACTTTGGATTATTTTAGCATCAGCATATCACTGCTCTCAGATTGAAAAGTGTACAATAAACAAAGCTCTTTTGTTGAGAGAAGAGTTTTTATACATTTATGTATATATATATTATATCATGTTTATGTATATATTACCTATCAATGAGATAAACTTAGATATTTTTAAGCTAGGAAAAATCTCATATACATCACTACCATCATACCAATACCACTTACTTGAAAATCTTAGATTGGCACATACTTGGTTTTGATAAAATGCAAAAAATTACGTCTACACTGTAATTTTTATATATTCATCTCACAGAATAAGGAACTTTTAATAATGTGTGAAACATCCCCCCCCAAAAAAAAATGCACAAAATGCATGCTTATGAAAACGGGAAAATGCACATTCATGATTTTGGGATAGGATTGACTTATATGATTTTAACAAAGAAAATGGCCTTTGAACATAGTTTAAAATTAGGAAAACATTCTCGTATATATATATATATATGAGAAAAACTTTTTGATTTTGAAACTAACAACTTTGATTTAACTAACACTTTGATTTGAAATGAACTACATCATATAAGCTGCTTTAGAAGCAGAAATATGTAGTGATGTACCTATGATTAGTACTGCCTACCTTAGACAAAATAAAGAAAAAAAAAAAAAAAAAATTATTCCTTTAAATTTATATGATTTTCTAATTATCTCCTTAATGCAAAAATATGCATGTACTTGCTCTGTGACTTTAAATCTACATAAGACAAGTTGTCAGGATGAAATGCAAGCAACTTGCCTTCTTAATCAAAATAAAAATCCATTTTCACTCTTCAGGTGATAAACAAAGAACATGCTCTTTATTTGTAGTTTGTGTTGATATATTTTTTTTTAATTGGACAAGGATATATGCACATCTAATGTTATGAATTTGAAGTACACAAATGTATATATATTTTTTCCTATTACTTAAGTTTTACAGTAAAATAATTTCCTTTTGGCTTTCTGAAAAATTTATAAAATATTTACCTTATCTTTTGTCAACAAATAAAACAAAAAGTTATTTACAAATGCATGACATTTACTTTAGAAATTTTATTTAAATTCTTAGTAATTTTTAGCTAATTATTTGAAAAAATTTACCTACAGCTAATTATGCAAAATTACTACTTGATTCAAATTATAACTTATTAAATGCAGTATTGCCAGATCATGCAATTTTCTACAAATTTGCAACTTTTGGCAAACTTATGCTACTAAAATTTATGTTGATGTGAATTTTCTGCAACTCCACCATTTCCTTGTGCTACTTTTTGCTAATTACTTTTAAATACATCATAAAATTCATTATATGCTCATATAATGTATGTTTAATTTAAACAGGTGATCCTAGCTCACATGCACATATGCAGTTCTCAATACTAATCAGTAGTATTTTCATACATTTCATTGACCATTTTGTTTTAAAATTTTGGTGGTTTATGAATACAATTCCAACATTTAAGTCAAACTATAGCTCTTGTGTTATGAGTAACATGCATGCTCACTTTTTAAAATATATTATTTTTATTCAAATGCTTCTTGATTAACTTTAACATGAAACATTTTCCAACTAAAAATGAAATAATTCAATATTTCTTCAGACTATATACTACATTCATTAAATGTAACAGAATATAAAGAATGATGCCTTGGAATTCTGTAGATAAAATGAGATAGTTATTTCAATTATAAACAGATATTTGTACCTCAGCTTATAAAATTTTGATTGAGTTTTCTTTAAATTATATACTACATTCATTAAATGTACATTCATTAAATGTAGTACAGTCAAAAGTCGTTAATCCGGACTCGTCGGGACTTCGGCGATTCCGGATTATCGATTTTTCCGGATTATAGATCATCAGTTTAAATCTGGTAAGATGGCATGCAGAAATTCTAAAATTAAAAATATGAAACCGTAATTTATGAAATAAAGAACAATTATGATCTAAAGAGTATCAAAATTTACAAAAAAAAAAAAAAAACTTAATATTTATTTGTTTACTTTATTAAACATTTCTCTCAATGTAAGTTGTTTAAGTTGCTTCATTTTATGTTACAATACTTTCTCTTTAATTCTATAAAAAGACATAATTTCTTGTTCAGTTACAAAGTTCTGCTGTTCAAGTCCCGTTAATTGCTGTGCCGAGAATACCGACTAACTTGTCAATCGAAATTTTTTCGTTTTCACTAACCTCTCTGTCACATTCTTCATGTCTTTATCCATTTTTTGCAGCAATTCCACTTTTTGTTTGTTGGACATCGAAACATACTTTCGTTTTGTAGATCCTTTGGAAGTTCCAGCATCGGAAATTCTACTTGACATAATCGAAAGTTCAAGTTTACTTTTATAAAATTGCTCTTACAGTCTGCAAAAAATAATAAGTGGGATCCAATTCGAAGATTAAGGAACAACGCAATCATTAACATTAACTAAAATAGATAATTAGATAATTTTAGCTTACACCGTCCGTTATACCGCAGGCAAAAAAGTATTCTGCACTTGCGCACACGCATATGCGCAGTAGTCAGGGTCTTACGCGCACGCGTAAAACGCCTGTGCGCATGTGCCGACGCGGCGCATGCGCAGAAAGTTTTTAGCTTTAAGGTCCGGATTATATATCATTCCGGATTATGGGTGTCCGAATTAACGACTTTTGACTGTATATAATTTAAAGAAAACTCAATCAAAATTTTAGAAGCTGAGGTACAAATATCTGTTTATAATTGAAATAACTATCACATTTTATCTACAGAATTCCAAGGCATCATTCTTTATATTCTGTTCCTTAAAAAGTTCCATACAAAAATACAACATAAAGGTCTAACAATCAATTTTACTTATTTATTTAGTAATTTTCCTCTTTTTCTTTTCAATGTTAATAATTTTATTTCAGATATGTCTGTATAAACAGTGATATAAATAAGTTCAAAATTAAAACATAAAAAGTAAAAGTTGTACTCCTACTGCCTCTTTTTCGCATAAAAGGCAATTTAAAAATTTCTTTTTATACTCATCGGACCACAGATTGTATTCCATAACTGACATATGGAAATGAATAATTGTAGAAATAATAGTAATAAAAATATTGTAAAATAATGCTATGTTCCTTAATATTAATACAGTCAGAAGTCGTTAATTCGGACACCCATAATTCGGAATGATCTATAATCCGGACATCAAAACTAAAAACTCTCTGCGCAGGCGCCACGTTGACACATGCGCAGAGGCGTTCACGCGTGCGCGTAAGACCTTTTACGACTGCGCATATGAGTGTGCGCAAGTGTAGAATACGTTTTCGCGTGCCCATTTTATGTATAATGGACGTATAAGCTAAAATTATCTAATTATCTATTTCAGTTAATGTTGATGATTGCGTTGTTCCTTAATTTTCGAATTGCATCCGGCTTATTATTTTTTTGCAGACTGTAAGAGCAATTTTATAAAAGTAAGCTTAAACTTTCGATTATATCAAATAGAATTTCCGATATATAATTGTTAATATGTAAGGATCTAAAGCGAAAGTATGTTTTGAAATCCGAAATCTGTTTATCAATTTCACGCTGCTCGGCGGCGGGCGCCTAATGAATTGGAAGTTGATTTGTCAGCACTATCCTTATCTTCAGCGCAGATGTTTTTATTTTATTTTGCTTATAATTCCTTACCAAATGTAGTATTTCATCTCGATATGCTCCGTCTTTGATATGATTTAAAACAAGTTACTCGTCATTATAATTCGCTTCCGATAGCGAAGAAAAGTGACAGAGGTTATTGAAAACAAAAAAATTTCGATTGAGAAATTAGTCGGTGTTCTTGACACAGCAATTATAGGACTTGAACGGCGGAACTTTGTAACTGAACAAGAAATTATGTCTGTTTAATAGAATTAAAGAGAAAGTATTATCACATGAAACGAAGCAAAACTTAAACAACTTACATTGAAAGAAATGTTTAATAAAGTAAACAAATAAATATTAAGCTTTTTCTTTTTGCAAATTTTGATACCCTTTAGATCATAATTGTTCTTTATTTCATAAATTACGGTTTCATATTTTTTATTTTAGAATTTCTGCATGCCATCCTACGAGATTTAAACTGATGATCTATAATCCGGAAAAATCGATAATCCGGAATCGCGGAAGTCCCGACGAGTCCGGATTAACGACTTTTGACTGTACTGGCAATTTTATTACTCTATCAATGCTGTTTTTCAGTCCGTCCCCCCTCCCCAATTTTCAAAATGATTACATGATGGTTTGTGGACTCTATGCCATATATTTATTGTTTGCGGACTCTGTGCCACATATTTGAAACTCATTCCACTGATTATAATATTGCCAAGAACTAACTAACTGAAATGACTTAAAAATCAAAGCAACACCAGATTTCTACGTAAAGAACGAATTTCTAAGAAACGACTCGATTCATAGCCCATGGAATATTTGCAAACTGAACTTGTGATGTTAGAGATACATGAGCTTACGAACTTATAACATCACAAAATCACATGATCTCTGATGCCACATGCTATTTTTCAATTCTTCTCTTGCTACTTTAGCTCAAAAATTTCCAGCAATACCGATTAGATGTCAGTTTTAATAAATATACTGTCAACTGCTAACAGCTTATAATATGCTCTTTGTTCACTAATTACTGCATTAATAGTTTTGTATACTTCAAACATTCAATGCTCATTTTTAAAAAGCACCTTGCTTACAATCAAAACAGTAATGTACCTGAAAATTGATTAAACAGTATTACTGACATTTAGTTCTTACAGTAAAAAATAAAACTGCACAAAAGCAAAAACCTTATCATTTATTAGATTAAAAAGTTTCTTGAAAACACAATGGAATTTCAACAAACTCCACCTAAAATACTAGAGCCTCAAGGATGATTAAATACTAGTAACAAAAATAAATCAGAATGTACCACAATTAACTATATGGACAATGAAATAAATCTAGTCATATAATAAGTTTGCATAAACACTTGCATATTTTTTAGACTGAATGATGTACATTGGTCAGTCAGAAAGTTTGTTGCACTACTGTGTAAATATGTTCCGTCTAAGACTATTTGGATGACACTGTGTGGCAACCCTTCAGACATGTACCTTTATCGTGTGACGTAGCCGCTTCCCCAAGGCAAGTTTAGATTTTTTGATTATCAGTCGCAAACATGTCTTGACAGCTGCAAATAGCGTCCAAATTGGAAATGTATGCCGTGATTCGTTTTTTGTGGGCAAAAAGGTGCAACTGCACTGAAAGTTATGAGCAGTTGCTTGAAGTGTATGGTGAAAATGAAATGTAATGTCAAGCTATCGCGAAATGGTGCAACATGTTTGAGAATGGACGTACGGATATTGACGACGCTGAGCGCGAGGGAAGACCATCAACTGAAACAAACTCGGAAATCGCTGCTCGCATGAATGAATGCATTCTTGCAAACAGATGCATAATGATAGAGGAAATCTCAAATGAACTGGATATTTCTGATGGAAGTGCATAAAATTATTGCCAATCACCTTAAATTTCGTAAAGTTTGTGCTCGATGGGTGCTATGTCTATTGACGGAGGAACATACAGGAAAGCGTTTTGAAAGACGGAAGGAAGTGAGTTTTGGGACAAAATTGTGACTGGAGATGAAACTTGGATTCACCACTTCTCACCTGAAATGAAACGCAGCTCACTCGAGTGGAAACATTGCAGTTCTCGACATGATCAAAATGTCGAACTGTTCCATCTGCAGGAAAGGTGATGATGATGCTGTTTTTCAAAAGAGAAGGCATGGCGAATACAGACTTCATGCCGAAGGGTGCCACAATTAATGCATCTTCTTATTGTGAAGGACTAAAATGATTGCGGAAATCACTTAAAAATCAACGGCTACGTAAACTGTTGAAAGGCATTGTGCACAATGCAAGACCGCATGCAGCAAAACAAACATGCAAACTTGTGAAAAAGTTTAGGTGGGAAATGTGGACTCACCCTCCTTATAGCCCAGACCTTTCACCTCCTGACTTCCATGTGTTTCGTCCCATGAAACAAGAACTTTCAAAGCGACGGTACCATTCAGATGCCGAAGTGAAAGCCGCAGCCCAACAATGGTTATCGGACATTGGATGGGATTTCTTTACAGAAAGCATCGGAAAAACTTGTACCATGCTTTGACAGATGCTTAAATAACGGAGGTAATTACATTGAAAAGTAGATTTTGAATGAAACTTTAATATATAAAGAAAGTTATTGTAAAATTTTGCTCCTGTTTTGTTTTCTTAGGCAGTGCAACTAACTTTTTGACTAACCCTCATATAATAAATAATTATTTTTTGAAAATTGATATTCTTAAGGTGTAGCTGAAAGAATAAATCTTGGATATTTTAAATTTAGACTTACGTAGCTATTCCATTCTATTTTGCATAAAAATCACCTAAAAAGTCAAAATACTGAATAATAACTCAAACTACAGAAAATAAACACTATATTTACAGAATATGTGCATTTCATACAAGAAGATCTTAAATGTAAACCTTAAGCTTCTTTTTATTTAATGCACATACAATTATGATATTTTCTAAAAACTGCATTAAAAACTCTTTCTTGATAGTAGATATTAGAGCATTCAAAATGTCTATTATTTGGCATCTTTCCTTACATGTTTTCTTCTTTTATTCATTCAGCATTTTATAACATCATTTCCACGTTTCCCTTGTTCTCTAAAGATAAAAGACCTGTATTTGATCATTCTTTTGAAACTGAGAGAGTTTGATTCAATCTGCACCAAAATACTGGGCTAATCTTTGGAATATGGTAACAGGTAGTTTGGCGACATTTTGGAGGCAATAAACGTTACTACCTAGGACTTTGGGAATAATGTGAGAAGTACTCAGTTCCGATTACGCATTATTTTGTGTGAGGGAAATGAGAGATCATGAGATATGTCATGTGACTTTAATGGACAAATCACTGTTCTTTAATCGGAAAAGGGGGTAAATTTGTAAAAATATCTGCTGTACTTTATAGTGTTAGTTTTATTCTATGTTCTGTGAAACAGTGTTGTTTAATATTTGGATCCCATGGCCCTAAGAAATCTGGTGAAAATGGACATTTTGTGATCCGCCATGCACTCAAGATTCTGTAGAAGATTAGGTAAGTTAGTATTTTTAATTATTTGAGGATATTATTTTTATGCATTGTTCTAAATGTAAAGAGTAAATAAATTAATATGGTATTATTGGAAAATTGTTATTAGCAATGATTTAGTTTAAAGTAATTAGGATTGTAAGCTAATTTTTATTAATTTAATGTATGTGCTTATTTATATTTTAAGTATTGTTTTTTAATTTAATTATATTTTAATTTAATGATCGTGATTTTGAGAGTTATATGTTTGTAGTATTTTGGAATATGTTTGAGTAGAAGTAAATGTGCATGGAAAGAATTTAAGTATTTGACACTAAGTATTTGCAACCATTTTTAATGTTTGTTATAAATTGGCAGGTGAGGTTTATAATAGATAATTTAGAGGTAAAAGTTTTTGGATATTTTATTTATTTTATACGTGCAAATGTTCATCCTTGGAAAGGGTATATACTTTTTTCGCGATCAGGTAATTTCATATATGTTCTTTTTATCGAATTTAAAGATTCACAAAATGTTAATGCATTTTCGTGAAATTTTTCTAATTTATGAGAAAAAAGCAGTGTACATGAATATAGTAAAGAGTGTGCGCAATGCCATTTTTGTGCAATTCCGGGATTTTTTTTAAGTAAAAATAAGTTGACGTGTACACTGCTCAAAAAAAAAAAAAAAATGGGACAGTGCTATATCTCCCGTTCTACTGGGGCGATTGACAAAATTCAAACTACGTTTTTCATGTCTCGAAAGCGTGACTTAGGATATATATTAGATTTATATATAGTACTATTCTAACATAGGTATTTTGACACAAAATCGGACTTTTTCTGAAATAACATACCAAATTTTTTACATATTTCGATTCTACGACTCAAATTATGCCAGAATACCAAGTTTTGTAAAAATCGTACGAATAGTTTTTAAAATATTAGCTCTCAAAATTTTAGCTCCTCAATGTTAATTGAATTTGGCAAATATTTATTAATATCTCTTTTTTTATTTTTTCTCTCACATTTCGAAATTTTGGTTCATTCCAAATAAAATTTACCCATTTTTTGCGTTTTATTTTTAAATTTTTATTTTAAAATAATTTCTATAGATTTTTCGAAAAAAATTTTGAATTATAACCTATAAAATTTTTACCATCATCTTAAAGTAGGTGTATTTTTAAGCATATCTGCAAAAAATTAGACTTTTTTACTCAAAAGTTTCTAAGATATACACGAATTTACATAATTTCGCGTTTTGAAATTTGGCACCTTTTTTTTTGAGCGATAATAACGTCAAATGTGGTCTATGGATTTTTGTTACACTGAATTGCCACAGCTATTTTTAACCTTAAACTTCAAGTAAAATTTTACAGAGAATTAATTATATGACATTTTTTCCCTCAATGATGCGTAATAAATATTTATTAATACTATATGAAAGGCTATTTTTTTAAATTATAGATGATATTATTCAAATTTTTAACTATTTTTTTTTTTTTTAATTTCTCTCGTATCTTTTCTTTTTTTAAAAAATTTAAGAGTAAGTTTTTGTAAGAGCAAATTTTTACCTTCGGCGTTTTATCGTCTGCTACTTTACTTCATTTAAATCGAATTGTCTAAAACTGAGAATTTTCGTTTGATATTTATTTGAATTTTATGACATTAACTGCATAATTTATTTCTAAACAAACTGTTGCTTTTGAAGTGTCTGAAAGAGCGGCTGATACTATTATCCATATTTTTAAAGCACAATATATTTTTATAGAAACATAATATTTAGAATAATCATTTTTTATAAAAGTCAAATTATCATATAAACATACAACCCTCTAGAGACTGAATTAATGGAAGTTCAATGGTTATGTAGAAATGATCTGCAGCTACTTAATGGCTGGATAAGTCAGCAGATTCTGTGGACAAGTAAGAATAATTATATAAACGACACCAACATTCTGGATTCAATAAACAATGAGGATATGATGTTTACTAAATGAATTTAAGAAGTTTTAAAACATAAAAAATCAACTCATTTTTTTCCTAAAATGTATTTTTGTGCGTAGCGTATTTTCATTATATACTTAAAATTCTAATTTAGAATGTAATTGTCAAGAATTGAATCCTAATCATCAGTAATATAATAAGTAATTATTACTGTTATTAATAAATCCTTCTTATAAAGTAATTGCAAATATTTCAAAAAACTTTCTGTCTCAATGCAAACATTTTTCTATGCAAATATTTTTAATTTTATATTAATAAAGATTGCACACCATATAACTTATTTCCACTTCAATTCTTACCGTCAGTTCTAGTAGAATTTACAAATCAATTATATTTAATTAAGGATTGAATTGGATTATTTAATTATGGCAAAGCAAACGAGGGCTATCTGCCTAAAGGGAGGGATGCCTTCGTGGAGGACTTTCTAAGGGAAACTGGCTCGTATACATGTTACACATGGGAAAACCACGAAACCGGCCATGCGGCCAGCCCGTTCGCGGGATTCGAAACTCGAACCGAACTACCAGTGTTCAGCGTCTTTACCGCTCGACCGTTGGTGGGCTATTTAATTAAGGAATAACCATCTAAGTTAAGAAACAGCATACCCTAACAACATTTCAATTATTGGTTCTGTATCTTTCATGTTACTCCCGATTGGCTAGCTACATGATTTTTAATGAGTATTCGGATTTTACTAGTAACTTCACGTGGAAATCGAGCTTAAACTAGGTTAGTTGGTTATTTGAACATAGAAAGAACATGAGAGCTATTTGATCAAGATGCTTTCATAGAGAATCTTTGTAAAGAGAACCTAAAAAACTACAAAAACCAACCATGCAGCCTGGATTAGACTGAGCAGCAAACAATTAGTATTTAACAATCTTTTCTTTTTCAAATGCTAGGCAACTGATGAGGCTCCAATTAAATCTCCAATTTAATATATTATTTGTAAATATTTAAAATATTGTTGTGTTCTTTGACACAAAAAGCAGAATTTAAGTTTTGTTAACTCGTTAGTAAACTACCAAGCCATAGTGCAAATGAATATTCAATTTCTTTGGAAGTGTTTAAATCCAGTGATATTAGGTTTGTCTTACAAGCTCAGGATCAAAACGATTCTGCAATTGCCCGAGTAGTTGACTTGTAAATGGATGTGAATTAAGCAGATGACTTTTAATCTTACGTTATTCAGCCAGAAAACGTATTCCAAATGTTTTGTATTGCATTACAATGCATCTTTTCATTATTCAGTAACCAGTCGGAGAACCGCTTGTGTTTGGAAAATAAGTATGTATATTCAATTGTCCTGCATGTTCTTCAAATTTGTCTTCTTGTGATTTTTTTTCTTTCTCAAAAACTAAAGTTGCCTCTCAAAGGAAAGTTTTTTGACATTGAAGAGACAAAATTAATATGACATCTACTTTTAGAGGCATGTCAAAAACAGATCTCTACAAACCTTCTCTTCCATTACATGTTGTGCAGTCAGACAAAAAGTTACATCAGCGTAAATTATATAATCTATTTTTATTACACTCTGATTACTTTATTAACATACAGTGAATATATACTAAATCTTGAACTTTAGCTTAAGTAATTCGGAATTTTTGACGGAATTGTTGTCGGAACTAGGACTTAGAAGATAAGTCAAATTAAATATTTCGATAACCCAGTAAATTCAAGTTCGAAATTTCAATATTTTATTTTCGGAGGGAGGGGAAATGTTTTCAGTTTTGGTCCACTATACTAAGTATATTTGCTTCAATTTTTTATTTTTCCATAAAAGCGAAAATTTTACGCATGGTATACATATAACGCATAGCTTCAAATTAAAATTTAATAATATACAGAGTGGTTATAATTAAAGTTCCACATTGAAATGGTCATAAAAGGAAAACTACTGGATCAAATGTTATCAAACTTGGAAATCCAGTAAAGGAGGTCATGGGAATTTATTTTCCGCGAAAAAAAGGAAGTTCGAAACCTCACCACCAGGGGGGAAATGGCGCTGTATGCAATATTGTTAAACGAAATATGGGTCGGAACCTAACTTAACCTTTTGTTAAACGGGTTTAATATGTTGTATACCCTTAATAAACTTTGAAGTAGGCAAATTATTATTTAAAGACGTTAAATTTGATAAATGTCGAGTGCGCCATCCCTGTAAGTGAGAATTTCGTCGGTGAAAACCACGAATTAGCGATCAGAAAATGTGAGATCGCAAATCACTCTCACAAGTACGTACAATCTGGAAATCGTTTTCTTACAGATCGCTAATTTGTAACTTTTTAAGCCTGAATTCGGCACTAAAACATGAAGATACTCATTCAAAACGCTTTTAATCGATTTGGGCCAAAGAAACCCTCATGTTATCTATCTAGTTCCATTGCATTCTCCTAATGCATTCGATTGCATAGCAGTCATTCCACACCGTTTAGTGTTGAATGACAGCTAGTTTTATAATTGAACCATTTTTCTCTGAAGAGCACTCGACAGCTGGACCACTGTGATTGCAGCTCACTTAGAGTCAATGTTAAAATGTTTCGTGATACATGAACTGCAGTACCGTGGCATTTTAGATACTACGGATTTTTATGCCCCACCTCACGTGTGTCACACAGTTACTTAGGCAACATTTCACGAATGAACGTCTTATAAGCCAACACTTCCCCTCTTCCCACCAGATCTCAACCTCTGTGACTTTTGGCTATGGGGTTATCTCAAAAGCACTGTTTATGGTGATAATCTAAACAATTTGGCAGAAATGAAAAATGTGATACACTGAAATGTCCGTAACATTCCTCCTGATATGCTAAGAGCTGCTGTTGAGAATGCAGTAACAGAATTTAACTTACTTTCGGAAAATGCTGGACGCTACATTGAACATTCTTTCTAAAACTTTTCGGAAAATATTAAACACATTTTAAACAGATGTTTTCGTGTCTTCATTTAACAATATTGTATACAGCACCATTTTCCCCCTGGGGGTGAGTTTTTGAACTCTTTTATTTTTCCGCGGAAAATAAATTCCCATGACCTCCTTTACACGATTCCCAAGTGTGATAACACTTGGTCCGGTAGTTTTCCTTTAATGACCATTTCAAAGTGGAACTTTAATTATAACCACCATGTAAATTAAACTTTAAAAGTTTGACAGTTTGGTTCAAGTTCCATCTTTTATATTAATCCTCTTGGAAAGAATGTTTTAAAAAGTTAATTTTTCTCTTGCGGTATAGATTGTATAAAAAACATGATCTTTAATATGATTTAGATTGTTTCAGCCGATATAAGAATCGGGTCACTCGGTGGGACAGAATAAACCCTGCTGGACTGTTTTATTTCTTTGTCATTTAGCAAAAATCTTTTAATTAAAATATTTATCCTTTGGACTTCGTTTTAAACTTTATTTATAGTAAAAATGACTAGAAAATGAAAAGCTGTCTTCAGCTGAAACGCAATTCATGTAATTGATATTTTAAAAAATTGACAAGAATGCAAAATTTATGGAAGTCTAGCAATCGAAAAATCTTAATTTTCTTGTGTGAGCACTGAAAATAACTGTAGAAGGAAAGAAGAAGATTAGGGAGAAAAGTAAGCAAAAATTTGTAGAGAAAATTTGGCTGTCAGACGTACCAAGATGTTCAAAATGTTGGATGCTTTCGAATATACTTTCAGGATACTTCAAAGAATTTAGGTGTTCAAAGAGAAAACACTTGGACGAGTACACCAGCAAATACCATCAATTGAGCTTGTGTTAACGGAAAAGACAAAACGATATCATTGCAGATTAAAGTGAAGAGCGACTGGTTTTAAACTATATGGTTGTGTAAATTACGTTATAGAACATCATATCGTATCATAAATGGTGAATCCCATGATTTCCTCAGTCAAATTATTTGAAGATTCGGGAGTTTATCCAGTGATGTATGTGGATGTCACTTAAAGATGTTTTTTTCCCTTCCTGATCAAACAGCGGCCGAGCGGTAAAGTCGCTGAACACTGGTAGTTCGGTTCGAGGTTCGAATCCCGCGAACGGGCTGGCTGCATGGGCGTTTTCGTGGTTTTCCCCATGTGTAACGTGTATGCGAGCCAGTTTCCCTTAGAAAGTCCTCCAGGAAGGCATCCCTCCCCTTAGGCAGATAGCCGTAGTGTGCTTTGCCATAATAAAATAAACCAAAACCTTTTTATGAAACCAGTCTTTCCTTTCATCTCATAGCTTCAAAATGTTTAGCCTCTAAAGACTGAAGGCTCTGACGAAATACTTCGTGAAGAACTTTCTAAGGGAAACCAACTGTCATACACGGTACACAAGAGAAAATCCACGAAAACGCCCATGCAACCAGCCCGTTTACCGGGGTTCGAACCCCGGAGTGAACTACCAGTGTTCAGCAACTTTACCACTCGGCCGTTTGTGGGCCTTTATGAAATGAAAGGCGATAACTTTATTTAAAATGATTGTCAGAAATACCAAAATGTTTCGAAAAGTTGGATACTTTTCAATATACTTTCAGAATGCTTAAAGAAACAGAGAAGAAAAATAAATTTTTTCGTAAAATTTAGTATTCGTATTTTTTTAAATTTAAAACTTTTCAATCTTATGATATTTGATTCTTGCGATTTCAAAAATAAAATATTTGACTAAAATATGAATAACATTTTAAGAAACCAAATGTAGGATAAAATTGTGTAAAGCAATGGGCACAATGATAAAACTGTTTAAAGCAGTATATGCAAGTCATCCGAAGTTAAAATGTCGGTTATACATCTCTCTTATTTATATTTTTTTTTTCTGAACGGAACATTGAAAGGCGTGTAAAACTGTGCTTTACTGTATTTTCTCTTTTAATATAGTATGCAGTTTTCAAACGCATCATAGTCTGGGTTACAAAGTATTCTTCCGAAAAAAACGCAGTTCAAATAAATAATATCAAATTCTGGAAAATTGATATTAATAAATATATTTAAAATGCTCAGTTCGAAGGAATAAATAGAAAATTTTAAAACAATTTATCTGAAGAAACAATGCAACACAAATAATTAAAATAAAAGTATAAAAATTTTAAAATGACCTAAAATAATAACTATGACGAAAAATATATATAAAGAAAACTATTTGAAAAAAAAAATAAATGCTGCACCTTTATTTACACAGTTCGAATAGGTAAATAGAAACTTTTAAAACAGTTATTCGAAAAAAAAAAAAAAAAAGTGCAACTTAAACAATTAAAATGAAATTCGAAAAGAAAAAATTACTTAAAATAATAAGTTATAATTAAAAATATAATATAAAGAATATTATTTGGAAAAAAGGAATGATGGTGACTTTTTTTCCTAAGGAAACTAGGTTGTCATATATTAAGAAGTTCGCCAAGTGAAGTATTCTTGGCGCAAACTGACAAAAAAAGTGCCAACATAAATTTGTGAATTTCTCCGTAAATTTCACTCCAAATTTTACAAAATTTCATATTTAGGCGTAATTTGAGTCGTAGAATCGAAATATGTAAAAAAATTGGTATGTTATTTCAGAAAATGTCCGATTTTGTGTCAAAATACCTATGTTAGAATAGTGCTATATATAAATCTAATATATATCCTAAGTCGCGCTTTCGAGACATGAAGAACGCAATTTGAATTTTGTCAATCGGCCCAGTAGATCGGGAGATATAGGACTGTCCCATTTTTTTTTTGAGCAGTGTACATGGTTTTATTATATTTTAATTAAATGATAGTTATTTTGTGAATTATATGTTTGTAGCAAATTGGTATACATTTCAGTGGAAGTAAACATGCATGGAAATAATTTAAATATTTGACACTAAGTATTTGTAACCGTTTTTAATGTTTTGTTACAAATTCGTTGGTGATGTTTATAATAGATAATTTAGAGGTAAAAGTTTTTGGATATTTTATTTATATTATACGTGGAAATGTTCATCCTTAGAAAGGGTATATACTTTTTCACGATCAGGTAATTTCATATATGTGCTTTTTACCAAGTTTAAAGATTCACAAAATTTTCCTGCATTTTCGTGCAACTTTTTGTAATTTATGAGAAAATAGTAGTGTAGATGGATAAAGTCAAGAGTGTGCGCAATGCCATTTTTGTGCAAATCTGGGATTTTTTTTAAGTAAAAATAAGTCGACATGGTTACTGTGTATGTGCGATTCTGAAAAACGCGGCAAGGAGTTTGCAATTCTGCACTTTTTCCCAATTTTGCAGTTAATATTTGTCATGATTAAGCAGTTTTGTTCCATAAAATTTCTAGCATAAGTGTAATTCGGCTAGCAGATTGTTGGAAAAAGTGTTGAGTAAATAAAAAGAAAAGAAACATGTCTTTACTTCGTGAAGACAAAATGGCGGCGAAAAAAAAACAGAGGGTTGCTGTAGCAGAGTTGGTCGCCAAATTTTCGCCAAAAAATTGCCAAGTTACCATAATCCAAAGATTGATCAAATACTGTTGCTGTTTTTCCTAATTTTAAATTTTACAATGCCATGTTTAAAATTTGAAATGAAGTTAGTAGCAGTTAAAACATTGTTTACTGATAATGATGCTACTATAGATTAGAATAATTGCATATAGAGAGTTTTGCAAAATGTGACAAGCCATATAAAAAATGGACCAAACAGATCTCCAGCTTCATTATGTATCTATAAAATTTATTAAAATTCATACCATTCCATTACTAGGCAAATCTCAATTCCCCATTTTTTTTTTTTTTTTTCCTTCTCTTCTCCAATACAGAAAATAAGCACAAATAAATCAAAATTAAGTTAGCAATCCTGGCACCATGAACAGACAATAATAATTTACTATGGCAAACTAAAATTTGATATGAGGAGGGTATCCTGAAAAAATCCTCAACAAACTGGAATCAAAGTAATGAGATGACAGAGCGACTATTGCAATAAATGTGTTAAATTTTAAGCAAGTATTTTTAGAATTTAATTATTTACATGAACAAAAGATACTTCTTGGTGAATATACTTCCTTGTTACTTATTGCTTTGTTCATTCTTAATTTTGTTAAAATACCAAATGAAAAAATATTTTTAATTAATTCTTTACAGTTCAAATTATTCCATTTAAGTTCATTAATAAATTTTAACAAATAAGAGTATAAAATTATAAAACAGCATTATTTCTAATTACTAAACAATGTTAAAAATGAAATTCAGATGCATGAACTACACCAGCATAAGCTCAGTACGAGCTTTTGAGAATGGCCTCTGTCTACCTTATTAAATGGGACTTGAAATCTGTGAAAGGTGCAATAAAACTGGGTTGCTCAAACATATGTGCTTAATTAAGACACAATAACACGCCGAATAAATACTAATTCAGAAGTCAAACAACAAAAATCAGCGTTATATTTACAAAATTTTCACAGTAAATTTTCACAGTTTTGTAAATATAACGCTGATTTTTGTTGTTTGACTTCTGAATTAATATGTACTTAATTTTTAATACTTGACATTTATGTTACTTTTCTAATCAAAATTTTTTATTAAAAATGAAGATAAGTTGAATATTAGGATAATTTCAATTCTACTGCATTTTATTACAAAAATTCAAAATTCTTATATTTTAGCAATAAAATAAATAAATAAATTATAATATTTTAAATCTATACATATTATCTGTAGAAGCTAGCAGCCTAATTTTATTAAAAATCCTTTACTACATTTTTACGATTGGAACTACCAGCCTTTGGCTGTTTTATCCATCAAAGTTAATTTCTTTCATAAATTGTATGCAGTTTTTTAAAATAAGGTTACTTTTATTTTCATGAGATCTAATAGTTTTTCACAAGAGTGAAATACTGCTAACACAAGAATGTTAAAAAGTCTGAAATAACTATCACTTGTTAATGTAAAAAACTTCCCTTAAACAATTATTAATACACAGGATGCTCAGAAAGATATTCTTTTTACTTCATTAAAAATAAATCTTATGCATGCAGTTCGGACTACAACTTTTAGTACTACAACTCTTATGCATGCAGTTCGGACTATAACAAAGTTTTATGCTAATGTGTAAACATGATTCCTTCACTACTTATAATATTCCCCAATATGCATGCCTTATGCAGTTAATCTGCTTTTGTATCCAAGTAGCTACCTGGTTTAACAGAGACTACCTGAAAATATCTATTGCACATATATCTACAAATTTAAGTTAATGGCAGTACAATGAGGAAATATACAGACAAACTGACACTGGACTGAATTTCATTCAAATGAACTAACAAATATATAATACAGTCAAAAGTCGTTAATTCGAACACCCATAATCCGGACCTCAAAGCTAAAAACTTTCTGCGCATGCACCGCGTTAACACATGCGCATAGGCGTTTACGCATGCACGTAAGACCTTTTACCACTGCGCATATGCGTTTGCGCAAGCACAGAATACGTTTTCGCGTGCGCGTTTTATGTATAACGGACGGTATAATCTAAAATTATCTATTTCAGTTAATGTTGATGATTGCGTTGTTCCTTAATCTTCGAATTGGATCCGGTTTATTATTTTTTGCAGACTGCAAGAGCAATTTTATAAAAGTAAACTTGAACTTTCGATTATGTCAAAAAGAATTTCCGATTCTGGAGCTCCCAAAGGATCGTACAAAACGAAAGTATGTTTCGATGCCCATCAAATAAAAAGTGGAATTGCTGCAAAAAATGGATAAAGACATGAAGAATGTGACAGAGAGGTTAGTGAAAACGAAAAAATTTCGATTGACAAGTTAGTCGGTATTCTCGGCACAACAATTAACGGGACTTGAACAGAGGAACTTTGTAACTGAACAAGAAATTGTGTCTGTTTATAGAATTAAAGAGAAAGTATTATCACATAAAACGAATCAACTTAAAACAACTTACATTGAAAGAAATGTTTAATAAAGTAAACAAATAAATATTAAGCTTTTTTTTGTAAATTTTGATACCCTTTAGATTATAATTGTTCTTTATTTCATAAATTACGGTTTCGTATTTTTAATTTTAGAATTTCTGCATGCCATCTTACAAGATTTAAACTGATGATCTATAATCCGGAAAAATCGATAATCCGGAATCGCCGAAGTCCCGACGAGTCCGGATTAACGACTTTTGACTGTATAACAAATAAAATGGATAAAACATGATCAGATCTTAATGTTTGTTGATGATTTTATCAAGAAGGGATAATAAATGTTTGAAAAGTCGGCCTTTCTTCATGAAATCAGCAATAATTAAAATATTTTTGGATTTTTAGTTTTAAAGTTTTTTCCACTTGATTAAACGACATTAAAATTTACAATTACAAAAGATTTTATTCTTCATTTTCCAAGAGGATAATATCTATTAATAATTTAATTAATCTTAGCTGCATTAGCATTAGGTTTTAACATTGAAGGTCCACTTTTACCCTTTTTGAAGTGTTAGTTAAAATATATATATATATGTTTAAATTAAGCAGTTCAACAGCAAGTTACCCCAGTTTTTTTTTTTTTTTTTTTTAAACATTTACATCTAAGAAAAGACAAGGACTTGCATTGTTCTTGGAAAAATTATACTTTGATCTGATTACTTTATGCCCCCTCCAGGCATAAGTTAATCACAGAACATTCATATCCAAAAGGGGTAAAAAATTCAAAATACCTACCTAAAAAATGGACTGCGATCACGACACAGGCTGAGGAATTGTTCATCTCTATACATATATCGTAAGTCATTTTTGCAGCCCACCAGAACAATTGGAGTGCTAGGACAAAACCTTCGAATTTCAGGATACCATATCACTTTACAATTCCGTAATGACATTGGATTTGCAATTGAAAAGCAAAGAAGCACCACATCTGACCTGCAGTAAATAAAAATATGAAATCCTGAAAAAATATTCAGTATTAAACAAAAATAATATATGCACATAAACTAATTACTAGATGCACTAAATATACAACTAGAACATTACTGTCTACCCTTACCCCAGAAAAAAAAAAAAAAAAAAAAAAAAAAAAAAAGCTTCTAAAACGGGAAAGGGACAGCTAAAGAATTTAATGCCGTTAACAATATGAAATGATACTTTAAAAATAACAAATGCAAATTGATTAAAAAATTAAGCCACACCTAAAAGAAACTATTACAGAAAATTATTAAGGCAGTTTCTTGACAAATATCTGTCTATTCTTTCAACATAAGCAAATTTAGTGGTATATTATCACACAAAAAAATGCAGTGAAGTAATGAAAAAGTCTGCTGCTACATAGAATACATCCTGAAAATTCTGCTCAATTACAAAAAATGGCATACCTTATTTATATTATTAATAAATATTTGCAAAAAAAAAAAAAAAAAAAAAAAAAACTTTTTTTCAGCGTTTTTTTCGATTAGTATCAATATTGCGAAATAGAGGGCACCACAACTCCATTTAGACTGATGATCACCTTTCATTTTGGGGACACATTTAATTTTTCTGCATTAAAACAGTTCATTTTTTACCTCGGGAAACAGAATAACATTTACAGATTCACCATGACAAAATTCATTCATCAAAATGTTATTTTTACAGCACAAAATGTGCATATACATCGATTATATTCAAATATTTTGAAAACCTAAAGGTTTCGGTAAGGTCATTGCTTTTTTTTCGCCAAGTAAGAAACTTGGCAAATTTTTTCACATCTGTGTTGCCTGCACAGTTGAACAGGTTTTGGATGTAGATACCCCTGCCTCAAGCAATTAAGGTCAAAACATTGAATGCTTTCAACAGCCATCTGTAGAGTCTGGAAACCATAACAAATCAATGCATTCAATCAAAAACTTCTCAAGAGCAATGTTTGGCTCTCCACTAAATATAATTGAAATCACAAATTATTCAACTAATACTATTAATAAATATTTGCGAGAATGTGAAAAGACCTGTCAATATTTTTCAGACAGCATTAGGGATATCTTTGAAAACTGCCTCGGTTAACAATTTTGAACCATTCTACGCAAAATCTTGATTGCTGAACTGGTATTTACTTTGGGGTAATTTATAGAATTTAATCATAGAAAAGAATGTGTTCAAATTATACTTATATTTCCTGAATAATCTCCTTATATATTAGGTCAACATTTCATTGAATATGTTGAAATTAAGCGTAACAAAAAAAGGATTTAAAACAGTCTTTAAATATTAGGGATAATGTAATGATTTATATAAAGATTCGTTAAAGTAAATTTTGCCTCTTCAATAATTCTTACTATGATGTTTCTTGTTGAATATTTCAATATTATTTTCGCAGGAAGGATGGCATAATTGAAAATTAAGGAACATCTCGTAAGATAAATTGTAAAATTAGGTAATATTTTGCAGCCAAGCATTTTCACCTAGGCTTTCTTTTAAAGAACCCATCAGATAATGACCCATTCAGTTATATTTACTTTCAAACAGTCAAGCTTCGCCACTGTTAACAGAACTATTACAAGAGATCAAGATCTTGATTTAAGCTGATAATATAATTTAACTTGTTATATGGCACACAGATTTTTTTATTATTATTTGGTATCTGTTATCATCGTTGGATTGGTTATTTAACCCTTAGGGTATGGATTTATTTGAAAAATTTCGTCTGTTGACTTTTCACAAACAACATTCACTGAAGTACTAGAAGAAATTCGCTCTTATAACTGATACCAATCACTTTTGCCACGAACAAAAATGCGCATGTTTAATTTTGTCCTAGTTTGAATGAGAATTAAGATTTATTATCCATAACTTACACAAAACAAGTGCATGAGAAGTCTAAGTCGTCAAATGTTCTCAAAAAGGGTTAATTATGGCAAAACATACAAGGGCTATCTGCATAAATGCCTTTGTTGAGGGCTTTCTAAATGAAACTAGTTTGTTACTTCTACCATGCTATACATGAGGAAAATTGCTTTTGATTGGATTATTTTGGTTACGGGAAAGCCTATGAAAGCTTTTGCCATTTTCTTTGTATTTTTCTTATACAGTTAATTAAGGCTTTTAATTATGTATGAAAATTTCATCTTCATTTCTTTAATTCATGTGATGTTAGAAACAGTAGTGCAGCTAGAGGGGGCTGGTCCACCACAGACAACATAATTTGGAAGTGCCATTTTCATGTAAAATAATATTTGATGGAGGTTAGTTCTGGGGATCGTTCAGTCAAATAAAGAACAATACAATTCCGAATTACCATGTGGAATTAATAGAGATATACATACATTTACATTTTTCTGTAGATCAGGTATCCAAAGAAATCAGCGAGAGATTTTAACAGCTATGCACTCTTATACCATTTTTATGCTTTCAAAACTTTAAAATTGCAAATATCAACTAAATTGTGATCTCGGTGCATTAAACCTTCAGGGGTCGCAACATTAAGCAATTCTTTCTTTCCAAACACGTGCGATATTGGTCAGACATAAATTTGTAATACAAGCTGCGTTTGCTTGCGCCCACTGAGAAGCGTAACTGGAATATGAGCTGAGCCGTCACCATCAAGATAAATAAGGCTTGCACTCTGAATCGAAACTAGCTTGTGACATCATGGTTAAGGAACCCACAGCAGTAACTTACACGATGACACTCCCTGAAACTTTCTCCACATTCTTTGTCCACCCCACATATCAGTAGCTCCCTGTCTCTTAATGCTGTTAGACATACTTCACACGCTTTTGGTAAATCCACAGATTTCATTAGTTTTATTAATATGCTTTTTCATGTTAACTGCTTAGTGATAGATTTTTGTTTCTCCATATTTTCATGAGAAATATTGCTATCATCACTATGACTTCCCATTCTTTGTTCCTGGATGTAAAGGAAATTATGATAAAGAAATTCAACTAAGAAATGAAAATATGAACCCATGAACTAATTTGTCTGATGATGAAAATGTGAAGTTCTTAAGTAAATTTTTTAATTGGCTGGATATTTGGAAAAGATTGGGATGAACTACAGGGAATTTTGCAAAAGAAACTCATCATACTCACACAACTTGTGCTTTGTTAGAAATGAAGCAATATTGTATCGAAGAACTTAAAATGAAATATGTTCTCTGAAAAAATACAAACTGATTCCTTAGAAGAGAGATTCGGAAAGTACAGATTTTTAGCCGGATTGCAATATCATGCCTTAGTGAGGCAAATATTTTAATGCAAGTCCAAACTCAGATTACAAAACACTTTTTCATTTATAGCTGCAACTTTTGGTCAAATTACTATTGATGAGTTTAATGCTATGTCTTCATGTGAAAAAGAAGATGAAATAATTAGTGACCTAAATATTTATGTAACTAATGAGGATATTTTAGGCATCCAAAGTGTAATGCCAGTCTTTAAATATCTTGCAGGATATTTTGTTTATGTCATGTGGAAAAAACAAAAGTGTTCATCATGTATGTCCCAGTTTTCAATTGATAAAGAACTGATATGCGAAGATGCATATTGCTTAATTTCAAGTATGGGTACAGGATGTTTAAAGTATCCTCACCCAGACATTGTTAACATTATTTTGAACTTCTTTCTGAGCAAAATCAATGAAATTTTGTGGCGACTCTTGCATTTTCTATTATAAATAGGCTAAAATTATTTAATTCAATTGATATAAGTAAGTTAGGTCATGCTGCCAAATATTGTGTCAAACAAATTTTGTGGGTGTCCGTAAACATTTTACTGAAGAATTACTTTTGTAACAAAAAAATAATAATAATAACTATAGAAAACCCTGTATAAAAAGAAGACTACAAACACTACAGAAAGCAAACAGTTAAAATAAGGTATTTATATTTTGAAAAATATTCTATTGGATTTTAACAATATCAGATATTTGATTGCATATTAATTTGTAAACTTTTTTTTTGGTTTCATAATTTGTATTTTTTTATTCATTATGATTTAAGGGATATATTTATGTTTACTTTTGACATCTGAAGCATTACACTGAATTTTTTTTTTTTTTCTGATGACTGATTTTCTGATAAAACTGATGACTTTTTTTTGGTCATACTGCACAACATTCATAGAGTATATGGCTGAAAAACTCATAAAAACAGCACAAGGACCACTCCTGCACTTTTTTCCCCCAAAATTGTAAGTAATTTAAATTTAACGAAATTAAAAATTGTATGTGCTATTAAATTAATTAATAGAATTTTTTTCCTTCATGTATTAAATTATATTTATTTATTATATTATTATATTTATTATAAAATTATCTGTATTTATTTTCATATTTAAAAATAGTATTTTAATGTCATCATCTAAGTTATACTTAACTAACAAAATGCAACAGATCACATACTACATCAAATTTGTTTGTTTTATGCAGCTTCACATCTTGTATTGATTTACAGATTAGCAAAATGTGTTTTTCAGAAACTTGAAATGTATTTTTCATCAAACTTTTAAGTCAATTTCAATTTTAATTAAACTCACTACTAGTTTAATCAATAGTGATTTTCAACTGTAAAAAGTATACTCGCACAAATTATTTACATAATTAAAAAACTTCTATTCCCCTGTCAAAAAAAGAGTCTGAACTTAGTCACCAAAAGTGAAATGTTTGAATAAGCAATCTGTTACATACAAATTTCAGATGTTTCTTAACGATTATGCAGTAATCTGTCATTTTAACAAATACTACTAATATATATACATATATGTCATATTTTGGCAGTCGGGCACATGAATGAAGCAAGGCATTAAATGATGACACAGAAGAAGTTAGCTGTTTTGATTTCACATTCTTTATTCAATTCAAATAGCAAATCATTATTCTTTTGGATTCTCCAAGATTACATATGTGATAGTAATTTAGACTAAATAGGATTAACTTTAAATTGTCTGCATAATACTATTCAAACAAAGAAATACAAACGGGAAGAGCGGCAGCAAGGGTCATATAGGGGCAGGAGGAGAAAAGCAATCTGATGAAAAATGGCATGAACTCTACAACTATATTAGCAATTACATAATGTTTCAAGAATGTTCTCGAAAGTACTGGTCTAGGGGGAAGATCCTGAAATTGCGGAAAGTTAATTAGAGGTTGCCTCTTCGCGTAGAGCAAAGCCATTGTATTTTTTATATTTTACACACGCATATATATATATATATTACAGCAATATATGTCTAGAAAATGCTAATTTAAAATATTAATTTAAATACTGACTAAATTTTTTTTCTTATAATAATTCATGGTTTTAATTAAATTTTTGTTCCTTGGAGATGGTATATAATAAGTTCTCTAATTATAAATTATTGTTTTGTATACATATATATATATATATACATATTATATGATTAATAATTTTCACATCTATTTAGAAGAAATGGACAAAAAGTTTACAAGTAAAATATTTTTAAAAAGGCATCTTTTTAAATTTCTACATATTTAGTTATTACATTACTTTTCATAAAACTTTATGAATTACATTTCAGATAAAACTTAAATTTTATTAAAAATTACCGTAACACAGATTCAAATCACAGAAAACAAAACTGATATTCAAAACATTTACCTTCCATATGCAAATCTCCTGTCTTTATCATGATCTCCAAATGTGTCCCATAATCTAAGTGACACATTTACTCCATCAACAACTTCACATGAACGTTCAAGTACCTATTAAAAAACACAACATAATATTACTACAAATTTAATAATGAACATTACAAAATGTTGGGCAAAAAATTAAACCAAAGGAATTAAAATTTATAAAACAATTACCACACAGCTCTAAAAATACATGATAAAATATAAAGGGAAATTTTATTAATAACAGAAAAGCAAAACATCACATTCTGTTCAATTGTATAAAGCTATCATACAATAAATAACGGACTTCAATAATCTCCCCCCAAATAATTTCGCAAAATACTAACAACAGTTAAAAGGGAAAAAAAAAAATCCATTTTTGAAACAAGTTTTATTACCAGTATATTCAGAAATAATATTGTACAAAACGAGTTTTTACAAATATTGTCAAATCCAAACAATTCATGACAGTCATTGATTAAAAACTGAAGGCATATTGTCACCGATCAGTAACTTAAAAGTAACAGTCGTGAGCATTTTTCATAATCTCATAACATTTAATTTTGGTCATGACAACCCAAAATATAATACCTGAGGGTCTCATGCTTCTTTTAACAAAGTATATACTTCTAAACGAGTCTTCCACATTGGATTTTCATGTGTTTTTACCCTGCACTGCCATTGCAAATACAAGCATCTATATTGTTACACATTTTGTAAATAGTAGACAGAAGATTTAGTGCAATAATGAAAAGCGCAATTACGCAAAATTGTAAGTATTTTTTCTGTGTGTATTCTTTTTCTGTAATGTAACATGAAATATTTTGAGAATACAGAGCAAGTCCATTTAACACTGAGTTAATGGGTTTCTTGATAATTTGCTGGCAATGGTTTGGACAGCTAATTTTTGTTGCCAAATTTCACCAAACCACTGGCCACTATTTGGTGACATTTTAGTGCGGTCAACACCATCTTAGACAACCAGCAGTGTACCATATACATGCATGGGGGCAAAGTGACTTTAAAAAAATCGCTATGCACTGAAACGCCTATGTCATTGTGTTAATATTGCACGTAATATAAGACAAGCTGGTGTAATTTTCAGCTGCCATTCTAGTCACCAGCACAACCCCCCGTATGTTCTGTACTTTTAGTTAATTCATTTTATTTTAAGTTAGATTTTTTTGTTTATACTTATTTCCTTGAATTATGTATTTTGCCTTATTTTATGTATTATTTTTACTGTTTTATCAGTCACTCTGTTATTTGTCATATTCATAATTAATGCACCATTCAACTGATTATAACTGTCAAACCTGTATTTGACTATCCATAGCAGTCATTTATTGTTCATGTTGTGGGAGCCTATTGACAACACTTACTATAACTCTGTAAATGTGAAAGTGAAATTGATTCTTGTTGTTGCAAGTTGTTAGTTCAGCGTGAGTTCGGAGTACCAAGGTAGCTCCAGGTTAACTTTCTCTTTAGATTCGCCGTGCACTGTGTTGTGTTAGACGTTCTCAGTAGTTTTAAGTGTAATTACTGATTATACTCTGCTATACTGTGCGAGTATTTCTGTGGAAAATTCCAGAACTCTGAAATGTTTCTTTTGATAGAATAAATTTTACGCATCTATATTCGGACCTGTGTGCATTCAATCTATTGCAAACCCATATGCTCGTAACACTTTTTGCTGTCAGAAGTGGGACTGAATGAGAGTGACAAAAGCGATGGATGAGAAATTAAGACTGCTCATGGCAGCCTTTGCGGCATTCAATGAAGAGATGAGAGGATGTCAAGAAAAGATGGAAGAAGCCATCAACTCCATTACAGAAGGGACGAAAGCTGGACAAAAGAAAATGAAAGAGAAATTACTGCCATAATGGAAAAAAAATTCGAGGCTATGAAAGGCAGAATAGACAAAGTTGAAAGCAGAGTTGGAGAAACTGAAGAAAGTTTCTGCTGTCCAAGGACATATGGAACAACAAATTGAAGACAGGGTTTCTGCTGCTACTGTCGTCAAAGAAGTTGGCACCTTAAAGAAACGCATAGAGACAGCAGAAAGCAATTCTGATGACTTTAAATGTTTACCCGTGCCTTCTCGTTCCTCTCTGAAGCTATCCACATATGATGAGAAGACCTCCTGGCAAGTGCAGATGACACATTTTTCTATAGTGGCGGATGCGAATGGAAGGAATTCCCAAGCTAAGTCCTGTCAACTCGGCGCCTCTCTGACAGCAGACACAGCGAATAACCTTCAAACTTTTCCTGAAAACCAGAGACTAGACTTCAAAGCTGTATCCAGTTTCGTATTTAAAATATTATAGCAGGCTTCAATTGACCTGTCAACTGAAGCCCATGGAAACACTAAATAGAATTACCACGGATGTTGAAAGTCTGTCCCATCTTGCCTTTTCAGAATGCCTGACAGAAGCAAGGCATATCCTGCAGTACTTCATTGTTGGCATCCAGAATCCTGAAGAAATACAGAAAGCTCTGCGAATGGCGGATGTCAAGGACTTAAGCGCTCTAGTGTATGCCATGAAATTTTAGGCAGCCCAGTAAGCTACTAATAGGGACCGCTACCCAATCAGAGGTGCTCATGTCTAGGAGTAAGTGCATCAAATAGTTGCTCATCTAGACAATTTAAGCAGACAAGGTCAACGCCTTGAGACGGAAAAGGAGAAATAACAAACTTACCATAAAGTGCTGAAGCTACAGCCATGTACAAAGGTACTGCAGAACGCCCAACGGTAAATGGACACAGGAAAAAAGACTGCTCCCTAGTAAGGACGCAAGAAACAAATTAGTGGACATCTTGTGGAGCAGAGATTAAAGATATTGAGAAGCCCCATTTTAAAGCACTTCAGATTTCGGCACTGAATGCCGGCAGTAATGGACTTTTCATCATGCGATACGTCAATGGAGTTCCTTGCAATATAACCATCGATACAAGAACCGATGTTACCATCATTCGAAAAGATCTGGCTCAACAACTGGAAGGTAAACTCATCTGGACACTGTCCTGCGTTACCCTCTAAACAGTGTCCAAAAGAATGACATCGACTGAAAATTAAACATTAACATCCTGTTTGGAAATGTCGCTTACCATCACACGGAATATGAGGCAGATATTACAAATCCTTGCACAATCGGATTGGATTTCCAAAGGAAATTCAATCTTTCCTTGGACTTTAAAAATAATGAACTGCATTCTGCCTCTTAGGACATAACCCGATTCAGAATTAATGATGCAGAAGTTAAACCCATGCACCAAATCATAGCTCAAGACGCTACCAATGTACCAGCTAGAACAGAATTTTAATTACCAGGATTCATAGCTGGAAACAGAAATTTCCAGTATGGTATAATGGAATATCCCAAAACTTAACATCCCATGATGAGTACTAGTAGCCTCTGCACTTGTAGACGTATACAGGATTGTTATCCCGGTGAGAGTTGCCAATGTAACTGATAAGGTGAAAGCTATTAGGAAAGGTGAAGTAGTTGCAGCATGTACTCCAGTGACCAGTATTAAACGAAAGAGTAACACTTCAGAATCCGTGTCTTTTGAAAGCTTTACATCAGATTAACTGCAGAATGTGCAATTAAACGGCGAAGAGAGGAATGCTGCTGAACGTGTCTTTCAAGAATTTGAAGATGTTTTCTCCCACTTGTTTTCTCACATAGGTTGAACCAATTTAACATAACATAGTATAGAATCGATACAAGGAATCATCCACCAATCAAGCAATATCCAAGACGTCTACCAACTGCTAAACAAGAGGAAGGGAAACTTCTAAAGAACATGCAAGAAGGCAAGGTTATTGAATCTCCAGTAAGTCTATGGGCCTCTCCCATCATCCGGTCAGAACAAAAGCTGGTTAACTGAATTTTGCGTTGACTATCGATTGAAAGTGGTTACGAAGAAAGATAGCTACCCTCTTCCTAGAACTGACAATATTTTGGACATTCTTTCTGGAAGCAAGTGGTTTTCGACACTTGATTTAAAGAGTGGATCCTGGCAGGTAGGGATACACTCTGACCGAATAGACGGCATTTACTACCTGGCAAGGACTTTGGCAGTTCAAAGTTATGCCGCTTGGACTATGTAATATGTCGACAACATTCGAATGCCTTATAGAGACTGTGTTGACAGGTATCTTCTGCAAAGCCTCTCTGATATACCTGGATGACTTCATCATTGCCGGGAAGAGTTTTAAAAAATATCTAGAAAATCATACAGGTTCTTCAGAAACTGAAAGGAGCCAATCTAAAGTTGAGGTCCACTATTCAGAGAGGGAATGACTTAATTCGGACATGTCATGTCTGCCCAAAGTATGGCTACAGATCCAAAAAAAAAGTTTCAGCAGCTAAAGATTAGAGACATCCCGAAAGTATCCATCAGTTAAGAAGTTTCCTAGGGCCTTGCACCTACTATAGGAGATTTCTGAAAGACTTTTCTTCCATCGCAAGACCCCTTCAAAAAATGACAAAGAATAAGCAAACGTTTTTGCGGACAAAAGAATATGAGGACGCATTTAACAGAAGAAAGAAAGAAGAAAGCTTTTGCATCTGCTCCCATCCTAGCATCAATTCAACAAACCCTTTATTCTCGATATGGTTGGTTGGTTGATTTTTTAAACGGCACAAAACCTCGAAGGTTATTATTATGCGCCAGACAAATGGTGAGTAAAATTCAAGATGCATAAACACATTGTATCAAGTGAATTGATGGAATGAAACTGAAATGCTGATGAAGGCAAGAAGAAATGGCTTTAAAATGTCCAGGCAGAAATGAAAAATGCTCTAGCAACAAGTAGAGCAGGATAAAATGTAGTTCAAATCATATGGTAAAAAAAGATGTCTTTTAAAAAAACTTATGAGGTTGGTGTGAGGGTTTCTTCCAATGAGATATGTTAACATTCGCATTTATAGAGCGAAGAGAGTTAAAATAAAATTCACGTTTCTGACTAAAAGCAGGACAGCAGGTTAAAATGTGATTAACTGAAATGGGAACGTTGCAAGTGCCACAAATAAGCTCATTATCTCCTTTCAAGAGGTACTGATGTGTCAGTCTGCAATGACCAATTCGTAAGCGAGTCAGTAGTACATCCTCCTTCCGATCTCTCTTGACTAACAGTACTCCAAATTGGGTTTTACCTGCCTTAATCTGTTCAGAGTTTAGCATTCCCAGAATCCTTGCCACCTGAACAAGACCTTTGTTCTAATGTAATTCCGTATGTCTGTAAAAGGGACATTATTTTATGAGGTAATATCAGCAGATTTTGCTGCAATATCGGCGAGTTCATTGCCTTTGATACCAGCATGTCCAGGCACTCATCAGTTCGCAATATAATAACCTGCGTTTCTCAAACGGAGGTGTGCCTTTAAAATTTCTAAGACCAAAGGGTGGCTGGTATTTGTATTTATTGATTCAAGAGCACTTAGAGAATCAGAGTAGATGATGAACTTTCTGCTATTCTGCCTAGAGATAAAGATTACGGAATTCAAAATGGCAAAAGTTTCCACACTAAAGACAGATGCAGCCTTATGAAGTTTACTACTCTTTATTTCTTTATCACAAACAAAAGCTGCCCCGACGTGATCATGATTCTTTGAGCCATCAGTAAAAATTGCTTTGTAGTTAGAATAACTGCTTCTATGCCCTAGGAAAATTTGTTGGTATTGGATATCATTGGTACTGCTCTTCTTTAGTTCTCCAAAAATCTTAAGTAGGTGAATGTTCACTGCTTGCCAGGGAGCAATACCGAAAAGGTCAAAGCTTTTGGGATGCAGATCATTTAGGTTGAATTCTTCAATCACTGAGTGAATGCGAAGATCAAAAGGTGGGATACATGAAGGACGGACATGGTAAAGACGCCAGTACTGATCAGATGTCATGAGTCGGACAGGATGTTCGGCCTGTGACATTACTTTATAATGAAGATCAATGGACAACTGCTGGCGTCTGAATTCCAAAGATGGTTCAAAACAGATGACATAGGCTCCACAGCAAATCTGTAGCGCTTGATGGTGGACTGGGTCCAATTTCAGGAGTACAGAAGGTCTTGCTGATCTGTAGATAACACAGTCACAGTCAAGCTTGGAAAGGATTAAAGATCTATAAATGCGGAGCATAGAACAACGTTCTGCTCCCCATGAGGTACTGGTCAGGACTTTCAGTATGTTGAGAGCTTTAGCACATTTTTTATTTAGATTTAGGATATGCGGAAGGAAAGTCAGCTTTCTGTCAAAGATAACTCCTAACAATTTTGCTTCTGGCTCAACGCGGATCAAAGAGCCGTCAAGATGCAGCTCTGGATCAAGATGTAGATTTCTTCTGCGACAGAAGTGCATGCAGACTGTCTTCTGGCTAGAAAATTTAAAACCATTGTTGTTGGACCACTTTATGATTCTATTTAGAGCAATTTGTAGTTGTCTCTCAATGTATCTCATATCTTGACCTTGACAATAGATCATCGGATCATCAACATACAGGAAACCATGCACTGTGGGAGGAAGTTCTCTTAAAATGGAATTAATTTTCAGGCTGAAAAGAGTGACACTGAGCACTGAACCTTGTGGTACACCTTCTTGTTGTACAAAGACTTGAGAAAGCAACGAACCAATCTTGACTTGGAAAGTGCGGTCCTTCAGAAAGTTTTGAATAAAGATGGGTAGATTACCTCGCAATCCAGTGCTATAAAGGTCATGAAGAGTTCCATGCTGCCAAGTTCTTTTTCATGTCAAAGATTGAAACCACATGATTTCTTTTCACAAATGCATTACGTACTGCGGTTTCTAAAAACAGGGCATTATCAAGTGAAGATCCTTCCTTACGGAAACCACTTTGGTAAGGCGATAGACAATGATTAGTCTCCAGATAGTAGGTGAGACGGTGTTTTACCATTTTTTCCATAATCTTGCAAAGGCAGCTAGTGAGCGCGATGGGGCGATAATTTAAAGGATTTTTCGGCTCCTTGCCGGGTTTTACTAAAGGAATAAAATAGGCCCTGCACCAGGCAGTAGGAAAAATTTGTTCCTTCCATATCTTATTATGAAGAGCAAGAAGGACCACTAGAGATTCATAGGGCAGGGCAAGTCCTATCAGTGCGAGATATGACATTTCTTAATTCAAACATGACGAGATCTTTATTATAAGATTCTGCATTAGAATGGAATTCTGCATTAGAAGTCGATTTGAATCCTTTCCAAGTGCATCTTTGTGGGCAGAAACTCTTTTGAGTAATTGCTACTGCCAGATACAGCAGCAAATGTATCACCTAAAGCATCTAGTACTTATCACCTTTCTATCTTTTTCTAGAACAGAGAAGAGATAATCATTATATAGTCCAGAGGCGGACTCTTTCCTAAACCTGCTTGCTAGACATTGAGGAGGTAATAGTGGACGCGTAGGCTGCCCATGATTTTCTCTGACTTTGCTGTCTCATTTTTCTTGCATTCGCCTTAGCTTTTTTAAAAGCAAGAAGATCTGCCAGTGTTGGATATCGGTGAAAGATATGCCAAGCTATCTTTTGCTCTCTCGAAGTTTCATCACAATCATTGTTCCACCAGGGTTTAGAGAACTTTGTCGAGGACTTCGGAATACAGAGATCAGCTGCTTGTGCAATGGCATGAGAGATCATTTTTACTGCTACATTAATCTCCACATCCTTTACCATTTCTTCAGTCAGCACAGCACAAGATGCAAAAAGATCCCAATCAGCTTTATCTTAAAGTAAGCGTGGTTGTCTTGAGATCTTTGATTTCCCTGTAATATTTACAATGACTGGGAAGTGGTCACTATAGTAGAGATTCTCCCCTACACTGAAAGAGCACAAAGGTAGTAGAGATGGAGAACAAAAAACCAGATCAATTGCATGAAATGTTCTAGTCGACTGATGAAAGCAAGTGTATTCTCCATTATTAAGGATACAAATAGAGTGATCTTCCATTAATTGTTCAATCTGCCGGCCCCTTGGATTAGTGTCCCTACTTCCCCATAATGTACTAAGGGCATTGAAGTCACCTAAAAGCAATAAAGGTTTTGGGAGCTGCTTTATTATTCTGTCCAACTCTCACTGATTTACATGCTCATGTGGGGGTAAATAAATAGTGCATAATGAAATTGAGAATTGTAAATTAATCTGAACCGCCACAGCTTGAAGGGAGGTCGTCAAAGGGAGAGCAATGTAGGTAATTGTGGGAGGAGATAAGGCCCACACCACCACAGGCACGATCCCCAGATGGTTTGTCCTTTCTTACTGTTGTATATCTCCGTATCTTAGCATGTCTGCTTGGTTTTAACAAGGTCTCCTGAAGCGCAAGGCATGCAGGTTGATGCATGTTTATTAAATCCTTGATCTTATCCAGGTTTTGAAGAAAACCCCGGCAATTCCACGAAATAAATGTACCCATTATGGATGCTTGTTTTGGCGGTGTTGGTGTTTTGACTTTCGAGGCAAAAGGTGTTTCGGAAGGGATAACCCTTCTTACACGTCCCTTTCGTCTGAGTCGTCTAAGCGTCCTGAACTCATGCTTGCGATGGAACTTTGAATGGGGGTCCTGGGTTTTTGCTTATTTTTCTCTTTCATACCATCTCTATGTTTTTTCTGTTGGACATCCTGTTTTCCTTTGGGCGCAGTCACCGGCGTACTACTTTCAACATCAGGTTTTTTCCCTGATTTTTGGTTTCTAGGACCTTCTGTCATTGCTAGTTCTTTTTTCTGTGTGGTTATTGTGGCTTGCGTTGATATTGATCTGAATGATTTTGTTGCAGATGCATAAGATTTATTAGGTCTTGGCTGGTTAGAGAGAACAAGTGTTTTGGCTTCTGTGAATGATATCCTTTGTGTAACTTTGATGCTTTGAATTTGTCTTTCTGTCTGCCATTTCGGACATGATCTTGAAAAAGCTGGATGCTCACCTTTACAGCTTATACACAAGGGGGCAGCAGAGCAGCCTTCACTAGCGTGGCCTACGGAAACATGGAACATCAAGCGCACGTGAGGCTACCGCGACAAGAGGTCTTTCCATGTCCAAAGCGCTGACATTGAAAGCAACGCATTGGATTCAGTTTATATAGCCTGACTGAACAGTTTAGGTATCCAGCTTTGATGTTATTAGGCAGGTTAGGAGACTTGAAAGTAAGTATGACATGTTTAGTGGGAATAAGTTGACCTTCTTTCCGTATTTTGATCCTACGAGCACCACACACGTTTTGATATGCCAACTCTTTAAAAAATTCCTCTTCAAACAATAAACCTATTTCAGAGATTACTCCTCGGGACGAATTTAGAATGTTATTTGGCTTAACTGCAATGTTTGCTTGTTTTAATTTAGCTAGTTTCAAAAGACTAACTAAATTAGACTGTTTCCGGACACAGTTTCTATCAAAAGGTCTCTAGACCGAAGTCTCTTAATATTGTTCAGTTCTCCTATGGAAGACAAAAGATGTTTGTTTATTAAAAAGGGTGACAGTTTTTCTCAATTCTTCAGAGCTGGTTATAATTAAGAAACGTGGACAAAATACATCTGATACAGTGTTTCTATGTCGCTTCTTAGTCTTTTGGTCACAATCGGAGTATCGGATACATTGTTGGAGCAGGAAGGTATCATAGTATTCATACTTAAATGGAGAAAGATTCAGGCCCGACTGCCTCAGCCAGCATGGAGACCAACAAGGGGACGCAGATTCCTACGCCAGGGCTAGCCGAACCTATACGCAAACTTAAGTCCCACAGTCGGCTTTCCCAAAAGCAGGTACTCCCGAGAGCTTGCTCCCAAGCCACTGACCACAAGGACTAGTGACCAGCCGATTGACACCCGTGAGGATGACAAGGTGCCTCCCGTTTAACTGAAGCAGAGGACAAAGCAGTGTGTTGGGGACAGTACCTCGCCCCTCAACTACCTGGACCCTCCTTTCCAGTGACACGGGTCTCCACGCACGGCAAACACGTGGGCAGTTTTCTTGCCATTCGAAGAACTAGGGACAAGGCTGTTTCAGTTTCTTATTACGAGCTCGAACCTCGGATGAGGAAACCACATGGGAGAAGGAAAACGGGAAAAGTTGCAGTTAAGAGGAGAGCAGGCAGAAAGAAGGAGGTGCTCCAGGATTGACACCCGATCACCGAGACGGTAATCCCCTGAAGGATCTTTACCTGCTATGCTTTAGTTGGGCATGTTGGAACGGCCTTCACGCCTAGGGTGGCCCTACCAGGAGCTATGCTCCCGACGTACTTCACCCGTTCCGCCCAGTGACACCCCCTGCCACGTTGAGGCAGCAAAGCAGGACTTGGGTGGATTCTCGATATGGATGTAGGCAATAATAGTGTCAATGCTGTTTTGTCCCAAATGGTCAAGAACGTGCCGTGGTATATTGGAGAAAGTGTCTGCCTATACCGAAAAGGAATTACTGTGTCACCAGAAACAAGCTGCTCACCATATTTAAAGCCATAGAACATTTTCATCATTATCTCTATGACAGAAAATTTCTACTCCACATAGATAATGCGTCATTAACCTAGCCCTTAAATTTGAAAACTCATGAAGGCCAAATATCCAAAAGGGTCCAGAGACTCCAGGAATATGGCATCACTTTCCGTCGTACAAGGGATCATCACATGAAAATGCTGACATCCTGTCCAGAAGACCCTGCTCAGAAAGCTACCGATATTGTTATAGGATTGAACTGAAATATGCACTGCTTAGTTCAATCGTACATTCAGTTATAAATCCAATATTATCTGACTTAGACCCATGCAGTGACGAAGAACTCAGGAAAAACCAGTTGGAAGACACCGACATTAAGCCCATTATTGAATTTATGGAGTCTTCAAACCGGAAACCTGCCTGGCACAGCATTTCCATCCATAATCCTAATTTCGCTCTCTGAAACTCACTCCATATCGAAACGGCATCTTGTACCGGAAGTTCGAATCGGGATGATGGAAAGGCATTCCGTAGCTGATACTTCTAAGATCCCGGATACTGGGCGTTTTAAAGAACTACACAGCAGTCTTACAGGAGGGCATTTCAGAATAATGAAAACTTTGAAAAGAGTTCGATAGTGCTTCTATACGAGTCATGCAAGGGCTGACATGCAAAAGTGGTACCAATCATGCGATGCTTGTGCAGATCAGAAAGGAGACCGAAGAAATGCAGCCAAGGGAAGCTACAACGTTACAATGTAAAAGCGCCTTTTGATCGTACTGCCTTTGACATCCTTATCACAGTAGCACAGGTGACGGTACAGTATTGGATCTCTATGTTCGGAGTGCCTCTTCAGTTACATTCCGATCAAAGAAGAAATTTTATCTAGGGTGGAATTACAGAACTCTGAAAGATACTCGGTATCGACGAAACGCAAACAACACCTTGTAGGGTTTATATTTATTTTAACTAACATTTATTTTAAGTTTAAACTATCTTTCCTGTCAAGCCTTACTTTCCCCTGGAATTGCCAATGCCAGAGTATGTAAATTTTAGTAGAAAGCGCAAAGTATTCAAATTGTCAGCGGAAGTAATCTGAGTTAAATAGAAGGGAAAGGAGTTCGATAGTGTGCTTTCTTGCTTCACGAGCGTGGAGGTGGCTAGGTAGAATTCGAAGAACCACGCGTTTCGGCTTGTGTGCTTGCCTCGGCAGATAGTTGAATCTTTCAACTTAATATTCAGAAGTTTGCTGAAATATTAGCAGTATCTTAGAACGCGGTTAGGTTAGTTACCTTTAGAGAGCCTCGTAGGTAGTAACTTCTTATTATTCATTTTTAGTTTTTTATTTTTATTTTACCGCCGGGTCGGCGTAGTTTGTGAGCGTCAAGAGCACGCATCTGTAATTTCTAAAGTTGAATAAAAAGCGATTTAAACCCTTCTCAAGACTTTGTGTACTTTCCAGTTCATAGCAGTCACCACTATTCTTGCGTGCAGATTGGGGCCGCGCAACATTACAACCTTTACATCCCCAGTCAGACGGCATGATAGAAAGGTTTACGTGAACCAACCTTAATAAACTCTAGCTGGTGTTTTCCAGAAACCAAAAGGAGTGGGACAGGAATTTACCACTGTTCTTTACTGGCCAATCGCGGTAATGTCCAGGAGACTGCTGGCTATACCTCATTGCAGATGCTCTTCGGTTGTGACCTTAGTCTGCCGTGTGATCTCTTGTTTGGTCATGTTCCTAATGAGCCTTCATTGCTTGAGGAGTAGATAAAATTGATAAACTTTATTTTACCAAAAGGAACACTTCACAGTTCTGGAACTTTCCACAGAAATACTCATACAGCTCACAGAGTATAATCAGTAGTTATACTTCAAACTACTAAGAACGTTAAACGAAACCCAATGCATTGCGTATCTAAAGCGCAAATATAACACGGATATATCCCAATACTCCGAACTGACGCTAAACTAAACAACTGATACTCAGAAAATGATGCTCTTCACGGTCTTGTATAGTTTTCTCTGCTGGCCGCCGAAAGATTTCGATTCTTAGATGGCCAAAGGCATGGGTTCTTGGACCGAAGCCCTATCCCAGACTAGCAAGATATAGTACAGCGTAGCTAACAAATGCATTTCAAATGAAGAAAGCATTTTATCATGCAGATAAAAAGTTCACAGAGTGATAGCAAAACGTGATCTCTTGTTTGGTCGTTTTGTAAGGCTAATCATGAAGAGAAGATAACAGTATCCGTAGACGAAGTCGAAGCATATATGATGGTAGAGAAATACAGTGGGCTCACTGAGTACCTGGTACTGAGAGGTTTCTAGTACCTTCTCAAAATTATTAGAAGCGTCATGAAGAACAGATACGGTTCCAGCTATACATAGCACCAATTATAGTTATTCAATTACAACACCATTACAGTTATACAGAGACTGATCACATTGTTGCCAAATGATCACAAAGTTGGGCGACTTTTGGCGATTTTCCGCCAAATTTTGCGACAAAAATCAGTCGCGAAAACCATCGCTGGCTTGGCCATTTCTCGCCAATTTAGGGAGATAACCATTTACTAGGTGTTAAATAGACTTGCCCTGTATTCTTACTTTTGCGGCAAAGCTTCGCTTCTTTAGGTTTTAATGGTTTAAAAGAAAACAATTTCACTAAAACTATATAATTTCACTAAAACTATTTACGTATTTATAAAATTCGTAACAATATGAAAGTTATATAGTATATATAATAGAATATAAGTCATGTATACTGTATGCTGATGTATACTGACATCGATTTCATAAATAACACACAGCATGAATTTTTCACAAATTATTTCTCTTTTCTAATTTCAACATCATGCACTGTGATACTTTTTCATATTCTTTTATTTCATATTCTTATTCGTAAGGTACTTTCTGATTATTCACAACCCCAATTTAAACATTAAATTATTTCTTATGATATGAAATACATATACCTAACTGTCATTTAAACTTATCGTTGAAGGAGTTAAAGAATCAATGTAATATTTATAAATTTGCAGGATTACTTCCGAAGGTTTAAATATAGAACATTCGTCTTTTCGTGATAAAGAAAAGGCGGAAATCTAGCTACTGGCATCATGTTTATTCAGAGTGTTATTTTAACTCAAATGGCATTTAAACATTCAATAATAAGAACAGCTAAAAATTATATTTATTTATTTAAAACCGAGTAATCAAATAATATGCTTATAAACGGTAATCAAGGATGGTCAAGTAACTGATATTTTAAATTATATTTCTAAATGATCTGTTAAGTAGTCACACTTTGAAAGCCTGCATGAAGGCCATAGCTGAAACGTATCCACTGGTTGTAAAAATGTAAAATCGGCCATAAAAGTACTTTTTTTCGGGGGGAAGGTCATAAAATTTTTTGTTTCTTATAAAATATTCTTTGTATTACAGCACACCCTTTCCGAACGCGAGGGTTAAGTCATCAACACATTGCGCGTACAGCAAAATCACGTTACGTAAAAATAACTTACTATTGTGAAAATGTGTTAGGTATAATTCATTTTAATTTTCCCCTTGAATTACAATAATATTTAGGTTTTGACAAAATTATATGTCATTTATGCTAATCAAAATGTTAATGCAATTAAAAGAGAAAAATGAAAGAACTGAGAGGATTTCAATCGGTGCTTAATAAGTCGGTACATGATACAACTTTCTTTTAAATGGCTGCCGATATTTTGCTTGGGACAATGTCTGACGCAACTCATTAGATACAAAGTTTTTCAATACCTTTCATGAAATAGCCTCTTCTTTCACCATCGTAAAATAGAGTTCTCCATTACAAAATCAAAGAGTTCCAATACTTTTTCTAAGAATTCGTTTCACTTCTTGAATGTCTTGTATATCACTACATCTTTTTCATTATAGCTGCGCCCACCAGCGGCCGAGCGGTAAAGACGCTGAACACTGGTAGTTCGGTCTGAGGTTCGAATCCCGCGAACGGGTTGGCTGCATGGGCGTTTTCGTGGTTTTCCCCATGTGTAATGTGTATACAAGCCAGTTTCCCTTAGAAAGTCCTCCACGAAAGGCATCCCTCCCTTTAGGCAGATAGCCCTCGTGTGCTTTGCCATAATTAAATACACCACACCACCACACCATTATAGCTGCCTTCACCGTTGGATGATGTTAAGTTCATTCAATTCTTTATTTGTCATTTTCGACTAATTCTTTGATTTCTCCTCTTTCTAATTCTGACAAACCTTCGCCGACTATTTTACTTTCAATCGGTGGATAGTCTTTAAATTTTTGACAACTTCTGGCCAGCACTGATATCAACGAACCTTCATTGTTGATGAAGTTTCCTGTTCTCACGTGAGTTTGATCATTTCTATGCAGTGTCTAATGTTGAACTGCTTCCACAATGCAATTAATGTATCGTGCTTTCCTTCACCTATTGCTTTATTTGACATAAACACGCCTGACATAACAGGCTTTGAATGTTCTTATGATTCATTTATCCATTGGTTGAACCAAGCGAGTGGTGTTCAATGGAGGGAATAAAGCCTCTACATTTGGATCCAATGTTGTGAAGGCTTCAGTATCGTTCCCTGGAGATTATGTAAAATTAGAAGAACTTTTAAAACTTCGGCTAAGTAATATTCGACTTCTTTAATGAATGAATTTTCAAACAAAATTAAAGAGAGCTATCGCAACACGGCCAACGCTCTGCAGCTGTTATGACTCCTATTAAGTTTAGTATTTCCCGTTTAATATTATTTAAGAATTTGTTTTGTTTGTTAAGTTTGATGTATGAATCTGGCAACCAGTTTCATATGTTGTGATCGGGGATTTCCCGTTCTTTTAAGCAAGCAGCAGTTAAGTTAGTTATATTACTGAAATACGGAATGTTTATCATCAAGATGTACGAAACACTTTATCTTTATACTAAACTCTACATGTAAATAATCGTCTGTATGTGTTCGTAAATCAAATAAATTGGATATAAAACCAAGTCTGATTTAGAATCAAAACAAAATTGGCGTCCGAAGACACGACAGAGTTTGTATTCTGCATTTGAAGAATTCAGAATTTGATATTATGAAACCGTACAGGTACGAATGATTTAAATTACTGTTTATAAGTATACGATATGCCGTTTATGATGATAAAGTGATTTAAGTTTAAGAAAGTGTAAATACTTTAATTTTTCATTATAAATAGAAAATTAAGAATTTATTACGTATCATTTTAAGTAACTATTTTGGGTGTACATACAAATATGGATGCTCTGAAAATAAAACGAAAGTCGTTAAGAACTTCATTTACGTCTACGGTGAATAAGCTGAAGCAATATTTGGCGACGAAAGACGCCAAGAATGCTGATAAGTTGAGCGTGTTGAACGCTCAGTTACAAGATAAATTTTTACGTTTAGATGAGATTCAGAATAATATTTAGTCATTACTTTTAGAAAATACTGAGACTTGCTGAATACGAAGCCGATTTTGAGGCGGCAGAGGATTACAGAGATAATTATTTTCAGCTTAAATCAAAGACAGAAACGCTTTTAAGTAAAGATTCTGGATCTTTTTTCGAAAGTCCTGCAGAGCGTGATGTGGTAAAATTAAAATTACCTAAATTTGAATTAAAAATTTTTTCGGGTGATCCCAAAGACTTTTTAACATTTTGGAGTATTTTTTCAAAAATACATGACTCAGAGAAACTGACTGCTATAGACAAATCCTAATATTTATACCAGTCTATGGTGCCTGATTCGAGAGCTGCTAGATTAATATCCAGTTTCCCAATAACAGCTGAAAATTATCCAAAGGCCATCTAACAGCTGAAATTAAGATTTGGTCGGGAGGATCTTCTAGTGCAAATATATGTCCGCGATCTCCTTTCACTTGTTCTGAAAAATGCTATGGCCGGGAAGAATGCCCCTGATTTAGCCACCCTCTACGATATGCTAGAGACCGAATTAAGAGCATTAGAAAGTTTAGGGCGTACAAAAGAAAAATTTGCTGACTTTTTAGAGCCATTGGTGGAGTCATGTTTGCCAGAAAATGTTCTGCGAGCGTGGGAAAGGAGTAGAAGTTCAGAAAATATTGACGAAGTAGAAGCTACCAGTCAGAGATCCCTGGAAAACCTGATTTGCTTTTTACGCCATGAAGTCGAATCAGAAGAAATGATAAATTTGGCTCGATCAGGTTTCGGAACTCAAGTTACGGTTAAAAGGGAAGTTGATACTACAAGAAATTATACCCCTTCTGCTTCAGCTCTTATTTCATCCACACAGGAAAGGGCTAAATGTATTTTTTGTGATTATCCACACTTTAGTAGAGACTGTAAGAAAGCTCCCAAGATGACTCTAGATGAGAGGAAATCTAAAGTTATACGCAAAGGATGCTGCCTTGTTTGCCTTAAGCCTGGTCATATGGCAAAAAGATGTCGTAGTAGTGTGAATTGTTTGATTTGTGCACGGAGGCATTACGCGTTACTCTGCCCAGGTTTACGTAAAGATATTAATTCCTCTTCAAAGGACAAAGTAGCAGATCAAAAACAAAATTCTACAGAGACTCTACTGACAAATCTTCCTTCAGAACGTGAAATATATTTGAAAACAATCACGATCAGATTACGGCATAGAGGCAAAGAAATCTGTGTTCGAGCATTAATGGTTGATGGATCACATCGTTCCTATATTGAGAAGAGCTTAGCTGCTGAGTTAAATCTTCCTCCTTCCGGAAAGGAAGTGTTATCTCAAGGATTGTTTGGCGGAGGAATTTCTCCGGCTGCTGAGCGTAACAGATATACAGTAACTATTGAAAGCTTGGATCGAAAGTATTCTACTTCAATGTCTCTGCTTGATCAACAGAAAATTTGTTCAACGTTACCCAGAATACGTGATGAAGCACTGCTTGTTGATCTTGCTTCACGAGGGATAAAATTAACAGATGTTGGAAGAGATACCCCACCTATACGAGTTCTTCTAGGAGCCGATGTACTTGGAAACATTTTAACTGGAAGAATTGAGGTACTTACATCTGGAGTTTCCGCTGTTGAGACTTTACTAGATTGGACAATTTTAGGGCTAGGCAAGAAAAGGCAAGTGGTTAATTTGGTCACGTTAAATCTTCAAAATTTTGAGTTGCCGAAGATATGGGATTTAGAAGTTTTAGGTATTACAGATCTTGTAGAAAGAAAAAATAAGATTCTTCTTGAAGAAGACACTTTGATCCATTCTAAGAAAAATTTAAGGGAATGTGAACTATAGGTTTGGGCTTCCCTGTTCCGAGAACTAGCTCACTACAGGTCGACTCTGCCTTCGGGCACGTCGTGGAGGTTCAACCTCCACTATTACCCTCCAGCAGAGCCGCGCACCACCTGGATACATCACCAGGCAGCACCGGTCATCAATTGCTCCTGCCAGTCGCTCGGGCGAGCCCGTCGCAGCGGGACATTACCCAGCGACCCCGGGGGAAATCCTCACGGGTTACTAGCACCACGCCGCGCTAGGACGTGCCAGACTCCGAGGCCGGCCAATAAGTGACCTTTCCCAGAGCCTTCAGAACCACCAAGTTCATAAATTTTATACCCCCGTGGCCGAGACTGCCTAGGTACAGATCCTAGCCAGTAGCTTCGCAGAGTTCTCTACGTCGACCCCCGGGGGGGAAGGGTATGTGAAGATGGACGTTATGAAGTAGCTTTGCCGTGGTTAGCTGGGCATCCTGCTCTTTATGATAAGTACGATATAGCTGAATCGCGACTTCGCACGGTAAGAAAACGTTTGTTAAACGAAAATAACTTCGAAGCCTACAATGCTGTATTCCAACAGTGGAAAATTAGAAGGCATCATAGAAACTGTTCCAATGGAACATCTTCCTAAGCTCAGTCATTTTCTCCCTCATAGGCCTGTTATCAAGCCATCCAGCAGTACTACGAAAGTGCGCCCAGTGTTCGACGCTTCTTTCAAGCGGCCTGGGTATGCTTCTTTAAACGAGTGTTTGAGTGTTGGACCGAGTCTGATACATCAGATACCGCCACTACTGCTGAAATTCCGTTTAGGGCCCTTGGGAGTAGTTGCTGATATAAAGCAAGCTTTTCTGCAAATAGGTTTAAGGGCCGAAGACAGAGATGTACTGAGGTTCTTGTGGTGGGAAGATGCTGAAAGCACCAAACTTAAGATTTATAGACACTGCCGAGTGGTTTTTTGGCATCACTTCCAGTCCTTTTCTTCTGAACGCCACAATAAAATATCATTTAGAATTGCAGAAATTCCAAACAGAAAACCTTCAAAATACGATTGATAAATTGAGAGAAGGGTTTTATGTTGACAACCTAGTCACAAGTGTCATTAACGTAAAAGAACTGGAGCAACTGAAATCTCAAGCTATGCAAATAATGAATGAAGCGTCATTTGAACTGAGATGTTGGGCTCATTCTGGACTTCAGTGTCAGGAAAGTCAAAGTGTACTTGGCCTTAAGTGGGATACAGAAACCGATGAACTTTAATGCGTTGGTTCTCAAGCTGACATAAAATCTAGTGAGGTTGTAACGAAGAGAATGTTACTTTCTGTTGTTAACAGCATATATGATCCCATAGGCCGACACTATTGCCTAAGTTACTACTCCAAGAAGCCTGGAGAAATAAGTTAGACTGGGACGAAGAGTTGCCATCCGATTTGCAATTACGTTATCGAAGATGGGTTAAACATTTCGATCTTGTTCAGAAATGTCGAATCCCTCGAAGAATATTGTATGGAACTTTCAAAATGGCCAGCTTACACATATTTACTGATGCTTCGTCTCAAGGGTATGCTTGCTGTGCATTTCTACGCTGTGAAGAAAGGGAAGAAGTGAAAGTTTCAATGATTTTGGCAAAGGCTAGAATAGCTTCGGTTATGAGACCGACAATTCTGCGACTGGAACTTTTAGGAGCTGTCATGGGAGCTAGAATTGGTTCAACAATATTAGAAAATTTGAATTTTCCTTTGAAGACATATTTTTGGACGGACTCAATGATCGTCTTGGCATGATTACAAACACAGAACCATGGAACACTTTCATTGGAAATCGAGTGAAAGAAATCAGGAAATTGACCAATATAGATGACTGGAGACATGTTCCTGGAGACGTCAACCCAGCAGACTTACCTACCCGAACTTGCGACTGGTCGGACCTTCTGCAGAGTTAATGGTGGCAGGGACCAACTTGGTTGTATGGAAGTGAAGAGTTTGGCCAATATCGGAATTATCCATTCCAGAGCAAGCACTTCTGGAGAGACGCAAAACAGTTGTCATAAATTTACTTACTGAAAAGGAAAGGAAATTTAGTGAAAGATTTCTGTACTTTTCAAGCTACAAAAGAATTCTCCGCGTGACTGCTTATGTTTTGAGATTTTGTAACAACATCAAGAAAAACTCTATGAAGCTGAGAAATGAGATGAAGAGTTTGAAAGGGCAGAAAATACTCTGATAAAAATCATCCAATCTGAATGGCCTTCTGAAATACGTGAGAAGTATAACACTACGATACAATTTTACACAGAAAATGGAATTCTGAAGGTTCAGACAAGACTCATTCTTAGTCAAGATCCAGAGGATTTTACACGTCCCATAGTTTTTCCAGACAATCCAATTCTAAAGAGATTGATATTGCATACCCACCTCTCTTTGATGCACGCTGGAGTATTAATGACACTAACGCAATTAAGAGAAAGATTTTGGATTCCGAAAGGACGGAGAGTTGTTCGAAGAGTTTTAAGACAATGTATACAACGCAAGAAACTAACTTCAAGAAATGTTAACCCAGATTCAGCGCCTTTGCCTCCTGACAGAATACAACGAGTTGCAGCATTTCAAGTAACTGGCGCAGATCTGGCTGGGCCTCTTTTCTTGCGTGGAGGGAGCAAAGCGTGGATTGTCCTTTTTATGTGTGCTGTCTATCGAGCAGTTCATCTGGAACTAGTTTCCTCCCTGAACACTGAAGCATTTATGCAAGCATTACGCAGATTTTGGGCAAGGAGAGGAAGATGTTCTACTCTTTATACTGATAATGGTACCAACTTCACAGGAGCTGCAAACACTTTGAAATCTTTGGACTGGGATTTCATTCAAAGAGAATGTGCAGTAATGAAAATCAGATGGATATTCAGCCCTCCATCTGCCCCATTGTATGGCGGGTTTTGGGAAAGAATGGTTCGTTGTATCAAGGAACTTCTTCGAAAGTGTTTGGGAAAATCTTGTGTCACATATGAAGAAATGTTGACTTTGCTCACTGATTGTGAGACCACTATAAATGGACGACCATTGACATATTTGTCAGACGACCCTAACGAATTGAAACCACTTACGCCTGCTCCCTTTATTCAAGATTTAGGGGAACGAGAAACCATTGATTTGGATTTAATTGACTCTCATCACTTACTGAAACGTGTACGTTATCTCCATACTTTACGGCTAAATCTACGAAAACGTTTCTATAAGGAATATCTTGGATAATTAATAAGAAGTCCTAAATCATCACGGAGAAATACGATTTCTCCAGGAGAAATTGTTCTAGTTGAATCAAAGAATCCAAACATGATAAATTGGCCTTTAGCCCAGGTAATTGAACTGTTTCCTGGTAAAGACAATATTGAACGTGTTGTAAAGCTACGAGTCGCCAATGGTGAATTCATATGGCCCCTCCAGCGCATTTATCCTTTGGAGCTTACTTCTGCCGACAACTTCAATGATGTACCTAAAAAAACTGAGACCATCCCAGAATCAGAAACTTGTGATAACGAAATTCCGCAGAGTGTAAGGGTAACGCGCAGCGGTCGTCGAGTAGTGCCTGTTAAACGTATGGACTTACGAACTGTTATTGACTTTTTCTTAGACTTTCATAATTGTAATGTCATGTGTTAAAATTTATGTCTGTTATATGTATACATTTTCATTACTTCATTTTGCATTGCTTTAAGAAAAATGCCTGCAATGCAAAGTAGGGGAAGATGTTATGACTCCTATTAAGTTTAGTATTTCCCGTTTATTATTATTTAAGAATTTGTTTTGTTTGTTAAGTTTGATGTATGAATCTGGCAACCAGTTTCATATGTTGTGATCGGGGAATTCCCGTTCTTCTAAGCAAGCAGCAGTCAAGTTAGTTATATTACTGAAATACGGAATGTTTATCATCAAGATGTACGAAACACTTTATCTTTATACTAAACTCTACATGTAAATAATCGTCTGTATGTGTTCGTAAATCAAATAAATTGGATATAAAACCAAATCTGATTTCGAATCAAAACAGCAGCCTACCTGAAACTCTCGCGTTGAACTGAAATTCTCACGTTGAACGAATTAAATGGAGACAAATTAAGGTAACAAGTAACGCAAAATCGCGTTCGGCAAAGGTTTTTCTGCATTATTTATGAACACAGCAATTAGCACCTATGAGCAAACAAACGTTTTTCGGCAATTCACGAAGTTGCCAATGAATTGGCGACTTTTCGTGGTAATGCGAATTATTAGAAAGTATCATCATAACTTCCGCCACGCAAGGGGTAAATCGTAAAAGCAATAAAATTAGCTACAGCATAAGCAATACAATTATTATTTAACTTTCATTGTATAACTGTGTGTATACGATCACACAGAGTTAAACTCTGATATGATGGCCATCTCCAATTAATGGTGGTAAAGTAATCACCTCTGAAAGTGACCAATATTTTAGAGAATAAACTCTGATAAACATAAATAAACTCTGATATTGAAAATCACTTCTTTCAGATCACCACGTCATTGAAAAGCAAAATCATCTGGAACCATGAACGGTTAAGACAAAGCTCTTTGTATGCATATTGAATAGATCACTATGGAATATTCCATCGTTTTAATGTCCAGCTGATGACAACATTCATGCCCCAAAATCTTATTTGCAAAATAACAGAGCATCCTCCCCCCCCCTAATAAAAGAAGGACCTGCATTCGGCTGTCCTCGAAACTGATAGAGATTTATTCAAAATCAACACCAAACTGATGTTGTTTTTTTTTTTGCCTTATTTTTAAACCCTGAATTTATTTTTCTGCCTTCTAAAAACAATATTTTTTAGTATTTTTACAATCAATGTTCACCTGAGTGTAAATTGACACATTAGCAAGAAGAAAAACTAAATCTACCGCATTATTTTTAATGAATATTTGTATCTTTGATTTGTTTCATTTTATAAATATTACTCAACAATTTATGTCTCAACTAATTAGGATAAAATCTCAATCTTACAAGCGTCTATGAAAGAGCAAAAGTACTTTATAACCCACCACTGTGAAAGAACTGCCTTTCAGTATTATTAGTTTCTTTTTTCTCTAAAATATCCCCAAATAAATTATGTTTAACTGATTCCTTAAAAAGGTTGTATACCAGTAAATTAGCGACAAGTGTAATGAACACCAGGCGCAGATTATACGTCCATGATTTCACTAAAACAGTTTCCACCTTGATCAGAAAGAGGCAAAAAACTTGCGGCCTTTTAAGAAAAATCCACGAACATTTTAATGTAGTGAATCTCAACATTAATTCCGGAAAAATTTAACGCTTATTGTAATCTGGAACTAATCTTTGACATTATAAAGAATGGCACGCAGTAAAGTTACATCAAAAAGTAGGAATGCTAAGTAACAGCCATGGAGCTTCCTGAAATTATGTCTGGCATTCAACGATCTGAAAATATAACTGAAGAATGCCGTAAATTCAAATGCAGAAAGACAATAATGAAGGCTATGTAATTTTAATAGCCTAGAGCATTCTTAGCACAGGGGATAAGTAACAACAACCAGAAGAGAAAAATTAAGGTGAAAGAGCAAGGCTGAATTCTTTGACTTGAAAAAGTCACTTAGTGCTTCAACATGGTGGCTATGGTGGAAATTTCTAGAAAAACTGACAGATAATAAAAACTCCGATTTTACAGTACAGGAGTTTAACACGGGGTTTGCCATATGGTTTGAAAGCATGTCAACATTAAAATACTACAGAGAAATGGAAACTTCGTCCAGAAGAAACACTTAATGTAGCACTATAATATTCATTTGTAAGAATTTTTTTTTAAGTACATCTATATTAATCACAATTTTACAGAGCATCTTACGGGTTAAGCACATTTTCAAGTTATATAAAGAAGGTATTGCAATTCAAGAATGCGCCAAGAATAATAAACATATGTAGTTTACCTTGAATTTAATAATTAAAATCGGCATATAACCACTAGATGAAATGGCAATAGATCTTTGACTATCAACAACGATGTAAAAAAAAAAAAAAAAAAAAGAATGATTCAAAGACTTCTCGTTGAAAAAAACACTCTTAACACTTAACATAAAAAAAAATTTGCTCGCAACCAATCAATTGTGCATCTGCTGCTACCATTCTGACAAAAGTAAACCTACCGAACAATTTAGCTATTAACAGTTAATTGAAGAACACAAAGCTTTATCATTTCTAGAAAAGTCATCTCAGTTCTTAAGAAAATTTCAAGCGCAAAACACGTAAAGGATGTAAAGGTAACTAACATCTTTTGCAATAGGCTCTGCTTATACGCTACCGACTCTCATAGGAGGAAGGTTGTTGACTTGTCTGCGAAGTCATTTTTGAAGGCCGACTCTCCAACTTGGCTATCGTCCAACGGCGCGACGGCGTTGATTCTTCTTTTGCTGTGCGCAGTCAAAACAAAGACAGAGGCTTGGGGAAAGCACCTTTTCTTCCCCCTTAGTTCTGCAAAAACCCTCAAGGCAGTACTTTTTTTTTTTTTTTTCGTATGCGGACATCAGCCCCCAGAATAAATAAGGTATACAGTTTTTTGAAAAAGATTATGAACACAAGAGACTTAGTAAAATTATTCTGCGGCGAACTGCAAAACTAAGAAAATTCCTAATTAGTTGCTTGCTCCGCTAGATGGGTCAAAACTAAAGTGACCACATTTTCACTGAGACAAAGCGAGACAAATGGAATAAAATGAAAATTGTAAGTTAGCTATGAAAGCAGACCAATAATTCAAAATAATATATTTTATTCTATACATTTATTTACTTATCTATTACAAAAATAAAAATATATTTATTATTAACTATTGGTAACTATAAAAATATTTGTAAAAAACTATAATTTGAATATTATGTTTTTTAATTAATTTACAATTTTATTAAAAAATTATGATTTTCTTTCACGGTCATATTTTTTTATCCGAGTGAACACTTTGCAATAGATTCGGATGATGTAGTAAAATGTCCTGAAATTTCTCACACCAATTGGTCAAATTATATTTTACGCTTAAACAGATTTTAAAGTTTTAATGTTCAACTGCGTTTTTTCAATTGTCCATATTTTATTGATACTAGAAAAAACACGTTTTGTTGCTCCGCTGCATTTGTTCCTGGAAGGGAGAGAGCGTGTTCTACAATTTTCACAATATTTTCATAAGGAATATTATTCTGCTTAAAATTACAGAATAACTCCGTGCATTTTTTTGTCTGTGTCCACATTTGCAGACAACCAGCATTTAATTTTTTCTTCAGTATCGTATCTTTTTACCAATGACACCTCACCAAAATGATCATTTTCGCAAATATTATTTTTCGGAAAATGGTTACTAATATATTAAAAAGATTTTTCCACATATGCCCACAAAATCTCCTTTTTTAACTTTTTCCTTTTCCAATGAAATTTTTTAATATCCTTGAATTGAACTGTCCATTATTCAAGATATTCGAAGCAGTTATTATAAAAATTTCTGACTTCTTTCAGAAAATCAGGTCGTTTAATGCAAGCTTGTTCTTCCAACCTTAGTGATGTCCTTTCGAATACTAAAGGAACGTAATCGTTATCAATTCTCGCAATTTTGTTTTTAAACTATTGATTTCATTTAAAACTTCAATAATTTTCACAGCATTGTGAAATAATAAAGTTTGGTTGTGGACGAACTGAAGTTAAATTTGTGATGTGTCAATTTCAAAAAAGAGCCGCAATATTCTTGGACATTTATTTTGTGATAAAAAGTATGATTTTAATATATTTTACAAATATTTTCTACAGCTGGTAAAAGAGCTAGCCATCGTATTTTGCTGTAACCAATAATTCTTTTATATTCGATTTCTGCGCTTTTACAAACTCCTTCAAACTTTCGACACTCACAGTACTCACAGTACTCCGTTACTCACAGTATATATTTAAGAATACGAATAATTTTTTGCAATAATATTTTCAAGATCCACTGGAAGTCAGTCAGATGCTGTTTGAATAGTACTGTGTAGAATGTGCGCTGCACAACCTACTCCAATAATTTTTTAATTCAAATGTTCGTTAAGTTTCGTTAAAACATACACTTAAACGCATAATACGTTTACGCATGCGCGTTTAATGTATAACAGACGGTATAAGCTAAGCTAAATTTATCTAATTCAGTTAATGTTGCAGATTGCGTTGTTCCTTAATCTTCGAATTGGATCCGGCTTATTATTTTTTGCAGACTGTTAGAGCAATTTTATAAAAGTAAGCTTGAACTTTCGATTATGTCAAATAGGATTTCCGATATATATTTACTAATATGTAAAGGATCTACAAAACGAAAGTGTGTTTCGAAGTCCATTAAACAAAAAGTGGAATTACTGCAAAAAATGGATAAAGGCATATCTTTCGTTTCTCTAACGATTCCGAAATCTGTTTATCAATTTCACACTGCTCTGCGGCGGAAGAGGGGGGGGGGGAACGCCGCGGCGCGCAATGAATTGGAAGTTGATCTGTCAGCACTATCCTTATCTTCAGGTCAGATGTTTTTATTTTATTAGGCTTATAATTCCTTACTAAATGTAGTATTTCATCTCGATGTACTCCGTCTTTGATATGATTTAAATCAAATTCCTCGTCATTATAAATATCAGGAATACACATCAAAGAGTTTTCTGGTTGCAATTTTCTAATTTCGACTATGCGTAATGTATGCTTTACGAATGTGCGCATTGAAAGAAATGTTTAATAAAGTAAACAAATTATATTTATTGAAAATGAAAAAATTTCGATTGACAAATTAGTCGGTATTCTCGACACAGCAATTATAGGACTTGAACAGCGGAACTTTAACTGAAGAAGAAATTATATGTCTGTTTATAGAATTAAAGAGAAAGTATTATCACATAAAACGAAGCAAATTAAACAACTTACATTGAAAGAAATATTTAATAAAGTAAACAAATAAATATTAAGCTTTTTTTTTTTTTTTTTTTTTTTTTTTTGTAAATTTTGAGACTCTTTAGATCATAATTATTCTTTATTTCATGAATTACGGTTTCATATTTTTAATTTTATAATTTATACATGCCATCTTACCAGATTTAAACTGATGATCTATAATCCGGAAAAATCGATATGCCGGAATCGCCGAAGTCCCGACGAGTCCGGATTAACGACTTTTGACTGTATTTGGCGAGATGTAACGACAATGATCAAACACCACAGAGTAAATCTAACTCGTTACATCGCCTAATTTAGTTTACTCTGCATACGTGTTTCTTTATATATTTTTTTATTTCTTTATATTTAATAAAATAATTAATAAATAATAGGTAAATATATTCTTACAGTACATTTAAAATAAGAAATGCAGAGGTTTCCTAAAGAGCGGCGGGACGCGGGACAGTTCTCCAAAAAGAGGGACTATCCCGCCAAAATTGGGACGTGGGGTCACTTTCGTCAAAACTCCAAAGTTAAGAGAATTTATATGCTCTAAGAATGGAAGGACAGTAGTTTTAAAGGCACTAAACATACAGCAGTCTGAAAATATATAAATGGCATGCATCCTGAGAATTGAAATCTTACTCAATTAGTAATAATAATAAAATCTGTTGTGGCCAGCGAGGATCTCACGCTAAATCCATGTTTTCTACTTCCTTGTACGAAGTAATAAAGGAAGTATTGTAATCGCGAAAAGTTTCAGGCAGCATATTACAACGAAAATATACATTTTCACCGCTATCGAATGCAATTTAACGATGTTTTTGCGTGATATCTGTACGTAAGGACAGAATAAAATACTCTTTTCCTTCAAAAAATTATAAAACTGCTTTAAAATTAATTCTGAAGAGAATTTTCCGTGGCGTCTGTACGAACATATGTACGTACGTACGTACGTGCGTGCGTACGTAGGTACGTATCTCGCATAACTCAAAAACGAGTAGCCTCAGAACGTTGAAATTTTGTATATAGGACTGCTATAATATGTAGATGTGCACCTCGTATTTTGGTTGCAATCGGCCGCACCAAACGTATATAAATATATTTATATATATATCCACTCTGTCACCCGGCTCAGTGATCTCAGTTTCTTTACTCTTATATGTTCTTAATTGTACATTTTTTGCTTTAAAAATGATTGAATTATGTTGTTTTTATCTTCCTGTTAAGGATTTTATGCCTTTAGTAAATCTGTGTCCAATATTTTTAGAATTATCAGCAATTTTAAAGTTGTTTAATTACCGCTAAGCCTGTTTTTAATGGCGGCCATTGATGTTTACATTTGAAACAGGAGACTAGTGGATTTGTTGCCAATCTAGAGAAACGTAAGCTTTGCAACAACAAAGATAACGCATTCATTTACTATTTAATTCAGCCTGAAACTGTGGTTAGAAAATAAGCTACATGCTGAAGATTAAGCTTCGCCAAGGTGTTAGAAACATCTTCTATTAACTAGAGTTGTGATGCAAGAATTTGTAAAAATTATCATTTAAATATAAATTCGGATTAATACAATACAAAGTAGTATATAAATTCTACATACATGAAAACTTGAGTACAGTGCAACAATATGAGAAAAAGGAATGGATTAAAAGGGAACTGAAAATTCCAGGATATAAATATAAGAGAGTTTGAATTTTTTTTTTAATTATGAAAATTCCGCCTATTGATTTTGAAGTTGCATATAAGAATAATATTTTTGAGTCATTGGCAACTCATGCTTCGGAAGACTGTATTAATGGAATTGTCCCCTTCACTGATCTTCCTCATCCCGCTTCTTTAGAACCCATAAATTTCTGCGATTATAAAGACACTGCTGAAATAAATTTTCATATGGTTTTCTTTACAGATGGCAGCAAGATGAACAACAAGGTTGGCCTTGCATTTGTTCTTTTTGAAGGCAATTCCGAGATTTGTTTTCTTACACACCGTATACGGAATGAATGTACAGTTTTTCAAGCAGAACTTCTGTGCATTTATCTTGCCGTCAAGTGGATCCAGGATCATGGGACAACATCCTCAAAGTACCTTATTTGTTCTGATTCTCTTTCTTCTCTTCAACTTTTGAACAGTATTACCAGCTGCGATAAATTAGTTATCGAAACCCTAGTAACTGTTAGTTCACTTAGAATTAGAGGTATTGATATCTGCTTTGCTTATGTGCGTGCTCATCATGGTTTCTACGGAAATGAAAGAGCTGATTTCTTAGCTAAAGATGCCTTAAATTTACCCATTGATATCAACATTAGCATTCCAAAGAGTTATTGGAAGTCCTTTCATTATAAAAAGCTTATAGCTATGTGGAATGAGGAATACATTTCATCTTGTAATGCGGAAGTCACCAAAAAGTTCCTTCCTTCTATTTACCATAGACTGAATTCCGAGTCTTTCCTCTCGTTAAATTTTAAAGTGTCTCAGTTTTTATCTGGTCACGGTAAATTTGCAAGTTATCTGTTTCGTTTTAATCTACGATCAAACAATTTATGTGAATGTTCAAAAAGAGTTTCTCAGGATGTCGAACATTTGATTTTCTCGTGCCCTACATTTGATGGCCCTAGATTATGCTTACAGAACGATTTGAAAATGTTCGGAGTGACTTGGCCAGTGAACTTATCTGTTTTCGTGAAGTCCAGACTGCTGTTCTCTGCTTTTGTTCGCTTTATTTATGCATGTAATTTTTAATGTTTATTTATACATGTAACCTTTAATGTTCTAGTTAACTTACTTCTGTAAGCCCCGTGTTGTACATATGTGGTGTACGGGGAGTCTGTATGTTCTCAAAGGGAAAAAAAAAATTATGAAAATTCTGCTGATTCTCATAATTATTAATTTATTAATTAAATGTGTATTAGAAATTAAATGTATGCCAAAGTACATCAGGTGGAAAACAAAATAAATACTTAAACGTTTCTAGTATTAAAATATGGAATTTGTAACAAAGTTAAATAACCTTAAAATAACTTCAATGACTAAAAATGGAAAGCTTAATACGGGAATATATTGCAATAATATTAGAGTGAATTTAGAACGACTTAAGACGTCCAATTTTTAGATTTAATAAAGAGAATTTTTTTAATTAAATTAGAACTGTTTACCTAAAATGGTAAATTTGAAAGTTAAAACCATTCTGCTATCTAAGAAGATTTGTTAATATTTATCTAGATAAGAAACTTATTTAAGGTGCGCTACAAATCTGACATTTGATAGGTTGAGTATGCATCAGTTTTGTGTATGTCATTAATTTATCAATTTTACTATTCAAAACTGATATATATATATCAGCGACTAAAATCTACAACTTGGAAAGTTTTTAATTCTTACAGAGAATAAAAAAGATCTGGCTAATCATTCCTTTAAGCATCATAAAACTTTAAAATGAGTGTAAAAGAAATTTATTTTTACTTTAGCGCACGCCAGACTTTAAATTAATATTTGTTTTGAATGCACAATGTTTACAATATTGATAAACGAAAATAAAGGCCAGTCTCAATAGAATGTCCCATTAATGGCGATAAATGACTTTTTGTAGCACCCAATCTTCTTGGGAAAGAAATAGGGGACAGGAAACGTCGCGCAGTTCGTGGATTAAATAGGAGGGGGAAGGGTATCTTCGATCAAATTTGGCGCAGTTCGTACCCAACCGTTTAATTCAATCTAATAAGTTTAAATAAAATGCAAGAAAAAATGAGTATAATTTAATATTCCGTACAAGGAAGTCATGTGGTGTACACATCAGATTTTTTAAAAAGCAACGAGCTTTATCTATCACTTACAGTTGATCTTTTGCATACAAAATCTTATTTATTGTTCCGGTTTAATTATACATAATAAAATATTGGGTTATATTTTATTAGGTATAATTGGTCGTGCGTAAAAATTATCAATTTTATGACCGTTTCACTTTTGCGTTGAATCACTTTTCAAATAAAAAAAAATGTTGCCACCAAATATTATCGCCATGTATTATTTTTAAAGGAATAATACAATGAATATAAAGAATGTGCGGCAACACTTAACACTTTAGTCGTAATTTTAAGCACGCACTGCTTTTAAAGATTTTGTGTTTTTCTCATTGAATTTTATGCGACGTAAGGGCGAAGAACGTAATCTCTGCATCATTTTGAATAGTTTCATTTTTTTTAGAAATGTGGTTTTGGCAACAGTTTTTCATTCAAAGCTTTGTATACTGGACTGCTGACTTCAAAATATGAGATAAAATGCAGTTTTCTTTTCCTTTTAATTTTTGGACACGCAACATGCACATCGCAATCTTCTTATTCTGAGGCGCAAGTGTCACGCGAGGCACAACAGATTTTACTTTCTTGTACGAAGTAAAAAGGAAGTATTGTAATCGCGAAAAGTTTCAGGCAGCATATTTCAACGAAAATATCCATTTTGACCGCTATCGAATGAAATTTAACGATGTTTTTGCGTGATATCTGTACATAAGGACAGATCCGTAGGAATAAATCTTCAGCTCTCCATACAGCAGTATTCTGCATGGATCTCAAAAATGCGTTTGATTCCGTGTGGTGGCCTGGTATCCTTGAAGCCTTGCGCAACATTAAATGCCCTCGGAACATATTCAAGCTAATGAATAGTTTCCTAACAAACAGAGCAACGATAATCATCAGCAACAACTGTATAGTAGAAAGAAGAATAACGAGGGGCTGTCCACAGGGCTCTTGTCTAAGTGCAGACCTGTGGAACATCACCTTCAATTATATCACCTCCTACAAGTGGCCGGACCATACAAAGCTCATCGCCTTTGCCGACGATGTGGCCTTTGTAACAAATGGGCATTCAAGAGACATACTAGAAAAGAATAGTAACGAGACTCTCTCCATATTCCATTCCCTCTGCGTCAATCAAAAACTAATAATTTCAGAGCCCAAATCACATATTATTTTATTTCCAAAACCGGGGAAATCGCTACAAAGGCTACCTTGCATTAAAATCAATAATAGAAGAATCAAGATCTCAAAAGAAATCAAATTCCTCGGATTGAAAATTGACCAAAAGTTTTCTTGGATCCCACACCTCATGGAAATTCGGAAGAAGACCCAAACTATTTCTAGAGCCCTCGCAAGGATGCAAGGCACAACGTGGGGCCTCAAGTCGAGGATGCAAAACATTCTCTATAATACCGTGATCGAAAAAATAATCCTCTACGGGGCATCAGCATGGACTCACCCTATGACAGTGAAAAAGAAAAGACTCCTAGCTTCGATCCAACGCCCCTTCCTCTTACAAATAGCAAAAGCATACAGAACTACCTCAACGGCAGCTCTCTGTGTATTAACAGGAATCCCACCCCTCCACCTGAAAGCAAAAGAAGATGCAGACTTAGCCACGTTATTCCACCTCAAGAAAAACATAGAGGTAGAAGATCAAAACCTGTGCCCCCTTGATTTTGAACAGCCACGAAATCCTTACCTAAGACACCCTGCAGTACATGCAAAACTCAGAATATCTACAAAAGAAGACACCCTCAGTGTACCTTCATTTCCAGTCGTGTACACAGATGGGTCAAAGTTAAACGAAGAAGTAGGATGCGCGTTCTTTGCACTCCTCTCAGAACAAGATACAACAGAATGGAAAGGACACCTAAGGAACAACAACAGCGTTTTCCAAGCTGAGCTTTCAGCCATAAAACACGCTATTCTATGGTCTCATCAAAAGCATCTAACATTATGTTACCATCTACAGTGATAGCCAAGCGGCAATTAAAGCTGTCAATGATGCAAGAAACAAATCATCAATAGTGCAAGATATCTACGATTTATTATCACAGCGCAAGAGAACATCTATAAAAATAAAGTGGGTAAAAGCGCATGCTGGACAAGCCCAAAATGAAAGGGCAGATGCGCTTGCTAAAAATGCAGCTCAAGACCCATCTCTACCTCCAATCAATGTCCCATTCCCTAAATCGTATGTGAAACATATGTTGAAAAAAATTACATTAAAAAAATGGCAAACTGAATGGGAAAATGCAGAAGTAGGTAGAAGGCTTTTCAACTTCTACAAGAAACCCACATATGATCCAATTTCTTATAACTTCTTCATCAACATATTCTTATCTGGACATGGTCCTTTCCCCACGTACTACTTTGCACGAAATTTGAGCGAATCAGACAAGTGCGTATGTGGGGAAAAGGGAGACCCAGAGCACTATATTTTCAAGTGCCAGCTCACAAAAGAGCTACACTGCAAAGGAAGGTCACAAATTACGCCTGAGTACATTAAATGCATGCTAACGATACCTCATTTACAACAAAAGGTTTCCTTGATTATGAAGAAACTTTTTGCATATAAAAGAGAAGACATATGTCAAGATGCTATCGCATCTGTATAAATACCTCTTATTCTACAACTTGCAAAAATAATGCAAGATTTCAGAAATATTGCAAGTGTCTGAAACAGGATAAATATGGTATAAATAGTTTTTATAAAATAGTTACATTAAGAATTTGGACTGTATTAGTGTAATAATTAAATCATTAATTAAAATATAATGTAAATAATATACGACTCTATTAGATATATTAGTGTAAATGTAAGTATTATGTGATTTTCTAATGTATATTTTCTGTATTTATGATACATTAATTTACAAAAATAATAATGTAAGACTTCAGTGCTGATGCATTTGTGTGTAACAAGTTAAAAAAATGAAAGGAAATGTATTAATAAGAGAATTCGCCTTAGTAATTCAACTAAGTATGATAAAATGCACAAAAAAAAAAAAAAAAAAAAAAAAAAAAAAAATCTTCAATTAGCTCCTTAAAATGATGTTTATTTTAATTCGATGTAACTAGATATACTAATGTAAATATATTGTTTGTATGAAGTACAATGTACAATGAAAGTTTGTATGTATGTTCGAAGTAATTATGTTATTTCAATCTGCCATAATCCAACTTTTGTTGATAGGTTAATTTCTTTGCAATAATTGTATACTATGTCTTTGTAATTGTATATTCAATACGTAAGTCTAATATTAATGTAAAATTACTATGTAAATGTCTTGGTAGGCTAGCATCCGATGCGGGCCAACTAAAAGCCCAGCGGGGTACAGTAGTGCGGCGGAGCAACACCTGTAAAAGTCACTGACGAAGTTCTGGTGCTCCGTCCACTTTTCCCTGTCCCTGTCCCTGTACATAAGGACAGAATAAAATACTCTTTTCTTTCAAAAAAATTATAAAACTGCTTTAAAATTAATTCTGAAGAGAATTTTTCGTGGCGTCTGTACGAACGTATGTACGTACGTACGTATCTCGCATAACTAAAAAACTAATAGCCTCAGAACGTTGATATTTTGTATATAGGACTGCTATAACATGTAGATGTGCACCTCGTATTTTGGTTGCAATCGGCCGCACCAAACGTATATAAATATATTTATATATATATCCACTCTGTTACCAGGCTCAGTGATCTCAGTTTCTTTACTCTTAGATGTTGGTAAATTGTACATTTTTTGCTTTAAAAATGATTGAATTATGTTGTTTTTATCTTCCGGTTAAGGATTTTATGCCTTTAGTAAATCTGTGTCCAATATTTTTAGAATTATCAGCAATTTTAAAGTTGTTTTAATTGCCGCTAAGCCTTTTTTAATGGCGGCCATTGATGTTTACATTTGAAACAGGAGACTAGTGGATTTGTTGCCAATCTAGAGAAACTTAGCTTCGCAACAACAAAGATAACGCCTTCATTTACTATTTAAATCATGCTTAATCCTTTCTGGAATTTTTTCGAGGAAATAAGCGTTTAAGATTTATTTCGTAATTTTTAATATAGATATTTTGAGTTTTTATGTATTTTTGCCTTCTCGCGAAGTGAGAACTGAATTAATTAAATGAGAAATACTCAATCGTCTGTGAAAAACTGTTCTTTTTTGTTTCGTTTGCTTAATTTCTTTTATACATCATTCTAGCTTTATTATATTATTTGAATAGAACATGTGGCAACGATTAGATAATTCTATTCTTTAAATGATATAAATTTTGTGCATTGAGTTATATAATATGAACGAAATATATAAGTTAACTGTTATGTAATTATTGGATTATATATTAGTTAACTTAATACGAAGGAAATATATAAGTTAACTGTTATGTAATTATTGGATTATATAACAGTTAACTTAATATGAAGGAAATATATAAGTTAACTGTTATGTAATTATTGGATTATATAAGAGTTAACTTAGTTTCCCTTATAAAATTATTATATAAGTTAACTGTTATATAATTATTAATGCTGTTAAGTGAATCTAGCGCCAGAGTGTCGCTATGGTAAACAAATACTAGAGTGAATTTTAAAGAATGTATTTATTCTATTGTGGTTTATGCGCTGTCGGCGAAGTAGATTTAAAACAATCCAGTAAGTTTAAATGAAATGCAAAAATAATTTAATATTCCAATACAAGGAAGTCATGTGGTGTACACATCAGATTTTTTTATTTTCCTCTCTCTCTCTCTCTTTATCAGCTAACGGCAAAGAGGTTTGTATATTCTGAATTATGTCATCCACAAAGCACAATTTTGAATGGTTACTGCTTTCTTATGACAGTTTCATTCTTTTAGAAATGTGGTTATGACAACAGTTTTTGATTCATTCCTTTGGATACTGAACTGCTGACTGTTTTCTCTTGAAAATATGAGATTTATTGCTTATTTTATTCTAATTTTTTATATTATGTTTTAATTATATATAATTTTAATTATATAAAAAGTTCTGTATGAGTTTTTTTTAGGAAACAAACAAAGGAAAAGTTCTTAATTTCCTTTATACAAATTGAATTCTTAAGATTTTGCAACGTGAAGTTGATTTATTTATTGAGATAATTAATATCTGTATTAAGGGATATTGCTTATTTCATTGTAATTTTGTTATATGTAATACATTTTTTTTTTAAGTCCAAAGGGGCTTTCTCACTGGACCATTCTTTTCGTTTTGCGATTTTGCGTCGAATCAGTATAAAAGGCGAATCACTTTTCAAATTGTTGCCACCAAATGTTAGAGTTCCGCATGATATTTGAAGAAATTAAACAATGAAGAATCTACATAAATGTATAGATGTTTCTCACATTGTGATAAAAAACAACAGTACCTAGAGCCATTCAATTTTGAATGACATAATCCTACTGCGAATAAGAGCATCTGAAAACCAAAATTTGAAATTTGGAATTTGTTTTATTATCGATTCCACATCTTGTAAAACTTTAACGACTTTTTGATTTAAAAACTCAGTGATTTAAAAGCATTAAAAGCGAGCAATGTCAACACTCTACGGGGAGACAAAAAAAAAAAAAAAAAAAAAAAAACTTTTTTAACTCCAGTGCGCGGAACTGTGTATCGGAAATTCTAAAGATATGCTCATTTTAAAATTATTTTGCAACATTGCTGTTGAACTGAACTTTATGGTTTAAGTGCAAAGAACATGATCTTTAATAAATAAAAGTAACACACAAAACGTTAAAAAAAAAAGTCCCTTTGGACGTAATTTAAAATCTGAAACTTTTCAGTTTTTTTTTTTTTTTTAATAAAGTTGCTCTGCAGAGTAAAATTCTGCGCAGTTTTTAAATTTAACGTTTAGTGTTCCCTTTAGGTATTTTTCCGGTACATTTAAAAGACAGACGAAGGCTGTCTGCGTAACTGCTAGTGTTAAATAACTAAAGTTTAAATGACAAAAAAAAAAAAAAAAAAAAAAAAAGTCATCAAATCAAGAAAACTGATCACTAATGTCATAAAGAGAAAAGATCGACAAAAAATATGACAACATTCAACTGGGAATTCTAAAGACACGATGCTTTAAACAGTTCTGCGATTGCTAGGAATAAGAGCACGCAGTTTTAACATTTTCCATTGTTTCTGAGAACAGACCAATAAAAATGAGTAGTCAAAAGAAATGAGTCCAACAGCAATTTAATGAACTGTAAAGTCAGGAAAGCAAGTGGTTAAGACAAAATGAAACTTTTAACATGAGGGTTTATTCTCCACTATTCTAATCTTGTATCTAAATCATCTTCGTTCAACAGATTCTTGATAATATCCTTCCTCATTAATCTTGTAAACATAAATTTGAACCAGTTTCTCTTAGAAAATATACCTTCGCTTAAGCAGACAGCTTTTAATGTGCCTTGATGTATTTAATTAAATAAACAAACCTTTTACAATATTTAAGGTTCAGTTTAGTAAGCATCTTAACATTTGTACTAATTTTCTTAACATTAAAAAGAAGTACCCAGCATATCAATAAGTTAAAAATGGAATGTAAAATTTGTGCAGCTTGATTATTAGAAACATTTGCTTATTCTGAACAATTTCTGCAGCCTTCCTTCCCTCTTCCCCAGTGGCTTGAAACTAAATTAATTAATTAAACTATTCACAACAACATATATTATAACTCTATAATCATTTTCAACGAAAAAGGTCAAAGAAATAATAATAAAATTAATGATTAAATTATATAACTAATCCAGAAGAAACATTATCTATCATCCTTTTTATTAGAAAATATGAAATGATCGCAAAAGTTTGAAACAAGAGAATTTCTTGCTCAGCAGCCGTACTCTTAAATGAAATAAAATTTGCGAACGAACACTTTTCATACTGTAATGTAAGTTTGTATAAATGTCTTGATATACTGTGTTAGTTTATTTGATTATGGCTATCTGCATAGGAGAAGGATGCTTTCCTAAAGGACTTTCTTAAGGGAAACTGTATCATACCTATATACAAGGGGAACACCACGAAAATATGCATGCGGCCAACCCGTTCGCTCGGAATCAAACCCAGGTCGAATTATTAGCGTTCAGCGACTCACCGCTCGGCTATCTGGTGGGCCTATGGAATATTGAAAATCTAGAGAGAATCAGAAAACTGGTAAAGGGGGGGGTTTGTAACCACAATATATAACACATTAACCAGATACAACAATCACTTAACGTATTTACTTTAAAACACACATGCACATAATAAAAGTCTTGTTTATTAAACTATTTTAAACAGCTTGAAATTAAGTCCTTCATATGTTCATTCTGTAAAGTTAGTACGAAGTACCAAAAACTAGCTAAAAATATAATACACTCAACACCTTGCATTAAAAAATTATGAAGTTCAATAAAGATTATCTTTCCGTGGTTTACTCCATGTGTAACGTCAATACGAGACAGCATCCTTAAAATTCCTTTATCAAGGCATCCCTGCTCTGAGACAAATAGAACTTAAGTGCTCTGCCATACTCTAAGTAATCCAATCCAATCCACATTTTCAGTTTCAATAGCAATCATTCACTCAAAAAAATTCCTAAAATAATGTTACTAAACTGATTACTTTGGTATGATTTCAAATCAGACTTAATAGCTACACCAAAGCCGTTTTTGTGTTGCCTAGAAAATTTTCAAGATGTATAGCAAAATTCGATACAATAAATATGAGCAAGATCAGATTACAGACTATGCAGATTTGAAAAGAGGGGAAACAGTACTTTTAATTACCCTTTTCAGCCGCCAGTCGGTATAGAAGTCAGGGAAGCTGACTGCGATGCCGAAGGGCCTGGGTTCGAATCCCGGAGAAGGCATGGTTGTAACTGTCCATCCCCTTCATAAGAAAGGCGATGGTGGCCCACCTATTAGGTGCCTCCATAATAAAGAGTGGTAAATAATAAAGAGCTCCCTATTAGGTGCCTACACATCCGACCTTGTATACATTAAACGGACTGGGTTACATTTGTAGTTGTTCACAATCTGCCATTGGAAAAACAAATTACCGTTTTATTCACCCAGAATGTAAACCTAGTATCAAAATCACGTATAAAGTGATTCATCCTCTGTTTCTCCAAAATTAAAGATAACAAGAGTTTTGCTTGCATTTATCGCAAGCATCCTATTACTGATAAGGAACTTGTGAAGCTTCCAAGAACAGTATCTACTGGAGGGAGGAAGGACAAACATCCTTAAGCTGATAACATGATGCAAGGAATGAAGTTCATTCTTAAAATAAAGGCATTATAATTAACAATTTTTAAACCAATCACAAGGTTTAGATGGCGTTACTGCAAATACGCGTCAAGGAATTTTACAGTGACATGTTTCTTTCAAGTTTGTGATTAACTATGTAGTAAATAATGGAAGAAATTTAAATTATGTTCTCATAGAAATCTTATTACAGGGTTCGTATACATTTCTGCACATCGAAATTAAATACTTTTAAACACCATTAATGAAAAAAATTAAGGAGCTATGAGCAAATGGGAACTGAATAAATTCAATTAAAAATACTATCTGTGACTGAACTTCACTTTTGTAATACCATCCTAAAAATAAAATAGATCTGTCAGTAGGATGATTTATTATTAAACACGAATTAATTGACAAAATTATTGATAAGTTTGAGAATAAAATCAACTTTATAAAATGCATCAAGTAGCACTAAATATTTTAGACTTATGATAGTTGGACATATTTGAAAAAACACAAAAGAATTTTATTTTTTTATTTATGTTTTACTAACATGTTTATGCTTTATGATGATTATATATATATATATATATATGTGTGTGTGTTTCATTTTATCGCATACTTGCTTAGCAGGTAGATTTTATGCGGCATAGCGACATAGATTAAAATAAGAAGTAAAATCATAATCAGCATGATTTATAACAAAAGACTGGATGTTGTCACCGCTGCTGCTTACCTAGAGAGAGTCTCCTGATTAGAAAAAACCTGAAAGGCCTGATGTAGGCACAGCTGGCAGGTTTTGAAAGTTAGTTGGGCTCTGTCTGACGCAGTTGATGACCTAGCTTTTTGTAAAGTTCAAGGATTGCAACCCAGTTAATATTATTGCGTTTTTTTCTTTTTTGACACCAGTTATTTCTTATATTAGATGTTATTTTCTTCCTTCACGTTCGTACGGGGTTCGTAAACTTGGAATGAATAACGACGACACTTGATGAAGTATCGAAACACACTTTATTGGCCAGTATTTGTCAGGACAGCTCCAAAACACGTTTTTACAGTCGTCGATGAACTATTATAAACACGCTCACACGATCAGCGACGCAGCCTCCAGGTTATCAGGCTATCACGATAGAGACAGCTTCACGGCAAAGCACTAGAGTACAGCTCCCTACTCTGCTTGGTCGTTCTCGGAACTCCACATACTCTCGAGACTCTCCATGCTACAACTCGACGACACACAGAGCAGACGACACACAGATCCCGACTCTTCGGTTCAGTCGTTCTCGGAGCTCAACATGCTCTCTTGACGATGCACTAACCGCGATACACTACGAGACTCTTTCGGTGCACTCGACGACCCACTCGGCACTCGCTGCCCGGCTGTCAACTCGATCGACTCCGCAGGGACCGACTCGCTAGACGAGACACCAACTCGGCACTAACTATCTCGCACTCCAGATGAGGCACACTCTCGATGATTCTGACTACGGACCAGAAGGGTTATATAGCTTTCGGCTTGTGTTCGAGAACATTCTGGGCTAAACCGGTAAGAATTCGTTCCATAAGGTTCTCCTTCAGTCCATGGCATATCGCCAATTTTGTCCCCAAATGGGCGATTTCTCGCCCTCCCTTGCAATGGCAACCCTAAAACTGCTTTGCGGGGAAGCCATCTCACCGCGCCTTGACATTTCGTAACAATATACTTTAATGTTTCACTAAAGCATCACAGGTGATAAGTTTTTTTGTATTATTTTAGGTCTCACTAGATCCATAGAATAAGTTTTACATGAATTGTTACATTTTTGTGTTTTATGTTGTGACCACGGTAAGGTTTAATGAAAGGCAATAACTTCCTTTAATATGCAGACATAATTTTTAAGGGTAAGCAGTTAGTTATAAATAATTAAATTAGGTAGTTAGATAACCTTACGCATCACGGATTTGCGTGGCCACTATTAAATTTTATTTATTTTTTAACAATATTTGTTAAAAAAGCCCTATTAAAATAACAATCTAATAAAATTTGACAGTTTAAAATACATGTAATTTATGACATTGATTCTTATATTAAATATTGGGATAAATACACATTAAACTATATAAACGATATAGGATATTTACGAAATAATAGAATATATTATTTCAAAATATATAAACGATATTAGGATAATAACATATTAAAAGCTACAAAACATAAATGTTTTGTAGCTTTTAATGTCGTTACAAAACATTTATGTTTTGAAAAACAACACTCAACAAAATATTTATGCGTCTTTATAATTTGAAGCTTTCCCAGACTTTTTGGTTCATTTATATCGATTTCCTTCTCTTTAAGAATCTTTTCTAACAATCAGAAATTTGTCTCAATACACAAAGCAATGTTCTCACTAGTTTCTGCGTGCTTTATCTCCCAACTTGTCAACGTCTCCACAATGTAGCTATGAGGGTTTAGTTGATCTGGTAAACGTTAACTAGTCCAAAACGTCTCAACAGACGTGAAGAAAATTATCGCCATGTCTGAAAGTATCTACAATGTCAGACAAAGGTTTAAATAAGACTCTTACTTAAAAAGAACTTAGAACATAAAGGCATGTTCTGATGCTAACAAAATCAATTACATCTCATGGTAATGTAATTAAACAAGAACAGTCAAACTCAAACTAAAAATGTGGACTGGTGGTCTGAGACTATATGATTTAATTTTAATTTAAGCTGGCTCAATAACACTATCATATGAGGAAATAGAAATGGGAAATTATAGTAAAGGCTGATATCATAAACAACTGGGTAATTTACATAATAATAACTTTGAAGAATAATTTTCTTTATCAGTTTCAGTTAATTCAGTTTCTTTCAAGACATTTCCTCTTCATTTTACAATTTTTGTATTTAATTAAGGATTTCTATTACTCTAAAAAACACTAAATGCATTTAGAATGTATAGTAAAAAGCTGCTAATTTTATTTCTTTAGTAATAAGAACATTCAGAAGAAATATGAAATATGCATGGTAAAGGGTGGTTATAGAGCTGGAGTGGCAGAACTTTTAGAATTTAGTGACACATCGAGCAACAAAATCTAGAAATGTCAAAATTTTAGAATTTAGAGCAGGCATTGGAAGGAGAATTTAAGATCCACAGAGATTGCATCAAGTGGGGAAATGCCTAGTGCCAGCTCTGTGTATGATGCATTAAGGCATATTAGATTAATCTTTTGTCTATTTTCAATTTCTTTATCAATTAAAAAATTCCTTTCTATAACGCCTGTCCAAGTGATAGTTACAAGTATTTTTGATATTTTCCATGCTTCCGTCTAGGAAAAAGTAGAGTAAATTAAGGGAAGATAAACATGTTAAGAAAAAGATTTTAATATCAGAAGTAAAACATTCGAATATTATGTTTCCGTTGTTCTTCCAAATGTTCTCCAAAAAGTAAGAAATTCATTACGAACTTTCTGTAAAATATATCCATTTACGTGTTAATACCATGGAGACATTTTTTATTTTGTCACACATTTCTTCTAGAGTCTCCTAGAATTGTGGGTCTATAAATCTTGCCTTCAAATCCTTCAAAACATTCCAAGCTGCAGTGTCTAAAATCCTAAAAAAAATTATCCCTACCAATTCTATAATTGCAAAAAGTTAAAAATATTTTGGGAAAAATGTACAATTAATTTTACAGAGAAAACTGCTGCAAATTCTGAAAATTATAAGTATTCTGAGACAATTACACGAGAAAAACTTTTAACTATGAAAAAAGTTAAAAGGAAGACATTTTTAATTAGTTACATAGTTAATTTTACTTTTGCTTAGGAACTGTTTCGTAAATTGTGCTTTATAGCATTATACCTTGTTTATTTTTCACATTCAAAATATTGTACAATAAGTTGCCAAAACGGAACTTTATAATATGACAGTGAAAAAAAATATTTTATTTTAATGTTATTTTTTAAATGTAAGTTCAATATATTACCATTATATTAACGAAATTTATCAATGTTACAATGTTTTTAAAAAAATCGTCGAAAAATTCCCAAATCTCAGAATTAAATATTTTCTATAGAAAATGATCTTAAAATCACCAAATTTAGAATCGTTTATAAAAAGAATTCACATCCTCAAAAGCAAAGAGTTGTTTAAAAACTCTTCATTAGAAAAAAAGAAATAATTTCAAAATGCTTATTTTTCACTTCGTGTTCAGAAACTCGAGTATCCAACCATTTACTCTAGAAACAAGGACAAATTATAACCCAAGACCCATACCCATTCAAAAGGATAACGATATATATGTCAGTGAATCGCCAAAAATATTCCTCCAAAATGCTAATTCAGACTCAATTTGAGCACTTTCAATTTAGAATTAGGGATGAATGTACCGTTTTTATAGCTGAACTTTTGTGCTTAAACTTCGCCATCAAATGGGTCTCTGAACAAAATAGTGCTGTTTCAGACTACATCATTTCTAATGATTCCCTTTCATCCTTGGAGATCTTAAAATGTATTTCTTCTTCTAATAATATCATTATCGAGATTCAAAAAGAACTGAAAAACCTAAAAGATAAAAATATTTCGGGTGCATTTTCATTTGTTCGTGGTCATACAGGTGTTATTGGGAACGAACGAGCCGATTTCCTTGCTAAGACTGCGACTAAGCGGGAAATTAACACTTTTGTCAATATTCCTAATTCCTTTTATAAGAAGGTCATGTATGAAAGTATTGTGGAGTCGTAGATCCACGAATTCATTAATTCAAATAAAGGGAGCTTAACAAAGAGATTTTTCCCTTCTATCAAGATGAGATTGTCATGTCATCACTTCTTCACAGACTATAAATTAACCCAATTTCTTACTGGCCATGGAAATTTTAAAAGTTATTTTAATAGATTTAAGTTGAGCTCCGAGTCTGTATGTGATTGTAGCCTCGGTGGAGAGGAGAATGTTGAACATGTGCTTCTCTTCTTCTATGTCCTAAATATAAGAACGAAAGAAAAGTCTTGAAACTGGAACTGAAAAACTTTAATATTAACTGGCCTCCAGAATTTTATCAATTTATTTCCGAGAGAAGTGCTTTTAACACTTTTTGTCAATTTATTGTGAAACTTTGTAATCATCCTTAATTTTATTTCAGTTTTTTTTCTTCTGTTTATTTTGTATTGTGTTTCATAATTACTTCTGTAAGCCCCATGTGATATTATGTGGTACATGGGGAACTTATTGTGTTTCTTTAATAAAAAAAAAAAAAAATGGGAGTCGTGAAAACAGACAGAAATTTCAGATGATTAAAATTAAGCACCTTCTGCTGATTTTGGATGAAATTAAGGACATTTAAGGACCAAAAATCAATTCCAAAAAACCTAAGGACTCTTAAGGACCGTACGAACTCTGTATTAGTAAGTACTTCGCTCTTGACTTCGTAAATTTCACTTATCCGAATATATTTTTATACTTGAAACCAGTACTACAATTAGAATTTTTTGTTTAGTTTCAAAATTTAAATACAAATGGGTTATTACCGACCTGAATACAGAGAATATCATTTTACAAAGCATTCCGACAGTTTTAAAACAAAAATTGTACAAACATTTTGTTTGCAACTATACAAACTTACATATAAAGAGAAAATATTACTGGCTCATGAAATAGCGAGCTTGTTTTGAAAAGACATCATCGAACAAATATTTTGCCACGAGATTCACCAATAGAAAACACGTTGCTCTTACAAAAGAGAATAACGGTTTAGCAAAGGTAATGATCTAGTATTGGATTTCCAGATTCGGAGTGCCTCTTCAGTTACATTCCGATCAAGGAAGGAATTTTATATCAACTGTAATTAAAAAACTGTAAACTACTTGGCATAGACAAAACCCAAACGAAAACCTTACATCTACAGTTAGACGGCATGGTAGAGTGGTCTAATCTTCAATAATCTTTCGCTGATGGCTTCCATGAACCAACAGGACTGGGACCAGAAGTTATCACTGTTCTTATTGGCCTACCGCAGGGCTGTTTACGAGAGTACCGGCTATTCCCCATCCCAGATGTTCTTCGATCATGATCTTCGTCTTGTGATCTGTCGTTTGATCGCCCTCCCTGTGCGTCTTCTTCGCCTGAGGAGTACGTTCAGGATCTCCAGGCACGGTTTGAAGTGATGCACAGTTTTGCAGCGACAGTAAGCCAATTTGAAGACGGAGAAGACGAAAACAAAATACGATACAACAGCTACAGGAGGATGATACAACGATGGTATGTGCTTATGGAATCCGATTCGACAGAAAGGGCTTTCTCCTAAACCACTGTCACCCTGCGACGGCCCTTAGATAGTCCAAAACATGCTAAAAGACGTCGTAGTTCGGATCCATAAGTCATCAAATTCTAGTCCTTCATAACGATAGGTTAGCCTCTGTTTATGGCCATAATACATAGTCCCGACAGTGTATATAACCTAAATAGCATGCTAAAGCCAGCGGGATATCCTGAGTTTTCGTAAAGGGCATGCTGCTGATCATCAAATTTTAAAAACATTGTTATTTATGAATATAAGTTAGAATTACATATATACGAAAGCTGACTTTAAAATTTCAATAGTAATACATAGTTAAATATTGCACAGCATGTGAAATGATCATAGCACACAATAAAAATCGAAAATTCATCAGATTTAAGGTCAGAAATACTGATAAGGAATTTTTCTTCTGTTAAAGCTTGCGCACAATTTATATCATACGGTCATAATTCAATTTTGCTTGATTGATGCATATCGATCGCACAATGATTTACTTCCAAGTATAATCAATAAATAAATTACGTTAATCAATTATTAGTCAGCAGACTGATTAAGGCAGTTGTTGTTTTATGAAGGCATATACATAATTTACCAGCCCATTTAATATTTTACTTTTGTCATTTATCCTATCTTTATAGATATTTTCCTGTTCTTAATTTACTAAAGATCTATTTTTTGTCCTTCGTACATGAAAAGCTCTAAATGTGCTGTAATACTACAGCCAGTGCTTAATTTTTAAAGTTTAGAGGTGCTGGAATTCTGTCGAATGCCTCCAGAAACGGGAACGAAAAATATATACATAAAATAATTGATAAAGCAATAAATCATGAAAAATTAAATAAAATATAAAAATGGAAATATTAATAATTAATTTAATAAATAATAAATTAAAATATCATAAAAATTAAATGGAAATGGACAAATAAATAATAAATTAAAATAAATGAAAAAGCATTACGACGATAAAGATAAAAGGTAGGTTTTCTTAATGAATAATTTCTTAATTATTCTTAATAATTTCTTAATGATTTATTCTTAATAATTTCTTAATGAATAATTCTTAATAATTTCTTAATGACCAAATGAACAGCTGAACCAATCAGTTATACAATTGTCTCATTACCAAGAACGATCACACCACCAGGAATGATTTGATATTAAGCTCATGGCAAGGCGTAAGAACACATAAATAACTAATCCTTACATGGAATTCAAACCCTTACCTTGCCATTCAGATTAGTAATCAGATTCCGATAACAGTTTATATAGGCCACACATTTATCTCAGTGAGAAGTAAAAATTTTTTTTTTTCGCTGAGATATGTGTGTATTTTTATTTTGGCTTCTAAACACATTCTGACCAAATGAATATAGCCCAAAAAAATTCCTTTTTGAGTTTGCATTTTTAGAAGACGGATTTTCTTCTTCAGGTGATGGAAGTTTTCCCATTTTGGTCTTTCCTTAGAAATTCAGTCGTTTATTTTGTTTGTAGTACCAATATCAGATTTACTAACTGATAAATAAAATATGGCATTAATATTTTCTGTTAATAGTATTCTCAGTTAATACTGATATTCAGGTGCATAACAGAGTTTGTCTGATTTAAAGCTCCAGTGCACTCTGGCTAGAATTATGATTTCATTAAAAAAAAAAAAAAAAAACTGAGAAGCACCGGAAATCGGCTGAATTCAAGTCTTGATCTGAGCAAATTTTTCATATCTTAAAAAGGATACTACTAACACAATGAACTTATTAAATTCATAACTTACAAATGATCGTGGTAAAAAGAACTTTCTTTAACATAAGGTATTAACTGTTTTTCTTGCATTATGTAGTTTGATTATGTGTCGTATTTTGTAGTGTACACGCCTGTTAAGATTTATTATTTTTAAATACTTTTTAATTTTCAAAGCACGATCAAAATCGAAATATCAGTTTAATTACGTCATTTGAAAACCCCCCCTGTTTCACATTCAGCTATGCTTCTAATTTCTAAAAAAAAAAAAAAAAAAAAAAAAAAAAAAAAAAAGATTCTTCATTTAATATTACTGGTTTAAAACATGCGGAATTCTGAAAGAGACCCCAAAATAAACATCTATAAAATAAGGCAGCTTTCAATGAAAAAAAAATTAACAAAACGAAAAATCTTTAAACCTAAGTATAAATTGTGAAAGGAAAAAAAATCTCGCCTTTGTATAATAGTAATCTCTAAAATTAATACAAATTGTGCTAAATTCAGAGATAAACAGCGAATATTCATTTCTTCCTGCTTGAATGCTATGCTGAGGCAGAATGCAATTAGGAAAAAAACTGATCAACCATGTATTGTTGCAACAGAAAAGGAGGGAATAAAGTTTCCCTTTGCCCTCGCGAAAATACGTTGCATCATTAATGATGCAGGTTACAAAGCACGCAGAAGCAGAATTACACGCGCAACTCCTGTTCTAATTTCGGATTCTAAATAAAACCGATGATGCAATGCAAAACTGCATATTTAAAGTAATTAATAAGGATTTTATTATGCGAATGAGTTAAAAAACAACAGGTCTTTTTTCACAATTTCAAATTTATATGCATACATCGCATGCTCTGAGACGACGCCCTTGACTAAGGCCATAGTCCTACTTTTATATAAATTTTATTTATTGATTTGGTACTTCATTTCTTGTACATTATTTATTGAAATTATTGTTTTACTATTGCATTGATTTTCCTTAGTTGTACGTATGGCTTCCTGTCCAGGGATTGTACTGCCCAAGAAGTGCAGTCCTTACCAAGGGGACAGTATGAATTTTGTATATACGTAAGTAACGAATTATATATATATAAATATAACTTCAGTAAAATTATAAGTTGTAGTATCTCTTGCATAACGTAACATGGAAGGTCTCAAAAGGCTGAAGCTTCGGCAAAAAAATAAGGTTACAGGGACAACTCCATTTAGCATTAAACGCAGCGCCAAGCTGCCATAGTTTTCGCGACTAATTTTTATCGCCAAATTTGGAGAGAAATAGTCAGATATCGTGGAACTGGGCGACTATATGGCAACATTTGGGTTCCGCTCCTGTGTAACTATAATTGGTCCTATCATTTTGTAATTGTAATCACATCCGGCCTTTTGTAACTATGTATGCCTCCCAGCAATTTCGAGAAATCAAAAGCACTGCAAATTTCTCAGCGGCCGGGAGAAAACTATATACAACCAAATAGAATATCAATTCGTAGTTTTTAGTTCAGAGTTGACTTTGGAATATTGACAGATCTCTGTGAGAGCTGGGCTCTGCTTTTTAGTTCAGAATTTAGCTTAGAGTATTAAGAGTATTGAGAGATCACTGTGCGAGCTATGCAATTGAGGTTTTTTATACTGTTTTCTGTTTAAAGTTCTTAGTAGTTTGAAATGGTAACTGCTGATTGTATTCTATTATACTGAGGAGAACTCAAAACTTTTTGGATCTTTTGTGAAAACTTTTGTTTGTTTTTTGAGAGAACTTTTGTGAAAAGTTCCAGACCTGTGAAGTGTATCTTTTGGGAAAATAAATTTCATCACGTTATCATCGGTTCCGAGCGAATTCAATTCATTACGAATCGTATGCACGTAACAATATTAAGCACGGGTATATCTAATGCTAAAACTATATAAAATGAACGCTTATTTAGAACAATTGAAGGTAAGGGAATCGAGTAAATATCGCGGAAAATACAGTTTCTAAAGTTCATCAAAAAATAAATATCATACTTTATCTGTATAATAACTTAAATCGACAATAATGAATTAAAATTAATTTTTATTTTAAAAAGTACGGATTTAGCTAAATTTATTGATTATAAATTTAACTGCATGTGTTCGCAACAGAATACAGTGGAACCTCGAGATACGAGCACCTCTATATACGAGAAATTCGAAATACGAGGAAAGTATGAGGGAAACGTTTCATCTCTAAATACGAGCATTGACTCGAGTAACGAGCAATAAGCCAGGCTGCTGGTATGCGTGGCGCAGTTTCCCGATCCGGCTCAACTCGAAAAATCCCCTCATCAGATCACTCAGTATTCTTTGATCTACGTGTTCGTGCGCTTGTGAGTTAATTGTTTTTTACATTTAACGTGAAAATAATTAGTTCGCGATGCCTCCCAAGAAGATTGTTGCCTCAGATAATGCATCAAATAAAAAGAAGGAAGCCATGACCGTTGAAAATAGGAAAGAAATTAAAAATAAACATAAGCGTGGTGTAAGAGGGACGGAATTGGAGAATACTTATGTTCGACATCGACGATTTGCACTATTCTAAAGAAAAAGGAAGAAATTAAGAAAGTTGATGCGGCCAAAGGAGTTACCGTTAATTCTAAGCACTGTACAAAACTTCCAGAAGATGTTCAGAAGCTGTTGTTGGTGGGGATTAACGAGAAGCAGTTAAAAGGCTATCATATCGTCGGTGTCGGAAGCTATCATAAAGGTAAACTAAGGTTATATTATTTACCAGTGTTATTTATTAGAAAGCCTGGTATCGCAGTGGCTAGCGCATCGCGCAACAGCACCACAGGTCCGGGATTTGATTCCCGCAAGATCGATTCAGCCTTTCATCCCTTGATTTCCATCACTTGGGTCAATAAAATGAGTACCATGTTTGCTTGGGGACTAAACACTGGGGGTCCTGCGACAAGCTGACCACTTGTTCGGGGCATATGCCTACGCACTCCGGAGCCCACGGTCAAAAAGGCAGATTTTCGCGCGCTGCTGACCTTGGCCCATTAGGGCTGTTACACCACTGAGTTTAGTTTAGTTTCAGTTTATTTATTAGAAAAAATTATTTTTATGTTGATATTTTTGGGGGTGCGAAACGGATTAACTGGATTCCCATTATTTTTAATGGGGAAATTTGTTTCTAGATACGAGAAATTCTCTATACGAGCTCAATGCTGGGTCTGTCATATGTCGATGTTCTACTGTATATTACTTTTATAGGAAAATGCAAATGTCTGCATAATTTCTTACAAAAATTTTTCAGACATTTTTTTTTTTTTCATATTTTACAATTCAGTTAAATTTAAAAATAATACTTATTTTAACACTCGTGAAAAATCCACACTTACCTCTCTCACACAGAAGAATTAAAAAGAATTAAAACTTTTTCTGTAAAACATTTTAAGGCACTAAATAGCAGTAAAGAACACATAAATGTAGTCTGTCCGCAGAAAGGCTTATTAATGGTCATGTGGTTAAAACTGCAGAACAACAGTATTTCTAGTTGCAAGCACTTCCATATACAACGTTAATATTTTCTCTTGGGAAAAAAGAAATTTAATCCATGAACATCTACCTCTTTTAGACAGATGTATACTACCCGACATTGAAAATGCAACACCAAGACGGAGTGGCCAGGAAGTGATGAAACTCAGCAAACAGAAAGAGACAGAAATGAAAAATATGTGACATTTATTTAGAAATAACATGCGTAATACAGAGCGAGAACAGCGTAGTCTTTGTAGGTTGTAGGACCACCTCCGACCGCGATAGACAAAGCAACACGTTTAGGTACTATTACGAAGCGATTAATAATACGAATGCGTAGTTCGAAAGTCGAGTAATAACACTTGACGATTCTTGTTCGAACGATATTTTTGTTTCGACGAGTTTGCATCAGTCTAATTTTGATCTTGATTTGGTATACAAAAATACACGACGATATCTTTCATTTATATTTAATGAAAACACCAAATATATCACAGTAATACAGACACATCGCAACGGCGAACCACTAAACACTTATAGCAGCTGCTAAATTGTTCAACAAGAAATGCTTCGCTAGTTTTAGGAATGCACATCCTACAGAAGAAATGGTACTGACCACTGAAGCATATCCAATGATTGACAAAGAAAAACTTGCAACTGAACTAAAGGTATTCTATTGTAGGTCTGATATTCATGAGTACTGCAAATTAATTGAGCTACTGAAATTTATCTTGGAAAATAATCTAGACGATGTTCTTAGTGAAATTACAAAACTCATAAAAATTCTCTTGACAGTTCCCATGACTATATCAGAGGCAGAACGCTGCTTTTCAACATTGAAAAGAATGAACGCTTTTCTAAGAAGTACTATAAACTCTGAAATACTAAATGCGCTTGCAGTGCTATCAATAGAAAAAAATTTCTTCAGTTGTCATCCAGAGATCAAGGAGAAAAATATTGATCTTTTAACCCAAATTAAAACAAGAAGAATGGATTTCATTTTTAAATGAATAAATAACGATTAAACTGTAACAATTTAGAAATAAATAAGTAAATAAGAAATGTTTAATTTTGTTCTTGTAAGATTTCATGAAGTTTCAAAATAAATTTTCTTTTTATACATGTTTGTTTTCTTTTACACAATTTTAAAACAAAGGCTAAAATTTTTTGGAACAGCACCCCTACTAATTTTAGCTACGAGCCGCCACTGATTCCCTGTCAACCATTTGCCACAGTTCACCTTCTGAACGCGGCAATGGCAGGGTCAGCAAATGATGTCCAACCACATCTCAAATGTGTTTGATTGGTGAGAGATCAGGAGAGAACGGTGGCCAGGGAAGCATCTGTACACCTTGCACAGCACGTTGGCTGATGCGAGCAGTGTGTGGTCGGGCGTTTTCCTGCTGATAAAAAGTACTGTGCACTTCCTAAAGATAGAGAACTGTCACCGACCGCTACACATCATCCACGTGTCGTTGTGCCGTCATAGTGTCCTGAATACGAAATAGAGGTGACATGGAATCATACGCAATTGCGCCTGCCGCGCGCTGGGGCGTTCCGCACTTGCTGCCGGATTGGAACTTTCTCTAAATCGACACCACACTCGTACGTGGCGACTAATATTGGAGAAATGGAAGTGTGACTCATATGAGAACACGGCCCTGTGACATTCCGTCGTCCACATCACTCGAGCCCGGCACCATTGCAGACGTTGGCGTCTGTGATATGAGTCAATGACAATCTTCTTAACGGAAGCCACGAGTGCAGGCCACTAGCCACCAATCGATGACAAATGGTTCTGGTCGATATGGGAACATCTACGGCAGTGATGGCGAACCTATGGCACGCGTGCCACAGTCGGCACGCAGAGCCTTATCCGCGCACGCGACTAAAATATTACTTCCTTAATCAATAATCACAATAAAATGATATTATGTAAAATAAGTGTTTTAGTCTGTCTTGAACGTTTTACTTACTTATCGCATATTGTGACTGGCATAGAGCCTAAGCCTAGACATAAGATTTTCATATATCGCCATAGAAACGATATACATATTTATTGATCCAATTTATGACGTTTTAATTGTTTGGGCCAATCATATTACTTGTTACATGGCAAAGAATACGCCAAAGTTCATGCAGCTAACTTTTGCTGAACGAGTTTAAATTTATTGCAGACTGCTGGTGAGTTTAAATACTTTTATTGTTAAATAGATTCTAGTTTTCAGATCTAAGCATTTGGAGGTAATTTATAAATAATTCTAATTTAATATCTTAAACGGAATGGCACGCAGCCATTCTATTTCGGGCACGTAGCCCCAAAAGGTTTCGCCACCACTGATCTAAAGTGTCTTGAACATGCTAAAGAATGGAGGTAGAAGTGGTTTGTTGATTAGCCACCGCGTGTCGGCGGATACGTTGATCCACACACGCTGACGTCACTCTAGCTGCACCGACACCCCTCGAACTTGCCAAATTTCGTTATTACAACCATCATCTGTGGACGCGTCGAGTTATGTATCAGCTGAGATTTGCTGTATGGACCTACCCGCCCCTCTCAGTCCGATCACCATGTCCCTCGTAAAATCGTCTGTCTGCTAGAACTGCCTTCGTTGACGACGGCCTGGCATTCTCTGCTATTACACGCGTCCTCTGAGACAAGAACAAATTTTCTACGATGATTTCCCTATCAGAAATAACAGCACAAAAATTTAACATTTTGCAAGTTCCGTTCCTTATATCTTCCTCAACGCGGGCTGAAGAACTGCGCATTTCACATCATTCGCATAACTGGGTGACGAGCGTCTATCTTGAAATTTGCATAATGCGGCCCACTCCTTCTTGGTATTGCATTTTCAATGTCGGGTAGTGTACTTTCAGGCTGTAAATTAATTAAGCTAGCTATCGGGGGAAAATCATTTCTTAGGGATCTTTACTATAAGAGGAAGCAATAACTGTGATTTTACGAATTTAAGTCTCAAATTTTCTAGGAAAACATTTATTTCCACCTCCCCCGAAATTGAACGAAATAACCACTGAATGAGTCTTCCCCACTAATGAAATAAAACAGAAGAAAGAGTAATTAAACATAGCATGACAAAACTATCGGATACTTTATTATGCCTCAGTCAACAGCACCTAACTCTATCAATACTCGCCCAAAAAATTGTCGCGTAGAAGATTTCTTGAAATATAGCCAGACTTATAGTGGCACCACGTAAAAAAAGTGATCGTATAACTTTTCTGAGTACAGTAACGAAAATGATGCAAAATTTAAAAAGCATATTAAACTGTTTTGTTTATATTTCAAATAATTTTTTTTTATTATTTTATGCTTTACAATAATTTCACACTTTATCAAACATAATGCAAACATATGAAGCAAATAAACATACGCTACTCTAAATCTTATCAGAGTTTTAAATGAGTTTTACAACAAGAAACACACATTAGTATTTAAACCTTAACGCTGAACAGTGAAATGCCATCTAATGCACAGTAAGAGCAGAATAAACAAAAAACAATAAACAAAATCCTCAGTTCTGGAAAACCATGGCAAACCAATTTTAAATATAACTTAATACGAAATTTGCATGTTTGACAGTAATGGGAAAATCTGAAGATGAACGTGAATGAAATACGATCAATTAAGAGCTTCACAGTGGGTTAAAAGAAATCACTGAAGTAGTTAGCCCGATGAAGTAAAAAAAAAAAGCGCTTTTAAAAGCAATAAATAGCTCATAGAAAAGATCAAATATCTATAGCAGTTGGAAAAATGGTGATCAAACCCTGAAAAATAGGGTGGGGATAGTTCTAAAAGAGAAAAGCTGAATCATGTGTACCATTCAATCTAAATGTGGAACAGACTGAATAACCGCATCATTTTATGATGTTTGATTGGACAAGCACAATGATTTCTGTGACGTCACCCCACATTAAGAATATCGCCGTTTACATTGGTGACGTAAAGCGAACTCGTTGCCATAGGAACGAAGCGCAGCTTTCGAGAAACTTGTCAGTCTTTTGAACTTAAAAATTTCTTTCCTGGGGCCAATGAATATAAAGTTTTCTCCAAAATGCAGATTTTAAGTATAAAGAAACACTGTTACATTTTTTTTTTTTTTTTTTCAATGCAATGCGTTTGTAAATGCATTTATATGGTGCACAATTACCTCATTTTACAGCAAAAGATAACAGTTTCGCTCCTGTAAAAGTTGTTTTACCTGCAAATCAGAATCAACACCAAGAAAACAAATCATCATTCACTATAAAACTTGTGTTTACTAAGTAATTCTCCAAATTTTTACCTAGAAAACCAAAATATACGAACGGAATTAAACTAGTGTTAACGAAATTGGAAACCTAGTATTTTTCATATTAAACGTTTCATTATTCATAGAGAAAAATTTTCCGCAGAATACATAAATATAGCTGGCTTCACAAATAGTTTTAGAAATGTATACGATTTCTCTAACTCTCTCATTTTTGATCATAAAAAATTCCTTCTGTTGTGCTTGAAAGTACTTGGGGAAAAAACACATTAGTGTTACCATATCAGTTCAATCTGATTTTGCAGCACGTTGATATTCAAATAATCAATCCATTTATTAATTTCTAATTATACATTATAGTCTGTAGCTTTCAATTCATTTAAATAAAAATAGCAATAAATGAACATGCAGTAAAACTTGCTGTTTAATTATTCCACATATTAAAGGAATAAAAACTAGCAACTGGAAAGATTAAAAAATGACATATGTTTGTATTTAAATTATGTTTGTATTTAAATTAAATAAATAAAAATTATTTGTGACAATAAATTACTACCTACAAAATTTTAATCAAATTGCAGCCCACCTGTCACACTTAACATACGCAGCTTCAGTGGAATGGCTCCTGACAAAGGCCACTCAAAGACTACCCATACAGAGATCTGAAGCACTAGACTACGAATGGTCACAATAAATTACTATCTACAAAATGTTAATCAAATGCAGCCCACTTAACGTATACAATTTCAGCGAAATGGCTCCTGAGCAAGGCCACTCAACGACTACGCATACAGAGATCTGAAGTACTAGATTACGAGTGGTATCTAAAACGATTGTATATACAAGTATACAGTCAAGAGGTGGCCAAACTTCATGATAGTAGAGAGCCGTAAGTTAAAAGTAGGATCTGTATGTTAAAATTATAAATTTCGAGAATCGCAATTAAATTTTCCAAGCGACACATGGATCTATCACGCTAAAGATTTTATTTCAGCTTGCCTACATTATTTATCTGGAATTTGAAAATACTGCGAAAATTTTTAAACAGCTCTTCACACGAAAGAGCTGGACGATCCTGCTGTCTTGCAGATACGATGGAAAAAAAATCGTTTGTGCATGCAAATTAAAGCTTAAGTTCGAGTGTTAAAACAAAATTACCTCTTTATAAATTCGATACTGGTCGATAGCCCACACTGTAGGTATGTGTGTGGTGAGCAACTGGCTGAGGGTGAGTCGGGCATTGCACGCCCGGGCACAAATCAGTCGGGTCTTTCCCACTGCAGTGTCGCCTACCACCACGCATTTCACATGCTCTTGATGTGGCTGCTCATTATCCATGCTCTTCACATTCCATGTCCCGGGCTTCTTTTACATCACCTCATCCACGACCTATAGAAAAAATTACGCAAAAATTAATCATTCAAACAAAATCAGCGGTGTCTGGAAAAATTAACAACAGGAACATTTTTAAAGAACACATTTGAAATAAAATATATCAGACATGACTCGCTCTAACTAAATATTTCGAGAATAAACAAATCGATCACATACTCATAACAATAGAAAGAGAGCTTAAATGTTTGAAAATATCATGAACCATGTTTAAAGCTACATATCCCTAACATCATAAACTACGTGAATTTGTAAGCACCAATTATAAAATCTGAGTGTTACAGTTTTATTACAATTTCAACTATCAAAACAAAATCATTGTAGAATGTATACATGAAAATTACTTTATAAATTCTTCCAAAAATAAATACACTGCGAGAAACTGCTTTGGAATTTTTATAATAAAGACAGACAATTAAGAATTTGAAATAAAAAAGGGGTCTTACGAATTTATAAAATATATTTAACACCTATAAGTACACATCGATCCATCTGACCGATGGGCATTTTTACGTTCTGAAATTGGTAACACTGGTTAATTGGAATTGAGGGAACTGTGATCTTTGTGTTACACCAGTATATAATACGTCAATGTTTTGGACCAACAAGTTTTCTGCTTTTATAAAAGTTTCAAAATTGTAATACATTTATCATCAGCCATGTTTAAAAATCTTTGTTTGCTGATTTAAATGCTCTTTGATTTTTTTATTGCCTTCAGATGTTTTTTAAATAGTAAAATAGGTAAACAAACATTAAAAACGCATGTGTGCCTTTGCGTTATAATGAACATGTGTTCTTTATACGTGTTAAACAGATACATGCACTTTTCTAATTGAAAAGAACGTTTTCAGAAATGGTCAATATGCATCAAAAGCAAGTAGTAAACCATAAAAGAAAATCCAGATAAAATTCTGGCAGTCAAACAAAATAAATAAATAAATAAATAAATAAATAAAAATAATAAATAAATAAATAAATAAATTGCACGAAGAAACATTTTAATTAGAAATGCTTAGTTGCAGAAGCAGTAAAGATGAAAACATTCATTCTAACAAGAAATTCCATTACCTTGCACAAACAGGCCACAATGTTTACCTGTTAAAAAAAAACTGCTTTCGATTTTTCAGGAGCGTTTAGAATGTTGAAATGAAATCTACATAGCTAATAAACTATCATTAACACAGACATATACATCAATCGTTTTATCACTTTTCCTCCGATGAGGCGCACCTCTCAAAAATAAGCAAGTCAAGGATAACGTTCTAAGCCATATCCATATAATTTAAATTCTCTTTTCACCAACGAATAACAGCTAGTATGGAGTACTTCATGGAGATACTAATTAAAAATTACAAGATCGAATTTGCCAACTGTAATGTAATTTTATTTTGAAGGAGAATTTATTCACGAACCTACCTTTAAGGAAATAACGCAAAAGTTGAAGCATTATATAAATTTCGTTCATAATTTCATTTATTTTATTCTAACGCATTGTATTTTTCTAGAAATTTCAAATATAAAATATTAGTATCAGGTACACTAAAAAAATGAGTTTATGATCATTTACATTTTCTTCGGAATATTTGTTTTTTCAAAATTTTAAGTTAAAAATGTATTTCCATTAACCTTTATATGTGAAGGTCCATATGAATCTCACCAGTGTCGCTGACCATGACGTGAACTAGCATTTTCCAACATTTTCATTTTAAATTTCATTAATATATATTATGAATAATAATTTTATTATGATATACCACACCACAATTTATTCAACATACTCGGCATTACTACCATATATTTGAACATTTTTATGATAATTTATTATCAATTTTATGATAATAAATTTGTTCAAACATACAATAAGTAGAACAAAATAAATTAAAAATTACTTTTCCTTAGATATTTGTGTCGTAAATTCTTTTCGACACCACTCTATTAAAAATATTTTTGCTAAAAATTTTATTTAAAAACGTAACATTAAAAGAATTAATAACGCCGCTACAAACACACATAATGAGTAAAAATTTAAACAGTAATAAACCACTAAGGCCATTATTTTAATCCCAATGTTTTCCATGACAAACCAATTATAAATAAATCGGTTGAAAAATATGTTAGAATTAAAAAAAATACTAATATTCTTCGAAACTTTTGCGGCACAATATTTTTATATAGGTATAATTCCTTCGAAAACATTCTTCATGTATATACTTTCTTTCAAAATAAACCAGCATTAAAAGTATTAAAAACATCGATGGGGGGGGGAAACATAATCGTTTTAATCACGGATATTTAGAAGGAAAAATATCTGAGTTACAAGAATTGTTCAAATAAACAACTAGGATCTGAAAAACATATATAACGACGATGAAATGATAGGCACAGTCTAGAAGAAGGCCAGCATGTCACGTATTTTGCAGCAGCAACGCCAGCATAATCTTCAAGGAAGTCAATAAACGTCACGTAAAATGAAATCCGTCATACATGTGATGCATGTACTGAAGTTGCTGATTATTCATTTAAAAAATTCTTATAAACATCAAACACTATTTCCTGTAAATATTCGACATTAAAACAACTTTTCGTTAACTCTACTTCTTCATCAATACAATATTTCGGCGCTTGAATTACACATTCCACCACTCACAGTATTCTGGAAATTGTTACTTTTACTATGTTCAATCACCTCTTTAAAGTTCTGACCATCAATCCTATTGCACCATACACACGACATGAACGTTGCTCAGAATTTACGGTTGATAGTTTCTCGCTTATTCGTTTAGAAGGGCTTACTCTTTCTTCACGTAATAATTTTACTTTAAAGGGCCTCTATACTAAGGCATAAATTGTGTGAGATTGCTAAAAAGAGATCGCACAATTTTTTTCTGAGATAATTAAAAACATCTGTTATTAAAATCATTTCGATTACTATCTACAAAAAATTAAGTATTATAAAATTAAGCTGTTTAAATCTCGTTCTCCTTTCTATGAATATCTCAAGTCTAAAAGCTAGTTTCGGAGAATTAAAAATCGTTTATCCACATAGTTTAAACTTAGTCAATGAAGACCAAATGAAATACAAGCCACGTAGTAGTCAATTATTAGAAAATGATTTTGGGAGAAGAAAACAACGTCAAGGGGAAGGAATTATGCAAATCAAGCTTTTAAAACCGCCTTTAATACTTTTTTTCAGCTTTCTATTAATAACTAGCGATGCTTATTCATAAAACAATGCATTTAAATTTTATTTTTAAACCGCACATAAATACTTTGTAGATATTCTAGGGTGAGAGAAAAGCGAATGAAGAAACTTAGAATCCCCAAAATAAATCTCAAATTTCAGAATACTTATTAAATTTTATAACAATGTGGAGAATCAAACAATGTAGTAATTTGAAACAAAAATTTTCACTAAAAATTGTAAAAATAAAGTTTAAGATTATAAACCACATTCTTCTTAAAACAACACACGATGCATATCTTTGCTAATTAATTACAAGTCACATGAAACAGATCAAATTGTTTTGATAATTTATGATACCTGTCTGTGAGAAGAACAGTCAGACCATTTTCAGATATTGTAAAACAGTTACGAGTAATATTTCAAATAAGTCAAGCATTTTATGCACACAGAACGGGAATGGTAATCACGTAAACATAAAGAAATAAGTGTGTATCACCATAACCAAAAATCAAACACAATCTAGATTCTTTAAATATCAATCATTTGTTGAAGAGGTTAGCTTCAAAGATTTGTTGCTTCTTTGAAAACTGTTTTACGTTGAAAAACAGGCCGACAATACAATGTGAAATGCAAATATTGTAAGTTTTCTCCTACAGCAATACGAAAAATATTAAGATTTGCTAAAATTTACTGAATTTATTCTAAAACACAATGAAGTGCTTTGGACCCTACTTCCTACTACGACATAATTTACTTGGTTCAAGTGAGCAGACAGGTGGCGAAGGGCGAACCAGAACAAGCAACAGCAAAATGAAAAAAAAAGCATTCTTTTCTTTCGTGAGACGTCTAGAATACCTCTGGAATTCTGCGCCATAAATGATGGCAGACCTTGGAATTAATTAAGCAGGTGGCTAATCAAGGCTGAAAATAATTGGCGTCAACGAACATCATGAAACAGTAAGCTGACAGCAGGATGTTTCTACGACACGTAACTGCAGCTATTTAACTTCTGAAATAAAATAAATGATAACTTAGTAAACAAGTTTATTCTAAAATGTACTAAAGTAATTCTTTAGGAACAAGAAGAACGCTTCTCCATTACAAAAGAAATTGAAGGAATTCACTTCAAATTTAATCAAATGCTCAAATGCTGAATTAAAGCAGTTTCTTTTTCAAGTATGCATTTAAAACAAAATGGACAAAAAGAGTGAAAGAAAAATGCATTTAAATTAAAATATATGCCAAAAAAAGGCAAGGAAGGAAGTTGTTATTATTATTACGTTATTATTATACTACAATAATTATCAATGAACCTAGAGAAAAATTTGTGAAAGGACGATTTTCTTACGTTCCCATTTATTGACCCCTACATTAGAAAGATCAAACCATCACATTCCACAAATGATGATTCGATTATTTATCCTGCCATTTATAAATAAATGGAAATTTGGCAGCTATTGTGTTCATTTATTGGGTGAAAAGGTTCACTTATTGCTATAATAAATTTTTAAAATGAACAGCATATTTTAATTAAAAATGTAAAATTAAAATTATGGCAAATTCATTTAAAATTTTAAAAATAAGCTTTTCTTTTAGTTAAAAATTAATTATACCGGTTATATTATTCATAATTTCTATAAAAAATTATAGAAGAGAAATAAGTGTAGAATTTTCACAATTTTTTCCAAATGTTAAGAAGGATAGACACTTAGAATGCCACTTTATTCTAATAGATTTGAAAAACACTACGAAAGCAAATAGGATTATTGTTAAATTTCTCCTCTCTCACGTGTTAATTAATACTGTCGCAAAACTCGAGAGCTATGTACACTGGTGTGCAAAAATTAAAGACGAGACGGTTTTTTTAATATAACTTTGTACAAAAGCTTTCCAAATCAACACATTTAATACCGTAAGATCCCCAATACGTAAGGACATGAGTAATGTAAGCAACACTTACTAAAAGAGAAATCAGAGGGATAAAAAGAAGCTTTATTGAAAAAGTAGCATGGAGCGCAATGCGACTGAAGGCCGAAACATCCCTGTGATGGGTGTCCAGCAAGAAACATCCGGTCTTTAATAGGGAATATGATCTCCCCTGACCGCTAGGCAGGTTTTACAGCGTCTGCCCATGCTGAGAATGAGGGTGTCAATGAGTTGTTGAGGCATTGCTGCCTATTCGTCTTGCAGCACCAATCGAAGCTCCGGAATCGTTACTGGTGGTAAGGTACGAGCTGCCAAGCGTCTGCTTAGAAAATCCCATACATGCTCGATGGGATTGAGATCCGAAGATCGTGCCGGCCAATCCATACGTTCAATATCCTCACTCTCTAAGAGCTGTTCGGCAGCTACTGTGCGATGGCATGGTGCATTGTCGTCCATGAAAAGGAACTGCGGACCCATAGCGCCTCTAAAAAGACGCACATATGGAAGAAGAATCTCGTTACAATAACGGGTCCCGTTGACTGAACCTGCGTCGAAGATGTGAAGGTCTGTACGACTACCAAGTATGATGCCTCCCCAAACGAGAACACCGCCACCTCCATACCTGACCCTTTCAATGATGTTCGAGGGATGATTGCGGCTTCCCCGCTCTCTCCAGATGAGTATGCGATGAGAATCGCTACTCAGACTGAATCTGCTCTCATCTGTAAAGAGTACTCGCCCCATTCATTGTCTCTCCAATTCCGGTGTTCCCGGCACCACAGAGAACGCCTTCTCCGATGGGCAGGCGTTAGAGGTACACACCGTACAGGGCGTCGTGCAAACAGATCACCACCGTGCAGTCTTCTGGCCACGGTAAAACGCGATATCGGTCGTCCAGTCGCCTGTGTCGTGTGTCTAGTGATTTCTCCCGCTGTCAGCCGCCTGTTTCTTCTGGCCTGTAAGGCAATATACCGGTCATCTGCGGGTGTGGTTCCTCGTGGAGGACCACTACTAAACCCCGGATAGCTGTTCCTGTAGTTTGAAATTGGCTCCAAAGTCGTAAACGATGCTGGGAGCAATTCCGAACTCTGCAGCCACACTTGTCACACTGCGGCCTTCCTCCAAATTCCCAATGATTCGACCTCGGGTAAAAGCATCCAGATGGTGTCTAACAGATTGATTATTCGCCATTTCTCGCTGAGGCAGCAACTCGGTGTCATTTTAACTGCTATACGGCGTGCAATCTCTTTGCCAGAAATACTGATCTTACACCGACAACATGCTTTATACTACTCAGACACTCCCCCATTACGTCTACCTGCATATCTGCGCATGTGCTACCGTACATCACCTTACTTAATCTCCTGATTGGTCTTTCTGTCCGCTCTGCCTCTTCGTTCAGCTGATATGCTAATTTTTCGACTTCGCCCTTAATTTTTGCACACCAGTGTACTAAAGGCTGTGATGCTTCTTTGGCGAAATGAAGCAACTCCAATGATGGAACACAGCAATAACTTTTATTTAACACTCAAAAATGGCGACATACAAACAAGAAGAGAAAACATATTCTATCACTTAAAAATAAATTACATTCTTCGTGCGAGAGTCGCACGTGGCACTCGAGTCTGTTTTCAAATATTGCCATTCACAAATACCTTAATGTTCATCTATTTAAATTATTTAAACTACAAAATTTTAATACTATTTAAAGCTGTTACAAGGCATACACCTTCGTAAAGACGAAAATATAAATGGCTCGAGCATACCTATCTTCACAAATGCGAAAACAATTTCTTCGTTGAGTAGCCCTATAGAAATATTGAACACATTATCACTGCGAATCATTAGCAATTAAGAGACAATCTTGCGATTGATCGTTACCATAATCCATATAGATTCACACAGACTTCAAATAGAGAACTTCGTAAACATGGCTCTGTGGGATACCTCTTCTAGTACATGATTAGAACCTTATCGCAAAAAGCTGGTTTCCACAAAAACAAAAACAAAAACAAAAATTCAACATTCTATATTTGGCAATATTGTAAAAGAATTTAACTACTATTTTGTTTTTAAAGATACTTCAAAATACTTTCATAACAAGCTTGCTATTTTCTATAATATTACTCGTACTTAAATAAATGTAACACATATATCGTATATGTACATTAATAAACATATGCATTTTATTCAGAAGCTTTATTTCTAAAGGGCATCATTTTACAATATTAAGCAATTAAGAGGATAAAGAATAATTCATTCAAGAAATAAAAAAAATGAGCTAAGCATTTTCTACGCTTATAAACCACAACAAGTTAATGAGCTTTCCCATTTTAAATTTATATTCGCTAGCAGAAATATCTAATGAATATTTTACGTCTTCATATGTAATAATAACCAAAAGGCAAATGAATTCGTGATGAAATAGATATGCTTAATACTTAAACTAACTGAAAAGCATATAACTAAACTAACGTTTATATTATTGACAATTTCTTTAACGAACGATCATACACAAGGAATACAAATTATACAAATTTCACAGCGTAGCAAATTATGAATAAATTTCAAAGACCTATTTAAATTTAATGAGAATATAGACCTTGAACATTACTATGATAATTTTCCTCAGGAGCAAAGATACGGATAACAAAACCCTGAACATCCACAGATTTTGTGATAGATGCAATACGTCACAAGCTTCAACAAACAGCATATACAGCTAAAAATAAGAAATCATAATCTCGTTTTTGAAGGTCTTGCTTTCGGAGGCGGGAGTTCCGTTGACTTTTTTAAAGGTTTTTCGGGAAACACTACTTCAGAGCATTAGAATTCTGATAACATTCCAAGGCGGTTCATACTTTAATACATGATACCAGCGACAATACTAACTACAAAGAGAATCTGCAAGTAACAAACTCCGTCGTAACAGCTAAAAAATAAAAGACGCTTACAATTCGGAAATGGAATTAAAGTACATCAGAACGTATTACTCGTGTAAATATGAAGCAAAAAATATCCCTCATAAAACAAACTGACAACTTTTATTGCGATACTACTGAAGTTTAGCAGGTGAAATGAAAGAAATTTCCAGTTATAACTCTACAGCAAATAATGTCTTATATGAAACGTTTTAAGAGGAAATTAATATCCCTCCACTGCTGGAATCTTCGAATTGCCCAAATAATATTTGTTCACACTGCTTCTGTTTACATTTAGATCGGGCAAAGAGAATACAAGTACTGATTATAGTAAGAAAACAAAAAGTTAGGAAAATATGGAATGGATATGCGGCATTTACCATTAAACAAAATAATCCTAATGAGTTCACTTTTGTTATTCATACACTTTTTATACATGATTTCATTCCACTATTCCCAAAGTTAATGAGACCTGTACCAGCTTTAAAGATTAACAGGCAGTATTACAATTATAAAATCACAAACAGTTCAATAATCCAGCGGTTCTGTTACATATTTCCAAGAACGGTAACATAACATTAGTTCTTTCCTTCTCTTCCCGATCATTGTAGAAAGAGATGTTACGGCATGTAAACATAATAAGATAAGGAAGATTACGTTTGATTAGGTTAATCGGTTAAGGCAAGACACACAACGGTTATTTGCCCAAGAAAAGCAATCCCTTCGTTTTGCATTTTAAGGAAACTACTTCGTATTTATGTTACGTGGAGTGAAAACCACGAGAAACCCATGAAGCTAGCCCATTAGGATCTGGATCCGAGACGAACTACCAGTGTTCAGCGTCTTATCTACCCAGCTACGTGTGGGCGATCATATTTTAGAACCGTCAACGTATATAGCAATTTAGTAATAAAGATGATTTCCCTTAGTAGTTCTTCAATTATTCTAATCTAATCTGTTTCTTAAAACAACAATCATAGAAAACATAACAGAACACTAATTTTTCGCCAAGCGTTCTTACATCGGTATCAGAAAAATTTTGACTGCAGATACTGTGACTGAGTGTATACTTTATTCTTTCGAAACATTACAAAAGTTTAAATACGGAAGGTGTTCACACATTTATAGAACGATTTCGATAAAGAATTTTAATGCAAAGCAAATGTTTTGGAATATCAATTTTGGCATCAGTTTATTATTTGAAATGAAAAATATCGTTTGCTACTTTTAATTTTGTTCTTCTTTCAAAATGTAGCATACAAACAAGAGTGTAGGAAACATGTGGAGCGAAGGAGAGTATTTGCGCTTTCCGAAGAGAAATACTCCTATTCCATAAGTCAAAGACGTTGTTAAATGCATGGTATTAGTATTTCAATGTTCAAAATAAGTAATATTACTAATCGGAAAAGGAAACACCGTCGATCATTATTTCTACATGGAAAGAAGACTCCAAACGAATACCCGAAAAAAGTCTGCAATGCTTCTATAGTTAAATCATTGGTAACGAGAAATTCTGTCGACAAAGAAATCAGTTGCAAAGTCTTTAAATAGATCTGTAATAACAATAAATAAAATAAAACTAAGATTTACAATTTAACCTTTTGCGGCACAGTGTGTCCGGTCTGGACACACCTAAAATTTTCCTTCTGTACGCACAGAAAAACTGAATGAAAAAGGATTAATAGGTTACTATAGGTTACTCTGAACCTTCTTTATTTATAGTAGATGGCAGCTCAACACAAACCAGTCCATATATTTTAGCCATGTTTAGTTTTTTAAGACCCTCATTTTTCAAAGATATCTTCCAGATTTTTTTAGGGTATAAAAGGAATTGTTTGAAAAGGAATTTCTATGTTATTTTTTTGGCTGTATGCTAATCTCCTTATTCTATATTAGTTTTAAATTTTAACCTTGAAATCTTGCCTAAAATCAAACGGCGAACCCTAGGTGTGCCCAGACCGGGCTCACCGATAATCTAGGACAACTGAGAGTCTATATTCTTTGTTTCTCCGCATCTCATCGGTCAGTTCATTGACAACAATGCTCGTTTCAGCACTCTTTTCGAAGCTCTATTCCCCAATCAGTGTGCCCACGAGCTTCGAAAAAATTGAATAGAGCTTCGTGCCCACTTGAGTTCGGGCACACCCACAGAATTAAACGATAAGTGCTATGTTCACAAAATTTTACTTGTGTACTCCTCTAGGCCCAATTAGACTGCCTTTTTTTTTTTTTTTTCTTTAAATCAAAACTCCAACTTTAAAAGGTAGCGTGCCGGAAAGGGTTAAATAAGCTAACAAAACAATCTTTAGCAGCTTTTGCTAAGGGATGTGGCTCAACGTAGAACAATTTGTCGTCGAAAAAAAAACTATTTAGTAGATAAATGGAAATACACTGCGACCCTTCATAAAGTATGGATTTACTTAAATGACTGCAACAACAACAACAACGAAACAAAAAAAAAAAAAAAAAAGAGGGGATTTATTTATTATCGAAAGCGAAAAGAAAAAAATATACAGACGTGATTCCATTAATGCCAAGAAAGTTTCAGTAATGAGTTTATGACTATCGCAGGATTCGCTTACAATGGGAATTAAAAACAAGAAGTGTGCGAAAAAATGTTAAAATCAACTCAATATACTATCAAGATAAAGTTTTACGTCAGATATTTACAGAAGAAATCTCGATGACTTTCAAAGAATAAAACTTGATCAAGACAAACCAGAGGGTAATATTTCGAAAAGTACCATTGCAGGCCTTGAAAAACCGAAGACTCACAGAGGTACTGTAAAATAGAAACCCATTACTATTGATGCACTCGGAACGTAATGGAAATCATTACCGCTGCAAATTTTAAGAAAAGCCTTTCTATCAAGGAAATCACGATGCAGACATATAGTCAGAAAAGGCTCCTTTTCTGACTATACGTCTGCATCGTGATTTTAATCGAACATTAAAAAAAGAAAAAAAAAGAAAAAAAAAAAATTATATTTTAAACATTAATTAAATGGTCCTGAAATAATTAAAAATGTGCAAACACACTCTGTATTATATGTTTTTTTACTTCTTTGTACGAAGTAAAAAGGAATTATTCTAATCGCAAAAAATTTCGGGTATCATATTTCAACGAAAATATCCATTTTGACCGTTATCGAATGCAATTTAACGATGTTTTTGCGTCACATCTGTACGTAAGGACAGAATGAATTTTCCGCCCCAAAAAATTATAAAAACTCATTTAAAATTAATCTTTTTCGTCGCGTCTGTAGGTACGTACGTATGTATCCCGCATAAGTCAAAAACGAGTATATTCAAAAAGTTCAAATTTTGTATATAGGACTGCTACAACAGTAGATGTGCACCTCCCATTTTGGTTGCAATCGGACGCACCGGGAAAGTGTATAAATATATGTGTATATATATCCACTCTGTTACTCAGCTGAGCTCAGTTTCTTTATTCTTATATTTTTTGTAAATTGGGCATTTTTTGCTTTAAAAATGATTGAATTACGTTCTTATCTTCCGGTTAAGGCTTTTATGCCTTTAGTTACCCTGCATGTTATAGTTGCAGAATTATCAACAATATAAAAGTTGTTTAAGTGCGGCTAAGTCTAATTTTTATTTAGCATGGCAGCCATATTTGTATACATTTGAAACTTCGCAAAATAGTGGATTTTTTCCCCCGCCAATCTAGCGAAACTAAACTTCGCAACAACAAAGTAACGTCTTCTTTATTATTGCGAATTAAAGGATGCTTAATTCATTCTGAAATTATCATTTAACTTATTAGCTTGTTTTTGCGTAGAAACTACAGTTTTAATTGTAAGAATTTTTTTAAAAATTGTTTTAACTGTACTTGGTGTTTTGAGTTTTAATATCTTTCAATTTTTAATGAAAATAGTTTGAATTTTTATGTATTTTTGCCTTGCCGCGAAGTGAGAACTGAATAATTAGTAGCGCAAGCGCATTAAGTAAGCGGCGTTGAATCGTCTGTGAAAAACTGTTTCTCTATTATTTGTTTAATTTCTTTTAAACATCGTTTTAGATTTATTTATTGAATTTGTATAGAACACGAGGTAATACTTCAGATGATATAATTTTTGTGGACTCCGAGTTATAAAATGAATACGTTGTAACGCTGTTAAGTGAAGCTAGCGCTGAAGTGTCGCCGAAGTATAAATAAATATAGTGAACCTTAAAGAGTGCATTTATTCTATTATGGTTTATGCGCTATCGACGAAGTAGTTTTAAATTCAAAATTCGTTAATTGTTAATTCAATATGTTTAAATGAATTGCACGAAAATCGCGTATAATTTAATATTCCGTACAAGGAAGTCATGTGGCATACACACCAAATTTTTTATTTTTGTGTTAGATGAAATTCTGCATATTCTAAATAATTTTCTAAAAGAAACTAAATTTATGTCACGAAGAAAAAATTAGGTATTTTCTAATGAACAGCTTATTCAATTTTGGGCATAGATTTCCTGAAAATTAACATAACTTAAGCCATCACAACATTCAATTTTATTTGGATACAGCAACTAATACGAACACTATTTCGATTAATTTAAGCTTCTTCAATATTTGATCTCACAATATACCGAAGCTTTTGCAGTCACTTACTTTAAAACACTCTCGCTATTGAGATATGTTCCTTTTCTTTTAAACAATTACTAAATAATATTTTTAACTTATAACAACAGATTATATTCCTACATTAAAAACTATCAGTAATTTAGAAACTTTCTATTCATTTTTGATAACTGCCAAACTTTTCCAAACATTTAATTTTTATGTTACTCCTTTAAAAATCTCTATTTCGCACTACGTCGGCACTTATAATTAACTACACCAATCCCTCCTTTGCAACGTTATTATAACACACGTTTTAATAACACGTCAGGCAAATTAAGGGAACTCCTCAATTTCATAAAGAATGTCCGAGTCCGGTAAGAAGAAAATTATGATAATCCGTCATTTTTTATAAATACAACAAATTTAATTTTTTTTCCTTCTACATTATTTAAAATCTTCAACTGAGCATTTTAATTTCCTTAAAACTACGCACACTTCAATTAAAGTTTCAAATTTCAATTTTCATTACCAGCTTGATTTTAAAGTGATATTTTTCATTTTTTTTCCTCCTTTTTTTTTCAAAGGATAGCATTCAGTGTTACAAATATATCATTCTCTAACGTGAATTTTGTTATTAGCCCCTAATTTTATAAGAGGAGTAATTCGCCAGGCTGTCGAAATGCGACTTCATCGTACTTAACTAACGTGGGTAAAAAATCACATTAAGTCAACATTGATTTCCTCTCGATCTTACAAGAATGGCATTTTAAACAATGTTATACCACACTTCCCACTGCTACAGTAGCAGAAATCTAGTAGCGAAATATTTTACGATTTTCACTCACTTTAAAAATAAAAACTGCACTTAAAATAAAAATCCACAATTAGAAAAGTCACCAATCGTCAAAATGCCCTACTTATAATAACCATACTCATATTACTTACGCAGCCTCAACTTTAAAAGTAATTTATAATTGTTCCTTAATTTATACTTAAAATAAAAAAATCTGACGTGTACACCACGAGTTCCTTGCACAGAATATTAAATTACCGTAATTTCCGGAAGAAACGCCGCGGCGTTTACGTGTTTAAAACTTAAATTTTCAGCGGGTGCGGCGTTTCTACCCATGCGGCGTTTAGGTGCACTAAGAATAAAATATTTCCTATGATGGTCATTGTACATTGTTTGGATGGCCTTGTCATTGTGCATAGACTGGTGCTGTTCCCACACAAAAGACCACTCAGTTGCTTTTTGCGAACGTTATTTTGTTTACATTCTTTCCCTTGAACGGACCTGCATGCCTTATTCACCCTAAACAAGATCTCAGAACAATAACATTCTTTCCCCTTTCAAATCAACATTCTCATCAGTTTGAATAGTCTCTCTCCTCTGCCATTCCATGAATCTTCCAGGACCCATCCTCTCACCACCCTGCCTTTTCTGCAATTTTTTTCAAAGGCGGACACGACTCCACCTGCCTCGCAATAACGAACTCTGACGTATTTCCCCTTCAGCATGAATGGATTTTTCTTGGCATTCTGCCAAATACAGATCCCATCAGTTTGGGTAGAAGTACTTGCTGGATAGTTTTTAATTAGGGAGCGGAAAATTTTTGAAAATGTCTCTAAACGACACAGAAGCTATACATTTCTTACCTTTAATTTATTTTTGAGTTATGGTTTCATTTCATGCATTTTTCTTAACTGGTATGTCATATATCAGGACTTAGGTTGAGTTTTTGCATCTATACGGCCCACGACGATGTCACGCGCAATTTAATCTATTGCGGCGTTTACGCTGATGCGGCGTTTCTGTGTAATTTTAAATTTTTTCCCGCCATTTTTCTCGAGTGCGGCGTTTACGATGATGCGGCCTTTCTTCCAGAAATTACGGTATACGGTAATACGGTCCAGAAATTACGGTATACGGAAATTACGGTAATTTTCCTGCCTTTCATTCAAACATATTGAATTACCAGTTAAAGAATATTGAATTAAATCTACTTCGTCGACAGCGCATAAATCACAATAGAATAAATGCACTCCTTGAAGTACACTATATTTATTTACCGTAGCGGCACTTCGGCGCTACGTTCACTTAACAGCATTATATCTCATTCGTTTTATAACCTCAGAGTGCACAAAAATTATATCATCTGAAGAATTACCACATGTTATATTCAAATCTTATAATAAATCTAAAACGATGCATAAAAGAAATTAAACAAATAAAAAAGAAACAGCTTTTCACAGACTATTCAGCGCCGCTTACCTAATGTGCATGCGCTACTAAATAATTCAGTTCTCACTTCACGGCAAGGCAAAAATACATAAAAATTCAAAATATTTTCATTAAGAATTGAAAGATCTAGAAAATTATAAAACACCAAGTACAGTTAAAACAATTAAAAAAATCTGAAAGGTTTCAGATTTTAAATTACGTCCAAAGGTGCGTTTTTTTTTAGACAGGGACAAAGCCTCTATGGACTAAAAAAACAATTTTTACACTTAAAATTAGAGTTTCTACGCAAATACAAGCTAATAACTTAAAATGATAATTCCAGACAGAATTAAGTATACTTTAATTCGCAATAATAAAAGAAGACATTACTTTTTTGTTGCGAAGCTTAGTTTCTCTAGATTGGGAAAAAAATCCACTATTTTGGTAAGTTTCAAATGTAAACAAATATGTCTGCAATAGTAAATACAAATTAGGCTTAGCCGCACTTAAAAAACTTAAATTGTTGATAATTCCGCAATTACTGCGTGCAGGTTAACTAAAGGCATAAAAACCTTAACCAGAAGATAAGAAGAACATAATTCAATCATTTTTTTAGGAAAAAAATGCACAATTTACAAACATATAAGAATAAAGAAATTGAGCTCACTGAGCCGAGTAACATATATATTTTTATATACTTTTGGTACGGCCGATTGCTACCTAAATAGGAGGTGCACATCTACATGTTATAGCAGTTCTACATACAAAATTTCAAAGTTCTGAAGCTACTCGTTTTTTAATTATGCGAGATACGTACGTACAGGCGTCACGAAAAAATCTCTTCAGAATTCATTTTATATTAGTTTCATATTTTTTTGGGGGGAAAACAGTCCTTTTTTCTGTCATTACGTACGGATGTCACGCAAAAACATCGTTATATTGCACTCGATAGCGGTCAAAATGGATATTTTCATTGAAATATAACACCGGAAATTTTTCGCAATTACAATACTTCCTTTTAACTTCGTACAAGGAAGGAAAAAGGATATTAAATCTGTTTTTAAAAGTAAAATATTTCGGTTATTTAATTGTATTTCTTTTAATACAATATAACAAGTTACATAAAAGCTTCGTCATTTAACATGGCCTTTTTTTATCATAAAAACTCTTTTAAAAATACAAAATTGTAAATACCTTTTAAAAGTACAAATTTTATTTAGGCCAATAGTATTTACGTTCAGGGCAATAATCTGCATATTGCGACTACTTATGCACTGTTTAGAAAATATACAAACTATCATTAACTAAGTAATTTTTTTTAATATAACAAAACTACTGTTGAGACAAATCTTACTCGCTAAGAGTTAAAGTAGTAGTAATTTGTTGAGAGAAAAATTGATAGGCACAACAACGCTGACACAAATGTAGTCTACGAAACGGCATTAGAAATAACTTTAAGATTACACATGCGTCACGAGAATCCCGTTAAGAAATTTGAAAAAAAAAAAAAAAAAAAGTGGAATAAAAGAAATTACGACTGGGAAAAAAAAGGAAAACACGAACGCAATAAAATTTTCCGTGCAGGCGTACCGAAGTGATGTTCGAATGGCGCAACGCAAACACACCTATAAACACAGATCACTGCCACTTAGCTACGTGCATTCATCCCCGCAGAAAACTGATCCCAAGGCCAAATGAAAAGCTACGTGAACAAAGAAATGTTATGTGGTAGAACGGCATACGATCGTTCAAGGTTATCATAGAAGATGACGGAACAGGGGCTTCTAACATATACAATGCTAAACTAATGCTCTCGACTATGAAAAATGCAAAACATTTGAGACAAATCTCGTAGGTTATGACAACTTACATTTGTGCTCACTAATTTCAGCGAAAAGTACATCAAAATTTATTAAGCAATTCCATGTTGTACCTGTCAAAACAAGGCCCGAAGCTCTCCCCAAGTTTCTTCTCTTGTTACATCATCATTAGTAAATTTTATAACCGCTGAAGTATGCTGTCATTTGACTTCATAAATAGCAAATACCTTTAGTTTCCCTCAGAAAGGACTCACAGGCTGATTACAAAATGAAACCTCTGAAATTAAGTGTACTTGTATGCAATATCAGGCGAGTAATTAATGAGTTAGAAATTAAATAAAATGACCATTAAATGGCACAGGAAAAGGCGGTGAGACAGTACTGTGTAGGTCACAATCGCGAGTTCTAAAGTGGTTTCAAATTAGTAATTAATTTTTGAAAAAACAGAAAATATATGCCCTTATGGAAGCCCTCAAAAAGTTCTGATCAGCTGGGTTCTCTTTCATTTCATAAACCCAACCATGGGTTAAGCTATCGTACTAGCAATGGAAAATGAGATTGATGAGAAACTGCATGATTGTTTGAAATAAGTTTAGTAACACATGCCATCAATAAGCAAAAAATTACAAGACGCTTTTTTCGCAAAAGTGAAAGTTACATTGTTAATACGACAGCTTTATGGTATAAAAAAATAACAGCATATATGAGGAGAAAAAAGAATATACATTAATGAAAAAAAATGTAGTTATTATTTATGAAAAGCTTGTCGAAGAACAAATCTGTTTATATGAGAATAAATCCCGCCTCCTTTTAAACTCGCCTTGGGGGCATAGACTCCAAATTTTCTCAATTTCCTTCATATAAAATTCCTTTCGCAAACATATATATTACGCTCTTCAACAGAAATCAGCTTTTCGTTTTCATATCAGATAAACAAAAGTACACCGCAGATCAGCGTTTTGCGCATATACTTATTTTGGAGCTGCTACAATTTCCATCGATTTTATTTGTTTTTAAGATTTTAAAAAATACGGATATGCCTTCTCCGAAAATATTCATAACGCATGTAACAAGAGTCGTATTTCATTAGTGGTTTCTGATAAATATTGAAAAAACACATGAATTGCATTTATGTGTTAAAATCCAGAAAATGTAAAGAGAAAAAAAGTTTAATAAGAATGGATTTAAGAACACTATTATATACCTGCTAAGCAGATTAAGAAAAACATGAAATCATCAAATAAATATCCAACTGACCTGCTTAATCAGCGCTTTTTCCAACACCAGTGCAAATTATTCTATCAGCAAATGTACATTTGCTAGATGTCTTAAAACAACAGGAAAGGCCATACGAGTCAAGTACGCGTAACAGAGTAATCCACATTCAAATCATCACCACAATGCTTCTCCCGTCCGTTAATTCAGCACGCTCCCATGTTTTTTTAAAACCCGCCAAACAAGACGCAAGAGAAATTGGCATCTGCTGCTCGAAGTTTGAGCATGCGCAAAAAGAGCTGGCTTGTCACCTTCGGTGGGCAGCCGAAAGAATTTTCATTCTGACGTTTTCTAGAGCAGCGTCCTTTAACTTTAGAAACAGACGCGGCAGGGGCCTAAAAAACAAAAACAACCCCCCCCCAAAAAAGAAAGAAAGAAACATAAAGTGCTTGAGAGAGCATAGGTTTTTTTTTTTTTTTTTAACATTTTGAACTTGCACTATTTACTAAGAAAACTGTCAAACAAAAGAAATATAGCCAGGGATGAACTCAGTACTTTATGTATAGAATCTTTCTTAGCTACAAATACTTTTGGCATAACTTTAAATTTATTCAATGTTAGCCTAATATATCCGGGCCTTTCGTCGAGTACATTGTAAACCATTATTTGGAGAAAACTTACTAAACTAATCGATTTAATCACTTTTTATTAGGAAGAAACTTCTATGAAAAGATATATATTATAATTAAATGAAAATCAATATTAAACAATTAATAAATAATAATAAACAATTAATCAAGTTTAGAACATGCATGGAAATTTTAGGAACCAATTCTTCAATTTACAGTTCCATCGGAAACCAGAAAATCGGATCTGCAATTAACTCCTATATCCGAAATTTTAAGTTAGTGCTTTAACTAAAAATGGTGCTTACAAGTTAAGAAAAATTAAGATTTTTAAGAATTAAGAAAAAAAATTACATAAAAGATATTTATTTAACTTAAACTTCAAATTAAGACTGATATTGGCGTTAGTATCTATACCAGTGCTCTAGGTAAAATATTCTACAACAGTTCATAAACTAATACCACTGAATGCAATTTAACTATGTTTTTGCGTGACATCTGTACATAAGGACAGACTCTTTTTCCCAAAATAAAAATTATAAAACTAATTTAAAATGCATTTAGAAGAGATTTTTTTTTTTTTCGTGAGGTCTGTACGTACATATTTATGTATCTTGCATAACTCAAAGATGAGTAGCCTCAGAACGCTGAAATTTTGTACATAGGCCTGTTATAGCATGTATTGCTGCACCGTCTTTTTGGTGGCAATCGGCCGCACCAAAAGTATATAAATATCTTTATTATATGCAGCTTAAGTGTCTGTTTGTCGCCGATAGTTTATTGGTTGCTTGCGTAACTGTACTAGCCAATGGGGTGAAGTTGCCACGGCATTCAAATATTCCATATACACTGAGACAACACATGCAGTTATCATTGTTTTAATTTTCATGGTATTTAACATGTCCATATTCGAGTGGAGGACTACGTTATTTAGAATTTGATGTCTCTAGATATCGTTGTTTTTTCATAATGCGAGAAACATATATATATTCATAGCATGCAGATTCTTCATTATTTAATTTCTTTAAATATAATGCAGGGCTCTAATATCTAGTAGCAACAATTTGAAAAGTGATTCAGAATTTTATAGTGAACCAAAGCAAAATGCCAAAGCCCTTCTGGGCAAGTTCCCCTTTTAGGCTAATAAAATTTAAAATAAATGTACTTTTCGTTAAACTATGTAATGATATGTGTGATATTAATATTTAAATAAAATACAAACCTTGAAATGCATAAACGTAAGATACCACATAAACGAAGACGAATTTCCTAAGCATATTTGTAAACGGCAATTCAGATACCAAAAAGAAACATATGGGACAGCTCCTTAAGTAAAAATAAAGATAAGTAAAGTAAGAAAGGATTATCATGAAGTAAATGAGTCAGATAACATTGATCAGAATATTGAGTGTTAAAGGCCAAGCTACTCATAGTTCATTCGAGCAATCTGCTATATTTTCAAGGGCGAATGAATTAACTGAAGATAAAATGTTTTCCAAGGAAATCATCACACTTTGGAGAAATTAGAAGACACTTTGAGCCAAAGCTGGGAAAAAACTGGAAACGGGGAGAAAAGTCATGAAATAAATTTTCAAACGAAATTTTCAGATTACAGTATGAAATCTCAAAAAATACTTACTGCTAAAAAGTTCTAAAAATAAAAAATTACATATATTTTACTTCTTTAATGGAAGTAATCTTCTTAATTTCTTTAATGGAAGTTTTTATCTGTATTTTTTTTCAATGGGACAAACAAAAATATAACCAAAAAATACGAAACCAAGAAATATCAAAATATTAAAAAATGTATATTACTGGTGGAATAAAATTAGTTATGCAGTGGAAAGGTTAAAAGTTTTGATCTTCATGGTGAAGGGGTGTTTGAGCTACAGCTTCTCATTATAATTTCTTATATATATGCGGCTTAAGTGTCTGTTTGTCGCCGATAGTTTATTGGTTGTTTACGTAACTGTACTAGCCAATGGGGTGAAGTTGCCACGGCAGTCTATATACACTGATACCATACATGCAGTTATCATTGATTTAATTAAATTATCATGGTATTTAAGATCATTTAAATATTTTTAATTCATACAATTGTTGCTTATTATGCATTTAACTATATTTACATATGAATTACCTAGAAACTTGCAAACGTTGAGAAATTAAAGGAGACGAAACCAACTAACGAGTTGGGCGTAGTACATCTTGTAAGGATCTTAAGTTTTACTAACGTTTATTTTATTTTAAATCTTTACTATCACTTCTTATTTTCTACTTCCGGCCAGAATTATAAGCGTTAACGTATTTATGCAAAATTTGTCTGGCGAACGCCAAGTATTTAAGTTGTGGCTTTTTGCCAAGCGAAAAAGAGGAAGCAGTTAGTCGAAGCAGGCCGCTTACCTTAGAAGTTTTACTCAGTTGCTGGTTGCCTTCCAGGCCAGAGGTTTAATCCTCCTGATAACTTTAAACGTATTGTAGTGTTAGCAGTTCTCTGTACTACATACGGCTTCCTGTTAATATAAGGCCAATCTTCCACGTTTATAATTTTAAAGTTAAATTAGAGTTTAGTTATATTTTTATATTCTTACGTTTGGACCACAAGTAGTGGGTCTTTGTATTCCGAAGTACGGAAATTATTGTAAATAGAGAAAAATAAAGGGTTTTGTATACCCTTCTTGTGTATCCTGTCTACTTCCCACAGTTATTGAACATAGCTTTAGTAAGCTCTCTGTTCCGAGTCAGGTCCTTGTATGTTCCCGAAGAAAGTGAGACGGAACAATTGAACCTGATAGTGGCGCCCGACGAAGAAGAATAACCATGGCCGAGTTTCAAGAAGAACCTGTGCTGCCTGCAGAAGCGGCTCAGAATCCAGAAATGCCAGCTGCCGCCCTGGAAGGATTTGGTTACATCGTCCAGTCCATGCGCGCTTCGATGAAACCAGAAGCAACATTTAATGGAAACTCACCGGTAACCAGTTTTTTTGGAAAAATTGGATGACCACTTCATGCTCTACCCCGTGCACGAATTTCAAAAAGTTACCTTAGCTACCAGCGCTTTGAGGGGCCAAGCGCTTAACTGGTTCAAATGTATAGGCAGAAGTCTCTTGGGTCAAGCAGGAAGTCCCACCTATACTTACGAAAATTTCAAGACTGCCCTACTAAAAGCCTTCCCTGTTGTAAGGGATCGTGCGAAATTAGAAACGGAACTTTTCAGTATATATCAGCAAAGAATCGAAAAAATCTCAAGCTTTATTTTAAGAAAAATTCACGTCTTCAAACTCTTGTATGGAAACCGTCCGGATCCTGAGATAATTCAAGTGATTTTGCCGAGGTTACTGCCCCAAGTGCAAGACTTTATTGAATTAAGAAATCCGACTACACTGGAAAAGTTATTTGAGCTAGCAATCCAGTTTGAAAGTAGAAGAACGGCGGACATTGAAAGAAGACGCCAATATCAACAGCGAAACCAATTTGGTGCGCCAAGACTACAGCAAACTCAAGCACACGGCTACGGAAGCAAAGCGAATCAGTGGGCAAGGAAACCCGAGCATTCAAAAACAGCCGGCGAACGTCGACAGTTCAATAGCAATCCAGGAAAAAAGTCTCAAGGCCAGTGGAAAAAGAAAGAAAGCACGGAAATGAAAAATAATTTAAACTAAAACGGATTTCTGCTGACGAGAGGGTGAGGAAATCCGAAGGCCACGAAAACCCCTCTTCCTTCAAGTTAAATACAGTAATGGTGAAAAATTTGACTCTTCCGAAGATTGAAGTGTTGGTGAATAATATCCCAGCCACCGCACTCCTGGATACAGGCGCGCAGTGTTCCTGTGTGGCAGAAGATTTTTTTAGGAAGTATTTTCGGAAATACCGCATATATAATTCGGATAATACGACAGTGTTAGCGGCGCAAGAAGAAAGATGTAAGTGTATAGGTAAATTACCGCTGTATGTCCGTATCAAGGACGAACAAGTAAAGGTTATGTTTTTCATAGTAAAGAATCTGCAAGCACATATTATCTTCAGGATAGATTTTCTTTCAGAGGCACAAGCAACGCTGTATTTTAATGAAGCGTCCCTTAAGCTGACGATGAAACCAGTTCGTGAAGAAAAGGCTGAACCGCCGATGTTAAATCTTGACCACCTGCCTAATGAAGACCAACGAAAAATCCGACAAGTGGTAAATGAATTTGCTTCGTTATTTAGTGATATTCCAGGATTTACTCAGGTTACTAACCATAGTATTGACACCGGAGATTCAATGCCAGTTCGCCACAAAGCATACCGGTATGATAAGAATAAGGAAAAAATTATAGAATGGCATATCACCGATATGCTACGTAAAAAGATCATAACGCCCATCTCAAGTAGTTATGCTAGCCCGGTGGTTTTATGTAAGAAAAATAATGACTATCCTTTGACACATCCAAAAAGGTGGAGATTCGCAATTGACTACCGTAAATTAAACTCCATAACTAAATATCCGGTATATCCGTTACCTATTATTGAAGAAATTCTAAGGAACATAACATCCCCCAAATATATGACGACTTTAGACTTAACGACTGGTTATTTTCAAATAGGGGTTAGGCCTGAGGACGTGCCTAAGACTGCTTTTATAACCAAGTCTGGCACTTATGCATTTCTGCGTATGCCGTTTGGCCTTTCAGGGGCACCGGCAACATTTCCGCGATGTATGGACATTGTGTTAAGGCCTGTTCTTGGAAAGTCCACATTTATCTATTTAGACGATATCATTATTACTAGTGATAATCTCGACCAACATGTACAGGATTTAAGACAGGTGTTTTCTTTATTAAATGAGGCCGGTCTAAAAGTTAATGTCGAAAAGTGCAAATTTGCAGCCCCTGAATTAAAATATTTAGGTTACAAAATATCTCAGAAAGGAATCGAGACAGACGAATCAAAAATAATCGCTGTACAAAAGTATCCGACTCCAAACACGGCGAAGAAGCTCTCTTCTTTTCTAGGACATTGTTCATATTATAGGTCCTTTATAAAAGATTTTGCAGCTATTGCTGAACCATTGTTAAAATTAAAAAGGAAAAAGGCAAGATTCTCGTGGACGGCCGAAGCCAATAGTGCTTTCGAAAAATTAAAACAAGCATCAACGCAAGCCCCTGTGTTGAAATTTCCTGAAAAGAATGAGAATTTAGAACTTTCAGCGGATGCTTCGGATTATGCGGTAGGAGCGGTACTTTCGCAAAATCAGCAGCCCGTGGCATTTTTTAGCCGAACTTTAAATCAAACACAAAGAAACTATTCCGCGACCGAGAGAGAGGCACTTGCAGTTCTGTTAGCAGTGCAAAAGTTCCGAGTCTATTTTGGAAAGGCGCCAATAACAGTGTACTCTGATCATGCGGCGGTAACTAGATTGTACTCAGGGAAAAACTTATCCCCAAGGATAATAAGATGGGCACTCAAGCTACAAGAATATAATCTGGTAATCAAGCATACCCCCGGAAAGGAAAATATCGTAGCAGATGCCCTATCCAGAATTAAAATAGATGAAGAAGGTAATACTGTAAAGGTGGTAATGCTCACAGCATGTACAATAAATTCCCGAGAAACTGTAATAACCGAACTGGGTAAGGATCCTGAGTTTGGAAGCATTTATGAGTATTTGAAGGATCCTAAAAATTTTAGCCACCAAGATATTGTGGCGATAAGAAATAGGGCGGCCCATTACGAACTAATAGATGGTCTATTATTTTATACAAAAACTACGAATTCCAACAACGAATTTCGACCTGTTATCCCAGCTAGTCTTAGATTAAATATACTGCAGGAGCTCCATGACAGCCCTTTAGCTTCTCATGCTGGTATTCGAAAAACTATCCAACGCGTACGCGAGGCAGTTTATTTTCCTGAACTGCAGAAGTTAACAAGGGCGTATGCCCAGTCCTGCCCAACATGTCAAGCAGTTAATTATATTAATTTCCGCCCGGCCGGGTTTCTAAATAGTATTAAATTCGAATTTCGAAATGAAATAATTGGCATCGATTTATTGGGCCTTTTCCCAAAAAGTCAGTTAAATAAAAGTCGCTATCTCCTTGTTATGGTTGATCATTTTAGTAAATGGACCGAAATTGTTCCCTTAAAACGAGCCTCCGCGAAATTAGTTACTGATTCTATTTTAAATAAATATATTTTAAAATACGGGGCGCCCCTAAAAGTTGTATCGGATAATGGGTCCTCAATTTGTAAGTAATGTATTTGAAGACATGTGCCAAAAACTGGGCATACGTCATTTAAAAATGGTCCCGTATCGGCCGCAATCAAATATAGCGGAACGGGTCAATAGAAATATAGTGAAAATTATCCGTAGTTATGTTAAAAATTTTCATAAAAGCTGGGATAACTATGTCAATGAATTTGCTTTCGCCCTTAGGACCGCAAAACATGATACAACGGGCAAAACTCCTGCTGAGTTATTTTTAGGCAGAAAGATTATAACGCCGTTAGAAAAATTATTTTATGTGCAACAAAGAGCCCCAGAATTTAAAATGGGTGATATAGAAAAACTAATTAAAGAAGCAAAAAAGAATACTGAAGTAGCACAGAGAAAACAAAAGCTGTATTATGACTTGAAACGACAGGGAGTAACTTATAAAGGAGTAACTTATAGGGGATGAAGTATTAAAAATTAAGCATTCACTTTCTTCAGCACCAGAAGATAAAACTGCTAAATTTTTTCCTCGATTTGAAGGACCATATGTCATAGAAAAAATAACTCACGCTGTAGCAGTGTTAAAAGCCAAGAATGGTGAAACCTGCTCCGCAAACATTGATCAAATCAAACCCTACTATGATCGTAATAAAGTGCAAATATTTACAGATCTTTTGCAGGATCCGGCACGGCAGACACTGCAGGCACAAGCTCCAGAGGTGGAACAACGACAAGTACAGGGGCAAGCCATTAAGAGGCAGGAGCAGGTGAAAAGAAAGTTTCCTCGCGGGAAAATTGAAGGTAACAAGAAAAAGAAGCCGTTCCACCGTCCAGAAAAGAGAGCTCACGAACACCCCCAGAATGAAGAAGTGAGAAGGACGACGAATGCAAAGCGAGCCAGGAGAAATGACGGCAACTATAACCCGGCTCTAAAACGGAAGATCTACTCATCCGACAGGACTCTCCGCAGCAAATGTCGCCGAACTGCGGAAGGGCCACCAGCGGCGGAGGAAAAGTTACAAGGAAAATGTGAACGGCCAGCAACGAGGTCCAAGCAAGAACGCGAAAGAAGTTTCCCGGTTCCGCCAAGACCAGCTGCCATCAAACGGCCAAGACCACAGGCAGAGGCGAAAAAGAAGGTATTCAAGGGTGACCGAACTGGAGAAAAAAGAAAGCTTCTAGAAAAAGGCACTGAAGGGCGAACCCGTACAAGAAGGATGATAAATCAAACAAGAATCTACGCTACCTTCCAAGACTGGGCTCAAAAAAGAATGTCCGAATATCACAAAGATAAGTAAAATTTTATGTTACTTTGCAAATTTAAGTTAATCTTTCATTCTTACTGCAAGTGGCAGATTTCAAGAAGTTTTACCTCATGCGAGGTCTACCTTTATCGCCAAAAGGGCGAGAAATGAGTTGTTACCGATTTTGGTATTATGTTTTTCAATTACTCGCGCGTAAAACTAAAGTTGATGTATAATAGCGATGTGTAAATACTTAAATATTGTAAAAGTTATTGTATAAATTTTATTTAAAACATTCTGGCAAGAAAGAAGTTTTAGTCTGAAAGACTTTTTGAAATGTAGTATTTCAATGTAGAAAGAATTGGCACTTGCTTTGAAAAGAATAGAAGTTAACAATGTACTACTAATGTATGTTTTCAAATGCATAAAATGAACGGCATGTTAATATGTTCTTATATACAATGTGAACTGTTATTTTAAATGTTAAGAAATACCGTGATATGGTAAAAGTGAAAGTAATGTTAAAATTTTTTTTTTTATTCGTGTGACTGTAAAAAGACTAAATTATGGTGAATATGTGTTAAAGGTTGAATGAATGTAGTTAGGCTCTCTGACGCTACACTTCAGAGTTAGCCACTTTCAGAATAGTACCTCAGGGTTTAGAGTTGAAGTTAGGGTGTGTTACGAGGTCTTGGTATGTTGAATTTTTAACACGTTAGTGCTTTGATTGTAGGAGGAAGTGTTGAACACGTAGACGTAGACATAAACACATTCGTGTTTGGTGTTCTTTTACAACACATGTCAGAGAGCACGGGGAGAGATAATTAAAATAGTCATGAATGAAATAAGAATGTTAAGAGAAATATAATTATACATGTTACTTGCCATTTCATTGTGTAACATTTCATTAAACTAGTTTTCCTTCCAGATCTCTGGAAGGAACCAGATTTGAATAAAAGCTCCTGTTTAGATGCAGTACAGATGAAAAAATTGCGTGTCCTGGGAGCTGCTATTGTAAAAACAAATTTCTTTCTTTTAAATTTCTAGTTTCTAGTGAAAAATGTTTGTAAAAGATTCGCCTCGCGTTAGATTCTAGAGCTAAAAGTTTTCAACAAGGTCGTTTTAGACCTCAGTTTCAAACTAATTAACTCTGGCGGGAAGTATGTAAGGATCTTAAGTTTTACTAACGTTTATTTTATTTTAAATCTTTACTATCACTTCTTATTTTCTACTTCCGGCCAGAATTATAAGCGAAAAAGAAGAAGCAGTTAGTCGAAGCAGGCCGCTTACCTTAGAAGTTTTACTCAGTTGCTGGTTGCCTTCCAGGCCAGAGGTTTAATCCTCTTGATAACTTTAAACGTATTGTAGTGTTAGCAGTTCTCTGTACTACTCGTACATACGGCTTCCTGTTAATATAAGGCCAATCTTCCACGTTTATTATTTTAAAGTTAAATTAGAGTTTAGTTATATTTTTATATTCTTACGTTTAGACCACAAGTAGTGGGTCTTTGTATTCCGAAGTACGGAAATTATTGTAAATAGAGAAAAATAAAGGGTTTTGTATACCCTTCTTGTGTATCCTGTCTACTTCCCACAGTTATTGAACATAGCTTTAGTAAGCTCTCTGTTCCGAGTCAGGTCCTTGCATGTTCCCGAAGAAAGTAAGACCGAACAATTGAACCTGATAATCTCATCAGGTAGGTTTACCCAAACCTCTATGCTAAATATCCTTTCGCGTAAAGAGTTTAAAATTTTGCCCGATTTTATTCCGACATTGTATTTTAAACTGAATTTTCAGTTGATCGCAAATTGAGCGTGTCAGGGGCAACGTGAACATTTGTTTGCATTAGCAATCATCTGTTTTATAAATGGTTTACAACTGAACGCAAATTGAGCATGTTAGGGGGAACGTGAACATTTGTTTGCATCAGCAATCATCTGTTTTTGAAATGGTTTACAACTGAATGCAAATTAAGCGTGTCAGCGGAAAGGTGAACATTTGTTTGCATGTTGTGTACAAAGAGACCTTTGTCATGTGAATTAACTTTTTATTATTTAAATCACCTTTATTTATTGAGCTAGCGGTGGCTCTTAAGAAATGTACCGCCAGTGGTTTCCTTCATTGCACTCTACTTTAAGCAATTGAGCTAGTAGAAGGGGAAAACCCCGTGGGGCAGTAAGCAAAGGGGAGTCCTCGTCGCCTGCCTTGGGTAATTCAGTTTGAATTAGCAGACACCTTTGCACAAATCATTTTAATTACAGTTTATAATACCTAAAACAGCGGTCATTTCGTATAACCGTTGGGCTTTCATATATATACACTCATGTCCATAAATTAAGGATAATGCAAAATCAGGCAAAGGAAGAGTTAGAAGCAAAACAAATTTGACTTATTTGTAAAGCTTCTTTATTAAACAAAAGGTAAATAGAGAAAAAAAGGTGGTGCTATATGTTTGATATTATTAAAAAAATTAGGGATTTTTTCTCCCTGGAGCAAATTACAAAAAAAACCTATTTACAAAAAACCATTATACGGTTGGTATGATTTTTTATACATTGTATGTCTCCCAGATGATACAATACAGTCCGTACAACGCCTAGGCATGCTGAGTATCAAATTATCGATCTGATCTTGGGGGATATTACACCAATCAAAGAGCAATGCTCTCTGAAGTTCCAGTAGACATGTAGGAGGAGGTTGACGGGCTGCAACTCGTCGGCCAAGCATGTCCCACACGTGCTCTACTGGATTCAAGTCCGGTGAGAATGCTGGCCAGTCCATATGGGTGATATCCTCCGATTGAAGGCATTCGCTTACTATGTTTGTACGGTGAGGACGGGCGTTGTCATCCATAAACACAAATTGTGCGCCCATGACGCCCCGAAACAAACGTACCCGTTGTTCCAGAATGACGTCCCGATAGATTTGGCTTGTCATGGTTCCAATTTGAACATGCATGTCAGTTCTGGAACGAAGAATAATTCCACCCCAAACGAGCACTCCTGCATCACCGTAACGGTGTCGTTCAATGAAGTTTTTTTGGTGGTAATGGGTACCTGGAGCTCTCTATATGAAAGTCCGGCAAGAATCAGACTGCAAGCTAAACCTGGACTCGTCGGAAAACATCACACAAGCCTACTGGTGCGGTGTCCACAATGAATGCTCTCTACTCCAGGCTAACTGCAGGCGACAGTGAGTTGCAGTAAGTGGAACGCATCTGACAGGTCTACGAGCATATAGACCAATCTGCCCTAAGCGTCTGTACACGGTCTGCCTTGAAATTGTCGTACCAGTGGCTGAAGAGAGCTGACGAGACAGGTCTGAGACTGTGCTCCGCCTGTTTCTTTTGGCAGTAACTGCCAAATACCGGTCCTCATTCGGCGTGGTAACTCTGGGGTGACCTGTGCTGACGTCTACTCACATTACCATCATCTTGGAATCGTTGCCAAAGCCTGGAGATGACACTCTGGGCAATTCCAAGTTCGTCTGATACTTCCAGTTGGGTACGCCCACATTCCAGACGGCCGATAATTCTACCACGTAAAAAATCATCCAAATGCGTCCTTTGTGTCGTAACTATTCGGTTATTTCACTGAAATGCTTATAAAGCGCCTGCGAACAATTTTACTTCTTTGCCTGTATTCCTTATATATCACTCTCTTACACTCTCGTCACTGTGACGTACCATCGGTGTCATCTGGTTACTTCCTGAAATTTGCATATGATTCTTGACGATGTGTGTAGTGATTTTACAGGTGATATATTTATTTTAGAGTTCGATTTCCGCGTGACTCCGAATTATCCTTAATTTATGGACATGAGTGTATATATATATATACACTTACTCTGTTACTCGGCTTATTGAGCTCAGTTTTTTAATTCTTATATGTTGGTAAACTGTGCATTTTTTGTTTTAAAAACGATTGAATTATGTTGTTCTTATCTTGCGGTTAAGGTTTTTATGCCTTTAGTTACCTTGTATGATATAATTGTAGAATTATCAACAATTTAAAAGTTGTTTAAGTGCGGCTAAGCCTAATTTTTTTCCATAGCAGCCATATTTCTTTACATATGAAATTTAGCAGAATAGTGGATTTGTTGCCAATCTAAAGAAACTAAGCTTCCCAACAACAAAGTACTATCTTCTTTTATTATTGCGAATTAAATTATGCTTAAACCTATTCCGGAATTATCATTTAAGTTATTAAATTATCTCGTATATTGACTCAGCATAGCGTCCACAACAAATTAAGTCTTCTACGGCGTCAGAGTCTTTTTGCCGAGTAAGACTAAAAACAAACTTTCAGTTTTGCACACCGAAAGATCCGTCTTCTTGCTCGCTTAAAAAAAAAAAAAAAAAAAAAAAAAAAAAATTATTGTTTGAACGGTATTTGGTATTTTATGTTTTTCTATATCTTTCATATTTTAATATACATATTTTGAGTTTTTATTCCCTTGCCGCGAAGTGAGAACTGAATTAATTGAATGATAAGTATATCTTTAATAAAATTCGAGGAAATAAGTTTAAATGAAATGCAGGAAAAAATGCCTATATTTTAATATTCTGTACAAGTAAGTCATGTGGTATAGCCAACAGATTTTTTTTAACGAAACAATACTGATGTATTTCTAGTTCAGTCACAAATTTGAAATTATAAACCCAATTCATATTCTTTCTTCCCCCTTATTTTAACACCGTCTATTTTGAAAAAAAAAAAAAAAACTACAAGAGCAAGACAAAGCGCAGAAATTATTTACAGAAATATATATACAAACCAGGTAACAGTAAGATATAAGCACTTGAAACTCCATCCATATATGCGGTACCCCAAGTGTACAAAAATCTGATGTGGACGTTTTTTTACTGCATTTCATTTAAACTTATCTCCCCGCATTTGAATAGAGATAATTCATTCAATCAATTCAGTTCTCATTTCTCGGCAAGTGAAAAATACACAAAATCTCAAAACACCTTCATTCAAAATTGTAAAATACGGAAAAAACCTAAAATTTCACATAGTGTGAAAAGCCGTTAAAAATTCTTTTACCATTAAAATTAGAGTTTAAATTTATTAAAATTAGGCAGAAAGACAGATTTTTTTCGGTGCACAAAACTTTTGGTCCACTCGGCAAAAAGAGACTGAAGTTGGTGCAGAAACTTAATTTACTATGCTACTAAGTTTCAAATATAACTAATGGAGCTTCATTAGGCCTAGTGGAACTTAAACAACTTTTAATTTGTTTGATAATTCTACAATTATTGCATGCAGATGAACTAAAGGCATAAAAAACTTAACCGGAACATAAGAACAATACACGGTGTTTCTGAATGAAAATCAGGATTTTAACGTTTTGTAGTATTTATTAGGTAAAATTTAAAATCATAGTTAATACATGAAATGAAAGTGCAACTCAAACAGCTGTGTTTATTGGTACGCGCATGCGCCAGAATGCACTAGTAGCAAAAATGACGACAAGTGAACAGAAAGCTTTTTGTGTTCTGCAGTTTGCAAAGACTTGTAGTTACTGTGCAACTTTTTGCGTTTCGGATTAAGTTCAGATGCGATCGCCCAAGTGATAATAACATCCGTTAGACCATAGGTGTCTAAAGTGCGGCCCAAACATAAATTATGAAAGCATTTAAATTTACACAGTTTTATTTAAAAAATAAATGTTTGAATTGGATTCATATATAATCGATTCGTTGGCATTTATTTTTAAATTAAAATTTAAATAGAAACGTCTTAGGATGTCATGATGTATTAACTGCAAAGTGATATTCAACTGAAAGAAAAATTTGAAAATATTTCTTTACTGGAGTTTTATAAAGATTACCTACCCCGCGATAAATATCCTAATTTTCACAATCATACTTTATAAATGTCTTCAGCTTTCGGCAGTACCTATATTTGTGAACAATTATTTTCAAAAAAACGAAGCATACAAAAAACAAAAATAAGACAAAGATCACTGACAAACATCTTGAAAACGCATTAAGAATTGCAACCTCGTCTATTGAACCTGATATCGATTTGCTTGTTCAACAAAAGCAAATTCATCCATCTCGTTAATTTGAATTTTTTCCATCTTTATGAATCCAAACTAAATGACACGAAACTTTTACAAATTACTAATAAATATAATATACATATCTGCTTTATATTTAAAAAAATACTAATAAAAAGAATTTCTATAGGATGTTGACATGTCCTATCTCGATAGGATGTCGGGTATAATGGAATACAATAATAAAGCAATTACGACACTCTTCGGAAAATACTTTGTAGAGATAATAGGTTATTTCGAAGCTGGAGAGATGAAAAATGAGCTCGCCGGGACTTGAACCACGGATCTCTCGAATACACGTCGAGCGTGCTGACCACGAAGGCATGCTAAAAAGGTTGCAGAAATATCTTATAAATTAAGCTTCCAACAGCTCTTACTTTATTTAAAACAATCAAGATAAGCAGGACAAATCAATAATTAATGTATGAAAGGCAGCACTATTGCTGCCAAAATTCATGGTTTTTAATTACGATGACTGAAAGAATTGAGACATTTGAGTTTTATCATTAGTCGACAATAATTCACTTATCGTAAAAACTGATTGAATCCGCGGGCAAACGGAAGCCACCCTTTACGACCACAAAAGGTAAAATTTTTTTCTAATCATTGCAAATCCCCTTTTTTCACATACAAAACTGAAAAGCCAGAACAGAGCTGATTGATTTCTCTCAATTAGACAAAACAACATGAATCTCCGGAAAGACTGAGTTTAGATTAAGTTAGATTACTTGAGTATAGCAAATATCTGCCTGAGAGAAGGAATGCCTTCGTGGAAGACTTCCTAACGGAAATTTTATATGTTATCAAGATACGGAAACAGGCCAGATCATTATCCAGAAGAAACTGTTGGCGTAAAACGGCACCTGATAGTTTTAAATAAGGAATGAATGTTTTGGAATTTGAAGCCATTATATGCCGTGTTTCAAACGGGAGAATTCCAACACAGTATAGTATAATCTCTTCTTTATTATAAAAAAAAAAAGTTGACAAAGAAAGAAAGGAAAGGTATAGAAAAGCATGAATAGGTATAGAAAAGCATGAAGACTCTAAACTATACTCGAAACCTAACTATTTCAATAAAAAAGCATGAAAAGCAGTAAGCTTGTGGTGAATCAACAAAGTATTACAATATATATCAAGCAACTGTCTTACTTGCACAATTAGTAAATTTATATTAATCACGTTACAAACTTTCTTCTAATATTCTGAAAATCGGTTAGTACCTATTGATAATGTACAAATAAATTTCTGCATTGCTTTATATAACACTGATTTTACAATTCTTACCATGTTTACTAATTTATTACGTTATTTGAGGATGATGCAGGTTATTAGGTTATTTGAGGTAAAGCAAAACACAGATTGAAGTAGATCGATTCCTTTAGCTAGCACTGTTGATATACAAAAAATATCCGACAAATATATCTAATAAGTGAGTTTCTTTAAAAAAAATTGTACACGAAAGCACATTTTTCCTCAAGCAGACAACCTGCGAGTGCTTAGCCGAAATTAATTAACCAGTGAATCAATCAGATGCTTAAGAATATGGACACTGTAGACTCAGTAATACTCGATATATAAAATTATATATCAGCAGTAGATCATTTTTTCTAACACGAAATGATTGAGTCAAGTTAGCTATTGATTTAATTCTATTCGTAATTCAGCACTAATAATTTTAATAATTTTGGGAAAAGGTTAATAAGTCTCGGTTTTATAATTTTGGATATTGCTAGGACAGGCAGAAATTCAACTCAGTAGTTCCTTCCCTAGGCTCCAAGACAGAATTCACAAACTGATTAAATCATACACCAAGTCAGAGTTTATTTTGCCGACAAAATTAACGCTAACCTGTATTACAGCAATGATTAAAATATCCGGTTAATGGTAAATAAGCGTTTCATTTGACAACAATTAGTGTGTGATCAACAGCATCTGAGAGGGTAAGATCAATGCACATTGGTAATGTCATCTCTTCGACTTCGCAAACAGAAACCGCACCGATGCTTTAAAAATGATGAGCTATAAATAATGAAAAATTCTTTTAGAAATACTTTGCATCTCTGCTAAAATAAGACTTCGATTACTTTGTTGTAATAAATTTATTTGCCGTATTTGCAACTGCACACGGCAGCAGATAATATAATCATCAACAGATGAAAACACGATATATAAAAATGCACTCAATTTACATCGTGGTGATATAAAGAAGAAAATGAAAACATACTTGCTATCAATATTTCTCGAACTTGAGATTCGTTAGAACAATGATTCTGAAGTGGCCAACGCCTCCCCAGTGAGCGCTGAAGTGGTCTAAAAGGGGGCAACAAGAGCTCCAAGTGATATTGTGTGGGCCATATAAAAATTGCTGGAGGATGAAAAATATAAGTTTTTTTTTTTTTTTTTTTTTTTTTTTTTTTAATATATGACAGTATTTGAATACTACCTTTTCAGAAACGTATCACTCACAACAGACATTTACTGTCGCAACCATTTAAAACTCCTCAGGTTGCTTGGAATATATTAACAATGATGATAATTTTCAGTTGTCTGCTTTTTCATTCAGAAGGTCGATGGCTATCAAAGGCAAGCTGACCAGTTGAAAAACTGGTTAAACATTCAAACGTTTCGACTCTGTTTTTGAAAGCTTAAGTTGGTTTGGTTTATTTAATTATGGCAAAGCACTCGAGAGCTCTCTGCCTAAGGGGGATGGATGCCTTCGTGGAGGGCATCCCTTCCCTGCCTTTCTAAGAGAAACTAGTTCGTATATACGTTACACATCGGGAAAACCACGAGAATATTTATGCAGCAGCCCATTCGCCGGCACTTGAACCCCAGACTGAACTACCAACGTGCAGCAACTTTACCCCTAAGCCACCACTGGGTTTTTGAAAACTAAGAAGCCAGATTACAGATAGCGTTGATAAATTCAAATGACAGAGATACCTAAGCTGACAGATTTGTTTAATAATTTAAATCAGGGTTTCTTAAACTTTTTTCAGATACGACCCCTTTTTATCATTGAAATTTTTTCACGACCCCCAGGATCCCATAAGTATTGCGCAAATCCGACATACGAGTGAATGAAACTGTCAATTTTTTCTCTTGCACTGTAATATACTATTGCAGTTTTCGGTCAAACTTTAATTTCTAATTTTAAGACATAGAACGACGTGAAAAATTTAAATAAGTAACAGATGAAATGACAACGTCACGTGCAAAGCAAGGAAAATTAACGTTTATTTTATAAAATGAATGCGTCGAAACATTTCCGTTTTTTTTTTTTCTTTGTCTGCATTGTCTTATCTTTATCTATTTTCAAATCAACTATGTAAAAATATTTGGCAATAGTAAAATTATTGTAATAAGTTAAAGAAATATCAAAACTGCTAAAATTTTGGCGACACCCTGCTGAAGGTCGCGACCCACAGTTTAAAAAACCCTGATTTAATGAATAGAACCTTCAGCACTAAGATTATGACTTCCTTGTATAAAGGTACTTCTTCCGCCTTCTTGGCATGCCTTCGTGGTATAGGGTCTGCCCACTGGGCCCGTATTCCAGAGGTTCGTGGTTCGATTACCGGCGAATGCGTTGCTCGTTTTTTATCTTTCATGCTTAAAAAAAAAAAAAAAAAAAAAAAAAAAAAAAAAAAACTAATGTCTCTACAGTGGCATTCGAACTAAAAGGGTGTTGGATGATGATTCTTCACACCCAGGATTTGACGATTGGGTCCCCTAAAAATCCCAGTCGCCCTTTAAAAGGGAAAGTATATTAGGTATTTCTCCTGCCTTCCTGGCATGCTTTCATGGTGTGGTAGTCTGCACGCTGGGTGCATATTCCAGAGGTCCGTGGTTCGATTCCCGGTAAAGGCGTTGCTCATTTTTCCTCTTGCCAGCTTCCAAAAATGCCTAATGTCTCTACACTTCTAATAAAACGAAAAATGTAATTTCTGTGTTTCAAGCAAAGCTTCAAATGCATACATGAAATTTGAGAGAACTTAGACATCTCTCAAATTTTAAAACTGCAGAAAAAAAATGACGACTATGCATTTGAAAACTTTCACCTTTAGAAGATTTGTAAAAGAGCCAGTTTGTAATTGAACTCCAAGAGACACAATGACCCGATATCTTACTACAAATATTCCAGATCATCTTTTGGAAAAATTTTCCTGTGCGATTTCAGAAGCATTAGATTTAGAAGAGACATTTATTAAATTTATGACAATTCTTGAATTTAGATTTTGATATCAACAGTTTAAGATGCTGAAGAAGTAATCTGAAATTTATCCTGGTCTATGGAATACTGCGCAGAGATTTCTCATGGCATTTGCTTCGTCTTCGAGTTCAGTAACAGCCCCAAAAACTTCAAAAAAAAAAAAAAAAAAAAAAAGTTGCAGATAACTAAGTATGGAGATTTTAGAACGATTTTAATAAACATGGAGCTGACTGAAATATGTAGAAGCTATTCAGAGTCATCCTTCTCATTAAACTTATTACTACCCACTCATTAGAGGGCTCACCAGCGGCCGAGCGGTAAAGTCGCTGAGCACTGATAGTTCGGTCCGAGGTTCGAATCCCGCGAACGGGCTGGCTGCATGGGTGTTTTGGTGGTTTTCCCCATGTGTAAGGTGTATACGAGCCAGTTTCCCTTAGAAAGTCCTCCACGAAGGCATCCCTCCCCTTAGGCAGACAGCCCTAGTGTGCTTTGCCATAATTGAATACACCACCACCACATCATATAATTTAGTTAAATATGACTGTGTATTTACGCCTAATTTCATTAATTTTTAAATAACCCAAACTTATATTTAGTTTTTTATTTTTGTTACATGTTTTCGCAAACGATATAGATGTGGGTTACCGGGGATGGGGCTTGATCATTCAATGTTTTATAAAAATGCTAGATCCAAAAGGTTTCAGAAACGCTTCTTAGGATCAAAGGAAAATTTCCGTGATTACTCTACTTTCAGAAATTCTGAAATGAGAAAAGAAGAAATTTTCGAAAGCTCAGTTTACTTGCAGCAACTATTACTTATAACTGATTCCTTCATATATTGTACTTTGATACACTTATTCATAACAGCAATCAGGATATGATTTATTAAAACTCAAAGAATATAAAGTGCATCATGTGAAAATTAACCCATGCCATCATGGCATTATGTAAGAGTAGCACAGCGGACATTTTTATCCAATTCAAATTTTAAAAAATAAACAATCAGAAAACTTTCAGATTTTTATTTTAGATTTTACATTACGCCCAAAGGGGCGCTTTTTTAACGTTTTGTGTGTTACCTTTACTTATTAAATATCATGTTCTTCGCTTTTTAAACCATAAAATTCAGTTCAACAGCAATATCGCAAAATAATTTTAAAATGAGCGTATCTAGAATTTCCGGTACACAGTCTCGCGCGCTGGACATAAAAAAAGAATGTTTTTTTTCGTACAGTGTTGCCATTGCTCGCTTTGAAATCGTTGAGTTTGTTAATCAAAAATTCGTTAACGTTTTACAAAATATGAAATAGATAATTTAAAAAATTCTAAATTTGGGCTTCCCAGATGCCCATATTCGGGTGGAAACGTACGTTATTCAAAATTTTATGACTTTAGGTACCGTCGTTTTATCACAATGCGAGAAACATACATACATTTATGCAGATTCTTCATTATTTAATTTCATTAAATATAATACAGGGCTGTAATAGTTGATGGCAATAGTTTGAAAAGTGAACCGACATTTATCATGAATCAACGCAAAATGCCACAACGAAATTAATAGCATTTTGGGGCTAACAAAAGAAAGAAAGTCTACAAGCACATTCATAATGGTGATGTGTAAATAATATTCGTTCTAAAAATTAGTTATCAGGAAATAAAATTTTGCGCTGTATTTTGGCCGAGTCGTTCATCATTCCATCTACGCATTAAACAATCTAAATAATAACCACGCAGATAAACATCTCATTTCTAACAGCTACCTCTCCAATCATTTTATTACATATAAAAATTATACGAATTAATGACAACGCTTACATATTACTACTCCATTATCGCATACTTTTCCACAAAAAGTCGTCCCCTTTTTTTCTCCCACTGAGCAATTTTACATATGTTAAGTGACGAAGCAAATAAATATGGGAAAGAGCTTCAGTTTTGCGTTAGATGGAAATACAACGATCTTTCAGTATCTGCCATACCAGATAAGATATAAAAATTCTAATTTTTTTTTTTTTTTTTTTTTTTTTTTTTTTTTATGTACTTGTAGAAATAACAAAGATTTTCAAACGATAGCAGCGTATGAAACTTTTTAAAACAACGTAATAGACCCACAAATAAAATCTACAAACCATAAATGATTTAGTTTGTAGGGAAGATATATGTATCAAAACTTTGCACAACGCGCGAGAAAAAGTAGTTTACGTTCAGCTAGTAATAAACTCCAGAAAATAAATTCCCCCTCCTCACCTCAAAATTTAAAATTAACGAGCAACCCCCAAAGGAAACCAGTGCTTCCGTTACCGTTTCAGAACAGTACAAGCACAACTAAGCAGTCTCATCTGTTTGCGTCACGTTCACCGATGTACTCGTTATTGCGCAGTAAGTTTGAGACTGCGGCGAGTAACAGGGAGGAGGAAAAAAACATTGGCGCCATATAAACATTTCCGTGGAACTATATCGTATCAGGAATATCCGCCCATGAGTCATTCGAGTTACCAAGCTTGGAAGAATGGTTTAGCACAAAGCTTATCGTGGAAACACAACTGCGGGAAATACTACTTAGTCATTAAATATTAGCTTTTTTTTAATACACTCGTAAAAGTACTTGGTAATTTTTTTCCAAGTTACGTTTCCATTTACATTTTGCCATTGAAATTTAATTTTGTTGTACATACATGTACACACTTACTATAATTTATTACTGTTTATCTCGGGTTGGGCTAATTTACCATTTGTTGCAATTCTTTGTACATATTTACTGTGTATTTGAAATGTTTTTAATTTTTGCGAGCATCATTTTAAAATTATTAAAATTTATTAGTTTTTTCTCATCCCTTTTTGATTTTGAAGTTATCTAGTTTTGTAATTTTTACATTAAGTTTTTACGCGATAACTTAGGCTTCTTTAGTATTGTTTGGTGTTTTTACATGATGTAATTATTTTACTCAGGAACTACAGTGTCAAATGTACTTTTTAGCAATAGGTTTTAAATATTCCTTTTCTTCGCATATATATATATATATATAGTAAGTAAATGTTACCGATGCAAATTAAATTTTACTGGGAAGTATTTCGTGAAATACAGTTTTTTTATTCAAGATGACTAAAACAAAAAAAAGTACCATTTTACGATTTTTATGAGTTTTCTTTTCATAGTTAAGTATGTGTTGCATTATTCTTATTCAGTTATTCATTCTGAATTCTTAATGATTTCACTACAAACCATAATTAACTTATACCAAATTAATGCAGTTAAATTGTTTATCAGTTCAATAATCATCAATATGAATAAAACGCCGAAATCATTGAAGGGGGGGGAAATAAACAAAATTTTGTAAAAAGCTGCTGTTTTAAGAGCGGCTTCCTTGAAAGTGAAGGCCTGATACACGTGCCCCATATGCTCTCGAGAAAAACAAGCCCAGTATATAAAGAAAATTTATTCTTCTAAAAACAGTATTTTCGATGTTTAGAAAATCAAGATATGTTAAAAAATATAATTACAATAGATATAAATATGTTAGACTGATTTACTATTAGCAATATTCCAGCTATTAAAAATCTCAGTACTCGCGTAATAATATTTGCTCATGTAGTTATTCTTATAATCTTCACTAGTATTATAAAATACGGATAAATTGATTCTCTTACCCATGAAATCTTGATTTTTGATCTGATCGATACAGAAATTCAGAAAAGATTCAGAAATTCAATAAAAATGCCAATTTTCTATAAAACACGATCATTTGATTCCTGATTATACGAGTTACCTTCATGCCACATTTTTTGAATTCATGTTATATGAAACAAAGTATTACAGGTTAGGTTAGGTTATTTAATTACAGCAAAGCCTCGAGGGCTATCTGCCTAAGGGAAGGGATGCCTTCGTGGAGGACTTTCTAAGGGCAACTGGCTCGTAAACACGTTACACATGGGGAAAACCACGAAAACACCCATGCAGGCAGCCCGTTCGCGGGATTCGAACCTCGGACCGAACTACCAGTGTTCAGCGACTTTACCGCTCGGCCGCTGGTGGGCCACAAAGTATTACAAAAACAAAGTTAGGTTTAAAAAAATAACAAATTTACGCAACTTCCTTTTAAAAATATCAGAAATATATTTATTAAAACCATCAATAACATATATTATGTTAATTAAATAAGACAAGCCAGTCTTCTTCATTGTAGCTAAGCGCTATTAATGAATGCAGTTTGTTTTCAGATGAGACATTCTCATCGTCTAAGTTTTCTTCTCCAGCATCTTAATTTGTATGTTACAATTAATTACAAAAGAAAAAAAAAAAAAAAAAGACAGATAAAAAGTAAAAAAGAAAAAAAAAAGTTACTTGCATTTATTTGTGTTTTTTGATAAAATATTAAAATTCTGTCATATGAAGATAAGTAACTGTAACTTCAGAAAATGATATAATTCGAATGAAAATTAAAAGCAACTTTTTTATACTGCTTCTAAATTAATTGCATTTGGGTCCGTTACATGTGGAAACATTCTATTTTAATACAAATGCATTAACGTACATTTAAATCTGTTCAGATTTTTGACTTTTCTGTAATGTAACGTGACTTCAAATTAAAATTTTAATTTGGCAACCGTATTCTCGAAACTTTCTGTAGGAATGTCATGTTACAACAAATGTTGCCTGTAATTATTTTAAAGAAATGTATTATTTTAACTACTTCATTGCTAACTGCATGCATCCTGAATTACAAATTAAATTAGAAGGGGAAAAATAATCTGCCTTATACGTCAGCCATACATCTTCTGCGAAGGTCTACTACTTCATCTAATACAGATTTCAAGGTATTATTTTCAGAGGTGTCATCTTAGAAAGGTAATAGCAGCGACAGAAATCACTGTCTTTCGCTAGATACATAGGCTTACAATTAGAATTCTGTTAACGTGCTGGCTACACTGCAGAACTCCAATTAAAATCAGTTATATGAATTTTATCGGTATTCTTTTATGAGAAGCATTTTCCATCAGACTCGAAAGCATGAATGCAAATGAAACAAAGAGGAAAAAAAAAAAACACTACGAGATTAAAATTGTAACTAAAAGCCTAATAGTAATAAGAAGCCGGGAAGGAGAAATTAAATAAATTTTTTAATGCGCGCATCACATAAATAACTGCAGATCGAGATCATGTTTTTTCATCCGCTTTTCAGCGAGCGAAATCTGCGACATAAATCTTGTCAGATGTAGAATTTTCTTTGTTTCTGAAGAGATACAGCACTCCATATAATGTGCTTTTAAAGAGTAATAATCTTTCTAAATTTCACAATAGCATGTTCATCAACTAAATCACAATAACATTAAAAAAAAAAAAAAAAAAAAAAAGATTTCTTGATGTTATTGTGATTTACAAAATAATTTTGCAATTAAGCGTATTCTGTTTCCTTGCTTTTGTTTTAAATGCGGATTCATGGCTTTCCCACAACGATATTGCTAACTAAACCTATTAGCCGAGCAGGGACAAGAATCGCGGCTATCACGAGGCGCATAGTTAGTTATGAAATAAATAAAAATGCCATTTGACTTTACTCTGAAGCATCGAGAAGTCAACTTTTTTAAAACACCATACTTAAATAGCAGTAAAAAGCGTGCTCTTCACACTGGGTTTCATCCTCAGTGCTTGAAACGTCAACTGCTTAATTTTTGTTAATCATTTTTCTTAGTCAGTAATCATCCTTACGCTGTTACCTTAAGTATACGCTTCACTCACTATATCAAAACAATAAACAAACTTGTTTAAGCAGGATTTAATTGATTTACGTTTTTACCTTCCTTTATATGAACCACAAACAAAGAAATCTAAAACAAAATAAATGTACTATGTATAAATTCCTAGCTGCTTTTTTTAAAAGAGTTTGCTACAGAATGAGATTCGAGGTTCTTTATCCCAATGTATCCAGATTTATTTTGCTTCCGTACTGCTCAGTTGATTATAGATACATTTGCTATGAGACACAGTAAAACATAGTTTAACGTTTTTTAATTGTACTGTTGTGAGACGTAATGTTAATATAAGAAATAAAAAACAAGATATGAAATATTTCATGGGAGAATTAAATGTTCCCTTAAATTGCAAGAAAAACGAGATAATAAAAGAGATTATTTCAATGCGGCTGATTATAAGACAATATAAACAATATATTCTTTAAAAAAATATGATTTTGTAAAGAATTTTTAAGAATTATAAATCAGTTATGTGAAGAAAGAGAAACAAAACGAAAATGTTTGCTCTTGTAATTGACTTTCCGAATTAAAATTTAGCAACAAGTTTCCTTTCAAATTCATAACATTATAATCACACAGAACAATCAATCGATCACGGGTGCTAGACTGAGAGATGAAATATGAAACGACATTAAATTACATTAATAATGAAACTGTGCTTTAAAAAATATTATCTCCGATTTTCGATTCGACTAAAAAATTGCTTCCATACAGTCAGCCCTTTCGTAGGGAGCTGATCCTTGCGGTATTAACAGCATTAATAGCATTTAATCATCTTATCTAGTCGACCACAAATATTAACGGGAAATACGAAAAGCGTAGAACCAATGCTCTTTGTTGGAAAAAATTCCTAGGTCAGAAATATCTCTAGGATAGTTTATCTCTTTTTATTTGAATATGGCAAAGTTCTAAAGAGCATCTATCTAAGGGATAGAAAGCCGTCGTCGTGAAGTTTTCAAGAAAAACTAAACTCATATTTACTATTCGTACTGGTAAAACAACGAAAATACTCTTGCAACGAGTAGGTTTCTTGAGATTCGTCAGTAAGTCAAATTTCCAACAAGTTTCAGCAGGTTATGCATTCGACTACGAGGGGGAAGCACAGAATTATAAGAAAAAGAAAGGATAATTTATTGACTAAATTTAAAGGGGAGTGAAGTACAGCGGAGTAAATATTTTCAATATAAAATCATGTTCTATTTGAATGAACATCTTGAACTACATTATTATATATAAATTAGTATATTAATATAAATTAAAGACTTTGAAACATACAAATTAATTGAGATAGCAAATTACTGCAAATTTGCACAACGAAACAACAGCTCATATTAAAATACACAATGAAAAACTCTTTGAAGTATTTAAATACAGCAACTTTTTTAATTCAAATTATTTATTATAATATTTCAAACGGAAATCCTCTACACTTACTCGGATTGCGAAATATCGAATGCACCAAATGTGTGGTTTACATAAAACTTGCGGATGGATATGTAGTCGGTAGAGAAAATAACCGACTCCAACTCCTGGAATTTTAATGACTCCGACTCGACTCCAACTCCCTCATATATATGTAAACATATACACATGGGTTACAGCTTATTTTTTTAATATAAAAGAAGTAATAGATGCTACAAAAAATTGATGGCATAGCAAATTATTTATATTAATTAGCATTTATTATGAAATGGAAAAACTGGCATTAGTTATTTCTAAGAAACAAGATAGCTTTGGCAAGCTTTTCTTTGTTGGAGGATCATAGATCCGATTTGATTAAACTTCAGAGCTGAGAAGAGTCTTTCCACACTAACTTCAGTAGGAGGAAAAGCTATTACTGTTAGGGCTACTTCTTTTAGCTTTTCAGGGTAGATTTTTATAAGTTCTAAAAGAGGTGTCTTGCAAGCGCAATCATATTTCTCTATTTCTTCAAAGACCGTGTAGAAATCTTGTTTGTATTTTTTTTCATTTTTAGATCTAAAGGCTCTTGTTTTTTATTCTCATTCGCTTTGCCTTAGCCTTTTCAATATTATCCAAAAATATTTCTCAAAATTTAATTCATCACTGGAAGGGGATGATAGAGACTCAGTTGCAACGTCTGCAGTTTGAATGTCCTGATTCGAATTCTCCAATTGTTCTGAGAATAATTTCATTTTTAATTAAAGTTCATAGATGACTTCTTTGCCTTTTTAATTTGTTCGTCATCCAAGAAAATTCGGTGTTTCGGATCCATATATTGAACCCAGCAAGATCTCATTGTCTAGCAAACTAGTTTCTCTTTTCTTCATTGAAGAAATGATTCCTTCTGTATTAAACCCTCCATTTCAGAAAGAACAAATATCCCATTCTCGCCTCCTGTCAATTCTTCAGATTGCAGCTTTTTTGTGACTATATACGGTATACAAAGAAGAGTTTCCAATTCTGCAAGATCATTCCACAGTCTTTCTGTTAGCGAAACATTAGGGTTATCTATATCTAAAAAAGATCTTAATTCTAAAAACCTCTTTATCATCAAATATGTATTTCCTTATCGCATTGCTTGATCAATAATTGCTCCTGTTCCTGCTTGCTACCTAAAAATGGCATCAATTTTAGGAGTTCTTGCTGCTATTGGTGCTTACCTAATTTACCAGTGAGATTTGTAACTAAACGAAGTAACTAAAGGAATCAGTTTAATCACTAATGGCAAATATCACATCTATCCTCCTCCCTTATATTTATTTATTAATAGGTCAATAAAACAGAAAATAACTATTCATTAATGTATAAGTTCATAAATAAAAATAATAACTCAGCTTGTCAATTTTTTTTAAATTCATTTTAATTTCACTTCAAATTCAAACTATCCAATGAAAACTGGAGTCGGAGTCGACCTGTTTTTAGCGACTCCAACTCCGACTCCTTTTACCCCAAAATCTGCCCGACTCAGATTCCACAGCCCTGATCGCATGGCAAGTGAAACGTTATAAATCAAGGACTGATGCTGTCCTTTTTTGTTCGTTCTTTTTTGTCGATTTAATTTCATTAATATTCCTGTAAAAACTTAAAAAATGATTCTGTAAGGAATTTAAAGTACATATTATTTGTTTTAAGCAGAAATTTTAAGCTACCCTAATTTATATTTTTGAGATTTCCATATTTTACGACTTTTATAGTATAGCAGATTTCTTTATTGATTTTATAATAAGCTACTGCGTTCAAATAATTCTTTTAATACCCCTTCATTCCTTCATTTCTGAAAGCTGAAAAATTAATGGCACTGGATTTAGATAATTTAAAGAAGCATCCTGCAATTTAACATTTAAATACTGGAATGATTTAAATTCTGAAGACATTTCATGAGAAATATAAATAATTAAAAACACACTACTACAGTAATTCTGGAGACACCTCGCCGCCCAAAAACTGTCAAACATAGGTATTCTGCTTACAGAGCATGTGTGAAGAAAAACAATAAATTTCGAAAAATTATTGAAGATTATTAACATTACTGAAGAAGGCAAGATAATTAGGATATTTTAAAAAGGCTTTAAGATATCATCTCAAAGTCACTTATTTGATTGAACTACCAAAATTTATTAAACTTTTTTTCAATTTAAAACGCTAAATATTTTGTGTATTATTTTCTGGACATAAAAAGCTATGATTAAAAATTACTGTAAAAGTTGCAGTATTGTGAAATAAAACAGTTACATTTATTCGATACAAAAGTGTATAAGTTTCACTTGCACTTTATATAAGGAAGCGCATTTATCCTCCAGGTGAAAAAATACCTAAGCACGGCTCTAGTTATTAGACAAGTAAAAAAGCGGGGAAAATGTTCTATATTTTATCACGTCTTTTCGGAGGCAAAAACGGAAGCAGTCGATCGACTTGAAATTTGTATAACACACAAAGTATCGAAAAACATGAAAATGATTTAAAATGCAGAGCAAACGCAAATAATGGATGCTGTAATGCCACCTAAAGTCAATATAAAAAAGAAGACAGGATAGACAAAGAATTTTAATTGCTCCATGGAATTCTTCACTCTTTAAATTTCAGCTCTGCTATTGTTTTAGGGAACTCAAATTCATTCAATACTTAATACCAGGTTCTTAATGGATACCACTGAGTTATACTTTTTTTAAATAAAGAAACACAATACGTTCCCCATGTACCACATAATATCACATGGGGCTTACAGAAGTAAGTATGAAACACAATACAAAATAAACAGAAGAAAAAAAACTGAAATAAAATTAAGGATGATTACAAAATTTCACAATAAATTGACAAAAAGTGTTAAAAGCACTTCTCTCGGAAATAAATTGATAAAATTCTGGAGGCCAGTTAATATTAAAGTTTTTCAGTTCCAGTTTCAAGACTTTTCTTTCGTTCTTATATTTAGGACATAGAAGAAGAGAAGCACATGTTCAACATTCTCCTCTCCACCGAGGCTACAATCACAGACAGACTCGGAGCTCAACTTAAACCTATTAAAATAACTTTTAAAATTTCCATGGCCAGTAAGAAATTGGGTTAATTTATAGTCTGTGAAGAAGTGATGACATGACAATCTCATCTTGATAGAAGGGGAAAATCTCTTTGTTAAGCTCCCTTTATTTGAATTAATGAATTCGTGAATCTACGACTCCACAATACTTTCATACATGACCTGCTTATAAAAGGAATTAGGAATATTGACAAAAGTGCCAATTTCCCGCTTAGTCGCAGCCTTAGCAAAGAAATCGGCTCGTTCGTTCCCAACAACACCTGTATGACCACGAACAAATGAAAATGCAACCGAAATATTTTTATCTGTTAGGTTTTTCAGTTCTTTTTGTATCTCGATAATGATATTATTAGAAGAAGAAATACATTTTAAGATCTCCAAGGATGAAAGGGAATTAGTACAAATGAGATAGTCTGAAACAGCACTATTTTGTTCAGAGACCCATTTGATGGCGAAGTTTAAGCACAAAAGTTCAGCTATAAAAACGGTACATTCATCTCTAATTCTAAATTGAAAGTACTCAAATTCAAGACCATTGTTGAAGACAACAAATGCGAGACTAACCTTGCCATAAATGTTGCTGCCATCAGTATAGCAAGTTACAGGTGAATCATCTACGATTTTATTGCTAAACTGAATAAAATTAACAGCATTTCTTTCTGAAGGATGAGGAAGATCAGATGGAGGTAAAATACAATCATACTGAGAGACAGCAGAAGCAGAAATATTTTCCTCATGAGCAATAGCATGAAGAATGGCAATGTCAATTGGAGGAAAGCCAGAAATTGCATAAACAGACTCATAGCTAACGGTACGATATCCACATATGACCCGCAGAAGTATACGCCTTTGAACGCGTCGTAAATATCTATAATTTATCTTCTTCTTGAGCGATATACCCCAGACTTTAGAGCCAATGAAGGGTGCAATTCCTTGTTTATAGATGAGCGAATGAATATTGTAATTAATACCATATGTCTTGCGTGCAATATGACTTAATCCACGCTGTAATCTAACCTATTTCTCTGATACATAAGTTAAGTGTTGCTTCCAAGAAAATTTACAGTCGAGTAAAACCCAAAGATATTTCATTTGCTTTATTACAGTCAAAGGGGTGCCATCGAGAGATAACTGAAATGCATCATAACAGATGTTTCTCTTTTCAATAATCATAACCCCGGTTTTATCAGAATTAAAGTCTAATTTAAATCCTTTCGACCAGTCGTAGGCGAAATTTAAAGTTCTTGTGCCCGTAAAAAAGTAGCAGAAAGGTCCCTACTCTGGAAGCAAAACAAGACATCATCCGCAAAGGCAAGATCACAACAAGCAAGATTTTCCAGTTTTGATAGGAGATCATTAATAATAATACTCCAAAACGTAGGTCCTGATACTGAGACTTAAGGGCAACTTAAAACTTTTCTTAAAGACCTTTCATAGTGGTTTTCAGCTACGTAAACGAGACGATGTCAGATATTTCAAATGTAGAAACATTTATAAACAAACATTTAGTTCTACTGGATCTAGAAAGAACTACCCAGGTCGAAGAAAATAAGTGATATTGTTGGTGTAGGAAAAGTAAATTCAGATGGAAGACTTGAAATTATAGTCTCAGGAGTTGTTACTCGTGTAAATGATTCTTTTTTAACTGTTGCTTTTGAAAAAAATTCTGATTCATCGGATTTGGACAGTGATGTCCATTATACTGAGTTATACTAGAATGTGCTTTCGCATTTAGCTTTAGTCTTGTATAATAACTGTTTTTTCGATCATTTTTCAATCTTGTTATTTTCCCAGAAGTAAAAAGATACGTCGAGCCAGAAGATTAAACATAAAGCAGAATTTGATCAGGAAGAAATAATAATAGTGTACTGTGGATTTTCATACAGTCAAACTGCTTTTCCTTCGTGTCCAAATTCGACCACTGTTGATCTACTTACGGAATGAATATAGATATGGAACCGATGGAGAAAAGGCGACTTGTAGCAGGAACAACCAGGAAGGAAGAGTGACAATGCAGACTCACAAAAATTCTCAACGCACCAATGCCATATAGGACATGCACACAACCCTCCAAAAGTTAAGGAACAGCATGTTTTTGAAGGCTCACCATTATAAAAATGTCGATAACATTTAAATTCACAGTTCATATGCATGACAGTAACGACGTTTAAGAAAAAATATGCAAAAAGAATAACTACCACTTTACTACTTTTATTTTATAAAAATGAATACTTATACAGGAGGTGGAGAAAAACTACAAAAATTGTAATTTTTGTTCATGAGTGTTGATCTTCAATTGTTATTACAGTTTCATGGACAATATCTACGAGAGTCTACCAATGTCTCGGAGAAGTCGTTTGCTCGATTCGTTGAGGTAGCGGACAATCGGATGAATGGAAATTGAGATGTCACAAGCTGATGCTACCAGACGTATCAATGTCTCTTGCAATGTAGTCCACCGACTATGGAATCAGTTTGAATCCGAGGATTCTGTGTCTAGAAGACTTCCAGGCAGACCTAGAGTTACAATACCTGCGGGAGACCGTTATTTAGCTCTTTCGCCCCGAATGAGGAGTAACATTACTGTGCCTCAGCTCATGGCAGATCATTTAGTGGCAACAGGAGCAAGGATCTCAGCTACTACAATGCGCAAACGCATGCTCAATACAGGTCTGTATGCAAGACGACCAGATGTTTGTGTCCCTTTGACTCGAAGACACAGAAATGCCCGTGTATGTAGGGAAAGAGAACACGTCTCTTGGGCCAGTCAACAATGGGCGTCTGTTCTCTTCACAGACAAGTCCAAGTTCACACTGAAGTGATTCAGGTCGTCAGATAATCTGGAGGGAACAACGCACCAGATACAACCACTCCCACATTGTGGAAAGGCCCAGTTACAGAGGTAGTGGAATAATGGTTTGGGCTGGGATCTCTTTCGGTGACCACATTGATTTGCATGTGTTCCAAGGAGGAACTTTGACCGGTGTGAAATATCGAAACGAGATCTTTAATTGATAAGTCTGCCTATATGCCGCTGCTATTGGTCTTGGATTTTTTTTTTTCCTGATGAACGACAATGCGCGACTACATAGAGCTCGGGTTGCTGAAGAATATATGGAAGGTCACGATATGGAGCGGATGGAATGGCCAGCTCAATCCCCAAACGTAAATCCGATACAACATCTTTGGGACTACCTTATGAGACAGGTTACTGCTTAAGTCTTCCTCCAAGGTCGTTAGATGAGCTTTTCCGTGTCTGGTCGTTGCTTCCTATTTCACTGACAGACAACTTAATTGACATCATGAAGTATCGCTGGATGGACACATTCCTTATTAAAACCCATTTTTGTAATGTTACCACCCCATGCTTCCTCAAAAAACTGTGATATACTGTTTCTCCAACACTGGATTTCTCTGAAAACAGTGCAATTTTTTATTGTAATTCACGTTTGTGTTGAACTTTAGAAACATTCTATGTCGTATTCATTAAAGAACTGTTTATTGAAGATGCCCTGTAAATGTTTTGTTTCTATATTGCTTCATTAGACACAAAAAACATGCTGTGCCTTAACTTTTGGAGGGCAGTGTATTTCGTGCTAATCGTGTAATTACATCATTCACCCTACTAAAGAAATGCAGTGTTATGCACAGCAAAATGTATTTGTACTTACGATAGGACGTCGTCTTGAAGGTCACGATTTCCCCCCCCCCCCATAGAGATTATTGCTTTGCCCGCTTATAACAGCACAGAGGCGTTTGCGACTGTGTCAGAGTACACAAGCTCATAAATGGTGTAATATCGCGTTGTTAGACGAATAGCACTTCTGCAAAATCATGAATGTGTATGCGTATGGCGCTACCGGGAAACTGCTCGTTAGAATAAACTCGTCTTCTTTTATTATTGCGTATTAAATCATGTTTAATCCATTCTGGAATTATCATTTAAGTTATTAAATTATCTCATATACTGACTCAGCATAGCGTCCACAACAAATGAAGTCAGTTTCTACCCCTTTAGTGCCTTTTTGACGAGTGAGACCAAAAGAAAACTGAGTTTTGTGCCTCGAAAAATCTGCCTTCTTGCCCACTGACCGAATTGCTTTGTTTTTGCGTAGAAACTTTAATTTTAATTGTAAAAATTGTTCTTTAAATTCCTTTAACTGCATTTATGTTTTATATTTTTCTAAGATATCTTGAGGTTTTCATGATTTTTGCCTTATCGCGTAGTGAGAACTGAATTAATTGAATGAGAAATATATCTCGAATGAAATTAGAGGAAATATGTTTAAACGAAATGCAGAAAAAAATGCGTATAATTTAATATTCCGTGCAAGGAAGTCATGTGGTGTACGCATCAAATTTTTTTTTACTTCCATTCATAACAGAAATCTGAATGATCTTTCAGTAGATTTTTTTAACCTCTGTTAATTAATTTCGCGTAGCTGTATTAATCAAATATAAGCAAACAAATCACTTGCAAACCCTTCCTTCCTTGCATCTTATATAATCTTTTCTGCTATTTTAGGTGTATTTTATATACATCAACAACAGATCTATCTAGTAGTTATAGATCAAGCGAAGAAAATATTTTACAGTATTAACATGCTATGAAAACTTCAGCGGCATAAAAGTCAAGTTAGTACCTCCCCCTCCAAATTAAATCATTTAAATTATGTGCGTTTTCTCTTAAGGCCATATGCTGATGAGAAAAACCACAAAATCTAAAACTCATTTTCGTGCCAGAAACCATAACATTTGTTTCGCATTCTGATTCATAATGAAGTTTTGCACGCAAAACGGAATGTCCAGCCAAAAACCCTAAGCTCGGCTAAAAATGAATTCTCACTCTTAACTAAAAAGAAAAGAATTGCACGCGCGCGTCTCGATCGAACAAAGAACATTAATTTTAAGATCCGTTTTCAAGGAGCCCTGCACTAGCGTCATAACAGAGTTTCCGGGATGACTTCACGACTAACGTCGATTTTTGTTGCGGTCGAACGCGATTTTCCACTTGATCTAACGATCGACATGAACTTAAGCGATCATTACTGAGAATTTTTTTCCCTTTAAGTAAATATTAAATGGCGCTTTTATTCGCTCTCTGTATAGAAACAATATTTGCTATTGTCTTTATATAGTTGTGTTGAAAAGCTGCAACTGAAATCAGAATCACTGATAACGAAAGCACAGTGAACTCACCGTAGATCAAGAATGGGAGTATACAATTACGTTTACAAACATTTTTGCGAAATTTTCAAAGAAAATGCTCCCTCATTATAACGTGGAAACCTGATACAAGAATTACGCCCGCGTTACAGATGGAGTGCTCCCTAATAAAAAAATCGAACATCTATACAGAGTAAAGATTGAACTCTTATTTAATATCTAAGTTCAAAAATTCTTTACCGTTCTATCTAAGTTCAGTTCTTTACACACTTCAGTTATCAAATTACGTAAAGAAAAGCAACACACGTAATCAAAAAGCGCAAAATATTATAGCCACTACAAAGAAAGTAAATACATACAACCACAACAGAGTTTATATATTTACATACGTACGTGCAATATATACAAAAATTTTTTAAATTCTCTCCGAAATTTTCAGTTATTCATACTTTTTCAGCAAAATTAACTTTTGATTGCGAAGAGTTGCATGGTTTTAAGAGAATACTCATCTTGAGCTTGAAAGTCTCCAATCTCAACGTATTAGCAGCTTCTTATGCTTGTTAATCTGATAGGCATAACTTTTTTCTAAATCGCCTAGCTCATACTTTATATCATTTTTGACTACGTTAAGCAATAAAAGTATTCGATAATTATCTGTCCTGATACCTCGGAAATAATTCCATGATTATCATACTTATACGTGATTTAAACTATACTAATTAACAGCAAACGTAATTAACCACAAACCGCAGTATATCTGGCAGCATTACAAACGTAGATTAAGGTATTAAGGATGGGAAAGTAATATTCTGTATTCGGTACTGCTCTTTTCAGAGGCAAATAGCCGTGTACGGTTTGCCATGAATAAATAAAAACAATTTGTGCTTTCCAAACTCTACTATGTATCAAAACATGTTCAACTGAAAAAAATAATAACTGGCAAATCCACATAGAGTTTTAAATGTGATACCGCATAAAAATATTTAAATATTTTAAAAAAATACAATCTTTCTGCATGTCCGAAGCGACGTAGTTTCTCGGAATTTCATAATATTATTATCCTTGTCATATTTGCTGAGTCATCGATTTAATTACGGAAACACAATCTACCGAATCCACGCTTTGGAAAGGAGCAAGAAGCTTATTTATTTCTAAAAGAAAATGAAATTGCAGAAAGGGAAAACTATCAAAATCTCATGCAGGCATAAACAATGCCCAGAAAAAACTATGAACACTCAGCAGCTTTAGCCATATGGTAACCGTTGGCCAGGCTCATATTTGCATATTTTAAATACAAAAGATCATCGTAGTATTTCTGCATCAAAAGCCAGGCCATTTACAGATTTTCTTACATTCAGAATGTACTTTCATTTAATAAAATCATTTGAATTGCGCCAAGAACCCTTCCGTTAATGAACTGCGCCAAACGACAGGTAGGGTAAATATATATATTTCTTATGTCCACCAAGGCCCATCAGCGGCCGTGTCGCTGAACACTGGTAGTGCTGTCCGAGGTTCGAATCTCACTAACGGGCTGGCTGCATTGGCGTTTCCCCATGTGTAACGTGCAAACGAGCCAGTATTCCTTAGAAAGTCCCTTAGGCAGATGGCTCTCGAGGCTTTTCCTAAATCACATAAACCAAACTAAGTCCACTCGTCATGAGAAAAGCTTTGAAAATAGTCATCTATGCCTTTTCTATTATTCGGACACGGGCCCATAACCATGGCAGCCGGTACCCACACCATTATCACTATTACCGGATACTCGGTTTAACTCACGTTTACAGTTGTCGAAGATTTCCTATAAACACGACGAACTTAGCGACACAGCCTCCAGGTTATCAGGCTATAACGGTGGAGACAACTTCCCGGCAAAGCACTAGAGTACAGCTCCCGACTCTGCTTGATCGTTCTCGGAACTACACGTACTTTCGAGACTCTCCATGCTACAACTCGCGATGCACTCGACGACATACAGAGTACTCGCTGGCCGGCTGTCAACTCGATGGTCTCCGCACGGACTAACTAGATGAGACACAGTAACTATCTCGCACTCTAGACGAGGCACACACTAACTGACTGCGGACCAGCAGGGTTTATATAACTTTCGGCTTGTGTTCGAGAACATTCTGGGCTAAACCGGTAAGAATTCGTTCCAGAAGGTTCTCCATCTGTCCATGGCATATCGACAATTTTGTAGCCAAATGGGCGATTTCTCGCCAAATGCGGCAATCCTGCTTCCTTGCCATTTTATGGCAACCCTAAAACTGCTTTGCGGGGAAGCCATCTTACCGCGCCTGTACATTTCGTAACAATAAGTTATGCGCCGTTTTTGAAATACTTGTCGAAAAGGGGGAACTTCTTAATAACATTTTAAGAAATTACGTCGATTTATAACTTATAAATGTTTTAAAAAATTCTAAGAAATAACACCATTATTTTAAACAACGAAAAACACGTCTAACACAATATATTTAACGTTATTAAAAGCACTTTTTAAAATACAATTTGTTTCGGGGGCACAAAGCAACGAATGACTGATCTCTAATTTAGTGACAGCCTTCGCTTGCTTTGTCGCAATTCTTTAGACAGATTCTAAAGCAAACACTAAATTAAGATATTTGTACAGTTTTATTTTTAAGTACCTTATAGTTTTTACTTTTTAATTATTAAATGTTGTAAAAGTTCCTAAAAATGTTCTACTCTAAATACGCTTTTATCTTTCGTATATTTCATGTTTGAAATTTTCATTTTTTTCTCTTTAGTAATACCAAGCGCTTTAATTTACTGTCTCACATACACATATATACAAAAGGATAAATACAGTCAGTCTCACAAGGTATACTTAAGTACAAATATCAAAAATAAAGTAATTAAAAATATTTCTGTTGGAATCTATATAATAGAATATGCTATTAGAAACTTTATCTACTTTTTTTTCTGGCCAGCAATTAATCTAAGTGTTACTTATTACCGAGTACATATACACATTTAATAATATTCAAGAAGAAAAAGATGGGTACTCATTGAAGTTTTACAAGAATATTTTAATTATTCAGAATAGATTATATGTAAAAGCGGCTCATTTAAGAAGTTTAGAAACGCACAGCTTTCTTAATTTATAATAAATGACTAAGACATTTGTTAAACGTTCCATCATCCACATTCATTCAGTTACCTTTCTAAAGATTATCTAATCCCAGTCCATTTTTTAAATTATTCCTTATTGTTTTTGAAAAGAAACAAAAATAAAAATAAAAATCTTTCATTTTAACGTATTTTGGAAGTGATTAGGGCAAAACCTCGCACTTTAAAATAAAACAAAATAAAATAAATATTATATTTTTTAAATAAATAACACCAATTTTCTTGCAAGAGTTCTCCAGAGTTTAATAATTACAAGAGTATATCCGTATATAGCGTTAGAAGTGAGTTTAAAATCTCTCGCTACACGTTAACAAGAACATGCAACTTATTAGCTTGGTATCCATTACTCAAAAGAAAATAAATAAATAAATAAATTCAAAGAATCAATCTTTTAGTTCTAGGTCACCAGAACTCAACGCCTCGCTTGGAAACCAATTTCTAGCACTTTCTCTGAAAGATTAACCCAGTTCCTCCTTTTATGTTCATAGATTATTTACACTGATTCGACTAGAAGCCAATTATGTGCGCAGCTTTCTTGCCCAAACTCTGTTTATTTCAGAAAACACATACTTTGATCTAAGACGAAATAATAACTTTCTAAAACGCAGTTTTAGTCTCTTTATCAGTAAGCACCTTTCCGTGCGTCTTCAACAGAAAATTTTACGTCCATCCGAAAGGATTATACCCCATCGTAATTTCGTTTATTAGCACTTATCAAGACTTATAAATCTAGCTTCTTAAAAAAACTAAGTGCATTGCGCGCTTTCAGGCTTAAATAATACACTCTACACATTTAACTACAATAACTTGGTTCAAGCATTTAATTACAGTAAAATGACTGATTGATTGCACCATGAAGCTGATATACCCATAATATTTATTACACTTTATATTAATATATTTAAATTAAAAATAAGATACATACAAAGCAAAGACTAAATTTAATATTAAAATTAAGAAGATATTTTCAGTTTATAAGCGAAATAGCGAAGTTGTATTCTGAATCGCATTAATGAGATGAATATTATTTGATGATAGGTCTAACTGCAAATCTAATTTTCTAAAAAAATTTAAGCCTAAATATAAGATGAAGTACGTATTATTAAACTGTGAAGTAAATCTCAAAAATGAAATTAAACACAAAATATAACTCACGACACTGCACTCTGATAATCTCTGTACAATCTGCAGAATAGAAACAAGACTGCAACTCAGATTTAAGATGAACAGCGAAGAAGTTATTTAACAATATAAATGCATGCAAAGGATATTACAAAATTATCAAGGCTTACTAAATTCTTTCGCTTTTGGCAATAGCATATTACTAAACGAAATTTATAGTAAAATCCTAAAAATAATTGTAAAAAATTGTTATGAATTTTCCATAAAACTTTTCAATTTTACCATTGAGGTGGATGAATGCTAATTACGAAAACACATGCATATACAACGTTACTTTGAAGTCCTAGTGTCCATTTAAAAAATAACTTTTAAAAGAAACTCATTTAAACACTTCACAAATTAATTTCTTAACAAAAGGTCTTTAAAATATTCGAATATTTAACACAGATATTGGTTTCATTTTTTCTCAAAACAAAATTTTGCACGAAAGTACTGAAAATTCTTCTTTATATTACAAGGTAATCGCTTGTCAGATAATCTTACAACACATACGATTAGCGCCAAAAATGGTATACCAAATAATAATAATTTTTTATGAAACTTCTAAACTGTATTAAGCTTTATACAGTATATCACATTTGTTTTCAGCCACCTGTATTTTTTATATTTAATTGCATAGACGCTGAACTAAATATTGAAACATAAGCTCCAAATTCTTTTCTATTAGATTAATAGCTCTGGGCTAATTGTAGATTATTAGCCCAGAGCTATTAATCTCGAAACAGCATTTCGCGTCGGTTCACTTCAAACGGCATATTACTTTTTAAATTGTTGCCATCAGCTATTATCGCCCTGTATTATAGTATTTAAAGAAATTAAATAATGAAGAATCTGCTTGAATGTATGTACGTTTCTCGCACTGTAAAAAAACTACCGTACCCAAAGCCATCAAATTTTGAATAATGTAATCCTCCACTCGAACATGGGCACGTGGAAGCTCGAATTTTGAATTTGTTTTATTATCTATTTCATGCTTGGTAAGATTTTAACGAAGCTGTTGCACTACAAAAATATAGATTTTAAGAAAATTGCTAAAAGAGATCTGCCAAAATTTATTTTCTAGAAGATTTAAAAAGTTTGAAACTTGATGGCTAAATGTAAATATAAAATTATGTATGTTAAAATATTTGTAATTAGGCACATAGGTCAGATTAAGATTTTATTAAATAGAGTAACGCATGCAAGGGCTATCTGTCTAAAGAGAGAGATGCCATTGTGGAGGAATTTTGAAGAAAAACTGACCTTTGAGTGGGTATTAAAAATAATACTTATAATGTTCACTCAAATTATATTCATATATATTTTTTATGTAAAACTTTCGGGTCTATGCTAAATTAGTGTAAATTACTTTACACGAAAAATATAGTGAATGCACAGAAATTAAAGATTTGCACATGCCGGAAATGATAAATAGGAAATATGTATGGGTATTTATGCATGTGCTTGCAAAAAGCATGTATCTGCCTTTGACAAAATACATAAATATTCATTAAATTATTTATAAATGTATTTGAAATGAAGAATTTATTCACTTATAAACAACTGTGAAAGTACTGTGGAGTAATCTAATGATTAAATGTATCTAATTTATAATGATTATAAATGTTATCTAAATATATAATAACCTTAATATTGAATTGTAAACATAAATTGAAATCCTGTTGACAAATACGTTATAAAACTATTTAAGCAAGAATTGTTCGTATTGGAAAGCAATCTGTTAAAAGGTATTGTAAAGCAAATGCTATGAGATGCGCACTTAAGAACGCACTTAAGAGTTTTGGAATATGTATTGTTGAAATGAAGGGTAAAAAAAAAAAAAAAAAAAAAAAAAAAAAATCTGATAAGTATAATTAAAAGAATTATTCACTTTACATTTTAAAATAACTCAGTTACAAGTTTTAAATAATACTTAAAAAAAAAAAAAACTTATTTTATTCCCTTTCAGAAATGTTCAGAGAAAGTCAAATACTATTTAATTCCTAATAATTCTCTAATTTAAAATGAACCGAATAGAGCATTAATTATAAATTGACTTACATTTTTCGATTTAAAAGAAGCCAAAAAATCATGTCATATTTAAGAAAGTATTTTAGGAAGAAGCTCTATAAATAGAAAAGAAATAATGCATAATTTTAATATTAATAATACAATAAACTTTGATCTTAATTTTTGTACCTTAACCGAATAAAACCGAATTAACTTAATTTTTTTCTATTGTAATTAACGAAAACTTGTGAAAATATTTCATTCAAATTAAACCATTCTGAGAAAACTGTCCTGTGAAAAGTATAGCATTTAATTCCGTTCAGAATGAAATGTTGTTTAAAAATATGTTGTTTTCACATACTTAGGACTCTGAAGTGTTGTAGAAAAAGAAAATATATACATTTATATGTATATTTGCGACGTAATTACAAAATATTTACACCCGAACGCGTCAAATCCCATAGAACTCAATGGTAAATGACCCAATGTTTTGGTCACCACGTAGGGATCGCCGGTGCTTCAGAGCAGGGTTCGGAGAAACTTGTTTAGGGCGACTCCTTCTTACTTTCTACCTCCATGCACTGTACGGAGGGAATACGTCCAGCGCGCAAAACTGTCTATCGGAAATTCTAAAGATATGCTGTTTTTACTTTCTTATACGAAGTAAAGGAAGTACTGTAATCGCGAAAATTTAAAGACATCATATTTCAACGAAAATATCCATTTCAACCGATCTCGAAACCATTTGAACAATGTTTTTTGGGTGACATCTGTTTGTGCGGACAGAATAAAGAATTGTTTTGATAAGAAGAATTGTAGAAGGGATTTAAAATGTATTCAGGATAGATTTTTTTCTTGATATCTGTAAGTATGTAGGTATGTATCTCGCTTAACTCAAGAATGAATAGCCGTGGAACGTCGAAATTTTGTATATACGAGACTGGTAAAACATGTTGTAGTTGTTCCCCTCTCTTTTTCGTTGCGATGTGCTGCATATAGATTCCCACTCTGTTACCTGGCTCGGTGAACTTAGTATTATGCATTTTGTTAATCTGCATGGAATTGTAGAATTATCAACAATTTAAAACTTTAAGTGGCGAGTTAAGCCTAACGAACCGCCATTTGATTGCATTTAAAATTCAGTAGAATCGTGAATTAAGTCAGTTTCTGCCCCTTGAATATCTTTTTGCCGAGTGGGGCCAAAAGTAAACTTTCAGTTTTGTGCACCGAAAAATCTACCTTCTTGTCCGCTGGCCGTTTTCTGTTCTTTGCAATTTTTAATGAAGACGTTTTGAGTATTTTACGTATTTTTACTTTTCCGTGAAATCAGAACTGAATTAATTGAATAAGAAATATACCTCTAATGAAATTCGAGGAAATAAGTTTAAATGAAATGCAGCAAAAAATGTGTATAATTTAATAGGCCATACTGGAAAGACATGTGTTGTCCACATCAGATTTTTTAATATTTTGTGATATTGCTGTTGAACTAAATTTTAGTGGTAACGTAAAAAAAAAAAAAAAAAAAAAAAAAAAACACTTTGGGCGTAATATAAAATCTGAACGCCTTAAGATTTTTTTCCGTCTATTTTAAGTCTTACTTGTTACAAAACAAATATCCTCAAAATATTCCTGGCAATAAAATTAATTTATTCAAAAAGTGTTGATCAGTAACTCACATAACAATTCGGACACTCGAAAGTTTTGACGAGATGTTTCGGTAGACAATATTCCTTGCCATTATTTTTGTTTTAAACTAAAATAAGTCACAAGAATTATCATTTGCATTTGGAAATTATTATTTGTTTAGCAAAATATATTAACAATTCCATATCTGAAACGAGCAAACTAAACCTCTGTCATTATTTTGGCGGGAGGGGAGGCTGTTATTAAATAATCGGACACCTTGCATTGTCTACAGAGGCGTGCATTTACCTCAATGACGGCTCCAAACTAAAACAAAATTGCCTAAAATTTATAAGCAGCTGATAACATCTGGAAGTACGCGGAAGACAAATGAATCGTATTTTATGCCCATCCTAATCTTAGGCACTATGCATTATCATGAACATTCCGTACCTACATCCAAATATGCACTTCAGGACAAAAGCTTAAAAGGAAAGTTACGACACCCCATAAAAGGAGAGGGCAATTTTTCTTAACCAGCCTTTTTTCAAGGAATTGTAAATGTTTCCATTTACTTAAAGCAGTGTATTAAAAGGCTTGACTCCTTTCATCACACATCATCATCGAAACGAAAGTATTTTATTGCCTACCAGGTATTATACGAAAGGTGTCAACTATTTGAATAAAAGAAATATCGGTCCTGTATTTAAACATAATAATGCTCCTAACATACTCTACGCTAGAAATATCAAAATGCATTGTAATATTATTTAAAAAAATGAAAGCTTGAAAATTTTTTGTTACGTCTAAACGGGCGTTCCCCCCCCCCCATTTATTGACACACACACACACACACACGCTTCAAGAGCATTTGTACTTGGATAAAATATTTAAAACCAGCATACCTTTAAAATTTCCGATAGACAGTCTCGTGCGCTGGAGATAAAAATGTTTTATCCTTTATAGTGTTGCCAATGCTCGCTTTGAAACTTTTGAGTTTTTTAATCAAAATTTTGTTAAAATTTTATAAAATATGAAATAGACAATAAAACAAATTCGAAATGTGGTCTTCCAAGTTACCATGTTCGGGTGGAGGACTAATTTTCATCAGAATTTGATGACTCTACATACCGTTATTTTTCACAATGCGAGAAACATAAATACATTCATGTATATTCTCCATTATTAAGTTTCTTTAAATGTATACAAGGCGATAATATTTGGTGGTAATAATCTGAAAAGTGATTCGGATATTTAAAGTGAATCGACACAAAATGGCGTTTCGAGACCAACAGCCCTACTGAGCTAATGCCCGTTTGTGTTAAAAAAACTAAAATTTCGACTCAAGTTCAATAAAATTTACCTCCGACTCTTAAAGCACAGTATTAGCATAAAGCACCGTACTAGCGTGCATGAGGAGATGAGATCCAGCAGATCTTCGTACGGTGTGGTGTATTTAATTATGGCAAAGCACACTAGGGCTATCTGCCTAAGGGGAGGGATGCCTTTCGTGGAGGACTTTCTAAGGAAAACTGGCTCGTATACACGTTACACATGGGGAAAACCACGAAAACGCCCATGCAGCCAGCCCGTTCGCGGGATTCGAACCTCGGACCGAACTACCAGTGTTCAGCGTCTTTACCGCTCGGCGCTGGTGGGCTAGATCTTCGTAAGATAGGCCAAAAAAGGAAATTACGCGGGAATTTAAATATGCACATCTGGAAAAGAAATATATTAATAACATTCTGATGTACGTCACTTTTGTATGGATAATAATTTTAACTTTAAAAGATCCCTAAATTTGTCACATTCTTATCGAAGACGCTCTTTATGATTTAAACGGCAATACATACTCTGAAACATTTGCAAAATGTTTTCAAAACAAATAATTTAAATTGTACATTTAATATTATTTAATATATGTGCAAAGAAAAAATGTCGAGCAGAAAAAGAAAAGAAGAAAAAAAGCAGAATCGAAGAGATAATTCTTACTAAAAACCACTAATTTTAAAGTAATTCAGTCTTACGCTAAGTATAAAAGATACTACTATAACTGTAAAAACAAAAGAAATATTGCTAAACGATTACAATTATTTACTTGTTTTCCACGATAAAATATAAAGCTCAATTCTGTAAACGGCGTTTCTATACTTTTCGAGCAAAACTGACACACAACAACGCAAAATTTTGCATTTGTTGGCATAATGTGCTGAAACCATAAAATTTCAGAACAGTTTAAAATATCCTATACAAAAAGAGTCAATTATCTGTATCTCAAATATATTTAGATTTCATTAAAAAAAGCGCGAGAAATATTATTGTATAAAACTTACTGTTTGGGATGAGAAGTGGCAAAACGACATTATATTATTATATATATTTGCAATAAATTGTGTTTCGAATATGTGCACAATTTGTTAAAATACATAAAAAGTTCCTCCAATCCGTTGCAATTAAATATCCATTTCGCATTTCAAAATTTACAAGATTAAATATTATGAATTTAAAAAATCTTCTCCAACGGAAGGAAAACAGTTGCCACATTATTTGGAAGCTATCCCGAAAACAGGAGGCGCGCATATCTGTCAAGTGCAAGACCAAAAAATTGTTTGCAGCTAGAAATAGAAAGTTCGTCAGTTGAGTGTGCATGCACTAAGAGATAGACTGCACCGCATACCTGCCTGAAGTGGGTTAAATAAACGAAACACTGTAATGGAAACCTCAGCTCTTCAAACACATAAAACACTTCTTTCCCTCGCCCATTTTAGAATTCCACCATACATTCAAGCTAGAAAAATGATGTAAAAAATTAATGAAATAACATAAACAGCAGATTACAACTTTTCAGAGTTCACGCACATTATCTTTAATAATATCGGAGAAGATATTAATATTTTTTGACTAAGTATCTAGACCACTTCAGTTCTAATACCAACTTTTGATAAAAAGCAATAGTTTTTCAAATATATATGAATGTACTGAGATACATACACTTTCAAGAGCTGAAGAGAAGGTATAATTGATAAAACTGATCAGATAAATTAGATAAGTGGGTATTTCATTTTCAAAATATTCGCCAATGGCAATCTAAAATGGATGAAATCTACTTCAAAACCACTTTTTATTCATCACTCCTGCAAAAAGGAAAAGAAGAGAAAAACAAAATCATACGTGTTAATCATACATACATTTTACCTTATTTATTCATTGAATTTTCTTCTAGAGTTCCTTTGCACTAAAGAACATCATAAACACCAGAAAGACGTTTTTAACCATGAAAAACAGATTAAACTGTTAATTTGGAACTGTCAGAAATCATTTTAAGATGCGTTCTAGGGGGGGGGGAAATATGTATTTCTTCGTTTCGCCGGCGCAAATCTCGCCAAGCAGACTTTGTTGGCGACAACATACAGTACACGCGTAAAAAATATTAACAAATGTTAGTTCTAAGATTTTTTTATTTTAAAGGCATAAACATTTTAATATGGTTTAAAATTTTGTAAAAAGCCAATAAATAAAGACAATAAATTTGTAAAAAGACATTAATTTAGGAATTTACTATATGCTATCAAGGTTCAACATCCTGATTCGCCGGTTCGTATCACGTGACCCCAAGTGATCTCATCTCACGTAACACTACAAAAACTACGCTAAAAAATTTAATTCTCTTAGTAATTATCTAAATTAATTTCAAGTTAAATCTTAATTTGGAATACAAGTTTAAATGCAAGAATTATTTCAATTCGTACGAACAGCTTACTCCGAAACTATGTAAAACCGCAGTGCTTTACCTCGCAAGTGCATTCTCATTAGAATTGATGAATCTAACCCTTGATTTTATCTTTTCTATATTTTCGCCTTCGGGTGAGCGGTGTGATTGGATCCTAATTGACTTAATTACCGCGAATGGTCTTAGAGCATAAAATTTAATTATCTTTATAAATATTCTATGTAACTGTATGCCAGTATTCAAAGAAACAATGAATCTGGTAAGAAATGGCTGCGACTTTTTTTGAAAATGAGGCGCAAAAGGTTACCAGCCAAGATATTCCGTTTGGCATCAGTTGTAACATTATTGGCGACTTTATCGTTTGCGCCGGCAAAACGGAAAAGTATCAAAAATAATTAATATACTTTTTGCCTGCTTCCCGAATGTTACGAACTGTTGATTATTTGAATAAATTACGTAATTACTCCGTAAGGATGAACTCAACATCTTTCTTTCGCTCGAACTGTTAGCTGATGAAATGTCGCGATATTTTCTGAAACAGCTGAGGGAAGTACTATAATATAAACTTCACATTTCTACTTATTTTCAATGAAAAAAAAAAAAAAAAAGCATTAAAAGAGGGAAGCCTAAATATAAAACGAATTAGTTGCTATGTTAAAAATTTTCAGGAACATTAAAAAAACAGCTACGAAAATATTCGTTTTCACGAAATAAATGTTATAACTAGCGACCTAATACAAACTTTTACCCATGACATTTAATGCAATAGTTGAGTTTATGATGAGCATATACGTACAGTAGTAAAAACCAGTGGAAGAGGAGGACTAATCTAGTATTTCCAGTTACACGTACGGAACCTCGGATCACAAATGCTTCTTATAAAAAAAAAGAAGAAAAAAGTAATTGATTTGGGAAAAAAATCTCAGATTTTTTTTTTAAATTAATTTTTTTTTTGGAACGAATACGAACGAAATATGGAACGTAACGAAATATGGAAAAAAATCTCAGAATTTTTTTTTTTCACATTTCGTTACGCCTCAAATTATGCGTAAATCGATCAAACTGCATAAAAATCATCAATTAGATCTACATTCATATACATTTGATGGTTGGCGCTAGATTTCAACCTGGCAAATTTCAATTTATATTAACCTTATATTTTTAAAAGGCCTTTAATGAATGACCGTGTGTCGACTTAATCGGAACTTTAAGACTCGGCATATTAATTTTGCATTTTAATCTTTTTTTTCTAGTTATTTTCCAAAGATATTTTTAATCTTCACATTTTAAAGAATTAGTTAAGATATGGGATATACTTATAAGAATTTTTAGAACTTCATTCACTTAACGAATCAAATTTAAAATTTAGGATCATCTACTATACCAAAGAGAAGAATCTGAATTTAATATTTGTTAATTAATAATTAACATTTGTTGTTTAATATTTGAATTTAATATTTGTTAATCTTAATTTAATATAATATCTGTTTGTTGTTAAATTACTTTTTCAACAACTTAGGGTGTAATAACGCATCGAACATTTCCTTTAACATTTAATTCAACCCATACAGACTTTTATTTTATATATAGGTGCATGTAGGAACACAGGACATACAGTTACTATTAGATTATTGGGATTGCGGGAATGCAATCAACTGTTACCTGCTTAAAAGGAGGAATGTTTTCGTAGTTTCGTTTTTAATAGAAACTCTCTTGTATTCACGTGACACACAGAAAAAAACCATGCAGCCAATTCGTTCGCTGAAGTTTGAAATTAAGTTGAAATATTAATATTTAGAGATTTAACAGTTTGACCGTTGGTTACCCTCAGATGTAGAGCTAGAAATTTTGCAATCCATGGGTATAGAATTTTATATAAGAAATAAGTGCATGCGATGTTTCACTGCTCATAATGGTTAAAAAAATTATCGCAAAATTTCATTAAGAACCGCAGGGGAAAAAAACTTAAATCATTCATTTTCTTACCAAACCGGTAGAGTGGTTAGCAACGCTAACTGCCGTACCGAAGGGCCCGAATTCGAATGCCGGAGAAGGCATAGATGTTTATAAATGCATAGTGTTTGTGAGACAGGAGAGCAATCTAAATATGTACTTTACAACTCTCTAAAGAAGTTGGTGGTAGGAGAAATGGGGTGGAAGACATTCGGACCCGTCACCTCGAGGTACCCTCCGTTAAAATTGGGAACGAGACTGAGTAAAGTCGTCCTGTCACTTGCATGGTTCTCAAGGCTCTTGCCAACAATACGCGCAATCTTGCACTCCTTGCCATGATGAATTTAGTGAGCTTGTTCTGATGTTTCTATCAGACAAGTGAGATAAGTCACAAGAACATTTTCTTACTCAGCCAAGCAATGCATTTTCATTATAACAATTATTAAAGAGAATATAATACTATACAGGATGGTGCGCAAGAGTGGAAGAATTTTTAATGCAATAATGCACAGTAATATTACATACATTTTTACATAATTCTGGATATAAGAAGATACAAGTTCGCCATTTACATAAAAACAAAACCAACTCACTTGAAAATAACGTCTTCTAAATGGCATCCCTTTCTGAGGTAACATTCCCGCATTCGCGAATAGACGTTTCTCATAACTTTCTACATTACGTCCGCGGTAACGTATCGAATCTCTTCACATATCGCAACTTCGAATCCATCATCTCTGAGTTTATCTCATATCGCAGCTTTAAAAGATCCAGAAGTTTTGAAGGAATTTCAGATTTTCATTACATTTGGCTAAAAAAAAGTTTCGGTACACGTTTGTCAATTGTTGAAATCGCTATCCTACAACGCATGGATTACCTGGAGTTTATATGGATGCAGTTTTTAAATCTTCATGCAATTTTCTACCCAAACTCCGCCGTCTTAATCCAAATCACTTGGCATGACGTCAAGCAAAGCGTTGCAGACTCTGCTCAATCGCAGCATTTACTGCTTGGATTGTCTCTGAAAGTTCAGTGTTGACTCAAGCGCTTCAAATCTTTCCAACTATTTTTTCGTAACTTAAATGGCATTGTATACGTTACATTACCATAGTCTCACAGTGTTGCCATATTCAGTTAACGACCATGTACTTACGCGATTCAAAATCTCGCACTCCCGCGCGCCACCCTGTAAATTGTTGATGTGAAGCAACCTACTCTTCTATTTCTGGTTTTTCCTTGTATTGGGAAATTTACATTCTCTTTTGAAGCTGTGCAATGCTGAAGATGCTTAAAGTTCAACATCCTGCGGTAGAAGCCAAGAAAGGTGTGAAGAATGTGCTGATGCGCCTATCCGGAATGTGTGTGGTACCTAGTTATCGATTTGGCCAGTTGCCGTGATTCTCTCTAGCATTGTGATGCATGGAATCTTCACGTGGAAAATAGCTGTCGAAGACGAGAATGGAAATAGTGATTTTAGCAGAGTGTCTCCTACAGCATTTATATGAAGTATCGCACGGAATTGTTGCAGTCAAGTACTTGCTGACAAACCAGTCAAGTTAATCACCTGTTATCAATCTTCTTTAGGTTATGTTTTCCCTCACATATTATAGGTTAACATATCCTGTTCGTCTGTTTTGTTAAGCTCAAGGAAAGCACCCATTAAAGTTTAACTTACAGCAAGTATACTCCTTTGCTAGGCAACCAAGTTTTATACTACGCTACTCTCGGCATGACACAAAACTATGTCAACACCTTATTATGGACAGAAATTTTACAGTGAACTCAAATCAACAACGACTGTTCGAAATGTTAGTAACTATACCGAACATAACTGACTGCGTGTTTTTCAATTACAGAACTTTTTTGCACATTATTGATTAATTTTGTTTTAAAAAAAGGATAATTATTATTTATATAACTGTTACTTAAAATTCAGGAATGTATAGACTATACTATTTTAATTGCAATTAAAAATATCTTATTTAACTTACGTATACTATTACTTCAAAACTAATGGTGTCCTTTTAGGCGCCACTAGGTGTATGTTTCAGAATATAAATAAATAATTCTATGAAATTAATCAATTATCATCATTCTTTATATAATATTCTTAAAAACTTTAATATAGTTCTAATTTTAAAAAACTATTAGCTTATATTTTAAAATCAAAGTATTTACGTTAGAAAAAACAATTTGACAATTTTGTAAATAATTAAAATCAAACAATGGAGGGAGGAAAATACGCGGCTATAGTACAACCCCCAGATGATATCCGTCTCAGGTAAACCGTAAATACAAATAAAAAGATTTGTCTTCAAATTGCCCGGAATAAAATGTTAAAATCCATCCGGGTACTCCATGATAAGTTAAAAAAAAAATCAATTAATTCACAAAGGCCCCCCTACTCGAAATATTGACAGCTTTCTTCAAAACAATTTGTATCAAGTTGCATGTTATAACCAAGGCTTGTTATTCAGGAGGTAATACTGGATTACAATCTCACAATGAAATTGTCAAAAGATAGAAAAACGCATTTCACAGTATAAAATAGTCATAAGATTTGTTGCCTCCGACAAAGCTTAAGTTTTCTTTTTCCCCAGACACATATGCTTCATAATTATGCAGTAGTACACGATGCGACGTACAGGCTATAGGGAGATGGCTACTACTGAAACTTGTGGTTCTGACGATGAGCATGCACATATAAACGGCGAATATCAACAATATGATCACATTTCACTTAAGAAGATACTTGGATATTAAAATTATTTTAGCTTGAGCACGACAAGTTTTAAACCTATTGCTAGCACCCACAAAAACCAAGAAATGGAAAACCTTATGTACACAAAACTTAGTGATAAGTTCTAGTTTGGAGATACAAAAGAATAACTTGAGGAAATACAACTTAGCTTTTAAAAAAAATTTTTTTAGAACGCGTTACTCTTCAGCTATTGTGCATATGCACGACATAGGAAATTAATGTCTGCATTAATAATACAGCAGTGACCTTAAAAATCAAGATGGCAGTTTTAATGCTACAATGGTTTCTGTCACGGAAAAATCTTCCAAGTTATACCATTCCAAAAATGTTAATTCATAACTTTGCACAAAAGACGTATTTCTTCATTGGTGAAAAATTTCACGAAGTTTCTCAGTCGGCTTAGAGTCGTGCAATAAGTAATTTTATAAGTTCAAAAAGTTTAGCTTTTAATTCACAAACAGGTGCAAAAATTTAATTGATTACCAAACATATTACCTTTTGACATAAATTTAAGAATAAAATTATACAAATAATGAAAGGTTTTTCTATTAGTATCTAGTCACGGGAAAAACGTGAGCTTCATTGTTCCTGAACATAGCCATCTCATTCATTAAGAATGAGCACAAATGCAGTGGCAAAAATAATAACGAGCTCAAATGTTATAACGGCATGTTCATTATTACTGAATATGAAAAAAATAAATAATATTCGTGAACAGGTTCAGACACGATCCCAGAGGCTTAGCATGCTTTCGCAACTGCTCAAGCTATTATTTTTGACTTAACGAAAACTTTCCAATTAACCCACTTTGAACACAAAAATGCACGATGTTTGATAAACATTTGAAACATACATGATTTAAAAAAAAAAAAAAAGAGTTTTAAGATAACATTCTGTAAATTAATAAGTTTAACTTTTTAAATACAGTTTTGGTCTCGATTTCGAGTCCGGCGAATGGGCGTTTTCGTGGTTTTCCCTAAGTTTAATATGGGTACGAGCTTCTCTCCCTTGAAAAGTTTTCCATGGGGCATCCTTCATTTCTGTGTAGAGACTAATGGAGGAGTACGTAAGAAAATTTTTAAAAAACGGCAATACAATTATAACTCGAAAGGTAAAGGTCTCATGTCCCGTTGAATTGCAACTCTGAAGAAACTATCTGCCAGGTCATGTGGAATATAAAAACCTTAACATCTCGTCCTATAGCAAAACTTCCCAGGTCATCTGAATGAAAAATGACATGATGACGTAAAGAAAAAGAGCACAAAAAATTTTAGACTTCGTTAAAGACACTTCTGCCGTTCAAAAATAAAAATTTGGGTACTTACTTGTACCGGTACTTGCATCTTAAGCAGATAAACCCTTGCCTGCTCTGACATATTAAAACAACCTGACCCTAAGCAAGCTCTCACCGGCATATCGCAGTAGAACGAGAAATATAGAACAACCCCCCCTTTTTTGTGCAGTGTGGATATGATGGTTGGCTATTGTTTGAGCATCAAGTGAACACTCCAGAAAAAGACATAAGTGAAAATTTTCACCTAATCATGCATCTTTATCGTCTGGTAAAAAACACTTTACTATATTATATAAACAAAATTTAACTTTCAGTAACTATATGGACTTCAGTAACTAAAAGATGGTTATCCATAAAAAAATTTACTAAGATAGGGCCTTTACAATTTTGTAGCTTTACACGTACTTCTCAGTAATATCACGAACTCTTCTATATCAAACTCGTAAATCGATTGTACTACTAGAACTTATTTATTTTAAAAGAATTACTGTATTCTAAAAGTGCTTTCTGAAGGATACAAGAAAAAAATGCTAAGCGCCGCTCCCGACTTCCTCACTCCATACCATCCAAAGGTAATAGCTAGAGAAGAGGGCTGCCCTCCTGGCATTGCTGCCTTATGGCTTAACCATCCAAAGGTAACGAATTTTCCAGGTTCAGCTTTACCGTAAAAAAAAAAAAAAAAAAAAAAAAAAACATAACATGGACAATCCATGAAACTCTAGAACATTAATGTATGTACTGACGGCATTCTGGATACTAAAAAAAATGAGAATTTATGCAAATGATTTTCACCAAGGGCGGATGGATATGGATTTTCACCATTTGTGCGGCATTGAAAGGGACAATAAAATTTGCTTATAGAGTTTTTCCTTCGTGAGACAAAATGACAAACTCAAAAGTTTACTCTGACACATTAAAAACATGGTTCTGGTAATTCAAAATAAGAAGCGTGAAAAGTTCACTTAGTGTATTTTGCTCCCTTGGGAGCTCTGCTGCACAATGCTAATCAAATTCAAGCCTTCATTAAGCTGGAAGCAAATGAATCCTCCTCCTTTTAACCAAGACTTAACGTCAAATAATTTATATTTCTTGCTGATTTGAAAATGTTCTTCATAAAAAAAAAAAAAAAAAAAAAAAAAAAAAAAAAGAAAAGGTCATACACAATGAAGAAGCGAAAAGTGTGGCGCTGTCTCCACAAACAGTGGGTAGATTTCTGTGAGGAGGAGTATAAAAACTGATGTCGCATTGGAGAAAATACTTCAATAAGGTAAGGCTTGTATAGAAAACATTTAATGCAGGGGGTTCTCAAGCAGGAAGGAATTCACTCAGTCTTTTATTTACCTGTTAAGTACACTGCTGGCCATTAAAATTGCAACACCAGGAAAAAATGATTTGACAAACGCCAAAATGATATAAAAGGAAGACGTTTGGATATGCAAATTATTAGTATTTCAGCGCATTTAAACGAAGCAGAAGGAAGAAACGACATCTGAAGCACTGCATAAAAGAAATGCTGTATAGTGGATTTCTCATTCGGAAAGTTTTTGTAAGGTTGGCGCATGCTCAGAATATCATGTTATGACTCAGATAAGAGGAAATGCTTACCAGGGAGTTTCGAAATTCGATACAGGCAGGATCGTTGCCTATCGAAAGTGCAGATTGTCGTTCCGTGATATCGCCGGTCGCACTGGTCGACATTTAACCACTGTCATGGGAATATGAAATCAACGTATTGCTGAGGGTCATACTGAACGACACGCAGGATCTCAACGCCCTCCCATAAATAACGCCAGAGAGGACAGACATATTGTAAGGACAGCCCTGCAAAACAGTACGACCACATCACAGACCATTAAGTCTCGTCGTTTTCTGACCTTCCTCGATACACATGGTGTTCGACTGCTGGCCTGGCCTGCACGGTCTCCAGATCTGTCACCCATTGAAAATATCTGGTCATGGGTTGCTGAGAAACTGGCCCGCCATCCCTCTGCAGCTAATTTGGTTGATGACGTATGGCATAGACTTGAAGCAGCATGGAATGAGTTGCTCATTTCTGTCATCCAAGCCCAGTTTAACTCCATGCCTGATGGGGTGAGGGCCATTTTAGCTGCCAGGCATGGCTGATGTTTCTACTAATTTCACACCCCCTGTAAACCTCCAAAATGCTTATAAATTTAATCATTTTATCTTCATGCCATACTGTTTTACGTGCCATAAGTATCTTTTTTTGTATTCGCTTTCCTTCATGGTTTCGCAATTTTAATGGCCAGATGTGAATTTAGTTTCAGTTTAAGAATATAAAAATATAATGATGTATAACACCACATGACTTCCTTGCACGGAATATTAAATTATACGCATTTTTTCTTGCATTTAATTGAAATTTATTGGACTGAATTAAATCTACTTCGTCGATAACGCATAAACCACAATAGAATAAATGCACTCTTTAAAATTCACTATGACACTATTCACTCCAGAGTGTCGTTCACTTAACAGCGTTACATTTCGTTCATATTATAACTCAGAATGTATATAAATTTATATCAGTTGAAGAATTATCTAATCGTTGCCACATGTTCGATTCAAATATTATATTAAATCTAAAACGATGTACGTATAAAAGAAATTAAGCAAACAAAACAAAACAAAACAAAAAAAAGAAACAGTTTTTTCACAGACGATTGAGTATTTCTCATTTAATTAATTCAATTCTCACTTCGCGAGAAAGCAAAAATATATAAAAACTCAAAATATTTATATTAAAAATTATGAAGTAAATCTTAAACATGTATTTCCTCGAATAAATTTCAGAATGGATTAAACATGATTTAATTCGCAATAATAAAAGAAGGCGTTATCTTTGTTGTTGTGAAGCTTAGTTTTTCTAGATTGGCAACAAATCCGCTATTTTGCCAACTTTAAAAATGTAAACAAACACGTCCGCCATCGAAAAATTAGTTAGGCTTAGCTGCACTTAAACAACTTTTAAATTGTTGATAACTCCACAAATATTGCAAGCAGATTTACTAAAGGCATAAAAACCTTAACTGGAAGATAAGAACAACATAATTCAATCATTTTTAAAGCAAAAAATGCACAACTTACAAACATATAAAGGTAAAGAAACTGAGATCACTGAGCCGGTTAACAGAGTGGATATATATACATATATTTATATACGTTTGATGCGGCCGATTGCAACTAAAATAGGAGGTGCACATCTACATGTTATAGCAGTCCTACATACAAAATTTCAACGTTCTGAGGCAACTCGTTTTTGAGTTATGCGAGATACGTACGTACAGACGCCACGAAACATTCTCTTCAGAATTCATTTGAAATCAGTTTTATAATTTTTTGGATGGAAAAGAGTCTTTTATTCCGTCCTTACATACAGATGTCACGAAAAAACATCGTTAAATTGCATTCGATAGCTGTCAAAATGGATATTTTCGTTAAAATTTTTCGCGATTACAATACTTCCTTTTTACTTCGTACAAGGAAGTAAAAACACTTTTATTCAAATTTTAGTATTTATTAACTTTTTCTACACTTTCTCATTTAACTTATAAATCACATTAAAAAATAATCCAAGTTTAAATATTTTTTTTTTCGAGTACTGGAAAGAAGGGGAGAAAAGATCGTCTAGCAATGGTGAAAGGGGTTGAGAAAAAAGGTTAAGAACCACTATGTTAAAGTGAATATCTAGGGTCTTCTGTTCGTTTGCCATGGTTTCTTTGGTTCATGACGTTTCCTGCATCAAAATCGTCCGAAGGCAACGCATCACCTCGCTCATCCAAGCTGAATGCGGCCCCTATCGTTCCCTTTCCTCGTACGAGTGAATCGTCTATTTGTACCACGTCACGTGCCTGAAACTACTACAACGCTTTTCGACGTCACGACACAAGTTGTACCAATCGCACATAGTATCATTTGCTTTTCCAATAAATGTCTGGGAAGGCACTTGGACAGCATTACAATTCCAATAATACACTAGTTGACTTTAATAGAATTTAAAATTTAATGAATTACTATATCAATAGAATCATTTATGTTTTCTCCTTTATTAGCTCAAAATGACTGAATCTCTAAACACAATTTTCCGATGTTTCACTTTTCTTTCGAGTCTGTTGCCATTCGGTTTGGTTTGGCTTATTTAGTTATAGAAACGCACTCGAGAGCTATCGACCTAAGAGAAGGGATTCGTTCGTGGAGGATTTTCTAAGGCAAACTGGCTTGTATAACGTTACATACGGGGAAAAACCAGGAAAACAACCATGCCGCCAACCCATTCTCCGAGACTCAAAACCCCGGACCGAGCTTTCAGTATTAGAGACGTTCATCAGCTGGTGGGCCTGTTGCCATTCGAATTCGGATTAAAAGTAAGCTATTATTCTTTCACATTTAATTTTTCTCTCATTAATTAAAAAACTATTTGAAAGCGACAGATGAAGTTATTAAGAACGTTTTTTTTATTCTGGCTGATTTAAATAAAAATGCATATATCTGATTAAAAACATTAAATATTTTTACAGATTTAAATTACACAATTTTACACTTTTTAAACATACAGAAGATATACAACGTTTCCATATTAGTCTACACGTTTCCATATTTTAATATTGTTTTTTATTTCTACTTTAGCCTTTGTTTTCTAAATTGACCTCGGAAAAACATTACACAATTAACGCAAGTCATTGTTTACAACTAAATCTTCATCCACAAAAACTAAAATGGAAATTTCAGGTAAATAAAACCATTTGGTTTATCGTATTATGAAATACAAAATTAAGAAATATGAAAATAAAATTCTCTGAGTTAAACATCACAATTTTTTACGTTAAACTGTACTTTACAGGATTTTTTTCCAAAAATCCTAAACGTATGCACGTCACCTACAGAATTTATTTGTTTGAAAAGTATACGAATATAAGAGAGCTTTCATAAAAAGAAATATTTCATTAAAATAATAGCCGCCCTGAATGATGTAATGGTTAGTGAAGACTTACTCTTGCCCAAGGTAAGGGATTGAAACGCAATACGATTTGCCTGCTATTGGTATTCTTCTCCTTCCGCTCATCGCCAGTGTAATTTCATAGCCCACAGCGACGCGTTCTGGTAAATGATCTTTGAAATAAGGAGACTGAATGACCGATGGGTTCGGTTTATCGATGAATGCTTAAGAAATGTGTCCAGTCATTTCAAAAATAATATATACAGGATGTCTGTTAATATATACAGGATGTAAGTCAATACTTACATTTAAAGAGAAAATATGTTATGCCGTAACGTACTTTAAGGGCGACTATGACACATAACAGAAGCTTATTCTTTACCATTTATGTTTCAAATAACTGAAGATGTCTCCAGTTCTTTAAAGCAAATTTTAAGCAAGAAAGGGAGAGCTGAAATAGAAGCAAGGTACAAGGTGCGGAATTCCCTGAAGGGCAAACATCGGTAGAGAGCTAAAACTTTTCGTGACCTGTGACGACGCTCTGTGCGTTTTTTTCCTGTGAGGATGGGTCAAAGAAGTGTACAAGTGACTCATTCCACAACTCAGGTACAAGCTTGAGGAAAGAATCCGTCCTGTTCTGAATGCATTAACCTTTGATTTCTTAACATAAGCTGTGAATCATACACGCATGCGTTTACAAGTGTACTGACACTGCTGGTGGTTATGTTAAACTGCAAGGTTACGCAAACAGGCGTCCATGGCAAAACTTCATGTTACTTTTATATTCACATCGCTTACGAGGCTCTTTAAACTGCAAGGTTACGCAAACAGGCGTCCATGGCAAAACTTCATGTTACTTTTAGATTCACATCGCTTACGAGGCTCTTTAAAATAGGTAATGAGTTTTCAGACGCCCTGTATATCAGTGGTGCCCAACCTTTGGCCTATCGCGAGCACATTTCCAAAACATCAACATTTTTGTTAAACATATTTCTAATCTTATGTGATATATCTGAAATATTAATTTTAGCAAATGCGTTTGAGAAGAATAATAATATTGGCTGAACTTTATGGAAATCAGAGAAGCGGAGTTCAAAATTATTGTTCAGTGCATTTAGTTTTTCCGAGTATTTCTCTGTTTCAACTGTCTTGTGGTTGTCTTCAATTCTCCTTGTATCAGAATATGGCTTGATAAATTCTGAAAATGGGTGAATTTTTTTTTCATCTGATTTATCCACAAACTTAACTTTATCTGAAAAGCAGTTACAATCCCAGTCAATTGAAAAAGGGTTTTTTTTTTCTTTTCCCTGGAGATCTTCGTTCAGTTTGCTCAGTTTAGCTGTTATATGCGTGAGAAAATACAGATCGGATAACCAATTATTATCGTCCAATTCTTCATAACTTTCGTTTCCGGATTCCCAAAACTGCTTAATTGGCGAAAGAAGTTCTACAAATCGTTGAAGTACTTTTTCCCTGCTGAGCCATCTAACATCGGAATGAAGCAATAAGTTTCCATGTTCGCTATCAAGTTCATCAGTCAGCAATTAATTATTTTATAACGTCTTGCAAGGTATCTCTTATGACTATAAATGCTTAATTTTAACAATTAAGAAATATAAATGAATGGTTATTTTTAAAATATTTTTTGTTCATAATACCTAATCGGGCTGGCGAGCACATACAAAACGACCGGCGAGCACAAGGTTGGGCACCGCTAATCTTAGTATGAATAAACATCATAAAAACTGTCTTTGAGTAATTTTAATTGATATTAGAATGACAATGTTATATAATTGTTTCTCGGATTAATAAGCGTTCCGCTGGCAACAGAATACTTTAAAAACAGATTGTAGTTGTATTTTTCTAGTCATTAATATTTCTACAATAACATGAAGATTACATTAATTGTACAATTACTTCGAAATACTACTTGTTAGCAGTCGAACATGGTTGTACTCTCTTCATACTGTTCAAGTAATAGTCACTGCTGTACGACATACATGCCACCTGCAAGGAAAGCTTCTTCTCACATAGTGACAATGAAACTAACAAGTTATCAAGCACCTTATATTTGCCGATGCGTGGCTGAAAATATTGCGCTCACATTTTACACATTCTGTTCTGGAGGTGTATTCTGTTCTGTAGTTTTATACGTTTCTGTACTCCGTAATTCCACACAATACACCTATTGTTTTTGTTCACACGATCGAAAATCCCAAATTTTTTTGTGTCCTTACGGAATATATTTTTTGCACATATCAACTGCTTTTCATTCATGTAGTTAAATTTGTTTCTTCAGATGTCAAACTGCTTTACATTGCCCTTCGGAAAATCTTCGACATGACGGTAGAATCGTGTACATGGATCATAAAATGGACCAACTCCTTTTGTAGATGAGAGCCGGTGTTGCTGTTTTGATTTTCTCATAAAAACAGAAGCATCTTTTGCCTTTTCCAACCATTTGTGGTTCAGCGGTTCCACTTTCCTTATAATGTTTAAGAATATTGTTTACAGTCTCAGTGCTTATTTGACATGCTTTAATAATGTCCCTTTGAGTCACAGAGGTACGTTGATTTAATATACCAATCTTACTTCTCTTTTTGAGGAGTAATATCCATCACAGAAAATGAAGTTGATAGTTACTCACATTGAAAACAAAATATCTTGACTAAATAAAAAAGCATAAATCCTTTTTAAACAAAATACAATTAAAAAAAAAGGTTTTTTTGCAATAAGATTTCATTTTAAATGGATGCTATAAAAAACATAACTTATTACTTAGTTTAATGGAAGTAATAGATTAAATAATTCTATTAACAGAATTCCTCTACAATTTTATATCGCGAATAATAAAGACGTGGTGCGAAAGTTTGAAAACTAGAAAGTTTTTATAATTTGTATATTTTTAGTTCAAATTAAAGTAAGTTATTTTAATGATTAATTAAATATGCTGTAGGATTTGCTATGGATCTGGAAGCTAAGTCCTGCAGACTCCCTTAGAAAAGATCGAGAATTATCGCTACACATGAAAACGTCCAGAGGTGGTTTAAATACCCTATTTATTTAAATCTGAACTTAAAACAGAAGCCACAACTCGTGCAACAGAACTTCAACCACACGTGACTTTTAAAATTAACAATAACAGACCCTTAAACGTTCATAAAATAGTCTAAGACTAAACATTCAATATATTAAGCTATAAGTTGACTCAATATTTTACCCCCACGTAAGTTTAAAACACAGGTCAGCGAGAGAATGCAAAAGCTGGAATAATCACTTTTAAATAAATAGAGGTTGTAAAGAAACTAACAAGTGATTGCCAGAGGCCCTCTCTCTCTCAAGATTCAAAACCATCAGCTTATATACTCTAAAGCTAATTAGCATTTTGGAGACGAATACGGAAAGAAGCTATAGAACAGATCGAAATTATCATAACTGGTTAAAAATGTCAGCCTTTATTTCAGAAAAGTCAGAATTTAATATTTAGCTATCAATATACGGGTATTTGAATTACAAAGTGTAACCATGAAAAATGTCTTTCAGCTACCAAAATTTTGATTTCGGATAGAAAATAAATTCCCCCCCCCCCTTTGCGATATCATTATTACTGCTTATGTATGTTTTGATGACTATTTAGTAAGAGAAATTTAAAATTTAGTTAAAATATCTTTATTTGGTGATAAAATTTTTATTTTGTTTAAAAAAAAGGCCCCTCAGCTGTTTTTAGATCACTCATTCGGCTCGCATGTAATTTAAGTTTAGGAGCACTGAATTAAAAACAGTAATTAAGTAAATCTGAAAAACATCGACAACATCTTAGCTCTGAATAAATCTGCAATGTAAAATAACCCACCGAATCTCGCAGAAAACACGAAAATAATGGTTCAATTGTAAGAGAAATGATTTGCGCGACCGCATTGAGATGCCAGAAGTTAAATCTGGCAATTTCTGACATACAATCGCGAGATAGCTACCCGTCGATTAAGCTCACGGTAAATTATATGCTGTACATGACAACCAGAAATTCATAATTCATGCAATCATACTGTAGGTTGCTATAGATACTGTGAGCTATACTGGCTTTTTGCCATCGCACGAGCGGACTGCTTACTGTTTTTAGCACCTGACTGAGAAATTAAAGAGAGAAAAATTCGTGTTATAATTTATATATATTAAAAGAAAAAAAAAAGAACACTTGTTTATTTTTATAAAAGATTATTACAAAATGTTACTTAAAAACTTTAGCTTCTTTGAATATTTGAAAAAATAAAATAAGATTGAAGCACTGGATATCTCGTTAAACTACTACATAAAGCTTATATAGTTATTTCAAAATACCAGGCATTCCCAGTTTCTATAGTATTTTGCACCTGATAAACAACAGTTTTAAGTCGATTCTGAACAATTAGAAATTAATCCTTGCCTCATTATTTATTCTCAAGCAAACTTACCCATTCATGTAGTATTTCAGTTCGTTGCAGCTATGATAACAGACTATGAGAGTGAAAATGATCGTAAAATTTTAATTAAATTTGATATTGAACATTTATTAAGGAAACCACAGAGAACTAAATTCGTCTGAAGCTATAGGCGATAGATAATCTCAGGAAGATTTCAATGAAATATGAGTCTACTTAAAGTACTTTGTTTGCACAAATTAGCAAGAAATGTTCTCAAATATGGTATTTAGAACGTTTTAAGTAGTTGAGCGCTCGTAACCCAACAAAATCAAATTTGACAAAAAGCACTCACTGGCTTCTTGCGGGTACAAGTGGTTAAACTCATTGATCGACTACTTTCCGAGTTTCTGAAAACATGCGACAACGGTCATTAATTCCAGATTCTGTTCTATACATTCTAAATACTGAAATAACTATATTTATGAATTTTTTGTGATATTTCCTGTATATTAAGGCATTAAATAAATGATAACATAGAAAGTTATGATTAATATTTAAAATCCACCCTAAAAACTTACACAGTATGATTCATAGATATATAAACATTATTATATCACAAAAACAATTTAATAACTTCCTTTAAATCATTAACATTGCTTATATAAAAACTGAGTCATTTGTTCATTGTTGAAACTTTTATCTCCGTACAGTACGAATAACTCAGATCGTATTTACAAAATTATACATTAATACTAAAGATTTCTTTAAATTTTCAAACTCAAAGCCATAGCCCTTGTCAGATAAAATAGATAGGAATTCTGAAAACTACCTCTCTACAACAATGCACATCATTTGTGCAATTGTTTATTGTTATATAGAGAAGTTAAACTCTGGTGATATTATCACCACTAAGGACATTTCCAATATCTAATGCATTCAAAATCCCAATCTGATGAGTTTCCAATGTCTTTAATGCATTTAAAATGCTAATTCTATATTTTTGTCTGATAATTTTAGTTGTTTCACCAGAAATAGACTTTAAATGATTGTAAACGTTTTCTATGATCGGTAGCGATTTTAACAGCAGGTATTTCTTATTTGAAGTATGTTTAATGACTCAAAAATTTTGTTATCATAAATAAATTCTCTGGGATTGCAAAAACGTAATTCAGCACTTTACATGACCGTGGCTTCTTCATCCAAAACACTGTTGGCAACTTCTACAAGTAATCTGAAATTTGAACACTAAGAACAACTGCAGATAATCATGGGCTCAATTTGTAACAATGCGTTTTTGAATGATAAAGGAAATCTGGGATGCTTTCTCCGAACGCTTGATTCTGTAAGGAGAAATGGATAATTACAACTTTTAAGATGATATAGGTATTGGTCTACTAACTAATCATCAAGTCTAACTTTGAAGAAAACAACAGGCACATTTCTTCTAAATAATACGAGGGTTGGAACTTTAATAGTGGCAACTATTTATTTACAAGGAATACAAAAGTGATTCATGTCACCATGTTTTACAGTCCTTCAATATAGTCGACACTCTGGCGCTAGATTCACTTAACAGTATTATATTTCGTTCATATTATAACTCAGAATGCAGAAAATTTATATAATTTAAAGAATAGAATTATCTAACCGTTGCCACATGTTCTATTCAAATACTATAATAAAGCTAGAATGATGTATAAAAGAAATTAAGCAAACAAAACAAAAAAGAAACAGTTTTTCACAGACGATTGAGTATTTCTCATTCAATTAATTCAGTTCTCACTTCGTGAGAAGACAAAAATACATAAAAACTCAAAATATCTATATTAAAAATTACAAAGTAAATCTTAAACATTTATTTCCTCGAAAAAATTCCAGAAAGGATTTAATTCGCAATAATAAATGAAGGCATCTTTGTTGTTGCGAAGCCTAGTCTCTCTAGATTGGCAACAAATCTACTATTCTGTTTCAAATGTAAACAAATATGTCTGCCATGTTATTTAAAAATTAAGACTCATCTGCATTTAAACAGCTTTTAAATTGTTGATAATTGTACAAATATTGCTTGCGGATTTACTAAAGGCATAAAAACCTTAACCGGAAGATAAGAACAACATAATTCAATCATTTTTAAAGCAAAAAATGCACAATTTACAAACATAAAAGAGTAAAAGAAACTGAGATCACCGAGTCGGGCAACGGAGTAGATATATACTCGTAGCTAAAAGTCAATGCAACAATAATAATGAAATGCCTGCATCCTGTTTCATAACGTTATAGATTAAATATAACTCCATATACTACTAGTTTTGCATACGGGGGACACCCAGGGGTGAATGATCACTTGGTTGAATGTGAGGTTCCAGAGTACTGGGCCTGCACATGAACATTGAAGGCAGTCTCTGACTTGCTGTTGTCGTATAATGCCATTTTTGGTAGAAATGAGAAGTTCTGTGTCTGCAAGACAGATACAAGAGGTTTTTGTATAGATTACCTAGAAAATGGGCATCCCTTAGTGCCTGCTTGATAGCAGGCCACCATAGGGAGTCAAAAGCTCTGTTTAGATTTAGCGAGATGACAGTTGAGTGCTTTTCCTGGTCTCTGTTGTTTTGAATTACCATCCGAAGTTCTGCTAGTGCATAAGTAGTGTATTTGCCTGCTCTGAATCCAAATTGGCATGGACTTAAGTAATTTGTGTTTTCTATTTGGTGTCTTAATCTACTGATGAGCAGCCTCTCATAGGTCTCCCCTAGCGCAGAAAGTAAACAGATGGGATGCAAAGAGGAAGTGATTGTTAGTTCTTTATTTTTCTTAGCAAAAAAGACAACTTATCCTGATTTAAAAGCTTTTAGAAAGTGATGAAATGCTAGAAGTTTGTAAAATCAAAAGTAAAGTTTGCTAGAAGTAAATAAAGTCAAAAAGAAAGCTGGGTGAGAGAGAAATGCTACTCTGATAATACTGTAGTCAAGACCGTCCCGTCCTGGAGCTCATTTCTTGGGAAGATAGTGGAAGGTGATCTTTAATTCCTTATTAGTGAAGGGTACGTTGTCTGATGTTGCTGGAATTGCAGGGTCGCGTCGAGTTCGAGATTGAGAATCTGTGTCGCTGGAAGCATCGTCTGTAGCAAAGATAGCGTCTATGATAGTGCTGAAGATAGAGGGTGTAGCACTCTCTGTGGCAGAGGAGCTGAGCTGATAACAAATTTGAGAAAGGGTGAAGATCTTGCTTGTTCATTTTGCTTCAGCATTTAGTAGACAAAATACTCCTCTTGTACATCGCTCTAGCTTGTTGGAGTTGCAACAATCTTGCTTCTTTTTCCTCTGGTAGGCTGCTACGAAGGCGAAATGCGTGGCAGCGTTATCGCAGTGAAAGTAACTCCCTCGTCCACCAAATAAGCGACGTAATACATTTTGTGCTTTTAGTCGAGAGAATTTCCTTGCAAGTAGTTTGGATGTCTCGTAGCAGGTGATCTGTGTATTTGTCCAAAGCATCATTGTAGGTACAATCATGAAGCTTACTTTTTTGCAATTTATAAAGCCTGATGTTGGAAATTTTCATAGAGGTGTCGATGGTTAAGGTAATATGCTTGTAGTCGGACGCACTGATATCATCTTGTACTGTCCAGTTGTTTATGAAATAGGTGGAGAGTATTAAATCTGGCCAGCCTATTCCGTGGCAACTGTCGAAAGGGGGAGTTGGCTTGATTCAGAAGCTAGAGGTTTTTTTTTTTTTTTTTTTTTTCCCAATATAAACTTCTAAATCGATACGAGCATAATTTGGATTCAGAGACAAAATACTCTCTTACAGATTGTTAGTAGATATTCAGGATACAACAAAACTGAGCATAAATATTGCAGTAGAGTTATGCATAACAAACAGACCAGAATGTAAGCACAGTTTACTTAAAAGTGAATAAACATAGTTAAATTAAAATAACAAGTTCTTAGTGTTTCGACATTCATATCAGTAAATTTGTGCAAATTACTACGTATGACTTACACTAGTATCTGAATTAAAAATTTCCTCAAATAATGCAAACAATACAAACAGTTTATCTATAGGGTTTTCAGTAGCTTGAAGCTCTGGTAGTTTAGTAGAAATTTTATTAAATATGTTATAAATAGAAAAACCTTTTCGATACACTTAAATAAATCAAAAAAGGCACCAAGGCCTGGATCATTAGTTTTTTTTATCATTAATAACATTCTTATTGACATTCTTATTTTGCACAACACTTGCATAAGAAATATCAGGTGTAACATTAGATGCTTTCCTATTAACCGTTCTGTTTACATTGAATAGCATTCGAAATTTCATCATTTTTCATTATAAGGGCGGAAAATCGATCCAGAATATCGCTAAATTTGTAAATTTATTCAATTTTGCAATGTGGTACGTGATAAAACGCGTTAAAAGAAAATCGAATCGAAAATAAAGTAAGAAGAGGTCGTCCATCAAAGTTAACTCAACATGATCCGAGATTTATGGTTAGAAAATTAGTGAAAAATCCACGTTTGAGTGCTGCAAAGATTTCTTCAGAATTCACGGAAAAATTTTCTAAAAATTTTTGTAAGTGCAAAAAATAGAAAGTTTAAGCTTTGTTTCGCGTAAAGATGAGTAATACGCGTCAGAGAAGCTGGAATTATCTAATGTCAAAACAATATTTATATAGCAAGATTGAAAGCTTTACTACATTGGAGATACAATTAGAATTTACACTGCGATTATGAGAATTTCTGATTATCTTCCTGAATACATTCTAACATACTTCAGATATTCTTCTACCTTTCCTGATAGGGCAGAAAAATGATGAATTACGAGATATCATCTATTTCATAAACACAGAAAACCTACAGTATCATTTTCACAATTTTTATCCAAGAACTAATTACTACTGCATTTTCTTAGTTCAGTCCTCCAGTATTTTTACTTCCTTGTACGAAGTAAAAAGGAAATATTGTAATCACGAAAAGTTTCAGGCATCATATTTCAACGAAAATATCCATTTTGACCACTAGCGAATGCAATTTAACGATGTTTTTGCGTGATATCTGAACTTAAGAACAGAACAAAATACTCTTTTCCTCCAAAAAAATTATAAAACTGCTTTAAAATGAATTCTGAAGAGAAATTTTCGTGGCGTCTGTACGAACGTATGTACTTACGTATCTCGCATAACTCAAAAACGAGTAGCCTCAGAACGTTGAAATTTTGTATATAGGACTGCTATAACATGTAGATGTGCACTTCTTATTTTGGTTGCAATCGGCCACACCAAACGTATATAAATACATTTATATATATATCCACTCTGTTACCCGGCTCAGTGATCTCAGTTTCTTTACTCTTATATGTTTGTAAATTGTACATTTTTTGCTTTAAAAATGATTGAATTATGTTGTTTTTATCTTCCGGTTAAGATTTTTATGTTAGTAAATCTGTAGGCAATATTTTTAGAAGTATCAACAATTTTAAAATTGTTTAAGTACCACTAAGCCTAATAATTTTTTTGATGGCGACCATTGTTTGTTTACATTTGAAACAGCAGGATAGTGGATTTGGTGCCAATCTAGAGAAACTTAGCTTCGCAACAACAAAGATAAACGCCTTCATTTATTATTGCGAATTATATCATGCTTAATTCTGTCTGAAATTTTTTTGAGGAAATAAGTGTTTAAGATTTACTTCGTAATTTTTAATAGATATTTTGAGTTTTTACGTATTTTTGCCTTGTCGCGAAGTGAGAACTGAATTAATTGAATGAGAAATACGCAATCGTCTGTGAAAAACTGTTTCTTTTTTGTTTTGGGTGCTTAATTTCTTTTACACATCGTTCTAGCTTTATTATAGTATTTGAATACAACATGTGGCAACGATTAGATAATTCTTTAAATGATATAAATTTTGTGCACGAGCTATCTAATATCAGTGTAATGAAAGCAGGTATCCCTCAGGGCTCGAATGTTTCACCTTTTCTTTTTAACATCTACATAAATGATCTTCCCAGCCACAAAGATGCCATTATCGCCTGCTATACAGACGATACTGCAATTCTCAGCAAATCCATCAATCCGCAAAGAGCTCTCCAAAATGCAATAGACTATATCTTCCCATGGTTTAACGTTTGGAAAATTAAAATCAATGAAAGAAAATCCACTACAATTTATTTCCAAAAGAACCCTTCCAAAAGACATCTCAACAATATCACAATTAATAATATCTCCATCCCAAATGAAAAATGTGTTAAATATTTAGGCGTTTATCTCGATCAAAAACTAACCTTCAAAAACCATATCGAAAATATCTGTAAAAAAGTCAACCAAGCAATAGGCAGTATCTATGCACTCATAAGGAGAAATTCTAAACTTAGTCTCGCTACAAAAAGAGTTATCTATCTACAAGCTATCCGCCCGATTTTACTGTATGCTTCCCCAGCGTGGGCTGCAACTGCAAGAACTCATCGCGAAAAAATACAAAGAATTCAAAACAAGGCCATCCGAATAATTACAAATACGCCTTGGTTCATACGAAACAGCACTCTTCACAATGATTTAAAAATTAAACCGACGGATTCTGCAATTCTAAAAGCTTCTCATAACTTTTTTATGAAATGTGACAGTCATCCTAAGAATATCATCAAAAAACTAGGAAATTATGATTTCACAATTGAACAACGCCACAAGAGGCTCCGCACTATTCACCATAATAGTCGGTGGTAATGTATATATTTTCGTTTTCTTCTTAGTTAGCCAAGATTTTACTTCATTTTCTTTACTTATAGATTTACTTATCAAATTACAAAGCACTATGACTTTGTTTCTGCCAAAGCAGGTAGACTTTGTGTGTAAATAGTTTTTACTCTTGTGAAACGTTTCAATGTACTGCAAATTGTGTTTTTCATCATTTTACTTGCCAATTATTGCTTATCAAAAGAATAATTTTAAGAAATTTTAAAAATGCCTTACAATACATCCTGCAAGAGATGGCGCAACCAGGGCTTCAGTCAACTAAAATGCTTTTGATCACTACTAATAGATGGCGCCACACGAGCACCTCTTTTGTTCAAAGTTTACTTATTCTACGGACGGCGACACAGGAGCCTCCGTCGCTAGTAATCTCTGAGTTCTAGCACAGCATGTGTACAAGTACTTCCATATTATTGGATACAACTTACTCGATTCTTCAAGCATTTAAAAGTCAAGTATCATATATTGGTAAAGGCCGTTAATGGTCGATTGCCTCTTACTAAGTGATAAGACATACACATAGTTATAATATGAACGAAATATAATACTGTTAAGTGAACCTAGCGCCAGACTGTCGCTATGGTAAGCAAATAGAGTGAATTTTAAAGAATACATTTATTCTGTTGTGGTTTATGCGCTGTCGGCGAAGTAGATTTAAACCAATCTAATAAGTTTAAATGAAATGCAAGAAAAAATGCGAATAATTTAATATTCCGTACAAGAAAGTCATGTGGTGTACACATCAGATTTTTTCTTTAAAAGACCGCTAATGTTGTAAATAATAGGAGTTCAAATTTACATGTAAAGCTAACTTTTTTGTATTATTAATCATTTTTAAGAATGCTGTCAAACATCTTTACAATAAATAACAGTAACTCAGCTGGCATTTCTGAATTATTAATTATTACTGCCTAAGAATGAATAAATAGTGAAACGACGCTGGTGGCAACTCACCATTTCCTTAATAAAGTCTCATAAAATTATACGTAATATATAGATATATAACAATTATTAATACATAATAATTGAAAAATATCTAGATCATTGACATTTATGAAGCTTATACTTCAAAAACGAAAATCTGAAGTATGAAAATAAAACGTGAATAACAATCTACTTAATAGTTTAAAATACAATCATCAGATTTAATTAACAGATTATTTTTTATAAAAAATTTATATTTTTCATAAATTCCAATCAAAATTTAACGTATATTTAGAAAATATGGTACTTCAGACCACAAAGATCAGCTTGCTGACTATCCCGAATGTATAAAAATGTAATTGAAAAATGGAATAAAACAGTTGAAAGATTTAATCTGTTTTTTAATTAGAAATTAGAAGAGTTCCATTGTTTATGGTTGAGAGAAAATGTTTATGTTTCACCACATCTCGAACTGAAATATCCACCATATCATAAATGGGAGTTAAAATTTACCTGTAAAGCTAATTTTCCTGCATTCAATTTGCACTGGTAAGAAAGCTGCCAATTCTTACAAAATTAGTATCAATAAATCAATTGATGGTCCTGAATTCTACAAATAATTATTCATTATTTGTAATTACAAATAATTATTGATTATTTGTAATTATTGATAGTTCATAATGAATAAATAAGTAAATTGCATTCGATGATAGCTTGACTTTTCATTAATTAAATCTAGTAAAATTACAAGCCCATATTTCAAAAATATCTAGGTATATAATTACTTATTATCCTGAAAAATTATTTATTGCAAATCCTAATTCTTTTTTCTCATAAAAGCTGTTAACACACATACATAATATAACATTTTCACCACACTATTTTGTAAATTACAGTTAATGAGATTTCACAACAAAAATAATAAAAGTGAATAATTTTGTTCCCAAAGCACCTATTTATTTCTAATATTTAAATTCGCAAACATCACATCTAGTGATCACAATCTGAATGATCTTTGCAGAGCAAAATACGGTCTGATGCGGACCACTGAACTAAACTAACACTTTCTAGATAGTTACAAGGCCTGAGCCAACAACTTCTAGACAGTTAGACAGTTAAATTCTTCGAGATGCTTTGACTAAATAATATTTTATGTAAATTCTTAAATAAACAAGCTTTGATTTAAGACCGGTAAAAGCCAAAAAAAGGATGTATCATAATTTTGTTTGGAAATACCATGCAGACATTTGTTGTTTCAACCGCAGTTTTAATGCATACTTAAAGCACAAAGAAAATCAGAATATTAAAGTTGATATTACGAAGAGAATTGGGGAAATCACTCAATGAAATTGGTGAGAAAATAGGTTTTAAAGAGACCTTTTACAGCAGTTAACTGAGAAAGAAAAAAAAAAAAAAAGAGTAAACCAAGCAGATTCAGAATAGTGTTATGCTGAACTTGGCTACTCAGTAAAAGAACTATGTATATTGCCAAAGTTGCAATTTAAATTACAGTCAAATATCCTATTAAATGAGCTCCAAAGAAAATATTCTTAATTTAGTCATCTTACTTGAAGTAAGTCATTAGAATTTCATAACATTAACTATCAGACAATTTTAAATTTCTGAAGGTAAAAAATTTATTAACTATTCTGGCAATAATTTTTAGATAAAAAGATATGAAAAAATATTGGAATTCAACAAACTATTTTTCAAAAGTTAAATAATTGAATTATTTACGTTACAAATTTTAATAAGATTAATTTCTTCAAATACATTTTTAACACACGTACAAAACAACAACTACAATACATACAAAAATATGTATTGTAGTTGTTGTTTTAACAAATAAACAACAACTACAATACATACAATACATACAAAAATCTTACAAAAATTCAGCAAGCTAAATAATATATATTTTATCTTGCAGTCATATGTCAAGATTTAGTCATGCATTTTTATGTTATATGCAATCAGTAATTCCACAATTAATTTTAAAAAATTAAATATTTAACATAAGCTTTACCAGTGCATAGCAGGATAGATTTTTGAATTTTACATAATAAATATCCTCCGCATGAAAAATTATAGCTCTTCAAAAGGAATTTATTTAAGTACTTTGTAATAACAAATGATTTATTATCTAAAATTCAGATGCTTTTTAACTAAAATATTTGTATTCAAATTTCAATAACTAACATTATTCATTAAACAGCAATCTAACTGTGTTTATACATAGTAATATTATTCTTAAATTTTACATTTAAGAAGCTTTAAAAAAATGATTACCGAAACGCATACTCATTTTCTTAATATGTCAGTATAAGAATTTCTTTATTTCAAAAGAAAGTTACAAAATATTTAAAAATAAAATGCACTTTATATATTTGTACGAAAGTCAAATCATACTGAATAAATAAATTTCATTCAGATAAACAGAAAGTTATCCATGCTCATAGCAGTCTTTATTACAATGTACACTGCGCACAAAAAAGAAAAAAAAAAAAAGGAGGGGGGCCAGTTCTATATCTCTCGTTCTAACTCGGCCGATTGACGAAATTCAAATTGCGTTTTTCATGTTTTGCAAGCGCGATTTAGGATATGCATTAGATTTATATATAGCATTGTTCTAATACAGGTATTCTGGCGGCTGTTCTGCGCAGGTTGTCTGCCATGTTGGTTGGTGTTTTGAAGTGTGATTCGTAAATTGCTTATTTTCCGGTGTGTTTTGATTTTTACTTGGTGAAAGTGCTCTTACATGATTGCTTACGAGTTCCGGTTTATGGAAAAGTGCTACTTTGTGCATAATGTTGGATTTCTACAAGTTTTGAAGAAGTTTAAAATTTCAAGTCCACGTAGCAGCTCATTTGCATACGGGAGTGCTGTTTTCGGTCACTTTGGTATTAAGAGTCCGTGCAAATGGTATTTTTTTACCGTGCTTTTGATCTAAATGCTTGATTTTATGCTTGTACAAGTTTATGTTAAATTCTGGCTGCTATTTTAAAACTTTTGGATACTCTTAGTTACATGTTTCGAAGATAAGCTAAGCGTGGCTGCCAAGTGTTTATATTTTTAGATCTATTGTTTTGCACTTGTAATTTTAGACCTTTTGCCAGGTGATTAAAAATTTTTGAATTATCTTATTACTAGAAGTAACTACATTTGATGTTTCGAAGTATTGAGGAATTGTTTTAAGAAGTCTCATTGCAAGTTATTTGAATTATATTTAAAAAAATTTCTTTGGTGCTCCATCAACGGAAGACTTTCCGGCCGTTGAAGAAGAGTTAAACCAGTTTTGGTGCACCAAAATCGAAATCTTCTTGCCCGTTGGGAAACTTTTTGAATTCCTGCGCTAGTTTTTGCTTTAAAACTTATATTATCATTTATGCTGTAGGATTTTACTGTCTGTTTGAGTGTTTTGTATTATAGAACGTTTTTATTCAGTTTTAAGATATTGAATTCATGAAATTTTGATTTTATAATATAGTCCCCTTATTATAGTGCTTTACCAAGATTTAAGAAGTGTAAAATATGTCTCTATTAAGGACAAAAGATAGTCTTAGCCAAAGTTATAGGAAACCTGAACAAGATGTTGGAAAGTCCGATATTTTAGGAGTAATTCAGGGTCTTTTCGACACTATTGAAACTACGAGAGATAAACGAATTGCCAAGAATATCATACATGATTTATCTTCTGGCCTGACACTTATTGCTAAATGGATAGAGAGATGTTTTACAAATGAAATTGACTTTGAGAATTCCAGAAGGAGAGATGAAGGAATGAGCCAGGTCTTAGAAGAGATTAGAGAGATTAAGGACCTGATTTCAATAAGAAATGCTGATGGAGAAGCTGGTGAGTGTAAGATGGAGGAGGAGGAAGTAAGAGTAATTGCAGAAAAAGAGAATAAAGATATAGAAAAAAAGATTAAAAGGGATAGAAGAAAAGATAACGAAATTTTACTTAGACCAATTGATAAACAGATTGATATTTACGATGAAATAACCCATCAGCTGGATCCTGGCAGATTGGGTATTGGAGTGGTCAATTCGTTTACTCGAAAGAACGGAGATGTAATCGTAAAATTAAAGGATAAGTACGAGGTTGCTATTTTGAAGAAGGCTATTCTAAAAGGAGAGAAATTGAAAACTATTGTAAGGCCCAGAAAATACAAATTTATTAAACCTAAGATCATTTTATATAATGTGGGAGATCATGTTGAGGATGTAGATATTATGAAGAAATTGAAAGAAGAATGTCCTTGTTCTGGAGAGTGTGCCAGAGCGCTGTTTCGAATTCCTGCAGAGGAGAAAGGTGTTACTCATCGTATTTATATTATTTCCTCAGATTGCCAAAGCACAGTTCTCGAAGAAGAGAGACTGGCACTCGGTTGGAAATCTTACGCCGCGCGTTTCTACCTGAACCCTAATGCTCTAAATGCCTACGTTTTGGGCATACTAGAAAAAATTGCAAATTTGAATTACGTTGTTCAACTTGCTCTCTTAATCATGAGAAAAAAGGACTGTAAAAATGACAATATTGGTTGCGGTAATTGTTTAGAGTATAACGAGAGATAAGGTACTAACTATGATTGCGCTCACGATTCCTTTTCACGCTCTTGTCCGGTTTATAAAGAAGAAGTTAGATTTTTAAAAGATCACCTTGACATTTGATCTCTGTTTTATTGAACAGTTGCACTTCGATACTTAAATATTGTAATTTTTTATTTTTGTTAATTTTGTCTGAATACTGTTCCTGCTCAAGATTTTTCCAGAAAGATTGAATGCTCTGATTCCCTCCCGGTTGCGAGTAAATACATTTTGTATATAGCTGTTTTTACTTGTATATAGAAATTTTAATTTTGAATTGAAGTTTTAACTGTATATAGAGACTTGGATATTAGCTAATGAATTTTATTGTAAACTGTTTTATTTTGATCTATATCATCTTAAATTATATTGATTTTACTATGAAGATGTTAAACATTAACCTCAATCATTGTGCTATTGCATCTGCCCAACTTACATGTTTAGAAAAGATTATACAATACATGCTTGATATCCTGACTTTGCAAGCGCCTTATTATATTGGGGACAATCTGGCATATCAGAAAAATGAATGGAGATCAGTGCACGTCAAAAACGGCAGGTCTGCTATTATTATTACCAATACAAATATAAATTTCTATGTCAATTATGTTTCTGACATTATTACTTGTATTACCTGTGTCTAACAAGGGGTCTACTTTTCTCCTGCGGAAAATATCAGTGAACACTTAATTGAATTGGAGAACTTGTTGAGAGCTTTTAACAATAGTTTTTTTAATTCTTGGTGATTTTAACTCAAAACAATTTAATTGAGAAGCTTCTATTGTTAATCAACGGGGTGTTTTAACTACGGAATTTATTTTACAGTTGGAGTTGATTCTTTTTAATGAAAGTGGTTCACCGCCTACTTTCGTTTCTCCTGTTGGAACAGGCTGGACAGACCTGGTTCTGGGCTCAGCTGACTTAAGCATGGAAAATATTAATATGGAGATTCTAGACTGTGAATCTTTGAGTGACCATCGCTATGTTTCAGTCAATTTGGAGAGTAATTATGAATCGACAAAAAGTCGTGTTATCTACTCTAGACATAAAGGAAGAGTTGGGAGGTTCATAAAGGGTCTACTTCCATTTTTTCAGGATTTGGAGGATAATATTAACAACTGTTAAGATGCTGAGGAGTTGAAAAAATCATTTTTGATATGGAATTGCGTATTCAGAGGGAGATGGCAAGAAGACTAGTTGTGAAAACTAGGAGAAAAAGACAATGATGTTACATGGTGGACTCCGACTCTTCAGAAATTGAAACGTCAGGTTAGAGCCTTTAGGAAAAGCAGTCACGTTCCGGGTCTGTCTGAGTCTTTGAGATTAACACGGAAAGTCTATTATAAAAAATACTTGGCATCATACAAAAAGACCATAAAAAGGACAAATTACGAATTTAGGCAGAGACTATTTTTGCGAAGCCAAGAATATTATGATTAATTCTACAAAATTGCCGCAGGGAAAAGGAGAAAAAAGACCACCCTCTATAAAAGACAGGAAGATATCACATTGGAAGACCACTGTAGAAGACTTGTAAAAGACATATTGAATTTGGATGAAAACTTTAGTGACACTGAGTTTGAAAGTATTCTACATGAATACCAGGTTAATAAAGAACAGGACTTTACATACACTGAAATTGATATTGTTATTGCCTCTTTTTCGTGAAAAAGTTGCCCCTGGGCCGGACGGGATCGGGGTTACTATTGTTAAGACATTATATTCATCCTGCCCTTCCTTATTGCTATTTCTTTACAATAAATGTCTAAATCTAAATACATTTCCTTAAGCATGGAAAACTGGAGAGCTGATTCTTATACCAAAAACAAATGATAAATTTAGACCGATATGTTTACTGAATATTATGGGTAAGTTACTTGAAAAACTAATAACTAATAGACTTCAATTTGTTATTTATAGCAAAAATTATATCTCAGACTCTCAATATGGCTTTCGTAAGGGCAGAAGTGCAGATCTTGCGCTTTATAAAGTAGTTGAAGAAATAAGATGTAAACAAATACTTTATCATGTGGCCCTGGTCTCGTTTGATGTCCAGGGTGCATTCGACACAGTAAAATGGTCTTCTGTTTTGCACACATTAAAGAAACTTCATGTTTCAAGTCAAATGTTTGACACAGTCAAGGATTACTTCAGAGACAGGTATTTGGTCTACAAGGGAGAACTTGGAGAATTCAACATTAAATATGCCATGACTAAAGGTTGCCCCAGGGCTCATGTAGCGCTCCCCTGTTCTGGGGTCTTATTGTTAATAATTTGCTCAAGGATGTAAATATACCTAATATTTCCACTTATTGTTATGCAGACGACTTATTATTTTTAATATGTGATGTTTCTTTGGATAAAATTGAGTCCCATTTCAGTAAATTGGGTTGCGTTCTAAATAGTTGGACTAAAGAAGAAAATATTTTATTTAACATGGATAAAACTTGTGGAATTTTTTTCCCAAAAGAAGGGAAAAAAGTAAGGAATCCAAGACTTAAATTTCTTGACAAAAACATAAAATTTTATAGTACAATTAAATATCTGGGTGTAACACTGGATGAAAAACTGACTTTTATAGAAAATTTTAAGAATATCCATAGAGCAACCGACAAGATCTTAAATTTCTACAGGACTCAATTTAACGTTAATACTTTACAGGTCAAGAGTGATATTCTGAAAAATCTGTATGATAATGTTATTATACCTAAGATTATGTACGGTATCGGAGCTTGGGGCCGCCGGGCAGGGGAGCTTGTTAGGTTGAGAACTAAGCTTGATTCAATACAAAGAGGATGGTTTCTGATTATCACTAGATGCTTTAGAACAGTTTCATCTGAAGTCGCATGTATTTTGGCCGGGGTTCACCCTCTCTACATTCATTATCAATTTTTCTAAAATAAATTCCTATTACAATATTCAATAGAAAGCTCTCTTATTCTGGATGGAATCCAGGTTGAGAGCAACGCATTTGCCCAAATTGACAATAATTCGATTCATCCAAGACAGAGACATGGTATTTTATTTGATTGCAATGTATTGCCTACCAGCGAATATGAAATCTATACAGATGGGTCCGGTTTCGAGGGAGGTGTGGGATGTGCGTTTGTCGTAGATTTTTATGGTTTGGAGATCCATTATCAAAAATACATACTGGACAAACATAATTCAGTTTATCAATCAGAGCTATACACCATTTATAAAGCCTTGGAATGGATTAAATCCAATTTGATCTATAAATGTACAGTTCATATATACTCGGATGCCTATTCAGCACTCGTCGCCCTCTCTCGGCCGGACCATAAAAATGATATCATGAATAAAATTAAAAATGATTATATGAATTTAAAATATAAAATGTCAATCAATATTCATTGGGTAAAGGCCCATATTGGTATCATTGGGAATGAGAGGGTGGATTCCCTGGCAAAGGAGGCTGCCCTGGGGGATGGGATCTCTGATGGTGATCTACAACATTCTAAAAAAGTTACAATTAGCAAAATGAAAGATCACATGTATAAAACCTGGTCTGATCAATGGAATGTGTCTCCTAGAAGATCAGAGGCCTTGTCAAATATAATAATTAAGAATATGCCTATATTTTGCGATAAAGACTATAATCAATTAGTAACAGGGCTTGGACGCTTTCCTATGTACTTACAGAGATTCCACCTCCAGGGAGGTAAATTTATGCCTTAAATGTGATACTGCTGGTGAATGCATTAATTTTATTGAAAGTTGTACACTCACCGGGGGGGTAAGAGCTTTACATGGAATCGGAAATGTAAGAGAAATGATTCAAAATTATAAAAAAAGAGTAAAATTTGCACAAGACATTGTGAAAGTCATCAATTCTCATAAACATGTCATCGGTATCTCTGATTGATCGAGCTAACATACTGAAAGCGTTCAATTTATGGAAACTACCCTTAAAGGGAGAGAAAGACTTTATATGCAAAGGTGCAGGGACAGCTTAAATGTTTTTGTGTTTTTATGTGCCAATTTTTTTTTTTTTTTTTTTTTTTTTTTTTTTTTTTTAAGAATACTAACCTAATTTTCTTTTCTTTTTGTTAAGCTGCTAAATTGATTTTGTTTTTATTTGGACACGGCCGGCTAGTGTCGTTTGTTGTTGGAAGGGTTGCGCCCGCTTTTCTTCATAAGGTTCAACAAACCAGGCGGAAGGGCTGCGCCCGTATAAAACAAAACAGGTATTCTGACACAAAATCGAACTTTTTCTGTAATGACATGCCAATTTTTTTCCAGCCTCGTTAGGCCTAACGCCAATTTTAAATTACCATAATACAACTATTGCATGCAGATTAATTAATGGCACAAAAACTAGAACTATAACATGCAGGTTAAGAAACGGCATAAAAACCTTAACCGGAATACAAGAACAACATAATTCAGCCACTTTTAAGGCAAAAAATGCACAATTTACCAACACAGAAGAATAAAAATACTGAGGTTACCGTTTCTGTAACAGGGTGGAAATATATCTATACAATTTGGTGTAGCCGATTATAACTAAAAATGGAGATGCACAACTGCATGCTACAGCAGTCCCTTATACAAAATTCCAATGTTCTACGACTACTCGTTTTCAAGTTATGCGAGTGTATGTATGTAAGTACAGACGTCGCGAAAAAAGTCTCTTCTAAATCCATTTTGCAATTCTTTTTAGAAAAAGTAATCTTTTATTATTTATGCGAGCGTATGTATGTAAGTACAGACGTCGCGAAAAAAGTCTCTTCTAAATCCATTTTGCAATTCCTTTTAGAAAAAATAATCTTTTATTATTTCCGTTAGTAGAGATGTCATGAAAAAAAAATATTCAAATAAATTTGCGTGAGGTCCAAATTTTTGGCGAAATATGATACAATAAATTTTTCACGATTACAGTACTTCCTTTACTTTGTACAAGGAAGTAAATAATCTGATAATAATTTCAACAAAAAATAGTTTCAAATATCATAAATTATAACTTTCAAGTTTTGTCTCTTAGATGAGGAAAAAAAATATTTTTTCAATATTCATAATTTTTAGTTCAGTGCATGTACACTCATTTAGTTAGTTTATGTATAGATTTATATAATCATAAGATTATATAAAAAAAGACCTAAAATCTAAAACTGAGATAAAATGGTTTAATGCTAATAAATATGTATTCAAAATCAATAAAAAACTACCTAAAATAAACCAACTTTATTAAGCAAACCTTCTCCTCACCGTCTTTGTGCTGATAAAATGTGATGGCAATTCTTTTTCTCATTCTGTTAGCACAAAGAGAATATAAAGTGTCAAATTTTTAATTTCATCTAATTTTAGATGTGTTATTTCCACTTCAAAAGCTATATTCTTGCAGCAGTTACCAGTCTTTACTTCCTTGTACGAAGTAAAAAGGAAGTACTGTAATCGCGAAAACTTTCAGGCATCATATTTCAACAAAAATATCCATTTTGACCACTATCGAATGAAATTTAACGATGTTTTTGCATGACGTCCGTCCGTACGTAAGGACAGAATAAAGGACTCTTCCCCCTCCTCAAAAAATATAAAACTGATTTAAAATGAATTCTGAAGAGAAATTTTCATGGCGTCTGTGCGTATGTACGTATCTCGCATAATTCAAAAACGAGTAACCTCAGAATGTTGAAATTTTGTATATAGGATTGCTATAGCATGTAGTTATGCACCTCGCATTTTGGTTGCAATCGGCCGCACTAGAAGTATATAAATTATATGTATATATTTATCCACTCTGTTACTCAGCTCAGGAATCTCAGTTTCTTTATTCTTATATGCCTGTAAATTAAAGATTTTTTGCTTTAAAAATGATTGAATTATGTTGTTCTTATCTTCCGGTTAAGCTTTTTATGCCTTTAGTAAATCTGCATGCGATATTTTTAGAAATATTTACAATTTAAAAGTTGTTTAAGTGCCACTAGGCCTAATTATTTTTGCAATGGCAGCAATGTTTGTTTACATTTGAAACAGCAGAATAGTATATTTGTTGCCAATGTAGAGAAAGTAAGCTTCACAAGTACAAATATAACGCCACCTTTTATTATTGTGAATTAAATCATGCCTAATTCATTCGAAGAAATAAGTGTTTAAGATTTACTTCAAAATTTTCAATACAGATATTTTGAGTTTTTAAGTATTTTTGCCTTGTCGCAAAGTGAAAACTGAATTAATTGAATGAAACACTGAATCGTTTGTAAAAAACTTTCTTTTTTTGTTGTTATTGGCTTAATTTCTTTTATACATTGTTTTAGATTTATTACAGTATTTGAATAGAATATGTGGCAACAATTAGATAATTCTTAAGATGATATACATTTTTGTGCATTCCGAGTTTAAAAATGAATGAAATGTAATGCTGTTAAGTGAACCTAGGGCAGAGTGTCGTTATAGAAACAAATATAGTGAATTTTAAAGAGTGCATTTATTCCGTTGTGGTTTATGCGCTATCAATGAAATAAATTTAATTCAATCCAGTAAGTTTAAATGAAATGCAAGAAAAAATGTGTATAATTTAATATTCCGTGCAAGGAAGTTATGTAATCAACATCGGATTTTTATTTTAATGTACAGTCAAAAGTCGTTAATCCGGACTCTTCGAGACTTCGGCGATTCCGGATTATCGATTTTCCGGATTATAGATCATCAGTTTAAATCTGGTAATATAGCATGCAGAAATTATAAAATTAAAAATATGTAACCGTAATTTATGAAATAAAGAACAATTATGATCTAAAGGGTATCAAAATTTACAAAAAGAAAAAGCTTAATATTTATTTGTTTACTTTATTAAACATTTCTTTCAATGTAGGTTGTTTAAGTTGCTTCGTTTCATGTGATAATACTTTCTCTTTAATTCTATCAAACAGACATAATTTCTTGTTTAGTTACAAAGTTCCGCTGTTCAAGTCCTATAATTGCTGAGTCGAGAATACCGACTAATTTGTCAATCAAAATTTTTTGTTTTCAATAACCTCTGCGTCACTTTCTTCACTATCGAAAGCGAATTATAATGACGGGGAACTTGATTTAAATCATATCAAAGACGGAGTACCTCGAGATGAAATACTACATTTAGTACGGAATTATAAGCCAAATAAAATAAAAACATCTGCCCTGAAGATAAGGATAGTGCTGGCAGATCAACTTCCAATTCATTGCGCGCCGCGTCGTTTCCCTCCCCCCGGAGAGCAGCGTGAAATTGATAAACATATTTCGGAATGATTAGATCATCAAAGGATATGCCTTTATCCTTTTTTTTTTTTTTTTTGCAGCAATTCCACTTTCTGTTTAATGGACTTCGAAACATACTTTCGCTTTGTAGATTCTTTACATATTAGTAAATATATATCGAAAATTCTATTTGACATAATCGAAAGTTCAAGCTTACTTTTATAAAATTGCTCTAACAGTCTGCAAAAAATAATAAGCCGGATCCAATGCGAAGATTAAGGAACAACGCAATCTGAAACATTAACTGAATTAGATAATTTTAGCTTAGCTTATACCGTTCGTTATACATTAAACGCTCATGCATAAACGTATTATGCGCATGCGCACACGCATATTCGCAGCCGTAAAGGTCTTACGCGCACACGTAAACGCCTATGCGCATGCGTCAACGCTACGCATGCGCAGGAAGTTTGTAGCTTTGAGGTCCGGATTATAGATCATTCCGGATTTTGGGTGTCCGAATTAACGACTTTTGACTGTATTAATTAATTTTAATTGCATTTAACTATCTTAAAAGCTATAACAATTTTATTCATGAAAAAATTTACAATCTTTATTAAAATATTCAGAAACTTTAAAAAAATATTAATTTATTTAGATTTATTATGGTATTTGAATAGAATATGTGGCAATAATAATTTGTTACCAGCATTTTTTAAACAAAATTAATGAGACACAAAAGATTTTAAACAAAATATAATGAGAGTTTAAGCAAACATACATTTTATAGCATTCATGCTAGTGTTTTGCTTTCAATTATCAATATTTGTATTATGCACAACCAGATGCCAGTCAGTGTGTTGAAATCTGTTGTGCAATAATGAATAAGTACGGCTTCAAAATTTTCCTTTATTGATAGGATAGGATTAATATGGATTTTGAAGAAATTATTAAAAACAGTTTTTAAAAATATTCATTAAATCATTTAATTTGAAAAACGCAGATGGTCAGAAGAATAGAAGAAATCATAATGAAACAAAGTTTTTCTAAAATTTAGAAAATTGCAAATCCTTAACCTTGCAGGTATGACCTAAAATATTAAATAATTACATCATCATTATTATGTAAACCAAACTTTGCGTACATCACCGGCTCCGAAAGGTCAGACTGAAAGCAAATCCAAGTGTGTGCTTACTTTACGCCGATTATAATGTAGTTTTCTTTACATTAATCTTAAAAGTGTGATTCACTATTTAAAATAAATCTGAAAAGTCAACTTTTTGAAAAATGAAACCTCATTTTCTTTTAAGCATTTTATACAGCTAATTGTTTTAGTCTACATAAAAAATTAATTCACAAGTTTATTAACCCTCTGAGCATTATGACCGGATAAAGCCACTCGTCAGAAGTTTTGCTACTTGGCATATAGTATTGGTTTATAACTTAAGATATTTTGCTTTCTTACTTTCTTTAATAATGTCAATATCATCTTCATGAATGTAAGTTTATGAAAATACAGACTAAAATAAGTAATTATACAAATTCAATTAATAAATGCTTTTTAAATACTGGTCTTCATGACGGATCTAAAATTCTGTGCCACTCAAAGGGTTAGTACTTCATACTTACCTACTTCAATATGAATTAATATTAAAAGCCAGGTTTTTATTTTAGATCAACCATTCAAAATTAATTAAAACCAAAAATTTGAAAAATTTATTACTCAAACTTTACATTTTCATAAATCAATATAAAAGACAAAATGATAAAATGCAGCATTTTCTTTACCTACAAACTTACATATCAAGGAAAAAAAACTCATTTAATTTATTTTACAGTAAAAATTTCAAAATTTTATTAAATTCTCATGCATAAAAAATCTGCTGCTATATCTCTTTCCAAAGTCAATGTAGTAAAAAAAATTACAGTACACTGTTTAATTATTTAGACTTAGAAAATTGTTAAGATTTGCTATGTTTAAATATTCGAAAATCCATTATTTAAGGAAGTTGATTAAAATATCACAATATGTTTTTAAAGGGGTGTTATGACAAAAAATCACACTATTACAAAATAATTCAGGTATAAAACCTTTTCCAGGAATAACAGTTATATCTGGAATAAACAGAATAACAGAAATCATGGTCAAGTACAAAGACTATAACAGTTGTATTCGTTGCATGACAAATCTGTGTCATGGAATGTGAGAAGTTTTAGGATAAGGCTTTGAAAGACTCAAATTTCCTGTATAACTTTTGTCAGAGATATGTTTATGGTTCAAACCAGGTGAAATATCACTTGCTTCAACAGCACATTTTAGCTTCAATATGATTTCAATTACTAAAGAATGATGATAAAATTTTACACGTTTTATAATCATAAAATATTTTCTATTATGTTCTTTTATTAATCCTCATCTCAGCTCTGCCATCTCGATGTCCCATTCTTGTGTCATAGAAATATGGTCAACCACCTATAATGCCATATATCATATTAACTCTTTTTATCTTTTTAGTTCCCATGGATAGTTAAAATTAATGTTTTAATAGATTATGTATGAGAAAAAGTGAAACTATCATAATCAAACTTCTTAAACAGGAGAAAAACAATAATGGTTAACAAATGACACATTACATTATAATGTTATGCTTACATACTGTATAGTCCTGTTGATCATTATTGTCATTCCTTATTAAAAAAGACTGTTATTATTAGAAAAGCTAATTAAAATATAAAAAGCACCAAATTATACTATGATATCATCTCATCTCATAACTCCATTCAGACTTATTATCCTTGATATATTTTTAATACAAATGAAAAGAACTAAAAAATAAGCTATTTTAATGAAACTTCGTTTTTAAAGAACATTTCATACAGCTTCATCAATTATTAAACATAATTCGAGTTTCATTTATATTTTGTAAATTTTTACACTAAATTTAGCAATGTACTTTATTTCAGACTGTTTAATTTATACTTATTCTAGTTAAGATAAAAGACGATAGTATTCTTCAGAATTCAATATGAAACAAATACAAAATTCTTTGTTAACATCACTCCACTTGTGAATTCAGAAAGAATTAAGGAATACTTTAATTCTTTCACATTCAGGAGAAAATAATTACATTGTGCATTGTCATTATTTTGTCTTTATGACAAAAATCAGGATACATGAGATCTGACAGCATTTTTATGTGTTTTTGAGTTTTAACTATTACCTTACAAAAACATAACAGAAGCAATAATAAACACATTATTAGCCCTATCTCTTGTTCCATTAAAATAATTACAGACTAAATTCAATGAATCATAGATGAAAAAATTTAATACTGAAGATACAATGGCAACTACAAAAATTACTAAATTACTGAATACACTTTAGAGAAACCAATTTCTTATTACAGTTAACTGCAAACCAGAAAAAGGATATAAAATATGGAAATATGAATATATATAAAATATTTGAAAAAATTCAAAAATAAATTACTTATTATAATTTATGCTTTGTTTGCTAATATATAATTACCTGCTTGTATCTAAGTAGTATCTGCATACTATCAAATGACATCAAACAAAAGCTATTAATGGTATTAAAAAAATTGAGGACATATTTGAAATCAGGTATATGAATGCATGGAAAATATGCTTTACTTATTTTGTGATAAAACATCTGATGACTAGTATTATTAGATCATACATTCCAGAATGATGTTTAAGCCTAGTTTAAAAATCAGCGACACCTTTGTTTTTATAAGAATAAGCTGTAATGCAAAAAGCAGAGAATGTTATTATACTACATCTAGATTAAAAACATTATTAAAGTTTTTAAATCCCACATATATACAAAATTAGTATTCACAAATTATAAATGTTGCGTCAAAAACACACAATGCAATAACTTAATTTAGTATCTCTTCAATATGGAATATCTTTGCAATTTCTTTAATTATAATTTCAAACCTTCAGCTGTACAATGTACATTTCAGCATGGAAAAACAGTATTCAAGAAAATAATCCATAATTTATTCATGGTTCACAATAATTAGTAAAATCGATAATACACCATTTATAATACTAACATATTTATATATTGTCTTTTTAAAGAAATAAAACTCAATCAAGGCAAATAATACAGGGATTAGAAATTACTTCTAATATGCTAGCTCTTAAAACATATAATAAAATTAAACCTCCATTAAAAAAATTTGAAGATATTCACTTTTTCTGCTTACCATTTTAAAAGTAATAACACTATTAACCCTAGATTACAAACTCTTAAGAAATGATAATGTACTTATTAAACAATTATCTAACAGATTGAACCAATTATTTTTTCAAACTATTTAAGACTTGCTTTACATCACTATAAATTTAACTTTTTATTAAAAAGTTGGTTTCCATAAATTTTGATTTCAGGTTTTATTTTCATGCTCTAAAAAAACGAAGCTTTGTTTACAAACTGTTTTTGAACAGCATTTACAAAAGTATATAGTTCTGCTTTTTAGTTCTGATGAGCAAAATTCATTAACTTTTCTTTTCTTGAATGCAAAATCTTCAGTTCAAAAGTACTTCAACTGAATGCTTCATACGATGAGATAAAATAGGTATTTCAATCCTCTTTAAAATCCAATTTAATTCAAAGTTGCCGCTCTCCAAAATATTTGCATCTACTTACTGGCATTTCAATATATACATTTCTTATGAAACAATTATACATTCATATATTATGTAACTATTTATTAAGATCATATTTGTTATGCGAAAAACATGTACAAAGTGTCACACGATAATATGCTCATTTTTAATAAGCATTACACAGTTAATGTAATACCACACTGTATTATTATTATTGTAAACTGTGTGTGAAATAATTCAATTTAATTTACATTTATTCCAGTTATCATGAAGTCACAGGGAAACATTGCATGTTCATATATGTTCAGAAATGGTGACTCATGGTTGCAGATGAAAGGTTATTCTGCTGGAACTTCACTGTTAGGTGGCATGGAGTAGTTCAGCATGCTCCAATAGTAATTCTAAAAATACTATCAGGTACTGAGTGTACAGTGAAAACAAAGGAATAAATGCATTGTGGAAGATGAACACACCTTGATTTTTTTTATGTAACACAAATGTCATTCCCTTGTCTTACATTCTACCACAGATATTCAAACTTAAATCATAAAGTTTGGTGCTAAATTAACTGTATAGTACTCATTTCAAAATGAGTACACTCCCCCTGTCATCCTCTATCATGACATCGACATTCTTCTTACGGCAGCTCAACACAGTACACAATTTCTCAAGCATGCCAATTTCACTTTTAGTTGACTTATATAGTTCAATAATATTTGGTTCACTTATTTCAAGATTTACGTGCTTCTTTTCATGAGCTGCAGGTAGCTAGCAGAACAACAATTTTGTTAGATTTGCATTTGTATGTTTTTCATTGTTAAAAGACAACAATGAAGTACCAATAATACATCATATTCATATATATATATATATATATTCATATATATATATATATATATATATATATATATATTACTAATAATTTGGAGGTATGGTATTAAGTAATATTAAAAAAAAAACCAATTATCTGTGATATATTCTCTTATTTTAATTGTGAATGCTGAATACTAACTCTGATGAAATAATCTGCTTACAAAAGCTTTGGTATCAGAACTTTTCCCAAGATAAACACACTGACTGCATTTATCATTTATGTATTTTGAATCGCATATTGCTAGTAGTTTTATGCAATATTATGATGGCCTGTTTGGCAGGTAGAAAGGTGAAAAAAAAATGCTAGTAACTGTTCATCAATTGTAAGAAAATAACTAGCTTTATATATTTCTTTATGACTTTCAGTAAATAATTCCAAATTTATAGGGTGGCCGTAGAAAAATAAATTCTTGGTTCTTAAATTTCTTAGGTGGTTCCCCTCTTTCATTGCAAAAAATCTTATGATGTTAAATAAAATTTTAATTTAGCAAAACCTTTTCCAAATCATTGAACTTTTATATGTTACCATGAATCAAATAGTTCTCAGGAAGACAAATGACTGTCTTTCATTGCAGCTATTAACATTAAACAATCTCAATTGTTTTCGATAATGTATTCTTTATGTAGAATTTGCTTTTTAGATAATGTATTCTTTTAGAATTAATTTCATCATTTAGCCATTTGATGGTTTTTCCTATTGCCTTTTGAGGGAAAAAATAAGTGAAAATAAATTGATGGGTTGAATTTTTTTTTTTTTTTTTTGCTTTGTTTTGAGGACTTTGAATGATATAAACAATATTACAAAGAGTTCAAATTAATTCCTTTCTTTTATTTCAAATTGAATGCAGATATGTTGATTTTTTTCAATGAAAACATATTTTAAAAAAATATTATACCTTGTTTATAAGGTTGGTCATGTTTTGAGCTAGATAAATTATCAAGATTATCATTATCAGTATCAAGCACAGATAACAAAAAATTTGAACTTTTAAATGCTCATCACTGAAGAAACTTCACTATACATGTTTTGATAAATATTTTGTTTTTTTCTATCAGGTCACTGTTTTTTGTTATTATTATTTTGAGCAAAATATGAAACTTACATATTTTCCACCAAGGAAAAGACATGTTTCTTTCAAGGTGGTTGAATGGAATTTAGTAGAAAAACCTCCTGAAACATAGAAAAACCTCCTGCTAAAACTCAATATTCTTCGCAGCTATTTTCATATTCACTTACATTTTCATTTTAACAGTTTCATTATCATTGCTCTCATAAAGTTTTACAATTTCTTCTGGGTGATCACTGACTTTATCTAAAGTTATGGAAATATTAAAATATTACCACACATTTTCATTATGTAATAACCAAATTCTTTAGAAAATCAATTTAACAAACGAATACGAAGCACAACAAAAAATATACTGAAATGCTGGTTCAATGCATGGTAAAATAATGCAACAAACATGCTTACTAAACTTTCGACTCTCAGACAACATGTGTCAATTAAACTTTAAATTTCATATTGATGGAGCCCAGTAAAAACAGATAAAAGATCAATTCATTTTGGCATGCATCTCTTAATTATTTTTAAGATGAAAGAGGTTAAGCATGTTATTTCATAAAACAGCATAATCTTTAAGGTGGATATTTATTAATCTAGGGTTAATTACTCACATGTAGTCTGATACTAAACCAATATATAATGCTTAAAAAATTAAATGATTTAAAGCTGTTCACCTACTTGGGTGGTTAAGGCTATGAGGGAGCAGCATCAGCAAGTTGAAAATTTAAAGTATAAAGCATTCTGAATGCTCCATTTTTTCTTGGTCAGTATGCACACTGTTCATCTCATAAGCTCTATTAAAATAACATATGTATACTTATAAACAATTGAGGGGGGAAGAAGAAAAAATGAATATAAATCCATTTACAACATTCTTAAAATAAAAGTTTACTAAACAAATAATTATCAAATATCTGCTTTATACTAACGACTATAAGCAAAAATATAAATCTATTCTGGATTTGGAATGCATATTTTTATTTATTGTGTATTATTCTATGTTACACTTGTAAAAGGGGGGAAAAAAGAGGGGTACACAAAATCTAAATTTCTTGGTTTCTTTCTTGAATATATCATAAGTTTTGAAATTTAATTTACAAAGTAATTTTCACTTTTTCATTTCAAGAAAAAATGTTTAGAAAGAAATTATTTTTGATGATAGACTCAGAGCTAAGCTATTTTATATTCAGATATTGACAATAACATTTTAAATCATTAATGTATAAACAAATGAAAAATATAATAAATAAATAAGTGAAAATACAATAATTTTTCTTTTTTAAAAATAAAAGCAAATATCTTTTCACATACGGCATATTGAAGTTCAAAATCTGCTTATACAATATATTAGTCAAAATAATATTTTGATAAGACTAAAACTAAAATATTTTGCCAATACTTAAACAACCAGCACAGCATGTATGATTATTATTTGCATATAAGAATCATTTCAAAATGGTTTTATCTATAAATTTCAAAGTCACTTTGCTTTCTATCAGTTTGAAAAAGCTCTGTTAGTATAATAAATTTCTAAATAAAACTGAAAATTACAGAGATGATTCTAAGTTAGAAAAAAAAAAATTAAGAGTTAAAACAAAAATTAGAAAAAAAAAAAAAAACTATTAATGAAGAAATTATTAATTATCTGTTATTATCAGAATTAAATTATCTGTAACATATCATGATATTAGGGCAGGAACTGAAATTACAGAAATCTATTCCAATGAACTTGCAACATATTAAATTTTAGTGCTTTCTAATTACCTGCATCTCCATCAAAAAATAGTATTGATGAGACACTACACCTTGTCAAAAAAAAATACTTGTGGCAACTCACGATGCCACCAAAAAGTACGTATATGATAACACACATAAATATATAGTAGCCCCCAAATTGCTTCCTCCGGGCATTTAGTCAATGCGATTGCAGATTATGAATCCTCCTATAGAGATTTTAGTACAGTATTCAATTGCATACTGCACTTTCCATTGCTTTATCAGAATCTTGGACTGGACTTTCTGTACATGTAAAGTGTGTGGCTTGTTTAAAGCCATCACGAGCCTCTTCTCCTCTTCTCATTTTAGGATTTTGGTGGCAAAGTTATGTGCAATTCCGTATTTCTGCAATTCGATGATTTTTTTTTTTTTTTTTTTTATTTTTCTTTCCTTTCTTTCTTTCTTTCTTTTTTATTTTTATTTATTTATTTATTTATTTATTTATTTTTATGAAAATGGATCACTGAGTACACAGAGAAGGTAAAAGTATATTAAATCAAGATGTGTGCATGTAGTGTATGGAAATGAAGAAGAAAGAAAATTGGTGCCACTGGATGTAACTATGAAACAGATGTAAAGATACTAAGGTACTTATGTATTAATGCAACCATCCTGGCGCAGTTTCGTGTTTGTTTACAGAAGAAAAAGGTGATTTGATAAATTTTCAGATTGCAACTTACAATTAATATGGTTAGCTAAAAACTGTTATGTGCATGACTGGCACAGTTTGAAGGCTTCTGAAAATTTGGCGATTTCTACTATGATGAATATGTAAGTACTAATACCGGAATAAACATTTCTTTCTAAAGACAATAACGAGTTTAAGATTGATCTCCAAATTTGTCCACGAGTTTAAGACTGATCTCCAAATTAGTCCACGAGTTTAAAACCTCTCTGTGGGAATGAAAATAATCAGAAAGTACTTAAATTTCTTATGATAACTGTTATTAAAAAAAAGTGATGTACAAATTATTGCTTTAGCTTGCTAATTTAAGCTCTTGATTTGTAAATATATTATAATTCCAATAAACCCACTGAAATTATTTTGAAGTTTAATAACCAAATGACAAATGCTAAAAATTAACTGTGAAAAAAAGTTCAAAATTTTAATTTATGAAAGTAGATTTAAATATTAAAACTCTCACAAATAGAGTTTTTGTTGTTGATAAGGTAAGAGATTTATTTTTCACTTCTATGAAAAAAGGAACAAAATTATGATAATCATATATTCTGTAAAAGATACATAATCTAAATTTAAAGAATCTTGATTTCCTAAACTTTCTCAAAAGACAACACTAAACACTTTATTTATTTCTGAAACTTCAAAAATAAATACAGGAAAGAAAAAGAGTAAAATAAATTTCCCATTGATGAAAAATAAATATTTAAAATAATTTTTTGAAAGAAAAAATAGAAAAGTAACAAATTACATAATGATACAAAAAGAATATGCATTCCACATTTAAATTGTTTTTTAGATACCTGAATTTATACAAATCAGCAAAATGTAATAAATCAAAAAACATTATTGATTTTTAAAATGATATTTAATTCAGTCGATTTTTATCATTTAATATCTAAGATTTTATAAGTTTTAAACTTCATGACAACCTAATGTAAGAAAATTGAAAAATCTCTTAAAAAAATTTCATGATTCAAATCCTTGAGAAATACAACAATTTAAAATTTTTATTCTGAGAGTATTAAACAGAATTCTTATTATTATGATATCAATGACTCACATAATATTATAGCTCTGAAAATTACAAATTTACGAAAGGAAAATTTAAAATATTTTTTCAAAATAATATGATACATCTTTCTTATAAAGAGATTAAAATTATTCTGAAAGTCGAATGAGAAACTTAACGTATTTAAACAAAATTTTATCTACAACTAAAAAGCAAATATAAATTATTTTTCTTGGAGAAAATAAGTAGGGGGGGAAAAGTTAATAAGAAAAACAACTACAGAACTTACTTTACTCTGCAATCTACTTCTAGACTGAACTGTTTACCTAAGTCATTTCATTGATGTTTTATTCAGGTCTTTTCCCATTCATGTAATAGTAGAAAAGCCTACAAGAAAAATATATAATGAAAAAAGAGCTTAATATTATTTCCCACACTTAAGATGTCCTTAAAACTTTCAGTTTCTTATAAAATCGATCTATTTGTAAACATACTTAACAATTAGTTTAATAGCATACAGAACTGATACAGAGATTAAGAACCGTACAAAAAATTAGTATTATTTTACATTATTTATTTAATTATTAAAAAAGATGCGCAAAAATATCACTAAAATGCATCAACATAAGTATTCTGATTGTAAATGCGGCACAGTACCAATTACTTTTTAATTAAATTAAAGGCCACTATGTAACATATCTTATTTAAGGAATTATTTTCATTAAATAGAAACTTGCTATGTATTACAGCGAAACTAAAATTAGAGATAACATGACAAACCAGCTGGTTTGGCATACTATCATCTTATGCAGCTGCCATTGTTTATACTTTTATGTAAATACTAGAACTAATCAAACCACTCTTCGAATGTATTTTCTTAGGTTTCGGAATAATACAATTAGAATACGCCAAAATACTACATTTTCCCTAACTTATTCTTACATTCTTATGAAATAACCCTACAATTTCCTCCCCAAAATATATAATATACCTTGAAAAACACGATAACCAACGATTCAGCTGTCACAGGAGATGTCTCTTTAGCACAGTAGAATATAAGCCTGAGATTCTTCACTCCTGTGCAATTCAGGGTTGCTATATTGACGTCGGTTATGTTGTCATAAAAAAAATCATCTTAATCGCCAAAGTCGTGATATGAAAAATCGCTATCAATTTCTTGCAAACGGTATATAGTAAAATTATAAAATATCAGAAGAATTGTTTACAAAAATATTGATGCTGTTTAATTTTTTTATTCTTTGATTTTATCCTTTGATTAGATAGCTAGAATATGGAAATAAAATGTATAGGTCCGTCCACTTATTGCCCAAATCATGACAAAAATAATATTATTAATGAAAGAAAATGAATAAAATACAAGCAAATTTAAATTATCACGAATTTTAGATATTATAAAAAGCAAACATCATGAGAGGCGAATGTTTTGCAGATGAACTTCCTGATTCAATTCGGTGAAAGCATAGTAACATTCCTGAAGATATTCCAGAACTTAAAAACAGCAAGGTTTTTACAGCCGCAATTGAAACATTTCTAAACCTTCAAAATTCAAACTGGCTATACAACTTATATGGTTAAAATGATACCTGAATTTAACAAACATTCTCTATTCGTATAAAGCAAAAGGTTTATCTAAATATATATGTTATTTTAAAAATTTTTATTTGGTATTTTTTAATTTGAATTTTTTTATATATAATGTAATGTAATATTTTTTTTAATCACCTGAACACATTCTGAAGTATTTTTCTTAAGATCCTTTTCCATAAAATAAGTCTTGATTTTTTAGTTAGCTACATTGTTTTAAAATACATTTTATTTTCATTTCAGTATGATATCTTTATGTGGTGCACGAATTGGAAAGCTATATAAATAGAAACTTAATTTTGAATAAGAATAAATTTTCTTTGAGATGTTAGAAAACGTTGTAAATCACATGACATTTGTCGCCAAAATGAGCGAGATGGTCCTAATTGTAGCATTTTATATACCGTACGCAGCAATACTTTCGTACGGGTTGTTCTCCTCTCTCCTGACCTTGAGTTTGGCTCTTGATCTTCTGTTTTTATCGTTAGACTACTGGCGTATATTTTTATAATTATCGATAATAATTATACAAACACAACAGTAACGGAACGCATAGAAAATTATAAGCGATTCTGTAATATGAATTTAAGAAAATGTGTTTATAATATCATGACGTCATTTATCGGAGTTTAATTTCCTGTCATTTGTGTTGTCATAGCCTTTGACAGTTGGTAATATTAAACATGTCTGTAAATTTGTCAAAGCATCGAAATGCTTTGCTTGAAGCTTGGAAAGAAGTTGTTGACGATAAATCTCCCACAGATTGGTATAGTTTTCAATACATTATAGTATATTGCATATTTTTCGTTAGGAATAATAGGCTTAGCTAATCTTCGTTTATCGAAGCCGGTGTTTTCATATCTTAAATTAAATTCTGATTGATGTCTATAAAGTATAATTTAAAAACTGAAATTCAAAACAAAAATTGTATTTTTATAAGAATCGATGTTTTGTGATTAAATGGCCTTAAACGTTGTATATTTCAGGGCTCTGTTTGGTTATGAAAAGCAGTCTAATGACTTATATGTCGTTGATAAAGGAGGTGAGATTAAATAGGAATGAATTAGTACTCTTATGTAATTTGTTTGAATATTTATTTGAAATGTTTATAATTTATATAACTGCAAAATCTAAGTAAAAGTCTGTACATAATGTTTACACTGTAATATTTTTACTTTTTTTTTAATACCATGATATATATACTAATTTGGAGTTCTGAAAATTATCTAGATGGAGGGCTGGAAGAGTTAGTTGATGAGTTAAATAGTGGAAAAATAATGTATGCTTTCTGTAGAGTTATAAGTCCCACTACTGGCCTACCAAAGTTTGTCCTCATAAACTGGGTAAGCATTCATGATAATTTTATCATTTAACGTTGTCCTGATATAATTGATTAGCAGTAAATGTTAATATTTTTCAGGTTTTGTATAGAAGTCATTTTAAAAATATTTCACTAAATATTTTTTTTAAAAATTTAACATCTACAAATCTTCATCTCCTCCCACACACATTTCTTAAGAAACGGTTGATACTTTGGTGTATATTTCACACTGTACCATATTAAGGGGCAAACTGTACATGTTACTGCCTACATTACTAGGCTTAATGGGATGCTGAAAGTTATTATTTGAAAGAACATCAAAGGTACCGTCTGCTAAAATGGGAAAATATCTTTACCCACACTGATGCAAGATAGATATTTTCTGTTTCGTAGAATTTATTAATATTTTGGGGAAAGTGCAGAATCACCGACTGCTTGGCACGTTTTTAAGAAATGCACATGCTCGATATCCATGTGCACATCGACCTATTTTCACTTGAAAAAAATCCCAGAATTATGCAAAAATGGCATTGCCCACTACCTTGACTATATCCGTGTACACATCAACCTATTTTCACTTAAAAAGTCAAAGAAGATTGGCAAAAATCCAATTCTTCTTACTCTTGTAAAAAACGCCAAACAAATAAGTGGGCGATTCTGCACTTTACCCAAAATTTTTTGCTTCCAACTTACTATTATTATTTTTTAATAAATTATATCAACATTAGAAAAGTGTCTTTGGTGTCTTACCAAAAGATTTAGTCTTTTACTTTAATTTATGTAACTTCTTATTTTCATTGAGACCTGCTCATGATAAAGGACTCCTATGTGTAAAAAATAACCATATGCATCTCTCTTTGGGAGTTAGCATATGAAATTTCTGTATGGAACCCTTGTCAATAACAGAGATAACTACAGGATAAAATAATTAACATGAAAGTAGATTCAGAGTTAGTGGTTGAGAAAAGATATATTGTGTTACATTATGTGTATCATTCACATAATATGATAAATGTTGCAGTTGTGCAAAATACAGAAAGTTTTAACTTCTGCATAGCTGTACTAATAGATGGTTCTCGTAAGGTTGTCATCCAGCAGAGCATGAGATCTGTATCTTTCAAATTAAATCAAAAAATCCATAACAGAGTGATTTAAGAGCAATAAGTGTATTCCTCCATAATTTAAATGGCACTTTACTTTTTAATTATGTATTTTACTGATGTAATTTAAAGCATTTTTTTTTTTTTTTTTTTTTTTTTTTTTTTTTTTATAAAAATTTGTTCAATTGTTGTTAATAAAGATATCTCTTATGCCATATATTATGCATCTTTCAGAATTATTTGGTTTGTTATTTTAACTCAATAATATCTCTTATGTAATTTACAAGGCATCTAGTTAACGAGATTTATGATGTATCTAGTAAATTATTTTTTTAAATATTTGCACCTTTACAATATTTTTTCTTTTTACTAAATTAAGCTTCAGAATATATTATGATTTTCAAAATTCTAAGCTGTATTGTTTACTCATGTATATTTAAAGTAATGTCCAATACATTGCAATTAAACTTGGACCTGTCTGTAAGCAATTGTTTAAAGAAAGGCTTAGTTTGTTTTTAAACTACAGTTAAAAAACTTTAGGAATATTAATATCGGTTCTCACAGCTGCTGAATGTCAAATAAAATACTCTTCCTCATCCCTAGAACATTCTTCATCAATTCAGTTATCTGTTGATCTTTAATTATGTCCTTAAGTTCATTTGCTAACCATTTTGGGTAGAGTAGACTTTAAAGTACCCCTTGTATTATGCCGAAGTTGTTGTTTGATTTATCGCCAAGTTGTTGTTTCATTTATGGTAGCCTGAGTAGTTGAATGTTATAGAAACCCTATTGTGACGTAATCGGGTGCAGAATTCTGGGAAATTTTGAATCATGGGATGTTTTGTGGTGTGTGTTGGTTTGATTCTTTAGATGGTAAAATGGCCGGATGTAGTAAGATTAATTTGAAGTTTCTGTACGATTTGGAGCGAAAGGGGAAAAGAGCTTTAATTGACTGTGTAAATGAAGGTTTACTTAGGAGCCATTATAAGCGTCTTGTATGTAGGGAGGATATGCGTCTAGTCGAACGTAAAAACTATTTAGATGGATTTGAATGAGTTTGTAGGAAGAAAGGTTCAGATGGTCACTATGTGAAGCGTTCGATCAGAAAGAGTACCTGGTTTGAAAAAAGTCATTTGAGTATGATTGATTTTTATGTGGCTCTGGGTATACGAAACGAACTCAAAAATCATGGTAAGTGAATATTTGCCTTTGGTAGTGCTTAAATTTATAACATGTTTTTCTTTTTTTATGTTATCTTATTGTTTGGTTTAAAATTTATTTAATTGAGATTATGTATTTTTTGTTTGCCTATATTGTAGAATTCAGTGCTCCTTTGACTTTGTAAGTGAAAATATATCGATGTGTACATGGACAAAGTAAAGGGAGTGTGCAATGCAAGTTTGTGCAATTCTGTGATTTTTTTTTAAAGTGAAAATAGGTCGACGTGTACATGGATAAAGTCAAAGGAGTGCGCAATGCCATTCTTGTACAATTCGGGGATTTTTTTTTTTAAGTGAAAATAAGTCGATGTGTACATGGATACCGAGTTTGTCCAGTTGTTTGTCTTGTTACTTTGGCTTTGTGTAGCGGCGATTCTTGGCACAAAAATCTCTGCTTCGCAAGCCAAAATAATGAGTCAAAGAATTGCACAAAATCGGTATCCATGTACTGCCAAAAATCGCCAAGGGGTACCCTAAACTATACTTTTACCACCATTTTCTATTTTAAAAGTACTTTTTAAAATCTTCAAACCTTCTTTTGGCCAAATAAAAAAATGTGGTAAAAGTTTACAATTGGGTTCCCCTTGTTTTTTGTGATTCTTGTTTGAAGCCAAGATCGGCGGCAGAATGGCACAATTTCAAGATGGCCGCTACACAAAACAAAAATAAAACATCATAGAATTGCACAAACTCTGTGTCCATGTGCACATCGATCTGTTTTCACTTAAAAAAAATCCCAGAATTGCACAAACTAGGCATTACGCACTGCCTTAAATTTGTCCATGTACACATCAATCTATTTTCATTTAAAAAAAATCAGGAAGCTGAAACTAAGTTAAAACTATCATGGTAACCAGAAATGAGATTTCAGGCCCAAAATTTTTAAAAATTTGTCACTAATCGAAGGGGCACCCAATTCTACACTAGAGCCAAAAGTTAGTGTTCTTCATAACAAGGTTCAAGGTTCCCATAGCAAGCAAGTTTTGGCTAATCTTCCTATGTGGGGTAAGTTGGCGCCAAACTATTTTTGGCGCAATGAGAGAACTAAGATGAGATATTTAAACATAAACAGAATTGTAACTTTTAAGTTTTGTAGTAGTGAAAACCGTTATCTTACGTAAACAGAACAGAAAAATGAGATGATAAAATACTAGATGAGGAAAATAAAGTCCTTAAGCTTTGCAAGTAAAAACATAGTCCTGTCTATGTAATTTATGATAAAATAGTATAATGAATAATAATAAATTATATAATAAATTCATTGGACTCCAATTGTCAGCCAAGTAAATATATTCAAATTCATTAACAACGGATGCATCATAAACTCGCTAAAATATACAAGTTACTATAGTCGTGGAATTCAACAAACTAAGCAACTTTCCCTCAAAACTTTAAACATTGCACGTCTTTTCCAAATGGAAGAAGTAAAACTGAAAAAAAAGTAATTAACTGACCCGGAAAACATTAAGTAAATAAAATTAAATGAAAACATTCGTAAATTATAAACTTCATTTCATCTGAAATCAACATTCTCCCACCAACAACAGCTTAACCTCCTGCAAATATTAAACAGTAAAACTTTTAAAAACAAACACAGTATTTCAAAATTAAATTTAAAAAAAAAACTTCTGGGAGAATCAATCATGGAAATAAATCTCTAGGTTTGCGACAGGAAAACATGCAGCTGGAAACTGCAACCAAATCAAAATCTCGCCAAGTTTGGCGCTCACCCCGATTATGGAAGATTAACCCAAGTTTCCTATCTTCCATCTACAAACTTCAAATTACTGTCAAATTGTTTTTTAGAGCAACATATTAGAAGCTATATTTCTAAAGATTGTACATTCCATAACATTTGCATTTTGGTTTTAATGCTAAAATTTATGTATACTACATATCCTTGAATCATTTCTCCAAAATTATCTTGTATTTCCTACAGTGTAAGCCCCAAAATAGTTAGGATGCAGTTTAACTTTTTGATTATTGCATTGTGCTTTTGACTCTTTTTGACTTACTTTTCTCTCTTTTGATGACTTTATCACTGCTCCTATTAAAATATGAATAATCTTCATTTGAGTCATTTCATGCATCAGCTAAAATTAAACCCTTTTGCTTAAAAATATTTTGAATGTGTATACTAGGAATTGCAATGGATGTGGCAGTAATAATTTCAGTAACTAATACTTCTATCTCAGTATATTTTGTAAGGTTATTCCCATTTCTTAATTCTCAATTCTAACTTCACTACATGGTATGTTTTGTTTATTGCTTTCAAGGACCAAAAACCATAAGCAGATAATCTTTCCTTTCAAATAATATTAATTGTAAAGACATTTGCCAAAGATTTTGTAATCCGAGATCTCTCACAGCCCTATCCATGAGCACTGTGCAAAGTTTATATTTTTCTTCTCAGCAAGCCACCCTGTACAAGTTTGAAATAGCACTCCCTTTGACCCGTAGTTAGATGAACTGCATCGAGACACTAGGTTTAAATTCCTCTTTGCCATTTCCTATATAACTGATTTATTGTTGTTTTCGTATAGTAAATAGTGATGAATTAAGCTGTTGCAGTTCTTACATGCATAAGTTAAGTCTTACAGAATCGGCCATGGAATTTTGAAGAACCGCTGAATCATTGATTATCTTTTTGGGAAAAATTTATTTCAGGGTACTCCTTGATGTAATGTGATATTTTTGACGCCATTCCTGTTTACACGTAATGTCCTTTTAAGTAAAATGGCGTCCAGAACATAATTAAAACATGAAAAAAGTATAATCTCAATAACTTGCAAAAAGTAAAACAAGGAAATAACATGAAAATGGAAATACATGTTATCTAATCTGTGCAGTACAAAAATTAAATATTGACTAACCTTATTTAGAAACTGTGTCTTTGGTGTGCAGCACACAAAATTCCTTAACAGCATAGAAAAACTTTAAACTTATCTGAACTAGAATCTGTATACTGCCGTTGTCACATAAATTCACAAAAGTAAAAAAAAAAAATATCCACCATAGTGACAGACTGTCGGTGGTATTTCTTTCAAAAATCCTTCTTTATTACACCCCATATATCTTTAATAGTGTTCATATGGACTCTGGTTTCCAAATCCTTAAATATCACTGTGTAATTTACTTTAAGGTGAACCTAAGCCATTTAAACCTTCATTTACACACCAGTCAACAAGTGCTTTCATTCCAAATTGTACAGAAACTTCAGGATAATATTACCACCTGCAGCCATTTTACGGTGTAAAACATAAAATAAGCGACGTACTTCCTAACCGACATCCAGCACAGAAATAAACCCTAATAAATATTCTTCAAAGTAATCAAAATCAGCGCTATCACACATTACAACCAATAACATCATAATAGGGTTTCCAAATCATATACCATAAAACACTCAGGTTACCATAAGTAAAACAACTTGGAAGTTTATTTATGGTAATTTTGGATTACCCATTAGTGATAAACCAAGGAGTACCCCAAAATATAGACTACCCATCGTTTTTTTATTTAAATTTACTCTTTGGAATTCGCACAGGTCATGGTCCTTACTGTTACGAAATATACAGTGTCTTTTTAACATTTCCAAACTCACAGTTGATATATTTTGATTAGTACTAAGCTTTTTATTTTCAAATTTTCTGAAAATATTTTTAAATGCACTACTAAAGAGCTGATAACTTTGTCTTACTCACAGAAACATGTGCTTTCGAAATTCTTTTGAGTAAAATGGGTATCAATAAAGTACTAACCTCTTAATGCCCCTAATTTTGTTTAAACTCCTAATGCCTAAACTTCTGATATTCATATCGGCTTTATCAAATAACTTTCTTAATCCATTTAAATAACTTGTACTTCTAACAATAGGTATTTTAAGTAACTGATTCAGATGGATGGTGTTAATATTCTCAAAACTGTGTCATAATTTTCTTCTGTTAATGGCAAACCATTTATATAGTCAAATGCTGTACATCCTAAGTATGACATTAAATAATTAAGTTTATCCATTTATGTAAGATTGCTGTTATTACGAATACTACATTCAAACTGGTTATGGAATTCCACCCATGAAGCAGAATCATCATAATATTTATGTATAATTAATCTAAGAAGTTTAACTGCATTGATCTCTCTAAAAGTTAGGTTCTCTGGTGTAACTGGAGAGTAGAAAAGGATGCATTATTTATGTTCATATCATCTTCCATTACTCTATCAATTACATTTATTGTTTTTTGTTTCAAAAGATAATCTTTTCCAAATATTCCTCTGACACAGTAATTTCATTTTTTATATTATTAACATCATGAAGACTTTTGATTTCATCATTGAAGCATTTTAAATTAAATTCTTTGTCTATTATTTGCACTTGAAATTCTTTTAAGAGATTTACTTTATTTGTTGCATTGATCTCGCTATAATTTTCAACAACAAAGTGTTCAGTCTGGTTAATTACAGAAGATCGTAACAGCACTACATTCCTTTCTAAACTTAACTAACTCTGACATTTTACAAACAATTCAAATATTGAACAAGGATATCCAAAGCAAATCCTACCTCCACTTCAGACCAAATCCAAGATTCAACCAGTTTCAATTTAAATATTCCCATAAGCAACAACGAATGCTTGGGACTAATAACACTACAATTCTTCTTCATATCCCCTCAGGATTCCTTCATATATGCTTATTTTTAATGTGCTTAAGCACATTAAAAATATATTTTGGATAAGAACCTGTTGAAAAAATTAGTAATATGGAAATAATAACATTATTTTGGGAACATAATTAAAAATAATACAAGGATAACGTACAGTGTGTCTGTCTTCTGTGGAATCCCTCCCCCTTCCTTTTGAGATTTGTTCATTCTGCCATTTGTTCTCGTAATGAAATCTTTGTCTTAAAAACTTGGTTGCTCTTTTTGCATTTTGTTCATGATTACGTTTTCCCATTAACTCTTTGAATTTAAATCACATCAGATGAGGTTGTCATTAGCCATATAATCATTTTCAGAGCATAAATTTTTGACATGTAGTATCTCTGAATAACAACTGATTTTTTACTGTCATTACTAAAGTGCATATTATCTTTAGTAACATCAGTAATGACAAGGGAAAGAGTTTTTGTGCATAGTATCACATAGAAAAAGATCTATCTAGAAAGACCAAGAGCTATGAAAATAGGCACACACATTCTTGAGAATGGTCCACATGCATCTCCAAGCAACTTTTTGCAGGTTTTTTGTGTTTACATTTGCATTATGATATTGAACGGATTATTGCAGAATTTCAAATGCAAAGAGAGAGAATAGTTAATATATACTATTAACTTGCACAAAATACTGCAAAAATAATTATTTAAGAACAAAAATACAGATTGGTTATAATTAAAGATTTAGACATACATAGAGCTCATTCTGGTAGACCTATTTTGTTGAAATATGCTATGTGGATGGTGGGCAAAAGAAATCTGCAATAAAAATGGACCAACAGATGGCACTGTTCATGCAATGTAGAAAGGATGTTATGTAATTTTGGAACATTTTTAAAAAACCTGATAATCAGTGCCATAAAATCGTTCTACACCATACCTTTAGAGAAAAAAGATTGAGCTTTATTGATCAAGTGGTTTTATCAGAATGGGTGTAATTTTTCAACTCTATGAGAATATTTATGCCTGAAAGTCTTGTGAAAAGAGCATACATTGAGGCAGGGTTTGAAAAATATAATTATTAAATTTGAAGAGATTGGAAAGTTGTGTGTGCTGTAAAGAAGAGGACTGAAATAATTTCAAATGAAATTGTGGAAGAAATCACTCAGGCTCTCATCCCAAGATCATTCGGTTCTCAATATTCTTTGACGAAGTGCTTTCGAGTGCTGTCGCATGATCTTTCCCTTGATTGATCAAAAGGTTCTGCAATGTAGTGTAAAGTGGTAGTCATATAAAATTCAAGTTACTGAAAGAGCTGCAACCTGCGACACGAAGAAACACACTAATTTTGCTAGTCTTCTTTTAGGCGCAATGGCTGTGGAACATTTTATAGTTGCATGAGTCGTATGTTATCCTAGATCAAGCAGTTAATATTCAAAATGGTACTTTGGAATTATCCTGTTGACCTGTACACACTCACGAAAATGCGCAAATTCTTTGGCATCATCATAATGAAAAGTAATTTCCAAAATAAACATTTTAACCCTCTGAGCGTTACGGGTTTAGCCTTGAAATTTCAAAGCTCCTCAAAATGTCATGAATAAGTGATATTTTCTTGATTTTAATTAAAAAATGACTCTTTCATTTTGTACCTTGATTCCTTTTCTTCCAATATACATCCAAACTGAAATCAGATACATTAAAAGCTAGCAGAAATTTTCATGTATAATGAATGTGGAAGGCAAACTTCTGTACGGAATTTTCCGGCCTTAACGCTGAGAGGGTTAAACACATTAAATTTATCAAATGATAATAATAACAAAAAAATGTAACTATAAGAATATGTAATAAAAAAGTGTAATGAAAATAATCAAAACAAAGTAAAAACCTGCATTTTTTTATCATTACACATCGAATTATTCTTAATCTAACCCTATATATTATTATAAATCATTTTGGCAGCCAAAAATCCTTGATAGCTTTTAAAGCGCAAACAGAAAGTCATTATCCTTGTGCATTCTCTGCCACATAAATTTATTTACATACAAATCCAAGTGTTTTAAGGTTCTGCGGTATTTCTTGTTTCTTCATTTTGCCAAACCTTACAGTCATTCTATATTTTGTGTATGTGTACCAGTTTCAGGATTCGCAAAATGATATCGTCGATTTACTTTAAAGTGTTGGAATCCCACTGCTTTCAGTTCATTAGTTTTGTAACTATTCCACGAGTCTGAGAAAATTGTAGTTCTTTCTGCAATTTTTGAACAATTTTTTTGTTCAGCCATTAAAGTTACTGTATTTTGATTGGGAACCTGTATGATGAAAAACTCATTCGTCTCTCTGCAGAGTCCCTCAAATATCCATTGTTTTGGAAGAATATGACCGACTTGGTTTTTGCTCTTTGTAGCCTTTCATATATCTCTACAATTTTGTTCAGACCTTGTATTTGTTTTGAATCATGATGTAGAAGGCTATAAGTGCACACTTCCCTCATATAATTGTTCCAGGTAACAATTGTCTTTCCTGTTAAATCCAGCTGTTTTTCTTCCCATTCAGTTTATGTTAATTCTTGTGACCAGTAGTAAATAAACTGGAATGGCAGTCAGAAACAGGAGTTTTGAGCCCTCCAACCATGTGCCTTTTCAAATAGCTACTCATTTATTGCACCTCTTTACATTGCATCGCCATTGCTTATCGGTTTTGATATACAATGCCTATTGTAACCATTAACGCACATTTTCTTACAAGAAATGATTTTATACTATTGAAAATGTGCCACTCTTTGGTGTTAGGCAAATCCCAAGTCAAATCATTTTGCAGCGAAGTAAAAACAAGCAATGTATGTCAATACGCTTAAACTAACTCGCGTAGTCAAGGATTACACTGTTATTTGTGGTTATTGGCACAGAAGCTACTTTTTGGTGAGAATACTTAAGATAATCCCAAAGTATGAAAATGGTCAACCAGATAATCTTCAAAACTTTCTGGGGTACTGTTTGTCCTCACGGTGTGCTTAAATAGCCTCACATCCTGAGTACGTTACTGTATGGTGTGGTTTTACAGCTGATTTTATTCTTAGTCCCTTTTTCTTTGAGAATAACACTTCTCAAAACCCTTGAAGGTGTTCCATCATGGGTGCCCATCACTGCAAACTTCTTCACCAGCAAGTCATTCCTGTCTTAAAGAACGAGAATGTTTACAGACTCCTGTCTTTATGCAAGATGGTACACTACCTCACATTGCTGTACTAGTCAAAGTACTGTTACATGCCCACTTTGGAGATGATTGAGTACACTGGAGATTTCAAGAAATTTTCCAGCCACTTGGCCTCGTTCTTCAGACTTGAATCCGTATGACTTCTGGTTGTGGGGATCTGACAGATCAACTTCCAATTCATTGCGCACCACGTCTTCCCCCCCCTCGCCGCAGAGCAGCGTGAAATTGATAAACAGATTTCGGATTGGCTAGAGCAGTGTTTCTTAACCTTTTTGGCACAATGAACCACTTTAAAAATTTTAAATATGTCATGGACCCCTCTGTGAAAAAAAATTGCTTAAACATCATTCATTACAAAATATATTCTGTTTTATTATTTAATTATTTTAATATTTTTATTTCAATAGTATAAAAAATTTGAAGAAATTAAAATTTTTAATGTGAAGGCTGTTGCTGCTTTTCCTTGATTAACAGATTGAATCAAGGGATGGTTTTCGACAAAGCAACGCACATATCATGTTTGACATTCAGTCTGTTTTGATGTTTTGTTTTTATTGTGACAAGTGTGGAAAATCCCACTTCGCAAAGATATACTGTAGCAAACGGAATAATGGCTGCCATAGCTCGTTTTACAAGCAATGGATAGGCTTCTCTTAAAGAAGACCAAAACTCTCCAAGAGTTTTTGAATGGAAATCCATTTTTAACAAGGATTTTGTTTTCAAATCAATTAGCTCATCTTTGGCAAGGTTCATGTCATCGATACAGTCAATATCACACAGAAAAGGATTACGAATCCACAACTCATCTTTTATATTTATTCCATTCGAATTGAAATATTTTTCAAATGAAATTTGAAGTACTTCCAGGTGTTCACAGATTTCATTTTTCAAGTTATTTAATAACTAACTGTCTTTCCGAGATCCATTTTTAAAAAGCACTTCGTCCAACATTTGAAAGTTTGCATATATCCCATTTTGAATTCTAATTTTCAAAAGTGACATTTTCAATAAAAATGCCTGTAGTTTCTCAGTGGCATCTATAATTGTTGTATCAGGCCCTTGAATTGAAAGACATATATCGTTCATGTGGTTAAAAATGTCTGCCAGGTAAGCCAATTTACATATAAAATCTTTTTTCTTGAAATATTCGAAGAGTGAGTTTTCATTTTCTTCTAAAAAAAAGTGATACTTCTGTCTTCAACATGAAAATTCGTTTCAAAACCTGCCCTCGTGACAGCCAGCGCACTTCTGTGTGGTACAGAAGTACCTCATGTTCTGCGTTCATTTCTTGACACAGTGTTTTAAAAAGACAATGATTAAGAGCTCTACTTCTAATAAAATTCACAGTTTTAATAACTATTGACAATACTTCTTTTAAGCTGGTTAGAAGAGTTTTTGTAGCCAGTGCATGTCTATGTAAAAAACAATGTGTAACAATAACATTAGGAGCCTCTTTTTTTTTTACCAAATGGGCAAAACCAGATTTATTGCCAAGCATCGCAGGTGCTCCATCCGTACAAAATGAATTAAGTTTTTGTTTCCAGTCGAAGTCCTGTTTGGAAAAGAAAACATTTAAAATCGCTAAAACATCAACTGCCTTTGTAGTTTGCAAAAGAGGCTCACAAAATAAGAATTCTTCTTTGATAATATCAGCAGACACCATGTAACAAACAAAAACAAGAAGTTGACTACAATTCGAGATGTCTGTAGTTTCATCCAGTTGCATACTAAAGGGAAATGGCAATGCTTTCAATTCATCGATGATTTGTTTCAAGATATTGCAAGAAATTTCAACTATTCTTGAATGTATCACATCCTTGGACAATGGAATAGCCTCAAGTTTTTTTTTTTTTTTTTTCTCTGTTCCAGTCCACAAACTAATTCAACCATTTCCAGCGCACATGGCTTAATTAATGTCTCTCCAATAGTATACGGTTTCTTACTTTTGGCAATACGATATGCAACTCTGAAAGATGCCTCAACCAAAGGTTTTTGTGAAATACCAAATCCAAGTTTGGTTAATGTTCCAGATTTTGAAAACTGGTCTTTCTTCTTTGTAACAAAATCTAGATCTTTAGATACATTTTCAGGATGAAGAGATTTGAGATGCTCTATCAGTTTTGCCGGTTTCATACTGACGTTTGCCAAAACTTTTTCACACAGAAAGCATTGTGGCTTTTCAACACTGTCCGATTCCTTCATGCAGCAGAATCCATATTTTACATAATTTTCATCATACTTCCTTTTTTTGGACATTTTGGACTACAAAAAATATCAAATAACCAAATGAAACATTAAGAACAAACATTAAGACACACAAAAAAAAAAAAAAAAAAAAAAAACACTTGAAAAAAAAAATACTTTAATTACAACTTATGAAAAAGTAAAACAAATATTTTGTTTTAAAAATTTGCTATAACTTTGCGGAACTGATTTTAACATCACTTTATTTCTAAGTGAAGTTCAAAGGCTACTTTGTGTTTCTAAAAATTTCAAATTTTATATGGTTTGCGAATGTTTTTTTTCTCGTATTGTGGGGGTCTCTATTATTGGGAAATGGCAGACAGACGGCTTACAGAGGTTGCCCGTGACAAAAAAGTTTGTTTTTAAATATTGATGCAGTAATATTTTTAAAAATTGGGAGCAGTCGGCGGACCCCCAAAATATGACCCATGGACTCCCAAGGGGTCCATGAACCACACGTTAAGAAACACTGCTCTATGGCAAGAGTTCTCAACCAGGGAAGAATGCTGTCAGCCTTTTATTGATGTGTTAAGTATTTAGTTTATAAATATAAAATACTACATTTATCCAAGTTGGCTTACAGTGGTTGCCCGTGACAAAAAAAGATTGTTTATAAATATTGATGCAAACATTTTAAAAATTAGGAGCAGTCAGCGGACCCCCAAAATATGACCCATGGACCCCCAAGGGGTCCATGAACCACAGGTTAAGAAACACTGGGCTAGAGAAACAAAGGATAGGCCTTTATCCATTTTTTGCAGCAATTCCACTTTTTGTTTGATGAACATCGAAACATATTTTCGCTTTGTAGAAATATTTGGGAGCTCCAGCATCGGAAATTCTATTTGACATAATCGAAAGTTCAAGCTTACTTTTATAAAACTGCTCTAACAGTCTGCAAAAAATAATAAGCCGGATCCAATTCGAAGATTAAGGAACAACACAATCTGCAACATTAACTAAAATAGATAATTAGATAATTTTAGTAGATACCGTCCGTTATACGTTAAACACGCATGCGTAAACGTATTATGCGCATGTGCACACGCATATGCGCAGCTATAAATGCCTATGCGTAGTGTGTAAACGCCTATTAACGTCAATGCGACGCATGCGCAGAAAGTTAGTAGCTTTGAGGTCTGGATTATGGGTGTTCGAATTCATGACTTTTGACTGTATATGCTAATTTTTACATTAAGCTTCATTTCTATATTTAGTCAATGCCGGGCTTTTCTGCACTTAGTGTGTAGAACAAACACTGAATGATATTTTTGCTTTCTTTCATAAAATAGAAAATTTTCTTTGGATTTCTTTTGTAAACTGAGAAAGATACTAATATGGGTGTTTTATTAAAACATGAAACAGGTATAGCAAGGTTGCCACCTATGCATCCATATAAACATATGTCAGATCTTGGTAACTGCTAAGCTTCTGTCTCAGTTGGAATTCTGAGGGAGATGGTCTGAATATCTTTTTCCGTACAGCCAACCTCTTAAAGAATTTCGACTCGCCATGTATTCTGAATGCCTCTTTGTTACACATATGGTATATACTTAAAAACATGCATGCCTTCTTCGGGATTAGAACCCAGGACTTTCAGTACGGCAATCAGTGTCACTAACTACTGTCATGTCAGCTTTAGGAATATATTAACCCTTTCCAGCATGCTACCTTTCAAAGTTGGAATTTCGGAGGGGGGGGGTAGAAATAGTAGGCAATTTAATCAGGCCTAGAGTAGTACACAGGTAAAATTTTGTAAAGGTAGCACTTACCATTTTAATTCTGTGAGTGTGCTTGAAGCAGGCTCACTTAGTGAATAGAGCTTCGAAAAGAGCTCTGAAGCAAGCATTGCTGGGAAGCGCATAATAGAGTAAAAGATTTTGCGTATGATTAAAAAACAGTAGATTCTAATTACCATAGCAGATAAGCAGTACCCAGGGTGCACCACAATAAGGCCTACTATTCTACACCCCCCCCCAAAAAAGCTCTTCATGGTTATATCATGATTACATGTGTATAAATGAAAAATGGTAACTTGGCTATATGATATTTACATTTCATATTTACACTTTCGTATATTTTGTCATGGGGGTACTTTTTAAAGCAAATGACACCACCTTTGAAAGCACAATCCAAAACTGCATGTTTTCCACATATACTGGGATCTGCATCAGATTCATTATCTGAAAAATAATGCATGATTCGATGCATACCAATGCAGATCAGATCATTATCTGAAGAATTATTCATTATCATATCTGTGTAAAATATGATAATATTTTGCACTTTCAATGCTTCAGAAATGGTCAGCCCTCTTCTATTCATTTATAAAATAATTAAAAGTCAGAGAAAATAAACTAATATTATATCTACAATTAAAGAAAATATAGACTATAAAATAAAATTAAAGAAACATCTACAACTACAAGCTATCAAAACGTAGAGCTAACAAAACTTCTTTCAATGAAAGCGAAAGAAAAAAAAAAGAGAACTGCTTTAGTGAAAAGTTAAAGAGCTAACTGATAAAATTACCCCTGACCTTCAGAAAATCACACCAACAACTCCTTATTTGATAACCAAACCTCCCCTCCAAAAACAACAACAAAAAAAAAGGGGGGGGAAAATGAAACACAGATGTGCACCTACCTTTCTGTTGTAGATGAGCTCACGGAAGAAAATATTGCAGCGAAACAAAGATACAGTTGTTGATCTGGTCCTGGTGTTTCAGTGAATCCACTCTGGGCACACCAGATGTTTGTCATTTGATTTTAGGCAAGATTTCAAGGTAAAAAGTTAAAACTAATATAAAATAAAGAGATCAGCATACAGCAAAATAAATAAATAAAAATAACATAGAAATTTCTTATCAAACAATTGCTTTTATATCCTAAAAAAAATCTGGGAAAAATGAGGGTCTTTAACTAAACATGGCTAAAATGTATGGACTGATTTGTGTTGTGCTGCCATCTAATACAAATAAAGAAGGTTAAAAGTAACCTATAAAGCCTTTTCCATTCAATTTTTCTGTGTGTACAGAGAGAATTTTTTGGGCACAATAGTGTTTCCCCCCCCCATTTGTAAAGGATATATATAGTGGCAAGGAATTCCTCCCCCCATGCAAAGATTAAGATAGTAGTGTACAACTTAGTTTGCCTTAGAGAATGCAGTGTAAAGTATCTTTGTTTTTAATGTTTCACATCAGTTTTGCATATATATGTCTATATTTATGTATGTATCTTTTCCCCCCTCCCAAGCAAGGAGAAGGTGCTCCCTTGACAAGAAAAGGAGCTTGTGCCAATCATGTGCTTGATGTAGCTAATTTTTTTAAGGTAAAATTATTGAGTTTTTAGTTGATAATTGAAATAATTGTTTTCTTATTAAAAGCTATATTTCTATACACACAGTCCTATTATTTTTATTATAAATTTAAATTGGGTTTTATTATGTATCAATTTATATATTTAAAAATATTTTTGTATTACATGCAAATACCATATGCATTGAGTAAATGTAGATTCAATTTTAAAATTTTACTGCATTTGTAATATTTGAAAAGTACTTCAGAATTAACCTTTGATGTGATATGGTTTGAATTACGTTATTACATTCTGGTTTTGTATGCACATGTAGGAATGCACTTGTATGTGAAAAAGGTGCGAATTACTCATTTTATATATTTATGTCATAGATTGACTTTTTAAGAGGGGGATTATCTTACTTTAAAAAGTCAATATAGTCAACTTAAATTGATGCCAAGACTTTTTTATACCTTTAAAACAGAATTCTTAGTTTATTTTTTACCTTCTTTTATAGGGTATTCATGTCACAATTAATGCGAGAATGGAAGAAGATGTTGAACCTTCACTAATCTTGGAAAAGGTTTCTAAGGCCTCCTCTTCTAATTTCAACTTCAAAGATCGGTCTGAACCAGTCGAAAATACTGCTCCTGTTGTAAGTGTTTAGACTTATTTCTAATATAAATTCTTTAAAGAATCTCAGCACTGATTGCTTGGATTTTTTTCAAAATAATAACAGAATTCTGTGTTGTACCTGTTGTGATTAAATTTATAAAATGTGTATTTAAACACAAAAGACTAACTTCTGAGTATTTGTCATTATAATTAATTCATCTTCTCTATCCATTTACAAGTATGTGTTGCACATGTATGCATAAAGAAAATCAGAGGCAAAGGTGGTAAATTTTATAAAATGAGAATATGTAATGAATGAAGGATAAAATAGTATTCTAAAAAAAAAAAAAAAAAAAAAAAAAAAATAGTGAAATAGTATTAGGAAAAGAAATAAAGCATTTTATATTTTAAAATTAGGGAAATTTCAACCTTAGAGTGACACTGATTTAGGCTGTAAATATGTGTTTCAAGGTAACTGGCATGAACTTCTTCAAAGAGCAAAAATACCTGGTCAGAATGGGTATTTTTTTGGGGGGGGATGTGCATGTGTGCTTTTTATTATCCGCAACCACAAGCAAACTTTTTAGTGACTTTGTAAATTGGGAAAAAGCTTTGGTAATTTTTGGGGCTTGTAAGTAGTGTTTTATTCATTAGTGAAATTTAAAAAAAATTATCAGAAAAATAGAAATTTCATGAAAAAAATAAAGATCTATACGGTCGATATTTACATTTCAACAGCCAGTAAAATTATGGTTAAATTTAAATTATGTAAAATTGTGTATTTGAGCATGTACGAGGGTTTCCCCCCCCCCAACCTCCACACAATATGATATCCAGGCAGGTGGTTGGTGTGCATAGTAGGCGACTGCGCATCTCCCCTTCCACGTGCTCTGCCACTGGAAATTTAATTCTGGAAGTTTAACACACTATTTCCTGTTGAGTTGCAGTCGCGTAAACATGGCTTTCGATATTGATTTTTCCACCAAGTGTGAATTGTGAGCTGTTATTCATTTCTTGCAAGCAGAGAAGAGAACAGTGCACCAGAAATTCATCGAAAAATGAGTGTATGGAGACAACTTTATGGGTAATAGCGTTGTTCGTGAATGGTGTTGAAAATTTAAAGATTAAGTGAATTATCGATGAAATTTCTGGAAGTTTCCAAGATCTTCCCTGTACTCTATCTTTACTGAACAGTTCTGCTACAGAAAAGTTTGCGTTTGCTGCATCCCACAGATGTTGACTGACGACCACAAAACTCGCTGAATAGCTGCAGCATTGGAGTTTCTTGACCATTAAAATACTGATGGAAAGGACTTTTTGAAATCCATTGTAACAGGTGATGAGACATGGGTTCAAAATGACATACTAGAAACAAAACGACAATCACAACAGCGGATGCACACAAATTCTCCAAAGAGACCCACAAAATTCAAACAAATCTTCAACAACCGTAAGGTTATGGCAACTGTTTTTTGAGACCAAAAAGGTGTGTTGCTTATGGAAGTTATGCAGCCTGGAACAACAATTAATGCAGATTCACATCGTGGAACTTAGCAATGCTTATGGAGAGCTATTCAAAACAAACGAAGAGACCTGCTGACTTCTGGAATTGTTCTGATTCACGACAATGCCTGTCCTTACAGTGCTTGTGTAGCCCAATGGCTCCTTCAGCAATTTCATTGGTACATTTTCGAACACCCACCATGTAGTCCTGACTTAGCGTGGAATGACTTTCATCTTTTCCCTGAACTAAAGCAGTGGCTTTGGGCGCAGTGCTTCCAAAATAACATGTAACTCGAAGGAACAGTCACAACTCCCTTCCAATCATTGGCGGGAACATTTTATGAAGAGGGTATTGCAAAGCTTGTTCACAGACATGACAAATGCCTCAGTCGTCAAGCTGATTATGTAGAGAAATAACCTGTATTATATATTACTTTCGGTAATAAAATCTCTTTTGTATATTCCTTTTCTTTATAGCCCATCGGAGGTTAAAAAAATAGCCTATATGTGGTATATGCATGTTATGGTTGGCTGGTGTTGCATGCATACTTAAAAATATATAAGGATATCAACAATTCTTTCTTTGTACACAGCAATCCTCGCATACACACTTTATTCTGTAGAAAGAACAGTGATAATTGCGAATCTGCACTACTATTTATCAATTGCAAAAGGGAACACACAGCATTCTCTTGTTCATGTCCAAAAGGAAAGCTGAGAAGAAAGTGAAGTCATTAAAAATGGCAGGAAACATTTATGGAAGCCAGGAAAATGGTGAAAAGTGCACAGCCATATCCTAACATCTCATTTGTGGCTCCTGTAATGTCAGTGGAATACAAAATCATGCTAAATGTCTAACCAATAAAAATAAAGGTACTTTCTGATTATCTGCACTGCTACCAAAAAATTCATGAACTCATTACAAACTTTGGAGAGCATTTGTGAAATTTTCCCTGACTATTATTTCATTAAGTTAATGGACAACAGGCAACAGCCATTTTCAAAATGGCAGCGCACTAAGAATTCCATACAAGAACAATTAAGATCTATTAAAAAAATAATAAGTAAACTAAAATTGTAACTTTAATTTGTAATAGACATTTAACTCTTCTTTTTAATTTAGTTATAGCTTTCTCTCCTAAAAATAGTAATTACTTATAGTGAACCATTCTAAACTGTGTCATCTGAAAATTAATCATTGTCATATGATTCTTGCATGATGCTAATGATATAAGTATTAACATAACGCTTCAGCCAATCGTAATATTAAAATTTCTGAACTGTAACTTAGAATAGGCAGTAAAGTGAAAGTTGTGTCTGGATCATTCTCAGCCTAGCTTTTGAAGCATAATTTAGATTTATTTTGTTGCTTCTGTGACCTACAAGCATGCTGTCTGTTTCTTTCTTCAAATATTCTTGAAAGATTAAAAGTATGAATGTAACTCATTAAGGAAAGCTGTCATTGCGTGCCAGTTAAACACGTCTGTACTAAAAAAAGTAATTTATAAAGAATAAAAAGTATTCAAGCTGCCACAATTGCTATAAATTCATGAACTGGTTTCATTATTAGCAATTATGCCATTAACTTCGAAGTCATCACACATATATATACTATATTGTTACAAATATTGTATTTAGTTAGCTATTTTTAGTAGAATTATGATTAAAATTGTTTTATTTCTCTGTACAATGCAATGCATGATAAATTTTCAGAGAAAACTATGCCGTAAAAATATGAGAGCACCTGTGTTTAACATTGAATAAATAAATGGATATCTCTTTTATTTGTATTGAAATTGAATAAATATAATTGACTACTGTGTTAGCTGTAACCGTAATTCCATCCTCTTGTTGGTTTCCAGAAATCTTGAGAAGCAAAGAAATTACTAGAACTCTTGCGCGACTGATTGAAAGCTTTAAAAAGCCAGAGAGAGACATCTCAGCTCCAGTTGTTTAGTTAGCTGCTGTTGTTATTGTTGATCAGATTAGCTTTCTTTGTGCTGTGCTTTGCATTCTATTTAACATTTTTATGTGTTACTGCGTGATATTGTGGACACTTGTACAAACATTTCTGAGAAAAATTCCACTGTTCTGTTATATTTCTTTTGATAAGAATAAATTTTATTAACCTTTTATTGGACTTGTGCATTCAATCAGTTACAAACCCATACGCACACAGCAATATATATATATATATATATTGCTGTGTATATATATATATATATATATATATATATATATATATGAGTGTGCGTGTTGAGAAATAAGTTATTTTCATATAAATTTTACTTTTCTCTATGACTAAATATGTTTTGATGCATTAATATAAATGTTTTAAAATCTTTACTTGTAATAAAAATTAATGCAAATCCTAAAGTAAAATTTTATTCATAAATAGATTAATAAAAATACAAAATAATGTGTAATTTTTACAAAATTTAGGATTAATACTTATGCAGATGAGATCTTCTAAAGAAATTTTGCATTGATGATAATTATTTTCCACTGATAATTTATTATTATTAAAGGAACTTTTTGTATCATGATAAGTCTGAATCTCTGAACTGCTTTATGCAGTATCATATTTTTGTTTTGCAAAGTATGATACTGATTTGTTTGTATTGTTTATACTTTAGGCAGTATCATATTTTGTTTTGCAATAAAATTCTGTGATGTATCCAATAAAAGTGTTTATCATATTTATTGTTATTTATTATTTTTTGTTAATTTCCATTTAAGCATAAGCTAAATCTCTTTGCAACAGAAGTATCATAAATATGAAAATTTTACAGTATAAAAAATATGAATTTGAAATTAGAAAGGCAGTGTGACTATTACTGCATTCTGAACAGAAATGACATTTTAGTAGTTCTCGATATCTGTATTTACATAATTCTCGATATCCATTGATTATAGTCTCAATAGTCCAATTTTTATTGTGGAACAGTTGCCTAGATTATCAGTTAATTTAAAAATGTATGTATGTATTTCTAATTTATATAAAGCATTTTATTTGTTACAGGGTAGTGTATACAAAAGAATTATGCCAACTAGAGAAATAAATCCAGCAGAAATTGAAAAGTTTTGGATGAAAGAGCAGGTATTGTATTTCTAATACCATTATTTGTAAGTTTTGAACAGATCAGAATCCATTATCGTTATAGGGTGGTACAGATAAAAGTAGCTTGGAGAGCACACAGTTCAAGTGAAAATGAAGGTGATAAAGGCATGCAAAAGATGCTGAGAGTGTGAGCATTTATATCTTTGCATTTTTAGATCATGAATACCAGGTTGTTAAAGGCCACAGCCTACCTGGTGAGATAGGATATAGTAAATTGTTCTACTATGACTCTTGAAGGGTGTAAGGATTGGTGCAATGCACTTTTTTAGTGCCTCTCCCCTCCACACAAAATAATAATAATGTACTGAAAAGTTCAGAAATTTAAATGGACAGCTGGCAACAAGTTAGCCATCGCCTCCACAGATAATCCTGTCATATCAAATGCTTTGAGGATGTGATCCAATGAATTGTAAGCTATATAGGCTGTTGCTGTATCCTGTTAGAAGTAATTGTTTGTAAGTTCCTCATTTATTAATTGATTAGCAAATAAATGCTATTTATTTGTATTTACATAGCTACTTTTATTTTATCACCATGTGTAACTTAGAACTTTTGTGTGCTTTTTATTTTATTTAAGTGTTAATTTTAAGTATGAATTTTAACAGGCTCTGTTAATGCAACACATATTTAATGAAATTTTCTAAATTTCTGTTGCACATATTTGCATGTATAGGAGGAAGAAAAAAAAAGGATTTTTGAGGAAAAAAAGAAGGCTGAAGAGGAAAGGAAAAAATTAGAGGAGGAAAGGAAAGAACGGGAGGTAAATTATTACTGACTGCATAGTTTTCAGTACTGAATATTAACTGATTTTTTTTTTTTTTTTTTTTTTTTTTTTAGTGGGGGGATAATGTTAATGTCTTTTTGGCCATTGCTCATGACTATGCATGCTGAGCTATCATCTTTTTCATATCCTGCCCTCATATCAAGTATACATATTTATTTTAGATTATTATAATCTGCTATAGTTTTATCTATGAATTATATTTCTTCCTCAAATGGTTAATCAGTATTATCTTCTTAAATTAATCATATGTTATATATATTACACAGTTTCCTTTGAACCAATTTCAGTGTGTATTATTACATTTTGTTTATGTTTATCATTGCTGTCTTTCTTAATGTACACTTTCATGAAAATTAGCATGCTGCAGATGTTCAGCTGTAAGAAAAGTCACATAACTTTGGTTTCATTCTTAGTAAATAACAAAGCCCACAGTTATATAAGAAATGTCATAAAATTTGCATGCAAATATGCATTACATGTAATATCATACCTCAAATATCATAGTTAAGTGAAACAAGTGGTCTATAATACCACTTGAAAAACTTAACAAATAATAAATATCACATCCATATGTGGAAACATATGGCAAAACTAGACATGCACTATTTATATAGGGGTATATATATATATATATATATATAAAAAAAAAAAAAAAGAATTGCTACACAAATAATTGAAAAATTATTTGATAATGGAAATTTGGCATTAGTAAACACTCTTTAAATTTGATTTAATATATAATGACTGTTTTTTTAATGGACCTTTCTCATCATATCTACCATATATTTCTGTATATAAGCTGAAAGCACATTTTTCTTTACAAATTTGTCCAAAATTCAAAGTCTATATGTAACCTAAAATAAAAATAAAAAATAAAAATAAAAAAATCTTGAACATTCAAGCATGTTGAATGAGGGTGAAAATGTAGCCAAGCAAGTAAAGTGGGTGGAATATTTTCCAATCAAATCACTGTAAAGTAAAACACCAGATGTCAACAACAATAGTTTTAATTCTGGTAACCCTATCTGAAGCTAGTACATTTCCCCCTTCATTTGTTGTCTTGTATATTCTTCTTCTTCTGAGGCATTACAGTCTACTGCTGGCCAAGGCCGTCTCAATCAGTCTACGTCATCTGGACCTATTTATGACAATACTTCTCCAGTCTGCCCTATGTATGGTATTAATGTCATCCTCAACAGCATCAAGCCACCTAATTGGTGGCCTTTCTCACTTTCTAGCTCGCATAGGTTTGATAAGCGTGAGTTGTTTTACTGGGTTTGTGTCTTCATTTCTGTATAAATGACCCAGCTTTTATCATGTGGCTTTTTATGACCTTGAGATCAGGCTGTCTAAATTTTTGGTAGATTTCATGATTATACATTGATCTCCAAACACCATTTTCACAAACAGTGGCAGATATTTTTCTTAGTGTTTTACGTTCAAAGATCAGTAGTTTAGTTTAAATTAGTTTAGTCATTGTGCAGCACTCGCAGCCATATGTTATGATGGGGTCATCTTGTATATGATCTATAGTATTTGTGCTGTATATGATAGTATTTGTGCTGTCTTATTTTCTGTGCCATTTTATTTTTTGTAAAAGATATGCTGGAAGTGAAATTCTTACAAGGCAAATTTCATGCTACTTATGATCATGTTTGTTGAAAATTCTAACAGTATGGCTGCTGGAAAAAAGAAAAAAAAAATATGTAAAACAATTTCAAGAGTGGAGAGTGCTAGGTGCAAATTTTGCCAACATCAAATTTTTCATTTTGGCAAAGATGCAACAAACCAGCATTAGAAACAGTTCTTCAAAAAAAGGGGGGAAAACTCATTTTCATAAAACAAATAACACATTTCTTTTAAAATTAATGTAAACTTAAGAAAGATAAACTAAAGAAATTAAAAAAAAGTGCAATATTTGATATTGCTTGTCCCTGGCTGGAAAAGTACTTACATTTTTTTGCGAGATTAGTGGATCTGTATGTAAACCAACCCCCATATTTTAGCTTCAGAGAAAGCTCCAAAAATTCTTCGCTAGTACATGAAAATATATGATATTTTAGTGTTATATTTTTTTGAGGGGGTTGCATGTTTTATTTGCTAGAGATAATACATACACTTGTGTAGTATTTCTAATAGACTTTTTTCGTTTATATGTATGTTCATTTTTTTTTTTTAATTTATTTATTTATTTATTTATTTATTTTTTATTTATTATTCTTTTTTTAAGTTACGTGATTCATCAGCTAGAGAAGAATGGGTAAAAGAAAGATCTAGATCTATTAATCAGATGAAAGAGGCTGAAAAGAATGCTGATAATAACGCAAGAAGTATAGTTCAAGAAAAAATGCAGTGGGTGAGAAAAATTCGAAAAAAAAAAAGCTTTTTAAAATTATTTCCTTTTTAAACTAGACTGCAATTGTTCATAAAAATATCAATTTCTATATAGGAGAAGCAGTTAGAAGATGATGCCAAAGAAGAAAAAGAAAGAAGAATGAGAAGTGAAAGTCTAAGAAGAGAAAGGAGTTATGTAAGTGTAAATCTATGATTTTTTTAATTGGAACTGTAATTTAATGTATACATGTATGTACACTGCACCAAAAAAAATGTGACAGTTCTGTATCTCCCGTTCCTCTGGGCCAATTGGCAAAATATAAATTGCGTCTTTCATGTCTCGTTTGGTTTGGTTTATATAATTATTTCAACGCGCACTAGGGCTATCTGCCTAAAGGGAGGGGTGCCTTCGTGGAGGACTTTCTAAGGAAAACTGGCTCATATAAACGTTACACATGAAGAAAACCACAAAAACGGCCATGCAGCCAGCCCGTTCGCGGAATTCGAACCTTGAACAGAATTACCAGTGTTCAGCGACTTTACCACTCAGCCGCTTTTATGTCTCGAAAGCCCGACTTAGGATATATATTAGGTTTATATAAGCATTGTTCTAACATAGGTATTTTGTGGTATTTGGTACAAAATCGGACTTTTTCTGAAATAACATACCAATTTTTTTCCCATATTTTGATTCTATGACTCAGATTATGCCTAGATATTAAATTTTGTAAAATTTGGTGCAAAATTTACGGAGAAATTCAAAAATATATCTTGGCGCAATTTTTTCAGGTCGCACCAAGAATAATTCACTTGGTAAATTTCTTAATATATGGCAACCTATTTTCCGTACCCTTCCATTATGCCGGAACCGAAAAAAAGACACCTCTTTCCTATCTTTTTATATTGTAGATGAGTGAGAAAAAAGTCAATTTGTTCTTACTTTCAAATAATTTTCACAAAGTGCGTAAACCACATTTTCGTTATTATCGCTTTCAGGAAATATGCCAATATATAAATTCACGTACATCTTCGAAAATTTTGAATAAAAAGGTCTAATTTTTTGCAGGTATGCTTAAAAATGCATCTACTTTAAGATGATCGTAAAAATTTTATAGTTTATAATTGAAAATGTTTTTCAAAAAATTTAGAGAAATTATTTAAAAATACAAATTTTAAAATAAATCTTTAAAAATGGGTGAATTTTATTTGGAATGAACCTAAATTTCGAACTGTGTAAAAAGGAATCAAATAAGTTAAATAAAAAAAGGGATATTAATGAATACATACCAAACTGAATTAACATTGAGGAGCTAAAATTTTGAGAGCTAATTTTTTAAAACTACTCGTGCGATTTTTACAAAACTTGGTAGTCTGTCATAATTTGAGTCATAGAATCGAAATATGGAAAAAAATTGGCATGTCATTTCGGAAAAAGTCTGATTTTGTGTCAAATACCTATGTTAGAACAGTGCTATAGATAAATCTAATACATATCCTAAGTCACGCTTTAGAACTGTCCCATTTTTTTTTCACAGTGTATATCTACAGAAAATTAGTGTGATACAAGATAAGCTAATCATAAAAAAAAAAAAAAAAAAAAAAAAAAACTTACAACTTTAAATTTTTAAAAGAATAATGAATTTGTTCTTTGGATGCCAGGTTCTGGAACTTGTATTATCCTAATGCTTGTGCTAGGAAAGATTTGTTGAATATTAACCAGTTCATTAATTTAAGAGATTTAATTCAAATGACTGTTTATAATATGTTACAAAGAACATTTTTTTTTTTTTTTAACATGGTAATTACAGAACTTTATAACTGAACAAGATATTATGTCTGTCAGTGAAATTAGAGAAACTGTTAGCACAAAAAAACTAAGCAACTTAAACAAGATCATTGAAAGACATGTTTAATAAAGCAGACAAATAAATATTGAGCCTCATTTAAAAAAAAAATTTGATTTATCTAAGGTTATTAATGCTTTCATAAACAACTATTTCATGTTTTTAATTTTGATTTCTACATGTCATCTTATTAGATTTAAACTGATGATATCAAATTCAGTCATGGAAGGTCTAACGAGTCCAGTACTGTATTTCCTAACTTCATTATCTGTTATTTTCTTTAATTAGGCACTTAAGCCCAAACACCAGTTTTTTTTTCCCATGGATTTTTAACTTTCTTCCTCTCTTTAACATATCAGCCAGACTTTCTTTCCCAGGATTGCAGGAAAGAGAGAATGTTTTTATTTGTATTCCCATTATTGCTCAGTTTTGAATGAATAGCTGCCATTTTTTCAAAACGCCCTTTATCCAATGTAATAATGCAGAAGAATGTCTAAAAATAATGCATTCATCTTTAGTCTTTTTCTTAACTGTTGTGTGATATCTGAAATTAATTTTGCTTTGATGAGTGGTTATGCCAGCTCCACTCTTGGAAAAGATAGTTTCTTTAGTGAAACTACTCTATTTGGAAATTACAAAACTACTTAGTACTTTACCATCCTCCATGTTAAATCACAGGTGCACGTGTTGTTTGCTTTCATCTGCGAAACAATGCATTTGAACATCCCAGCTATTCAACCTTACTGTTGTTTCAGAAAAACTGTTGGGGATTTTTATATCCTTAATAATTGATATTTTGTCAGACTATTTTTTCATTTGATTTTGAAAGTCTGATCGCAATGGATTATCCCAATCTATACCTAGTTGCCATACTTCCTGCATTAGCACTTTTTTTTGGCCACATCCTGTGTGGAACAATGTAGCAATGTTAACATAGCATTTCTTATGGCTAGCATACCCTTAAGGGCTCACTTTTTGTGAGTACAGGTATGGCAACCCTGAGATACTTTGGCGCTTCAAGGTATCACCCTCTTGGTGAGATGAGGGTCATGATCCTGGAGCTCTGGTGATCTTTCTTCCTTACTTTTTCTTCTCTCCTTATCTATACTATTTCCATTTTTCCACCCATGTGGTTTTTCCTTTTCGGATATTGGGGCTCAAAACGAAATTCTACTGCTTTTCTTAGTGTCTAGTTTCTCAGAGAGAAAAACTGCCTACACATTTGCCATGCGTTGTGACCCATAAGGCTGGAAAGGAGGGGCCTGGTAGTTGAGGACCAAGGTACTATCCCCAACACACTGCTTTTGCCTCTGCTTCAGATTGAAACCAGAGGCACTTAGCTCTCAAATTCATACCCGCATCCTGAAAAATATTTACAGCATCTACAGAGAATCGGTATGCATCTTCTACAGTTTTATCTCCATAAAATAAATCATCAACGGAAAGAGAAGAATTAAGCATTTTAAAATTCTCGGGGTGGTCCCCTTTATAACTTGAAACATGATATTTTATTGTAGAAGCCAACAGAAAAGGACTAACCGCCGCCCTGAACGGCACCCAACACATGTGCATGATATTACATGATTGGGGATCATTCCTCTCCTCAAAAAAGAAATTTTAAGTAATCCCTGTCTTCTTCTGCAATGCCAATAATTAAAAATGCCTTTTCTGTGTCCCTACAAAATGCTATTTCAGGTTCATGAAACCTCAGGATCACATCAGGAACTTTCGAAGCCAGATTTTGACCAGTTTCTAGACGTTTATTTATTGATTTGAATTTTCCTGTCTTCATTTATAACAAAAGAAGCATTGAAAACTACACGAACACTGGTAGTCTCAGAATCGTGTATTACAGCAATGGTTGAGGGTGTGGCATATAATATTGTGAAAATTTGATTTTGATTTCATTAGGGCATTCTTTGAATATTTTTTTCCTTAACTGCTCTTCAATAATTTCCTTATATTCTTGCAATATTTCTGGAGTTTTCTGTAATTTTTTGTTTTAAAAGTTCAGACTGCCATTTTGCGATGTCAAAGTTATTTTTTAATTCTTTGGTAGCAGATTTCCACAATAGTTTACATTCATATCGTCCGTTTTTAAACTGTATATCTCTTTAAAAATGGCTAATTAGGTCATTATCAGTTTGATTAATTTCATTTTTGCCTTCATTTATTATTCCCTTTAATGAACCTGCCAAAGCACGCTTAAATTATCTGACGCCGAGGCATTCCCTACCATTACTGTGAAGTACTTTGAATCATTACCTTTCATTCGCTTTTTTCATCCCCCACTAACAGCCATCCAAAAATGGAATTTAGGGCTTAGAGATGTTTATGCATTTTTGACCTTGTCAACACATCCCAGAATTGGTGGGTGCCAACTAATATTCCCACATGTTGTAATTCTTCATTGTTGTTTACACTTAGATCTGCTAAATGTAAACCTAAACGCTTCATTTTTTTCGAGCATGTTATGTCTGGGATTCTTTATGGGACAAGCTGATATTGTATTAGTCACTAGGCATTTCAATTTTATTTTATTCTTCTGATTTCTATCTCATAATTCAATTATGACACAGGATAATTCTCAATTATTGGTTTCTGTGTTCCAATCAGAAAAAAAAACAGTGATTTTGCATTTCAGATAGGTTCTAACTTTAAAGATTTCACTAAGGTATCTTTAATAAATTATCTTTCACTACCTTGATCAAGAAGAATATGAACAACTTTAGTTTTGTTTTTGTTGCAAGCCAAAACAGTAAATGTTTGTAATAAAGTATTTTTCGAAATGGAAATATTACACTGAGAAACCAAAGTGTTAGTATTAACATTTGAAATAAAAGGTTCCTTCTTCAAATTCATGGCAATTGATTCATTTTCAGATAAATTACATAAATTTGATCTTTCCTCATTACCTTTCAAACAGATAAATTCATGATGATTTTTGCTGTTACATTTACTACATACATTAGCTCTTCAAAAGCAACTCAAATAAAATTTCTTTAAGCATTTAAAACATCCATTTTGCACTTTGAGAATATTTATATTCTCAGTTACCCCTTTACAGCATTTAAAAGAATCGTGGTGTTTCTCACAGAAGATGTATACTGGCTGTGCTGTAGTGTTAATATTTCCACATGTTGTAATTCTTCCTTGATATTTCTGTTGTGTCTTTTATTTTTTCTGATTATAATAATTAGTAAATGTTTTATTTTCACCACAAGCCACTTTTGCAACATTCAACCTCCTTTAAGAATAAAATGAATTTAAAAATGTCAACATCGCCTTCATCCCTTTGCCTGTTAAATTCTAAAATAAGATCGTGGGACAAGATTTTTTGCAAAATAGGCATTAATGAATGTCCGAAAGAACTTGATGTAACATTTATCACTTCGAATAGAGAATTTCGAATAGAGATCTCAAGCGCATCATAAATTCGGCATAATGCTGAAACATTAGAAGAATTTTTTACTTCTTCCAAATTTAGTGTTTTATTCATAAAGGAATTTATAATAACATCTATTTTCCCGAACCTATCTTTCAGAATTTTTATGCAGTTGTCATAATAATTGTTATTTAATTTCGAATCCTGAAACAACATTGGCAGCTTGACAGCTTAAGGTTTTAAGATATGCGAATTTTTCAACTTTCAAAATGCTTTTGTTTTTATCTGTCTTACTTTAGAAACTGTTCCATAATTTTTGCCAATGTTTCAGATCTTCAAAACATTTCTCAATTACTAACTTTAACTGAACATTGATTTCTTCATTTTTCTCTTAAAGACACATGCATACTTTGTGGTTATGCGAATCACTTGAAGCTGACTCAATCTTAGTTTTGCTTTTGAGGTAACCTAATATTCTACTTAATTATTTGAAACATTTTGCTTTATATTCCTGAGTCACCATTATCTCTTTTTCTAGCTGATCAATTGCAATAGAAGTTTTGATTTCACTGTTGAGAGCTTTCAATTCATTATTTCTTTCTACCAAGAGCTCGTAATCATCTCTTAAATCCTGCTCATCAAGCTCCTCTCCTGACTTGCAAGTTCTAGCACTGCCATTTTTTTAGTACTATATAACAGAATATATCCAAGGATCAACAATAAATATAAAATGAGGAGTTAGAATTTTTCCTCGCAGGCATGATTTAGTAATACAAAAAGTTATGGTTTAATCATCTCAGATATTCCATCAACAATGCACCATATGAAACTAATACGAAAGTTGTAACTATCATCATTTGATTTCATTCTTTCGGTGGTTCAGGTTTTTATGTAATAGGCGATAAAAGGCTCAGTCTAAAAAACACAGCAACAACTAATTTATTTACAAATTACTGAAATAGAGCATAATATTGTTTTGATAGTAATTGTTAGGGCCAGCAACTCCCTTACAAAACATTCTAACTCTAATTCGAAGAAAAAAGGAAGGTGGAGTGTCCTGAGTAGGCATTTTGCAACAATATTTTGTGTCTATTTAAAAAAGCAAAAAAATATGTAATGTTTTTATTAGAAATATTGTGAATTAAATGCATTTTTATTTAAATTAATCAGATAAAGTAAAAATACTATTCTTAAGATCTGCATCTATTGCTTTTAAATAGTTTGTTAATTTAACAGATTAAATATGAAAGAATAATATCTAACATTTTTCAGAAAGGGCAGCAGACTGGAATGAAAAGTAAAAAATGTTTTGAGACTAAAAAAGGCCTGTCTATACGTAGCGATTTTCTGAGATAGCTCGCCTGTCTACACGGAACGATTTTCTCGTTAGTACAGGAATTCACTCAGCCAATCACTGTGAAAGGAAGTGTTCCCGCCCTCTATAGCGTCACACTGTCTGCAATTTGTAAACAAAGCTTACGGTGTTGTCAAATAGTCAAAATAATGGATGACTATTTTAAATTGCTACTATAGATACAGCAATTTTGAACATAGCTATTGCTACAGAAGGGGGAAAAATGCGTTTGGACCAGAAATTGGGTCAAACGAGGAGAAATTCATAGTGCCTTCATAATACCCTGCTCCAGGAGTTGCGTATTAAAGATGCGGTACAATTCGGAAAGTATTTACAAAAGATGCCGCAAGATTTTGATTTTTTGCTAAATTTAGTTTGCAGGAAAATTTAAAAAAAATATATGCTTTTCCTTTGTATACTGAGTACACAGATTACTCCTTTTTTTATTTTATTTATTTATTTTTAAATTTCACTTTCTGACATTCCTATTTGTGCATTTAAATCTTGAAATAATAAAATAACCATCTTTCAGAAAAAATAAGAACTACTGTGTTTTAAATCGAAAATTTTATTAATGAATAAATAGGCAATAATGTCATGAATATCAAACCAATATGAGTAAAAAGTAGTAATCAAAAAATAAAGATTACTACATTAAAAAGCAACAGTGTAATTTGAGTGCAAAAATTTTAAATAAGAAATATCATAAAGGTGCAAAGTCTTAAGTAGTGTATTTATTGAACATTAAAAAACTAATATCAGCATAATTAAATAACTAATACAGTCTGAAAACTATGATCATATGACTCTATCAGTTAATCAGCGAATAAAATTTAGCAATATTGTATTAAATTGGGCTGTAATTTGCTTTCGCAAAACTCAATTAACACAAAACTGAGTTTGTGACTTTTTTTTTACCAGTAGATCTAAAACACGTGCCAACGGCCATTCGAAAAATAAAAAGAAAGACTTTAAAATTCAATAAACACCCCACCCGTAGGCGAAAAAATAAAACGTGACTTTTAAGTCATGCAGTTCGAATTTAGAGATGGAGAAACTAAATTAAAAAGTTCTTCCAGGTGCAGAAAGTCCAAAATTAATGTGGAAGATCGAACCCACGATCTCGATGCACGGAGAAAACATAGTCTACTCTTTACCACTGGGCTATAATCGCTCGTGCAGGAGATGTCGGAAAAGCTATGTACTTTGTCACCTGATTAACTCCCATTTTCGGCAAAGTCAATTGAGTCTCTGTGCTGCTTTATTCTCGACTGGAGATTTTGCTTTTTTGAATTTTTTCAATAAGTGTGACCACAGTTTCAAGTAGTTTCTGAATATTTTCATCTAGTACCCATGACATGGCATCATTAATAGTTTTTGGAACTTTTCTTGGGGAAGTTAAAATAATTTTCACCCCGAATAGAAAATATTTGAATATATAAAGTAATGGGGAAGACAAAGCTTACCAAAATAAGAGAATCCCTTAATTTTTTATTTTTAAAATTTACATTACTTGTGTCCCACAACACAACATTTTCTTTATAGAAATATATTAATTGAGTTTTGCTCCAACGAAATGCAGCCATGTTTATTATTCCAAATGAGGCGAAAAGCACGTGATCACTCAAAGCAATCTTATTGGCTAGAGACTCCGATTTTATCGTACGCTAGTAAGCAGTGAACACCAGTTCTGAAATCGTGGCAGAGAACATGACCGATTTTTGCCGCATGCGCAGATCCTTAAAATTGTTGTTCTACGAGAAAGTCGGCCGAGAAAATCGCTATGTGTAGACGGGCCTTAATAGTCGTTTTGGTCTTTAAAAAAATGATATTTTAAATTTTAGTTTCTCAGCAACAAAACGTTCTTTATAAGCAAAATGATATGCTAATACAAAAAAGTTGTTGGTGTGGAAATATTAAATGCGTTAATTTAATTAATTGTTTAGGCTTTATTTCACTTAAAAATCTTTTAATTTATCCCGAAAAGGTGTTTAAGTAATATACTTTTTTAATAATCTGTAAATGACACCCAGATGGTATAGTAATTAGGGAAGCCTGACTGCGATACCGAAGGGCCTGGTTTCGAATCCCGGAGAAGGCATGGTTGTAACTGTCCATTTCCTTCATAGGAGGTGATGGTGGCCCACCTTTTAGGTGCCTCCATAATAAAGAGACCACCACATCTGACCTTGAGTAGATTAATGGACTGGCTTACACTGTAACTGTTCACAATCTGCCATTAGGGGGAAAAAAAAAAATCTACAAATAATTCATATAAATGGGAATAATTTTTTGTAATAATTTTTGGTTTTGTAGGAAGCTCAAACATTAATATCTCAACGAAAAATTAATGCACGGGCCATATTTGAACAAAATACGTGTGCAGGACAGATGTCAAGTGTTCAGGCATCTAGGCAGCCAAAAATTCTTCAAGAATTTGAAGAGAACCAAGCAAGAATAGGAAATCAACACCATAACCAGTATCTTTCTCAAAACATTCATTCTCCGGAATATCAAGAGCCCGTAAAGCTTGAAAAAGAGCCAGAAAGTGATACAAGAGCATCTGTTTCACCTCCTGAAGAATTTAATTACACACGTAATTTATTAAAGGAAGGTTTACCTCCTCGGCAAGATTCTGAGATGGAAGCAAATGCTGAAGAGGAGCAAAACTGGGATGGTAATTTGGTTTTTTTCAAATTCTTAGCTTTCGACATGATATGTGAGTACATTGTCATTTCCTGTGATAATATATCTTAAAATAAATTAAAGAGACAAAACCGTCTGAGCATTTTTTGTAGAATGAATTTGTAATTAAATTAAAGAACAAAAATATCTTTGATCTTCAGTGATTTAGATAATTTGCTAAAAAAACAGAAAATATTTAGCAAGCAGGCTTTACCATGATTACTTTTCTCTTTCTAGATCCTGGTATTATTTTGGTGTGTATATATGGCACAGTTAAGTACAGTAGACTTTATTTGTTAGCGAAGAGCTTCTTAACTTCATCACTGTCACCGTGTTTTCCTTTTTTGATGCATTTTTTTTAAAGTTTTTTGAAAAAAAAACATAGTGCTAAGTAAGCTCACATCCCCCCCTTTTTTTTAAAAAAAAATATATGCAACAGAATTTTAAATAGTGGTCTGTGAAGCAAACATAATAACATGCATCGTAGCAATAACTTACGGATGTTGGCACTATTTACATCTATATTAATTAAGTCATCGTACTTGTAATTTAAAGTTACATGATTTAAATGGCTTTTATCTATTGCCTAATCTTTATGAAATCTGCTGTTGCAACAAGACCTGCTTTAATATCTCTTTCTTGTGAAATTCATCAAATAATCATATTTTGTTGTCCGCGACTTTTATGTCATAATATTGGACAGGAGATTATGCTTCCTATCTGAGATTTTGCCCATAAATCTTTTCCTATATTGATTTTCATCAAATCCCATGCTACTATGGGATGCTTAGGGCATCTGTGGTAATCTCTACAGTTTTTTGAAGTGATATAATTATTTGCTATGCTGCTACTGGATGTTTAGAGAGAACTGTATATTAAAGAGGAAGGGGTTAAGTTTCCATAAGTACATTATTTTTTTTTACAGATTTTTGTTTTATTTTCTATCTGCATCGTTTCTGCTTCCTTTTATGTTAAGAATTTCCTATACTTGGTAATTTTTGCATTGAAAGTAATTATCTATAACTTACATTAGAGATAAAATAATACTGAATATAACAAATGTAATGTTATTTCATAACTTCTTACTGAATAATTTTGTAAAGTAATATCTTATGGCAGTGGTCTTAAAGTGGTGGCCTACAGACTACAAGCTATCCCCAAAGCAGTTTTATGCAGCCCATTTCAGTTATGTATTTGTTTTAATATAGTGCTTATGGATTTTGATATAACATAAATTTGTTGAGCAGTGGAACTCAAAACAGTGTTTATTAAGAAAATAGAAAAGAACTAACAAATATTTCAGCAGTCATTGCATTACAATTGATTCAAAGCTATTGCCAGCGCACAACCAAAAGTACATTGTGTAATGTATCTATAACAATGCTCTGACAAACTCACAAAAGAAGCTTAAAAAAGGACATAATCATCACATGTCATGGCTTGTGTTTGCATCATTGCTAGTGAATGAAAATGAAATAAAATGGATAGATTTATGATGTCAATTATATTATAAAAATTATAGACTTTGTATGCTTGCAAGCCAGCTCGCGTGACTAGACTAAAGTGTGGAACGTTTGTATGATTGATAAATTTATTTACCAACCAAAAGTTGATAAAAACTTTTATGTACTTTCCCCTCCCACTGAGTTGGTATTTTTATGTTCCTTGAGAAGTTACTAGTTGGTTGAAAAATAAGCAAGTCTTGACAAAATGGCCCAATTGACTAATGAGCATTTACAATCCAGGATCCCTATTCTATGCCCCAAGAGTTTTCTTCAATTTATTCATTGCTACCAATGAAAACCAGATTTATCCAGTATTGCATGTTCTGCAGTATGGAATTGGTAGTAAACAAGGGGAACATAGTTGCCTCATAGTCTGTCAGGTTTTCCATAAATGGTTTACATCCATAGAATGTTAGATTAAGTTATTAAGATTTTAATATGAAATATATTACTGAAGTTAAATTAAAAAAAAAAAAAATATTTTTAATACTGAAATGAATGAACACAGTTTACAATGAAAAGTCTAACAGGTTTGCATAGTTTCAGTAGGAAGTTGATCACGACTCTGTATATGTTTTCTCCACTAATTTTTTCATATTTATGCGAAGAATATAGTCGCAGATCTTCAAATTTGTCAAAAATATGACAATGCATTCAATCTTCTAGAAAATGCATTTATTGCTTTCCTTAGACTGCCAAAATTTATTCTCATGATAATATGCACTGAGATGAGAGAATATTTCAGCCATATTCAGAAAATAGGAATTTACTGAAAGAAAGATAGGCTGTTTATGCTTCTTTCCAAAATGAAATATATATTTCCCTTTACAATATTAGATAGTATTTTTCCAATTTTCCTTAAAGTATTTTTCTACAACATATTTTTCATCATTTAATAATACATAGACCTTTAAGAAGAGTCTATCTAATTTAACTAATTTATATACAACAAAGATTAAGTTAATTTTAAAATATATTGGGTGGTAAAATTCCAACCCAATTCCTTCAATTTTTGTAAATTTTTAAAATATTTTACAGACTTATGACACACCTTGTATATGAATATATATATATTTAAGAGGATTATAAAGCTATGAAATATCAATTTTTTTAGGTATTTTTACAAATTATTTTCATTTGTATTCTTTTTATGATTATTGATAGTGAATGTATTTTGTTTTAAATAAAATATTGATGTCAGCAGTTTAAAATAAAAGATTTTTTATATGAAAAACACAGCAACAGTGTATTTTCATGAATCGCCATGAAAATACATGGTCACTGTGTTTCTGAAATTTATTCATTATTTATTACTTTATTAAATGATTAAAATTTTTAACAGTGAGAAAGGCGTGAGTTTTAAAAATCAATTATGATAATAAATGGGGCTTACTAATAGTAATGAATTCTAGAAATATCAGTAAATTCCAGACTTTGTCATTTGATTGAAATAATGTCTGCCTACAAAATAGTTTTGTACATAATGTATAACTCTATAACTTTCTGTTAGGTGCTAAGATGTTTTAGCAAGATGATACTACATTACTATTATTATTATATTATAGTGTTATTATTATTGCTATACAGTGAAAGTCCAGAAATCCACAAAGCTTGGGACCAGAGGTTGTGTGAATTTTGCAGATTTCAGGACAGAAAAGATAAAGCATAATATCCAGACTAAAAGTGCAAAATAAATAAGGCATTTTAGATACATGTAATTAAATTATTATATACATTATTGTAATAATGTATTGTATGCATTAAATTATTATTACATATATAAATTGATTATATTATTCATTGTATTATATGTACAATAGCATCGAGGTTTGCCGATTTCACCTCATGCAAAGATTTCCGGTTTCGTATTCTTGTGTTAGAATCACTGTTGCTGTAAAATTTCAACAGCTTTTCTTTATTTTTCTGTATATCATACACAATCGTGTCCTAATTCCATATGATTCTGATATAAACTGAGCAGTAGCAATTGCCTCCATCTTTTGCAGAATTGGCACTTTTTGCATTACCGTCAATGCAACTTGTTTACATTTTTCAACGTTGCAAGCAGTAAAATCATGAGTGCATTTCTTATCTCTCATTGTATTAAAATGGGTTGAAATTTAAAATATTCTTAATTTATCCACAAAATATCTGGATAGAAAAAAAGGCAGCACTAAATAATCTCGTGAAATAACAAAACTCAGAAAATACAACAATGTGAATCCTGAACTTGAAAGAAGAGTTGAGTGAATCATCTGCTTTCTTACCTCAATGCAGATTAGAGGAGAAAAAGCTTTTATCATGATGTAATTTAGTATTTCCATTATGACTCATGATTGTTCGGTAATTATGATGTCATTATTCTGTAAGTATTTTTTCTTTGATATTTCGTACTCAATGTTGTGGTTTCCGGAACCTATAAACTGAATGTTTATATTTTGAGAAGCAATGTGGATTTCAGGTCTGCGGATTTTTGGTATTTGACTGTACTAGTGAAAGTACCCAATGCCAGTTAAGTTAGATTGAGAGTAATGCATCTAACTGAGAGAATGATACCGCTGTAATCCTTCTCTAATAACGATGCAAAAAAATATGATTCATAGTCGTACATTTTTCAGTTTGATGCGATATGGAACACACATAAAAAAAAAATCGATAGAAAAATAGGCTAATTCTTTCTCATTATATCAGCAACAATGGCATGTAGTTTTTAATGATTTTCATCTTTCTAATCAAATGGTCTTAAAAGCTCAAGTTCCATCCAATATTTTGCCTATATTCAATTTTAGTCGATTAAATGTGGCAAAACATTTATCATAATTGATCAGAAATCAATAATGCGAACAAGTACACACAATCAAACATTCTTCTTTATATGCGTAGTTTTTGTAAAGTTTAGAAATTTTTAATTAACAAACTCTACGATTTGAAAGTGAGATGTAGCAACACTTTTCTTAGATAAAGCATTTTTATCTCCCAACGCGCGACACTGTTGCCATTCAGGAAAATGAGTGCAAAAATTAGCGTTTTCAGTGTTTTTAATTAATATTTCGGCTGATTAAAGTTGTACAAAGTTGAGAATAGCCAAAAAGGCTTCCCATGAATTTTTGGAATCGGGAATAATGTATTTAATGTTTGGCAATGCTATTTTTATTGCATTGTAAAACTTAGAATTTTTTTTTTAATCTCCAGCTTGCGAGACTGTCACCACTCTGAAAAATGAGGGCGAAAATTATAATTTTACTGAGTTTTTAATTAATATCTCTGATTTTAGCTACTTTTTTTTTTTTTTTTTTTTTTTTTTTAAGTGGATGTCGACCTTTTCCAGCACCCAGAAAAGAATTGTAGAAAGTGTGGTGATGATAGCTATAGTAGTGACTGAGTTATTAGAAGACAACCAAACATACAGACTTTCTTCTTTTTATATATAAATTATTATAGAGTAACAATATTATAAATCTAAGGATTTCTTCATGAAATAATTCTTTTTATCTGTTAGTATTGAAAAATAATATTTTTTTAATCTCCAAACTAAAAAAATGTAGTATACTAGTTATCAATTTTATATTCTAAAAGAGATGCTGTTCATTATTACAGTTTTCTATTATGTATATTGTTAGATATATACAAACAGACATTCACATATATAACATTTTAATATGACAATATGATGAAATGAGAGTTGCAGGTTTTGCAATTAACTATTTGTTATCTAATATTTTTGCTTTGAAAATAAGGGGCGTAGTTTTTCATAAAGATTTTTCAAAAAGGTAAGTGGGCATTTAAATGAATAATCATGAAGATGTTGCTTTAAGTAGATATATTTATCTGATAATAAATAAATCAAACAGGAAAATTCAATCATTCCTTTGCCATCACTCGAAGCACAGATTTTTCAGTTGGCAGTTAAATATGCTAACTATTTACACCATGAGAGCATGCATGGAGAAATTTGATAAATCTCTACATTTTTCATTCTTAAAGGGTGAGTGGGGACAGACATTAATGCTCTATTTGACAAAATCTGACTTGTATTTTAGTTTGCGTGTTGTGTTAAGTTTAAGCGTTAAGCTTTTTTATCATAATGCAAAATATCAGTGGGCTTATGCTGGAATTAAAATTATGGATCTTCCAGTTGCCAGCTGGATAGGATAACTATATCATACATAGAGAGGGATACAGTAATTTCTCGGGACTATTAATATATAAGATCACTTGAACAATATCTTATATAAAAATGTCCTTGAAGTGACTCATATATAGCAAGCCAATCCCATATATTATCAGCTTAAATTCATTGAATTTCTTTGATCCTGTACGCTTATAAATATATCAAACAAAGCCAGATTAATAGAGTATAATATCATAACTACTATTACATACTGTTTCATAAATAATACATAACTGTCATAATTTCAGGTACTTTGTGCTTTATGATTTTTTTGCTTTATCAATAATCTGTAGCAAATGAATTTCGTCTGCCAGTCAGTCAGCCTACTGCTAGCATGCTATGTGGAAGGGCAGTCTTTTTAAGTTTTTGCAATTTATTCTAAAATGCAGAATACTGTTGTGAACTTTTCTGTTAATTTTTGTAGGTGCTGCTGGTTGTGAGAAGAGTTTTCTACATAAAAATCATGTAGAAAGTATTTTAGGACTATAAATATTAATTTTCCATTCAAGAAATATTTAAGAATTATAAATGTTTATGTATTTAAGAAAACTTTCTTCCTGTCTGCATACATTACAGAAACTGGAACAGTCACGTACACTTCTATGATATCTTCAAGGATTTTGAGAGGGGGAAAGCAAAATAATACTATATAATTTTTTTTTAAAATTTTCTTGTAATTGTAAATATATTTCCCTGTATGTCATTTTAACATCTTTAAGTATTTATTTCTATATCAAAAGAGCAGTAAATTCAGGGAACTGTCCCAGGCAGCAAAAGCTCTAGCTATGCCACTGACCTGTCCACTATGAAACGATGAGAAAAAAATATTGCTGAAACTTTGACCTTTGCACACCTTAATAAATATGCCCAGAACTTATTGCCCACATGCTATAAATTATGTCACTTGTCTGTACTATAATTGGTCTAAAGCTGCCTGAAGAATTTGTCCTATCTCAATGAAGTCAGGTGGACCGAACCGCATATGATCTAAGGGCTGCAAAATGATTTACTTCATAAGGTTGGGGGCAGTTGACAAAAAAAAAAATTTCTTTTGAGTCGGTATTGTGTGCACTATAGTAGATGAGATCCAGTGATTGTAGAATAGGCATCCAGGATGAAAAAATTTTCCTCCAATGCTACAAATGTTATCAAACTCGAACCGCAGTTACATGTTGAGTAAAAAAAAAAGAAATGTATAATTATGTACATACAATTTTGAGTCATTTTGTTTCTTTGTGTGTCAATAAAACATTTAACACATAAAAGAAAGAGAATAAGTTGTCAGTCTTTATTCTGAAGTTTTGTTTCACGAAAGATGTCTGTGAAAATTTGTTTATTTTTGTAAACATTTTCATAATTTGTCTATTCTAAATTTATGTTAAAAGTAAGCTATTTAGTGGTTAGTTCAAAATGTTAATTATTTGAAATAAATATCAATCCAAAAATTTAACATTCAGTTGTCAGTACATTTGAATTACGAAATGTAACCAACAGAAATTTGTTACAGATAGAAAATAAGCACAATAAATGTGAATTTCCCTTGCATTATTATTGAAATTTTGTTGAGAAAAAAATCCCGCCACCAAGCTGTTTTCATGTCATGCATACTGCCCGCCAGCTGCTTTCAGGTCATGCATGCGGTCGGCATGCAGTTTGAGTTTGAGACCACTGTCTTAGGATACATTGAATTATGATAATTTGAAAACAAAAATTTGCATGATTTTAGTTATATAATTTTAAATTACTTAAAATTAGTTTTGCATTAAATTAGTTAAAATTACCTTTTTGTCCAATAAATTTTTTTTTTTTTTTTTTTTTGACAAAGCAAAACTTTATGAAGAAAGGGGAATTTTCATAAAAGAATATGTTTATTTATTTCATGTTATAAAGAATTCAGTTTTTAATATTTGAATTCACAACTTTTATCAAATTCTGTAATTAAACATGCAAAATTCTGAAAGTAAAAAACAAATAATTTTTTTGTTTGTTTTTACTTTCAGAATTTAATGTATCTTATCTATATATTTTCTTGTTGACCTTGAAAGTTAGCAGAGGTCTCGCCAAATATGCTTGAATCATTCTGGCAGAAGTTTGAAGAAATAGATTGATCTTTATTTAGTTAGATCATTATGGGTCACACTTTATTTAATTAAGTAATGAATAGATACAAGTTACAGAAATAGCAAATAAAGCATTTAAATAAATATGAGCTTAATATAAGATTATCTGACAAATTCATTAAAACTAGCATTTGTTATCTTGGCAGCAAAAATTCTTTAACGCCATTTAAAATAGCAACAAAGCTGTCACTATAGCAAAAAATCACTTTTTTGTGACTTGGCAAATACATGAATTTGTTTCAATACAAATCTAAGTGGTGTTGTGCAGTTCTATGGTGCCTTTTGCTTTTGGGAGCCCCACAATCTTTGAATGTTTTCTATAAATGCACAAGTATAGCCAGTCCCGAAACATTGAGAATGGACCACTGCTTGCTGTTTTATAGAAGCCAGGTCCTAGATTTTAATCTTTCCTTTGCCTAAAATAATGTAAGAAAAAACAAAGATATAAGAAATAACAATTCATTGAATTCTTCTTTCAAAAACTAAACTGGCTTATTAAGTTACATAATACCAAAGCAAAAATCTTATTAATGTGTTGTGACATCATGCTTATTCATTACTGTAGCTAAATTGCACTGTTTGGCAAGTTTTTATTTGGTGAAAATAGTTGTCGGGAAAATACATAAGTATGATACTTTGCACCAAATCAAAAAACACCAAAGACTGTAAATGAAGCTTTGCATCATGTTACCAAATGCTATTATTTAAGTATGTACATAGCATGCATCTGTATGTAATTTAGGGTACAGGTAGATTTGTACTTTTCAAATTCAGTGTTTCCCCTCCGAGTTATACACTCTTTTGCAAATAAATCGAAGCACAATGAAGGAAGTGGTTGTTTTTATGAAATTGAATATGTGTACACATACATAGATAATAAAATGATTATAAAATCAAGGTCATATGTTCATGGCTCAAAATCACCCGTTGATTGTTCAAATTAGTAGTTGGTCGAACCGTCCCTGTCGGCAATGCATGCTTGAATTCGTCGAGGCATGGAGTGGTAGAAGTTCCTAGTGTCATCCTGCGACACATTCTGCCAGGCATTCATCAATTGTCGCTCCAGACCTGTGATATTTTGTGGTGCCCAAATCTGGCGGTCTACTATGTCCCAGACATGCTCGATTGATGAAAGGTTTGGTGACCTTGCTGGGCAAGGAAGAGTATCAACTGCACAGAGACAGTCCAGAGATATGCAAGCGGTATGTGGCCTGGCATTATCTTGTTGGAAAATAGCCCCAGGATGACATGCCATGAAGGGTAATGCAACAGTCCACAGCATGGTATCAACATATCATTGAGCTGTTAAAGATGTACAGAGGATGACTAAAGATGACCTGCTGTCATAAGAAATAACACTCCACGCCATTACACCAGGGGTTGTGGCTGTATGCCTTTGTAAAGCAAAAGCTGATTGGGACCTCTGGCCCCGTCCTCTCCAGACACGAACACGGTGGTCATCTGCTTCAAAAGTGAAGCAGGATTCATCACTGAACACTATACAATGCCAGTCTGATGGCAGCTATGATGATCGACTGCAACACCACTCCAGACGACTCCGCCGATGCTGTGAGGTCAAAGATAAATGTCTTAAAGGCCTCTGTGAGCGTAACCCTGCCTCAGACGAGCACCGTGAGATGGTGGCTGGTACCACGGGAGGTATACACATGGCTGTAGTGCGTTGAATAGTCGGCAATGATACTGTTTAGGTGGTTCGGGCCTGGCAGACGATCATCCTATCTTGCCTCGCATTTGTGTTCCTTGGCAGGTGCATTGCAGGTGGTGGCCTTTTGCTCAGTATGACCGCCCGGCTTCACACAATCCTACAGTGCGACACCATGTTCAAAGTCGTTTAGTTGTCTTTAAGGCCTTTGATATCACTGTAATGGCATTTTTAGTTGCTTCTTTATGGAATTACAATCACAGCAACAAAAAAAAAAAAGATAAATTTTCCACCTCTGTAACTGGTTTTATACTTTGCGAATTGCGCACTAGAAATGTGCACTATGATCCCAATTCCAGTTAGGTTGCTTTGAAACTTTGATCATTTGCATGTTCGATGAAGGTGTTTTTGCATACCAAATTTCATCACGATCAAAAAATTCTTTCTTGGTGCTTCGATTTTTTTTGCAAGAGTGTATTCTTGCAATGACTATATATTTGTTTTTGTTGTAATGAATCATAATGGAACTGTGGAGTTTGCTGTCTTTTATTTTCATGATGTTGGAGTGTTGGTTGAAGTTTCAATTGTTCTTGAGTGATCATAATTGTGGCCAGTGCATAATGTTAAAAAAAAAAAAAAAAAATTATTATTTTATTTTTTAACGAATTCAAATAAATAAATATGTGGCATTTGTGTGCATCATTGAAATAGACTTTTGGGGGGGGGTGAGGATAATTAAAAACTTTCTGTTTGAGTAGTGAAATGAAAACCTTATATATTCAAAAAAAAATTTTAAAGGAAGTATTCATACTAATTTAATTATTCCTTCATGGAATAAAAATAAATTGCAAAAACGTTTAAAATTGCTAAAAGGTATCGAAAAATTTCTTTAAGATACAGTTGTGCTACATTAATGGGCAAAAATTAGGAACTGTAATAACATATATATAATCAAAAGTTGCTTTTAATAATAATTTTAATGTCAATTTTAGTGTTATACTTAGGTAATTTTGCTCTTCAACTTATGACTTAAATAAGTTTACTGAAAGTAATGAAAAAATATGAATTTAAATGAAAACATTTATCTGTTTAGAACCTACACTGGAGGCACCTCCTGATGTTAGAGATCCATTGACTGAAATGATGGCAGAACATGGCATGGTTCGTCAAATGGTAGATAATACCCAAGTTATTACTTCTGGCCAGCTATCTGATGGATTAAGAGCCCGTGCTTTATATGATTATCAAGCAGGTAAGTTATAACTGTGTATCAAATGTTATAATTATTTTATAATAGTTTATTAACTTATGTCAAGGGAAGTAGTGCTTACTTTTTTTTTTAATGTGAAGTCTTTTAAAATGTGTAAAAATTAATTTCAAATTTTTATTTCTGAAGTTAGTTTTTATAAGCAAAAAAAAAAAAAAAAAAAAAAAATTCATTTATTTATATCTCTGGTCTCTGAATCAAGAGAAGCAACTTATCATAATTATCAGATATTTGTGAGTCATAAGTTTACATTTAAAAGAAATTAATAATGGAATTTTTACTATCACTTTAATAATTAATTTTAAATGTCTATGTAACAATTATTTATCCAGCAACAACTGCGATAAGTATTCATGTAAATATATAGAGAGCTAAAAATTCTAAATTTGAGCAAGGATTTTTCACAGTTGGTGAAAGTGAAATGAGTATCACATATACGAGGCGTATTCGGAAACTAAGTACCGTTTTGAAAAAAAAAAAAAAAATAGTAAAACAATTTTTTCGAATCCAATTTTATTTTTACATGAAAATACATGTCTTAAACTATTTTTCAACATAGTTTCTGCCAATGATCAAACAGTTGTCATAGCAGGTGACCAGTTTTTGTATACCATCGTCAAAGAAACTTCCCGCTAGTTTCGATAACCACGACTCCACAGCATTTTTCGTGTCATCGTCAGATCCAAAGCGCTTGCCACCAAGCTCGCGCTTTATGTGCAGGAACAAGTGATAGTCGGACGGCGCCAAGTCCGGGCTGTACGGCGGGTGATCGAACTGCTCCCAATGAAACTGTCGAATTAACGATTGAGTGACACCAGCAGTATGGGGCCGAGCATTGTCATGGAGCAACACAATTCCTTTACTGAGCATTCCTCTTCATTTGTTTTGAATGGCATGCCTTAGTTTTGTTAAAGTCTCAAAATATCGTGCCGCATTAATGGTTTCACCTTTGGGAAGAAATTTAGTAAGCAAAACGAATTTCCTATCCCAGAAGACAGTGCACATGATTTTTTGTGATGACATTGTCACTTTGAACTTTTGTTTTTTCGGAGAATGAGTGGCTCCACTCCATCGTTTGTTGTTTCGATTCTGGTGTGAAATGACACACCCAAGTTTCATCACCTGTCACAATTTGGTTTGAAAAGTTTTCTCCCTCATCACTGTACCGCGTGAGAAACGTCAGGGCACTACCAAGTCGCTTTGTTTTGTGAACATCAGTGAGCATTTTTGGAACCCATCGGGAATACAGTTTGCAATAATTCAAGTGGTCAGACACAATTTCGAACAAAAGAGTACGTGAAATTTGTGGAAATGCCTCTGAAAGAGTTGTCATTGTGAAGCATCTGTTCTCATGAATTGCTTCATCAACTTTCCTTACCAAATCATCAGTGACAACAGAAGGCCGACCACTCCGAGCCTCGGCGTGGACATTTGTTCGACCTGCATTAAACATTCTTACCCACTTTCTCACCATTCCATCACTTATCGCGCATTCACCGTAAACTTCTGTCACTTGACGATAAATTTCGGCCGGTTGAACATTCCTCACGTTAAAAAATTTAATCACGGCACGAATCTCACAGTCAGCGGGAGAACTAATTGTCTTAAACATTTTGAATGTGCACAGCAAACTGAAAACACAACATAGAGCAACCAAAATGACGACAATTGAAAGTCAGTGAACAAGAAAGACTAGTGCGCATGCGCAGGACGCCTACCACAGCGCTGCGACGGCGCTAGAATGAAACGGTACATATTTATAAAGGTGCTTTTTTTTAACTCTTGATATGTATAGAGATCAAGTTCTAGCATATCTTGATATCTTGAACATTTAACTGATGCAGATTAACTGATGATTGCTGACAACTGCAATAAATTGGTAACACAGTTAAGCATGTCCTTTTCATTAAGTTCCTCATTTCTTTCTTTAAAGTGAGACTTATATTGTTCTTAGAAACTTAATGGCAATTATATGTTATAATCTTAATTTAAAAATTATATTAGTAAAGATTTTAAATATTGCTAGAATGTATACTCTATAGTACTTTGAATTTTAAATGGAAATATTTTGGCAGAGGATTGAAAAAAAAGAATAAAGCTTATAAATAAGTAAGAGTCGTGCCTTCCTGAAATGAAATCAAAATATTCCAAAAATTTTTTATATGAAGAAAAACAAGCCCCCCCCCCCAAAAAAAAAGTTGAGATGTAGAAGCTAACATTTTTGTGCTTTTAAAAGTTTAAATAAAATTGCTGATATTGTCAAAAATGGATCCATTTATTTTGGATAAATTAGTTTTTATTTCAAAAACTGTTTTTAACTGAAATTTCATAACATGCAGGAAAAAACACATCTCAATATGGAATATGAAATGGAGGAAAAATATTTACTTAAACTTGTATATTAACAAATTTTTTGTGATATCCCAAACTTTATCTATGTACAAAATTAATAATCTAAAATTGCATTAAAAATAATAAATTTAGAGAGTAATGTAGTATGCTGAAGAAAGTGTCATAAAATAAATTATTTAAAAAAGTTAGTGTATGTTTATTGGCTAGCATAATTTCAATATAATAATGAAAATGCTTGAAATATTGCAAAAATTTCCTACAGTGCCGTATGGAAACACAAAATAAACTAATACTTTTTTTAATGCTGACAATTTGCTCAGTATAATGTTAACAGAAACCTCTTAAGTTGGAGGAAAGGAAGAACATTTTGCATTGTAAAAGATATGCATATATTGAAATAATAAATTCAGCATGAAACCAAATTTCTTTACATAGTCAACCCATTGGTCAAACGACAGACCACTGAATGCTGGTTCAAACTAAGGCAAATGAATTGACTGCATGCCTTGTTTTTGTGGTTCTCGCTATGTGTAATGGAAACTCAAACCTGTCTCTTTGAGAAAGTTCTTCTCAAAGACATGCCTCTCCTTAGGCAGACAGCCCTTATGTGTTTTGCTATATCCAAATTACCTAATTTAACCTCTTTATATCACTAACGTCAAAACAAGGTACTCAGAATTCTTGAGAAATGTTCCATCTCTACAGATTATATTTCCATACTTTATATATTTTTTTATGTAATCTACATTTTTGTATTCTGGAACTGGAATTATTATTGATTTTGTATAAGGATTATTATTTAAATATATTAAAAATTTTGGTCGATTATGGTGGGCTTTTCATAAAAATCCCATTTTGATCCTATGCTTTAAGTTTATCATAGTTTGATAATTTTATAATTTGAATAATTTTCATTTTTCTCTAAAATCAAAATTATACAGACTGTTATCTTTTACTACCCAAATTATTCCACTTTCTTATCTTCAGATGCCTTATCAAATTTTATCTCTTAACCCTCTGAGCGTTATGGGTTTAGCCTTGAAATTTCAAAGTTCTTCAAAATGTCATGAATAAGTGATATTTTCTTGATTTTAATTAAAAAATGATTCTTTCATTTTGTACCTTGATTCCTTTTCTTCCAATATCATCCAAACTGAAATCAGATACATTAAAAGCTAGCAGAAATTTTCACGTATAATGAATGTGGAAGGCAACCTTTTGTACGGAATTTTCCGGCCTTAACACTGAGAGGGTTAATCAGTTTAATCATTTGGGATGTAATAGCAATTAAAATGCATTTCTCAATATAGTTATTCATAACTGTTAAAGACAGTGGAATTTTATACCTTTACTTACATGATTAATATATATGTGAATGATTCTTTAGATGCAGTACATTAATTAGTTATTTTCTTATGTAGCTGATGATACAGAAATATCATTTGACCCTGATGATATCATAACTCAGATAGAACAGATTGATGAGGGATGGTGGCAAGGCCTTGCTCCTGATGGTTCCTATGGTTTATTTCCAGCTAATTATGTTGAATTATTAGACTGATAAGTTGTGTTCATTTAAGACTGCAATATATCATCTGTGATGAAAATAAATTTTGTAATTCTTTTTTTTTTTTTTTTTTTTTTTTTTTAACAATTTTACGAATTCACTAGATAGAGAGATGTACATGGTAATGTCTTGTTGAGAGTTGTAAATCAAATTCTTAAATTAAGAATGAAAGGAAAATGTATGCTTGAAATGCCTATATGAAATATCTTCAATACATCTTGAGAAGTGCCATATGATTTTTTAAGATGTTAGAACAGTTAAGTATGTTTATTACTATTACAAAATAATTACATATTTAAAAATTACCAATCAGAAGGGAAGATTTTATTTCTTATACATTGATTTGAAAATCGGTAAATTTTATTTAATAAGTGAGAATCAATAACTGATTGGTATTGTATTTAGATTATAACATGGATATTAGTGAGGATGTTACTAATCAGTCAGATTTTAGATTTTTTAATTTTATGGAGTATCTCTTTATAGCAAACCAATGCCTTTTTTTAATGTATTCATTTGATGCATTAAGTCTTTGACACATTTTATAGCTTTTTTAAAATGGTAAACAGTATTCCATTTCATACTGTAAACTCTTTGCAGTGTCCTGTAATTTTTTAAAGCTTTCTTGCATGCATAAATGAAGATCTTTCTGCATGCATGAAAGAACTTTAGAAATTTATTTTTAACTATTGATTTGGTCTTCTGTGTGAAGAACATAATCTTTACTTTGAATACTATTTCAGGGTATATTACATTGTTGTTTCCTTATTTCAAATGTAAGTAGTTTTGCTTTATGTGCTGTATGACACAAATGGTCATTTATACAAAAATAAATTTATATAAACTGGTCAGGCATGTTCATCATATTATGCGAATAATGTATAATTATATACTATTAGGGATGCTTTTTAGAATTTTCTTCTGAAACTGTATGAATTTTATAGATTGTAATAATATTCAAAATGTAATTTTTTAATCAATTATTTAATACATTAGAATATTTTGTAATTTTTTAGTAGTCGCCATGTAAAGTTTTTTCAGACTTAAATTTGTAAAGATTATTATTTGAAGTTCTCATTAAAAACTAAATTAGTCGAAATAGTTCTCTTTGTAATAAATCAAATCTCTCAAGATCAATCAAAATGGAGCTGCAGATAGCCTTAATTTGCTTTAGCAATTAAATAGACATAATCTGATCTAATGATTTAGATAAGGAGAATAAATAATGTTCCTATATCTACAAACTGCTATGTATTGCATGTATGAATTCACCATGAAATTCTAATAATGTTGTCAATAATGTTTGAAATTTTAAAATGGATTTTTGAATTTCAAAACATAAATTTATTTTAGCTGTCAGTATATGTATGTTTGCACATACATTTAAAAAAAAATATATATATTTGCAAGTGAATTTGAACAATCTCATTGAGTTAAAACTCATGTGGAAAAGTTGATTAGTACTTTTAATTTTTTCTGAATTCATCTACTAGCACTGCTGTGCATTTTCTTTTTTTTATATTTTCTGTAGACAGTTTTGTTTCATACTGAAAATTTCTAATTGTAATTTTTCCATCATTCCACATTAGTTAAGGTCCCAATTAATCCTTTGACTGCTAATTGCTTTAAGTTGAAGCGCTCTGAGAGAGTGGCATGCAACCGTAGAACGAATGACCAAATAAATAAGATCTCATTTTTTCTTCTTGTTAAGCAACGAACTGGGTGTGAGGTTTCTTGTGAGTGCTGGACATGTACAATAGAAATAATTTCCAAACATACAGATGAGACAACAGTATATGGCCAAAGCCTTGCCGAGTCCACATTTGTGTCCATAGTTTACACTAATGGTTTGTGCCAGATGCACATGTGCACCCATAGGCCATACTGATGGTTTTTGCTGGATGCATATATGCACCTATAGTAGTCAAAGACTTAAGTAGTTGACTGTATTATACTAAACATTTAATTTTTTTTTTCAAAAATTATTTGTCTATAGAGGAGTAGATCCTCAAGGAAAAACATGAGGTTAAGAACATATAAGCATAAAATTGCTGAAATTTTTAAACATTAATTTTATATTGAAAAAAGTATGTTGTTAGTATACAAATTTAAATGTTTTATATTTTAAATCATGATTGATGGATGAGAAAACAATCAAATGAAATACTGAAGTATCTACATGCTTTAAACCATAAGCTTGGATTCATTATGTTCATTATATTACGATTAATATATTCATCAATATTAATTATAATATTGATGAATGAGAAAACAATCAAATCAAATACTAAAGTATCTACATGCTTTAAACCATAAGCTTGGATTTATTATGTTCATTATATTACAATTAATATATTCAGATTAGTTGGTGAGACATATGATTTTTGTCTAGAGGAATAGAACAAATGCTCTCCATTTGTCCCATTTCCAACTGTAAACTTCTGTGTTCCCTTTCTTTGCTGAAGTGGTTAACATTTTTCAGATAAATTTTATGGAAAAGGGAAGCAGATTTCCTGAAAGAGAATCATTATGTCTAGCAGCAAATTCATTTTCCCTTTACAGCTCCTTATTCTGAAACCTGGCTGGTATAAATATTGTGACTAATTTTCCTTTATAAAAATAAGGAAGATTTAGTTATGATTATCATGAATATGAGATCATGATACTTACCTAACTATATGATCTGCTCATATCATATAGTTGGTAGGTAGTGAATAATTTCCAGCTAAAGTAAAAGAATGAATCTTCTATTCTTCTTTTTTTGCTGATTATTAGAGGTTAGATTAAGAAGGATACTGCAAATGCAGTCATGGCCATTTTCTGATGCAAGAATGGCTTCTTTGCTGGATAAGATCCATCTTAGTCTATTGGAAGCACAGAAATTATTCGTTGGTAATCTATTTATGCAGTTCATTTGTTTGTAGCTAATACTGTATTTTATAGTGCAGAAAAAGACAAAGGCAGCATACCTGCAATGCTAATAGGTATCAAAAATATGTTTTAATTTGAAGATATTTTCACATCTTTCTGCTGATGTAATTGTAATCACTGGTATCAAATTGTCCATATTAACAAATTATATAATATGCTTTGTAAATGCTAGAAGGCCTGGGCTTTAACAATAATGTCATGGAATGGATGATAAAAGTGGATGGCAAGGACACAAAAGTAAACGAACTAAATGGGTATGCCAGAAACCAAAGTACGTAGTTAAATTTTATTTTTATGTAATATATTCAATAGTAAAACTTTCAATAGCATCATTTGACATCAATATTTATTTTAATGAGGATAACTATTGTATATATATATATATAAGCGACTGACTGAAAAAATAAAACTTGGTATGAAAACACTCTGCTTCATGTGCAGTATCTATATTATATATTTTATCTTCAATTCCTTTTTACTTTGGCTGTTTATGTTAATTGTCTAATATATATGCATTATGTTCATTCAAAGGAAGCAGAAATGTAAATAATTTCTTAATTACAGTTTTTATTCCTCTAACATCACTGGCTTTAATGAAATACAGTACTTCCCATTATCTGATTTACTTATTATCACATACCATTAAAATTTAATTCAGACTTAAAAATTATGATAATTTTGATTGATAGTAAAGTTATTACTGCACTATGTATAATATTTCATTAAGAATGCATTTTTCATATTGATGGTACAAGTAAATCAGTCCTGTGATCAGAGACCTCCTGATCAAGACACTACCATTATTCAGTCTGTTTTATATCAGATAACTGGAGTTCTACTATTATATTCTGTAATAGTTTTCTTACTTCAGCTTTGATTTCTTCGCTGCATTTATGGTTGTACTATAACTATTATAATTTATTCTTGTCTAGTCGTTTTATCTCCTTTCTCAATCTTGGTGCTTTTTTTTTTTTTTTTGTGTGTGTGTGTGTGTGTGTGTGTGTGTGTGTGTTTTGTTTTTATTTCATACTTAGCATTTACAAAACAGTGTCAGGCATAAAATGAAAGATATCTATGTTTTACTAACATTGACGTTTACTTCATTTTTTTCCCTATGCCTGATCTATAATATAAACTCTTTTATGTGCAAGGGGGAGAAAAGCTGAAGTATAACACAATATATACAAATTTTGAGCATAGCAAAGTTTTAATCATTTCTGTTGAATCTGTTTTATGATTGATGCATCTTCAACAGAGTAATGAGAACTAATGATAGTGTGTTAAATTCTTGTTTTTCGAAATGTGTCATCTAAAAGAAAGTATAAACTCTAAAATAAGAAAAATCCTTTACATGTTCAGTAAAAGTAATGTAAATTGAATACCTAAACACTTTTATCACTTAATTTGTATAGTTAATATGGAATCTAGGCCTGGTCATCTGTTGAGTTTATGGAAATTTAGGAATTTTAAATTGTTAAATATCTGCTAATAAATAGCATAATAGTGATTATTTATTCAATTTGAAAATGTTACAACTATAGAAAAAATGTATAATATGTTGATATTTTACATAATGACTGAACTGCTGTAGTGAATTTTAATATGTTTTAAGCTGAAAATGCATAAAATGCTTAAAAATTATAATACTGCATATTATGCAGGTATGCTCTAAAATGCATAGAGCTTGACATATACTTTTGGAGAACAGTTATAAATGATTAAGTACTTAAAATATATGAACTATGAGCTTTTTTAATTGTATTATCAAGACTTGTCTAATTTTTACAGGTATACAAAAAAAAAAAAAAAAAAAAAAAATTAAAAATTAAAAATGAGCAATATTTTATATTATGTAGTTTCCTTGCATATCTTTATCCTGTGTAATTTTTTATTTGAATTTGTACTGAATAGTTTTATTTGTTAAACTTTTTATTGTACATCCAAGTTTTACATTAAATGTTTCATTTTTGTATTGAATTAAATATTTTCTTTTTAAATTGTCTTGTTTGTTTTAATGTAATTCACTGAAACAAAATTTAAACTCTAAAAAATACAACATTTTCAGTTACAGAATAATGATGAATTTAAGTCATTAAGTTAAAATGTTTAATGAAAACAAATAAATACCACTGGAACTGCTAATAAATTGGAAACCTATAAACTTTATACAGTACAAAGTCCATAATCCAGAATGATCTATAATCCGGACCTCAAAGCCACAAACTTTTTTTTTTTTTTGTTTTTTTGTACGCTTTACGCATGCACATTTAATGTATAAGCTAGACTAAGATTATCTTTCCTGATTCTAATTATCTTTCTGATTCTAAGGCATTTCAGTTAATGTTGCAGATTGCACTGTTCCTCAATCTTCTAATTGGATCTGGCTTGTTATTTTTTGCAGACTGTAAGAGCAATTTTATAAAAATTAAGCTTGAACTTTCGATTATGTCAAAAAGAGTTTAATTCTGGAGCTGCCAAAGGATCTACAAAGCGAAAGCATGTTTCGATGTCCATCAAACAAAAAATGGAATTGCTGCAAAAAATAGATAAAGGCATGAAGAAAGTGACACAGAGGTTAGTGAAAACAAAAAAAAATTTCGATTGACAAGTTAGTCGGTATTCTCAGCACAGCAGTTACAGGCCTTGAATAGTGGAACTTTGTTGCTGAACAAGAAATTATGTCTGTTTATAGAATTAAAGAGAAAGTATTATCGCAAAAAACGAAGCAACTTAAACAACTTACATTGAAAGAAATGTTTAAGTAAACAAATAAATATTAAGCTTTTTTTTAATTAAGACACAATAACACGCCGAATAAATACTAATTCCGAAGTCAAACAACAAAAATCAGCGTTATATTTACAAAAATTTTCACAGGACTAGTTTCGATGGTTTTACCGAACCACCATCTTCAGCTGCAAAACCGCAAATGAACAAGATAGGAAATAATGATTAGATAAGATAAGAAAGCTTGGACAAGAATAAGCAAGTGGCGCCATCTGTTGGTGAAACAGAACTAAAACATAATTTCTTTAAAGGCCGAAGGCAAATTTGGATTAGAATTAGGATCGTTAACTAGAACAGAAAGATTTTTATGAATGTGAAATGCCTCTAGAAAATCCAGTTCTCCAATGGAAGATGTTTTTTGAATAATTTTGGCAGCAGAAAAACTGAAAGTGTGGTTTTCGGACCAACAATGTTGAGCAACAGAAGACTTCTGTGTTTACTTTTTTCTAACATATGCCTCATGTTCCTTGACGTGAAATTTTAAGGCTCTCTTAGTTTGGCCAATGTAAATTAAACCACACTGGCAAGGAATCCTATAAATACCCCAGGAACTCATATCCGGAATGGGGTCCTTGAGTATGGAACTCGGAATTTTATTGATGGGAGAATAAACAACCCGAAAGTTAAATTTCTGCAAAATATGTGCATCTTTATAGCTAACTGATTGAAAGAAGGGAATGACAACAAAATTTTTATAATCTCCTAAAACAAGAGTGTGACTTTTAGTGTGTTGAGATGAGAATTTTTTAACTGCTTGATTAATAATGTTGGGTGGAAAGCCCCTGTCGATAGCTATTGCTTTTAAATACTTTAGTTCTTCATCAAGGGCTAGTTTGGAGTAAATCATGTCATCCGACTAAACAAAAGTTAGCTTCATTTTATTCCTATGTTTTCCGTGCTCTTCAAGTTTGCTCCTCCAAACTAGGCCTTGATGAAGAACAATTTTGCCGTATGTGTAATTTATTAATTATGTAATCCCCCCATCTTTGGCAAGGGTTTATTATATATCAACTTAGACTATGCCACTGTAATTCTTCAATTAGCATTACAATTCATGCATATAACCAGCTGAATATATTAATATGCAAAATAAACATTTTTAAAAACATGCCTTTTTTAATACTTATATATTTTTTAATAAATTGTGTTTAAGAAGACAGAAAATTTTAGATGCACATTTCATTCATAAATACAGAAATAATCTTTTACTGTAAATGTTTTCAAAATCATCATTTGCATAAAAATCAAATATAATTCTTCTAGTAAGAAATGGCAGAGGATTTCTTTTGAATATTTAAGCTCTCGCATCCCAAAACAATTTTCTATACTTTTGTAACTAGATAATTTATTTTATATTTGACAATAGCAACAAAAATGAAAAGGAAATTCAAGACAACAAGTACAGTACAAAGTCCAAATTAGCGCATAAGCATAAAGGGGAAAGTATTGATGAGGACGGTTTCATTACCCCCGCTTCTCGTAAGCGAGGTAAACCCGTCATAAATTCTGAAAGTGACTATTCTGATGTTGAAATTGTATGTATTGAATCTAATGTTAAAGTCAATAAGAGTAGTTAATCAAGTGCAAATGCTAGTTAAAATGTAATATTAAACAAAATTCGCAATGAAAATAATTCTGATAATGCTTCAAAATTCAATATGGCCACCAAAATGGCGTGCAGTAGCAACATTTCGACCGAAAGGTCAGAGGTTACGATGGTCACCAAGAAAATGTCAAATGTGAACCTTACAAAAAATAAGTATGAAGCTATCAAAGAGTCTTTGTTAGGCTCGAAGAAAGAGCAGCGTACTGCCCCCCCCCCCCCCCCCCCCCGTTTCTACCACTCCTGGCAGCCAGGAGGTTGAAAGCGGAGAAAAAAGTTCTAGCGAGCATGTGAGGAGTGTTCCCCCACTTCCGCAGCAACCTTCTATTCCGGCAATTCACGTTAAATCGAGCAAGCAGTGGAAGATGCAATTAAATTTTTTGCGTGAGATTGCCCCCAATATTCAGTCAAGCTCACTGGACCTTATCTAAAACTGTTCATTTAAACCGAACTTGAGTTCCGGGAGGTTACCCACTGAATGAAAAAAGGCTGGCATCCAGTATAAGACTTGCAGCAGGACCGGCTGATCAATATTGTTATTAGAGGTCTCCCGGTTAAAACCGAGGATGTGAAAGATGAAGTCGAGGCAATGGGCTTTAAAGTGCATTGGTGCGTTCGGCTTACTCAGCCACATTCCAAACATCCAATGCCACTTGTTTATTTACAAGTACTCCTACACCCCTTCATCGACCATCTGTTTGCTGTCCATGACATGTGGGGCACAGCGGTCAGCATTGAGCGTCGTTATCGCGGCCTCAAGGGCCCTACTCAATGCTTTCGGATTCAGGGTTCTTCCACTCTTCGGATGTCTGCACCTTACAAATCCGTTGTGTGAGATGCTCTGGGCTTCTGAATGTACTAGACCCATGGATGTTCCTGCTACTTGCTGCAACTGCAGAGAAGATCATCCTGCCAATTTTAGATTGCGTTTCCCAGGCAATCAACGGACTTGTGGTAACAAATCCACGCCTAGGAATAGGGCCGCTGCCTCGGCAGCTCCATCTCAGGGCACTACAACCACCACGGCAAACGCCGAACCACCAAGACGACCCGCACATACTCGCCCCAGTGATGTTAACCCCCTGAGTTATGCAGCGGCAATAGAGAATGCTACCTACCATAGAGCCAGGATGTGATTCTAGACAGCCAATACTGCCGGTTACTGCAAAAACTAAAGCTGTAACCCCAGCAGTCATTTCAGCAGAGAGTGTCGACTCGGATGATATTTTCGCCTCTACTCTAAAATGCTTAATTGACATCTCCCGAGACCCAGCAGTAGACAAGCATATTCTGCTTCTTGCTTTCAAAAAGGCTATGCCAAAGCTTAGGCAGATTAACGCCTTAATGAGAGCATATATGAAAGTTATATTGAACTTTCAGACTGATTCGGCTAAACTTTCGGCCTATGTCTCCTGTTATATTTGCAGAACCTACAATTTACGGCCTAAAATTCAACTCCCAACATGATATAAGACCTGTCACAAAAAGTTCACTCTCCATTTGCACTTGGAATGCAAATGGTATCTATAATAAGATCCATGAAGTGAGAGATTTCATTGCAAAACGAGATCTTGATGTACTGTTGGTCCAAGAAGAGACCCATTTTATCCCAGGGCGAATTCCCAGAATTGGGAACTGTGACATATACTCGACTGACAGGGTGTCATATGGCTGACATGCAAGTGGTGGCACCTGTATCTATGTGAAGCATTCGATTAAACATCACATGATACCTCCCCCAAATCTGGAACATGTGGAAGCGACTATTATCAAAATTTTTATACAAAATTCTCCCCCCCCTTACAATTGTTTTAGCATACCTTCCCCCAAAAAGAGCTGCTCGTGGAAGGAGTGTTTATCCTGTCGGTGATTTTGATAAACTTCTCACAATCTCAAATCACCTAATTATTGCTGGTGATCTAAATTCACACCATACCGTTTCGTTCTGTCCTAATAAGAACAGGTTTGGCATTAGTCTAAACTCATGGGTTCAGAGCTCTCGTGTACAGATCATAGCTCCTACTGCTCCGACTTACTACCCTGTAAGACGGTCCCCCCGCAGTTCTTGATCTGGCTGCTTTTTATAATGTTTACTTTCGGCATGAAATTAAAGTGATTCAAGAGTTAGATTCTGATCACTACCCTGTTTTGATTACCCTAGATATTCAAAATCGATACTCAAAATTAAAGGAGGAAGTCTCAACAAATTGGGACGATTTTCGGTTTATTTTGAAATGTACAGCTACCCCCCTTATCAAAATTTCCAGCAAAGTGGACTTTGACAGGTGTATTAAAAGCATGGAGTCTTTACTGAAAGAAGCGAAAGCCGCGGCTTCGAAACCTATCACACGTCCAGGCGCTAGGCTCCCGCCGGATACTAAATCCAAAATTAAGTGGCGCAACTACCTGCGAAAACTTTGGCAGAGAACACGTGATCCCAGTATCCGTGCTCAATTTTGCTGACTACAGAACGAGATTAGGTCTGAAACCTGCTTGCAAAAACAAGCGGAGTGGAAACACTACATTGAGTTCCTAACGACTGATGACGGGTCGGTTTGGCGCGCTGCCGCCCGACTATGCAAACGATATAAACACATTCCGCCCCTTGAAATGGCCAATGCTAACTAGATGACTTTTACAGACACTGAAAAGGCTGAAGTTATTGCTGGCAGCCTTGCTACACAATTCAGTCCAAATATCGACGACTACTATAACCATCCGGTTACACAGGAGTGCATACACTCACGTGTTCAACATTTCTTAACACAACCCATCATGCCTGATCTCAGGCCGACTGATCCAACTGAAGTGCTGGAGTTCATCGATAAAATGAAGTTGAAGAATCTCCTGGCATAGATCAAATCTCAAATCACATGATTAAAAACTTCCCCATTATGTATATTGTATGGATAACGAACGGTCTTGATTAACCTTATGCTTAAAAGGTGTCATTCCTATTCCAAAACTGGGTCAAAATTTAAATCTCCCCATCAACTACAGGCCTATTAGCCTCTTATCATCTCTCTCAAAAATATATGAATTTGTTTTACTTAAACGCCTGAATGAATTCTGCCGTGATCGAAATTTAATAATCCCGGAACAATTTAGCTTCCGGCCTGAACACTCCACAGTACACCAGTTACTCCGTGTAGTGGAATTCATTCACGAGGGCTTTCGTAAATGAAAGAAAACTGGAATTGTCTATCTTGACATTGCCAAGGCCTTTGACAGGACCTGGCATGACGGGCTTATTTACAAGTTCATGCGGCTTGGTTTTTCAGCACTAAAACTATCAATTCGTACCTGACAGGTAGATCCTTTCAGGTGCGAGTTCGCCACGAAAACTCAACTCCCCGCCCGATCTGTGCTGGGGTTCCACTAGGAAGTTTGCTCGGACCTCAAATGTTCAACATCTACATAAATGACATACCTAAGTCACCTAATGTCGATCTGGAACAGATGCAGACGACACAGCCATCATGAACCAACACTCCAACACCTCCACGGTAATTTCTGCACTGCAGAATTATCTTTCAAGCCTAGAGCTCTGGCTCGGACTGTGGAAGATCAAAACTAATGTTGCTAAATGTGCTGCCACTTTATTTATCTGAAGTACTTTCACAAATTTACCTAACTTGCAGTTCTTTGGAGAACCAATTTCCTGGGTTCCTACTATCTAGGAGTGATACTTGATTCAAAATTAACTTGGCAACCTCACATTCAAAAAAACAATTTCCAATGCGAAGGTTGTCAAAACCCAATTACTGCCTTTTTTTGCTACAAATAGCAACCTGTCCACGAAAAACAGGATTTTGCTCAATAAATCAATGATAATGCCAATTCTGACATATGCTAGCCCGGTTTGGGGCGCAGCAGCAATTACTAAGAGAAAACATATCCAAATTTTTCAGAACATTATGTCATGGCAAATTTATAAAGCTCCTTGGTTTGTTACGAACGAGGACATTCATAATGCAGCCAAAATTCTCCCCATAAATTGCTTTATAGAGCTACTTTCAGCTAACTTTTTCCAAAAGATTCCTTCGATTGGAAACCCTGTACTCCACAGCCTCCCTGTTTATCATCCGGGCATTGCATCATCAAAAAAGAGACCCAGAGCTATTCTGGAGAACGCATATAATGTGCTTCCTTTTCCCAAGAGGCATTGCTATGGAGACGAGGCGCCTTGAAAGTTTCAATACACTCGTTCGCTTCGCCCCCCCCCCCCCCCCCGCCTGAGTGAATTCGCTGATCTTTCAGCTTCCCTCAGGGTCACTCTCTCTTTGTCCCATAATCGGGCAATCTTACTTCTTTCAACCATAAACGATTGTTATCAGGCTCATCTTTGTTCCCTTCTTAAAAGGATTCTAGTGCAAGGATTACTTAATTTAAATTTAATCTCTTTAAGAGAACTTAATGCTTTTTCATTAGTTATCATAACACTTAAAGTTTATGCAATCTTATTATATTTATAAAAGTTTCTCCTCAGAATCATTGCTGGCCGTGTCTCTTTAACTCGCCTAACGAGTTCCCGCTTTTCCCCTCCCCCAGACCCGAAGCACTTGCGACATGAAGTTTTTCGCGAGTGTTTCCGCTCTCGTGTTGTTAACACCACATGACCATTGATCAAGAAAACATAGATGCTTTTCAGGCCCTTATTCGACACCAAAATTACCAAATTAAGTCCTTCAGTGTTTTTACCTTTTTTCACTATGGAAGGCAGTTACTCTTTTTGTTAAATTAACATTTTGGCACTAAATTTACCTCTTTGCGGAACCCTCTTTTTGTTGATAAAGATAATTCTTTGACGATGTGGGGATAAAGGCTACATGCCTAAGAGCCCTGTAATAGAACCCTTCCTTGGTCCTTGGGTCATTTTTGCATAAAAAGCCCACCAGCGGCCGAGCAATAAAGTCGCTGAACACTGGTAGTTCGGTCCGAGGTTCGAATCCCGCGAACAGGCTGGCTGCATGGGTGTTTTCGTAGTTTTCCCCATGTGTAACATGTATACGAGCTAGTTTCCCTTAGAAAGTCCTCCACGAAGGCATCTCTCCCTTTAGGCAGATAGCCCTCGAGGCTTTGGCGTAATTAAATAACCTAACCTAACCATTTTAGCATAAATTTGTATGATCGGTAATTTGGCTCCATTGCTGCATATCTACTTGGCACACATCTCAAACCGAAATTTTCCACATAGATACAGCGTTGACCTGGCGAATCATTATTTATTATACTTTCCTTTCATCGCGTTTATCAACACATGATAACTTGAGTAATGACTCATGTAGCGATGACTAAACAATTTTTTTATGTTAGTAATTGAATAACAAAGGAGTATGGTACCCTATTCTGTTGACATTACGCTTGGCGATGATTACAGATTTAAGTTACACGCGCTAAAAAATGTTGACAAGGAAAAATTTCTTTCCATATGCTAAAAATAGATTTTGTTGATGATACTCATAGACCCAAAGATTGCATTTAGGGCTATTTGAATTAAGAATAATTGATTTGTTTTTCATATAAACCCAGAATCAGCAGCAGGTCTCAGAATTTAGGACCCACAGAGACTACATCAGGTGGTAAGATATCTAGCACCTGCCCTCAATAAGGCTTAAGTATATGTGGGAAGTTACTTATTCAGAACAGGATTTTGTAAAGAAATGTGGAGAAGTGGTAATAAATGAAGATGATATAAAAGAAATTTTTCATTGTGATGACAATGCTTCTCAATCATTAATCAATTAATGAATGGCGAAATCTGTAGTATGGTTTCTACATCCAGAAAATACTGCTACCAATAGTGAAGAAAGTGACAGAAAAGTTACTGAAAACGAAAGAATTTCGAACGACAAATTAGTCGGAATTCTCAACACAGCAGTTACAGGACTTCAACAGTGTAACTAAACAAGAGATTATGTCTGTCTACAGAATTAAAGAGAAAGGATTAGCACAAAAAACGAAGCAACTTAAACAACTTGCAATGAAAGAAATATTTAATAAGGTAAACAAATAAATATTAAGCTTTTTTTTTGTAAATTTTGATACCCTTTGATCATAAATACTTCATTATTTTATAAATCAATAAATCACGATTTCATATTTTTAATTTTAATATCTCTATATGCCATCTTACTAGATTTAAATTGATGATCTAATATCCGGAATTGCCGGATTTCAGACTTTGTACTGTATTAAAATGGAATGTACTATTAAAACAACCGATATATACAAATAACTATAAAAATAAAAAATCTGAACTATTAAAAAAATTTTTGGGTAAAAGGGAAATAGCTGTTTTGTGATTTTTTATTAAAAAATGTACAAAATATTTGATTTTACAAATATATATATATATATATATACAAATAATCAATCATCTAATATCACTGGTACAAAATATTGAATTACAGTCAAACCCTGCTATAACGAATGAACCTTTTGGTCTCGTCCAATTTTCTTTACACCTATTATTATTTTACTTTGCAACAGCAAACCCCTAAAAAAATGAAAATTGGAATGTAACGAATTGTATGGATATTTTCAACTTTTTTTTGTTTTTGTTTTTCATATTTTTTTCCTAATTTCCACTTAAGCGAAAAAAATTACTAAAACTTAAAATCATCCATGTTTAGAAAGTTTGCATCTACATTAAGGTGGGAGAAAAAAACACTTTTGTTATTATAATTTTTCTATCACTATACCCCGTAAAAGTTGCAATCATCTAACATGCAGAATGAAAAAAAAAATGTTTTCGTATATAAAAATATATCTCATTCATGCATCGCACTCAAAATTTTGAAAAATACTGAAAATTTTCTGTTTTTGCCTTTTTTTTATAATTACTTTATTCACTACTATCAAAATGCAGTTGTTTCTCATGTGAATTTTGGGACATGAGGATCATGATAAAAAGTTTAAAACTTGTAATTTTAAATTTATTATTGTTTACACAAAAGGCTCAAAAACACCATTTGTGGTAAAAATAAAAATAACATTATCTTTTAACTTCTGATATTTTTTTTTTTTTTTTTTTTTTTTTTAAATAAAGAAATGGTAAATATTTATTACTTTATTATTCAAAAGAGTGCACCTTAGTTTTTTGGGAAAATGCCGGCTTACATCTTGATGTAAGGGTTGTTCTAATCAAGCCTTCGTGTCACATACCTTAGATGCTTCAGTCAAATGTTCAATTTCTAGCCTGAATGTGACAAAACTTTGGAAATCCAGTTGCAGCAATGTAAAGCAGACTTTAATACATTTTTTATGTCGTCCTCCTATTATTCCTTAACCCCTTAACGCATTTGCCCGTGTCTCACACGGGCGAAAGTTTCCAGCAAATTTGCACATGCCCGTGTCTCACACGGGCGCCCTTGTATCTCGCATTATTTTATTTCTAATGCTTGTCTGAGATCCGTTCCAGTAAAAATAAATAGGCTAGATTATAATTAAACTTATTTGACATAGATAGCATCACTATTCAGCATTTTTCTTGTGTAAACCACGTGGCGCATTTTGATGATTAGCTATAAGTTTGCTAGGAATTCTTTGCTATAAAGTAGTCGTTTGGTGTGGAAAAGGTAATATATCCATTTTTATTACGTAAATATAATAAAAGTAAGCAGTTAACTGCAAATTATATTACTAAGTGTTTTTGTAATTTAAAAAAAGTTATCTGATAATGAGCGACTCTGACGATGACAATTTTGAATATGCCAATTTATCAGACAGTTTCAGCGATGAGAGTGATGATTTCTTGAGTGATGGAAGTGAATCGGAAGATAATGACAACGAGATTTTGGATATAGCAAGGAATTGGTATCAAATTAGTATAAATCAACCAAACGTTGCACCACCGAGATTTCGATTTGAAGCTAACCCTGGCATGATTATGCAAGAAAAAAAAATAGGTGATTTTTTGACTGAAAATTAGAAATTAATGTGTGCCTTAAGGGGTTAATAATGGAGAAGGAAAGATATTGCAACTGTCCCACTAAATTATGCTGACTGAATTAATGGTTAATAAGTTGTAAATTTTGAGTAAAATATCAATGAGTTCTAATCACTTCAGAGAGTATTAGACCGCCTATGAAATTTTTGCTCTTTTATATTTTGAACCAAAGAAGTGTGTAACAATTCAAAATAAAATATATCAACTGCCTAATTTCAGCAATATGTTTTTCTAAACTCTTATAAAGTCAAGGAATTACCTACTGTCAGCTTGAATGTGAAAGCAGACTAGATCTGCTCCTAAATAATATAATTTTATTTATTATCCCCCCCCCCCCCACAATTTTGCTCTGCTAGGTGATAGGCAAATTTTCCAAGGTATAGTGATAAAAAATTTTTAAAAGGGCTTTTTTATCCCACTCTAATCTACATTCTATCCGTTAAAGGAAAAACTTTCATGTTACTTTTCTTTTATCCTTCCCCTGACCACATCATAGCACTTAACTAAGTGTGAAAAACAATGACTCTGTGAGACACAATCCTAAGAGAATGAGAACATTATATGGTGTTAGTGACCATTCGACCAAAAAACATGAATGGGTTCTCTTATTCTATTCAAATGCTTTGACTGAGTTATCAGTCAGAATTCTAATCAAAGCTGATGTTAAAATGAAAATTTTCAGTTATTCAGGGAATGATCGTTGTCAAATTGTTTTGTCTGAGTATAAATGTTCTCTACATAATGTTCTTTGAATAAGAGTTTTACATTCTTTAAGTCTTTTGCTAGACATAGCATTTTTTTTTTTTTTTTTTCTTTTTTTTAAGTGTGTTGAATCTTTGCTTTGCAAGCATGGATAAGATTATTCTGCAATCTGCATCATCCTGAAGAAAAGTTCTAACTTACTTTTGTCTTCAGAAGTTAGATAAAAATAAAGTCGTCCAATATTTCTGTTGTTCATTATTAGTGTTTTATACTGTTATGGATAACATAATTATGCATAAGGATCAGACTAATGATATTTATGCTCAGTAATTTATGGACTGGAAAAGAATAATCAACTGATTTAATGACTGAGCATAGTAATTATAACTAAATTTTAATATAATTTTTTAATATAATTTTTTAAAATCATATTTAATATTCACTTCTTCTGATAGACAATGTCAACTGCCCCCTTTTTTTAAACATTTTCGTGAGATAATATATTTTTTATAGGATCAGATGCAGCAAACCAAACTTCCAGTCCCTTGAAATTCATTATAGCTGGGTTCATCTGTAATTAATTTCAAAAGTTTATAGTAAATCCAAAGAAGTCCTATATGCACCAGTGAAAGCCCAAAGTTGTGTACATAATTTTCGACTGTGATCTACAATTACCTCATTCGGTGTTGAATCCAAATGAACACAGAAAAATTCATAGCACAAGATATGTTCAAATGAAGCATCAGGAAAGCATTCCTTAACAAGTTTTCTGCATTAAAAAATGAAGCATGAAAAAAAAGGTATACTGCAATAAAAATAGTTATATAAATGTTCTTTTGTAATAAAAATTATATTCATTATTTGTCCTTACCCAATAAAAATATATTCTATATATGTTTTTACATACATGAAAAAATGTACAAAAGTAATTAGTACATATAACAGTATTACTAATTCAATAAATTATTAAACAAAAATTATATAGATTTAAATCATGACTTACTTGTAAAAATTTCCACAAAGGATTCCTTTTGCAGGGAATTTCTTCAAATTAGGATATGATGTAGGCTTAATTAATCTGCCCTGCAAATATTTAACTTGCTTTTAAAATATTCTGATAAACTTTGAGAAAAATCACGAGGCAAAAAATTTTTACATGAAAAATCAGTTAAAAATTTAAATTAAAAATCTTTTTAAAAATCTTAAATCTTCATAAACCAAGTGGATTTTTTAAAAATGGATTATAGTATTCTAATTATCTCTGTTGTATTATGGCATTTTAATAACTTAAAATTTTCTTTTCTAATATGTAAATTATTTTAATATGTATAGCTTCACTAAATATGTTTTTTATAGCACAGGAACGGCACACGTTTTCCAGAAAGCTAAAAAATGTCCTACTTGTTTATAAGAACAGTAATATTACAATTATTGCTGTTCACTGTAAAACCATGGCCATGATGTTGGTTGGTTGATTTTTTTAATGGCACAAAACCTCGAGGGTTATTATGCACCAGACAAACGGTGAATAAAATTCAAGATACACAAACACACTATATCAAATGAATTGATGAGATGAACCTGAAATGCTGATGAAGGCATGGAGAAATGCTTTAGCAACAGGTAGAGCAGGTTAAAAGGAAAATAACTTCAAATCATATGGTAAAAAGAGATGTCTTTTAAAAATCTTATGAGGTTGATGTGGGGGTTTCTTCCAATGAGATCTGTTAACATTTGTTGAGTTAAAATGGTAATCACGTTTTTGACTAAAAGTAGGACAGCAAGTTAAAATGTGATTGACTGAAATGGGAACATTGCAAGTGCCACAAATAGGCTCATTATCTCCTTTCAACAGATACTGATGTATCAGTCTGCAATGACCAAATCGTAGGTGAGTCGGCAGTACATCCTCCTTTAGATTCCCTCTCGGCTCCCAATACTCCACATTAGGTTTTACCTGCCTTAATTTGTTCAGAGTCTGGCATTCCCAGAATTCTTGCCACTTGGACAAGATCTTTGATCTGATGTAATTCTGTATGTCTGCAAAAGGGACATCATTTTCAGTGGTAACTGCGGCAGATTTTGCTGCGACGTCGACGAGTTCATTGCCTTTAATGCCAGCATGGCCAGGCCCCCAGCAGTACACAATAGAATAACCTGGGTTTCTCAAATGGAGGTCTGCCTTTAAAATTTTTAAGACCAAAGGGTGGCCAGTATTTGTATTTATTGAATCAAGAGCACTCAGAGAGTCTATGATGAACTTTCTGCTATTCTGCTTAGAAATAAAGATTAAGGAATCCAAAATGGCAAAAGTTTCTGCAGTAAAGACAGGTGCAGCCTTATGAAGTTTACTACTCTTGATTTCTTTATCACAAACAAAAGCTGCCCCAACATGATCTTGATTCTTTGAGCCATCAGTAAAAATTGCTCTATAGTTGGAGTAACTTTTTCTATGCTCCAAAAAATTTTGTTGATATTGGACATCATTGGTACTGCTCTTCTTCTCCAATAATATTAAGTAGGTGAATATTCACTTCTTGCCAGGGAGCAATACCGAAAAAGTCAAAGCTTTTGGGGTGCAAATCAGATGAAAAATTAGCAACCACCTTCGCTGGGAATCGAACCACAGACCTCTGGAATACCAGCCCAGCATGCAGAACCACTACACCACGAAGGCACGCTAGGAAAGTGGGAGAAATACCTTATATACTCCCCTTTTTAATGAGCGACTGGTCTTTTCTTTAGGGGACCCAGTCGCCAAATCCTGGGTGAGGAGAAATCAACATCTACCACCCTTTTAGTTCGGGCGCCACTGTAGAGACATTAGGATTTTTTTGGAAGGAGGCAAAAATTAAAAATAGCAACCACCTTCGCCGGAAATCGAACCACGGACTTCTGGAATACCGGCCCAGTGTGCAGAACTACTACACCACGAAAGCATGCTAGGAACGTGGGAGAAATACCTTATAAGATGACATATAAACTTTGGACTGGAGATTTTCTGAAAGCACCACAGCAAACACGTAGCGCTTGATGGTGGACTGGATCCAATTTCAGTAAAACAGAAGGTCTTGCTGATCCATAGATAACATAGCCATAGTCAAGTTATGAACAGATTAAAGCTCTACTATAACTGTGGAGCATAGAACAACGTTCTGCTCCCCATGGAGTACTTGCAAGGACTTTCAATATGTTGAGAGCTTTAGCGCATTTTTTGTTTAAATTTAAGATATGCGGAAAGAAAGTGAGCTTTCTGTCAAAAATAACTCCTAGGAATTTTGCTTCTGGCTCAACGTAGATCAAAGAACCTTCAAGATGCAGCTCTGGATCAGGATGTAGATTTCTTTTGCGACACAAATACATGCAGACGGTCTTCTGGTTAGAAAATTTAAAGCCATTGTTGTTGGAACACTTTATGATTTTGTTTAGAGCAATTTGAAGCTGTCTCTTAATGTATCTCATATCTTGACCGTGACAATAGATCATCAAATCATCAACATACACGGAACCATGCACTGCAGGAGGAAGTTCTCTTGTTCTCTTGTAAGGAGAAATGGAATTAATTTTCAGGCTGAAAAGAGTGACACTGAGCACCGAACCTTGGGGTACACCTTATTGTACAAATACTTGGGAGAGCAACGAACCGATCTTAACTTGGCCAGTGCGGTCCTTCAGAAAGTTTTGAATGAAAATGTGTAAATTACCTCGCAGCCCAGTGCTATAAAGATCATGAAGAGTTCCATGCCACCAAGTTTTATTGTACGCCTTTTCCATGTCAAAGAAGATTGAAACAAGATTTCTTTTTGCAAATGCATTGCGTACTGCGGTTCCTAAAACAGGGCATTGTCGAGTGAAGATCTTCCCTTACGAAAACCACTTTGGTAAGGCGATAGGCAATGGTTATTCTCCAGATAGTAGGTGAGACGGTGATTTACCAATTTTTTCCATGATCTTGCAAAGGCAGCTAGTGAGCGATGGGGCGATAATTTGAAGGATTTTTCGCCTCCTTGCCGGGTTTTGCTATAGGGATTACAAAGGCCCTGCATCAGGCAGTAGGAAAAATCTTATTATAAAGAGCGAGAAAGCCCACTAGAGATTCATATGGCAAATGCTTTATCATCAAATAATTTATTCCATCAGGACCAGGGTAGATCCTATGAGTGTGAGAAATTGCGCTTCTTAATTCAAACATGGTAAGATCTTTATTATAAGAATCTGTGTTAGGATGGGAAAAGTCGATTTGAATCCTTTCCAAGCGCATGTTTGTGGACAGAAACTCTTCTGAGTCATTGCTGCTGCCAGATACAGCAGCAAACGTATCACTAAAAGCATTGGCTATTTCTTCTCTAGTGTTTATCACCTTTCTGTCTTTTTCTAGAACAGAGAAGAAATAATCATTATATAGTCTAATAATCATTATATAGGCTTTGCGAACTCTTTCCTAAACCTGCTTGCTAGACACTGAGGAGGTAATAGTGGACGCGTAGGCTGCCTATGATTTTCTCTGACTTTACCGTCTCACTTTTCTTTCATTCACCTTAGCTTTTTTAAAGGCAAGAAGATCTGCCACTGTTGGATATCGGTGAAAGATATGCCAAGCTATCTTTTGCTGTCTCGAAGTTTCATCATAATCATTGTTCCACCAGGGTTTAGAGAGCTTTGGGAACTTTGTCGAGGACTTCCGAATACAAAGATCAGCTGCTTGTACAATGGCATCAGAGATTATTTTTACTGCTACATTAATCTCCACATCTTTTAACATTTCTTCGGTCAGCACAGCACAAGATGCAAAAAGATTCCAATTAACTTTATTATAAAGTAAGCGTGGTTGTCTTGAGATCTTTGATTTCCCTGTAATATTTACTATGACTGAGAAGTGGTCACTATCGTAGAGATTCTCCCCTACACTGAAAGAGCACAAGGGTAGTAGAGCTGGAGAAAAAAAAACAGATCAATTGCATGAAATATTCTAGTCGACTGATGAAAGTAAGTGTATTCTCCATTATTAAGGAGACAAATAGAGTGATCTTCCATTAATTGTTCAATCTGCCGGCCCCTTGAATTAGTGTCCCGACTTCCCCATAATGTACTATGGGCATTGAAGTCACCTAAAATCAGAAAAGGTCCTGGGAGCTGCTCTATTATTCTGTCCAACTCTCACTGATTTACATGCTCATGTGGGGGTAAATAAATAGTGTATAATGAGATTGAGAATAGTAAATTAATCTGAACTGCCACAGCTTGAAGGGAGGTCGTCAAAGAGAGAGCAGTGTATGGGTGATTGTGGGAGGCAATAAGGCCCACACCACCGCAAGCACGATCCCCACACAGGTTGTCCTTTCTTACTGTGGTATATCTCAGTATCTTAGCATGGGTGCTTGGTGTTAACAAGGTCTCCTGCAGTGCAAAGCAGGCAGGTTGATAGATGTTGATTAAATCCTTGATATTATCCAGGTTTTGACGGAAACCCTGGCAGTTCTACGAAATTAAGGTACCCATTATGGATTCTTGTTTGGGCGGTGTTGTTTTTTTTACTTTCGAGGCAAAAGGTTTTTCGGAAGGGATAACCCTTGTTCAACCTCCATTTCGTCTGAGGCGTCTAGGCGTCCTGGACTTGCTTGTGATAGAACTTTGATTGGTGGTTCAGGGTTTTTGCTTATTTTTCTCTTTGATAACATCTTTATGTTTGTTCTGTTGGAAATCCTGTTTTCCTTTGGACGCAGTCACCGGCGTACTACTTTCAACATCAGGTTTTCCCCTCATTTTTGGTTTCTAGAATCTTCTGTTATTGCTAGATCTTTCTGTGTGGTTATTGTGGTTTGCGCTGATATTGATCTGAATGATTTTGTCGCGGATGCATAAGATTTATTAGGTTTTGGCTGATTCGAGAGAACAAGTGTTTTGGCTTCTGTAAATGATATCTTTTATGTAACTTTGATGCTTTGAATTTGTTTTTCAGTCTGCCATTTCAGACATGACCTTGAAAAAGCTGAGTGCTCGTCTTTAAAATTTATACATAAGGGGGCAGCAAAGCAGCCTACACTGGCATGGCCTACGATGGAACATCGAGCGCACGTGAGGCTACCGCAACAAGAGGTCTTTCCAACTCCAAAGCGCTGCCATTGAAAGCAATGCATTGGGTTCGGTATATATGGCCTGACTGAACAGTTTAGGTATCCAGCTTTGATGTTTTTAGGCAGGTTAGGAAACTTAAAAGTAAGTATGATATGTTTAGTGGGAATGAGTTGACCTTCTTTCCGTATTTTGATCCTACGAGCACCACACACATTTTGATCTGCCAACTCTTTAATAAATTCCTCTTCAGACAATAAACCTATTTTAGAGATTACTCCTCGGGACGAATTTAGAATGTTATGTGGCTTAACTGCAATGTTTGCTTGTTTTAATTTAGTTAGTTTCAAAAGACTATTAGACTGTTTTCTGGACACAGTTTCTATTAAAAGGTCTCCAGACCAAAGTCTCTTAATATTGTTCAGTTCTCCTATGGAAGACAAAAGATGTTTGTTTATTAAAAAGGGTGATATTTTTTCCCAATTCTTCAGAGCTGGTTATAATTAAGAAACGTGGACAAAATACATCTGATACAGTGCTTTCTATGTTGCTTCTTAGTCTTTGGGTCACAATCGGAGTATCGGGTACATTGTTGGAGCAGGAAGGTATCATAGCATTCATACTTAAATGGAGAAAGATTCAGGTCTGACCGCCTCAGCCAGCATGGAGACCAACAAGGGGATGCAGATTCCTATGCCAGCACTAGCCGAACCTATACGCAAACTGAAGTCCCACAGTCGGCTTCCCAGAAGCAGGTACTCCTGAGAGCTTGTCCCCAAGCCACTGACACAAGGACTAGTGACCAGCCGATTGACACCCCTGAGGGCGACAAGTTGCCTCCCGTTTAACTGAAGCAGAGGCCAAAGCAGTATGTTGGGGACAGTACCTCGTCCCTCAACTACCAGGACCCTCCTTTCCAGTAACGCATGGCAAACACGTGGGCAGTTTTCTCGCCACTAGAAGATCTAGGGACAAGGCTGTTCCAGTTTCTTATGACGAGCCCAAACCTCAGAAGAGAAAACCACAAGGGAGAAGGAAAATGAGAAAAGTTGCAGTTAAGAGGAGAGGAGGCTGAAAGGAGGAGAGATCACTAGGGCTCCAGAATTGTAACACCCGATCACCAAGACGGTAATCACCTGAAGGATCTTCACCTGCTATGCTTTATCTGGGCATGTTGTAACGGCCTTCACGCCTAGGGTGGCCCTACCAGGAGCTATGCTCCCGACGTTCTTTGCCCGTTCCACCCAGTGACACCCGCCACCACGTTGAGGCAGCATAGCAGGACTTGGGGGGGGCATGATGTATAATTGAGTAAAGATTAGTAAAAGATGAAAAAATTCAAAGCAATAAACCCAACAACATTAAAACCTTCACACCTTTTCAAGCACCTAATTTAACTTTAATTGTAAACTGTGTTCATTCATTTCAGTATTAAACATGTTTTTAAAAAAATTTAATTTCAGTAATGTATTTCATATTAAAATCTTAACTTAATCTAACATTCTATGGAGATAAATCATTTATGGATGGCAGGAAAACCAGGTGTCTTAATTTTAAAAATGGTTGTTAGGCATGGATCATTTAAAGTTGGAAGATGTGAAATAACTGTGAAACAACTGAGAAAACTGTAAAATAATAATTTCCAGATATTTTTACTGATCATAAGAATTTTGTTTTTCGTAAAATTGGTCACCTTGGATCATACACAATATGATATATAACTGACTTAATTTTATGACAGTATAATTCATGTATAATAATAATCAAATGCTCCATGCAGTTATGAACCGTTATTTTAAGAACACTATGGATAATTATGAGATGTGAAAATAAAACTTTCGTTTTTGAAGTGCTACAATGATGCATTTGAAACCAAAAGGGAATTGCTATACTACTAGCAATATACTTAAGCTATACTACTAGATTAGCAACTAGTAATGAAGTAAGTGCATGAGATTTTCTGGTCATTTACCCAAAATAATTTGTTGTTATTATTTTTTATTGAATTAGTTATGTTGAGTTTTGTGATTGAAGTTTGTTTTCAAAATGTTTGAAAATGGGAGAAAAGTTATTTTGCAGCTTGTTGCTACAGAGTTAGCAGAAGTAATAACTGACAGCATGATGATTACAGATCTGATTAATATTACAAAAAATGCTGGAAAATTCAAAAAAGAACTTGAATTTGTATCTTATCTCATAGAATTGAACTCTAGAACCTAAAAATTGAACCCTATAGCGACAATAAAGGACTTGACAAAGGTTCAACAATGGCAACACGTATCTCCCAAGAACAATCTTACAGATCTTATTTCAAAAAGAATTAATCCTCAGAAAATGATTAAGAGGGACCTACTTTTCTGACTGAGCAAGAGTATCCTAATCATGAAATTCCTGTGTCTGTCATAAAAGCCAAATTTACCAGTGAACTTAATCAGAATGACTTACCTGTTCTTATTGTCACTGTTAACCCTTGTATTCAAGAATTATTTAATATTAATAATAACTATACAAAAGCATTGCATGTTATAAGTTATCTCTTTTCATATTTATTCACAAACTGAAGAGTCCAAATGAAAAGAGACTGGGACCCTTGACGATGGAGGAAATCAACAATGAAGAAATTTTCCTAATAAAGGAGATTCAAAGTAAAGAGTTTGCAGAAGAGATAAAATGTTTGCTGCAAATATATATATATATATATATATATTCCTTACAAAAGTAAGATAAAATGTTTAAACCCCTTTTTAGACAAGGAGGGAGTACTAAGAATGAAAGGCAGAATAAAGCATGCTAATGTAAGTTTTAACAGCAAATTCCGAATTATCCTGCCTAAAGGTCATAAATTTATTACATTCATTTTAGAATTCCATCCTAAGCGATATTTTCATCTAGGATCTACTGTTTTGCTACATTATGTTAAGACAAATGTTTTGGCCAGTTCAGGGTAAGGCAATGTGTAAAAAAGTTGTGCATGATGGCATTATGTGTTTTAGTGTTAGTGTGCATTAAGTATGTTAGTTGCTCACGACTCCATTTAAACCTACAGAAGCTGAGCAATTAATGGGTGATACACCAAGAGAGAGGGTGATGCCTGACTTCCCATTCAACTGTTCAGGTATGGATAGCACTAATGCTATTACAGAATGTTTTCCAGTAGAAAAATGCACTGTGATCCTTTCATTTCAGATTTCTATATAAATATTAGCATTAAGGGGTCATACCTCCCTTAAACATACTTCATTAGTTATTGTAACATTGGTAAAAATCAGGGTCTCTGAAAATGATAGTTTCCCACTGCTTAAAAAATTGATTCATCATTGGAAAAGCATTTTTTTGGTAAAGTATAATTCAGATATAGAAAAAATGGTAATCTCTTGCAGAAGTGTCAAGAGAGTATGCAGGATGAGGCACAAGTTGAATCTCAAATTGTTGATTTGTATGGTTAACACTGTTGTATATTGTCAAGTGGTTTACAAAGCAATAGTATTTTATGCCGATTCACAAGTGCTGTTATTTAAGGCATAATTTATTATGCATATAAGTAAACTACACTTTCTTTGGGTCTACAAGGTCCTCTGGAGTTCTTAATGTTTTTCACTCACAACCATTGAGACGAACACGTATGATTGTAGCAGAACATCCACTTCTAGTCCAGAATCAAAATGTAGGAACTGTACTTCTTAAGAAAGAAAAGCATACTTCCAAATGCTGTGGTTTGTTTTGTAAGCAAATTTGCAGAGAACTCACTTGTTAAGTTTCATTACTTTTTCTATCATTCATAGCAAAGAGCCTCTGAAATACTTGGACAGTGTACATTTAGTACCTGAATGATCTCCAGTAGAATTCATTTTGGATCTGATTCAGTTAAATCCTTTGAAAATCATTGGAAGAAGCATGATGACTACAAGATTCATTTTGTAGTCTCAAACCTCCTGTGCAAAATTTTGCATTTTAACAGTAAGTCTCAATACATTTCTCATTAGTAATTGAATTACACTCATGTCCATAAATTAAGGATAATTCGGAGTCACGCGGAAATCGAACTCTAAAATAAATATATCACCTGAAAAATCACTACACACATCCTCAAGAATCATTTGCAAATTTCAGGAAGTAACCAGATGACACCGATGGTACGTCACAATGATGAGAGTGTAAGAGTGTGATATATAAGGAACACAGGCAAAAAAGTAAAATTGTTCGGAGGCGCTTTATAAGCATTTCAGTGAAATAACCGAATAGTTACGACACAAAGGACGCATTTGGATGATTTTTTACGTGGTAGAATTATCGGCCGGTATTTGGCAGTTACTGCCAAAAGAAACAGGCGGAGCACAGCCTCAGACCTGTCTCGTCAGCTCTCTTCAGCCACTGGTACGACAATTTCAAGGCAGACCGTGTACAGACGCTTAGGGCAGATTGGTCTATATGCTCGTAGACCTGTCAGATGCGTTCCACTTACTGCAACTCACTGTCGCCTGCGGTTAGCCTGGAGTAGAGAGCATGCATTGTGGACACCGCAGCAGTGGGTTTGTGTGATGTTTCCCGACGAGTCCAGGTTTAGCTTGCAGTCTGATTCTCGCCGGACTTTCATATGGAGAGCTCCAGGTACCCATTACCACCAAGAAAACATCATTGAACGACACCGTTACAGTGGTGCAGGAGTGCTCGTTTGAGGTGGAATCATTCTGGGTTCCAGAACTGACCTGCATGTTCAAATTGGAACCATGACAAGCCAAATCTATCAGGAGATCATTCTGGAGCAACACATACATTTGTTTCGGGGCGCCATGGGCGCACAATTTGTGTTTATGGATGACAACGCCCATCCTCACCGTGCAAACGTCGTAAGCGAATGCCTTCAATCCGGATATCACCCATATGGACTAGCCAGCATTCTCACCTGACTTGAATCCAGTAGAGCACGTGTGGGACATGCTTGGCGACGCGTTGCAGCCCGTCAACCTCCTCCTACATGTCTATCGGAACTTCGGAGAGCATTGCTTTTTGAGTGGTGTAATATCCCCCAAGATCAGATGGATAATTTGATACTCAGCATGCCTAGGCGTTGTACGGACTGTATTGCATCGTCTGGGAGACATACAATGTATTAACAACCATGTAATATTGGTTTTTTTGTAAATAGGGTTTTTTTTTTTTTTTAATTTGCTCCAGGGAGAAAAAATCGCTAATTTTTTTAATAATATCAAACATATAGCATCTTTTACTGCTCTTTACCTTTTGTTTAATAAATAAGCTTTACAAATAAGTCAAATTTGTTTTGCTTCTAACTCTTCCTTTGCCCTGATTTTGGATTATCCTTAATTTATGGACATGAGTGTACTTATTGATGTTTTCCATTGGAGCCTCAGCAGGATTTTCCAGTTTAGACTCATAAAAATACAGCAACCAACCAGTGTTCATAAATGACTGAATGTCAATAGTACTTAATGTTTATTCAACAAAACAAACACAGGTGGCCCTCAACTTTCACACAATGTGCTATTTTGCACATTTTTAAAAATTCTATTTTTTCAAGACTTTTTCATATTACAAAAATTGTTTGCTTCCTTGCAGCTAGTCCCACTTTTTTTTTTTTTTTTTATTTTCTCCCATGTTTTATTTTGAAAAAAATGCCTAATCATATGTTCTTATCTAAGGAAGGATCAGTTGCTCCTGAGCATAAACTTTCTGAAAACTGAATGGTACAGCTTCTTGGTAAAAAAACTTAGCAGATGATTTAAAATTGAAGACAATGTTAATTTATCATGCAGAAAATCCCACAGCATTGAAAGAGAAAGCTAAAGAACTGCTCCCAGTCATTTGGACATCAAATAAAAAGATCTGGGTTACTACATTAATATTTAAAGATTAGTTCACTTTTCCTTTTGTTCTGGCAGTTAAGCAATATTGTGAAGGTAAAAAATTAACAATTTAAATCATCATCAATTTTAGATGATGCACCTCTCAAATAGGAAAGTGGTTAGTGACTCTGACTGCCATACTGAAGGGCCTGGGTTCAAATCCCAAAGAAGGCATGGATGTAAATTGTTGGTTCCCTGCATAGGAGGCTATGGTGGCCCACCTGCCTCCTTGGTGCCTTCATAATAAAGTGACCACCACTTCTGCCAACACCTATAATGGATAGTGCCCACCATTGGGGAAAAAAATTAGACAATTATCCAAGACACACCACATTTCCGCAGAATTTATACCCAAAAATCAATGTTGTGTTCCTTCTTGTACCAGCTGCTTATACAGCCCATACATCAAATAATGATAGCTATCTTTAAATATTATTATATGAGGATAACAATGAATCAGGCCACTAGCAGGGAAGGTGGATCTATATTAAGAGATTCTCAGAAGAACTATAATACATTAAACACAATAAACAATATTAAAGATTCATGGGCTGAAATAAAAAAGTCAACAGAAAGACTCCTGGAAAGGAGCGATTTTATAAATGAAGAAACTATCTCAAATGAAAAGTTAGCTTAATGAACGAATTAAATGTGGTTATCAACAACGAAGATATTAATAAGTTAATTGAATCTCAGTCAGTACCTCTATCAAATGAATACTAATTGAGCAGTAAGAATTAAATAAAATGCACAGTGAAGGTGAGGAAAAAGAAACTGCTCAAATAATCAAGAGTGACAATCAATAATATGAATGAAGCATCTTGACAATTTCTTACTATCATGGAAGAATGTGATCCCAAAGAAGAATATATATAATGTGATTATAAAAGACACAGCATGCTATAGAACTCTTTATCAAGAAAAGAAAAAAAAAGTGGTATTCAATTAAATATTGAAAAGAAATAATAGTTAAAAAATAAGTTTATAAAGAAAACATCTGAAAGTGCTTAAATAAGACTCATTAATTTAATAATGTGTACTGCTTTATAAATAACATGATTTATAAATACACATTTTAAAAATACATTTAATTTTTTTCTAAATTTAATACTAAACTTATAATTAATTTTTCTAAATTTATTTATTTACATTTATTATTTATTACACCTTCTAACATTCACACACATTTTCAGGAAATAATTTAGTGTGAAAGGTGAGGGCCTTTCAATTTGTGTGAAAGGAGAGGGCGCCAATTTTGCAATTTGTGAGGGTACTACAGTTGCATCATTCATGTATGAAGTTGTCACATGACATAAAAATTATCTTAAACTTCTGTACCTACTTTTTGCCATAACTAGTAGAAACCCGACTCAACAACCATTTCATTTGTAATAACCAAATAACTCATAAAAATAATGCAATCCTATTAAAGAGAGTAGAAGGAATGGTAAAATTATTGATCTATCATGAATAGCAGTGTAGAGACATAAAAAATCATCTGTCTCCTGGCATGGATTCGAATTATCGATCTTCCTACTGCTAGTTGGAATATGCTACAACTTATATCATGAGAGCATGCATGGATATATGTGATAATTCCTTATAACAAAATAATAATAATAATAATAATAATAAAATAAAATAAAGACATAAATTATAGATCACCCAGTAGTCAGTTAAAAAAAGAAACTAACAGTATAAATTTTCATACAAAAAAAAAAAGCTTTGCAATTATAAATTATTTTTAATAATTATTATTACTATCAGTATCAGTACAATTGGTACTCTTCTGTTATCAGGACCGGATTCAGGAATGTGTGTATGTATGCATGTGTATATGTATGTATGTGCATATATGTGTGTACATACACATACTCATACATATATACCCACATATAACCTATACATACATGAACACATCCATTCATACATACATGCATATATACATACATTTCTGAATCTGTTCCTGATAACAGAAGATACAGAAGATAACTGCACATACAGTTCTATGTAAAGAAATTCCTGTCTTTATGTAATGTACATTTCCTAAAGTCACTGTTCTTCCTCCCTTCTCACCATACACAGACATAGTAAACCCATGTGTAATCAAACCTGATAATCTCCCCCCCCCCATATAATGAAATACAGTCAAAAGTCGTTAATCCGGACTCGTCAGGACTTCGGCGATTCCGGATTATAGATCATCAGTTTAAATCTCGTAAGATGGCATGCAGAAATTCTAAAATTAAAAATACGAAACCTTAATTTATGAAATAAAGAACAATTATAATCTAAAAAGTATCAAAATTTACAAAAAAAAAAAAAAAAAAAAAAAAAAAAAAAAAGGCTTAATATTTATTTGTTTACTTTATTAAACATTTCTTTCAATGTAAGTTGTTTTAAGTTGCTTCGTTTTATGTGATAATACTTTCTCTTTAATTCTATAAACAGACACAATTTCTTGTTCAGTTACAAAGTTCCTCTGTTCAAGTCCCGTTGATTGTTGTGCCGAGAATACCGACTAACTTGTCAATCGAAATTTTTTCGTTTTCACTAACCTCTCTGTCACATTCTTCATGTCTTTATCCATTTTTTGCAGCAATTCCACTTTTTGTTTGATGGACATCGAAACATACTTTCGTTTTGTACGATCCTTTGGGAGCTCCAGAATCGGAAATTCTTTTTGACATAATCGAAAGTTCAAGTTTACTTTTATAAAATTGCTCTTGCAGTCTGCAAAAAATAATAAACCGGATCCAATTCGAAGATTAAGGAACAACGCAATCATCAACATTAACTGAAATAGATAATTTTAGATTATACCGTCCGTTATACATAAAACGCACACGCGAAAACGTATTCTGTGCTTGCGCATATGCGCAGTGGTAAAAGGTCTTACGCGCACGCGTAAACGCCTATGCGCATGTGTCAACATGGTGCATGCGCAGAAAGTTTTTAGCTTTGAGGTCCGGATTATGAGTGTCCGAATTAATGACTTTTGACTGTACATGAATTTTAAGGCTCATTCTATTACAATTTAGTATTTACTGTAAACTGATTTTGTGCATTTGTCTCTAATCATATTTATAAGAGGTTTATTATTTTTTTTTAAAAAAAAAAAAACCCTTTACATGCTTCACCATAAGGTATTATACAAAAAGGAAGGGATGCCTCATGGAAGGCTTTTTAAAGGAAATGCGCTTGTATCCATGTTACACATGGGAGAAACCATAAAAACGCCCATGCAGACAGCCAATTCACTGGGACTCAAACCCTGGACCAAATTATCAATGTTCAGTGACTTTACCACTCTGTGGCTAGTGGCCTTAACAATAGAATAATTAATTTTGTATCTCACGTTCTATAAACTTCCCCACTTTAAAAGTATTACCCATCAAATATACTTATTCGCAAGTTCAATTAATTATGTTTATAACAGTAAGTCACAAATAACAAATTTCAAAATAAATAAATGTTAAAAATAACAACAGATATTATAGAGCATAGCCTGTAAAAGGACAGTTTTATATTTGTTAAAAAAGCAAGTTAAATTTCATTTTCCAGAAAATAATCAATTTTATTTCTCAACATAATCTTTAGTGAGGGCTACAGGGCTCCACTTTCAAATTCTAATATTCTTATCCCAATGGAAAAGTAGCTTTTATGAATGACAAGTATAGATTGAAAATGACAACGACATCCTTATTTGATGTGAATTTTTTGCCTAAAAGTGGCAAAATGGTTAAAACTACTAAACATTGGAAACTTAGCCTAGCTTCAAATGCTGACAAACATGTTGGCTTTACAGGTAGTATCACGAATTTTCCTATGTGCAAAACAGTTTTCCTTAGACAGTCCTATGTGCAAAACAGTTTTCCTCAGACAGTCCTTCCTTCAGGTTAGTAGCCCTTATGTACTTAGCCATATTGAATTTACTAAACAATCAAGAATTTCTTTCCATGGAACCTAACTTTCAGATTTGGGAACAATAAATGATTTCAATTAGGGAACAAGACTGAAAGAGTGAGATGGATGAGGAATGAGTTCAAAACTTAATTCATGCAATTTTGCCATTGTAGTTGTTGATTTATGGGTTGATGCTTTGCCATGGCAAAAGAATGTTTTCTTGTGGGCTGATTTCGACCATTTTTATTTCAGCTTTTTTTAAACAGTCCAGTAATGTTGCACAATATGCTATTGTTACTGATTTTCTCTTCTTCAAGTAGGTGACTAGATGATTACTAAAGAATTTCCATAAAACGTTGGCCATCATCTTCTCAGCCAACAAAAATGGCCTTCATTTTCTTCAACACATTTTCACCACTTGTTGTCCACTGCTTTGACTCAAATGGTGTATCCATGTCTCAGTTATAATTATGAATCAACATAAAAAGTGCTAAAGGTTGCAGTTAAACATTACCAAACATTATTCAAAATCTTCTTTCATTTGCATTTCTAGGTGATAGTCAACAATTGTGAACAACAACAACTATCATGATGCAGAAGACTTTTTCATCTACAATTTTCTATTATATACTCAATCATTTGAGATACCTGCACTTTCAACCAACCTGCACAGTTTACCAGTTTTACATAAAGGTATCACAGACCTTTTTAAAAAATAGTTACTGTGGTTTCAACTGGATGTCTAGAATGTTTTATCTTTAATGCATTTCTGCTACATTTAAGGTTGTGGTTTGCCATATTCAAACACACAACAGCCACATTTAAACTTATTTTTTCAGAAATAAATAGTTTCCAGTACTTGTGCAGAATACATGTGAACTTCACTTCCCCTTTGATCTGGGTGATCTTTTTTTTCATATAAAAACTTTTATCATTGCAAAGGAAGTGCTTCCCATTCTCGACTTTTGTTTTATCTTCTACAGTGTTTGTTTCTAAAACCCAAAGAAGATGTACACTCCTAGTGACTGAAATTGATCCTCAGCTAGTTTGAAGGTTAGTTTCAGCTAACTTTTAGTATGCGATGAATGATATTATTAAATGAATTACAAGTTTAGAAGTATAGCTTGCATTAGTTTATTTTTATTATTAAAGATGAAATCAATCCATCAACAAAGTTCCATTGTAAAAAATTTTAACTACTTGAATGTGAAAATTTCTTTAGCATTTCTTCACTCTGATTTGTCATACTTCTGTGATAAAAATCAAATTACCCTCATGCTTATCTAATTTTATAATTTATATTAAAAACATACATACTGTAGAATCCTCAAACCAAACATTATAAAAGAAATTGAGATCATCATCTTTCCAGAGGCAGCAAAAATTATTTACTCCATCAATGTATTTTCGTCCAAAAGTAACCATCTTCCATATCTGAAAACAGGGAGAAAAACAAGTTAAAAAGAAAATCTCCTCCAAACATTATGTAAAACTTGAATACTTCATTTATCTTCATGTAATGCAGTGAAAAAATTTTAGCTCCTTTCAATTTCAAACATAAAATGATATTTTACATGGCTACTGCAAATTTCTAAATGTAAAAAATCAGGGTATTACAATTTTTAAAGATTTCCATTAAAATATATGCTATTAAAATTTTACGGTTTATCTCATATATTCAAGAAATTTTCTCAAATTTAATAAAACTCACACATTTAAATTTTTTATTGAAATTCTGAAAACATATTTTGGCAGTTCATCTATTTTGCACTTAGTTTTGCAGCTGAAGTCAGCTCTCTGCATTAAATATAGTGCAGAATAAATATCTGCACTATACTTTTGTACTAGTATGTTAATGTTTGATATCATTTCAATATGCACAAATATTATCTTAAGGACTTCTCTAAAGAACACAAAATAACCACTTTTAGAATTGCATTCGCAGATTCCCCCTTTTGAAAATTTAAATGATGCAGAGAAAAAACAAAATATTCAGATTTACAGAAAACATTTCTGAATATTTTCAGGCTAAAGTACAGCAGACTAAGTTATAACAAATAACACATAAAACATATTATTTTATCATCATTTAATTTCATCAGAACATGCAGATCATAAAATTTGCAATTTTTTCAGTCTGCCTGCCTTAATGATGAAAATACGTACATAATCTACTGTGGCTGTTGTGAAAGGCTTTAAATACAATAGCATGCTTTACTGCTCACAAGCATGCATTTTTTTATCACCTTAAGTTTTGCAGGAACTCAAAGCACCTTGCAGAGTACCTTAAATTTGTATTGTTTTTATATGTTGGGTATGTGCTCAGTGATGGTAACGTGATATACACAAACATCGTTTATTCTACATTGCTAATCTTATTATAAGCAGGACAATTGTATAACTTATGAAAAGTTCCACATTTTCTACAAGGATTATAATTGTCCTGCTTACAATAAGATTAGCAATGTTGCAATGTGATAGCCAGAAATGAAGAAGGAAATTATTATTATATGACACATCTAATAATCTATTATTAGATGGTCTTGGATTAAAATGATTAAATTACATAACTGATAATTTTAAATCAAACTATAAAGTTTAATCAAATATTTTTGTATTTTGAAAAATAATATTATCTTATCATCATGAATAAAAATAACATTAAAAAGTACCTTTTTCTTCAAAGATGCTGCTCCATTTGGACGGCCTTTCTTCATAAAAATAGATGGAGCAATTAAGCAATCACAAGTTCTGTCCACATATATGAAATGAATAAGGCCAGGGTATTCCGTTATATACTTGAAACGAAGTTAAGGTTAATGTATAAATATCGAATTTACCCTATTTCAAGATGACTTTTTTTTAACTTTTTTGTGGTTCAGTAAAATGTTTTGGGACTTAGAATTTACATTATTAATATGGCCAAGCTAATCAATTATTATTATTTTATTTTTATTTTTATTTTTTTTTTTCAGTTGCTTGAGGTTCACTTATATAAATATGGTATTCTTTTAAATCCAATAGTTTATTGTGAAAAATTTCGTGCACATACATGTATAAAATTACTTAAATGAACACTACAAAACTGCACAACCACTATCTAAAGACATGGCAACTCAGAATATGACAGTAAGTTATTTGTAAAGTGTGGAGAATATCATTGAATATTCTGAAGTAACTACATACTTCAATATGTTTATTCAGTAACATTACTGTTACTGAATAAAGAAGGTGACTGCTGAAATAGCAGTTTTGGTGTTTGCTATCAAGAATCTAAAAGTTCCGTGAATTGTGAGAATCAATAAAATATTTATTATCGTTTATACAAAATACGCTACTGCATAAACATGAAGGAACAAGAAATTTGAAAGACAATGCAAGACTTTGGCAAAGAATATTGAAAATTACTGATAACCAGATATAAGGATTTGTGAGCTTCTTCATTGCCATCATCGTACAACAATTTTTGTCAGCATATTCTGAACAAACAACAAATGAATAAAAATTCTTATAGCTCTCTTATCACTCAGTAACTTCTTTCTATTTTCCAGTGATAAATAATTATGTATGGAATCTACTTCAAGTTGGAGAACCAATTTAAAATAAGGAATCTTAGCAACTTGAGAATGTTTCTTGGAGAAGTAATCCAAAGACTGACAGCTCAGCAGATAAGTGCTTTCAAAACTATCATAAAATTTTCTTTAGTATCTTGCAATCACAAACAGATTTACAACTTGGTAACTTTTCATCTAAACGATCTTTAATTACACATGGAAAAAATTCTATTTATAAATAATTCTACGGGAATAAATTTATTTCATATTTTTCTCATTGATTTATACATATGTCATAGTTATATGACATATGTATAAATCAATGAGAAAAATAATGCTTAGACTTTTGCATTATTCTTCATGTACTAGACTCATATTTTCATACATTACTGTAACCTCAATAAATCAGAAAATCACAGAATTAATAAAATCAGAAAATATTAATTAACATCATACAAATTATATTGCATATATTAACTTTGCTCAAATACATAAATTATAATTTACAAATAAAGGATATGAGGACATGGTAATATTCTGCACAGCTTTCACTTCTAAGAAATCTGCAACATCATTAAGGCGCTTTATGCCAAGTTTTTGAAGATGTATTAAAACCTCTTGATGCTCTGAATTATGAGTAATTTCTTCATATTTTTGACAAGGATTAGCAATTATTTCTTCAAATAACAGCCTTAATAATTCACAAAGTGATGAAATTGCAGAGTCTAATCTGTAGATAAAATAATAACAAATATATTATACTAAAAAAAAACACTGCATTTTATTTACAGAGTAACTATGATACAATTTACCGAGGATTCAAATTAGATTCCTTTGACATCTGGAAAAATGACTCTATTTCACACTGTTTTAACTGTTCCCACTTCACAACTATCTTCTTAATGTACTTCTCTTTTTCATCAAGCATCTGAAAAATATATCATTCTTGCAGATTCAAAGTACTGTTTTAAATATCAAATCACAAGTACAAAAATAATTTTGCTATCAAAAACTTGTTTATATTCTTAATGAAACTGATCTGAATTACTAAGTACATATGTAAGTTGTACCAAAAGTGACAGTGGAAAAATCTCTTTTAATCAAATCATAATCTAGTGTTTTGGATAGCATTAGAACAAAAAGTAAAATTTTAGACAAAGTCAAAAATACTGATACTACTACCATTTTATGTGTATTGAAAGGGAAGAATACTGGGTCATCTTAGAAGTTCTGGCCTTTTTCAAATTAAAACATATTTTCTTCTAATTATTTTGTTTCTGCTGATAAGGAGTGAACTTGATCGAAGCAGATGTGTAAATTTAGTCCTCCCTGCTCATGTTGCATAATTCTAACATATGTGGGGTATTTTTTCTTTCAGTGTAATGCTAAGACTGGAAAACTCAAAAGTTCATTTTATGCACTTTTTTCCTAAAAAAAGGAAAAAAATAGTTAGGCCATTCATAAAATTTATGTTAAATATCAACCAAGTGCTGTTTTTGATGATACAGTTTGAAGGTGGTTTGAGAAGTGGCGAAACTTCTCAAACCACCTTCAAACTTGAAAAACGCCTCAGTGAAGATGCCTGCTCTGGATGACTATGTGCTATAAACAGAGACCTATTTAAAGAAACTATCCCTGAAAATCCCCCTTATTAAGTTCAGTAACTAGAAAACTGGGTATATTAAGCTGCTAAAATATATGGATACCCATATTTTAATAGATCATAATATGCTTGCTCAAATTCTGGCATGCAATCATTTGCTGAAACAATTTTTAATGGCTTATTACTGGAAATCAGAACTGGCTACAAAACAAAAATGTACACACAAAAAAAAGACAATGGGGTAAGTCAAGTTAATCTCCTTTATTAACATTGAGAGGTGGGCTACATCTCAAAAATGTAATGCTTTGTATATGGTGGGATTACAAAAGAACTACCTATAATGACTAAATCGAATAATAAATTCACAAACATCTAATTCTCCAAATGGTAGTTTTAAACGCAGAAATCAATACAGAACACAAATAATGTATTAAATGTCAATGCATTGTTTTCATAATGACAATACTCCCCACATTTCAATGCCACATCAGACAAAAACTTATTGAGTATGACTGGGATTTTTTGTGTCACCCTTTATGTTCAAAAGGCCCAACTGAATTCATCTAACCAGGTCACTGGTTAGATGAATAGGTCACTGGTTAAAATTCTCTGGACAAAATGGTGTTCACTTCTTTGGAGACTGTCAAACATCAGCTCAATAACTTCTATATGAATAAAGATAATGATTTTTTTAGAAAGAAATTTTCCAGTTGCCAGAGATACAGCAAAATATCATTCAATAAAATGACTTTTATGTGGTTCAACGAAATTTTTGTATGTTTTGTGCTGCTTCATTTGCATTTATCATAAAACTGCAGAACTCTTCAGATTATTCATTTTTTCATTCTTCTTACTTCAGGTACAATTTTCAGGAGTAATACAGCTTATTCCTTAAAAAGGAAACCATGTTTTCATCTCATGAAATGCAATGAACTTTTTCATTTAAAATTAAACCAAACATTAAATTTTAACAATAAATGAAATTCCAGTTAGTATACTTCCCTTGAATTTCATAACTATTCTTTGAATAACTGGAAAAATACAAAGTTATGTATCCTTATTAAAAGAATTAAAAGAATGCTGCACACATCTGCAATAAGAATACTTGGAAATTTTTCCTCAAAAGATGTTCCATCTTATTCAAAAACATTATACATGTTCTTACATCTTATATGTTCAGAGATATTATACTAAACATAGAAAAATTTCTTACTGCAAAAATCTCAGTCAGATAATAGATCCTAACTGATGCTTTTACAGCAATTACATCTCAAGGTAAAAAAAAAAAAAAAAAAAAAAGTTTATGTTATAATCTTCATTTAAATGTTGCAAGCCAAAGTACAGTATAAATCCCTATTTCTATTCAATTTAATTTTACCTTGGCAATCTGATGATTTTGAAATTGAAAAGAGCACATGAAATACAACTCAAATACTTATTCATTATACAAAACAATAGACTATACAATGAATGCTATTTATCATAATGTTATTCTTCTCTTAAAACCTAATTTTTTGATACACTTTTAAAATATTCTCCACCATCTGGAATATTTTTTAGTATACACTGATTGGTGAAATTGCAGTTTACCTTCTGTAATGTAAAATTAAATTTTACAATATTTCTATTTTTATTAGTTATACATTTGAGATTTCAGAAGCCCCAAAGAAAGTAGTTGCATACAGACAAGTCTGAAGAATAATTATGAAATGACTTCTCCTTTGACTCCTTCTTTAGAATTTAAATGACTAGAAAATATTTGCTAAAGCACAGTCATAGATTCTCTATGATTCAGTATGCAATATTGTCCCATGCTGATGGAACTACAGCTTCTCTAGACTTGCAGTAATGCCAAATGAAACTATCTGTTTTAATTTGATTATTTCCTCTTTCTGTTTTGAAAAATAATGTGTTTATAATATTTATAATAAACACTCTAAACTGAATCATTTCAAAATTATTTCATGTCATATGATACTCATATAATGTTAATGATGCACATGCTTATATAAAACAAGTAAAATATTGATTTTAAAGATTCTGTAGTTGAACTTTAAGTTGCATAAATGCAAAGAAGCATTTAAATGCAAAGAAGGTAATGCTTAATAAATGAAAACTTGCTACCTAACTAACACTTAAAATGACAAATAAAAAACTTGGTCATTTTTTAAGAGAACTGAACACTGATATAAATGAGAAAAGACTGGGGGGAAAAAAAAGAGCAATATTTAACACTCTATTGGAATTGAAGAGATATGCCGCTTTTAAGAATTTTGTCACTGATTCATAGATCTGGAGCACTATGCTATATGACGATATACTATGATCAATGCCATATTTTAAAGTCAAAGTATGAAAATGGATGTGTACATGAGCACATATCATTGTACATTGTATGGAAGAATAGAATGATAAAAAAGAAGTAGTGTTTATAATTAACACTCAGCAATAAATTTTCTAAACAAATTAGATATATTTCACAAATGATAAATTAGAAGTAATATTTATTAAATTAATAATTCCTAAACAATTAGATATTTTATATAATAGTTATTCAATTAATAAATAGTTATTAAATTAATAATTATTGAATTCATTAATAATTTTCAACAAATTAGCAATTTTCTAAAGAAATTAGATAGTTTTTACGAATGATAAATTAAAAGTAATAGTTTACTTAAAGCTCAGTGTTTTTTTACCAATTCCGTGTATTAAAATGGAGATCATATGCTGGAGTTATATATCAGAGTTTTCTCTCTCTACTTTTAGGACAACAGAGCTTAAGAAAACTGAAAATTTGGTCTTGGTCCCATGTTGAACAAAAGCATTAGTTGGTCTTAAGCAAGCTTTGCTTTTTTTGGAATCAATTTGTACAGACAGTCAGCTGCAGGCTGCAGTTTTTTGGAATCAGTTTGTACAAACAGTCAGTTGCAGTTTTTTTTTTTCCCCCCTATGTGAAAAATCAATTATGCCTTCACCAGGATTCAAACAACGAATCTTCAAATGCTAGTTGGATATGCTAAGAGTTATACCACGATAAAAAAAAAAAGGGGGATATGCATTAATTTCTTATCTTACTGCAGTATGCATTGAAGACAATTCAATCTACATAGAAAGGAATTATGCCACACGTAAAAGATACACATGTAAAATGCAGAATCAAGGGAAGAAGCCCTAGGTTAGTAGGGAATTAATATAAAATTGCATTTGATATTTTTATGAAATCTGCACCAACCTAAGATCTTTCTTTATACTCTTATTATTTTTTTTACTGTTATTATTGTTTTCTGTTTTTAAAATTGAATAAATAACTAGTTAAGTCACTGACTGGCAGTCAAACAACACAGTATGGGAACTTACAAAAATAAGTTACACTATTAATATACCATGATTTACTTAGCTAAATTATTCCAAAATACACAGGAATCCTTACAATACATATTTATAACCTTAAAACATTTATTTATATCAAAAATTTTATAGGCAAAATTGTTTAAATATGCGGTTTTTATAAAACATTATTACATGCTAAAGTCTTTTAGGTTTTAATTAGTATCAGTTTCTACCTCTCTTTTTCCATGTTCTTAAATATTCTGATAATTTGTACTCAAAACAAGACTCTACCGACTTATTTCCTGAAACAATAACTCTAAATGTAATATACAACCAGTTAAAAAATGTTTCACATAAAAAGATATGTAATTTAATGAAAACAGCTTTTGCACATTGAGTTGTGTAAGCAATAAAATAAAACTTCTCATATAGTCCAATTAATAAAACATTAGTTAATTTCAAAACCTTCATATGCAAAATTTATGAAGTTAGAATATTATGACTTATTCATGTAACAGATCAGGGTTTTGAAGCAACTCCCACTTTATAACCGCTTCTAGCAACATAAAACACATATGTGAAATCAGTTATATCCTATGACTGGAACACTAGACTGGTGGACACACGTGTTTTCTCAGAATAGCAGAAATTTTCTCTCCTTTTCATAAAGGGTTCTTCATTCCACATGAGATAGCTACTTCCTGGGGCTATTTCGCTTAAAATTGAATTTTACTTATATGTACATATTTATGATACCCTAAATCTTGTAATGCAAGTTTTTCATCATATTACAATAGTCCCTTATTTTCCAAAATACATTTGTTGCATTCCAGAAAATATTGTTGCAAATGTTAGGAAAGTCTAACATTTGTACTTCCAAAGATAACACCACAACAGTTTTCCTCTATTCATCTTACCTCAAGATGAATCATAAGTTGTTATAGAATAATAAAATCTTATAGAATAGATTTATTCTTTCTTAAAGAATCATAAAAATATATTGTCATATAAGTTTCTCTAAAAAAATGCATAATTTTTAGAGGGCTATGAATTTAGTCATACTTTATGATTTTAAATTGAATAAAACTGTAGTTTGATATGAACTTGCACATTCTTCGTGATCTAGTGAAGGTATTCAAATACATATTATTACAACAAAAACTCTTTATGAACTATTTCTCATTTACCCACTAAAAGCCAATAGGATTAAAAAAAAAGTAATAAAAGTGCATATACACAAGGCTTTGGACTGCCTTCTGAAAATATAATATTCCTTAATATGTTTCTGTAAAATGTTAAGAATGTATAAAAGTTTCCCTGAAATTCTAAAAGTTCATAACATGAGTTAAACTACTAGTGATTAATTTATGTAAGGAAAATCTCAAAAAACAAAGAAACACCTCTTCCATAGAATCTTGGGCTTTTAAATAATTTTTTCTCTCTTTTAAATCTGGATATAAACAATAAGAAAGGGTTTATTACCATAATTTAGGTAAGGTTAACTGAATATGGCACAGCTCGTGAAGGCTATCTGCCTCTTCAGAAACAAAATAATTCTGCCACAGTTACTTTTGCTCCTGAAGACAGGTGAGTGTCTGATTGCTTTCAAAACTGGAAAAGATTTTTCAAAACCTAAAACCAGATGAGGTTGCTGCTTTGCCTAATTTTAAATTTTGAAAGTGTTTCTCTTTTAATCTGATTTATGTAAACATTGATATAAGAATTGAATATACAACTGATATAAAAATAAATCTTGAATAAAAAATGTTTGCAGTGCAGCCAATTTTGGTGGGCATAAGAATATATAATATCATGCAGCCAGAATACTTATTATCCACACAATCTAGCATGTGTTACCATCCCAAGAGACATACACAACTAGGCAAACAGTCAGTTCTTAGGATGTTAACCACTTAATATGGCTTAAGATATTTTATCGTTCAAACAGTGGTAGGAAGTTTGAAAAGGTGTTTAGAAAGTAATAAATATACTTAAAAACTCATGTTCCAGTTTCCTTTAAATTTAAAGTTTAAAATTTTATATTATACATATATTTATTTTAATTATTCTTAATTTTTATGAATATTTCTAGCATTATTGTAATTAATAAAACACGTTTCTTTTACTATATATTACATACTCCAGCATAAAATTATCATTTGTTTTTTGCCCTTAAATATTATATGACCTAGTTCAAATCCAAATATTACTTACCTTCATTTTCCATATAGCATCAACCAAAGATCTAAATTCGGTCTCTAGAACATCAAAAGACCCATACTTGGTGCGAGCTAAAGGATGACTTTGTAAGTTATAAAGTGCTCTAATGAGAGAGGCGATGTAGCTTGATACCATTCCTTGGTTAGACAACTTGAAAATTAAAAGAAATTCTGTTAGAATAACCACAGAAACCTCTTTTTTAAAATCTTTGTCTATAAAAAGAATTTTTTATTAAAAAGTAAAAACTACATGCATGTGTATTTATTCAGAACTAATATCTTAATGTGACTGCAAAATAAATCCAGAGGCATCAGCTCATTCGGTAGAATATTGAAATAACAAGAAAAAGTCCAGCAGACTTTTCCTCATTGATCCATGGATAAATAAAAATGCCAACCAAAGAAAAGTGTTTCAATATGTTTTTATACACCCACTTTCACATTTGTATGGATCTTCAAATAAATATTTGTGTTTACAAGTTCACTTGCAACTACAAATAAACATCATTTATCTTGCAGGCACTAAAAGCTCATATTTACTACATATTGTTAGTAAAACTGAATTCTGTTTAAAAATTTTCTCTCTAATGTAATTCTATTTCTGTTTCATTTTAACAAAAATTCAAAACAAAGTCTTAAGCTTTCTTACTATCATTATTTTGGTTTATTTTTAATATTTGTTAGAATTTATTTCACACACTGAATATCTGTCTAAAAAGGGGAAAAATAGTCATTTATAATTTTTCATTGAAAAATAAGAAGAAATTTTTTTTTTTTTTTTTTTTGTTTGTTTGTTTTTTTTTTCAACTGCCATGGCATCTGCTCTTTGCCTCCATCTGATCTCCCTCATCCTTCAGAAAGAAATGCTGTTAATTTTATTCAGTTTAGCAATAAAATCGTAGATGATTCGCCTGTAACTTGCTACACTGATGGTAGCAAAATTGATGGCAGGGTTGATCTTGCATTTTTTGTCTTAAAAAATGGTCTTGTATTTGAGCACTTTCAATTTAGAATTAGAGATGAATGTACCGTTTTTATAGCTGAACTTTTGTGCTTAAACTTTGCCATCAAATGGGACTCTGAACAAAATAGTGCTGTTTCAGACTATCTCATTTGTACTGATTCCCTTTCATCCTTGGAGATCTTAAAATGTATTTCTTCTAATAATATCATTATCGAGATTCAAAAAGAACTGAAAAACCTAAAAGATAAAAATATTTCGGATGCATCTTTATTTGTTCGTGATCATACAGGTGTTGTTGGAAACGAATGAGCCAATTTCCTTGCTAAGACTGCGACTAAGCGGGAAATTGATACTTTTGTCAATATCCCTAATTCCTTTCATAAGAAGGTCATGTATGAAAGTATTGTGGAGTCGTGGAACCACTAATTCATTAATTCAAATAAAGGGAGCACAACTAAGAGATTTTCCCCTTCTATCAAAATGAGATTGTCATGTCATCACTTCTTCACAAACTATAAATTAACCCAATTTCTTACTGGCCATGGAAATTTCAAAAGCTATTTGAACAGATTTAAGTTGTGCCCCGAGTCTGTCTGTGATTGTAGCATCGGTGGCGAGGAGAATGTTGAACATGTGCTTCTTCTATGTCCTAAATATGAGAGCGAAAGAAAAGTCTTGAAACTGGGACTGAAAAATTTTAATATTAACTGGCCTATATAATTTTACCAATTTATTTCCGAGAGAAGTGCTTTTAACACTTTTTGTCAATTCATTGTAAAACTTTGTAATCATCCTTAATTTTATTTCAGTTTTTTCTTCTGTTTATTTTGTATTGTGTTTCATACTTACTTCTGTAAGCCCCATGTGATACTATGTGGTACATGGGGAACGTATTGTGTTTCTTTAATCAAAAAAAAAAAAAAAAAAAAATTAACACCTAATCTTCTTTTAAGCTCATATTCAAAAAGAAAATACGCATTACACATATTTGTTAAAAATGTAAATAAATTTGTTTTAGAAGAGGGAAGATGAATTGAAAGTTTTACACCAACTATGGGCATTAAGCTCTAGAATTTGAAGAAAATGCAATCGTTAATATGTAAAATATGCTTTCATTTTAATCTATTTTCCCATCTTGAATGAACAAATAAAATGATGCTGAAGAAAAAGAGAGAGGAAACTAACATTAAACATTTTAAAATAAAACAAAATTTTAAATATCATTTAATGAAAAATAAATTTAAGAATAAATTTTTTTTAATTAATATTTATTAAAAATATAAATAATAAACTGAGTAAATGAAGTACATAATTCAAAAAACCAAATCTTTAAACAATACGAAGTCCGAAATCCAAACTCATAAACATTTCTTTCAATTAAGTTATTTAAGATGCTTTGTTTTTTGTGCTAACACTTTCTTTAATATTTTAAATAGGCATAATTTCTTTTCAGTTGCAAATTCCGGTAAATACCATGTCAAGAATAAACACTGAATTGTCAAACAAAAATTTTTTTTATCTCAACAATTTGTCATTTTGTTTCACTTTCGGTAATAATATTTTCTGGATTTGGAACTATACTCTAAATTTCACTTCCATTAGTTGAGCGATTTTTAAAAGGCACTGTTATCGCAATGTAACAGTTCTGTTACATTAACTTCATTTATTTTTATTACTACTTCTCCACATTTCATCACAAATTCCATTAATCAGAAAATTTCGCTTTTTATTTGTGATATCCAAAGAAATTCAAACTCATAATTATTATCATAAAACTTAATGGACATCAGCTATACAATATTGGCAATGTATCATCAGATTGGTGACTAAACACATGTTGTCCTGCTAAAAATTTTCTTCCTGTTATTGCGCATTGAGGAAGTTAAGCCTGAAGCATATTAGTTTTGTTATTTATTATACTTACATCTATTTCTTAGATATGTTTATGATATTATTATATATGCTCATCTGAATCCTGATGAACTAAATTTCCACATATACTTAAGGCAGTACTTTTCCATCACGCAACCTGCCATGCATTTCAATGGGTTTTTAATATTGATAAAAAATTTCTGGTTATAAGAATAATTTATAGATGGCAAACACACACACATCACATGGCAGGTGATCGCCATCACTTGCTATGTGCCAAAAAGGGTGGTAGGTGCATAACAGAAAAGTACCTATAAGGCTTATCAGAACAACAAATCAGTTATTATTAACTAAAACAGCACTAAATGGCTTATGAATACCATTTACAAGATTTATTTTTAGAAATTTCTGTTTAATTCCTCCTCGTTATGCTTAACACTTTACAGTACTAAAGTCTTATAATTTTGGTCAAATATAATGTCAGCATAAAATGTTTCCATGTTGTTTGGCATTAAATTACTAATATTTAAAACAAAAAAGTTTTAGACAACACTATGTGAGTCCTTTCTCAAGCTGTGGTGAGTTGATAGTCATATGGTGATGAAAGCAAAAAATAATTTTGAAAAAGATTGGCAGATTGGCATAAAGGTTATATGATATTTACTAAGCGTAAAATTAGTGATAAACTTTGAAAGAATGCTTTGGTTTGCGATGTATGCTCAGCGATAAGGCGGCTGTGGAACAAAATTATTTATCATATAGATTTATGCTAATAAATGATTTTGTTTCTTCAACATAGAAGTGTTTCATTTAGGGCTAAAGTTAAAATTAAGAATCAGGATGCTTATTGTGAAATGCTTTATTATGAAAAAAATGCCTATAAGTACACTTATTATGAATACTTAGTTGATGCAACGTAATAAAATGCTGACAAAATTTAACTATTCCAAGGATGTTTGATTGAACTATAAAAAAATAAAAAGATTACCATATAAATAACAAATATAATTAGTAACCATTCTGTTGTCAAAAACTCATCTGTTATTTTTAACAAATTGCATTCCAAAGACAAAAACTGTTGCCAAAAATGATAATACAATAATACGCAAATTAAACAATTATAATTATTAAAACATTTGTGAGTTACTTTCAAACTAATTATTTACATTTTATAGCATTACATTCACTCCCCTTCCAGTAACGAACATTAAGTCAGAAAGATTGGAAGAAGCAATGGTTCTTATCATCAAAATAATAATAAAATTAATGTATAAATAAAATATCCGTTTTTGAATCACAATGGTGTCTTAAGAATTCTACCAGTTCGGAATTGTCTTAAACCTTTGACACGCGGTGGTCGCACCTTGAAACCACCAATTTTAGAATATTTTTTCTCCTCTTCTTTTCGAAATTTTTGAGTGAAAAATCAATTGATTACTGATCTTTTACCTTTAAATAACACAAAATGACTGCAGAATCATACATGTTTTAGGTCTTAGCAATTCAAGTCGGATGCCTTTTAAAATTTGTTTTCAATGAGACAAAATAACTTCCTTTTATTAATATAAAAAACTTTAAATTTCAAAAGTTATTCATTGCACATCATGATTTTATCACAAACAATAAAAGATAGCAATAATTAAACTGCATATATAAAAAAAACTCTGTATGTATTGCATTTGCTTTGTGGTTTCAGGGCGCGAAAACTGCCTTACTAGAGCATTGTGTCACAATGCTCACAATGCTCTAGAAGCTTGGGGCCTTGAAACCACTGCTCTTCACAATGGCATTTGCTTGCTTCTCAAATAGGAATGTTTATTTTTACCCAGGGATATAGAAACGGGGTTTTGAAATCACAGAGTTATTTTATTACTAAACAATAACAATACATGCACCTGCCGAGTAAAAAAGGTCTTTCTTTTCCAGAGACTTTTCTCTGACCTCAACACACTTGCTCTCCAAGCTAGTATTGTGATTTTATAAATTATTTCCTGTGGTTTAAATTTAATATAAATATACTTTGCTACAATTAAAAATATAAATCGCTTAAAGTTTTATTTAAATTAAAAATATTTTCTGGATATTTGGGGACGAAATACGAATAAAATAAGTATGAATAGGAAATGAATGATCCGTACCAAAGCAAAAAAGACCCAAGCCCCCACCCCATTACATAAAAAACCACAAATTTCATGTGCCAGATGAAAAGAAACTAAATAACACTGGACATATACCAGTGAAATTTAGATCCAGGCAGTGTTCATTTTGTAGCACAAGGAAGAAACCTCATAGAAGAAGATACATGTGCGAAACGTGCAATGTGGGTCTATGCACGTACCAAAAAACAAAACATGCTTTGAGTAGTGTCACAAAAAAAAATTTGTTCTTTGAAATTAAAAAAAAGCACTCAGCCTTTTTTTTATCCTTATTTGACTGAGTTTTTCTATCCATTTAGCCAAACGTCCTTATTATGTAGGTACTTATATTTTCACTGCTACAGAAAAATTACATAAATGTTTACTTTTTTAATTTTTTCTGAAGATTTACTTTGTAAAATAATGTAAAAAAATTATATATAATGCAATTCTTACATACTTTTTTTTTAATTCATAAATTTCGTCATTTATTGGAAACGTGTACGGAGAAAGGTAAGTGTTTTTTCCTACTACCTAAGTTTCAAAGTCCTAGACGTGCGGTGGTTTCATAGTACGACCACCACCCACAGAACAATGGGCAAGAGTAGATTTTTTTTAAGTTCATATATTCTTTGTCTCTACGATCATAATATTATATTTCTACAGTTTTTAGTTTAAAAAATTATAAAAATAATATCGCGCGCGTCAAACGGTTTAATTTGACTTTAGGTTAAGCCACAGTTATTTTGGTTTGAATTTCAATCGGCGTAGGCACATTATTTACACAATTTAGAATTGTATGTTTCTCTTGTTTAGGGATTTGATGTGGTAGAATATATGCTGGCTTCAATCTGTCTATTGATACATTTACTTCTTTATCCTGAGATTAAAATATTTTACTGCACGATTGATAGCCAAATACGGACCTTCCTATAGGGGTTCGAGTTACTTCCAAACTCTGCTAATGCGAAGAAAAACATGAGCAGCTGATTCTAAATCTTTATGTACAAATAATTTAGGGATGCCTTTCTGTTGTATTTCCTTCAGCCAAATTAATTCCATATACTTTTGTAATTTATGTATAAAAGTTCCAGTTGGTGTATGACTCATTTTCTCTTCAAAGAATTCTCCAGAAATATTTTCTCCATGTACCCTTTCCACTATAGTATAGCTAGTATCATAGTGGATTGCTATTCATAAGCCTAAAAGAACTGTTGGTAATGTTTCACTCCAAATTTTATTATTATGAGCTCTTAAAGCAGCCTTTATTGATCCGTGGAGCCATTCTACCTTGCCATTGCACTACGAGTGATAGACTGTAGTGTGTGAAAGCTTAATGCCGCAGATTCTTCTTAACAGGGTTTGAAATATTTCAGATGAAAATTGAGTTCCTCAATCAGTTATTAGGTGCAAGGGTATTCCAAATTTTGCTATCCAGTTGCTATAGAAAGCTTTCGCTACAGTTTCTGCTGAAATGTTTTCAAGTGGAATAGCTTCCATCCAATTTGTGTATCTACCTATATATGTTAGACAGTAGGTGTTACCATTTGATGGTGGTAACGGACCAACAAGATCAATGTGTACTTCTCAAAGATCTTTTTGATGGCATTTGATATTTGCCAATTATTGATTTTGTATGCTAGGTTATTTTAGATTTTTGACATGGAATACAAGATTTTGCCCAATGCTGAACATCTTTTTTGATATTTGACCAAATAAATTTTGAAAAGATTAATTTTATTGTTGATTTTATTAAAGGATGAACCGACTGCCAAATCCAAAGCATCTGTACACAACAAAAAAGGTAAGTTTGGGTTGAAGTGAGAGAGAAGAGCAACATTTGCTATAGCTTGTTTATATTTTTCAAATTTTTCATTCATCCAAGTTATTTTCTGATTATCTCTTTTCTTTGCGCCTTTTAGGTAGTCATGTAAAACAGCCTGAGTACTAGCGGCGTTTTTCAAAAAACGATGGTATAAACTGACCATTCTGAAAAAGGTTCGTAGTTGATGAACAGTGTCAGGCAATTTAATATTAAGAATAGATTTAACCTTGTCAGGAAGAGGTTTTTTGATCCCTCAGGTGTAATTAGAAAGCCTAAAATTTCCAATTCATTATTTCCAAAAGCAGATTTAGAAATATTAAGTCTCAATCTTGAATCTACTAAGAACCTGAATCAGCACCTGAATCTACTAAGAAAGACAGTCCTGTGTTTTTGTTCTTCACAAATACACAAAACTTGCAGCTGTCATTGATACCAGCAAAAGTAGTAGCCGCTAATCCTGTTGCAGTATGAAGTTTTCCGACTTCTCTCCCCAAGCACATGGCGAATAACATTTCTCAGGTTGACAACGATCACCAAATTTAAAATGAAAAAAACAATATTTACCTTTCGCATTAAATCTCTTTTTCGAATGGCTATGACTTCAAGATGTATTCCGGTGATGATATCTAAATCTTGGTCTAGAACGATCATTTATTTGCATTGAATCAACTTTGTCCTAAGGCAGCTATTCTTGCAAATAAAGAATCATTAACATTTGGCGAAACAGCATAAATTTCTTTACCAGATCTCCTCTCATGAATTTTGTTAGCCATCGTGGTCAATTTCTCTAAATTTTCTTCACTGATGAGAAGAATATTCTTATAAAATCGGGCATCTTATCCAACCATAAAGATTTTAGCTCTTTTCAGGAAAATCGCCTGTGGCTAGAATTTTCATTTGCTGCAAAAGTTGACTTGGTTTATAATCTCTGAGGTCTAATCCGGTAACCAGATGCTGAATTTGCTTATTTTCACTTTCTTTGAAAACATTTAAAAGTCTTTCTTTCATCACAGAATATTGATTAGGCTTAGTGTTTTTAATAATGTCCCTTATATTTTCAACATACTTTGGTTCAAGCTGAGATATCAAATAATTGAATCTAGTCTCAGTTGTGATTTTATTTATTTGAAATTGGGATTCCACTTAGAAAAACCAAATGTCGGGTTTTTCATGCCAAAATGGTGGAATTTTAATGCTTACTTTAGCTTCAGCATCTATTAGTGTAGTTGCTTCTGTTATGTTTTCCATAGTCATGTTAAATAAACAAGTCAAAAGCTGTCAGGTCACCAAATATAAGTACACCTGTCATGAATCCTCGGTTGATACAACATAATAAGATGCAGACAAAATTTTACTATTCCAAGAGGATGTTGGAATGAACCACAAAAAATAAAAAATAAATAAATAAATAAAAATAAAATTAATAAAAAGATTTATAAACACCAAATATAATTTTTATTCACCAACTCCATAGTTAAAAAGTCATCTTCTGTTATTTTTAACAAATTGCATTCCAAAGATAAAAACTGTTGCCTAAAATGATAAGACATGCAAAGTAACATTTATAATTATTAAAATATTTGTGAGTTACTTTCAAACTAATTATTTACATTTTATGCCATTACATATTTATTAAGCATATGTTATTCTTGGAATGTAATTCTTTCTTCTTCACAAAAAATTTCTAAAAAAAATTTCAGGTAATCAGAAAGTCTGAATATTAGATCATTTTAGATACTAGACATCCACAATTGACTTTGTATTTATTCATTTTCTCAATACAGCTTGAAAAAATATTTGAGTAATAGTTCAAAATTCAAAAACTAGGCTAAAAGTTTAACTGGTATATAGCAAAGGTCACATGTGCAAAGTAGCATTTATATACCATGGCATGAGTTGCTTGAAATATCCCGGACTATATAGGACTGGCACGAGTTACTTGAAATATCCAGGAATATATAGGACTGGCACGAGTTACTTGAAATATAGTAGTTGTAGTTTTTGCCTGCAACTTATAGGTTATGTCCAAAATAGTCAAGATAACTGGAAATTCATTTTAGGAACTTCTGAGAAAACACAGCATATGGAGTGCAAAAAAATTCAAGCAGATTACACTGAATGCCATACCAAACAAAAATTGAGTTTTCTCAATGACTTCTTCTAATTATGATCAATAAAATTAATCTTCCTGAAATTGCAAGTTGAAACATGTAATGATTTCTTCAGATTCACATAAAAGGAAAAACATTAATATTTAAGTTTTGAATTTAAAATCATTTTGAAGTTCCATGGAATCCAAGAATTTCAATATCCCATCCTTAGAAAAAATAAAATGTTACTGATAATCCAATTTACATATAAGAAATTAATTAAATTATTTAAGTTAGATCCCAATATGTAGGTTGTTGTGTTAATTGTATAAAAAAACTAAATCATTTTGTACACATAAACATGAAAAAGCTGACAGCTTATTTTAAAATAATTTTATTTCCTAAAATAGCGGTTTCACTTCAGCATATGCTGTCTTGTGTCATTTATTCTATGCTTTCTATAGAAAAGCAATTGAATTAAAAATAAAGCGGAAGAAATTGCTTGACCTATTTTTCAAATTAGCTTTTTATTCTTCACTCAAATCAAAAGTTTCTTTCTTTCTTTCTTTTTTTTTTTTTTTTTTCTTTCTTTCATAATTGTACTTGTAAAGGCCATTACGTATTTTTTTTATTTTAGTTTACCTCTGCTAAAATCACTCAACAGTTATTAAAAGGAGAAGGAAGAAAATCATTAAAAAAAAATGCTTGGTTTACAGTCTCAAAAAAGAATGTTCAGTTGCATCATAAACAGTTTTCACACTTGTATATTGTATAAATGTATTTTTTCGAACATAAAGCAGAAGAAATAAGAATTGTATATTTATATTTAACTACACAAATGACATAAAAATGCAAAACTGTCATCAAATTTACATCAAATGTTTCTTTCCATTCAAAACCTGTTTCACTGTTTTTGAAATCATGAAAATATGGAATTTCTTCAAAAATCTAGTTGTGTCTTAGAACTTACCCTGAATTCCAGCACGTGGCTCCTATGGTCATGAAGTTTGCCCACCCCAGCTTCGGATGGCCCCATAAAACAAATCCAAGCTGGCTAAACCTGGCAACGGGGTGGCCATTGAACGGGTCCACCACGGCCAATCCATTGGCCCAGAAATGTCCCCTGCAAGTAATTGCAGACTGGCACGTTATTATGGGCTAGTGCACCATCACGCTGGAACTATATGCGATCACGAACGACAGCCGGAACATCCTGCAGCAACTTGTAATCCTGCAGCAATTCGGTAGCACCCCTTGCAGAAAAATATTATAACATAAGCCATTTGTACATGCAGGTAAGAGGTATGGGCCTATGAGGTAGTTGTTAACAATACCCACCCACACATTCACGGAGAAGCAGGTTTGGAATGCATGTGGACGTGTGCCATGTGGATTATGAGTTGCCCACACATGCATCTTGTGGGTATTGAAGATGCCGTTCCTGTGAGAAAGTTGCCTCGTCCGTGAATAGCACATCCGATGGAAAATCCGCCTGCGCCGCACACTGCTGCAAGAACCAATGACAGAAATGAACTCAAAGAGGGTAATCTGTCTCTTGCAAGGCTTAGACTCTCTGCAAATGGTATGGGTGCAAGCCATTTTCATGCAATACTCTCCAAACGGTGGAATGACTCAGCTGCAGACGAGGTGCAATAGCTCTTGTACTTGTCTGAGGTGATTCATGCACAATGTTGAAGATGGATTCTTCAATGCGAGGTTGTCGTGCATTTCTTCTTCCACTCCTAGTGTCAGAGGTGGCTTCAAATGATCCATTTTCACACAAGAGACCGATGCGACCTCTCGAACATTGTATGCTTCGGCATACGCCTGTTTGGAAACCGTAGCACTGCTCTGCCATTCCCATTAGCAGCACCATACATGAGATGCATGTCAGCTTTTTCCCTGTGCGTAAACTCACTCATCCCGCTCGACACCAGAGTTGCCAATGATCCTCTGATGCATCAGATTGTGGTTTGTCCGGTTCACTACCACCCTCTACTGCTGCAGTGCCAGCCAATCACAGCTGTAGTTCCTATTACTGTTAGTGTTTCCTTATTTGAGCATTTATTGTGAATGCTGTATTGTTGCAAAGAAGCACTTTGCGTTGATTTTGTACATAAACACATTTTCCTCTCATGTCGTTTTTTTTGCATTCCTGCCTTAACCTATCTTTTTAGACCTACATTTCTATACAAAAAATGCATGTTTTAGTATGCTCCACCACCCCTCCAAGTTTGACCCATGATCTATGAAACACCCTGTATGGAAAAAGGGCAAATGATAGATTGAAATTTTTTAAAGGATAATAATATAAGATGAGAACAAAACTGGATGGCACAGCTAAAATTAAGCCATGTAAGTGTCAGTAAAGCACAGAGTGAAAGGAGATCTTATACCAATTAGGCCAAAAAATAATGCTCATTAATATGTTACAATGACCACAACTTTTTTTTTTTTTTTTTTTCAATTTATAAATTTTAATATTAATGAAAATTTCTTTATAACGGTTACAAAGTTTAAGAGTAATTAAAAATCTGTAAACAAAACTTTTTAAACAGTTTTTTTTTTCATAAACTTTGAAGAAAGAGGCTAACAAAAAATACTGGGTACTTACGTATTATCGCAACCAGGTTGGTGCGATTTGTAAGTTTGAGTAAAAAAGTATGAATAGAAAGAAAATGTACATTTATTAATTAGAGATAATTTTTAATACAGTTTTTTATATTATTTTGTTTACCCTACTTACGGCAACCTTATGTTAATTTATTAAAGCGAGGTGTGCGTAGTTCATAGATTCGTTCGTTGCCTACATTGTGCCATTCGTAGATGTTTTTTTAAGTTAAAACATGTCGTTGTGTACATGGATTCTTGTCAAATATTTTTGGTTAGAAACTTTACGTTTTTGCTATCTAAATTTTTTGTTTTTGTTTCGGATTTTTAGCTTAAATCGTGTGTTCAAAACGTAGTTTTTGCATATGCGAAAACCGCGTTTTTGGAGACATTTTAGGCTTAAAGTTCGAAATATAGACAAGAATCCATGTACACAGCGACATGTTTTAACTTAAAAAAACATCTACGAGTGGCACAATGTAGGCAACGAACGAATCTACGAACTACGTACACCTCGCTTTAATAAATTAACATAAGGTTGCCGTAAGTAGGGTCGCCAAATTTGGCGATTTATGTGAATTTTGGCTTGGTTGCGTTAATACGTAAGTACCAAATACTGTAAATATCATTCAAAAACTTTTCAGAATATATTGATGAAAATGCTAATTTTTGTTACCTCATTCAGGATGACCAAGGTGATTTTTTGAGTCACTTCTATGGCATAAAGGATGTGAGGAACTAATAGACCAGGTCGAGATTTTAAGTATACTAAAAGACTATAAGCTCCAGTTTTTATTTTGTCTGATCTATTGCCCTAGAAGTACAATGATAAAACTTTTATAAGACATGATGTTTTACATCTGAATGAAAACTAATTTCAACATATTATAACAGCATAAAATTATGAAAAAAATAATAAACTGAAGCAAAGTGACAAAAATAATTTGATAAATGATTTAAGAAATTATTAGATTAAAAACAGATAAAGAAATACTTACAACATGTTTATTTTTCTTCCATGAGCCTAAATTATAAGAAAACAATCATATAAAATTAAAGTTTTTAGCATGCACACTTGAAACAATATTTTAAATTTCAAAGAATATAGAGTAAAAGCTTGACTATCCAGAAAGCTCAAGAAATGCTGAATTCCAAATACGAGAAAATGCTAGATAGTTGAGTACATAAAAACATAATTCCCATTAGAAAAACCTAGTGAATAGCAAAAACGTCAGCTCTAAAATTATAAAACCAATCATCTTATTTGCTACCAACTTAAATATCAAAACCCTACATTTAAAATTATATAAGCTTTCAAAAAAAATTAGTCATAAAAGGTGGCATATTTCGAACAGAACTTAATCTTCCTTTACAAAAACTAAATGGGCTTAACTAAGCAAAGTAACCAAAACAATCATATGGTTGAGTTGGCATGTTATGCTCATAACCGTAGCTGGGCTTTTCAGTCCCGGAGGCAAGTGAGGATTTTGTACCCCTTTCTGTATGCCAAGAATGGAAAACGTTTCATTCTAAAACTCTGAAACATCAGTTTGGTGCCCTCTGGATGCTGCACCCGGGGGCTGTCCCCTTTGCTCCACCCTAGCTACGCCACTGGTTATGCTTATCCATTATTGATACTAATACACTGTTTGGGAACAATGTGTATCTGTTATTAGTATTATAATTGCTTAGGCTTACCAGATTTCAGAAATGTTCAACCGGGACACTGAAATGCCCCTCAGCATCGTGGGTATTCAAGGATACACACCCTTGGCGGGTTTTTGGAGTGTTTTAGAGGGTCGTTTGTTCTCAATGTTATGAATAAATGGTTACTTAATAGGAACCTAAACCATGGGTAATAATAAATGACACAAGCATATAAATTTAAACATTTTATTTCTTACATGCTAATATTTATAAGCTACTTAAGTTAGAAAAAACACTTTAAATGAGGAATAAAAATTTGAACAATATTTACATGTTCTTTTTATTGGCTAGGACTTTTTTTAGAAAGTCTTTTTTTTTTTTTGGTTTTAATCTTGTTAAAATTTTCACAATCTGATATTAATTTTATACTTCATCAAGCCTTTAACCGTAGATTCCTTCATCAAACCCCTATCACCAGTCCATGCGTTGTTCATCAAAGAAAATACTGTCTCAACTGGTGCCCATGTCCAAGTTAAGGAGAAGACATATTCAACAATCTTGATCAGATTAGGGACTGCTATGTGATTCTCCTTGAATTGATCAAACAGCCTGAGCCATTTTTCTTCACTAAAGTAATCACATCTCTGGTAGACTCTTCTTGCTTCCACTGTTCCCAATTTGACTGCAAATACTCCTTAGCTAGCACAACTTCATTCAACATCTGGTCAGTGTTTATTTGCATATCGGGTACATCAAGAATCATTTCAGCAGAAGTTTTGGCGTTTTCCCAATTAACAGCATTTGTTTTGACTTGCTCGTCTAGATTCCTGCAGATGTTCTTTGTGCCTATAGGAATAAAGTTTGAATCCTTTTTTTCTGTCAGGTTTCTTTTGAGAGCTTTATAAGCTTCAGCAACCTGAAAAGCTGTAGTATTATCTTTTCCCATTACCAGGATGGCCTTGTTAAAGAGTGCAAGCTGTCCGTGGACAAACCACAATGACAGCTCACCCATTAAATCAGTAAACAAGTTTTTATTGTTGATGGGCACAGTTCTTGGTCTAAAAAAAACGCTTTCAGACCTTAAAAAATTTGTAAAATTCTTTCCAGCTTGGGCATCATTGATAGAAACCTGGTGTTCCCATGTTGAATGAGTTTACGTTACTATATCTCGGCATATTCACAAAATTCTTTTAGTTTAGTTACACGGACTGTGTATATGCGAAAGTATTTATAAATCGTCACCAGTAAGGCCTCAATATCAATTGGGAGATTATCTAATGCAGTTTGTACACAGTTGTGCACAATGTGTGCTCCACATCCGATTCCACTGATTTCCCGTCCTAGTCTATTCTTGAGTCAATAGAAAACATTGTTTTGCCCTGCTCTTTTCACACCACCGAAGTTAGTGTTGCAGTTATCTCCACAAAAGCCCACTACTTTGCTGTTCAAATAATTTTGCAGCAGAACAGAGTATAAGTAATTTGTAAGAATTTCAGATGTTTCACCTGTCACAGATTTGAAATCTAACAGCTTTACTTGCACACCTGAATTAGGATCAAAGTAGCATGCAACAATTGGCACAAATTTTATATCCTTTCTGTTTGAGGCATCCATACTTACAGATATGTAGTTTGACTTGGTCAAGTCTTCTTTAAGCTCTTGAGCTAAAGGAGCTATGGCATTTAAAACTATTGCCTCACACTTAGTTTTTCTGAGTGAGAATTTAGGTTAAAAAAACTTAGAAACTAGCTTTGATGGAGAAGAATTCGAATTGAAACTTAGGCTATGGTTTGCTGTGTGGTAAGCAAAGGTCGGCACTTCCACTGCTATGTTTTTATCATTATCACTCGCAGTCTTGTTTCAAATTGCAGTTTTGTTTCAAAATTGGTCAGTTTTGATGAGCTGGCAGCACATGCTAAACTCTTTTTGTGTTTACTCAATCGCAAATGCTCTTTTTATATTGGATCGACCGCTGCGAACAACAGAAAACTCAGAATTACAGTGTGAACTTTATCGTCTTGATCTTGATTGCCAGTACATACCTTCTTCAAAAAAGGGAATTCATTCTGTAAATCCCCGGTGAATTTACATGACAGTTTTGGCATTTTAACAGAGAATGCATAAATTTTAACTTAAAGCATAAGCAAAACAGTGCTAGCTCACTAACACAACAGACACCACCAAAAGGGAGTGATCTCTATTGCAAGTGGCTAGTGCCGAGTCCGGAAAGCCTCTCGCATCTCACATGGTCACGATTGGCAAGACGACAATACGTTGACAATATTATTTATTGGCAGATCATTACTCTTCTATATATTTCACCTTTCATACAGTACAGAGATAACTGGCAAAGTAATTATCCTAAATAATACTAACAGTTAATTATTTTTATAGACTTTTTTGGTCATCTATAAAATCAAATTTAATTTTTACTGGGACTAGAAGTAAACCGGCTGGGACACCAGGATTTTATCTGAAAATCGGGACATCTGGCAAGCCTATCTGTAATGGCATTACAAATCTCTTATTTATTAAATTTTTCAAGCAAAAACTTTTTTTTTTTTTTTTTTTTTTTTTGTTCTAAAATATTCTGCTTACTTGAGCTTCCCATTTACTTAAATGCTGAATAGTGAGCTTTTGGTGTAGTTTAAAGTATTATGCAAGATGACTTTACAGTTACTCAGCTTAATTAACAGTACAGCATAATATTGAAATAAAAAGACACTGAAATAATATAAATGACAATATACATAAAAATTACTAAAACAATACTTACTTGTAACTTTTTTCCCCTCTGTTAGCAAATTTATTTTTGCTGCACTCGTAGATATAGGAATGAAAAACTAAAATATTGGGAAACAATGTAATAAGTATTATTAAGTAATTTCAAATATTAATAATACTTTATGTTACACAAAAATGATACATGGTAAACTCTTATTTTAAAAAGCTATTAAAACATATAAATAACAAATGAATATGCACTTATTATGTGGGATATTTAAAAAAGATTCATTTACTAAATATCTAATTGTTAGCTTCATGGTTCCAGTTTAGAAATAAATCAAGAAAAACAGGTTTTCAGGCAATGGCAATTTTGGTATTGGTCTGAAAGAGACAGCTTTCAGCAAAAACATATGAAATTAAAATTTTTATGAAAACTCTACAGAAAAAAATATTAATGAATTTTTTTTTTTTTTATAGTTAGTTAAATGGAAAAAAATCTATCTTTAAGTGATAAAAATTTACCAAGATATTAATAAAAATTTTTGAAATCAAGCCTAAAAATTACTAAAGAAACCATGTAAATTTTCCAATGCAAATTTCTGAAAATAATTTGTACACCAATACTAAACATGTGTATCTAAGTATGGGTTTCAAATTTCCATTGCAGATATGTTAGAATTCCAAAATTTTTGCCTAACATAATTCAAAATTTTATTTTGTTCCTAAAATCTTTCTTTTTTCATTACTTGTTCCACCTTCACCAAGGAAGTGATTTAAATAACATAATCGTGATAATTTTTGGTATTGATTCTGCATATATTACAGAATTGTTTTTTGAAAAGTTTTTTTGTTTGAAAAAAAAGCTTAATAAATTTTTGGGCACTTACTGATTATCCACACCTCCACTGAAAAGTCATGAAAAAATATTCATGAGGCAAAATAGTAAGTCACCAAAAGAATTATGTGGCAACCCATGATGTCACTAAAAATATTTATGTGGCAATCCAGGTATGTGCACAGCATGTCTATTTTGACTGGCGTGCAATACAGATGTTGTACGGAGCTGAGTTTGTGCAATTCTGTAATGATCTTTTAAGCAAAAACAGATTGCTGTACGAGAAGAACAGTAGTGCAAAAATGACAGATTTCTTGAAAAAGGTAAGTGTTTTATTACCAGTGTTTCTTACTTTTTTTATTTTATTGATTAATTGCTCTGCTCTTGTATGAAATTCTTTCTATACTGTCTTTTTGAAAATAGGTGGAAGGTACAAATAATCAGAAAATACCCCCCCCTTTTTGAGGGAGGTATTGTTGTTTTTGAGGACTCAATATTCATTATTTGAGGAAGGTATTACATAAAATTTTTAATTGTATGTGTTTTAACTAAAAGATTTTATGTGATTAAAACTGTAGTTTCTGGAACCATAACTTACCTGATTCATTTCTTGAACAAAGTAACTGTAACTAATCATTTAAAAGATATTTAAACATCCAATTTTTTTAAAGTACTCTTTATCTAATGGAAGTATGCTGTATGTGTATATGATATACAAGTAGTACATATACAAATAAATAACAAAGCACAGTACATTATATATAAAATGGTAAAAAAAATAGAATGAAATTCTCTATTAACACTTTCAATGAAAACATTCTAGTCGATGTTTCAAGAACACAGAAAAATATTAACAAGATATAACAGATGAAATATAACAATATATTTTGAAATATCAATTTTAATGTATGTACAGTGAATAAAAAATGGGACAGTTCTACATCTCTTGTTCTATTTGGCCAAATGATTAAATTCAACTTGCATATTTCAATGCCTCGAAACTGTGATTTAGGATATACATTATATGTTCTAACTTTTCATTATATATTTATAACTTTTCATTATATGTATATAACTTTTCATTATATGAACATATATACATTATATGTTCTTAATTTTTTATTCATATTTTGGCATAAAATTGGATTTTTTATAGATAAAATGCCAGTTTTCCCCATATTTTGAATCTGTGAATCAAATTATGCCTAAAAACCAAATTTTGTAAAATTTGTGAGGGACATACAGAGTAATTTCAAAATATAGTTTGGTCCACTTTTTTCACTTTCTGCCAAGAGTAATTCACTTGGCAAAAAGGCTAGTATAAACTGAGAAATTCACCAAGAGCAATTTACTTGCTGAATTTCAAGTTTATAAATATGTATTTATAAACTTGAAACTTGGGTATTTATAAACTTTATAAGTAAAAATTTAAGAATTTTTTTAAAAAATAATGATTTTACATACAAGCACACATAGATTCATTGGTGTCAAAACTTCCTTTCTATACATCATCATGAAATCAACATGAGTGATAACTCACCGCATCATGAAATCAACAGTGAGATTTCATGATGCAGTCAATTCAAGGTCTGGTTTATTTTTCATGAAATGAAAAAATGACGAACATTGGCATGAAAAAATGATAAACATGTGACTTTGTTTGAAATTTGTAGGGAAAAAAATTTTTTTCCTTACAAATTTCTGATTGTAGAGAAATTTTTCTAAATTCTATTCCCCCCCCCTGAAATTTCCAATTTGACAGAATAAATACTGTAATAACTATTTAAATAGAATGCTTATTCAGTCAAAATAGTTTTTTAATGGCATCAAAGTATCATCCGAATGAATCACACGTGGACAGCATTTAAAAATATGGCAAGCAGTTATAAAAGTGACCAAACTGCTAAATGTTTCAAAATAAATCTCTATCCTCTGACAATAAAAAGACTTTGAAATTATTGTTAAGATGTCAAGACAAGCTGTAAAAGAAAAGCAAGTGATTTTCAAGAATAACGTCTACTCATAAATGTCCATCATAATAAAAACTCAAAAATATCTGAAATTCTGAAAAACATCTGAAAAAACATTCATATCTGAAAAAAAGCGAAGAACATGAAGTATTCTTAAAAACATAGGGAAATATAACCATTACACTGACAGAAATATGATAATGCAGAAAAAAAAAACAATGATTACAACAGAAATTTTATCACATACATATTAAAAAAATATATTAAAAGAAAAGTAGTGAAATAGAATCTTTTCCATTACAGAACAACATGCGCAAAATAATTTTCTACAGAAAAATATATGCTCCAGTGCCACCTATTGAATGTCATTAAATTAGATGATTTAGCTTTTTTTATAACAGCGTTCATGTTTTCAAAATAAGTAATGCCAATAAATTATGAATATAATCACATTTTTAAAATCCCTAATTTTATTTTGTCTTTTGTTTACTGAAATAACTAATCATGATGCAGGTATATTTCTTATGCCTAAAAAAATTGGTACTTATATATTGGCACAACCACCTTGATGCATTTGGGTGATTTTTAAAAGAAGAAAACAGAAAAATGACTTAGTGTAAATTTATGCATTGCATGCATAGATATTACTACATACCTATTTTACATTTTAATTAGGCATTTATTCCAAAAATCAGCAATTTATTTTTTCCCCCTATTTAGAAACTCTGTGGTCATCACTTTTGGGATTTAAATAAATTGTTCTCTTTCAAAAGTACAATAGATTTCGCATCAAAGTACAATATTCCTGCAGAAACTCTTACAGCAGTTTCTCCCATTGCAGGTACACTAGACAAGTCCTTATTTTAAAATAGTGTCAAAATGAAAATTAATTATTTATAAAAATCATTGTAACTTAGGGTATTGCAAAAGAAACACAGGTGAAAACCATAAAATTGCTTCTTAAAACTGAAGAATTATTATGTACATGGTTGTCTCAGTTTGGCAAAACTTGTGACTTCTACTAAGGTGGGTTGCACTAATATTTAAGTACATACTAAACATTTTTTGCGCACTCAGAATTTCAAATAATATTTATTATAATAACATAACAACATAATTTTTAGAGCTAACCTCATCATCTAAATTTCTGGCTGTGTCATCAGTTTGTTCCTCTGATGAAGACCCATTCTTTAGTACTTGAACAATGAGGATAAGTAACAAAAGTGTTTCTTTAGATAACTGGCCAGAGTTTCGGCTAAAGAGGAATATGAATAAATTATTTTTTGATTAGCAGTATAATTAATTTAAGCATAAATTGTTCACACATTCTGAAGTATTAAGTTAGAATTCGTTAAGCAAAATCTCTGTCAGATTTTCTTCAAAGCATGGAGCACTATCTGTATCACATTATTATTACAGAAACATTATTATTCAGAGTTACTCTGAAACTGAATTTTTCTAAGTTTATTAATTAGCACAGTGCTTCTTACACTTTTTTCATTCAAGAACCCTTTTTATCATTGAGATTTCCTTCATGATCCAAAATATAAAATAGAAATATAAAAATAAATATTTCCGCATATACACATGAAAAGTAGCAGTTTTAGGCTTTGCTTCAGGTATACAAAAATTAATGAAAGAAAATCATGTCTTAATTACATGAATGTGTTTTAATTAGACAATACTTGGATTTAACAAACATTAAAGTTAAAAAAGTCATTTCACATGAGTATGTGGTGCTGAATAGCAAAACTTTTAATACCATTTCAAAAATTGTGGGAAATTCAGTTCTAGCTCCAATCTAGAACTCAGTCATGGATTTGGAAGCTTAAAAGCTTTTAAGCTTGAGTATATCAATAGCTCAAAAAATTCCTTTTAGACTTCATATGGCAGGTGATTATTCTCATTGACTTCAATCAAAAAATGGTTTTATTCATATCAAAATGAATCCAAGATAACATTTTGAAATACGATATAAAGTACTTACAAAACTCTGTTTCTAAGATTTTAAATGATTTCTAATACTTCTTGCAATTAAGTTTTATAGTTACTTTTTCAATTATAAAATTATCTGTAGTCTAAATCATTTCAAGTGAATTATTTTCCAGATATTTTTCCAAATGTTAATCTTTTTAATAAAACTTTCAATTTTGTTGAAGTAAATATACTGTTATATTTTACTTGAATAGATATTTTCTATTTCAATATTGAGATGTTTTGTTTCTAAAAAAATATCTTACAAATAACACAGCTTTGATATCTATAAATTATTTTGGAAAAGAGCTCCAAAATCAGATGCTTGTTTGGTTAAATATATAATAATTTCATCTTCTAATAACAGAAATCTTAAACTTTGCCTTCTTGTCATTCATCTTAATTCTGCATGTATTAATAAATTTTTGTATATAGAATTCATAGCTTTACAAAGATTTTAAATGGTTTTAAAGGCATGACTTTTAATAAAAAATATAAAAAAATTGATAGCATCCTGAAGCACATCCTTTAATTCCATTGCTTTTTTTTTTTTTTTTTTTCCCCTGCAAGGGTGCCTTGGAGGACCAAGCAGTGTGCAAAAGTTACATGATCATTACTAGCAGTTTTACAAATGATTTAAAACAAATATTTTGCTCAACATCACTTTTGCACCATCTGTGTATATTCCAATGCAATTTTTCCATTATAAATCTTCAGTTTTAAAAAATTCATCAACTTTACTATATATGTCTTCTGCTGTTACATGTTATTTCAAATAACAACAAAATAACAATTCTGCAGAAAAGTTTTCTTTATACATGTATCTGACATAAACTTTCAAATGATATATTTGAAATACTATCAGTTGTTTCATCCAACGATGAATGAATAATAAAATACATAAATAATTAAAAGAAGTATAAATTTTAGGCTTTCTCAAAATCAGTATTAGTTGCTTGAACTGATTTTTGCAGAATCTCATAATTCACTCTCAGAAATTCAACTGGCAACAGTGTTGTTTGACAAAAGAATTTTCTGAATTTCATCGCTATATTTACTTTTCTGAAATATTTCTACCATTTTAATAACAGAAGGTAATACAAGATCTTCTTCAATTTTTATTTTTAGAAACCAAAAATGAAGCTTTATGACGAAAATAAATATTTTTCGCTAACAGGCATAAATTTCATAAAATATTGTTTTTCTTTTGAAGATTGCAACAGTCATTTGAAATGCTTTTAATGAATGAGTCATACAAAGAATGCTTAATTTCAAGATGCTTTTTTTCAATTTTGATGTTTCATACACTCCATGGTCAAAATGTTACAGCAGGTTTTGTACACATTTCCTTACATGAAAATTAAGGACTTTTAAGGACCATCAAAGAAAAAATTAAGGACCTATCAGCAAACAAACAAAAAAAAAAAAAACGAATAGGAATTTGTCTAGAAACTCACCAAACTGCAGCAGAATTTCATCCCAATCATCTTGTAAAACATGTTTATTCTGCATTAATACCGTTAGAACTATTTTCATTTTGTTCTGGGCTTTTTCTGGACTTTTAACCATCAATCGCGGGTCTATACAAGATGCATTTCGAATAAGAGAATAATTTATTGGACATTTAGACATTCATTAAGTGTTGTACTATTGTTAAGACACATTGTTGACCTTGTTTCAATGCAAAACTTTCAGCTTGTGAAATGTCCTTCTTGCGACATTTATCATTCATTAACTGCTCAGCAATGAATCCCCAATAAACTTTACTTTTATCATTATTTTTACGATTAGTTTTACGATTTTAACTGATTTGTAATTCACATAAAGCCAGAACCTGCGCCAGAGCTCGCATGGCCGCACCAGGCAGCAGAATTTAGGGAAGTTAAACAGAAGTTTTTCATTGCGATGACAATGCCCCAATCATCAATCAATTAACGGAGGGCGAAATCAGTAGTATGGTTCTAAATCCAGAAAATACAGCTACCGATAGTGAAGAAAGTAACAGAGAGGTCGCTGAACGAGAAAAAATTTTGATTGACAAGTTATTCGGAATTCTCGACACAGCAATTACAGGACTTGAACAATGGACTTAATAACTCAACAAGAAATTATATGTCTACAGTATTAGTCAAAATATCAGCAGAGAAAACAAATCAAACAACTCACATTGAAAGAAATGTTTAATAAAGTAAACATATAAATATTAAGCTCTTTTCTTTTGTAAATTTTGATACCCTTTAAATCATAAATGCTTCATTATTTCATAAATCACGATTTCATATTTTCAATTTTATAATTTCTACGTGCCATCTTACTAGCTTTAAAATGATCTAATATCCGTAAAAATCTCAAATCTGGGATCGCCGAAGTCCCGACCTCAGACTTTGTACTGTATAAATATGTATATATATATAATATGGAATGTATATTTTCAGTTAAACTTCTACCCAGAGTCGTAGCTAGGATTTTCAGCGCCCAGGGACAACTGAAGATTTCGCGCCCCCTACTGCTTGCCAAGGATGGAAAACATTTAATTCTAAAATGTCCTAACATGAATTTGGTGCCCCTTGGATTCTGCGCCCGGGGACAGATGTCCCCCCTTCCCCCCCCCTCTAGCTACGCCCCTGCTTCTACCCAATAACTTTAGTAATTCATGAAAGTTAATTTTGCGTCTAGTTAATTCAGGAAAATTAGTTTCAAATGATTGTTTTCAGCTTTAAAAATATTTGAAAATTTTTAATTAGTTGTTTTCAACTAATAATTGTATCGCCATTAGCAAAAATAATGCATTACTATCAAAAGCATAGGATTAAACCAAATACGGTACTATTCGGTTTCGAGGGCCGTAAAAAATCGCCAAACTATTGTTGATGCCAATGCTGCCAAAAATAATTGCGGCAAGAAAGGAAGTATAATAGTAAATAACTATTTAAGATTGATGTTTTAATTTAGATGAAAGATTAATTTCATATAAAGGTTAATTTTATGTGAAAAAGGCTAAACATGACTGAATGGAAGTATAATAGTAAATAACTATTTCAGATCATTATTATAATTTACATAAAAATTGCTAAACATAACTGAATGGATGCCTTCATCGCTATTTCACTACCGACTCATCGCTAAAGCATAATTTCATCTCGTTGGTTGTTCTAACGTAATTTTCTATACTGAATGATGCCTTTTCTTTGAAAATATTCTCGGTAAAGTGCAGAATCGCTCACTTATTTGTATGCCGCTTTTTAGAAGGGTAAAAACAATTGGATTTTTGTTAATTTTCTTTTACTTTTTAAGTGAAAATAGGTCGATGTGTACATACATAAAGTCAAGGGTGGGCGCAGTGCCATTTTTGTGCAATTCTAGGATTTTTTTTCAAATGAAAATAGGTCGATGTGCACATGAATACCGAGTATGTGCAATTCTTAAAAACGCGTCAAGCAGTGGGTGATTCTGCACTTTACTCAAAATTCTACTGCCGACTTTTCGTCAGGGCAATTCCCAAATTGTTAAATCCATAGAATATCAAAAAAGGATTTAAAATAAAAAAAAAAAAGGATTTAAAAATTAAACTAGTATTTCAATGGCGTCTTAAGAAATATAGAACTATATAAACTTACGCAATCTGAAATCAGCGCGTACGCTAGATTTGGCGGGCTGTTAAATGGGCGCGTTTACTAGATTTGGCGCTTTTGCGCATACATTTTCGCTGCAATTTTTTTACGGCCCTCGAAACCGAACAATACCCCAAATACTTAATTGTCTATTGAAGCTTCAAAACGTATTTCCAAACTTCACTTTTTCTCGGCTAGCGTTACCGAATTTGCCCTTGGCGACCTAAAATCGAAATGGAGCCAACAGATTTCCGGCGAAATCGATAACAGACCCTCTGCAGAAATAAACTCATAATCCCGATATCCCGTACATATAGTATGTGCAAAAGAGAATAAACTCCGTAGAAAATGATAAAAAATTAATTTAGGGCTTAATTGAAACAAACACAGAAATTAAGCTAAGCAAAACCGCGTAAAAACAAATTGAAATGATAAAACGAAACTTAATTTTCATGTGAATTTTCAGCGCTGACTCTCCCATTATAGAAATTTCAATTTGTTTCAGACAAAGACCACATTTAGCTTTATAAGGATTGTCATCCATCAATATCCAGTCTTTGTAGTCAGCTTGATGAAGCCACAGTTTATTGAAAATGCACTTTCCAGGCATCTCGTTCCTATTGGCGTCGGAAGGGTTGTGGCCTTCCAGGTTGGGATTGCTCTAATTTTGGCAAATATTTTCAGAATCCCACCCCCTTTTTTTTTCTCGAACACCTTCATCATCACTTTCGCCTCTTAAAGAACTTCCGGCTTCACGCTTTCGTCACAATCTGCCTAAATTTATGGATAACACCTGTTTCGAAAGATTGGGTGAATAGCCAATCAGACACGGATACTTTCGTTCATGTAGCTAATTTTTTTTTTTTTTTTTTTTTTTTTGAGAAATCGCAATTTACACATAGAATGGCAATCATTAGAAATGATAAGAAATGTCAAATGAGCAAAATTAAAGACCGTTTATTCATTTTGGCCAAAATTAAGGACTTTTAAGGACCAAAAATCATTTTTGAAAAAATTAAGGACTTTTTAAGGACCGTACGAACCCTGTACAGCAAATTAAACAAAGAGGTTGTACATTCGTGGTTGTTAAAAGTTAAACCAAATTGGAGAAATGCCTCATCATATACTCTCTTTGCATCTTAGATGCCTCTTTCTGATTACTAAGTACTGCTTGAAGAGACCTTGTAGTATTGCCATCTGTGTCACTACTTTTTTTACTCAAGTTTTACAATTTATGAATGGATAAAAAATATTTTTATCCTAAAATAAAAATAAAATGACATAATAATTTTTTCTAACACGTGACTTGCAAAATTATAAAAAGTTCCACTTTATTCGAATTAACCTACTCTAGTTTCATTATTTTTGCTGATGGACGAATTTCTTCAGCTCTCTCCTACATCACAAGATGGCATAGTCATCATCTGGCAACCACTCACATTCCTGATTTGTAGGATAACTTTTTCAGCTCTCTCACAGGTCCAGAATATGATGTACACATTACCTGTTCTCCACTTTCAGTACTAGTTGTTTGAAGAACTTCAGTTCTCTGTGAGATTTTAATGCACACCATCGCATTTGGAATTGCTGGGATATTAATCCACATGGGCACATTTTTCACAAAGTTGCCCAAGCGGCCAATATTAATCTCGCAGTTCCAGATAAACCAACATGCTGTGGGATAGGTAGACCCTCAATTATGAACGTTTTCATCTTAATAAACATTAACCCTCCGAGTTATGTTGAAAGTCTGACAGAATTGTCATCAGACCATAATCCTGTGATGATGGAAATTTCTACCGACTCCTACAGTACACCACACAAAAGAGCCCTTATTATGAACTGGGCAGGATATGCCAAAGCTCTTAACAACTCTCAGTACCCTACCACCATGATACAATCGAGGGATGAGTTAGATGCTTTCACTGAAGAATTTACTGATGAACTCCATGATGCTTTACTAAAAAATAGTAAAACCATAAGAGCAGACAAGAGATATAAGAACAGTGCCATCCGTGAGCTGATCAGAAACAGAAATCATGTACACAAGCAATGGCAGCGATTCAGATGTCCCACGGACAAAACATTACTGAATCAACTAAACCAACAAGCCAGGATTTTATTAAAAAACACATGCACAACTCGACTGGGCCAGACATTTAGAATCACTATCCACAGATGATAATTCACTGTGGAGTGGTGTTTCTAAATTTAAAAGACGCAACATTAATATTCCGCCCATTAACGGCCCCGACGGGATCGCCTACATCGATTTTGAGAAAGCTGAGTCTATTGCAGATCACTATGTTCTCAATTTCGCACTCACAACATTTCCAACCCCCAAACAGAACTCTCACTTATGTTACTCATCACACAATTCCAATCAAAAACAAACATAAACAACACACCCTTAATTATGCCATCAGAGGTTATTAGTTATATCGAGAAGAGAAAAAAACCGGAAAAGCCCCGGATTGGATAAGATAAGCAACAAAATGATCAAAGAGATGGGAGTAAAAATGTTATGCAAGTTCACCAAACTCCTGAGCGCCATGCTACGCCTGCAGTATTTTCCAACCAATTGGAAAACAACTATCATCGCACTGATCCTAAAACCAGGAAAGGATCCCCCCTGGCTACATCGTACAGGCCGATAAGCTTATTATCGACCTTAAGTAAAATCGCTGAAGCTGTCATACTGAAGAGAGTACAAGACTTCCTAAAAGACAAAAACATTCTCATCCCTCAGCAGTATGGGTTCAAGAGTAAACACTCCACCACACACCAACTCTATCGAGTCACAGAAATGATAGCGGAAGGATTCCGGAAAAGACTCATCACTGGAGTTCTCTTCCTCGATATTTCAAAAGCCTTTGACTGTGTATAGTTACAGGGTCTCACCTACAAATTAATCACTCTGGGTTTCCCAGATTACATCATAAACATCATTAATTCCTATCTTTATGATAGACACTTTGTCGTTCGTTAGAACAATACTCACTCTACACGAAAAGTAACTTTCGCCGGCTTGCCTCAAGGAAGTTTACTTTCGCCCACTTTATTTTCAATTTATATGAATGACATCCCTCACAACCCCCTCACTACATGAGCACTTTATGCAGATGATACTGTGATCCTCTACCAAGACGCGTACATGGCCACAGTCATACAAACATTACAAGAACACATCCATGCACTAGAGTCCTGGATGATCAAATGGAAGATCAAAACGAATGTGGAAAAATCTGAAGCTGTGTACTTCACTAAAAAACGAAATTTAGACCTTAATATCACCCTCAAGATGTACGACATTAGCATTCCCTGGGCCAAGCAAGTTAAATACCTCGGTGTCGTTTTACACCAAAGACACAATTAGAAGCCACACATTACATATATTTTGAATAAGTTTCGGGGTACCAGACAGAGCATTACTCAACCCCTTAATTGCCCGAAACTCCGTTCTATCTATCCAAAACAAACTTCATGTATTTCGATCCATGCTGCGACAAACCGTTACTAACGCCTGTCCCGTCTGGGGGTTATGTATGTAAGACCAATATGCTTAAAATCCAGCAATGCCAGAATATTACTTTAAGAATAATTTCCAACAGTCCCTGGTTTTTCAGAAATGGGGGCATCCATAATTGTTGGTTTGTGAATTAGCACTGAAGGCGTAATGAGTAAGTTTCCTCAGGTGCAGTTTTCATTAAAGAATCATAAGTCAAAAAATTAACTACGAAATCTTTATTTAATAAAATAGGAGAATTTTGCTTAACTTAAGCATAACAAAAAGTAATAATCTTCACAGACATTAAAACACCGAATTATCGAAAAGGAGATAACTTACATACAAATATAAGTCATACATCTTCAAGCATACCTATTTAGGCAATAAAAAAAACAGGAACATACTTTGGCACGGTACCTAAGGTGAAAGTCAAATATACTGCATTGCACGCGAACTTTACTTTCTCTCGCCAATATATATCTTGGCGCATGTTCGTTTCGTATGCCTTTCGAGTTTCATTATGCAAAATACCTAAATTTATGCTAACAATAATGAACTAAACATTGATAGCATCAGCATTTACATTGCAAAAAAATTTTTCAATAACATTGAAAAAGTCAATAATAGTTCCATTCCTAGACTGAACTACAACTACACTGATTATGGAAACAAAAAAAGACCCGGAACAGTACTCTGGCACTTAATTTAATTGTACCTGGTTGTACTTTCATTTGAGAGTCATTTTCCCATGTTTTTAATTGATTTTTCTCATCATACAATTGCATTTTTAATACTATTTTTAGGTTTTTTTAAGACGTGCATAAGTGTCGCCATCTACATTTAATACTTTGCACTACTTATTTCATTCTTGTTACCATGCTTTACAAAGTTTTTTCTTTTTTTATTCAATTTTCTCCCAAAATAGTTATTTAGGCCAACTTATATTATCTCAGCACATGATCCTTTTATTTCCACATGTATTTTGTTTTTAATTTTACCAGTATTAACTACTTTGTAATTCTGAATTTTTGCTAAGTTACATTTATAATTAAGCCCCGCCCATGACCAATGCCTGACGAGCAAGACTATGCACTCTCTTTCCAGATCAACCATTGGACCACGTGACCCAGTTGCTCCTCCCAGCTCTTCATAGACCTTCTCTTCAATTCATTCTACCGCCCATTAGATTACTCTCAGGGCTAGGAAAAGTTTATGAACGTGTTATCTTAAATTGGCTCAAGTTGTTCTTAGATGTACTTCTGCCCGAACAGTTCGGATTTTGCACAAAATTATGTACTTCTAAGCAGCTGGTAAGGCTTGTGGAATTTTGTGTAGATGCCTTACACCACAGACAAAATGTTGCCATCCTCATGCTGGACGTGGTGAAAGCTTTCGACCGCGTCTGGCATGAGGGGCTGATTTACAAGCTTATTAATTTCAACTTCGAAAGGGGAATGATTGAGCTCATTACTTCATTCATCACAAATAGATGCTTTTCTGTCTCTATTGGAAAAGACGTCTCTGACACTAGGAAAATTAATGCTGGTATACCACAGGGCAGCATTTTAGGACCAATTTTATATTTATTAATGTTTCAGACTTCCCGCTCAACCACTTGGATAGAAATAACTTTTTAGGATGTTATGCAGACGACACAGCTTTAGCTGTGAAGTCTGCTAATGCAAATCATGATTTAAAGAAGCTGCAGGACATTATGCCCAATATTGAATCCCGGTGTACTAAATGGAGGATATTGATCAATGCGCAAAAGTCACAACTACTTGTCATTAGGAGAAAACACACACAGACCCCACTCAAAAGGAAACTTTATCTTTTCAATGAACAGGTGCTGCAATTCACAAAAGCCAAGTACCTCGGTGTAGTACTGAATCAAAAACTAACTTGGAACGACCATATCACTAACGTGAGGAAAAAGGCTTTCATTGTAATCAACAGTTTAAAGCCCCTTCTTAACAAGTTTTCAAAATTAAATCTGCGTCGAAAGCGGCTTGTGTATATAATGAACATACGACCTATCATTACATATGCTTTGCCAGCCTGGAATACGGCTAAAAAGAGAGACCTGTACATACTGCAAGTAATTCAGAATAGAATACTTAGAATGATTACTAACTCTCATTACTACGTCAGCAACGCCACTCTACACAGAGACTTGAAAATTAGTACAATTGAGCAGCATTTGCACAAACACAACAGGAATTTTTTCATGAAAGCTCTTAACTGTGCACATTTGTCTAATTTAAACACACTAAATTATACAATTCTAGACGAGGACTGTGAAATTCGACCACTAGTGGCCCACCTTGCAAATGACTCTTAACTTTCCTACTTAATGATTAGTAGTGTGCAATATCCTGTATATAGTGTACATATTGTATATATTTTCTGTTATATTTTTACTCTTTCTGTATTTGTATTGTACTATTACTTTAAGACATTGTGCTTTTTCTTCAATTAACTTAGGATGTTCCACTTGCTGTCCATGATCGCGCGATGTCTCGGTCTGCCCCTTTTTTCCACCTCTTCCGCTCCCTCTGGGATACCACGGGCAGATAGTACCATGTGATGCGCCCATGTGGCAAATTTGATTGAGCCGGAAAAACTGCACACTGTGTGGTAGTCTGGCAATAAATTAATCAGTCAGTCATTCATTCTATCTTCATTTGAGTGCCAGAAGCCGTAAAGAAGCTTGCGACATCTAAGATATGCCTTTCCACTCAATTTTGCCCTTTATTGCATCCTGACATCTCCAGATATGATTCGACTGCCTCCTAGAACTGTGTATAGGTAAGGCTCATCCATTGCTTATCATGAGAATTTTTCTCTCAGTAATGAACTACACTATGTTATGCCAGGAAAGTTATGTCTTTCCACTCGATGTTACACACAGGATGTGGCTTTCCTAGCCTAGGAGCCTGTAGAAATCCCTCGCACCTGAGCCTTCTTTGTGAGAACAATTTTGCTCCTCATTGGCAAGACTTCATTTTATTATGAAGCCAGAGACTCATTTTATTTATTTTTCTTCCTACATTTCTCCAAATTTGGATCTTCATTTAGGACTCTATGCATGTGGTTTCCCTGCTCGGATTTCATAAAGCTACTAGAAATAGCACATAAAACTATGTGCTAAAACTAGCATAACAAAAACATATCACAGCATTATAATAATTATTCAAATAAATACCTTATTTGAGTTAAACAGTAAAATACAATATGGTATAGCTTTTCGAATGTACATACTTGTTGCAAAGAAACAGAACACTTGAATTATACTTGGAAAGCATTATCACTACACTAGTTGCAGCAGCAGCTCTGACTTAACTCTCAGCTTGCATGTGCATTGAAGAGCATTACATACTCTACATTTACAGCATATTTTCGTTCTGAAATAACTTATATGCTGAAACTGCAAAACAACACCCCTCTTAAGATGCACTTAATGGTATTTTTCAGTATGTAAATATAATTGGCAACTATACCTGCCCAGTATTGCAATTTTATTACTGCGCTCTACAGAAAATGTAATATACAGTCAAAAGTCGTTAATCCGGACTCGTCGGGACTTCGGCGATTCCGGATTATCGATTTTTCCGGATTATAGATCATCAGTTTAAATCTCGTTAGATGGCATGCAGAAATTACAAAATTATAAATATGAAACCGTAATTTATGAAATAAAGAACAATTATGATCTAAAGGGTATCAAAATTTACAAAAAGAAAAAGCTTAATATTTATTTGTTTACTTTATTAAACATTTCCTTCAATGTAAGTTGCTTCGTTTCATGTGATAATACTTTCTCTTTAATTCTATTAAACAGACATAATTTCTTGTTTAGTTACAAAGTTCCGCTGTTCAAGTCCTATAATTGCTGTGTTGAGAATACCGACTAATTTGTCAATCGAAATGTTTTCGTTTTCAATAACCTCTGGGTCACTTTCTTCACTATCGGAAGCGAATTATAATGACGAGGAACTTGATTTAAATCATATCAAAGACGGAGTATATCGAGATGAAATACTACACTTAGTACGGAATTATAAACCAAATAAAATAAAAACATCTGCCCTGAAGATAAGGATAGTGCTGACAGATCAACTTCCAATCTGCAGCGTGAAATTGATAAACAGATTTCGGATTTCAAAACATACTTTCGCTTTTTAGATACAAATTACATATCAGTAAATATATATCGGAAATTCTATTTGACATAATCTTTCTAATCTATCATAATCTAATAATGACGTTTCTGCCCCCCCCCCTCTGCCGCAGAGCAGCATGAAATTGATAAACAGATTTCGGATTTCAAAACATACTTTCGCTTTGTAGTAAATATATATCGGAAATTCTATTTGACATAATCGAAAGTTCAAGCTTACTTTTATAAAATTGCTCTAACAGTGCAAAAAATAATAAGCCGGATCCAATTCGAAGATTAAGGAACAACGCAATCAGCAACATTAACTGAATTAGATAACTTTAGCTTAGCGTATAACTCCGATACACATTAAACGCGCATGCGCACAAACATATTCGCAGCCGTAAGGGTCTTACGCGCTCTCGTAAACGCCTGTGCGCATGCGTGAACGCGACGCATGCGCAGAAAGTTTGTAGCTTTGAGGTCCGGATTATAGATCATTCCGGATTATGGGTGTCCGAATTAATGACTTTTGACTGTATTAAATTAAAGATAATGAAGAGATTGCCGCTAATGTTTCTTTCCAGTTCATGTATATTTGAACTAAATTTTAGCAACCCTAACATTTTGCTTTGTGGCCCCATTTGAGGTCACAATTCACAGTTTAAGAAACACTGAATTAGCATGTTTCTCTTATATTTGCTATTATAGTTGCATTTACCTATATTCATAAACATAAAATATAGCTTTTAATTATATTTATAAAAATCTAAGATTAATATCTATGATAATTATGCAGTTTCAGGTTATCCTGTATTTTTTTTTCATAATATACCTTATTTTCTCGCTTTTCCGACTAATTTTAATGCTTGAAAACCAGGAGGGGAAAATTATGCAGTGTACACTATTTCTGAACAAACAGCTTCAATGATAAACACAGCACATTAAACACACACTTAAAGACACACTAATTTTATTATACTATTATGTATTTCAAAGGACCTTTCAATAATATTTTTATTTACATAAAATACTTTCCTATTTGTATATGCATTGTGCATTGTTACCATAAATCAGAAATTTCTAAATCATATACTGGGGAAAAAAACACACAAAAAAAAAAAAAAAAAACAAACAAAAAAAAAAAAAAAACAAGGGGGAATTATGCAAGTAAGGGAGAAATATGAGAGAACATATGATACTTTCCTTTCGCATCTCTATGCTGTTTATAAATAGTGCATACAGTCTTTCTTTTTGAACTCATGATTAATCTTGTTTCTCAGCCTATATTCTCAGCCAGCAAATGTTATACAATACCTGCCTAAGTTCACTTTGTGTAATAAACATGGTGCTAAGAAATTAAACTCAAACAATTCTTAGTAGTGCCTCGCCTTTGAAAATAAAAATAACCCCATATATTAAATTAAACATTGCTTAAAGAAACTCTCTAACCTTTTACTGAAAATACTATATTTTCAGAACCGAGAATAAAATACATTAAGCTAGCTCAGTTAAATTTCTCATTTTTCTGAGCAGTTAAACATTTATAGCAAACACTGCAAAATTTATTTATTTCACGTACTCTAACTAACAAAACAATTTGCTTAACTTGAAAACTGATTACAGATCTTTCACTGCGATAATAAAAAAATGCAATGTTAAGGTAATTTAAACTAAATTCTTTATTCTCTTTGTGATTATTGTTATTGTTGGCAACCGCCGTCGATTCCCCTAGCGCATGCGCATGATAAGCAAGTTCTCTGCTTATCATGCGCAAAAATTAAATCGCACTTTGGTTTCAATGGCGCGATGTTTGTTATTGCAATCCAATCTGCCTCAGAAATTCTGGGCCAAAGCCGTCAATACGGCTGCTTACATTCGAAATCGCTGTCCAACACGAGGTTTCAAAAACGAAATAAAAACACCTTACGAAGTGATGTTTGGCAGAGTACCTGCTGTCTCTCACTTCAGAACCTTTGGCCAAAAAGGATTTTCGCTAAATAAAAGGCCAAGAATAGGCAAATTTGATATTCGATCTAAAGAATGTATTTTTATTGGCTATTCTGATGAATCAAAAGCGTATAGACTTTGGGATCCCGAGGCACGTAAAGTGATAATAAGCAGAGATGTAAAATTTATTAATGAGTTTGAAAACTGCTGTAGTTATGACTCAGAGCAAGAAATAAATCTGCCTTTCGCTCCGGAGGAAAAAATTATAAATAAAACATGTTGTGAAAAATCATCACCTCTGGACGGTAGCGAGTCGCCACTTAAATCTGAAGCTGAACCGGAAAACGGAAGTGATTTAGATAGTGAATCAATGCATCCTATCCTGATTAAAAGGGGGCCTGGTCGACCCAAGAAACTAAAAACAGGTTTGCCAGGAAGGCCTAAAAAGGAATATTATTATACAGTTATAAATAAAAGTGAACAAACTCAAAATGTTGTTGAGGAAAGCATTAATCCTACGGTGCAAGAAGCATTAAACGGACCATATGCTGAAAATTGGCATAATGCCATGCTTTTAGAATATAACTCGCTTGTTCAAGAAAAGGCTTGGGAATTAGTAAAAAGACCTGAAAACAAGAATTTTGTGCGTGAAGTGTACGAACGCGGTGAATTAGATGTGAAGTACATACCTACCAGTGAAATGGGAGCTGATGTGTTAACCAAACCCCTGACTCCTGTTAAACATCAAAACTGTTGTACAATTGTAGGATTGAATACTGTTTAATATGTATTTTGTTTTACTTTTCAGGAATAGGAGAATCAACGTCGAAAGGGGGTATGTTGGCAACCGCCATCAATTCCCCTAGCGCATGCGCATGATAAGCAAGTTCTCTGCTGCGTAATACTTATACTTAGTATGTAGTTAGCCAAAGTCAGTGGTGAGTATTGCATGTAAGAGAGAAGTGCAAAGCGCTGTGTAATATTATGTTTCTACTCTGCTGTTCAACGTCTTCATAGTTAAAATAAATGTTTGTCATGTATATCGAAGACGTCATTTTATTCTTCAGTTATACCAGAACGACCTAACAAAAAACAATGATAAGGACACAAGGTTTAAAAATACATTCAATGGATAAAAAGTAAGAAAGCAATGAAAATAAAAATCTAATTTAATATACAGTATGTCTCTGCAAATTTAAATTTGACTATCTTTGGGACTGTTCCCAGTTCACATTAAGGCAAAATAAGTGCAAAGTAATACATTCAAAGATCCTATATTACTTAGCACAGAAAATAAAGTGAGTAAGAATATCATTATTCATAAACTGGTGAACTTAATATCCTATCTATTATTTATTAACCATGTATTTTGTACACATATTTTGTTTTCAACAGGAAATGTTAACCATAAAAACAGCAAAACAATTAATTTGCTGTTGATATTTATCTGTAGGAAATTGCAGCATAATTTTGCTTCAAAGCAAAAGCTAAATATATTTAAGTAAATGGTTTTTAGATAAATGAAATTTTAATAAATATCCATATACAAAATGTAATATATTTTTATTTTTATTTAAAACTATAAAGGCTACTTTACATCTGTTTTCAAATTAATCAACTATTTGATTATTTGACTTCTAAAGTTCAATACCAAAGAGAGTGGTTAATCTGGAGGCTGCTGCACTAAGATAAGCACTCAATTTATGTATAACTCTTCCTTAACTCATTTTTAAAATTATGTATTTTCCATTATTTCAGCCCTGAACTTGAAAAGTAAAAACAATATTAATGCACTTAGAATATTTTTGCTAAATTTTGTTGACATGCTATCAAAAAATTTTTTAAACACAAATGCAGTTGTTTGCTTGAAGATATCTATTTACTTGATGAAAATGTTCAAATGCTAAGAAACTTTAATGATAAAATGAAAAACCAAAACCTTTAAATGAGAAAACAGCTTAAAACATATTCATATCCTCTACTTTACAAATAATAAATACATAAGATTATATATATATAACATATAAATATATAAAATTTATAACCTTAAAATCACTATCTTTTATGTCCCTCTCTCTGCATACAAAATTTATATAAAATAGCTTATTTACTTTTTATAAATATTACTTTAGATTAATAAAACCACTATAAACTACAGTCATATAGCAACAGAGGATAAAATATAATTGGGTTGTAGATATAATAATATAATAATAATATATTTCTTTTATATTTTTTCCTCAAAAGAATTTTTGAAACTATGAAAACAATCCAGCTGCTACAAAAATAATCATACTTTTAAAACAACACACATTAAAATGCTATATTACGAATTGAAACAAAATGAATAATTTATAACAAGCATGCAAATGTCTAAAAAGTATACACAAACATTACCTAGAATATAAAGCCAAAAGCTTAGTATCTACCAGCGCAAATGCATGCGAGTATACTCCGTCTTTATGAGTATGCCTTATTTTTTCAAGAATTTCTTGAAGTAAGTTTATACACATGGCTGTAATTTCTTGATTTATTATTAACCGTTCAATTGCCTGAAACAAAAAAAAAATGTACACATATGTAAATAGATATAGCATATCAGATTCACTAAAAAGCTGAACTTCTTTCTCAACAAAAACAGTTAAAACACAATATTTATTATAGTATTAAAATTCCAGCATGTACACACTGAATTCTGAAATGTAATCAAGTGTAATTTATATGATTTCATTCAACTTTTTTTGTATCAAAACAATTTATATAAATTGTAAGCAACTGTAAATTGAATAATAAATATTAATATTATAAAAAAAGAAATTGTATCGGTGTTGCTATTATTTTTCAACACATATAAAAAAAAAAACTGAATTTAAACTTTATTCAGAAAACAAAAATATATTTAAATTCTGACTCATTAAAATTAAAACATGATTACATCATTATAAAATGACGAAGTTAAAAATTTTCAAATTAGTTTGTATCCATAACCATAACTTAAAAAATGCACTTTAAGAACACTATTCAATGATTAATTGTTGATTAAAAATGTAAAAATTAAAGCACTAGCCATCTAAAATGCAACACTATGAAGAACAAGAAATATCAAAAACATATTTATTAGACAATCAATCAAATTTGTTTAACATTTCCTGGTACTTAATGTAAGGCAATGCCCCTTGAACTAGCTGGGAGGGCCAGGTGACTATCCTCAAAAGTATCCTCAAAAGAGGAATATCACAAACTCGCTTGCTCACTCATTGTGTCTCAATCAAGCATCACAGACTTTAAACTGAACTCTCTCTTTTAACATCCAATGCTGAACTAGTGACCCAGGAACATGTCTCACCTCAGGCACATGGAAACTAAGGAGAGAGATATCTACTGATTCCATGTTCTTGATTGTCACGCTACTCACTCGGATGGCCAAAGCCACTACCATTTGGGACAGCATAAGCTGCCTTTTCTGGCAGTAAGGAACTAGGTTCATGTTATTGGACCCTCATGGCTGACACTGATTCTGAAACATGAAGAAATCAGTATTTTGAGTAGATGCCATAGCTGGCAATAACTGCTATGGCATGCATCATAACTGAAAGAGGCTTTGGATGCATACCTGGGGTATGTCAGTCAATCTTTTTTTTTCTATTATCAATATTTATTTGGTATCATCACAGATGCTGTATATTGGGTCAATCATCGAATAGACATGTTTGGTGGATTGCATACTGGGAGAATAAGGCAAAAGTGTAACCACACAGGAAATGAATAACTGTTGAATATTTCTTATTACATATGCTCAGGCAAGGTTCCATTGAAACTTGGTTAGAAGGCAGCCTCGAAGGCAAGGGAAGGTAAAAAAGACTCCAAAACTTCAGACGCATAGCACTGGTTACTGAATATACTGGTAGTGTGTGTGAAGCAGATGAGGGAATAATATTCAGTGGCAAGACAAACCATAACTCCAGATGAGAGACTTGCAAGATAATGCATAATGCAAGGGTCATGATGTCTGTAATCTCATTCTCTCCAAACTCAGATATAACAATCATTTTGCTGTACACAGAATCGAGACTTGTCCGGAAAGACAATTGCTATGTAATTTATTCATATATATCCAGCATTCAACACACATTTGCAGCATGTGTGCCTAGGGGGTGGAGTTAATGTTAATCACAGCAAAGCAAATCTTGCAAAGATTTTCTTCCCCGGCAGACAACATCAAATGGTATGCGCTGACATAGGCTATTTTGCAATACACCCAATTTATGCATTTTCATTCAATGTCTGTGCATAAATTAGGTCTTAGTGTGGCTGAGTGATTGATCATTGTCTTGTGCATAACATGCTTGTCCCCCTCATTTGGTGGTGTGACAAGGTTGGTGCAATCACTTCCATCGGTCAGCTGCACATAATTAGCTGTGGCTCATTTTAATCTAGCATGAGGACCGATTTCACAGAAGGATAATCTTCACTTCCTACAAGCCACAGTTCTTCTGTTGAACTTGATAAATAATTGCCATTATTTTGACAAGGCATACTGAGGCTTCTCGTGTAAAGGCAGAATACTGACAGAAGCTTACAATCCACATTGTTGTCTCAAAGCATGGTAATAGAGATTTCAAATACTTAATGCAATTATATCATAGTTTAGCAATTTTCATTTCTGCCACGAAAGGAATGATGACTAGCATTAAGTAACCAGTTCAGGTAATCATGTTCATTCAATAACGCAAGCATTGCCCAAGAGATTACATACTTCCAAGATACCAATGCCAAAGTTCATAGAGATCGGAATGTCTAGTTATGGTTTGAAAAATATGAAAATGAAATCAAAAATCTCCCCTAGTTTCCAAAATCATCATTCAGCAAATATGGTCTGTGCTGGATAACAAAGTCAGATCCCATTTACTTTCCTCCAGTATATCTCAAAGACCTGAAGCAGTTTTAACCCTCTCAGCGTTGCGACCAGAAAATTCTGTATAGAAGGTTGCCTTCTATATTCATTACACATGAAAACTTTTGCTAGCTTTTAATGTATTTAATTTCAGTTTGGATGTATATTTGAAGAAAAGGAATCAAGGTACAAAATGAGACAGTCATTTTTTAATTAAAGTCAAGAAAATATCACTTATTCATGACATTTTCAAGAACTTTGGAATTTCAGGGCTAAACCCATAATTCTCGGAGGGTTAAGTGATGAATGGTATTCGAGTTTTAGTAGCCATATTTAGAATTAAAAAAAGTATCCTTTCCAAGGAGGATTCCGGTTACTTTAAATGCTAAAGGTATACCACATTAGATGTGTAGTACCTTCCTTTTCAAAGTATTTATATTATTTGATTCAATCTCTGTATGCACATATTTGTTATAAGTAATATTAACTTTGAACTAAAATATTTGTTCTAAAATAGAAGCATTTTATTTAAGAGAATAAATTACCACTAAATAGAAAAGTACGATGCAAATAAAAGCTATAAAAAGTTATCAGTAAAAGTTTAATAATAACAGATTAATTCATATTTAAATAATTAATGATTACATATGATCAAAAGGGTTGAAAAAACATAAATATTTGCAACTGAAACTGTTTTACAATCATGCACATTTTATATATACTATTTCTGAAATAACTTTGACAATAACTATAGAGAAATCTAAAGTTTTCTTACTTCAATAAGAAACATTTGCTGCTCCAACTTTAAAATTCTATATTTAGTCAAAGTCTGTGCAATTAATTCAGATTTTGTAATCTTTCCAGAACATTCGGATAAGTCATTTTTAATCCTACATAAAAAATTTCAAATTTTTATATAATTGATTTATGCATGCATATTCCATATTTTTAATGCATCTATAATACCACATAGTTTTCAAATGTAATCATAGAAACTTAAAAATAAAAAAAAAGTAAAAAATTCAGTTTTTAAATACAAATGCAAGATTTGATATGTTTTATTTTAGAGAAAGCAATGTACAAACAGCAAAGTACAGATGTGTTTACACATTTTTAGAATAATATAGAAAAAGAATTTTTTTTTAAAAAAAGCAAATGCTTTGGAATAAAAATTTCTAGCAACAGCTTATTCTTTCAGATGAGAAATACTGTCTGCTATGTTTAAATTTATTCTTTTTCTCAAAATGATGCGTGTAAACAAGCTGCAAATTGAAGGATATGTTTCTGTACTTTCTGAAAAGAAATATTCAATTTCCACCATTTAAGCAGGTGTGAAATGCAATGTATTAAAATTTCTAAGTGCAAAATAAGCAACATTATTAATTGCAAAAATAAATACTATCAGTCTTTACTTCTGTATGGAGTGAAGACTTCAGACCTGAAAAGGGTAAATACAGTTTCTAATGTTCTAAAGCTAGCAAAAAGACAAAATCTGAGAATCCAGAAATCAATTCTTAAGTCTTTAAAAACATCAGCAGCAACAATAAATAAAATAATAAACCAAAATGTACAATTTAGAAAAGCTTAAAACATAATTTTCACTAGCTTTTGCCAAGGCATGTGGCTCAATGCAAAACAACTTGAACCCTGTATGAGAACTATTTATCAGGATATAAATAGAAATACATTGCGATTTCTGATGAAGCATGGGTTTACCTAAATACCTGCAACAAAAAAAGGTCTATTTATCATTGAAAACAAAACAAAAAGTGAGGTTTCATCGATTCAAAGAGAAAGTTTCAGTAAGGGATTTACAGTTCTTGCAGGATTCTGTTACAATGGAGAGTTAAAAATACAAAGAGTGAAAAAAAAAAATCAAATCGAATCAACATATTATCAAGAGAAAGTTTTACATCTGATATTTACAAAAGAAATTCCACTTCTTTATATAATGACTTTCAAAGAGTGAAATTTCATCAAGACAAAGCAACAAGTCATACTTCAAAAATATCACTGTATTCCATGACAAAATAAAGACCGATACAGGTATTGCACATATACATTTTCAATATATTCCTACGAATTCCCCTGATGTATGCACTGATGTACCCTTGGTCTCTTCAAAAGAGTTCTTTCTAAGTGTAAACTGCCACAATTGATGGACTCTGGAAAATAGTGGAAGCGGTATGGAAATCAACACCCCAGGAAATTTTACAAAAATTAGATACTCTTATGTTATTGTGACCAAATTGAGAAATGTACATATGTATGCATATATCATATATATGGATGGATGTGCACCTGCATGCATGTGTGTGTGTATGTATATATATATATGTATATGTATGTGTGCATACATATATGCACAAGCATATATATACATGTGTATGCATACATATACTTCTGAATCTGGTCCTGATAACAGAAGAGTCCCAAAAGTCCTTCAGTCATGGAAATCATGATGCAGACTTATAATCCAGAAAAAAAGTTTATCAGACCGAATTCTTCTTTTGAAAAAATATTCTTTACATTTTAAACATTGATTAAAGTCCCGAAATCATTACAAAAATGAGTAAGCAACAACTGGACTAGAATATGCTATATCTCCACAATAATTTTTTTTTAAAAAAAAGAAGTTTTGATTAATTAAATTTGCAATGTGGAAACATAAAAAATGTTATAAATATAATTTTGGTTACATGGAAATCCTATGGAATGCTCATGGAAGAACATGGTAAAAGAAATAATCAATGGAACAACTAAGGCTAGAAAAAAGCCATTTAAATGGAAAAGATATATTTAATCCCAGTTCATGAAATTATTTAATAAAAAACTGGAAAAGTTTAAGAAAAAAGAAAACAAAAATATTTATTGGGTCAGTCCATAAATTCATGTGCATTTTTTTTTGGTAAATTTTTAAATAATATAAAAAAACACAATTTAACATTTTAATCAATTATATATTTTCCTCCATTATCTACAATGTCTCACCCTCTTACAGGCAGCTTTTTTATGCCATTGCTGTAGAAAGACTCTGGTTTTGATGGGGGGGGGGGAAAAAAAAAAACTTGTTTTGATGGGAAAAAAAAAAAAGTTTATTGTGTACATCCTGTTTAGAATTTAATTTCTTTCTAAATAAAAAATTTTGTAAGGCACGAAATAAGTGAAAATCACTTGGAGCAATATCTGGGGAGTAAGCAGAATGTGGCAAAAGCTCCCAATTAAATTTACTAATTTTTCGCAGCATTGTTTGAGCCGTATGCGGTCTAGCGTTATCATGATGAAACAACACTTTTTTATATTCACCAATCGTTGGAGTTTTTTTAGCCATTCTGAGTTTAGATGTCAAAGTTGTTCACTATAATCTTCTGAATTAATCGTTTGATTTGGTTCTAACAGTTCAAAACGTCCTGAATGGGGTTCATCATCAATGCTGCTTTTTCCAACTTATTTTTTTTTACATCATTTCTGGGCAGTCCTTACACTAATAGTGTGTTCACCATGTGCACTATTAATTTTTATCGCTGCAAACTTGGCAGATTCCCCACACAAAAATAAAAAATGTATCACAGCTCGTTTGTACTGATTATCTATATTCATCTTCTATGGGTACTTAATACCCATAGAAGATGAATAACTTTCGATATTTACAAAAGTTGGTGATGAACTGAATAATATGTTAATCAAACGATTACAAGTTTCAACAGGTTCAAAACTGTATTGTTTTAGTAAATGCGTCATAGTGAATTCCCCGCATACTCTTAATGCACACGAACTTATGGACTGACCTGATAAGTTTATATGATAGTCACCATTTACTTTTTAATTCTATTAAAAAGCAAAAAATTAGGAACAAAATTAAAAAGACGTTACACATCGAAAAGAATTAGATACAACTTTTGAATTACACATTACATTCAATTTTCAGTTTCTCTAAGTGAATTATATACAAAACGTAAGATGTATTAACAAAACTGTGCATATGTTGTACAGTGGTTCTGGTAAACCCTATGTAACCCTTAGAACTAATCTGTTAAAACTAATGTGTTCAAGTGAATGAAGTCAAATACATTGCATTGTGTTATAAAGAAAACCCAAAAACTTTGCATGGAGGCAACAACCTTGGTTAACAAGAGGTGGCAGAAGGTAACAAGAAGTGTATAGGTAGCAGGAAAACATATAAAACAACTTATTTTATTAAATCAACCAAGTTATTTATTTTTTAGACCTTTTCAAACATGTATTATAAGTGTATTCTCCCAGAAGGGATTAATGTTTTCAGACATTTTATGAAAAAGGCTAAGATTTACAACATTTTTTTCATAATGGCTACAACAATAATTTTTTATTTACTAAGTAACAATATTTTAAACTCCATTTAATTTAGCAGCAGTGGGTGCTGGAAAAAGTTCACCTTACTAAGTGGAATGAGTAGTATGTATAAAACAAAATAAATTGCTTTTCTCTATCAATCTGTGAGTATTTCTTTAATCATAGCATCAGATACACTCTTTTCCAACCACAGTGTCTGGCAGAATCTCTATCTTTAAGATTTATGTAAAGATCCTCCAATGGAATGACTGCTCTTGGTGGAAATAGGGACAAGTTAAGTAGGCAGACCAAGGGAGCCTCATCAGGAGATACCAGTGATGATAAGAACATGAGAATCCACTTTGATGGGAGATATCTTACAGTGGTATGCTCATAGCAGGAGAACCATGGGGAATTCTCATGGCAGGCGATTCATCGCGCAGGCACAGCAGATGAAAGGAGAACCCATTCCATAATCAAAAAGAGGAAGATGCTAATTGCAAAAGATCTCCATCTTATGCTGTTTTTTTTTTTTTTTTTTTTTTTTTTGCTGAGTTGCACCATCGAAAATTAGATATCGGTAAGTATTAATTTGCGCTAACTTTAACATTATTTTTCAGCAAACATGTATGCAGTGGCACAGATTTCATAGGCAAAGCAATTAGATTAGAAAAGTATCACTCGCAAACGTGCACCCGTTTATAAAGAGTGAATGCTGCCACAGTCTAGACGGTGGCAAGAATAAAACAATAAAAAAATTTTCACTTTTTTCCTTCCTTTAGTTCACCCTTTACGTCGATAATGCCAAGCATGCCAAAAAAAAAGGTTCTAACCCTTTTTATGCACTTTTCACACCTAGCAGAAATAGAAGGCAGGATGCATGAAAAACCATAAAACAATCTGCCAAGTAAGTAACCTTGAGCTTAAAACTGCATTAAAAAGTAGATTTTGAAAATAAGAAAAATTCTCACCACTTCTAATGAAAATTATTTGGAAATAATATCCCAACTAATGAACCTAGATTAACAAATAGAAGTTCAACAGAAGGTAAAATGTTTCTGTACACAGAGTCAGACCAATGGTTGAGTGGGAGAGTGGCTGAACACTGGCAGTTCAGTCCGGGATCCTGGCACACAGGTAGGCTGCATCCCCATCTCTAATGTGTATATGAGCCAGTTTCCCTTAGAAAGTTCTCCATGAAGGCATTCTTTCCCTTGGGCAGATCATGTTTGAGTATTTTGTTATAATCAAATAAACCAAACTTTCATGTATCGAGTTTTAATGAAAAACTCCCGTCACCACAAATATGATCTGCACAAACAATTCACATTGGTGTGCTTAATCATATTTTGTCACATGATTTTTGGCATTTTAAAGAAAGAGACTTGCTTTAGAATATTGTGTTACAAAATTTGTAAAAAAATATTGTTATCATTAAATACATAGTGTCTGAAATGGAACTATAATGCTAGCAGATTAGAACCACTTCCTGTTCTGTTGCAAAACGTCAGCTACAGAATGTCACCAATCATGTGTACAGCTTTAGTACTAATGTTGTATCATATGCCACTGTGAAGGTTTGGTACCGAACATTAAAAAAAAAAAAAAAAAAAGGACTATGACATTCAAGAAGATTCTGGCCTACTGATGTTGATAAGGCTCGCCTATGAGAACTTGTGGAAGATCAGTATGAAACCACTCGAGAGCTTGGTAAGGAGTTAAGACGTTAGTGCCGCTTGGTAAGGAGTTAGACGTTAGTGCCATGTCCATTAGTTGAACTATGCAAGCATAAACTTAACATAGAAGTTCAGTCACTGGATGCTGCATGAGCTGCTCAAGTAGATAAGGACAGATGTTTCCGGGCCTGTACTAATCTGCTTCAATATCAATACAAGGGCAAAACTGTGGACTGGATCATCACTTGTGATGAAAAACGGATTAGCTTCAACAACACAGACTGAAAAGGGGGTTGGTCAGCACCCGGTAGCCTATCAGCAGCATCGAAAAACGCAATTCAACTAACAAAAGGGTCATGGTTTGTATCTGGTGGGATTGCTATGGTATTATCCACAAAGAGTATCTGGAAAAAGGTAAAACCATAGACAGTAAGGTGTACAGCGAGATGCTAGTTCAAGTTGAAGCTGCTGTGAAGGAAAAGTGTTGAACTGAATTCCGATGCAGAGAGGTAATGTTCCATGAAGATAATGCAAGACCACGTGTATTTGCATTCATCGGCTGAAATCTGTACAGACTCGAATGGTATCTTTGCCACATCCACCATATAGCACCGACATTGCTCCTTCAGACTTCTATTTTCACACCTGCAGCTATATCTTGTAGGTGCTATCTTTCATTCCGCATAGGATGTCCGAAATGAGGTTGATCTGTTTTTGGACTCATGGCCACAAAGTTTCTGGGCGAAAGGCCTTGAAAAAAATACCCAAACCTTGGCAGAAAATCATAGATTCTGCTGGTGATTACTACCCACACTAAAGGCACATACTGCGCTCATGTTTTTTCCCCCTAACTTTATTAAGAAAGTTTTTTTGGTGAAAACTTTCATGACAACTAGATATATAGAGTATAAATTTCAAACTGATAAATCAATAAATTGCATTTTATTGCATTGCTAAATATGACTACTGATTGATGCAATTACCTGCAAGAAGTACGCATACAGAGTACAGAAAAGAAGAATATAAAAAAATTGTTTTTTCCCAATAAAGGCAATTGTCTGACTTTTTAAGTTAAAACAGCTCGATGTGTACGTGGAGAGTAGTGCCAAGTTGCTGCGTGATGCCGAGTTCTATGAATTTTTGCAGGTCTATGAATTTTTTTTAAGTTAAAACAAATCAATGTGCACATGGAGAGCAGTGCCACTTTGCTCTACAATACTGAGAACTCTACATTTCTATTATTTTTTTTAAAAAAGTTAAAACAGGTCGCTGTGCACAAGGACCAAAAAAATAAAAAGTTAAATGTTTTATTGTGTTTTAACTTAATTTGTTACTGTTTTATGAAATTTGAGTGTTTTGTTATGGATGGTTGCTTTATGTAATTTTTACAGTTTCATAATGGATGCTTCTTTATGTTTTTAATTTTATTAATTCATTACTGTTTTATGTAATTTTGAGCATGCCATCATTATTTTAATGGCTATTGTTTTTCATGTGTTAGGTTGCTGAAAAAGTAGTCACCAATGACTGGTAATTTTGCAGAAGCTCTAGGCAGATAACATAAAAGTATAGTCACTTTGTTTTATGTTTGTTAGAAACCAAGAAATGATCTGTAACTTCATTAAGTATTTTACATGCTATATGGAATGTCGGTATGTATTTCTGTAACAATTACACATATGTTAATGAACATATAATAAATACATGATTTTTTTTTTTTTTTTTTTTTTTTTTTTTTTGTATTTTTTGCTTATAACAAGAGTTTTCAACCAAATTTAATGAAACTTACAGATAATGTTATAATGTTCAAGAAAAACATTAAATTGAAATTTTAAATGGAAACTGTGAATGCTCATTTAGACATCAGTATATCAATAAAGTAATTTTTACTGGATTCTGAATGATAACCGATTTTCCACAAACAGTCATTTTCTTAATTTAATAGACACTGCTTTATCATAGGTGAACTCATACAGTATTATACAAATATGCACCTGCCTGATACTATTTAGGTATGGCAAAAAGTGCTTGAGCATAAACCACATCATACCTGATGTCAAAATAAACAAATGTTAAATTTAATTGTAAATCTTTATCATGCAGTTAATTCCAGAAAGTTACTGCAATACAATGCTTCAAACTGTCAATATTTTTCTATATATGCATAATATACAAGAGAATTTTTATATAAATTTATAACACTTGAGGGGGGTTTCTAATGATGTAAATACCAAAATTAAACTCTCATCCCTCATTGTTATTTTAAGTTCTGATGCAAGTCATCCCCTGCAGCTCATGTGTAGTACAGTCAAAAGTTGTTAATTCGGACACCCATAATCCGGAATGATCTATAATCCGGACCTCAAAGCTACAAACTTTCTGTGCATGCGTCGCGTTGACGCAAGAAGACCTTCCCTACTGCGAATATGCTTGTGCGTGTGCGCAAAATACATTTACAAATGCGTGTTTAATGTATAACGGACGGTATAAGCTAAGCTAAAATTATCTATTTGAGTTAATGTTGCAGATTGCGTTGTTCCTTAATCTTCGAATTGGATCCGGCTTATTATTTTTTGCAGACTGTGTGGAAAAATTCCCCAAATGATTTATATATCGCCGTTAGAGGGCGCTTCGCTTCTGAAAAAGAATGTTAGTTTTTAGTTTGCGACGTAGTTAGTTAGCAGTGAACCTTCGATGCAATCAAAGTTGCTTTGTAAATAAAATGATTATTTTTGTAGATTGTTGAAGTATTTCACTTCATTTAGAATTATGACCTTTCGCAATATGGCGCATCGGTGCCGAGAACCTTTGGCCAATTTAGAAGTTTGTGTTTTTTAATTTTGGATATCATTTTATGCGAAGACAGCCAAGGTAAGCCTGTATTTTCTATTTTTATATAATATGGAAGATCTTATTGCTAAACTGAAATCAAAACGAAAGGTATTGAGGACTGGAGTGTCCAAGATATTAAAGAAAATTGAAACCGAATTGAATAAAGATGATAGTAGTATAAATGTAAATGTATTGGAAGAAATTTTAGACCAGTTAAACGAAAAATCAAAATCCTTGAGCAATTTAGATGCTGAAATAGAACGAGAATTAAAAGTCGAAGAAGATGAATTTGAACTTGAAATCTCATCCGCTTTAGAATATGAAGAGAAAATTCAAGTGTGGCAGTTTAGAGGAAAGAAAAAGTTGAAGGAGTTGAATAAGTTGGAAAATTCGGACAATGCAAATAGAGACATTTCTAATGAAACCGTTACAGAATCCCAAAACGAAAGTAACAAATTCACTCGTCTTCCAAAATTAACGATCTCTAAATTTTATGGTGATTCTTCGGATTGGTTAGAATTCATAGGTCAGTTCGAAAATGCGATTGATAAAAATCCGAATTTATCAAAAATAGAAAAATTAATTTTCTTAAAAAGCTTTCTTGGTGGCTCAGCCACCAAAGCTATTTCTGGTTTCGCTCTCATCGAAAATAATTACGAAGCTGCTCTTGAACTGTTACGTTCCAGATTTGGTCAAAAGAATATCTTAATTAATTCGCATTTAGGACAACTCTTAAGTACTTCACCTGTTAGAAATCCTAATGATATAAACGGATTAAGAAAACTTCTAGATCACGCCGAAGTACAGATAAGAAATCTTGAAGCATTAAAAATAGACTCTGATACCTACGGAAATCTCTTAACGCCTTTAATTTTGAAATTACTTCCTAATGAATTCGTTCTTGATTATAGCCGAAAAATTAAAGACGAAAATTGGGATTTAAAAGGTTTGTTAGCCTTTTTGAGGAACGAAGTATTCAGTAGAGAACGCGCGGCTTCTGTTAATTATAATTCTAGAGAAAAATATTTGCGATTGGAAAAGCATTTGCCGTTCAAACATAAACATTCTCCAGCCATAACGAGCAAGCCGTCTACAGTTGAGTTATTAGCGGCGTCATCCGAATCGCAGTGTCTGTTCTGCGGGAACACAAATCATAAATCTGCGGATTGCGAAATTTTAAGTGTAGAAAAGAAAAAAGAGATCTTAAAAAGTGAATCGCGGTGTTTTTTATGTTTGAGTCGGTTTCACCGGATCCAAAATTGTAAACAAAAAATAAACTGTGCCTTCTGCTTTAATAAACACTCGAAAGCCATTTGTTATTCATTCCATCAGAAAAAAGATAATGAAAAACCTGAAAAGAAAACGTCGGATTCGAGCGTTATTTCCGCTGTTTCGTCATATAATTCCGATGAAAATAGATCTAATAAAATATTATTACAAACGGCTTCTGCATTGATCCGAAATAATGATAAATCTGAAAATGTCAGAATTCTTTTTGATAATGGCTCAATGAGATCTTTCATAACTAAAGATGTATCTACTAAATTGGAACTTCCGATTGTTAGAAAAGAATCACTTTCTGTTTATTCCTTTGGTGATAAAAGTGCGTTAGAAAAAACCTTTAATGTTGTTAGAGCAAAACTAGAAAATGTAAACGATCCTAATCTTAATATATATATTGAGCTTCTTGAAACCGAAAATATATCCAATACTGTTATCTCTCCTCCAGATTTTAACTTTGCTAAGAAAAATAAAATTTTACAAAATTTACAATTAGCAGATTGTTGTAGAAAAAGTGACAAAATTGATATTCTCATAGGAGTAGATTTCTACTATTCTATAATTACTGGTAAAATTAAAAGAATTTCAAGAAATGTAGTAGCCACAGAATCTTTATTTGGGTGGTGTTTGCAGGGTAAAGTAAATAATGATCATAGTGAATTATTAACTATGAAAGTAATTGTAAATGAAAACTTGATATCAGATCAGTTACAACAGTTTTGAAGCTAGAAAACTTGGGTTTGGAAAGTGATACTCAAAACGACAAAACTGTTGATTTAGAAATTATGAAATCTTCCGAATCTGATATCAGGTATAAGAACAGCAGATACCAAGTAAAATTACCTTGGAAACCGAATTCAAAACATTTAATGGAAGATAATAGGGATATAGCACTTGAAAGATTTAAGAAATTGAGTAACAAATTTAAAATTGATAACTCTTTGTTTGTTCAATACACAGAGGTTTTAAAGGATTGCTAGTTAAAACATATTATTGAACCAGTTCAAGAAGACAATCAAAATGATAAGACCCTATTTTATTTACCTCATAGAGCAGTCATCAGAAATGATAGAGCAACAAGCAAACTAAGAATAGTTTATGATGCTTCAGCCCATAAACCAAAAACACTCTCTCTAAATGACTGTTTATACACTGGTCCGAACCTATATCCTGATATTTTTGATTTATTGATAAAATTTAGACAAAATTCGATAGCCTTTACAGCGGACATTACACAAGCATTCTTACAGATAGAGTTAAATGAAGAAGACAGGGACGTTACACGATTCTTTTGGAAAGATGATCCTAATGATAACAATGAGAGTTTGAAAACCTTTAGATTTACAAGAGTTTTGTTTGGAGTAAAATCTAGTCCCTTTCTCCTAGCTGCTACTATTAAGCATCACCTTAAAAAATATTCAGAAATATATCCTGAAACAGTAGAACTCTTAAACAACTACCTGTATGTTGATGACATTATTGGTGGTCACCAAAATTTAGAACAAGCCCTGAAAACAAGTTTAGAAATTGTGAACATTTTTAATGAAGCTAGCATGTCACTACATAAGTGGCATACTAATTCCAAAGAACTCAAAGATGTTTGGCATCGCAAAGAATTTTCGATGCAAGAATCTCCTGAAGTTGTCCCGATCAAAGTGTTAGGAATTAACTGGGATACGGATAATGATAATTTTTATTTAGACACTCAGCACTTGACAAATTTCATTTCCTCGTCAATCAACTCAAAACGTTTTCTATTGCAAACCGCAGGCCGTATTTTTGATCCTGTCGGATTTTATGGCCCTTTCACTATAAGAATAAAGTGTCTGATTCAGGAAATCTGGTCTGCCAAAATTGATTGGGACAATGAACTTCCACCTGATCTTAGTTATAAATGGAAAGCCTGGTACGAAGAAATTGAAGAACTGAACCACCTCAGAATTCCCTGCTACTATTTAGAAGGATTATTAGATGCAGATGTGAAACAAATAGAACTCCATAGCTTTTCTGATGCTAGTTTGAAAGCTTATGGATGCGTGGTATATCTGAGAATAGTTTTGAACAATGGAACTTTTCAAACAGTTTTTGTTGCTTCCAAGAGTAGAGTTGCACCTCTGAAATCCCTTACACTTCCTAGATTGGAGCTTTTGGGTGCGCTTTTATCTGCTAGATTGAGTGATAAAATAGCAAAATCTTTAAAATACGAAGTAATCCCCTTCCACTGGACTGATTCTCAAATAACGTATTTTTGGATTCAGGGATCTCCCGAAAGATTTAATCTTTCATCAAAAACAGAGTTTATGAAATTCAGAAACTAACTGAAAGCAATAATTGGCATTATTGCCGTGGGAAAGATAACCCCTCCGACATCATATCACGAGGAACTACTGTTGCTAATTTAAGAAATTGTTCACTTTGGTGGTTTGGACCAGAATGGTTGCAAAACAAATGTATAGACTGGCCAGTTCAACCGAAGTTTGACGTGGGAAACGATAAGCAACTAGAACTCCGTAGTAAGATATCTGTTTATGACGTTGTTGTGAAAAGAGATGATCAACTATTGGATATGACAAAATTCAGTAATGTGCTGAAATATCTCAGAATTATGGCATGGGTTAGACATTTCGTTGCTAAGGCAAGAAAACTGCCTGCTAATAGTGGAACACTAAGTGCTTCTGAAATTAAGGACACTGAAATATTTTGTGTTCGTAAAGCCCAGATGGATTTCTTCACACCTGAAATTAAGGCTCTTCAATCTAACAAGTCAATTTTTCCAAGCTCTGATATATTCAGCTGGGCACCGTTTCTTGATGAAAATAAAATTCTTCAAATTAAGGGAAGATTAGAAGAAACCGAATATACAGTTGACGAGAAGCATCCAGTTCTTCTTCCTAAAGATTCCAAATTTACTGAATTAATTGTAAAAAGGGAACATAATAAGGTTCTGCATGCGGGAGTTGCAGCAACTTTAGCCAAACTAAGACAGAAATTTTGGATTCCTAAAGGCCGTCAGTTGGTAAAGAAAGTTATAGGGAACTGTTTAATTTGTCGGAAATACACAGTAAAACCAGCGAAACAAATGACAGCTCAGTTACCTAAAGATCGAATTGTTGAAACTCCACCTTTCTATGTTACAGGCGTGGATTTCACAGGTCCAGTTTACATCAGGTCTGGAAACGACATTCAGAAATCATACATCGTATTGTTTACGTGCGCTGTTACACGAGCATTACATCTAGAACTCATTTCCAATATGTCTGCAAACAAATTCATTTTGGCTCTCAGACATTTCATTTCGAGAAGAGGAAACTGTCGCACCTTTTATTCAGATAACGCGAAAACTTTCAAATATGCTGCCAAAGATTTACAGTATTTTTACAGCATAATTAAAGGTACAGACTTTCAAAATTTTCTAGCAAATGAAGGCTTGACTTGGAAATTTATCGTCGAGCTTGCTCCATGGTAGGGAGCTTTTTATGAACGCCTTATGAAAACCATAAAGGAACCGTTGAAAAAGATATTAGGCAGAGCTCAACTGAATTTTGAAGAATTTATGACTGTGTTGACAGAGGTCGAAAATATTGTGAATAGACGTCCTTTGACCTACGTTTACAACAATTTACATGAACCTGAACCGCTTGCACCAGCTGATTTTCTATTGATCGGACATAAGGATGAATATCCATACAACTTTGCTGAGATCCTGAATAACTCTCCAACAAGAAAGAGTCTAATAAAACGAAAAGAATATCAGACAACGCTTATAAAACAGTTCTGGAAAAAATGGAAAAATCAGTATCTTCTTGAGTTGAGAAATGCTCACTTCTTTGGTACACCAGAAGCCAAGAAAAATCTTAAAATTGGTGATATAGTTTTACTTGAAGGAACAACTAAATCTAAGTTCCTCTGGGATTTAGGTCGAGTAATTCAAGTCTTCAAAGGACGTGATGGTCTTGTACGATCATGTGTGGTAAAAACTAAAAAAGGGGACCTTAAGAGACCTGTACAATTGATATACCCCCTTGAACTATCAGACTGAAAATGAACTAAATTTGTAACCTTTTAATTTTACTTCTTATATTTCATGTTCACTAACATTAATTTTAGATAATTAGTTTAGTTATTACTAATAATTTACTGTTTGTAATTTGAATTAATATTTACGTATTGAGTAACATTTGAGTTGATGCAGTTAACTATATTTGTTTATTTTATAGAATTTCCTTTTGCAGTTTATATTTACATCAGTTGAATGTATTTGATATGTAAGTTGCTTTCTTATATTTTATTATTTGTATGCTGAAATAGTGATAATTTTTACAAAAATTATCAGGTGGGGAGTGTGGAAAAATTCCCCAAATGATTTATATATCGCCGTTAGAGGGCGCTTCGCTTCTGAAAAAGAATGTTAGTTTTTAGTTTGCGACGTAGTTAGTTAGCAGTGAACCTTCGATGCAATCAAAGTTGCTTTGTAAATAAAATTATTATTTTTGTAGATTGTTGAAGTATTTCACTTCATTTAGAATTAGAACCACCTTTCGCAATAGACTGTTAGAGCAATTTTATAAAAGTAAGCTTGAACTTTCGATTATGTCAAATAGAATTTCTGATATATGATTATTAATATGTAAAGGATCTACAAAGCGAAAGTATTTTTCAAAGTTCATTAAACAAAAAGTGGAATTCCTGCAAAAAATGGATAAAGGCATATCTTTTGTTTATCTAAACTTTAATGTTTGTTTATCTTTAACGCGGCGGCGTGCAATGAATTGGAAGTTGACCTGTCAGCACTATCCTTATCTTCAGGGCAGATGTTTTTATTTTATTTAGCTTATAATTCCTAACTAAATGTAAAATTTCATCTCGATGTACTCCATCTTTGATATGATTTAAATCAAATTTCTCGTCATTATAATTCGCTTCCGATAGCGAAGAAAGTGACAGAGGTTATTGAAAACGAAAAAATTTCGATTGACAAATTAGTCGATAGACACAGCATTTATAGGACTTGAACAGCAGAACTTTGTAACTGAACAAGAAATTATGTCTGTTTATAGAATTAAAGAGAATGTATTATCACATAAAAAATGAAACAACTTACATTGAAAGAAATGTTTAATAAAGTAAACAAATAAATATTAAGCTTTTTTTTTTTTTTTTTTTTTTGTAAATTTTGATACCCTTTAGATCATAATTGTTCTTTATTTCATAAATTACGGTTTCATATTTTTAATTTTATAATTTCTGCATGCCATCTTACCAGATTTAAACTGATGATCTATAATCCGGAAAAATCGATAATTCGGAATTGCCGAAGTCCCGACGAATCCGGATTAACGACTTTTGACTGTATATTGCATGAGCAACTGAAAGCCCAAACACACAAGCAAAGTTTAACTTAATTCTTTTTTTTTAACCTCATAACTCATGGGTGCTCACTTCAAATATTGAAAAACATTGAAAAATACATCTTGACTTCAGCAAATAACTGGAACTTCATTAGTTATGATAATGAAGTCAATGATATGAAGTCAATTAGATATGATACATGTACTTTTACTCAATGCTAAAACATTTTTGGGTCAGACAACCTAACCAAATAAAACATTTGCTTACCATCCTGTATCAAATGTCCAGCAAACTATTTCCCATGAGCAGCAGCTTTCTGGGCACAAAGCAAGCATGGCAGCTGTTGCACTGACAAATGTCTCTCAACTACAAGTTATGCAATTATAATTATTCTTTCCAATTTAAACTGTGTGACTTGCCAATAAATCTGCATAAATCTCTGGATTTTAACTTTCAGGGCTCAATGTGAATTCGAGAGGTCTGTGGTTCGAGTACCGGCTAAGGGCATTGCTCATTTTTTAAGTCTCCCACTTCCAAATAACCTAATGTCTCTACATACTTGCTATACATACTTTGGCTACCGAATTGTGAAAGAAGAAAATTGATATATGTTGCAGAAGCACAATTAAAAATAATTCCTTTTAAATGTTCATATCTCACAGAATATTCATGGGTTTCAATTCAAATTTGTATTTAATACTAATAATAATATTGTTCTGTTTTCTCTAAGGTTCATGATACTTAGTTGAAAACTCTCCATAATATATGAAAAATCTTTAAAAAAACTTAAATTTTTAAAGGAAATTTTTACATCTTCATTTATATATAAATGTTCAGCATGTGAAATATTTTCATAGCTAATTTTTTGGTATTTATGGTACAATGTGAACAGAAATAACTTTTTCTTATTAACAATTTTGTTCTTGCTCTTCCAAATACATCTGTGATTAATTTTTTACTAAAAAATGTGAGTTCAACCATGGCTGCAATTATTGAACAAACTATGAAATACTAAAAGGCCTGAAAAAAAAAAATATCTAAAATCTAAAGTATCCACTGACTTTTGGATTGTGTACTGATTCAAAGTTTGAGCAATTATTTCAGACAAAGTAACCTATAAAAACACAAAACAACATGTAAAACCTACATTAATATAAACATTACTTCTCACAAAAACTAGAAATACTATATGAGAAATGCATAGCTTATATGAAAAAGAAATAATGCATGTACGATATAGTTTTACCTTCCATAACTGAAAAAACAATTAACATATTGAAAGTTCAGATGTGGTGTTAATGATGAGAATGTGTCAGATTGAGGTCATAAGAGTTCAGTTTGGTGGAAAGTAGAGACTGTGCTGTTAGGAAGGTTAGAGGTTAGGTTACTTGAATACAGTCAAAAGTCTTTAATCCAGACACGTCGGGACTTCAGTGATTCCAGATTACTGGTTTTTCCGAATTATAGATAATCAGTTTAAATTTGGCAAGATGGCATGCAGAAATTATAAAATAAAAAATATGAAACCGTAATTTATGAAATAAAGAGCAATTATGATCTAAAGAGTATTAAAATTTGCAAAAAAAAAAAAAAAAAGGTTAGTATTTATTTGTTTACTTTATTAAACATTTCTTTCAATGCGCGCATGCCTAAATCATACATTACGCATAGTCGAAATTAGAAAATTGCAACCAGAAAACTATTTGATGTGTATTCGCGATATTTATAATAACGAGGAATTTGATTTAAATCATATCAAAGACGGAGTACATCGAGATGAAATACTACATTTAGTAAGGAATTACAAGCCGAGTAAAATAAAAACATCTGCCCTGAAGATAAGGATAGTGCTGACGGATCAGCTTCCAGTTCATTGCACGCCCCGACGTCCCCCCCCCCCACAGAGCAGCAGCCTGAAATTGATAAACAGATTTCGGAATGGTTAGAGAAACAAAGAATATGCCTTTATCCATTTTTTTGAAGCAATTCCACTTTTTGTTTGATGGACATCGAAACATGCTTTCACTTTGTAGATCCTTTTGGCAGCTCCAGAATCGTAAATTCTTTTTGACATAATCGAAAGTTCAAGCTTACTTTTATAAGATTGCTCTAACGGTCTGCAAAAAATAATAAGCCGGATCCAATTCGAAGATTAAGGAACAACGCAATCTGCGACATTAACTGAAATAAATAATTAGATAATTTTAGCTTAGCTTATACCGTTCGTTATACATTAAAACGCACAATGCGTAAAGGTGTTATGTGCATGCTTAAACACATATGCGCATGCGTAAATGTATTATGTGTTTACGTATGTGCAGAAAGTTTGTAGCTTTGAGGTCCGGATTATAGATCATTCCGGATTAAAGACTTTTGACTGTATAAAAATGCTGAAAAAGGGATACTTTTGTGGAATACTTTTTGAAGGAAACTGGTTACACATGGAGAAAACCATCCATACAGCTAGTTTGTTCAACAGCATTTGATTTCAAGCCACGTCGAAATACCAGTATTCAGTGATCTTAACCACCTGGCCACTAGTGAGCTGCAGGAGGTCAGAAAATGGATTATCTTGCTATTTAATTCCATCAAAACAAACAGTCATAATAACACGAATCATTTTACATCAGCCATAAAAAATTATATATCTCAATATTCAACACCAAGAGAGATAGACACCGAAGAATACCGACTATTTGCCTTCCACACAACCAATATTTGTCCTTTGTTGCAACTTAACAGGCATACCCCAATGATAATATAATGATTCCAATATAATTCTTTATAGAGAATCAAAACATCATGCAAGCTTACTTTGAAACTCTGTCGGTTTTTAAATTTAAAAGCACATATTTTTTTGCTGTCAGCACCTAAAATAATCAGATATTTCCCCTTACCTTTGTAAAAGCAAAAGTCCTCTTGGGATTTCTTTCATTCAGTAAAATAATCTGCTATAAAGGTGAAAGAGAATAAAAAAACTCTTGCAAAATTAGGCACAGCTCTCATGGATTTCAAATATTTATCTTGCATTAAATTACATTTCCCTTCTGACATTAATTTATATTGTGTTTTTTATTGGCATCTTCTTCTCTTATTTCAAGGAAAAGTTTTTAAAAACCATTTGCTCAAACGTAAAAGAAAAACTCAAAACTGATGTAAATGATGAAATTTGTACACAGTAATACATTATAAACAAGACATCTGGAATATCTTCATTTAAAAGTTAATTTATTTTTATTAATATTATTTATTATTAATATTATTTTTATACGAGGGCTATTCAGAAAGTAGATTACGTTTTGGAATAAAAAAATAAACAAAGTATAGGAAACAAATTTTATTATATACAGATGAAAGCCACACTCAAATACTACTTTTCTACATAGTCACCATACAAATTAAGGCATTTATCGTAGCGATGTACGTACGAGCTTGGAAATTCCTTCGTCGAAAAATTCGGCCGCCTGCGCCTTCAACCACTTCGTTACCTCTTCTTGCCTTCCATCTTGCACAAAACTTGTGGTAACCAAGCTTTTCGCTGATGATTTCGTGCAACAAACTTCGCGAAATTTGTGGAAAACTCAAAGAAAGTTCCGTTATTGTGAAATTTCGATTTTCACGGACTTTAGCATCGACTTTTTCGAGAAGTTCGGCGGTCACTATGCTGGGTCTCCCACTTCGATCTTCGTCGTGAACATTGGTTCGGCCATTTTGAAATCTTATGACCCACTGACGCACTCCACCTTCAGTGATAATGTTGTCCCCATACACTTCACGAAGCTGCCGATAGATTTCTATCGGTTTACAGTTTTTTGCAGTCAGAAACCTTATTACTGAGCGCACCTCGCAGCTCGCGGGATTTTCAATTAACGCAGACATTTCAAACCGTCACAGTATCTGAACGGAGCACAGCACGAACCTCTCACTAGCACGGCTAGATGCAGACTGAGCTGCGCAACGCTCTGACCCCAAGATGGCCGCGCTAGCCCCGCCCCTAGCGGACACAGACGAAAACGTAATCTACTTCCTCGATGGCCCTCGTACATAAACAGATAAAATCATGCTTACATATGCAAAGAAGGGCCAAAAAACATTTGCACAAGAATTAAAAATAGAGACAATTCTTGTTGGATTTCTTCAAGTTTCTCTTCATTGTCACAAATGCTTATAACTATATAGTTTGAAATCTGCAATGAAAAACATAAATTAATTCAAAAATATGTCAAACAGAAAGAAAATACCTAAAAAAAAGATGACTTTTAAAAAGCCAGATTATTTAATATTGTTACAAATTTTGCATTTAGATAGCAAATTTTGGTAGAATTGAAATTAAAATTGTTGTATTTTCCTCTGCAATGCAGCGCAAGGCAAATTTTAAGAAAAAGCTTTGCCGGAAAACTAAGAATACAGGCGAATGCGCATTTAACAACGAGTAAACAGATATCTCGATAATTTGTATTGACATTGAATAAATGAAATTGACCACTATGTTAGCTGTAACCATAATTCCACCCTCTCATTGTTTTCGAGTAATTTCGAGAGACAGAAAGTACTAGAAATATCTCGCAACTGGTTGAAAGCTATAAAAGGCCTCAGAGAGAGCGTCTGAGTTCAGTTGCTTAGTTACTGTTGTTGCAAGTTGTCTAGTTCCATGTGAACTGAGATAGAAGAGTTAGCTTTCTCTTTAGGTACACTTTGCAGTGGTTGTATTTAACATTCTTAGAAATTTGAAGTAATGACTACTGATTATATTGCATGATACTGCGAACACATGTACGAATATCTCTAAGGAAAATTCCAGAGTCCTTATATACAGTCAAAAGTCGTTAATTCGGACACCCATAATCCGGACCTCAAAGCTACAAACTTTCTGTGCATGTGTCGCGTTGACGCATGCGCATAAGACCTTTGCGGCTGCGAATATGCTTGTGCGCAAAATATGTTTACGAATGCGTGTTTAATGTATAACGGACGGTATAAGCTAAGCTAAAATTATCTAATTATCTATTTCAGTTAATGTTGCAGATTGCATTGTTCCTTAACCCCTTCGAGCCGGGTAGCGAAAACGCGCGCTTATCGCTGAGGCCGGCAGTGTCTTACACGAGCGTCTCTCCACGGCCGGGGGCTTTTTTGCTACTAAGCCTAAATCCATGAAATTTCCGAAGTATCAACGCATTGTTTAATAATGCTCTATAGAGTATTTAAATGGCTTATGCTTTATAGATATTTTTATATATATACTTTAATTACCTTATTTCTTGTTTAAATGCATATTTTACACATTTTATTTTAATTACTCACCATTTTATGAATTTTAACATTATACATCTGAAAACAAAATATATTACTTAAAATTCTCTTTTCGTATGAAAAATTTGAAAATAGGGATCTACACACAGTCCTACGTTACATTCCTTGCACTCGTAATAACTCATTTGCCGTTTTGGAGGATTTTTCCGGGAATGTGAACAAACGAAGCATCGTCGTCTCATTTTCTTATCAGTCTCTTCTGAACAAAGTTTTGGAAAATGTCTTTCAGTTAATCTTTCAGAATCAATATCAGAATATCAGAATTTCAGAATCAATATCTGAAATATTTTGCATCATTTCTGCTATTTCATGATCTGTTAAACATTTTAGATGCTTCGACATTGCAACGGTAAAAGCAAAGAATTCACGTCTAACAAGATCTAATTATTTTCTAAAAACTGAACTGCAAACCAAAATACCCAACGCTTTAGAGCAAATAAAACTTCTCTACTTACAGTAAACAACTACCACGTGCGAATAAAGTGCGATTTAAAGAGACGTCATAAATCACGCCATTCGGAAACATTTATTTCCCCATTTGTTTATATAATCAAAAACACGTGTATGTGAGTCATGCTTCTCTCATTTTGAGTAGAAGGTCTAATGTACATGTATCTGAAACCATATGGACATACAGTGCCATCTTGTGGCAGAAATGATAGTTTGAGAAACGTTCCAAAGTACTGGCACAAATACGTGACAGTCGGTAGAGAACGGAACAATCCTCTGGCACGCCTGTGTGTCGGCCGGTAGGTAAGTGTGTTCGTTGCTGGCATGTATACGTGACAGTCGGCGCGAAGGGGTTAATCTTCGAATTGGATCCGGCTTATTATTTTTCCAGACTGTTAGAGCAATTTTATAAAAGTAAGCTTGAACTTTCGATTATGTCAAATAGAATTTCCGATATATATTTACTAATATGTAAAGGATCTACAAAGCAAAAGTATGTTTCGAAGTCAAATGGATAAAGGCATGTCCTTTGTTTCTCTAACCATTCCGAAATCTGTTTATCAATTTCACACTGCTCTGCGGCGGTGAATTGGAAGTTGATCTCTCAGCACTATCCTTATCTTCAGGGCAGATGTTTTTATTTTATTCGGCTTATAATTCCTTACTAAATGTAGTATTTCATCTCGATGTACTCTGATATCATTTAAATCAAATTCATCGTCATTATAATTTGCTTCCGATAGAAGAAAGTGACACAGAGGTTATTGAAAACGAAATAATTTCGATTGACAAATTAGTCGGTATTCTCGACACAGCAATTATAGGACTTGAACAGCAGAAGTTTGTAACTCAACAAGAAATTATATCTGTTTATAGAATTAAAGAGAAAGTATTATCACATAAAATGAAGCAACTTACATTGAAAGAAATGCTTAATAAAGTAAAGAAATAAATATTAAGCTTTTTTTTTTTTTTTTTTTTTGTAAATTTTGATACCCTTTAGATCATAATTGTTCTTTATTTCATAAATTACTGTTACCAGATTTAAACTGATGATCTATAATCCGGAAAAATCGAGATAATCCGGAATCGCCGAAGTCCCAACGAGTCCGGATTAACAACTTTTGACTGTATTTCTTTTGATAAGAATAAATTTTATTAACCTATTATCAGACTTGTGCATTCAATCTATTAAGACCCCGTATGCACTCCACACTTTTTGGTGTCAGAAGTGAGATTACTTACTTTACTTGCTTACCACCACCTGAGTCGCTGTATATGTCCATTATATGACTATCAGCATTTGTACTCAGTTGGTGGTGCATTCTATTGTTGTCAGGTCTAAGAAAAATCTGTATAGAATATTAAAATTTGTAGTGGAATTTATAAAGTTACTTCAGAAGATGGCTATTTGTATGCCAGTAACAAGAGCAATGGAAGAACAATTAAGACAGCTTGTGACTGCCTTTGTTGCATTCCGAGAAAAGATGGAAGTTGGCCAAGTATCCTTTAATTCTTTGCAGAACATAACGGCCCAAATGACTTTTCATTCAAACAACCTCAATCACCCGAAATTCTGATGTTGTTTTCTTCCCTCCCCTAAGGCATGCAGTACCAGCATACCCTAAGGCATGCAGTACCAACATCAGAATCACCCAAAATTCTGATGTTGTTTTCTTCTTTCCCCTAAGGCATGCAGTACCAGGTGCAATTTCCCCAAATGCATTTTATCCGTTTATTGCAGACAGCTTGTTTGTGGTTCCTTATCTTTATTTGTTAGAAGTAGAAAGGATGTCATTTGAAATCTTCACTCTTCTTTGTGTGTTAATGGATGGGGAGGGGAGGAAATTGTTGTGACTGTTGAAAACCATTTAAGGAGGTTTGGTATTTTAATATATAGGTTAGCGAAGGCTTCAGTTTTCAAAGAGTTAAAGAAGACATGAAATCGGGTAACGGTTCCATTAAAGAAGAAATTAAAGCAGGTGGAGAATCCATTAAAAAAGATATGAAAGCCATTCAAGAAAAGATGGAAGGGACATAAATTCTGTCAAAGAAGAGATGAAAGTGGAAGGACAAATCCAACAACAAACTGAGGACAGCGTGTAGTATGTATGCTGTCGCCAAAGAAGATGACACCTTAAAGAAATGCACAGCGACAGCAGGAAGCAATTCTAATGGTTTTAAATTTTTACCCATGCCTGCTCGTCTCTGAAGCTATCCACATATGATGGAAAGACCTCCTGACAAGTGTATAAGACACAATTTTCTATAAAGGCAGAAGCGAATGCATAGAATTCCCAAGCTGAAGCCTGTCTTCTCACGAGGATGCATTTAACAACATGAAAGAAGCTTTAACATCTGCTCCAATCCTGATTCTCAGCTCGATAAACCATTTTTTCTTGATACAGATGTGAGCAATGAAAGTGTCGGTGCTGTTTTGTCAAAAGAAAAAAATGGCCAAGTACGTGTCATGTCCTACTAGAGATAGTGCCTATCAAAACCAGAGAGGAATTACTATGTCACCAGGAAAGAGTTGCTCGCTCGCCATAGTTAAAGCCGTAGAATATTTCCATCATTATCTCTGCGGTAGAGAATTCCTGCTCCACACAGATCGTGCTTCGTTGACCTGTCTTTTAAATTTCAAGAATCCTGAAATTCAAATTGCCAGGTGGATACAGAGACTCCAGGAATGTGACATCACTATCCGTTGTCAGATGGGATTATTACCAGAAACGCCAATGCTTTGTCTAGGAGACCTTGCCCAGAAAGCTGCCGATATTGTTCTAGGGTTAAAGCGAAATAAACAGTATAAACAGTATATCATTTTTCAAATTGCTGAGCAAAATATCATCACCTTGTCTTACTTTTAAAGTAAATAAAAAATGAAGAATCTGCATGTAGTATATATGTTCCTCTCATTGTGCAAAAATGATGGTAACTAGAGCCATCACGTTCTGAATAACATAGTCCTCCACTCAAACATGAGCACCTGGAAGCCCAAATTTTGAATTTGTTTATTATTCATTTCATATATTGTAAACTTTAATGTATTTTTGGTACTGTTATCAGGACCGGATTCAGAAATGTATGTATGTAGGCATATATGCATGTGTTCATGCTGTATGTTCATGCTGTAAGTACAAATGTGTGTGTGTATACATACACACATATATGCACATTCATACACATGTGCATACATTTCTGAATTCGATACCGATAACAGAAAAGTACCAAACTTTTAACCTTCTGGGCGGCCACGGTTTTCGCTAAGAAAGCACAAATTTCCCAAAACTACTATGAGAAGAAATTATTTTTTTGATTTTTGATGTTAAAACTCTCCTGGTGTTTCATACCTGGGTTTGTTTTCTTTTGATATATTGCCTTAATTTCGTTGACATATTTTAATATGCACGTATATATACGTTCTTACAGATATCACAATAAATATTCTAGGCCGTATATGAGTATATTCTAGGCCCATTGCCGCTTAGAGGGCTAATAAACAAACTCAATGATTTGAAAGTGAGCAATAGCAACAATTCTCTAGCAGGTGAGATTGTTGCCATTTGAAAAAGTGTAAGATATTTATCTTTCAATTTTAATTAATTACCTCCGCTCTATGAAAGCAATGTGTTGCCGCAGCTGGAAATAAAATAGTTTCATCTTTCATATGCCAACGTGTAAAGCCTAAGATACTTTCATATTAATCTGGAAGGTTACTATATAATAAACTAAGCGATTTAAAAGTAATAAACACATTTCTTAAGAATATTTTTTTCTATTTTTTAATCTGACTGATTTAAATAAACATTTATTAAAATCATCAGATGTCTAATTAGAAATATTCAATATTTTTAAGAAATTATGCTAGTTGGACTCATTGAAAATCATTACAAATTTTTTCTTTTTTATTGTACTTATTTTAGGGGGTTGGCCATGCAAGCTGCCAGTTTTTAAAGAAATAATGTAGCAAATAATAAAAATAGGTATGACAACTTCTAACACTGTATCAGGAATTCTAAAGGTATACTGTTTTTAAATATTTTGTGATTTTACAGTTGAGTTGAATTGAATTGTATGTGGCATAAATACAAAGAACATGACATTCAATAAATAACGTTAACATATAAAATTTAATAAAAAAAAAGGGGAAAAGTTTTTTTTTTTTTTTTTTTTTAGCTATCTCAAGGAAACTGAATATCAATATGATGAACTAAGAAAAGACTGAAAAAATATTAAAATTTAGGCTAACACACTTAACACTAGATCAAGAATTCTAAACATTTGTTGCTATGCTAAAAATTCTATGATTTTGTTGTTGAACTCTATGTGCTGTAAATCTATGTGTGCTCTATGTGTTGAACTCTATGTGAAGAAAATGATGCTAATAATAAAGCTATAAAGACAAAAAAAGAGAGAGAGAGAGAGATGTTAGCAGAAGTGAGTGCAAGAGCAGACTGGTAGACTGCAAGCTCAGCAAAAGCATAAAAAACCTTAACAAAACCGTTTGATCTACAATTAAAATCTAAAACCTTTCAGACTGTTTTTTTAAATAGTTTTACAATAGCAAGGTAACACACAGACTTCTTATTATTCATTAAGTTCGTAATGATAAACTTGAAAATATAAGTTTTTAGGGCTTTATTCTAATGCATTAATTTGCATGCATCTATATAACATCTGGATTTGTATGACTGAATATATGAAGTATTATTAAAAGCAAAGTTGTAAGAACTATACAAAAAAGACCAATTTTCATCAAAGTTTTTTGCGCAACGTGCTGCAAAAGTTATAGCTGTTTAACTGCTTATGGCAAGCATTTGGGGGCTATATGCTTTAGGAGAGTGATAATTTTTCATATAACTTCATAAAGGTAACCATCTCAAAATGCCATGGAAAGAATCAGAAAATTGTCCATGCACTTGGCCTGTTCACTGGGATTTGAACCTGAGTCAAATTATCAATGTTTAGTAGTCAGAGGCGTAGCTAGGGTTCTGAATTTATGGCAGTATTTGACAACTGATTAAGGGAAATGTGGTAAATAACACATAAAACTCAGCAGCTTTTTACTGCTAATGCAATAAAACATCCCACAACTATCAGCAGACAATTAGACAATTATTCTGATGAACTTCTTTGTAAAGGATCTTTTTTTTTTTTTTTTTTTTAATTTATTTTAAAGTTTGTTTTACTCTTGTACTGTTTTATATGAAAGCTAATTCTTAACAAGTAGAACACCTACAAAATTACATTAAGCAATATCCTTACTTGTCCACAAAGAGTTAAAGAAATTTTGCATTGCTTTATAATTTAAAAATATGAACTGAGTTATAAAGCAAATATTAGTATGTTCGATATTTATCTAAGTGTGTAACAATAGGCATTAAATGTGTTGCAGTATGTATTAAATGTGATGTATTCATTAAAAATTGTAACAGGTCTTCACAAAAGAATCTTACAAAACATGGTTCAAGAACTCAGAGCTTTTGTACCATTATTAGGAAAAATCAGCTGGTAAATAGAGTTTAGATATTACACTAATTATTTACGATATCTCAAAACACAAAACTGAAAATCCTTGAAACTTTTAAATTGGGGAATTAAATTCATTTTTTAAAAATATTTTCTTGACTTACATGCTGTGTCTTTAATTGTATATTTTTAAGGATGACTGCATTCCTCATTATTTTATAAAAATGGAACAAAAAGTGGAGGGAGAGTTTCACCAACATATTACTACTTTTTTTTAATTTCAAGTGCATGTTACATTTAGAATTTTATATGTTTTTCAGATTGTATATAGGGTTTTTGTCCTTATTGACTTTACGTGCAGAGTTTGACATGGGGGCCATTTTTATTGGCCTTTTACAAAAGAACAAACAATTTAAAAAACACTATGTTAAAAGCAATAACAATACATAAATTAATGCAAACATTATACATATACACATAATTAACTGTAAAAAAAAATTACTTCATCAAAAACTAGTAACACTCCATCTTCAGACTCGATGTATTTGTATTTATTACCAAACTGGGCTTGCATCACTTTGTAAGAAGCAATCAGTGGTGAGAACAACTGCATAATTACATTTTTGTCTACGATGCCATCACTGTTTTTAAATGAGGAAAACTGTGAACAGAAAATAATGTAATATATAAAATGTTAGATATAATTTCTCCAAAAAAATCCCACAGCTAACTAAAATTTAATATTTGTGACTAGTTGTATAGTGCATGATTTGTATGCTAAGTTAATGACTTAAAAATATTGTTGAGGTTTTTTAAACATACAGCCCTAAAAGGTAACGAGACAGTATAAAAGATTTATTTCTAATTACAATTAATAATTTAAATAACAATTAATAATTAAATAATTAAATAACTTTTAAAATAGCAATTACCATGCATAATTCATTCTGAAAAACAAAGAGTTATTTAACACTAATGCAATATATCCGAACTTAATAGTACAAAAATTACATTTTTAATACCAAAGCCTAAACAAATGAGAAGATAGCTAATAACAAAATCTTAATTTAACGGAGTTAATTTTTTTAATAAAACGCTCAGTGCAAGGACCTGTCATGGAGAGCACCTAATGTTGGATTTGTTAATTTCACTCAAACACTGCATAATTATTTTAAAAAATTTATGTGAATATATTTACAAACAAATGGCATGCACTATTTGGAAATAAGTGAAAAAATCAATTCTAATTTTTTTTATCTAACATTCATATTAAGTCCCTTCACTTCCTGCAAATATGGATGACATTGTTGGCAATGTAAAAATTTTCAAATAAGTTGTCTGCAGTTCTAATCCAGTTGGTAGCAGCACTGCTTTTGTTCAAAATCCTTCATTCTAAAATCGTCTTATTTAAATATATGCATACGTATATTAATTAAAATTATTTTCAAGGGAACGATGCAAAACATGATGTTACATAAAAACTTCATTAATTCCTCCCCCCCAATTTGTTGTACATTTCCACAATTTTTTTTTTACAACTGATAGATTCTTTAGTTTTAAACTAGTTCACTTTTACAGAAAAAAGACAGAAAGAAACAACACCAAATCTATTTTTATATTTATAAAGTAAATTAAAAAAAGTAACAAATGTTCTCAGTAGTTATTTTTGTGGATGAAAAATCCAAAGAAAGTTTTGCTTTTAAAAAAATTACAATCAGATTATTTTATGAAATGATTTGTTTTAAAATGTCACACAGGTATATTAAACCCACATTTGCAAAATGTTTTGAATACCTACAAAGAATCATGCAATAGAAAACTGCAAAGTTATAAAAAAAATTCTGTTGTATTTCAAGATTTTTACATGAAGCATAATAGCTGATAAATTTTGATCTTTGATATTAATGTAGGAAAATCATAGATGCAAGCATGGGCATAGCCAGGACCAGATTGGGGGGGGGGGGCAAACAATCTTAGAATGAGAAAACGAAACTATGACATGACACAAATTCTTCAGTGGTAAGAGTAGATAAAATTGCTTAACACCAGTAATTTGATTTGAAAGTGAATTAATTGGTTGGCTGCATGAGTGTTTTTTTTTTTTTTTTTTTTTTTTCCCTCATGCAATATAAATTCCATACGAGCCAGTTTACCTCAAACAATTCTCCTCCAAGACAGCTTTCCTTCAGGATAGCACTCGCATGCTTTGCTACAGTCAAATAAATGAAAAAATAAATAATGAAACTGGATTACATGAGTTTAAACTGATCATTGGAGATAGGAATAAAGAGACTTCTGAACATTTTTTACTAGGTCTTTAATTTATATTACAACAATTTTTCTGCATTCTGAACTAAATCATTCTAAAACTTCTTTTTCTGTTTCTATTCTTGTTTCTTGAACAAGCTTTCAATGCACACTTAACATACACAGCCCATTTAAGTGATTCTCTGTCATTGTAGAGTGCAACCAAGTTTTTACTATGTGCAGGGTATTAAATGAGTGTTCAATAGTACATGTAGTACATGGTTGAGACAAAGATATAAGAAGAGCATGTTTCATTTCTGGGAAAACAGTTGTTTCTTTTACCAAATCTTCCATAGTTAACTCCTTCATGTTGTTGATCTCTAGTTTCTTCATTTTCCAGAAATAATACTACAGTTCCCTCTCACTGTCAAAATTTTTCAAATTATAAAAATTGCGAAACCACTTCACTTTTATGGTAAATTCTTCCACTGCCATCTTTAGCATAGCCATAGGATGTAATTAATAACAACAAAGAAAATGCTGATAAATCATTGCTGGAAAATTTTTCTTCCAGTGATAGTATTATGGAATCCAGATAAGCGATAATAAGAGAGCTTTTCTAGAATTCATTGATTTTAGGTGCTGGAGGATTTGAGCGATGTTTTTGCAGTTTTACAATTCTCATTGCTTGCAATTCAGTGCCAATGCTCTCAGCTATAGCACTTGCAAAAAACAGAATTTTCTGGCATAAAACATCTGCTGCTCTATGATGTTCTTTTATAAGCATTAATATTCTGTTTATGTGGTCTACACATTGTAGTATATTTAAATTTTTGGACTGTAAAATATTAGCCACATGTTCTAGCAGAGCCGAGTATTTTGCAATTAGTCCTATGTATACGATAAATTCAGATTTCGACGCAGCACAATGTAACTGGAAAGCAGTTTTCCTGGTAGATGCATTACCTTCTTATGATAACTTTTCCACTTCCTATATTATGTTTTTAAAATGTTGTTTAAATATACTAATACTTCTGTATTTCTAAGACCAGCGTGTGTCACATTAAGCTTGGAGCATTTAGTATATAGTATCTTGTTTGTAGAACAGATTCACACGAAAAAGTTTATCACATCCTTTACAGTAGCAATAGTATTTCTGATTTCCGATATGCAGTTCAAACTGTTCACAACTAAATTTAGCTTGTGACAGGCACAATGGAAAAACAAGGCTTTTTTATACTTCTGTTGCAAGATCTTCTGCACGCCACTAATATTCTCTGCCATAGTTGAACATCCATCATAACCATGCCCAACACATTTATTTGGATCAAAAACCTTCCCTTTTCAGAAAAAACGTATAATTCATTTATTACAGTACGAGTATCCATTTCATTTAGTTCAGTAAATCCTAGGAATTCCATGACAGCCATCCTTTCTTCATCAAAAAAATCGAATACCAATTGACAATTGTGCCTTCCCAGATATATCACTTGTTTCGTCTGCCATTATGTCATAAGCAGAAGCTTTTTTTGCATCTCGTATTATAGTGTCTTTCAACAGCAATCCACACAAATTGATCAATTCATTTTGGATTTGAGGTGACATGTAAGTAGCATTTTTACTACCTTTTTCAAAATGTCTTTGCAAACTTTTATCTCCTACTTTGATTCTTAAATGAATCAGGTCCTGAATTCCCTTCCTGTTTCATCTTACCCCTTAGGAAGAGATCATGTTTTCCACAAAACATGATTATGGAAATAATTGATGCTATTACGTTTGGATTTCCTTCCATTACTTTTTTGTGCCCAGAAACAAGTCTATCATTATTTACAGGTTCATTTTTTAGAAAATTCTTGGCTGCGATTACTGATGCTTTTGCCACTGATTTGAAAAGTGATTTTTTACAAGCTTCATGCATGACATGATAATGCATGAATGACTTAATAATGAAGAAGCCCAAAACACCTTTCACTCATGCAGAAGCAGAATGGAAAAGAACACAGTACAAGCATAATGCTCCTTTTACACTTTCTGAACATGCGAGCCAAGGAGCATACGTCTTTAGCCACTAATATCTAAACTTTCTTCTTGAATGGATAACATCTGCTGCAAAATCATAATTTTCATCAGGTATCCAACAATATTTTAATATTTCCATCTTTAGATGCGTGGCCATTGACACGAACACCCTACCCACCCTCCTAAATCATGGTTGCAACATTCCTCCTCTTAACCCCTTAAGGACCAGTGCACAGAGACCGAAGCGCAGTCATGGGACCGGACCCGCTGAAATGGATTTTCACCACTGGAACACGCATTTTCAGCAGTTAAGCCTAATTTTACAAAACAAATCTTATAAAATCAGAATTTCGATATTATGATTTCAATTTTTGAAGTTGTGTATTTACTGTACTTGTTTTAATGTGTATTAATATAAAGAGTATCACATTAATAGAAATAAATTTAAACTGGAAAAATACTAAAATTATAACTATGCACACAGAAATAAATACAGTCAAAAGTCGTTAATTCGGACACCCATAATCCGGACCTCAAAGCTACAAACTTTCTGCGTCTACAAACTTTCTTACGCGCATGCGTAAGACCTTTACAGCTGCAAATATGCGTGTGCGCATGCGCATAATACGTTTACACATGTGCGTTTTGTTGGAAAATATAGCTTATTTTTAAACCTTTTACTGCATCATCTCTCCTCCTTGAAATGTTTATTTAGTTTAGTCTTTATTTTAATGTAATATAGTAGTTACTTCTACTTCTTTTTCTTGCTGCCACTGTTTGCATTGAGAACGGACTGTTTCAACCTAATTGAGATGCAAAAACAAAACATGATGTTACGTCATCTGAAGAGCCAATTCGTGCCGATAGCTGATTGGTTGCCGTGAGATGACGTCATTCCTACTTCTGCTATAAGTATCTCGCGTCGCTCTGGCTCAACCCTTGTAGTTCCTGCTTTCCCGGCACGTGAGTGAGTGGTGGTAGAATTCTATGACGAAGCTTGTCCACCGCTATGATAAGTGCCTCAATTTGTTTGGCACAACGCGTTTGACTTCCAGAGTATCTTTGCAAATTAATGCAATTACCTCCACAACTTCGATAAGAAAACTGAATTAATTAAGAAAAAGCAATGGCTAAAGGGAAATGAACGAAACCGTTAAGGGTTTATGGAGAGAGAAGTGAATAAGGAGTCCACACTAGGGACGAAAAATTCTTTCTGCTTTCAACTTGTTTTACAAGATTGAAAGAGAGAGAGAGATGATAATTAAGGCGAATTCCTGAACGCACTGCGTTAATGGAATCGAGAAGGTTGGAAAACAATCAGCCGGGAAACATATTGTTCCAAGGCTTGGGAAAGGTAAATTAGGTAATACGGAAAGCCGCAGAGATTGCTAATGCCTTGGGGATGAGCGGGAGGGGGGTAAGGAGTGTTACGACTAAAACTAGAATCCAGGGAGGAAAAAGCGAAAGGCGAAAGGGGGGAGACAGTCTATTCATTAGTAGCGAAAAGTTCTCCTACCTCCCGTGGCGAACCGCGAGGGTTTTTCACTGTGAAAATAACGAGCAACTTTTCGAAGATATTAAGAACCGTGAGATAAGTTAACTGTAGGAAAGATGGAGAAATTTTGGGAGAGGAGTTAAAGGGAAGAGCTTTGAGCAAAAGTGGCTTAAGTAGAGGGTAAAAATAGTGGAATTTAATGGGGAGGAAAAATTTTAAGGGCAGGTTTAAATTAATTTTTAAGATTAAGGATACTCAAGGGATAATATGTAAGCTTTTAAATTTTATTAGGGAATTTTGAATTAAAAATTTTTAAACAGAAGATGAGTTACTGTGCAGGATTATGGTACAGTATTTCAACTAGAGCTAAGTATGACTTGAAGATTAAAAATTTTATTGACTTAATTAGAATAGTTTTCGATGTGATTTAATCTGTTATCCTATTGTGATATTGTATCCTGTTTGTCTGAACTGTGATATTTGAAACGGTGAGATCTTGGCAAATGGAGGAGCATCATATGTTTGGCAATACAGATAAATATACTGTTGAACGAGGCCGGATTAGGTCCAGCGGGTAATTTGAAATAATTAATAAGTAATTAAGGGTCGCCGGGTTAGGCCCGTGAAGTGCTAGTTGAAATTAAAAATTAGAAAGAATTCCTAGTCAAGCAAACACCTCCGCTTTGGCTTCCTAGGAAAGATGTTAAATGTTCTATCTAGAACGCTCCTAGGTTGCTTAACGGAGCCGGTCATACGCAGGAAGTGAATGCAAGACTGGGTTTTCAATCTGTGATAATCTATTGAAAAACTTAGCCGAATTTTGCCGAAAAAAGGCATCCAGGGGTAAAATTTTGAGGTCATTATGTAGCACTTCATTACGGACGAAATAATGAGCATTAGTCATAATACGAAGCATGACGCTCTGGAAAACTTGAACTTCAGATGGCTGTTAGCTGCGGTTGACCAGACGACGGCTGCATAAGTCAGGATGGGGAGGATGGTACTTTTGTAGACGAGGATCTTATTGCTGAGAGAGAGGTTGCTGGTACGTTTGATGAGAGACATGAGTTGAGTTCTGGTAGTTCTTGCTTTGGCTATTGTATAGTTAATGTGTGTATTCCAGAGCAGCTTCACATTCAGATATACTCCCAGATATTTATAGGAATCCACCCAGGGTACATCTTCATCAAATAACCTGAGTGGTGGGAATTGACAATGAACATTCCTCTTTCTGGAAAAGAAAACGGTGGCGGCACTCTTTGCGACATTAATTTTGATTTTCCAGGTAATGAGCCAGGACTCCAAATCTGTTGATACAGCTGAAGGTGATTGAGGGTGGTATGCAGTGTTGAGTGCTGCGAAATGATACTGTGTCATCTGCATAAAGTGCTAGATTGACACTTGGTGACTGTGGTATGTCATTTACATACAAGTTGAAGAGTGTAGCACTAATTATTCCTCCCTGTGGTATGCCAGCCGTATAGGCCGAGGAGAAGAAACAGAGTTTTTAACTTTGACAGAAAAGGAACGATTAGCGAGATAAGCGCATTAAGTGCACAAAATTAGCCGAAATTTCAAGTCGCATGAGCTTGAATAAAATTCCGATATGCCAACACCTGTCGAAAGCCTTTGCTACGTCTAAATAAACGATAGCTGTAGGCTTTCCACTCCGAGATCCTGTGTGAATGATTTCTACTACCCTCAGTAGCTGGGTCTGAGTTGAGTGTTTAGCACGAAAACCGAATTGCTGAGGAATAATAATATTTCAGCTTCGGCAGAAATCATTCAGGTATCTAAGCAGTATAGCTTCGTAAATCTTACTAAGTGAAGACAGGAGGCTGAAAGGTCTGTAATTTTGAGGGACCTTAGGGTCCATTCCAGATTTTAGAATAGGAATTATTAATGCATTCTTCCAGGTATCAGGATAATATTTTAACCTTAGCATTGAGTTTATCAAAACCGCTAGGTAAAATATAAATTTGACTGGTAAGTTTTTAATCATGCGATTAGAAATCCTATCCAGGCCAGGCGCTTTTGCAGGTGTGAGATTTTTGACAATTGCAGAAATCTCAGTCATTGTTGTGGTAATGGGCTCCTCAGAATGTGTATCGGAGGAGAGAAATTCTTCAACTTGGTGTTGGACTTCATGCGTATGCATTGCACAGGAATCGAACATGAGTCCAGTGTTTGGTGAAAATTTTGTTTGAAGACTGTCCGCAATGCGTTCAGCCTTCTCAGTGTCTGTTAATGCCATCCGGTCATTGACCGTGCCCATTAAGGGGGGAATGTCATGTTTGTTAATGTTTACACATGCGCCTTTAGCACAAAAAACGAAGCAACTTAAACAACTTACATTGAAAGAAATGTTTAATAAAGTAAACAAATAAATATTAGCTTTTTTTTTTTTTGTAAATTTTGATACCTTTTAGATCATAATTGTTCGTTATTTCATAAATTATGCTTTCATATTTTTAATTTTATAATTTCTGCATGCCATCTTACCAGATTTAAACTGATGATCTATAATCCGAAAAAAAACCTTAATCAGGAATCGCCAAAGTCCCGACGAGTCCGGATTACGGACTTTGTACTGTAGTGGTGAAATTAATTAAAAGCACAGCATAGTTAGTGCTTGTTTGGGTTATTCGTAAACTATTTCAACCCCAAAACAACAGTATCCAAAAAGCAGCTACACATGCAAGTTACATTGTAGCATACAATACTGCTAAATTATAATAAAGCTCTCAGTAATGGGGAGTTTATTAAACAATGCATGCTTCAAGTTTGTGATGTTTTATGTCCAGACAAGAAAAATAATTTTAAGACTGTAAGCTTATCTCGAAAAACCACGACTTCTAAAATCCGTGACATCGATAAAAATTAGACATCAGAATTAGAGCCAAAGATTGGCCAGTTTAAATGTTGTTACTTAGCTAAGGATGAAAGCACTGATATAAATGCTACTGCTCAATTAGTATTATTTATATGAGATATTGATGAGAATGAAATTATTGAGGAACTGGCATACATGCTTTATTTAAAGGGAATTACAGCAGGATGTGATATTTTTCGTGAATTTCAGGAAGGATTTTTAACTTTGAATGCGCCTGTAACAAATACATCTAATATTATGACCGATGGAGCACTGAATACGACAGGAAAAAAAATCTGGATTTCTTGGACTCTTTAATCAAAACTATTCTGGGAACAATGCTGTTTTTCTGCATTGTATTATACATCAAAATGCTCTGTGTAGATCTTCATTGAATATGAAACCCGTGCTTGGTGCAGTTGTGAAGCTTGTAAATACTATTCGATGTCACAGGTTTACTCACAGGCAATTTCGAGATTTTCTTTAGTCCGAGCAATCTGAATGCTCTGATGGACTGTATTACCCGAAAATAAAATGGCTTAGTGCAGGATGTGTTTTTGAACGAGTTTGGCAGTTGAAAGACGACATTGTGTCATTCTTCCATGAGAAACAGTGTTCTGCAAAGTGCGAAATGTTAGAAGATAAGTAGCCAAGGCTACGAGCAACGTTTTGAAACCAAAACCTCGCAATCATGAATCAGAACTAGAACTAGTTGCCATTCAGCATAAAGAAATTTAAATATAAATATGAACTACTTATTGCCATTCAGCATAAAAGAAATATAAATATGAATATTAACAAAATATTAAAGTTAATTTTATAAAATAATTAAACACATGAACAAATATATGAAATAAAAAATAATTATTTCTCATGCAATAACTGGGCTACTACAGATACAGAATGGCTGTCGAACTTAGCATTTTTCACAGATCTTCTTTGTCATATGAGCAACTTGAATGTCAAGATGCAAGGAAAAAATCAATTTATCAACGATATCTGGGCCCATCTCGAAAACGAAATATGTTTGCTGGGTAGCTAGCTAAGAACGACTTGTCTCATTTCTTGAGGTATTGAATTCAATACTCACAGTAAATGAAGAAAAGCCTAAGAATTATGAAGATGTCTTGAAAAAACTGCATTTTGAGTTTGAATGCAGATTTCAAGATTTCAGTGCCATTCAAAGAGAATTGGATATTTTTACCATGCCTTTCAAAGTAAATTAAGAAGCAGTGAGTTTAACTTTTCAGCTTGAATTAATTGAGTTGTAACCTACCAATCATCTCAAGCAGTTGTTTCTAAATATGCCAAAGTTAGAGTTTTTCAAATCATTATCGAAAGTAAGTTTCCCAAATTTAATATCTCACACCCAGAAAAATCAGTGCTATTTTTGCTTCATCTTACTTACGTGAACAAGTGTTTTCAACTATGAACCTTAGAAAGAATTAATGTAATACTTGTACTATATTGTTTTTAAAATTTTAGAAAAGTTTATCTTGGCCCACCAAACTTTTTTTTTTTTCAACTTTTGGCCCACAACCGAAAAGTTTGTACATCCCTGTGTTAGACTATATAGCATAAGAAGAATTTACCACCTAAAATATTATTACATTTTTATGTTATATTTGAGTAAAAGAAATGTGTTAAATTTTAGCCGGATTAAAATAAAGCTTGAAAAATAAAAGCAAATTGAAAAGGGAGAATTTTCAAATGAAAAATTAAGATTAAAGTGCCTGAAATTGAAATTAAATCACATACATCCACAGACTGCTTTAAAAATACATCACAAAAATGTAAAGGCAGATATAGAGGACTGAAATACGGAGATTTTGTAACAGAAAGTATGCATGGAAATGGCGTGTTGAAATGGTACAAGGCGCTGCTGAATGGTAGGTAAAAGCATTCTGCTAGCATAAATCATAAATCTGAGTGCGAATTTTGAGTGAGAGATTTACTTTGATTATAGCTAAATTTTATATATTACATATAGAAGAAAAAATAGTTAATGACCAACTTCAAAACTATTTTTTACAACAGTTATGTTCTCCTCTCACATTTTAGTTATTACTAGCAGGATCTTAAGTTGATATTTAATCAGTCTTATAGCTTAAAAAGGTGTTTCCTAATTTATATGTAAACTTTTCGATAAAAGTTTATTCACGGGTACCCCTTGGCGAAAATTGGTCATTGTGCACATGGATACTGAGTTTGTGCAATTCTTTGACTTGTTATTTTGGCTTTGTGTAGTGGAGATTTTAGTGCCAAAAATCGCCGCTGCACAAAGACAAAATAACAAGTCAAAGAACTGCACAAACTGGGTATCCATGTGCACAATGACCTATTTTCACTTTTTAAAAAAAATCGCAGAATTGCACAAACTAGGCACTGCGCACTCCCTTGACTTTATCCATGTACACGTCGACCTATTTTCACTTGAAAAAACATCTAAGAATTGCACAAACTTGGCATTGCGCACTCCCTTTGCCCATGTACACATCCATATATTTTCACTTAAAAAGTCAAAGGAGCATCCAATTCTAGGTAAAAATATATTTACCGAACATTCAACTACTCAGGTTACATAAATGAAGCAACTTGACGATAAACAAAACAACAACTTTGGGCTGATCTTTGGAATATGGTAACAGGTAGTTTGGCGACATTTTGGAGGCGATAAAGTTACTACCTAGAACTTTGGTAATAATGTGAGAAGTACTCAGTTCCGATTACGCATTATTTTGTGTGAGGGAAATGAGAGATCATGAGATATGTCATGTGACATTAATGGACGAATTACAGTTGTTTAATCGAAAAAGGGGGTAAAATTTGGAAAAATATCTGTAGTACTATATTATTTTGTATTAAGCTTCATTGTGTGTTGTGTGAAATAGTGTTGATTAATTTTCGGATTACATGGCGCTATGTAAAGTGAATTCTAAATTTTTTAATGTGTTTATCTGATAATAATAATAAGTTGAGATTGTGTGAAAGGAAGGATATTACAGATAAGTTTGAATGGCGGTGCAAGAAATCTGGTGAAAATGGACATTTTGTGAAACGGAGTGTATGGAAGGGTACGTGGTTTGCTGAAAGTAGTTTGAGTATGGGTGAAATTTTATTAATTTCTTATTACTGGGTGAATAGACTGCCAGTTGATTACTGGATTTCGGATTTAGAAATTAGCAGTAGTACTGCAGGTGATTGGAACTCTTTCTGTAGGGAAGTGTGCGTGCCACGTAATGAAGATTCTGAAGAAGATTGGGTAAGTTAGTATTTTTAATCATTTGAGGATTATTTTTATGCTTTGTTCTAAATGTAAGGAGTAAATAAATTAATATGGTATTATTGGAAAATTGTTATTAGCAATGATTTAGTTTAAAGTAATTAGGACTGTAATCTAATTTTTATTAATTTAATGTATGTGCTTATTAATATTTTAAGTAGTGTTTTTTAATTTAATGATCGTGATTTTGTGAGTTATATGTTTGTAGTATTTTGGAATACGTTTGAGTAGTACACGTTGAGTATTTTCATGCATTTTCGTGAAATTTTTCTAATTTATGAGAAAAAAGCAGTGTACATGGATATAGTGAAGAGTGTGCGCAATGCCATTTTTGTGCAATTCTGGGATATTTTTTTTAAGTAAAAATAAGTCGACGTGTACATGGTTTAGCGATATTTTAATTAAATGATAGTTATTTTGTGAATTTTATGTTTGTAGGAATTTGGTATACGTTTTAGTTGAAGTAAACGTACATGGAAATAATTTAAATATTTGACACTAAGTATTTGTAATGTTTGCGGTATGAATTTGTTGGTGACGTGTATAATATAATAGATGATTTAGAGGTAAAAGTTTTTGGATATTTTATTTATTTTATATGTGGAAATGTTCATCCTTGGAAAGGGCATACACTTTTTCGTGATCAGGTAATTTCATATATGTTCTTTTTACCGGGTTTAAAGATTCAGAAAATTTTCATGCATTTTCGTGAATTTTATCTAATTTATGAGAAAAAAAGCAGTGTACGTGGATATAGCGAAGAGTGTGCGCTATGCCATTTTTGTGCAATTCTGGGATGTTTTTTTAAGTAAAAATAAGTCGATGTGTACATGGCTTAGTTATATTTTAATTAAATGATAGTTATTTTGTGAATTTTATGTTTGTAGCAATTTGGTATACGTTTCAGTTTAAGTAAACGTGCATGGAAATATTTTAAATATTTGACACTAAGTATTTGTAACCATTTTTAATATTTGCGGTAGAAATTCGTTGGTGACATTTATAATATACAGTCAAAAGTCGTTAATCCGGACTCGTCGGGACTTCGGCGATTCCGGATTATCGATTTTTCTGGATTAAAGATCATCAGTTTAAATCTGGTAAGATGGCATGCAGAAATTATAAAATTAAAAATATCAAACCGTAATTTATGAAATAAAGAACAATTATGATCTAAAGGGTATCAAAATTTACAAAAAAAAAAAAAAAAAAAAAAAAAAAAAACCTTAATATTTATTTGTTTACTTTATTAAACATTTCTTTCAATGTAAGTTGTTTAAGTTGCTTCGTTTTCTGTGATAATACATTCTCTTTAGTTCTATAAACAGACATAATTTCTTGTTTGGTTACAAAGTTCCGCTGTTCAAGTCCCATAATTGCTGTGCCGAGAATACCGACTTATTTGTCAATCGAAATGTTTTCGTTTTCAATAACCTCTGGGTCACTTTCTTCACTATCGGAAGCGAATTATAATCAAGAGGAACTTGATTTAAATCATATCAAAGACCGAGTACATCGAGATAAAATACTACACTTAGTAAGGAATTATAAGCCAAATAAAATAAAAACATCTGCCCTGAAGATAAGGATAGTGCTGACAGATCAACTTCCAATCCTCGGTGTGAAATTGATAAACAGATTTCGGATTTCAAAACATACTTTCGCTTTGTAGATACAAATTACATATTAGTAAATATATATCGAAAATTCTATTTGACATTATCAAAAGTTCAAGCTTACTTTTATGAAATTGCTCTAACAGTCTGCAAAAAATAATAAGCCGTATCCAATTCGAAGATTAAGGAACAACGCAATCTGCAACATTAACTGAATTAGATAATTTTAGCTCAGCTTATACCTCCGTTACACATTAAATGCGCATGCGCACAAACATATTAGCAGCCATAAAGGTCTTACGCGCTCTCATAAACGCCTGCGCGCATGCATGAATGCGACGCATGTGCAGAAAGTTTGTAGCTTTGAGGTCCAGATTATAGATCATTCCGGATTATGGGTGTACGAATTAACGACTTTTGACTGTAATAGATAATTTAGAGGTAAAAGTTTTTGGATATTTTATTTATTTTATACGTGGAAATGTTCATCCTTGGAAAGGGTATATACTTTTTCGCAATCAGGTAATTTCATATACGTGTTTTTTACCGAGTTTAAAGATTCAGAAATTTTCCTGCATTTTTGTGCAAATTTTTGTAATTTATGAGAAAATAGCAGCGTAGATGGATAAAGTTAAGAGTGTGTGCAATGCCATTTTTGTGCAATTCTGGGATGTTTTTTTAAGTAAAAATAAGTCGACGTGTAAGTGGTTTATGTGTATATGCTATTCTGAAAAACGTGCAAGGAGTTTGCGATTGTGCACTTTTTCCTAATTTTGCAGTTAATATTTGTCATGATTAAGCAGTTTTGTTACATAAAATTTCTAGCATAAGTGTAATTCGGCTAGTAGGTTGTTGGAAAAAGGTGTTGAGTAAATAAAAAGAAAAGAAACATGTCTTTACTTCGTGAAGACAAAATGGCGGCGAAAAAAAAATAGAGGGTGGCTGTAGCAGAGTTGGTCGCCAAATTTTCGCCAAAAAATCGCCAAGTTACCATAATCCAAAGATCAACCCATCTTTGCAATAATACAAGGGATACCCTTCAGTCTACTCTAACCAACTTTTCTTTGATGATAATGATAAGAAAAAAAATATTTGAAACATCCATCTTTTTCAAAAAATAAAATTAATTGTACAATTGTTGTAACTCCCCTTGCCCCATACATGGAGGGAGAAAAGTCTTTAATTTTTGTTACATGTAACTTTGGCATTCGCTACAAATTGAAAAGTCATGTGCATGCATTTAATTCAATAAACGTCTTTGCATTAAATTATTTTTCCCAAGTATATTAATTTCATCGGGATGCCTTCGGTAGTATAAATTTATACCAAAATAGTCTAAATTTATACTAAAAGTTATGTGACTATTCTGATTTAAGCTCAGTTTTTATTTATTATAAGTCACCACAGCTTATGAAATGAGCCTGAATTTTTAGATTATCAAATAATAAATCAAAAAATGGCCTAACTGCTGCATGGGTTCTAGTAAATCTTGCTTCAACTCCTCATATCTCGGCTTTTGTTTCTGTATGAATAAAGAGGCATTTGTTCTGAATGATATTAAGCAATACCTAAGATGTCTTGTGGGTTACTCAAACTCTGGTTACAGATAGAAATAAGATGCAAAAACTTAATTGTACAATTACAATTAAGTTTTTGCTTCTTATTTATATTATCCATCTTTCTTATATTTATAGCAGCAAAAAGTCAATACATATGCTAGCTATTATGAATCGTAAAAGTTTATCATAGATTGAAAAACAAGTGCAAAGAACACTAATCTAATACGTAACACTAATAAATTTTTCCTCTACAGAAAACAACAGACTATGCAGGGGCAAAATCATAAGTAGAGATGTGAGAAGGGATCAGTGATTTGCATGGCTAATATGATCCTTTTTTTTAATTCTGATTTATTGTCATAAAGCTTTAAACCCCATGTGCAAGTTGCGACTCATAAGCGATTCCCCTCTCCCAACTCTGAAGCATTCATTCGCGAGGTCATTCAACTGATCTCCGCAGGTGTTTCCTCTCCACGTTGTTGACAATCACACAGTAGGATTATGAAGGTTCAAGGAAATGTATCTCTTTTATTATTCTTTTGAGAACTATTCGACATTGATCTCTCCATCAAAATTATTCTGGTTTTTAATTTTTTTGATGCAAAAATTTTAATTTATACAACTTTCCGAGTTTTTATGTTTTCACTCAGTGCAAAGGCAATTTTTCTTTAAAGCTTTTATTTTTGTCTTTTCAAAATTTTTACCTTATTTGATGAAACCCTCTTTTGATGATAATTTTAATACATTGATGATATGCAGGTAAAGGCTTCGTGTCTAAGTACTCCGAAACTTTAAACTTCCTTGATCCATGTGCAAGTGTTTTTCGAACAGATTAAATGAATTATTATACGTTCATTTCTTTAATTACCACTAAGCATTTTGTCAAATTTAAAACACTATAATGACTTGAATCAAGAAAGAGTTTTGCAACAATTTTCTTTCCCTTTGTCATTAACCAAAGATAGAGAGCTGGAACTTGTCAATGTCATCGTCACAAAGAAGCCTCTCATTAGCCCCCATGGTACTAAAAATTATACTTAGGCTGAACAAAGGGGAACGCTTGTTTATAGGAAAATCATGGAATTACAACCAGACATTCATTACTTATTTATATTGTTTAAGGTGATGTAAGCAAAAGGATGTCCCGACACATGTATGACTGACTGTGAAAATATTTGTAGCTGGGAAAAGATTAAAGTCGTTCGGCTAAGAGATTCTACAGAAGACCCAAGGGGAGGGGACTTAAAGAATAAGAAACAGAGAAAACTTTTCCCTAACTTGTTAGTTCAAAAAAAAAAAAAAAAAAAGTTGCATTCACTTAGGGGATGCAAGGGCCCCTCCCTGCAACTCCCTGGCTATGCCTATGGGTGCAAGCAAACACAGACAAACACTGAACTATACCAATAGTAAATGCATAGAACTATACCATAGTCGAATGCTTGCAGTTATCTGTAGCACCACTAAGTTTAATCATACTATTACTACTTAAAATACATGTAAGTGTCATTCTGCAATAATGGTTTTAAGGCAAAAATATAATTTGTTTGATTTAGTTTATACCAACCTTCACAAGGGGACCAGCACATTTTATGAGGTATACCATTATGAAAATTTTTCTCTTGGCATATGCTTAGCAATCTTCAGAAAAATCATTATAAAAACTACTTCTTAAAGAAAGAAGTTCAGATAAAAGTTTGAGTGCTATGTGAGTAAATCAGAAGTTCCTTAAATAAGGTCGGGAGGAAATATGTGAGAAGGGGAAATCAAAAAGCGCACTTACTATTTTTATGATTTTCATGATGTTTAACATAAACAGTAAGCAGCTTCCCAAAAAAATTTCTCCCCAAATCATATTCCTGCTTAAATGCAAAAAGGCATTTACATACTTTGGAAAAATAATTTACCTACTAAAAAAGGATCTCATTTTATTTTAAATTTTTCATTAAGGTGCAATTTTCAAACACAAAGTCAAACAGGAAAATGATATAACAATAAAAAAATATGATCCTATTTGACAACATTTTGAATTTTTTAAGTAAGATAAGGTCATTTTTTGTATTTGATAAAATTGACAATTTCTTAGACTTATTTCCTAATTATCTAACAAAAATTATACATAATTTTTTTAAAAAGTCTCTAATTAATGCTGCTACATTTGCGTAAAATGGAAGCAGGATATGAATTCAAGATGAAGAATATTTTTTACTTTTTATACATACACATATCTACTCGCACACATATCATTACACATATGTGCATACATATATCACATTTTATGCATACATATATCATTACATTTTATGCATCAACATATAAAAAGCATCTAAAGAAAAGAATTTTACTAGGATTTTCAACAGAAATATATATACATGGGAAAAGAACAAATATTCTTGAAATACTACCTCTAACAATCCATCTTTCGACGCTAAATATTGTACATGTTGTGATAATTCTTCATCAACATCGAAAAATGTCAAATCATTTAAATTATCAAACATTATAATACCTTTCATTATTAAAGATCTAATATTTTAAACAAAGATATATTTTTTGCGTTCTTTCATATGAAGCAACTCATGAACTAAATGGAGTTAAGAAACGGAACGTTAAAAAATAGAAACATATCTACATCTTACGATTCGAAAATATGAATAATAAAATACTATTTTAAATCTAATAAAACGGCATGACGACCGCCTGCTTCTAGCTTTATCTGCAACATCAAAATCCCGCCAAATATTTCAGAAACTGTAAACATAGGCACGTCTGCTAAGAAGAACTCGTGATACTGCGCAAATGTTGAGTAGTATTATTCCTTGTTACAAATAAAATAAGTTATGATCTTACTCCACTATGGGTTAAAGATTGTTCTATTACTTGTTCTATCACAGGCAATTCTATCTATATACATTTCTTGGTATTGTAAATTTTTCACAGATATCTATTTTAATCCTTTAATTTATAGATTAATTTGAATTTTATAACAGAATTAATCAAATATTTAGGAATAAATATTGTCCAGGAGGCAAACATCTAAATTTAGGAAAGAAATCCATGTTGGATGTAAACAGGAAAGTTTGACGGAATTTCGTACATGTAGATATAGTTTGACGTAATTATTAAAGTACATATTTTAAGATGAGTGCCCCTACATCAGCATCTAGTGCAAGGAATTTGTTCACTGAATCTAAAGCTCGTTTATCAGACAGAATTCAAGTAAACGTAATAGGCACTGGAACTTTAGCGAAACAGATAGTTCGTGGTTCGAAGTCTAATGAGGTTTGTTTCTATTAAATATTTTGATTCATGGATTCATAACGATCTGAATATGTTAAGTAATTTTTTTATAAATTGTCATTTCTTGAAATGTGTCCATTCATTTGGTATTAATACTATTGCTAATTCCTAATTAAAACTGCCTTTCGTTCTTTGTAGACGCTAATGCACACTGCACGTAATTTTGCTTTGCAAGAATATGCCCTTGACAATTCTGAAACTGTAAGTATATTCTGTTTTCCCTTTATTTACTAAACTGGAACACTAAACAGTGGAACCTTTCATTGTATATATCCATATTTTTCCTCACTAGAATCTCAAAAGAATGCAACTGTTGACAAATCATCTGAATTTACAGTAAGTATTTCAACTTTTTGTTATTTCTTTATTATTGTCATTTCTTGATTAGTGATTCCTTTTGTGATTATCTAATTAATTCCTAGATTGCTATATTCTGTCATTAAGTGTCACCAATTCAGTTTTAAATAATTAAAATACAGTCAAAAGTCGTTAATCCGGACTCGTCGGGACTTAAACGATTCCGGATTATCGATTTTTCCAGATTATAGATCATCAGTTTAAATCTGGTAAGATGGCATGTAGAAATTACAAAATTAAAAATATGAAACCGTAATTTATGAAATGAAGAACAATTATGATCTCATGGGTATCATAATTTACAAAAAGAAAAAGCTTAATATTTATTTGTTTACTTTATTAAACATTTCTTTCAATGTAAGTTGTTTAAGTTGCTTCGTTTCATGTGATAATACTTTCTCTTTAATTCTATTTAACAGACATAATTTCTTGTTTAGTTACAAAGTTCCGCTGTTCAAGTCCTATAATTGCTGTGTTGAGAATACCGATTAATTTGTCAATGGAAATTTTTTCGTTTTCAATAACCTCTGGGTCACTTTCTTCACTATCGGAAGCGAATTATAATGACGAGGAACTTGATTTAAATCATATCAAAGACGGAGTACATCGAGATGAAATACTACATTTAGTAAGGAATTATAAGCCAAGTAAAATAAAAACATCTGCCCTGAAGATAAGGATAGTGCTGACAGATCAACTTCAATTCATTGCGCGCCGCGGCGTGAAATTGATAAACAGATTTCGGATTTCGAAACATACTTTCGCTTTGTAGATCCTTTACATATTAGTAAATATATATCGGAAATTCTATTTGACATAATCGAAAGTTAAGCTTACTTTTATAAAATTGCTCTAACAGTCTGCAAAAAATATTAAACCGGATCCATTCGAAGATTAAGGAACAACGCAATCTGCAACATTAACTGAATTAGATAATTTTTAGCATATACTGTCCGTTACACATTAAACGCGCATGCGCACACCCATATTCGCAGCCGTAAAGATCTTACGCGCACTCGTAAATGCCTAGAAAGTTTGTAGCTTTGAGGTCCGGATTATGGGTGTCCGAATTAACGACTTTTGACTGTAGCTATTTTTCTGGATTTTCTTTCCTTGTTATCTTATAACCTTAGTCTTGTTCATTTACCTGAGTGTAAAAAAGGAAATGTAAATAGTTTATTTTGCAGGTGAATTTCTCTGAATATTAATTCAATATGAACAAATTTTTTCGTAAATGTTTAGAGCTTAATTGTTTTGAACATGTTTGATTTTTGTTTTTTAATTACTGAAAAATGTATATTTCATGCTAACGTTTTTGAATGGGGTATTTAAATAGATTGTTGTATAGTTTTCTGTTAAAAGATAGAAATTACTTCAGTCTTTTTTTTTTTTTTTTTCCTTTAAATGCATTTGAGGAAACAAGAAATGAAAATTTGTTTAATTGCTAGTGCATATAAGTTTTTTGTATATTCAAATGAAATGAAACTGGTAAAAAGAAGAAACAATTACAATATACTGGCAATTGAAAAATATGTGCACTCAGTAAAGATGAATAAAAAATGTGAAATACCTTATAAATTAATTTCACATTCTTGTAACAATACTACGAGCAGTTTGTTAAGTTGCTGTTTCTTTTTTAAAAGATGTTGAAAGCAACTGAAAATTTTAATGCATTTTTCATTTTGTAGCCACTACTGATTAATTTAAAATAAAATTATAAAATTTTATAAATTCTGTGTAATCACAGTAGACATATTTCATTTTATTCCGTAATTCTCATTATGTAGCTGGAAATACTGGACATAAATGCAGAAACAGATGAAAACTATGTGCAGTTGTTAAGAAACATTAACTAATTTTCTTGTTGAAAAAATTATGTAATTAATCATAAATTTGAGAAAAAAATATTTGGCCCTTTCTTATCTTTAAAGCTCTTGTTATAATAAACCGAAGATTGCCAAGTTTGTGTTTATTTCTCAGGAGGAATTTAGAATACATTGAGATGCCCTCCTTGCAGTCCAAGTGAGGTGAGGGGGGGAAAGCATGCCCTAAGCAGTCAGGGCTTTGAAAGGTAGCCTTTTCACTGCATTTTTTTAAATGTTATCTTTATCAAAAAATACTAAAACATTGTGGATACATCCCTTCTCACTGCTATGGATTGAAAGTCTTAGAAATGCCTTTCTAATACTTTTTAATTGACCATACCTCTTTTTGAAAATGTTACTTAAAAAATTAGTACTGAAAGAATAATTTCTTACATAATGTTAATTTAAAATAATAAATTATTTGAATTGTTTTTTATTAAAACCATAGATTAAATATTTTCAAAAAAGTGAAATCTGCATATTCTGTATTTAAAAAAAAATTAGATGTGACATCAATCTCTAGGTGCACCTAATTTTTTAAGCCCCCCCCCCACCTACCAATGGAACTTGCTGTGTATTGGGTGCATCATTTTGAACTTTAAGTGAAATTGGATGATGCATATTTTTATAAATTATAACATGGTAAAAAGTGAGTAAATTTTTTGTCCTTTGTAATTGCATTTTATAGATCATTATGCATTACTTTTTGTAGGTTATGATGCATTTTTTCAATAATAATAGTTATGATTTTATTTTTATTTATTTATTTTTTTTTTACAATGTACTTTTTTTCATCATGTACTAAAGTTTTTGCATGTACATGCAGCATAGCAAAAAAAAAAAAAAAAAAAAATATGTTGTGAAAGTTGAGCATCTGAACTAGATAAAACTGAAGGTGCTTAACTTGATTTTACTAAACAAATTAGATTTTAAGAAAATTTCTTTAATAAATTTTAATACATGTTTTTTACAGAGTGTAAGAATAAAATCCAATTATTTAATTTACATAACTTGTATTTGGTTTAATAATTCATAATCTTAAATGAAATTCTGTTATAAAATATTAAATAGTTATTTTTAATAATAAGAGGAACTGATTATTCAAAATTAATACACATAAAATGTAAAAGTCGTAATATGACATTTTCCGACATCAGGATATCAAAAATTGGTACAACTCTCATACACGCCCCAATTTCACCAAATGTGGGGATATGTGTTCTGCGCTGGTTTTTGGCACGATAGCGTGTTGTATGGCAACCCTGTTGATGTTGAAAAATCGGTTGATCTTTACGTTATGGTAACTTGGCGTTTTTTTGGCGAAAATTTGCCGACCAACTCTCCTACAGCAACCCTCTATTTTTTTTTCCCGCCGCCATTTTGTCTTCACGAAGTAAAGACATGTTTCTTTTCTTTTTATCTACTGAACACTTCTTCCAACAACCTACTAGCCGAATTACACTTATGCTAGAAATTTTATCTAACAAAACTGCTTAATCATGACAAATATTCACTGCAAAATTGGGAAAAAGTGCACAATACCATACTCCTTACGCGTTTTTCAAAATAACACATACACGTAAACCATGTACACGTCGACTTATTTTTACTTAAAAAAAATATCCCAGAATTGCACAAAAATGGCATTGTGCACACTCTTCACTATATCCATGTACACTGCTTTTTTCTCATAAATTAGAAAAATTTCACGAAAATACATGACAATTTTCTGAATCTTTAAACCCGGTAAAAAGAACATATATGAAATTACCTGATCGCGAAAAAGTTTATACCCTTTCCAAATATGAACATTTCCACATATAAAATAAATAAAATATCCAAAAACTTTTACCTCTAAATCATCTATTATATTATACACGTCACCAACGAATTCATACCACAAGCATTACAAATACTTAGTGTCAAATATTTAAATTATTTCCATGCACGTTTACTTCAACTTAAACGTATACCAAATTCCTACAAACATAAAATTCACAAAATAACTGTCATTTAATTAAAATATCACTAAACCATGTACACGTCGACTTATTTTTACTTAAAAAAACATCCCAGAATTGCACAAAAATGGCATTGCACACACTCTTCACTATATCCATGTACACTGCTTTTTTCTCATAAATTAGAAAAATTTCACGAAAATGCATAACAATTTTCTGAATCTTTAAACCCGGTAAAAAGAGCATATATGAAATTACCTGATCGCGAAAATGTACATACCCTTTCCAAATATGAACATTTCCCCGTATAAAAAAAAAGAAATATCCAAGAACTTTTACCTCTACATTATCTATTATATTACAAACGTCACTAACTAATTCATACCTTTACTTCATTACAAATGGTTACAAATACTTATTGTCAAATATTTAAATTATTTCCATGCACGTTTACGCAAATTACTTTACTTCCACCTTACATTTAGAACAATGCATAAAAATAATATCCTCAAATAATTAAAAATACTAACTTACCTATTCTTCTTCAGAATCTTGATTACGTGTCCGATAAACTTTTCTCATTTCTGTTTCAGGATCTTTAAAATCCTACTTATAGTTCACACCAAGGTACCAGGTAAAATAAATAACTTAATAAAACATCTTTACTTCTATCTCGCACAACCTTAAAGAAACGCTTATTACCCCTTTCAATCCCACTAAATACCCATTTCGAATTCACTTTAGTTAGGTCCATGGGATCCAAAAATTAACGAACACTGTTTCACACAACACAGAATAAAGGCAAATACAAAATTTCCAGATTTTTTCCCGATTTCCCCCCTTTTCCGATTAAAGAACCGTAATTCGTCCATTAATATCACATGACATATCACATGATCTCTCATTTCCCTCACACAAAATAATGCGTAATCGGAACTGAGTACTGCTCACATTATTACCAAAGTCCCAGGTAGTAACCTTTATCGCCTCCAAAATGTCGCCAAACTACCAGTTACCATATTGTAAAGATCAGCCAAAAAATCTTTCATTGGTTCGCGTCATGCTCTGTGTCTGAGAAGCTAAAATGGTGAAAGTTGTTGAAGTTCGGCAAAAGGAAATATCGTCGTGACCATCCTGTTGAGAGGTGGAAAGAGGGTCTGGGAGATTATTTTTAGTGACTGTGCATGATAGAAGTAAGGATTTGTGATTATTTGTTGTTTTATTTATTTGTGAACCATAGTATGAATTTTCTGGATAGTGTGTTTGGCTATCATATAATAAATACGATAGTGATTACGTGGCAGCATGTTAAAAGCAGTATGAAATTGGTATTTCTGCTGTTCAAAAAAGCATTAATTCATGGTAAGTGCATTTTATTCTTGTTCTTATTTTGTAGAATGTTATGTTCATTTTTTTAGTATGAATTTCTGTCATTGTTGTTTTTTTGAATTGTTTGAAATTTATTTTAGTTATTTTGTTGATTTGTGCGTACCGTCTAAATTGTGCAATTCATAGATGTTTTTTAAAGTTGAAACAGAACGCTGTATACATCTTATTCTTTGAAATTTATTGTTGTTATGTTAATTTATTAAAGTGAGATGTGCGTAGTTCGTAGATTCGTTTGTTGCCTAAATTGTGCAATTCGTAGATGTTTTTTTTAAGTTAAAACATATCGCTGTATACATGGACTCTTGTCAAATAAATTTTGGTTAGAAACAGTTTTGCTATCTGTTTTTTTTTTTTTTTTTTTTTTTTTTTTTTTTTTTTTTTTTTTCAGATTTTTAGCTTAAATTGTGTGTTTAAAACATGGTTTTTGGAGACATTTTAGGCTTAAAGTTCGAAATGTAGAAAAAAAATTTAGATAGCAACATGGCAGCATGGAGTTTCTCGCCACAAACGTTTGGCGAGAAATTTGCGGACTTGAGGGCACATATCAGAGTAGTTCCCTTTTGTGATATATGCTGACAATTTATTGCTTATCTTAGTAATATATAAAAAAATGGAGGCTGTAAAGAGAAGGAAGTACCAATAACTTAAAACTTGTTGCTCCTCAATTTTCAGTATCATTAACCAATAGTGAAGAAAATGACAGGTTACTGAGATCGAACACATCACTAACAGCACAACAGATATAATAGCAATATTCAGTTTTGAACCATACTTTAGCAAGAATGTGCTGTAGCTTACATTTGCAAAAGTGATTTTCTCCTTGAAATGATCAAGATTGTAATTTTTTTTTTGGTACTTACGTATTATCGCAACCAGGTTGGCGCGATTTGTAAGTTTGAGTAAAAAATTATGAATAGAAAGAAAATGTACATTTATTAATTGCAGATAATTTTTAATACAGTTTTTATATTATTTTGTTTTAAAATATAAAATAGCAATTAAACCCTTCCGGTTTCGAATTTGAATAAGTTGCAGAATTATTTTTTCGGTGGAAATCTTTTGGCTATTTCTTTTAGCACTGATTGAAAACCGTATTCGCCATAACCATGTACACGTCGACTTATTTTTATTTAGAAAACATCCCAGAATTGCACAAAAATGGCATTGCGCACACTCTTGACTTTATCCATGTACACTGCTATTTTCTCATAAATGACAAAAATTTGCACGAAAATGCAGGAAAATTTTGTGAATCTCCACATGCTCTTTTTTACAAAACTACGTATAACACACGTAGGGTTGCCGTAAGTAGGGTCGCCAAATTTGGCAATTTATGCGAATTTTGGCCTGGTTGCGTTAATACGTAAGTACCTTTTTTTTTATTATTATAAACCTTATTTTTGACAAATATCAGAGGAAGAGGTCTAATGAGGTAAGATTAGAACTTTTAATGATTTACACATGCACATAACCTTTTCAGTGATTGATTTAAATGAAGGTACTTTTAATCACTTTCGCATGAAATCAAATGAAAGCACACTTCACAGATATTTCATGAAATAACACTATTCATTCTCAGAGACCCTGTATAATTCTATCAGCAGTTGCTCCTTTAAAAGTTCTTTAATACAATTAATTTTTTATCTTCAGGTAACATTTAACTAAGTTGTAGAAAAGAAAATTGTTTATGTGTATGAATCTAAAATCATATATTTATAATAAATTTTCTTATTGTTAAATTTTTGAATTTCTCATTTTTTAAATTCTAATGAAAATCTTTCTTTCCTCCCCCATTCAGATTGGATAATATTCAGAAAAAGTAAGATTATGTTTTTTTAATTTTTCTTTAACAGTTTTTATATATATATATATATATATATTATTTCATTATAATGATAAAATTGTAAACAAAAACTCTTACCATATGACAATTATTTGACATGTTTCATTAAAGAGTGTATTTTGCTGTAAAATATTACTGCTTTACTTAGTTTTATGTGGCTTATTTTATGTATTTCTTTAATATTGAAACCAGTATATAAAAATGCTGGCTAATGATAAAAAATATGGAATTATTGTTATAAAATTAAAAGTAAGCATAAATGTGTTTCCTTTAAAATTACAAAAGTATGTATATACGTGTCCAGCATTCAAGTAATTGGAATATTTTTTAAGTTTAGAAACTTCCCTCCCCTAGAGCTTAATTTCTAAAATTAAAAGTTCCGAAGACGTACGTAAGGTTCTCGAGGAAAATAAAATAACGAATGAAGTAATTAATAATTAAAATTAAATAAAATATAGAGATAAGTTTAAATTAAAGTAATGATAAATTCTTAAATAATAAAATAAAATACTGGACCTTGTCTTATTTGGGATTCAAACTGGGATCACAGTTTTACTCAAACTAAGAAATAGTGGAACTAAGCTCTGACTGAATTTAAGCCTTGAATATACCATATTACATGTTATTTCAAAGAATATAGAACTGCAAATTTGCCTTTTTTTTAACATACTATTTAAAAAAAGATAAAACTATTAAAGTTTCACTCATAAGAATGTAAAAACTTCTAGAAACAGTATATATGAAACAGAATATATATAAACAGAATGTGGAAGTAAATTTTAATGGAGAACTATATGCATTAAAAATACTTTCTGAGTACAATCCACTGCTGGTATAATTCTAGTTTTCAAGCAGAATAATAGAACATGAAAAAATTTTTCCGGAATATGAGAGATGACTACATCATTCAAAAAAAATTGAAGGGGGCTTTCTTCAAACATGTTCACCAAGTGTTAGACTCGTTGGAGGCATTTATCATATTATTTTACTAATTTAAGCCTATTATAACTTAGAGCACATTCTAAAATATTGTTACGGTTTTTTTACTGAATTAGCTATTTTTAAATAGAATTAACTAAAATTGTTTTATATTATCGTGCAATGCAGCACGAGACTTATTTGAAGAGAAAGCTACGCTGGGCAAATTAAAAATACAGGAGCACGCGCATTTAATAAATAGATATCTCGTAATTGTACGCTTTTGCTTTTGGGGAAAAATTGGGAAAATACCAGAATATTCTCGTGCACATTTAAAAAGCTTAAAAAAAGCGGGATCAAAACATTGCAGGCCAGTTGTTTAATGAATTGTTTAGAAAACTGCAGTTGTTTACTTATTGCTGTTAATGATTGTAGCGAATTCGCGGTGAAATCGGATTACTTTTCTCTTTTGAATTAAGTTCTGTTGAACGTTTTAATAGTTTAAAAGATAACTACTTTGAGATATTGGGATATTGTACGAATATCTCTAAGGAAATTTAAGCATTTTGTTTTTATTTGCTGTGATAAGAATAAATTTTATTCATTTTTCACCGCACTTGTGCATTTAATTTATTATGAACGCGTACGCACACAGCAATATAAATAATGGTTATCTTTCCCCATTTTATTGTAAATTATGAGTAATCAAAACTGCTGACCACTGATACTGAATCAGTGGATATAATGGCACAACTGGAGTGATAACTTCTAGTACTTTCGGGAATGAAAAATTACCTGATTCTGCTTTCATAAATTTATTGCACTTCCTAGAGAAAACGGTTTTAAAGTGAAGGCTTTGCTTTCCTTAAAAATCTCAGCCTGTGTCCAAGTGTGTGTTTCCCAAGGAAACAAATGCATATATTCAGAAATTATAATAAATTTTTAAGACTTACTTACTACTCAAATAATTTTTTTATGACATCAAAAGAATTTTTTACTCAAATTTGGCTCTGTTTAATTAAAAAAGTACTGGAGCCCTTTTTATTTAGAGCTACGGAACGCTTCAGCTAGAATTATGATTTATCTAATAAAACTGAGAAATATCTTGGCCAGTCTCCAGTGGGCTGAGGTGCAATTTAAGATTTTCCCTACCTCTGTCCCAAAAATGTAAGTAAGCACATTAAGAGCATTGTCTTCAAACAGTGTAATTTAGCAATAATGATGGATAAGCATAACTCAATCATAGCATAAAATGATAATGTCATAACTCAATCGTAAGATCTTTGCTGTGGTTTTATGTAAACCCTTTTAGTTCACAATAAACTGGTTTAGTTTTTGTAAAAAAAGATATAAGTTAATTGCTATTTATCCTTTTTTTTTTTTTTTTTTTTTTGTTTGTTTGTTTGTTTGTTTGTGTGTGTGTGTGATTTGGAAAAATGATTAAAATTTGTGACATTCCTTCTACAAAACAGCATGCAGTTCATTGTTTGGTAAAAATGTATTTAAGGGTGCCTCTTTGGCAAAAACTGGCGATTTTTGGCAAGGCACAATTTCAAGATGGACACATCACAAAACCAAAGTAACAAGTCAAAGAATTGCAAATTAGGTGTTCATGGGCACATTGATCTATTTTCACTTTAAAAAAATCACAGAATTGTACAAACTTGGCATTGTGCACTGACTTGACTTTGTCCATGTACACATCGATCTATTTTTACTTAAAAATTAAAGTAGCACCCAATTCTACACTATAGCCAAACAAAAAATATGTAATCTCAATAAATGGCATTTTAAATTAAACAATGAAATAACATAAAAAAGGAAATATTGCACTACACAAAGGAAATATCCACTTACCTTATTTAGAAATTTCTGTGGCACATAAAATTCTTAAACAGCATCCAAAAACTTTCCTAAAACCATATTCCCTTTCTAATGGAACTCTTTATATAGTGAGCATTTGAGCCTTTCTTGTGATAAACCCATTCAAAGCCATCTGAAAGATCTTTACGTTCGACCATACGTATTTCCTTCGTACAAACAGGACACTTATAATTCCATCGAATTACATCCAACAAAGTTTCTTTTTTTCTGCCCTCAACCACTTCAAAAAAACATCTTCTGCTCTCTCTTGTTCTTTCCCACCACACACCCAGCTTACCACCGGCATCCATTTTACAATGCAAAGCACACAATACGCAACATAATTCTTAACTGGCATCCAAAACTGAAATAAGCCCTTACAAATATTTTTCCATCAGTCAAATTCACCGTAATCAGATTATAATAGGGTTTCCATAACATTCAACTACTCAAGTTACCATAAATGAAACAACAACTTGGCAATAATCCAAGGGGCACCCTAAAATATAGGCTAACTGAGTGTTTTCAAAATTATGGGACCCTAGCATCAAGACAAGTATGCATATGTGATTTTATTTGGAAAAGGACAAACAATAATGATACAATATGAAAGTTTATGAAAACCATTTAAGATCTTTTATGTGCTGTATCTGTAACTTCTATTTGTTGAATATCATAACTAAATAAAAAACGATCTTTCCTTTAAACTTTTCCCAGAATGGGTTTTGCAGCTTCTCTGATGGTTCAGTGATATTCCTTAATCAGTTAATTGTTTTAAATTCAGATGTTTAAGTCTACCTATTTCTTGGTAAAATATAAGAAAACCAGTTATAAACAAATAATTTTATTGCTGTTGTGAGTAGATCCAGTTCCTTTAAACCTATTTTCTAATCTCATTTATGCCATTTGTATGCATTTTTGAGTGCTGTAGTTCATAATATATTTTAGAGGTGTAGAATTTAATTATATGAGAATTAAAACATGTTTAGTAATATTGCATGATTCTGAAAAAAAGATACCTTTTTTTACTTCCTTTTATGAAGTAAATGAAGTATTGCAATCGCAAAAAATTTTGGGTATCATATTTCAAAGGAAATATCTATTTCAACTGCTCTCGAAAACATTTGAACAATGTTTTTGTGCAACATCTGTATGTACAGATGGAATAAAAGATAGTTTTTGCCAAAAAGAATTGTAATATGGATTCAGAAGATATTTTTTTCTTGACGTCTGTACGTATGTGTGCACGTATCTTGCATAACTCTAGAACTTGTACTGTATAACATTGAGATTTTGTATATGGGATTGCTACAACATGTTAGTTGTGCACCTCTCCCGCTCTGTGAGCCTCAGTGAGCTTAGTTTTTTTATTCTTTTATGTTGGTAAATTGGGCATTTTTTTGCTTCAAAAGGGATTGAATTATGTGTTTTTAATGTTCTGGTTAAAGTTTTACGCCTTTAGTGAATCTACATGCGATAGTTCTAGAATTATCAACAATTTAAAAGTTTAACTGGTGAGTTAAGTTTAACGAACCGCCATTTGTTTACATTTGAAACTCAGTAGAATAGTGAATTAAGTCAGTTTCTGTACTTTCAGTATCTTTTTGCCAAGTGGGACAAAAAGTAAACTTTCACTTTTGTACACCAAAAAATCTGCCTTTTTGCCCACTGGCTGAATTGCTTGTTTTTGTGTAGAAACTCTAATTTTAATTGCAATTTTTTTTAAATTGTATTTGGCGTTTTATATTTTTCTGTATTTTACAATTTTTAACGAAGATGTTTTGAGTTTTTATGTATTTTTGGTTTGCCGCGAAGTGAGAACTGAAGTAACTGAATGAGAAATATATCTCTAATAAAATTCAAGGAAATAAATTTAAATGACATGCAGCAAAAAATGTGTATAACTTAATAGGCCATACAAGGAAGTCATGTGGTGTTCACATCATATTTTCTTTATTAAATAAATCTCAGCGCCTGTTAAGAAAGTACCAAATATAGAAAATATTGAAACAGATTGAGAAACTAATTGAGGTACCTGATGAAAAAAACATCATCATAATTTACAGTATGGTTACAAAGAGAGACAGGAACCATAAATTAGCAAATTATATTTTGGTACTACCCAAAGTTTTCTCTAACTTTTAATGTGTAAGTGCCCACATCAATTCTTGATTTTAAGTTACATCATGCTGAGGTTTTAAGTTACTTCATGCTGAATTATATATAAATCTTTTATGGAAAATTCCAATAAGTTAAATTTTTCGACAATATGTGACAAAGAGTTTCCATGAGGCAGTATACCATACTTGCTCATTAATTTCATTTATAAACATTTTGGTAGTTGCATAAGTATGAAATAAATCATATTTTGCTCAAGTACTTTAATCTTTGACTGTTTAATCTCAGTGTGTTTAGATGCTAGAATGCAGCTAAAATTACATTCTCTGAAAATTGTTTTTTTTTTTTTTTTTTACATATGCATCTATTAATATACTATTTTATTAAATTTTTTAGATTTTGTAAAATTTTTTAAGTAATGTTTATTTGGTAAAATCCTTAAAAGATTAAACAAAAATGGTGTATTAAGATGTTATTTATTAAAATATATTTTCTTTTTCCAGTGTGTTACTCATCGAAGATGTGAAAGAGCAACTGCACAAAATTCTTTCTTGATATAAAAATACTAAATATGTACTGAAATGTTATTCTTATTTTTTATGTTCTAAGTCTACATTTTCCTTTGATATCAAATTGGAAGTGTTTGTAAAAGTCATAAAAAATGGTATGATCTGAAATTATGATACAAAAATTTTCAGATGTGTGTTATACATTTCAGTTGTAAATATTTTGTAAATCTGAATTAACTGTGCTTTTCATACATTTAATTTCTTGTATGTTTATTGATAAATTTTTTAATTGCTTTTCTGGTCTGTTGCATATTGGATACATGGTTAACCAATCTGTAAAAGTAATTCATTCAGTTGAATAAATAAATCTTCTAAGACCCCTGTTGTGCTAAACATATGATTGTTCAAAATATTAAAACTGTACAAGTCTGTGTAAAGACAAAGTATTTTTAATGAACGACATTTTTGTAGCTTAATTTCTGTTTATTACATTACAGACTTGAAATGAATTTGATGAAGAGGTTTTAACTGACATTAAATGTCATCATGGTCAAAAAACATTTTGTCTCAAATAAAAAATTTAGAACCATATGAATCAAATGGATTAAAAATATTTTAATCTGTATTAAATCTTATCTAATGTTTTATTATTCTTCAGCATAATTCATATTTCATGTAGTATTAAGCACTACAGCAAAGGAATAAAGTAACTATAGATGCAGAAAGGAAAAACATGCCAGTATTAATTCTATAGTTTTGCAAATTTAGATGGCTTTATTCCAGTCTTTGACTTTTATATATTTAACAAAGCAAAATCATGATTATTATGCAAGCTCTTCTGACTAGACATATGAATTTCCCGAAAGCCATAAGACTGTGAATAACAAGTCTATTTTAAATCACACTTTTATTCTAAGTCCTTTTTTTCCCTAAAATTTAAGTACTTTTAATTTTTAGTGTGCATTTTTGCAGTTATTTTATTCATTTTATGATATACAGTCAAAAGTCGTTAATCCGGACTCGTCGGGACTTTGGCAATTCCGGATTATCGATTTTTCTGGATTATAGATCATCAGTTTAAATCTGGTAAGATGGCATGCAGAAATTATAAAATTAAAAATATGAAACCGTAATTTATGAAATAAAGAATAATTATGATCTAAAGGGTATCAAAATTTACAAATAAAAAGCTTAATATTTATTTGTTTACTTTTTTAAACATTTCTTTCAATGTAAGTTGTTTAAGTTGCTTTGTTTTATGTGATAATACTTTCTCTTTAATTCTCTAAACAGACATAATTTCTTGTTCAGTTACAAAGTTCCGCTGTTCAAGTCCTGTAATTGCTGTATCGAGAATACCGACTAATTTGTCAATCGAAATTTTTTCATTTTCAATAATCTTTGTGTCATTTTCTTCACTATCGGAAGCGAATTATAATGATGAGGAATTTGATTTAAATCATATCAAAGACAGAGTACATCCAGATGAAATACTACATTTGGTAAGGATTTATAAGCCAAATAAAATAGAAACATCTGCCCTGAAGATAAGGATAGTGCTGACAGATCAACTTCCAATTCATTGCGCACCGCGGCGTCCCCCCACCCACAGCGCTGCAGAGCAGCGTGAAATTGATAAACAGGTTTCGGAATGCCTTTATCCATTTTTTGCAGCAATTCCACTTTTTGTTTAATGGACTTTGAAACATACTTTTGCTTTGTAGATCCTTTACATATTAGTAAATATATATCGGAAATTCTATTTGACATAATCAAAAGTTCAAGCTTACTTTTATAAAATTGCTCTAACAGTCTGCAAAAAATAATAAGCCGGATCCAATTCGAAGATTAAGGAACAACGCAATCTGCAACATTAACCGAATTAGATAATTTTAGCTTAGCTTATACTGTCCGTTATACATTAAACACGCATGCGTAAACATATTATGCACATGTGTACATGCATATTCGCAGCCGTAAAGGTCAACGCGACGCATGCGCAGAAAGTTTGTAGCTTTGAGGTCCAGATTATGGGTGTTCGAATTAACGACTTTTGACTGTATTTAATACAGAAATAACAATATACAAATCACACTATGATGTTAAAATTATTGAATCATGTAGTGATAGTGTTATTTTTGTCCGTTTTGCTCAAAAGTCTGTCTACCCTTTTGTTGTACTTTGAATTAATTTTTACTAATTCAAAATACAGAATGATAAATTTCAATTATGAAGCTTTCTGTTTCTGCTTAATTGTCATTTACAGTGTGTTTTTATTATAAGCATTGTGTCCTATAACTTAAAATTTTACTGTTTTAAATATTTATTTCAAATTAAAGTATTTGTATGATAAATATTTGTAAATTTAACATAAAATATTAGAGATTTATAGTTTTTTTTTTTTTTTTTTTTTTTTTTTTTTTTTTTTTTTTTTTGTTGTTGTTGTTGTTGTTGTTGTTTTGTGGTGCTGTTTAAAATTGTATGTAACTTCTTTTTTCTGCAAATATATTTTGGTTTTGAAATTCAAATAATATGCTGTTAAGAATTATTATAATTTGTTTTTTTAATGTTGATTACATTCATAGTGATTACTAATTTATTTTAAGAATTTGATTTACTTTGCAGTCTTGTGAATTATGATACCCTTACCATAAGCATGTATATGTGTGTGTCTGTTACATACATCAACAAAAGTTGAAACAGTAGCTTTAACTAACACCAAATTTCACATGAAGATGGCAGATGTATTTATGCATGAAAGAAAGCAAGTATGATGTACAAACATCAAAATATTTAATTTTCAGAAGTTGCATGATGACATCACATTTGAGTCATTAACAATTGATGATTAAAGCTAAAAACAAACAAAGTTTGCATTAATAAGATATGTGACTATCCAAACCTTCACACAAAGTTTACAGTGATTGCTTGTGCTTTCAATGAGATGACCAAAAATTGCTATTGCTTGCAAAAGCCATTCTTCAATTAGGTTAGTTCCAACTGTCTGAGACTGGCTGGAGGTGGTAAACATGCAAAGACAGCATGCTTGATAGCAACACAAAATATTTTAATGAGATTAAGTTTGGAGGAATATGGTGGCTTTTCCATATGAGAAATCTCTCACTCTTTGGTTCCTCTTTAGCCATGTTCACTTGATGGAGGTGAGTATTATCCTTAAAGAGGAAATTAGGACCAACTTCTGCAGGGTAGTCTTATGGGGTGTAGAACTTCATCTTGATACCACACTGCCATCACAGAACTATCGTTAAAGATGTGCAGCTGGTTGTGCTATTCCACTGAAATTCCAGCCCACACCGTGATGCTGCTGTCTGTAAAGGTGTGATGTTTGATGATGCTCTGGGACTGATTCCTGCACCATTTTCTCTCCAGACCTTTTCATGCATATCATCTAATTCCAGGACAAATCTGGACTTGGCCACGAACAGGTCATTATGCCAGTCTGAGACAGTCCATTTGAGGTGTTGATGGCACTACTTTAATTTTGCTTTATTGGGCAGTTAGTGCAGCATAATGCTTAGTACTTCAGCACACAATCCTTTCATGTGAAGCCTTCAACACACAGTACTGGCAGATATTATCTTACCACCACCAAGTGACACGACAACCATAGATAGATGTAACAGTCATGGAAGTCACTCATCAATTCCACTCAGCTATTATAGCAATACACCGATTTTCAGAAGGTGTAGTAACCTTTGGTTAACTTGGATAGGTTTCTGGATAACTGTTTGACTTGTTTGGAATTGTATCTATGTTCAAGCTTTGATTGACTGCCCTGCATTAATACATCTGATAGCACACTAGGGCTTACTGCCTGCCATTCGTCTTTTTACATCCTTCTACAAAGTAAAGGAAGTATTGTAATGAAAATATCCATTGTGATTACTCTCCAATCCATTTGGGCAATGTTTTTGTGTGACTCATAGCTCAGTATAGTTCATCTTACTGAAAATTTCAATTTTAATGAAATCAACAACAGCTGTATTCAGAATTCTTTTAGCCTTGAAATTACTCTTCAGAATCCTGTATATTCTATGACTTTTCTATTAATAAAATCTTAAAAGTCATTTCCTGAGAAGATATATTTTATTCATATGTTCTTGTCCTTTTTCATTTTCAAACCATGATGACGAATACTAACTGACAAAGTTTCAGGATTAGTAAGGTAATACTTATAATTTTTATTTTTATCTTTGAGCAAGAGATGCATTTCGTAGGTTTTTCTAAGCAATAAAAATTCCTTTAAAATATATTAAAAAAAATATATATATATGATGTTTCATTTCTTTTAACTTGACTGTTCGATGAAAATTTTACTTTTGTTTTCATAATTTATTCTGCTTTGTTTTGTTCATTCCTTTAATTTTAAAGGCTCTTTTTAGATTCAGTTTTTGCCTTATTAATCTGTCAGCTCAAATAGCTGAAACTTTTTTTTTTTTTTTTTTTTTTTCCTGTAAAGCTGTAAGAATAACAGAAATTTCCTGAAGTTCCGATACACGTCTACACTTATTAAATCTAAGTCCTTCAAAATGTTTTCAATGTTAATAAAATAATGAAATTATTATAATTTCCTGATTTTGATGAAAACATGAAGACTGCTCTATTTTACAAACTGCATTTGTTGTGTCACCATTATAACCTATTCTTCATAGTCTCTAATTTAGGTATTTTTAGTTCTGAATTCTGAGGAATAATGTTAATTTCTATCTGAAATGATTTTAAATGTGATAAGGAAGTTTATTGACAAAATGCATAGAAAGGTTTATTTATTGTATATATATTTGTGTGATACAGATGCAACTCATATTGGTGGGCTAGATAATGCTAAATGCAGTTTGCTAGAATTTCTTCAACCTCAGCTTAAACATCAGACTTCCTACGTAATGTATACTATAATGGCAGCATGTGCACAAAATTCAGTAATATTTTCATATAAATATTTCCTTATAATTATAACTTTAAAAAAAAAATCATGCTTTTAAAACATTCCAAAATTAAAGTTTTAAAATTTATTTACGATATTTTTCTCTCCAACTTAATAAGATTCATAAGTGTTATTATTGGTCTTCAAAATGTTACATTTAAGACAATAAATGAACTACTAGAATTCTTTCATATGAAATAGTCAAAGCTTTTCATTAATAATAGCAATAATATAACTTAGTTTGTTTATTTCTAATTCCCCCCTATAGAAATGTGCATCACACAAAAGGAGCATTTATGATTTGTGTGTGTTTCTTTTTGCATGTGTATATGTGTCTGTTTCTTTTTGCATGTGTATATGTGTCTGTTTCTTTTTGCATGTGTATATGTGTCTGTTTCTTTTTGCATATGTATATGTGTCTGTTTTTCTAAGTAGTATGAAACTTTTAAATTCATTTCAATTTATATTTTAAGCTTTGCTTCTTAATCTTCAAATTGAGGAGACACAGTTATTAGATATTTTTTAAATAAATTTAAGAAGTAAAAACCTGATGTGGCCAGTACATGACATCCAAAAATTCCATGTTAAGACATAGTATTGATGGAATAGAAATGAACTAAAGTAAACTATCCAGTTGATCGTTTGCAAATAAAATCTAAAATGTGTTTATAAACTTTCTTGCTTAATCCCATACAATGGGCAATGATAACTATACGTTTTTGTATATCTATCTGTTATTGTGCTCTGATTTGAAAACATCACATACTACTATATCCTCTAGTATCTCATATAGTGTTTGGGATTTGCAAATCAGTAGCATAATAGTCACAGAATTTTTAAAAGCATAATCTTTAGAATTCTTGATAGAGTGTTAAGTATTACTATGTATAGGATGTTTATAAATGAACGGTGCGGTTTAAAAATTAATAATAAATCAATGTATTACTTTATATAAGCAAATCTTGCAGCATAAGCAGCAGAAACTGTCCAAGTTTTTGATGAATTAATCACAGGCCTTCTATATGTTTGCCCTTGTCACACAACGCACACCTACACGATAATCAAATTCTCCCCATACCGGGTGTAGCATGTCTGCCGTGACAGTCTGCAGTGCGCGCTTTATCCAGTCACAAGCTTTCTCAAGGGACACAGGCATTAGCTGTACATAAACTCAGTCTTTAATAAACCTCCAAAGAAAGAAATCAAATGGTGTTAAATCCGGCGAATGGGGTGGCCGGGGGAGAAGGCTGTTAGTTGTTACAGCACGTCCAATGCAGTATTAGTGAAGAACATGATTAAGAAGCTCTCGTACATTCCTGTGAAAATGGGTGGAGCACTGTCCAGTTGCAAAATGTAATCATTGTAATTGATTTTCAGCTAGGGTAACAACCAGGTTTCCTACATGTCTAGAAATGAATCACCGATCACAGTTTCTTGTTTGAAGAAAAATGGGCCGTGCACTTTCTCGCGGGACAGAAAACGTGCATGAAACTCATACTGCACTGAAACCACAAATCTGGACACCTCGAAACGGAGCACACAGAAAACCATTTCCTGTTGCAGCGCCATCTTAGAAACTGACGCTGGGGCTGCGCAACAAGCATGATAAGCAAACAGCTGGTAGCATATGAGAAACTTAGTTACAAATGCTTACAGTGTAGGTTTTACCATGGGTAAGATAATACATTTTATTATTAATTTTTAAAACTACACCATTAATTTATAAACACCCTGTATTTCTTTTTCAGTTATTTCTCAGTTTGAGATATCAGTGTTCAGTTTTCTTACTAAGATGACAAACATCTTTATTTGTCATTTTAGCTTTAATTATTGAACACTTTCTTTGCTCTTATGCCATTATAAAATTCAGCAATAAAATCTGTAAAATCAGCATATTTTGAGGATTCCTAAAAAGTGTGTTAATTATTGCCATACTCTTTTTAATAATATATAGTTATTATATTATTTAGCTATGGTGTATTATTTGTTTAAAAATAATGCATAGCGATATTTGGTGTGAGCCATGGAGGTAGGAAAGGGAGGAGGGACCATTCCGCGCTAGAAGTGAAGCACTGCTTTGAAGCTTGGGTCACCAGACAGGGTGTTCTTTGTTTACATTCAGAAGCTCGCTTGACAAGATTCTGATAGTATTTCGACACACGACAGTTCGATAGAAATCAAAAAAGGGACACAAAGGGGTCGCATGAAAGAAACATTCATAGTGTGATGGATAATAGCAATTTGTATAGTTTACCGACATTTACGCAAAAATCACATCTTGGTTATTTTTTGATAACTAACAACAGCGATTTTGATTATGAATTTATTTTATAAAATTCTAAGCTTTATATTCTAAGCTTTTATAAAATTCTAAGCACTACAAAAATATAGATTTTAAGAAAATTGCTAAAAGAGATCTGCCAAAATTTATTTTCTAGAAGATTTGAAAAGTTTGAAACTTGATGGCTAAATGTAAATATAAAATTATGTATGTTAAAATATTTGTAATTAGGCACATAGGTCAGATTAAGTTTTTATTAAATAGAGTAACGCATGCAAGGGCTATCTGCCTAAAGAGAGAGATGCCATCGTGGAGGAATTTTGAAGAAAAACTGACCTTTGAGTGGGTATTAAAAATAATACTTATAATTTTCATTCAAATTATATTCATATATATTTTTTATGTAAAACTTTCGGGTGTATGCTAAATTAGTGTAAATTACTTTACACGAAAAATATAGTGAATGCACAGAAATTAAAGATTTGCACATGCCGGAAATGATAAATAGGAAATATATATGGGTGTTTATGCATGTGCTTGCAAAAAGCATGTATCTGCCTTTGACAAAATACTTAAATATTCATTAAATTATTTATAAATGTATTTGAAATGAAGAATGTATTCACTTATAAACAACTGTGAAAGTACAGTGAAGAAATCTAATGATTAAATGTATCTAATTTATAATGATTATAAATGTTATCTAAATATATAATAACCTTAATATTGAATTGTAAACATAAATTGAAATCCTGTTGACAAATACGTTATAAAACTATTTAAGCAAGAATTGTTCGTATTGGAAAGCAATCTGTTAAAAGGTATTGTAAAGCAAATGCTATGAGATGCGCACTTAAGAACGTAATAAAGAGTTTTGGAATATGTATTGTTGAAATGAAGGGAAAAAAAAAATAATAATAATCTGATAAGTATAATTAAAAGGATTATTCCCTTTACATTTTATAATAACTCAGTTACAAGTTTTAAATAATACTTAACTTATTTTATTCCCTTTTAGAAATGTTCAGAGAAAGTCAAATACTATTTAATACCTATTTCATTATTAGTAATTAGCGAAATACTTATTTAAAGTATTTCGCTAATTCCTAATAAATCTCTAATTTAAAATGAACCGAATAGAGCATTAATTATAAATTGACTTACATTTTTCAATTTAAAAGAAGCCAAAAAATCATGTCATATTTAAGAAAGTATTTTAGGAAGAAGCTCTATAAATAGAAAAGAAATAATGCATAATTTTAATATTAATAATACAATAAACTTTGATCTTAATTTTTGTACCTTAACCGAATAAAATCGAATTACCTTAATTTTTTTTTCTAATGTAATTAACGAAAACTTGTGAAAATATTTCATTCAAATTAAACCATTCTAGAAAAAACTGTCCTGTGAAAAGTATAGCATTTAATTCCGTTCAGAATGAAATGTTGTTTAAAAATATGTTGTTTTCACATACTTAGGACTCTGAAGTGTTGTAAAAAAAGTAAATATATACATTTATATGTATATTTGCGACGTAATTACAAAATATTTACACCCGAACGCGTCAAATCCCATAGAACTCAATGGTAAGTGACCCAATGTTTTGGTCACCACGTAGGGATCGCCGGTGCTTCAGAGCAGGGTACGGAGAAACTTGTTTAGCGCGACTCCATCTTACTTCCTACCTCCATGGTGTGAGCATACTTTTATTTGAAAAATGTTTCAATACAATATTGAGGAATTTTATTGCTTTATTCTGGTTGCATTTAGCATACTTCCAAGAATACATTTAATGCTTATAAATGTAATATATTGTTCTCAATTACATACCTTTTTTTAATACCATATCTAAGAAGTTTTGTATTACCCCATAATATATATTTTTTAATGGAAGTCTGTACAGAGCTTCAAGTAAAGTACCACTTCTGATGTATCAGTTTTAGCCAAAATCTAATGTATTGTTCCCATTAATATAAAAGTCTCAAATACTAGAATTGAAAAGTTTTGGATTATATTTTAATATAGTTTTTCATTAAAAATTGTTATGGGCTGCATGTAAAGTATCACTTCCGGTTATCCGATTTAACGCAAAATCTAATCAATTCTATATATGAATGAAGAAAGCTTAAATACAGAAAGTATCAAATTTTTTTAATTTTCATATATGAGTTATCGTAGACGAAGAATTCGCCACACACATATAGACATCGTTGTAAAAATAGCAAAAGCATTTTCTGTGGATCCTTTATTCGTGCTTATTCATTGAAAATTCACAATCGAATTTTTGGGTTCAAAACATCTCTCCCTTACCTGTGTATATAGGTATGTTGGTTGAAGGTAAAAATAGTAGTGCTGAACTATAACCAGAATGTTTTCAGATTTTAAGTTGCAAAGCATTTAAAAACATTTATCAGTAAGATTGGTAATGCTTGATCAAAACTTCATAAATTTTAAACAGGTCTGAATCTGACTGTGGTTTATGGTTAAAATTCAAAAACTGTAAATATTTATAAAATAAGTCTTCGTCATGTATCACCAATAGTGGCAAATGCCAGTTACCAATACAATAATGAATCGCACAGATTAGTATTAGATGTGTTGTTTCTGCATTGTGGTGTAGTTGATATTTGTTTTTAAACCTAATAGTATAAACTGATGTAATGCTATACATTGTTGAAGTGTTAAAAACAGGGGTCTTGTTTAAGAGACCAAACCTCTCTCTCTCCCCTCTCATTTTACAGATTGCCAGGGCTATCATTTTCGCCCATGGTACTATTTGAATAGGATGACACGATAACAACAGCAATGGTTATGTTATATATCGGAATAATTTGCCATTAATATCCATTTTGAAATTTCCACTATTTTTGGAAGTTTGGTGCACAGGACTGTCAGATTACCTCCTATGATACACATTTTGGTCAAAGATATATTAAATTTGTTAAATGGTATTAGGAAATATATTTGTTCTTATGTAACTTAAAGGTTATACATTATTATAAAAATACCATCATTTGTATCTGTGAGCCCTTTTTTAAAGGGTGTGTATAATAATTCACTGTAGTTTTACTGTGCGAACGCTGTATATGAAAAGCGCATAATTTAAAAGAAAAGGACTATTTATTTAAAAACTTGTAAATTAGAATAATCGTTTCTGCATTCTTTCTCTTCTTTGAGCACTGTACTTCTTATACATTGATATTGCAATAAGTAATATAACTGCTATACCAGTCATATAAATAGCTTTCCTCATGAATGAAACAGGAGCAGCAGTTGCAATATCTTCCTCCTCAATTTCCATTTCTTTCTCAGGCTGTGGTGGAGAATCATCCCGAGTTTCTCTTTTCTCTTGGGTCTTTTGTTGTTCTTTTTTCTCTTGGGCCTTTTTTTGTTGCTGCTGCTTTTCTTCAACTTTTTTGGGTTGAGCTTTCTGTTGTTGTTTTCCTGTATCTTCGTGTTGATCATTGTAAAGAGAAATATAATAATTATTTTTTTAAAAAAGGACTTCTGATGTGAAACCTAATTAGCATTTTCAATTACTCTAGATATTTCAAAATTTTAGGGAAATTATTAATTTTATTTCATTATACAGTCAAAAGTCGTTAATCGGGACTTCGGCGTGGAAATATTTTCGTTTTCAATAACGTCTGAGTCACTTTCTTCACTATCGGAAGCGAATTTTAATGACGAGGAACTTGATTTAAATCATATCAAAGACGGAGTATATCGAGATAAAATACTACATTTAGTACGGAATTATAAACCAAATAAAATAAAAACATCTGCCCTGAAGATAAGGATAGTGCTGACAGATCAACTTCCAATCCGCAGCGTGAAATTGATAAACAGATTTCGGATTTCAAAACATACTTTCGCTTTGTAGATACAAATTACATATTAGTAAATATATATCGGAAATTCTATTTGACATAATCGAAAGTTAAGCTTACTTTTATAAAATTGCTCTAACAGTCTGCAAAAAATATTAAACCGGATCCAATTCGAAGATTAAGGAACAACGCAATCTGCAACATTAACTGAATTAGATAATTTTAGCTTAGCTTATACTGTCCGTTACACATTAAACGCGCATGCGCACACACATATTCGCAGGGGTAAAGATCTTACGCGCACTCGTAAACGCCTGTGCGCATGCGTGAACGCGACGCATGTGCAGAAAGTTTGTATTTAGGTCCGGATTATGGGTGTCCGAATTAACGACTTTTGACTGTAATTATTTCAATTTTAGTATGTATGGAGATCATAAAATGAGTTACCTCATTCAGTTATTTACTTTTAAGGAAATAAATGTGAAACTTAATTAACATTTTCAATTAAATCAAAAAGACCAATTTAGCCAAAAAAATCTCTTTTTTTTTTTTTTTTTTTTTTTTTTTTTTTTTTTTTTTTTTTAATTATCCTATTTGATTCCATTTCTAGGATTCCAAAAATGTTTTATTTTTATTCTTATGATAATTAGAAGAGAAAATAAGGAAAATTCACCGGAAGTGCCATTTAAAGAGCTCAGTTTAAAGGTAAACATTGGTGTTACCCACTTTCTAATTTTACTTATTTGTGTAGAAATTTTACTCAACCATTCTACCTAAATTCTGAAACTTTGGAAAATATTAATAATAAGGAATTTCTTGCCTCTGGCAATAATTATCTGGCCATTTGGGAAAAAGACAAAAAGGGGCTAAGTGGAAAAACCAAATCAACACATAAATTTATCAATAAATTATAGAATTATTATGGAATAGCTATCCAAAGCGAATGTAGCAGTCAGTAGTTATTGCTGCGTTTTCCCATTGCTGCTCTAACAAGACGAAAGAAATGCACGGATAGTGCCCAGTAGCAGACAGTTGGTGTAGATAATAAAAAGAGCAGTAAAAAGTGGATTGAAAATTTCAGGTAAATCTTCTGGTATTCCAGAATATGTGTTGAACGTTATTAGCCTACATATTTGAGTCTATGTGACAAAGGCTTATTCTCAAAACGTTTACATCGAATGACTCAAAATTGCAATGAGAGATTTAATATAATGATGTAGTATGGACAGTGTTGCGGAAAGAAACTTTTGGAGAACTGAAGACTATATGCTAACTGGGTGCATATATAATTGTTTTAATTTTTAATTCAGGATATCTTGGATTACTTCTTGTGTTTGAATACTTAAGAAATCAAAATCACTTAGTATCAGTTGAACAAAAAATGGTTAAAAATTATTTGATATTGACAGTGAATGAATAAAGAACTCGAAACGATATTCCGTACTCGTTTCGACAATAGGCAAGAAAAAATTAAAAGCCGAAGGGAAATCAAAATCACTTATATGAATATGAAGCTAAGGAGGCCTTGGTGTACAAATGTGGTGAATTTTAAGTCTGTAATCACAGAATAACAGTTTTCCTGCTAAAGGGAAATCTTAAACGCATTTTCTGAAAAACTCATCTGTTTTATTGTTTTACATGCATGAAATTTACCTATTCAAAACGTTTTACAGATATTTCTATGCAATTTCGCTACAATTTTCTTTATATAATTGACTAGATCTTTAAGCTAAAAGGAAAGCTCTCTGTATTAATTTGATTTTGTAATTTAAAGGCATTTTTATGTAAAATAATAGTTTTTTTTTTTTTTTTTTTTTTTTTTTTTGACTGTCTATTTCGTGTAATTTAACATATTTCAATAAATTTTCGAACTATTATAAAACGTTTAGCTGATAACATAAGTGAGTGTTACAATAGTGTACTGTATCAAGGGAATCAAAGTCCGCCGGCAACCGAAGGTTGCTGAACACTGGTAGCTCGGTCCCCCAGGGGGTTCGAATCGCGGCGAACGGACTGGCTGCATGGTGGTTTTCGTGGTTTTCCTCATTTGTAACGTGTATGCGGATCAGTTAACCTTAGAGGGTCCTCCACGAAGTCCATCCCGTCCATTAGGAAAATAGCCCTTGTGTGCTTTGCCATAATTAAATAAACCAACCAAGAAAATCAAAATATATGCATTTGGAAAAAATATTGAATATTTAACATAAGCATTAAATTTGCCAAAACATTTACATATAAATGTCTGTTTTTTCAAATATTTGTGAACAGAACTGACATTGCAAAGATTGGCAGAGCAGTGGCTGCTTAGGGCATTACATAAAAAGCAGTTAAGCTATTAAAGACCTACAATTCTTCTCCCAGCAATAGGAGAAATATTAAAATGCGGCATTACAGAGAAATTGATATATCAAATATAAGGAATTACTGACTCATGGAAATAATCTGGGCTCGGACCCAACAGAGATTACTTAGGTTATGGCAAAACATCGAAGGCTATTTGCCTTCTTGGAGGATTTTCTAAGGAAAACTGGCTCATATCTGCGTTAATATACGGAAGAAACCGCGACAATTATCAGATAGCCAGCCTGCTTGCCGGGATTTGAAGCCAGATCGAACTACAAGTTCATTTTACCTCTTTGCCGCTTATGGGCGCAGAAGCTGTACAACCAAATCGACAAATAATTTTATTTTGACAAAAAAAAAGATTTCGCCCATCTAAAATAAATAATCATGATTTTGATATTCTGTACTTTGATTTGAAAAGAGCAATTGATTGTTTATGGTGTCCGATGATATTCAGAGCTTTCAGAAAATACAATGCCGAAGAAATATTTATGTGTATCTAATTACTTTAAGAATATGAAGTATGTTATTATACATTTCAATGTAAAATAACATACTTCATATTTTTAAATATTTCACTTTAAGTAAAGAATTAAAAAAATGTCTGGCAAGAGAATGTCCACGTGGTTCAGGCGTGAATATTGATCTGTGGGCGATTCTTTGGTGGAAGGACACGGAGCCATTTTCAGAGGACGCTACGTTTGTAGACAAAAAACGTACGCACCGTAACAGTTCTAGCAATTAAGTGTACAAAAATTCTGAACATCTTTTGCGACCCATTTTCCCTTATAAAGCAGATATCCCTAGAGTATTTTCTATAATCAAATAAACTAAACATAAACATTTTTAAAAATCATTGTGCTATCATCAGAATTATTTTTTAGAGGCATTTTCGCACAAATCGAAAAGCAGGAACCTTGCTGCACTCATTCATGAGGAACAGTAGTTTGTATAATTTAGTGGCAATTCCGCATAAAAGTACCTCTCTTTGATTATCTTTCGATAAAATAGGAACAGTTGTTTTAATTATAATATAATTAATTTATTTTACAAAATTTTAAATTACTGGAATCCACAAATATCAATTTTAATAAACTGTTTATATTGTCTGTATTAACATGTATTTATGTGAAGAATTATATATATCTTAAATCTCTTTTTCAAACATTTTTAATTTACCTTTACACTTCATCTAAGTTTCAGACTGATGTGTTTGAAAATTATGAATGGATTTTCTTCGTCGTTGAAACAAATATATTTTGAAATCATGATTTCCCAAGCGCCTGATTTTCATTGAGGCAAACAAGGCATGTGCCACAGGCTTGCGCTTTTAAAAGAGCTTTCAAATCCTCATATAATATGTAAATTGTGTAAAATATTATGCATTTTTTTTTCAATCGTGAGTTTTAAAAGCATAAAATTAGAAGAAGGAATGAAATGTTTAACTTCGAATTTTAGTTTTTATGATTTCTTTAAAAATCGGTCTTTAAAATTACAGAGAAAAACTCCATTTTTTAAATTTAAAATTATAAATTATTACATTATGATTTATAGTTATAGAAACCACATAAATTTTTTAAATAATTCCAGCATTAATTAAGGTGCCAGAACATATAAATATCACAAAATAACCCATCAATTAAAATGATTTGAAAGAAACTGATTTTTTTGTTTTAATTCTACACTTCATGTCTATACTTGATTAACTGAATAGATAAAGACCTTGATTACATTAATTTGATTCTATAATTGAATTAATATTTTATAGGATATACTTTTTCCTTCTAGTGTTTTTTTTTTTTTTTTTTTAAAGTAAAAAAACAGGAAGTTCAATTTCAATTTTGAGATTAATTCTAGAGTTTTTACGCACTTTTTAATAGCATCGTTGCCATTAAGTTATTTCCAATTTTCTTGTCCACTTGAATTATTATTTTTACTACTCCTTTTTGCTCTTTCATTACCAGAAAAATTCAAATCTCCACAGTTGATTTGATTAGCCTTTATATTTTGAATATTTGAATGATTTATTGAACTGTCTGAAAGCTGGATAAGGTATTTGAATAAGCTTGTTCAGTCTGTGATTCTACCCTTCTACAATATTGTTTGTTATATTTCTACAGGAACACTTTTTTTATTCATCCATTAACTGATAAAGTTGTCAAAGAATTCTGTTAATTGAGATGCCTTTAAGCAATTTTCTTCTATTGTTAAATGAATAGCTTTCAACAATAAATTGCTGAGGAAGATGCGTTAATGTTGAAAGCATTCTGATACTCAGCGGATTCCTTCATTTTTCTGATACAGATTTACTGTACGGGTGTCTTCTTCTCTAGTTCATTTTGACTAGAGTAGGAATGAATGTTACAAAAAGAGGGAGGGAAAAGTCACGTGAATAATGATACTAGGCTGGTTGGCTGTGTGTAAGTGTCACTTGCTCATGATTGGTTACACCTGTTAGAAAATTTCATGTAGCCATAAATCAGGGTTCGTACGGTCCTTAAGAGTCCTTAAATTTTTTGGAATTGATTTTTGGTCCTTAAAAGTCCTTAATTTTGGCTAAAATCAGCAGAAAGTCCTTAATTTTAATCATCTGAAATTTCTGTCTCTATTTATGACTGCCATTTTGAGTGTGAATTAGCATTTTGGAGGAATATTTTTGGCGATTCACTGACATATATGGTTATCTTTTGAATGGGTTCATGGGTTATAATTTGTTTCTATTTCTAATAAAAATGATGGGATACACGAGTTTCTAAGCAAGAAGTGAAACATAAGCATTTCGAAATTCCTTTTTTCTAATAAAGAACACTTTAACTTTTCGCTTTTGGGGATGTGAATTCTTTTATTAAGCAGCTCTAAATTTGGCGACTTGTCAACATTTTGGCGATTTTAGGATCAGTTTCTATAGAAAATTTTTAATTCCGAGATCTGACAACTTTTCGACCAGTTTTTTTAAAGCATCATAACATTGATAAATTTCATTAAAATAATGGTAATATATTGAAATTATATATAAAGTCATATTATAAAGTTTCATTTTGGCAACTTATACAATATTATGAATCTGATAAATAAGGCATATTGCTATGAAGCATAATTTACAAAACAGCTCTTAGCAAGAACAAAATTACCTATGCAATTAATTAAAACTGTCTTCTTTTTAATTTTTCCATAGTAAGCATTTTTCCCATGCAATTGTCTCGGAATATTCAAAATTCTCAGAATATGCATCAGTTTTCTCTATAAAATTAATTTTACACTTTTTCCCTCCTTTTTTTTCAAAATATTTCTGACTTTTTGCTGTTACAGAATTGGTAGGGATAATTTTTCTTTAGTATTTTAGACATTGCAGCTTGGAAAGTTTAGAAGGGTTTGAAGTCAAGATTTATAGACTCACGATCCTAGAAGATTTGAGAAATATGTGACAAAATGAAAAATGTCTCCATGATATCGATACGTAATGGATGTATTTTACAGAAAGTTTGGGATGAATTTCTTACCTTTTGGAGAACGTCTGGAAGAACAATGAAAACATAATATTTAAATGTTTTACTCCTGATACTAAAATCTTTTTCTTAACATGTTTATCTTCCCTTTATTTTCTCTACCTTTCACTAGACACAAGCATCAAAAATATCAAAAATGCTTCTAATCTTATCACTGGGCAGGCATTATAGAAAGGGATTTTTTTATTAATAAAGAAATTGAAAACTTACAATTTAAAAGATTCATCTAATATGCCTTAATGCATCATACACAGAGCTGGCACTAGGCATTTTCCCACCTGATACAATCTCTGTGGATCCTAAATTCTAAACGTTTTGCTATTTATAGATTTTGTTGTTCGGTGTGTCACTGAATTCTAAAAATTCTGCCACACCAGCTTTGTAACCGGGCTTTACCATATATATTTCATATTTCTTCTGAATGTTCATATTACTAAAGAAATAGAATTAGCCACTTTTTCTATACATTCTAAATGCAACTAGTGTTTTTTAGAATAACAGAAATAATTAGATCCAAAAATTCTAAAATGAAACGGAACTGTGTTGAAGAAAGAAACTGAATACATAAAGAAAATTACTCCTCAAAGATATGTGCAGTTATTATTATGTAACTTACCCAATTGTTTATAATTTCAGCCTTTCAGTTTATGATTCAGTCGGGGGTTTGGGACTATTTAACTTTTACCAGACCAAGTAAACCCTCATAGGTACCTTGTGGAGAGGTTGACAAGTTAGGAGATAAGCACGCAGAAACTAGCATTGAGACAACTCTCTAATTGTTAGAAAAGATGATTAAAGAGAAGGAAATCAATATAAACTAGCCAAAATGTTTGGAAAGGCTTCAAATTAAAATGAAGGATTTTAATTTCAAATTAAAATGAAGGATTTTAATTTCAAATTAAATGAAGGATTTTAATTTGAATTTTTTAACAAATATTGTTAAAACATAAAATTTAATAGTGGCCATGTAAATCCATAATGACTAAGGTTATCTAATTACCTAATTTAATTATTTATAACTAACTGCTGACCCTTAAAAGTTATCTCTACATATTAAAGCGAGTTATTGCCTTTCATTAACACTTACTGTGGTCACAAGATAAAACACAAAAATTTTTAAATTCAAGTAAAACTTATTCTTTGCATCTAGTGAATACAAAACAACTTATCATCTGCGGTACTTTAATCGCTTATTGGAACATTAAAGTATATTAACTGGGCTACAATCCCTTGGAACTCTACACAAAGCTATGACACTATCTGCATCAAACAAAGCCTGACTAAGTTTCAACACTTGCCAACTGTGTCTACATCAGACCTTTCAGGTTTGTTCTAATGAGCATGTGTCTCTCTAAGACAAGCAACAGCGGTGACAACATTCAGTCATTTGTTATGAATCATGCTGATTATGATCTTACTTCTCATTTTAACCTATACGTTTGACGTAAAATCTACTCCTAACTTTAAACTGTCTACTGAAGTATATTGCTCATTCTTACATTACGTTTAATTTTTAGTGTGTTTCTTATTCATATTTTAAAACAACAATGTAATTAACTTTACTCTGTAACACACATATTTCTTTTCTTATTGTCTGAATCATCATCTTTTAAATATTATGTAAAAACTTCGGAGAATTATTATTTTGATATTTGCATATATTGTATAAAAAGTTCCTATAATATCTAGCACAGTATGTGTTTCTAAGAAATTAATGTAAATAATCCTAAACGTATAGTAACTATAAACGTATAGTTTATGGAGCAGAATTTTTAAGTGTATGATACACTGTTCACTTGTAGCAACGCAGGATTCCAATGTACTATTTCCTTCAAAGGCCTTGTATGTCCATGTATTTCAGCAATATATGTTTAATATGAACCCCTTTCTCTCTGGAAACTTAAATTCAATCATTTACGTAATTTTTTACAGCGTCGAAAATTTTGAGAGGAAAAAAAACACAGAGAGAACTTTTATTAAGAATTATTATTAAAATATCATGTATTTTTGAACAGTCATTTAATTTTGAAAAAGTACGTTTTAAAATCGAATTAAAACAATAAAAATAATAAAGGAATTTCAGTCTATAATAAAACGTTAACCCTCCTGGTAGTTGGCCGCAGTACACAACTTGTAGATTTCCTCCTGCAGAGGGCACATGACAGCTTAAGAATAATAGTAAGCCTGTTGTCCACGTGGGGGTGCAGAGAGAAAGCATCTTTCTGAGTACAAGCGTTCTTACTTACTGGGCTGCGAGTAGATCAGTAAATTTATCGTCATATTCCCCGAAGATATGAAGTCAAAAGGCCTTCATAGATCGGTACTTAAAGAATTTATCTGATAATATGGTCAATAAAAGTCTGAATTTCTTTATCACGGACTATTTTTGACGTATTTAGATTCCTAGCAATTTCTATCATGAATTAAAATGCAATTATTCAAATGAAATTTGAATTATTTTGTGTAGTCTGCGATTATATTATAGTTAATATTAGTATTCACTAATTCTCGAATATGGGGCTAATGGCTTCAAAATAGGGGTATTTCGCGTCAGGTTAGTTAGTTAAGCGTCAGGTTAGCCTCTGCATAATCAGAGAAACAAAAGGAATAAAAGTAACGTAATCCCCTTTGGACGTAATTTAAAATCTGAAACCTTTCAGATTTAACATTACGTCCAAAGGGGCGTTTTTTCTAACGTTTTGTGTGTTACTTTTATTTATTAAATATCATGTTCTTTGCACTTAAACGATAAAATTCAGTTCAACAGCAGTGTCGCAAAATGATTTTTAAATGAGCATATCTTTAGCATTTCCGATACACCGTTTCGCGCGCTGGAAGTAAAAAGGTTTTTTTTCTTTTTCCCGTAGACTGTTGCCATTGCTCGTTTTTAAATCGTTGAGTTTGTCAATCAAAAATTCGTTAAAGTGTTACAAAATATTAAATCTATAATAAAACAAATTCCAAATTAGAGCTTTCAAATGCCTATATTCGGTGGAGGATTAAGTTATTCAAAATGTGATGGCTCTAGGTACTGTTGTTTTATCACATTGCGAGAAACATACATACATTGATGCAGATTCGCCATTATTTAATTTCTTTAAGTGTAACACAGGGCGATAATATTGATGGCAAGAATTTGAAAAATGAAACTGACATTTAAAGTTTTTGACGCAAAATGCGAAAACGAAAATAATAGCCCTTCTGGGCTACCGCCCTCTGAGCTAAAAAAAGCATAAATTGCATACACGCACTGAGCGAATGCGCCCATCAATGTTCCATTATTTCTTCTCAAATTCTTTTCGATTTTTCTATATTTCTTCAAAATTAGTGCAATATTTAAATCGTTGTTTTCTTGGAAATCATTCCTGGTGTCATTAAAAAGGTCTACGGGTCTTTACCTATCTCGTTGTAATTGCTATAGTGGTCGGAATCTTGTAATCTCTTAAGATAAAAGGAAGGTTTGCCGTGACTCGTTAAAAATTTGGTTGAAGTCAAGGTTTTCTTTTTTGTTTTGATATGTTTCATGTAACCCTTGTTCCTTTCCAAGGCGCAAGGCGGTCCATTTTTCCATCCATATTAAAAAAAAAAAAAATTCTAGAATCACAGCCTTTCTCCTCGACTCCTGTAACTTAACAGACTCTATTTCGTTTTGAACTGTTGCGTTTTTAGCCAGCGCGTAGACCCTCTCATTTCCCAAAAAACCCGGTGAGCCTGCACCCAATTCAAGATAATATGTTATTATGTTTCTGCGAGCGTGTATCTTGTTCGTGTATGCAAACTCATTTTTGAGTTACATTTATGTGTTAGTTGAATTTTTGATGTTGGAAAATGTTTTCTTACCTTTGAAAGACTTTATGATGATATACACTGGCTATCATTAGAAGGAAAAATCACAAAAATGACGATTACTCAAGAAGGTACATGTAAAACTTAATGAAACTGAACCGCAGCACTTAGTAAGGTATAAAATTACATGAAAAGAAATTACTAGACAATTATGGTGTTATAAAAATTAGCTCATGTATAAAATGAACAAATCCAATGTACCAATTTGGTATAGGAAAATCACCTTCAATATGACGTTTGCTCTCCCCTAGAAGCAATACAGCGATGTACGATGCTGTCAATTATACGATCGATCAGTTTCTTAGGAAGCAAGAGCCATTGCTATTGCAAAGCACATTCAAGCGTGGTAAGGGTCTGAAGAGGAGGATTAAAAGCAGCTTACGTCTTCATAAAGCATCCCAAAAATGCTCGATAGGTTTCAGGTCCGGTGGTCGAGCTGGCCACTTCATGCGCTGAATTGTTTGTTTGCTGAAGGTAACCATCCACGATACGAGCCCTGTGAAATCTAGTGTCATTGTCCTATAGCAGAAAATCATCACCTATTTCCTCGGCGTAAAAGCGCATATAGGCATCAAGAATGTCATTTCTACAGTCCTGAGCATTCACGGTTTCACGTGAAAAGACATGAAGGTGTCTGTGCGTCCACCCAAAGAGATACTACCTCAAACACAGACACTGCCTCCTCCGTATGCATCTCTTTCACGAATGTTTGATAACTGGTTCCAGGTCCTCTCCAAATCACATAACGCCTATTTTCGCCTTGGAGGCTAAATCTAGACTCATCTATAAAGAGAGAAACCCTCCACTGATCAGCCGTCCAGAGGATATGTTGACTTTCCCTTCTATGACGTTAAGTGAGCGGTACGCAAATGGCTGGTAGCCTCGCGTACAAACTTCCTTCGTAAAGCTTTCTACGTACAGTTGACGTTGACAGCAACTTTCTAGTAGCTGCTGCAAGGGAGGATCTGAGGTGAGTCGGAAATGCGATTCCATTCCTTCGTGCGCATAACACCAAATATCGGTCATCGGCGCTCGTCGTAGCGGTTGGCCGTCCTCGGCTGAACCTCTTGGATGCCGAATCTATAGTTAGAAATTGTTGCCAATGTCTATGAACCACAGAAAGACTCACATTTATCCATTTGGCTACTTCTGTCTTTGTTCTGCCTGTAGTCACCCAATAGCTCTCCATCGCAGATCTTCGGTCAAATGATGGCTGGAGGTCATTGTTACGAATTGGCTACCCCAGATTTATTATCTGGGTATCACAGCGAAATTTACAGGCTTTCTCTCAAACATGCAATTTTATGCTCCTTGTAGATAATGCATTCCGATTGCACCGCCACTAATTTGTATACTGCAGTTGTACACATAATATTTTGTCAACTCTTATTTGGCAATGTATTAAAATCTTATACGGATTGGCTTTTTTTTCCGACGAGTTATCATTATTTTTACAATTTTTCATTAATTTTTGGTAACCAGTATACACTGAAGTGACAAAAGTCATGGGATAGCAATATGCAAATATACAGATGACAGTAGTATCGCGTAGAAAATGTATAAATGCAAAGTGCTTTGGCAGGGCTTTCATTTGTGTTCAAGTTATTCATGTGAAGAGGCTTTGACGTGATTATGGCCGCACGACGAGAATTAACAGACTTTGAACGCGGAATGGTAGTTGAAGCTAGACGTATGGGTCATTCCATTTCGGATATCGTTAGGGAATTCAACATTCCGAGATCCACAGTGTCAAGAGTGTGCCGAGAGTATCTAATTTCAGGCATAACATCCCACCATGGACAGCGCAGTGGCCGATCACCTGCACTTAACGACCGACACTAGCGAAGTCTGCGTAGAGTTGTCAGTGTTCACAGACAAGCAACACTGCGTCAAATAACCGCAGAAATCAATGTGGGACGTACGAGGGACGTGTCCGATAGGACAGTGCGGCGAAATTTGTCTTCCTTGGGCTATGCTAGCAGAAGACCGACTCGAGTGCCTTTACTGACAGCACGACATCGCCTGCAGTAACTCTCGTGTGCTCGTGAGCATATTGGTTGGTCCCTAAACGAATGGAAAACCGTGGCTTGGTCAGATGAGTCACGATTTCAGTTGGTAAGAGCTGATGGTAGGGTTCGAGTGTGGCGCAGACCCCACAAAGCCATGGACCCAAGTTGTCAACAAGGCACTGTTCAAGCTGGTGGTGGTTCCATAATGGTCTGGGCTGTTTTTACATGGCATGTACTCGGTCCTCTGGTGCAACTGAACCGATCATTGACTGGAAATGGATACCTTCAGATACTTGGAGATCACTTACAGCCATTCATGGACTTACGTACTCAAACAACGATGGGATTTTTATGGATGTCAATGCGCCATGTCACCGGGCCACAATTGTTCGCGATTGGTTAGAATAACATTCTGCACAATTCCAGCGAATGATCTAGCCACCTAGAACGCCCGACATGAATCCCATCGAACATTTATGGGACATCGTCGAGAGGTCAGTTCGTGCCCCAAACCCTGCACCGTCAACACTTTTTCAATTATGGACGTCTATAGAGGCAGCATGGCTCAATATTCCTGCAGGGGACTTCCAACGACTTGTTGAGTCCATGCCACGTCGAGTTGCTGCACTTCGCCGGGCAAAAGGAGGACCGACAAAATATTAGGAGGTATCCCATGACTTTTGTCACTTCAGTGTAGATATCACATTAACATTAGCAATATTTTATTATGAACGCTGTTCTGAAATTTCATAATTATTTATTTATTTTTAATGCCATTTATAATAGCTTCAGCTCTGCCTCCTTTCGTTAAAAATTAACCCAAGGAGTTCAAATATAATAGGTAGTTTGTAACTCCTTTTTTATTTATAATATTGATTTTAGTGTAAAGTTTAGTTTGGTACTTCGAAAAGCTGGGAAAATATCCTGTTTCGATATAAATAAATTGATTGGGTGATTTACAGAGATAATGTAGTTTAATTTTTTTTAAAAAAAGATTAACTTACTGATTGGTACTTGAATATTCTCAGCAAAAGGAATAATGTCACTCTTGTCTTCCCATTCCTAGTCAAAATGTACGAAAATTCTCTTAATTTTTATGAATGAATATAAATTAGTGTGTAACAAACATTAAAGTAGGATATTCACGGTATGAGTACCAAAATATTGTCAGATGGTTTATTTAGTAACTCTAGTAATAAAATTCCTATTAACTTTTATCCTTATTGGCAGCTTACATTTCATAAAAAAAAATTACAGATATAAACATTTATTTTATTTTCACGTATTTTATGCATTTTAAGCGCATAAACTTTTCACACATCAGCTTAAAATTAATAAAAAATATATGTGCATTGTCATCAAATTACCTACCTTTATATTCAAATGTGTAGCTGGAGTAATAAGCACGTGCTTAGGGTATCAAGGACAGGAGTATCAGAAAAAGATAGTTAGGGAATCAAGGAAAGAACACACCACAAGAAGTTCCCTTGTCGATTTTTGCTTAAAACGTATAGTGCAGCTAAATAAGACCGGTAATGAAGGAATGGGGAAAAAACTGTAGTAAATGTGTGTAACTGCACCAAAATCTTTTAAAAGTTTAGGTGTTTTAAAAGTCTTAATAAACCCCTGGTGTATATGTTGTACTGACTGCATTTTATTCATTTATTTATTCCCCCCTCCAAATATAAGTATTTCATAAGCAAAACGGTTTCTTTACGTATTAGGGCCAATTAGCCATCTATTTTAAAAGGAAAGAGAAGGAAAACAAACTGACAAGGTCTAACACTTCCTACTTGATATTAAGAAGTAAATTTTAAATGTCCATATTTTATTGATATTATTGAGACACATTTAAAAATGGTGAACCTGCGGGCCATATATGTTTCAACATACAAGAAAAAGTTAAACGTTTGTAACTCGATCGAACTGCCTGTAATATTGATCAACCCGATAATTTACCTTATTAAAAATTTTAATAACGAATTTTGATAGAAGGTCACAGTTCGGCAAAAAAAAAATCTTTCTGAAGTGGTGTTGTTAATGAGAAAGTATCGACCTGATAATATTATATATATATATATATATTAATTAATGACATTTTGTTATATTATTGTTATAACTATTGTATTAATTGATAACATTTTGTCTAAATTTAACTCTTTTTAAACAGATGGAAATCTCACAAAATCTTTTACAGTTAAAACGTATATACAGTGTTCTTAATAAATAAAAATATATTTGCATGAATTTTCATTTTTCATTAATCTAGGAATAAATTTGATACAATAAACTCACCTTGTCATCAGGCTCCAGATTTAATGTTGTAACAGAAATGACATCGTGATTATCTGCAAATAAGAACAAGAACATTTATAGTTTAAGTTGTGCTTAATAGATCAATTAATCGATTTACGGCAAATATTTTATTATCGATCTTTAAAATTTCGGTATGTCTTCCTGACATCATTTAAATGATTTTACGTGTGACCGTATCATTGAAATGATCAAAGAAGGGCGAAAATAACAAATGCCGCCAAGGAGTTCAACATCGTCCACAGAGTTATTTTACTGTTCTGTAATATTTAAAACAAATGGAATGGGTAACCAACGTTACAGGAAAGGTTGTGTTACAAGTAAGACGCTGCAAGAGTCAAATACATTGCATAAAAAAATCGGGCATAAAGAAGGGGGCACCACAGCGCAGCAGTTGCGGAAGGTGTTCCCTGGTGTCGCAGGACAACGCATTTCCCAAAAAACTGTAGCCAGACATTTGGGAGAAAGAGGACTATACACTCGCAGACCTGTTGTGTGTCCCATCGTCCAAATAGCGCCATACTGCCCCTTTGCAATGGTGTCGCGACCATCGCAGTTGGATTGACCAAGACTCGACTTACATACTATTTTCAGAAAAGAGTTAGGCATCGGATTGTGCACGCTAATTGATTTGTCATAATAGTAGTATCGTTTATCGTCCAGAAAGTATGCAGGAAAGGGACTGATTTGCAATATTATAGTACGGCCCGGGATCATGATTAATGCCCGCATGCCCCTACATGTAGTTACAGTTGGGACGGAAAAGAGTTTACAGTTGTTACAGTTGCTACGTGTAGTTACAGTTGGAAAAGAGTGGGATCATAAAGTGCTGAATAATATTGTACAAAATATGCGTGCCATGTGGAAAGTTGCATCACAATCCACAGCAGACATATTCCGTACTAACACCTTTCTCAAAGGTTTCTGCCGTCGTTCATATACATCTTTTCATTCTTCCATACATAACATCAAAATAACACTTTTCTACTTTTGAATGTTTCAAAATTTTCTGTATTTTCCTGGATGTCCTTTTATTCTAATATTTTAACTATTTTATTATGCTTCTAACTCCACTTAATATTATACTGCCTTACAATTTGCGATCCATCTTAGCAATTGTCTAGCAGTGTAATTTGAGATGTACTGCTATAGAGTACAGGCCTGTATTAAACCATGATTTTCGATTTTACGCTTCATATTAAAATATTTTAAATGAAACGATAAAAACCTTGAATAGCAAGTAGCCCAAACGGATGTATTCTTTCTTATTTTAATCCTTGTTCTACATATAATATTACAGTGATATGTGTGTGGAGGGGGACGACAAGCCGAGGCTTGGCTTTACCTTAGGGATCGATTTGTACTTTTGCTGCCCCTTTTGGGTTCAACAATCACCGGGTCCTAGAACTGTCATATGTAGTACAATCTCTATTAATATGCAAAGAGCTTAAGATGATATTGATAGTCTTCTTATAACTGAAAATCATTAAAGCTATTTTATAGAGAGATGAATCAAGAAATACGTTAACTGCAGCATCTCGTTTATCATTGAAGCACTGGCTATTTTGATATTTAATATCCATGTCATGTTTGTTGAAATACTAAATATGCATATATTTAGCTTTAATTAGAGAAAAACAAATACTTTTTACCTGAGAGTTCTTTTGTGCTGGCTGAGATTCCATAATAATATCCTGTTGGAAGGTAGACTCCTAAAGCTCTAAAGCATGGTTTCCATTGCGCCCGTCCTTCTGTATCCAAGAAGACCTAAACGAAACATTTAAGTAAGAACCTACGACCCTTGGTTTTTGCGTTTTTATTTAGAAATGCCGCAGTTTGGATTATTTGTGTAATACTGTATTTTTTCAAACGTATATGAATTTCAATATGGTATAGTTTTTATAGACTTATACCATGTTCATTTATAGTAAGTTTCAAATTATGCGTCGATTTATTAAAAACTTATCTATCTTAAAAACTATTCTATGCGTCGATTTATTAAAAAAGGCAATCCGTATTCACTTTACTTTTACTTAAAAATCGATTATTGCATGCAATTTTATGTGTTGTATATTTTATGTGCAGATGAGAAAGATGGAGTATCTTACTTCCTTAGCATTTGAAATCAAGAGAATACTATCAAAATTACGTTTAACACACTTATACAAAAATTTCTATTTTCGGACAAGAATAAGTTCCTTTGTTTATCGATACCATTTTTTAAAAAGAATTTAAACTGTTTTTAAAACATCTGGAGAAGCAGGTTCTAAATCAAGCATACTAAAATGCAGACTTCATTTTTTTTTTTTTTTTATGCAGGAGATATTACTGTAATTTCTGAACAAATTTAGAGTAAAATTTATTTATTTTATTAAAAGGAATTTTATAACTATATACCAGGTAGAAATGTTATTTATTTTATTAATAATGAGCAGTTTTTCTGTTGATAATTTTTGCTTCCATTATTCTGCCGTTTATGTTATTATTAAGTAACATAGATTAAGGTATGTCTTCAGAAACCAATCTGCTTATCAGAATTCAAAATCCTCATATTTGTTCAACAGTTTCACAAAAATATGAAAAAGGGTTACAAGCATCGTCATTTTTTAATTTTAGTTAAGCAGTTCCTTTCTGTATGTATGCAATATTTTTTCCTCCTATTTTTAGTCCTTTTATTGAAAATTTTTATTAGCATTTAATAATCAGTAAGAAAAGTATGTAAGGTATTTCTCCCGCCTTCTTAGCGTGCCTTCATGATGTAGTGGTCTGCATGCTGGGCGCGTATTCTAGAGGCCCGTGGTTCGATTCCCGGAGAAGGCTTTGCTCATTTTTTACTTCTCCTGCTTCCGAAATAACCTAATAGTCTCTACAAGTATTTATTTAAATTTATTTTAAAGAAAGTGCTATTAAATTGTGACAATTACGTTAATTTCCTAACAGTTAAATTTCATTTTTATATTTTCCTACTCTTTTCTTGGTTATCGTCGCGATAGCTCTTCCACTTGGAAAACTTTATGCAAATCTCATTTACTCTAGAACAGTGGTGACAAACTGACTGCCCGCGGGCCGCATGCGGTTCGCAAGCATTTTTATGCGGTCCGCGAAAACATTTCAATTATATGTTTGTTGAAAGTACTGTGTTACAAAGACTTCGAGATTTTAGTTATTTTCAATTCTAGTTTACATTATTTTAATTAAACGAACTTCAGTAATGCACCAGAAAAATCTATAAATGGAACTAATTAATTTACAGTGTTTTATACAAAAACCTGAAGATTTTATTAACTTTCATTCGTATTTATCAAAAAAATAAATAAGCTCAGCTACGAATATTTGCATTAAGAATAATCACTTTGTTTGGAAATATATTTATATCTGAAGACCTTTTTTTTCACAGTTAAAAATTAATAAGTAAAGAATACGATTGATCGATACCGTGCTTAGTAATTTCTCTGCAAGGCTACAAAAAAATGCCATCAACAAAATTGTATTGCAGATACCAAAATTAAGATTTCAGATAGGTAATAAATTTAAATTTGAATTTTTGCCTTTTGAGATATTATTATTATTATTTATGTATGTTTTGAAAAATATTTAGTAAGCGAAAGTTAAAATTTACGACTCGTCAGCTGTTTTTCAAGATCGTATATTTGGCCCGCATGCAGTGTGAGTTTCAGACCATTGCTCTAGAGTAAGTTTAATTACTATAGACTTTTAATTAGCGACGTAAACATAGTAAGTTCTTGCTAAGTGCTCGTCGTTTCGGTAAGTTAGTCCTGCATTTGTTCACTAGCCTTGGTTTGAGAGCCTTTAAGCAGTCAGTGAAAGATGAACTTAAAATCGCTGTACTTATTAAAATTCAAAACAAATGGTCAAAGAGTGACATTATTGCAGTTTTTAATAGAACTTAATTCTGATGTTTTACTGCCTGTAAGTTTGACAATACATATATTTTGTAAGCTAAATAACTGAAAAATATTTTTTGTATGCAAGATTCACGCAGGTACAACTTTTGTTGGGCGAAATAGTATTTTGACCATTTCGTTTTTAAAAATTAGAATATTTGAAGTGTTAATCAGACGTACTAACATATTAAAGCACATAAATATACTAACTGTGAGTATGTTAGACATATACGATACAGCAATTTTTGTGGGATTTTCCAGATTTCGAAGTGGAACGTGACAACCACCAATTTGGCCTTGTGTTCCATCTTCATCATGCTTGTATGATATCGAACCGTTATTCACCACTGCAGAAATGTAAGGATGTCGATGCTGAAATTAAAAATATATAATTGCATTATAGCATTGTCTCAATAAAATGATTATTGTATTATGTCGTGGAAACATTTTAAGTAAAATTGTTGCATACACAGGAGAAAGCAAATTAGACATCTGTAGCCGTTATAATTAGTGTAATTACTTCACAGAGCATATGCTTAAGGTTATCAGAATTTGATTTAAACGATTCTACATTATATAAAATAACATATGTTCGCTTTCGTTCTGAACGAGCATTTGAATTTGAAATATCTGCGCTAGTAAGATCATTAATTAAGAAAGTCGAATTAAGTGAGTGGCAAAAGTTCTGTCGTAAGAACTTTGACTGTTGGATTAATTCGGAAATTCTATCTGTCAAATTAAGTGACTGGCAAAAGATATATTCGTCCTTGGCATCAAGACAGTTCCAAACACGCGTTGCAGTCGTCGAAAAACTACGACAACACGCTAAAACAATCAGCAACACAGCCTTCCAGCCATCAGGCTATAACGGTGAAGACAGCTTCACGGCAAAACACTAAATCCAGCTCTCAACTCGGTCGATCCCTCGCAGACCTCAACACTCTCACGATACACACGACGATGCACTGCTACTCCGCGTACAGGCAGGGTTTATGTAGCTTTTCGCACCAAATCTGGCAACCGTGCCTTTCCTTGCTATTTTCTAATAACCCTAAACCCGCTTTGCGGGGAAGCTGTTTCGCAGCTGGGCATTTCATAACATCAAGAAAACGGTGAAGTTTTCAAGCTTTATTCATGGCTTTACAACTGTTAGCCAAAACATAGTTTAGAGTGTATATAAATCAAACTCAATTGAAAATAATAATGGAGAAACTTATGAACGGAAAACAATTTCGAGAAATCCTGACCGGAGATCTCACATAAAACAAGCATTCCCCCAGCCAGTTAATAATGGACCGAGCTTTAACATATAAATATTTAGAGAAAAGTCGCAATACGGAAAAGAATTTTAATTTAATTTCATAAAAAAATTCATTTAGCTTGGGACAAAACTCGCAAAACAGAGCCTGCTGATCAGTGGAAGTTTGGCTTATCATCTGATAAGTCCAAATTTTTCCTCAACTAATAGAAATGATATAAGGCACAGAGTCAACAAAAGCATGCAAACTTGCGTACATTCGTAGTTCTAAAAGAGATTGGACTAAAATGTTGTCGGAAATTTTAACGGCTAACAAATTAGGCTCACTGTTTGACGTAGAATCTAGGTGGTATAAAGAAAATGCAGACAATCATAATGAAGACATTCCTTTTAGGCAATAGTTGCAGCATTCTCTCAAAGCAATATATATATTTTGCTGAAATTATAGAGGTAGAACCATTATGAGCTAATGTGACTAATATAGAGCATAACATAACTTTGTTACTGATCAAAAGGCTTGCCTTTCGATAATATATCGGACCGCCTTGAACAAAATGTAAAAACCAAGATGACGTATCTCAGATATAAATAAATTGGAAAGGATAAAGTGTTTTTTATAACGGTAAATATTGATCCTAGGTATTTAAATACCCTTGTGTATAAGTGAGCATGCATGTCTTTCCATCAAAGATCAATGCTGTGGTTTATGTATTATTAATGATTATGATGAAAATGTCTGGTGTCTGTAATTATAAATACGATTTTAAAGGCAAAAAAAATATTAAAGAGAAAGATTTTATTTTTCTCTAAGGTAAATTATTTACTCTGAAAGTTTACAAGTTTACTTGTATATTTATGTCAGTATACTAATTTCCTTTTGTAAACTTACTGATTACAGTTTAAGCGGTAGAGACTTGAATTCTCGAAGGGACGATAGAAACTACCAAAAATAAAGGCCGGAAAAATACCAAATTTCAAATATTCATTTAAGGTTAAATAATGTTTTTATTATGAATAGAAGAATTATTATTCGAATTTTGATATGTAGAACGTTTCAATAAGTTGAATTTAATATTGGCATGTAGAATTCAAAATTAATATTGTTTTTATCGCTAAGGCAAAATTTCCTATTAAATGATTTTTTCTTTTAATAATGGTTTATGGATGTTCAATAATGCACTAAAGGCATGAAAATCGTCATTTATAAACAAGTGGCACATATCTGAAGCTCAAAAAATACATTTTGTAAAAAGGGAAAAATGAAATAATTTGAAAAACGGGTTATTTATTATACTAAGATATTTGTTATACTAATATATTTGCTATTTTCTTATACCAGGAATTTGTAATTAAATTAAAATCAAGTTTTCTTTTTCTAAGCCCAATAACTACATTATCAATACAGTCATCACAGTTACTAGTTTATATTGCATGTAAACTTTGATATCACTTTCCCTTTAACGGAAATTTCTTGAAAAGTATATTATTTATTTAAAATTTCTTATAATTGTAAAAATTAGACTATAATATTTTGTTTATGACTACGATTAACACCAAAAGAACATTAACATAAATGTGCAGTGTTTCGGGTCACAGAATTTAGGAAGACATAATCAAGTACCATTATGTACGTATGTATGTAAACTGAAATCTGAAATGTTGAAATCGATCAATCATAGGAAGCTGCAAAATTGCAAAAGGTTTAATAGCATCTTTTCTCGTAAAATTTTAAAATAATTAATTTATTTTACATGCCATTCATATGAAGTATTTATTTTTTATAATAAAAAAAATTAAGCAAAGTGAAAGAATTCTGAAAATTTTTAAATTGTAAAAATCGATAAATTCATTTCCAGATATCAGCTTTGTAAATAATTTTTTTTGTCTTAATTTAGATTTTCTGATTAGAGCTATTATTAATTAAGTGTACAGTTAAACTTATAGTTTTATAAACTGAACAACAGTATTTCTGTTCGAATTGAAATACTGAAATGGATTTGTTAGCATTTTTTAAATCTTTATTGTTCATAATTCAATTTCACATAATGCAAATATAGTTGCGAATTTTCTTCACTGATGCTCTAACTGTAGACAGTTGTAATAAAAAGTTTTCCCACCTTTTTTTTTTTTTTTTTTTTTTTTTTTTTTTAAATTTTATTTATATTTTTTTAGTAAAAACTAGTTCAAGAAATATCAAATATCTATAAATGATCTTATATAATTTTAATCTGATTTTAATCCATTAAAAATATGCAAAATTATTTATAGATCTTTGACAGTCTCATCTATGATCCTGTAAGAGTAAAGCAAGAAAAATAATATTTTCAAATGTCGAAATCCCAAGTTTCATTTTACAAAACGAAACATAGCATTTGGTTTTATTTCCGCGTATGATGTTTTGATACGCTGTTGCATATTTTTTTTTTAATCTTCACATGATTATTATCAGATTCCAGTGCAAGTTTTGGCTCATCTGTGAAAATTGAGTTGGATCCGGTTTTGTCAGTTGGTTCCAGTTGGTGAGTTGGATTCTGCTCTCCGGTTCGCATGTTAACGACTCCAATTCAAACACGCTTCTTTGCCTTTGACGTATTAAACACAAATCATAGTAGCCTAGGCATGGTAGCTTTGAACACAAATCATGGTAGCCTAGGCATATAATCCTTTCATATGTAATCCTCGTCGTACAATATTGGCAAATATTGACCTTAACAATTTTATTAGTAATCATTACTGTCAGAGTTGGTATGATTGATCTTCGATTGCGCTTACCGAATAAAGCCGTATTCTTATCAGCAGTGGGTGTGAAAACCCTAGGACGACCGCAATGGAGTTTTCTGATCTGTTTTACTCGTTTGAATCTCTTTCTAAAGCCAGGAAATTTCAAAATGGTAAATTCAAAAGAAAAAAAAAGGGGGGATTGGCAGACTGTCATACTTCAAGCCAGCCTATGTATAGCACTTCAGCAAGAAGAATTATGTCGTCGTCTTCTTTGAATCCTAACTGCTCTTATCTTATTTAATAATAATAATAATAATATAGAATTATCTTTTAAAGTTTCCTTTATCGCCACTTAAAATCATTTACTCAAAGGCTTCATAGAAACATTATTTACAATGTATAGGTAATTTGCAAATCCGCGGAAAGTGAATTTTAATTCGTCACATCAAATAATCTCTCTTGCACACTCCTTCTACATCTGCAGTGAGTTTAACTGAATGAAACTGACGTATGGGTTTCGAAGCGAATATTGATATGTGATGATGCTTGTTTACAAAATGCTAAATTAAAAGCGATCTCATAGAATGTACCGTACATGTTCATTGACTTACAATCAAGGCTGGCGCTAAGCATTTTGCCTCCCGATGCAATCTTTGTCGGACCTCAATCCTGTTGCCCGGCACTTCTCTAAATTCTAAAAATTTTGCCGCCTTTAATTCTGCTGCCCAATGCCTTCTTGAAAGGAAAAAAAATTACCATCCATAAATTTTGATGTACGTTACTTATCTAAATTCTAAAAATATTGCCGCCTTATAATCTGCTGCCCAATGCCTTCTCGAAATGAAAATAAAAATTGCCATCCATAAATTTTGATGCACGTTACTTCTCTAAATTCTAAAAATATTGCCGCCCGGTGTGACCGCACCGGTTGCAAGGTTCTGGCGTCGACCCTGCTTACAGTAAATTATTTTTTGTATAAACCATCAACTGTGTCATATACATTCATCTAAATCAATTTAAAGCTTCTTAATGGTAAGAAAGATGGGAACAAGGGATCTTCCCGATCGTCAGGCTGTCAAGAGTTTACTCGAACCACTACACGGTTCAGGCCCTTTCCAATCATAGAAGGTTCCCCCAATATTTAGAAAAGGTTTCTACATTTACACGTCAAGTGCAGTTGTGGATCACCTGCCAGCACAGCAGATGCCGTCCATTACATCACTTCATGCCCACTCACCAAGTCGATTAGATCTCCAGCCAACACCGCCCTACTCCAAAGTAAAGGTCTCAGAGGTTACCTAACGGATTTCTATGGTCTACAGGAAGTAAGACAGATTGTCAGCTTCGTCAATGACAACAAGACCATCATACAAGTCATACCAGGTTAAAAACTGAAGATATGCAAAAGGCAGCATGCCTTATATAAATATGTAATTAACTCACTTTTTCATATATATATTCAAATTCCTATTCCAACTTGTTTTCACTAATATAACTATTCAATGTAAGTTGGAAAAACCAACATCAAATTGTATTTATAAATGTAATTTGTTTGTAATTAATTAATAACGAATAATGACCTGTAGTGCCCAATGAGAGGCGAGGCAGGCTAAGAATAAATATTATTATTATTATTAAAGCTTCTTAAAAATATATGTTAAACTATTTTGTCTTTTCGTACTATTTAAATCAATGAAAGAACATGTAAATAAATTAACAAAAAAATAATCTTTGTTGCTGTAAACGAAAAACAAACGATCCAGGTAACTGGAATTCTATTGTGTAAATCAGGATTCCCAACCTTTCTCTTGCATCGACCTCTTTTAAGTTCCATTTTTTTAAAGAAGTTCCCATGAGTTCCATTTTTAAAAGAATGGTTTTCTTCGCCGAGGCCTTACATTTTTCACAATAATTATAATGCAGATAATTGCTCATAAATGACTTAAAGATAAAAATTAGACTAAGAATATGAATGAAAATTTTGAAAAAAAATAGTTTATTCGATTTGTGTTTAATTATTTTTGGATTATTATTATTTTTAAATTTACAAATATAAACAAGCTTTAGGATACAAAATCAGGGTTTAAACAAAAGTTCGATTTAATTAATGTGATGTTTGCGCTTATGTCTTGATGTATTTTTTAAAAATATTTGGCATAAAATTTCGGAACTTAATTCTTAAGTCACTTGGTTCACAAATATTCAGCTCATTCTTGTTTTCAGTAGTAAATTATTGACATGACTAAAGCTTGCTTCTATTAGGTAAGAAGAAGGAAAATTTAATAACGTTGTTTGGTAAAAACTGTGATTTTTGGATACTTCTAGTGCATGACTTTTAAATTCCAAAACTTAATGTATATATATGTTTTGAATAAAACTTGTGCTTTAACATCCTTCTTCAATGCAATCAGCTTTTTCTTGCATCATATTATCGAGATCTACTGTATCGTAGGTCTATGAGCCATGCTAGCACGTTCAAATTTTCAGTGTCTTAAAAGCGAAGATTAAAAATCTTCTTTTTTTTTTTTAATTTGGCAAGTTGATGATATATAACAATATATCTTCTGAGGAAGTTTTGCGTTCTTCGTTCTTGTAATTTTTAATCTAAGATAATTAATTGAATAATTATTTGCAATTAAGTTTACTTTTTATTACAAATGGCGAAGGTATTTCAAGCATCGAAAGTCAACATTTCGATTTCTTTATAAAGAGATCTATATAAAAGCTTATATTTAGTTCATTAATGGTACTTCAATGTGGATGGAGTTTTGCCGTCGACTTACATACTTCCTGCTAAGCTATAATACTCAAATTTTGTGCACGCAATGTTTTGTCGATGACATACAATATGGCGGAGCGATTTTTTTCAAAAATTCGATTTAGGTTTTTTTTTTTTTTTTAAAATTTTTAGCTCCGAATCTCAAATTTGACAGGTTAAAGGAAATCCGTTTTCTTATTTGCAGCCAACAACACTATTGCTAATCTGGTTTGTTGCCTTATGCCAATTTTCAAGTTTTCTTTATAACGCAATGCAATTTGTTTTGGCTGACATGACAAGTCGAATGAAACTAACTTTAAAGATATTTTATTTAGGTTTAACAAAATCTACAGAACAGTACTGACCCCGTCAAGAACCCTTGGTGTAGATACTATAAGTAAAATACAAACAATAATAATATGCTAAAATATATTATTAGTTATTAAAAATATATTATTAGTTATTAAAATATATTATTAGTTAAGAAATTGTTTACTCACATTATGAGGAGTGGCTTCGTTTTGATAGGTATCTATGAATATTCCTAATCCATCAAAGTAATCCATGTATCCAAAAACCGGACCTGAAATATGATTTTTAATCATTACATGCCATTACGTACTTTTTGTAAGTTACAATTCTGTGGCAGAGAGAACTTGTGATTAGTGTGTGTTAGTGCATATCTTGAAGGTGAGTAATAATAATTAGATAATTTTGTACAAAATAACAATCATCTTTCCTTTTGCTTCATTGCAGAGTTAGATTTGATAATTTTTCTAAGTTTCCGCTACAGAATATTCTAGTTACTTTCATTCCATCGAATATGTCCACTGTGCCGAACACAGACCTCACATGTACAATCTAAAAAATCCTTATACCGAAACAAGCTTACGTTTGGACTTTCTTTTAGATTTTCTGCAAAGGTTTTCTCTTTGATTACCGGATATTCTCATTTATTACCATATACCAGCATGGTATTATTAATCTATGATCATTTCAAGCTTCAGAAATAAGGCAAACTAATATTTTAGTATTCTAGGTTCGGTAATGTTGTTTGTTTCAAATATGATTTAATTATGAACAGTTTACGAGCTAAAAGCCAAAATCATGAATATTATTACTGAGGGAATTATTAACTCAAATTAAGTTTAGCTTGAAGGAGAATCAATTTTCCGTGGCTACGTTGACTGATATATCTAATTAAAATAAGAATGACTATAATGAACCTCAGGTTGGCAATTTTTTTCTCGTGGTTTGTTATAAGAAAATTATCTCTGAACTTTTTTAAATGTAAATAAATAACATTAGGAATTTTATACAAATTGTTAAAATTATAAAAGATGACTATTATTCCCGCTTTGAATGTAATAAATGTGATCGATTATGAAAGTATGATTAAATATACATCTACACCAAGAAATAAATGGCAGCATAAATTGAGACAAATAACGATGACGGAAAAGGTAAAGTAAATATTTTATCATTAAAAAAAACGAACTGGAAAAAAAAAAAAACTTTGACAAATAGTTGCTTCCGCGTACGATCAAAATGCTTACCTAAATGCAGTGGTTCCTTGGCATACCAAAGCGCCATGCCTTCTCCATTTAAATAGACACCCTTGCCATGAATGTGGAACTGTACTTGGAATTCCCAGTCAGAATTCAATACAGGCTGAAAGAAAGAAAATAGAGCCAATTTTTGCAGAAAATGTAACAAGTACTCCTTTAAAAACCCTTTCTCATTAACATCTGAGAATCTTATCAGTTGGTACTTCAGAATTACAGTGAATTGGCCTAAATTTTAATTGATAGTGATCCAGCAGACTTTCAACAGTTTAAAATCGCAGCATTTACAAATAGGTATGTGCGCAGTTCTATATATCTGTGTACATTGTAAGATCTAGTTTCTTGGCTAACATAAATTGCTACTAAACTTACTAGATTCTGTGCTTACAAATCCACCATCCACTTGTAGCGATAAAACTAAAGATAATGGTGGACCAAAGTAAATTTAAAGATAAGCTTCAGGATTCTAAAAATTAAGCTAACCTAGCAGATTTTCTGAGGAACCTACACCGGCGTGATATTAGACTTCGGCGGCAAGAATGTGAAGCCGAAATTCAGAATTCAAACGGCTGGCAGAAATAAAAACGTGCGCACTCAATAGCGAAATACACTCTTACTTAACCTTTTTGCTACTTCAATTTAAATACACTCTCGTTCACCCTAATTCATTACATCCTGGCGAGAAACAAGAAGGGACAGAAAAGGCTAACAAATTATAATAACTATTAGTAAAAATAATATACCTCTCACAGCATGATTTTGTATTCTGCAGAAATTATCTAATTGTTTGCTAAATTTAATCAACATGCATCAGATACAATAAAATGTCATGTAATATTAATATTACACGATATCCAATGAAGCAAATTACAAAGAGTGCCGGTTTCAGAGAATGCGAAGGCTATTAAGTGCACTTGTTGCGTTTTAACAGGATAATTTTTAAATGTAACAATTTTATATTTTCAAATGTTTTGCTCAGTTCTGTTGGAGTACACTGCAAAATCAAACTTGTTTTCATCCGTTCTTTTAATTATCATTCTTTCTGTACATTATCTGTGGTTGCTTAAGTAATTGTGTTAGTCCTGCTCTTTGCAGTTCTAATTCAGTATTATTTGGGGATTGTCGAAATGTTTACTGTGTCATCTTCGTTTCGTTTGCGCAGTTCAAATATTTTTAGTCAAATAACACTTAGCCTATAAGGTATTTCTCCCGCCTTCTTCGCATCCTTCGTGGTGTGGTGGTCTGCACGTTCGGTGTGTATTCCAGAGGCCCGCGATTCGATTCTCGGCAAAGGCGTTGCAAATTTTTCATTTCTCCTGCTTCCAAAAAATACTTAATGTCTCTAAAAGCAATTCATTCTTATATAATCTATACTCAATTTTCGGATTTTAAAAAATTTAATGTGCTCAATATATTCCATGAATTTAAATTTATGTATATTGTTAACGATATGTAAGAGTAAAGTGATATATGCCTTAATACTAGATAGGAAGTTAATGGAGATTCAAAGTTGTTCAGCAAAAGTAGAGGTGTTGAGAACCTTAAGATGTGTGTATTAAAAAAAAAAAAACTCAGCTAGATTTAATTTTAAAAGATTTTGTTAGAAAAGCTATAACATTTTTTAACATGAAAATTCTACTCGTACAGGATTCTGATATCAAAAGGGTATGATTTTTTTTTTTTTTTTTTTTTTTTTTAAGTTGGGCGACTTGGTGAATGTAACAGAATTGGAAATAGCAACAATCGTACTGAGGAGAATGAAGTGTTATGAGAGTTCAAGACTCTCATTTTATCTGGTTTACTTTCTTAGTCAAGCTTTGCAACCAACAAAAACTTATAAGCCTTTCGGAGTTTTACAGCGGTGTGAAATTAGTAGACTGCCACAATTGGCAGCTAAAACGGCCCTTACCCTATTAGGCATGGAGATAAACTGGGCTTTGAACAGAAACGGGCAACTCATTCCATGCTATGCCACACTTCATGAACCGCATTTCCTGGAGAGGGGTGGCGGGCTAATCTCTCAGCAACTCATGACCAGCTGTTTTCAGTGGGTGACAGATCTGGATATCGTGCAGGCCAGGGCAGCAATCGAATGTCCTGTGTATCGAGTCAGAACACGATGTGCAACATGTGGTCTTTTATTATCTTGTTGGAACATGGCTTTTGTGAGCCTCGAAGATAGGTCACAACCACTAAACGTAAGATGTCAGAAATGTATCCATCTGAGTTCAAATTACCATCGATTCGAACTAAAGATGTGCGTGTCGTGTATCCAATGGCTGCCCAAACTAGCACAACAGGTGCAAGGCCTCTCTGCCGATATCGAGTGCAAGCAGATGACATGCGGTCCCCTCGGATATTACAAACACGTGCGCGGCCATCAGAATACTGCATGTAGGACCGGGAATCGTTTGAAAAGGTGACATAGTGCCACTCCTGTACCCAGCTTTGTCGTTTGGCGCACCAGAGTCGCCGTCTTTCTCTATGCTGCATTGTCAAGGGAAGCCGAAGTAATGGTTATCCTGCTGATAGTCCACGCTACTGCAAATGTCGACGGACTTTACGAGCTGATACTGGGCGTGCTGCAAACACGCCTCTTTTCTAATTAATGGTCCGTGGTGTGGTCGTACGGTTTAGCAGAGCTGACCTCACAATATGTCTGTCCTTTTTGACGTTAGTTATGAGAGGGCGTTGAGATCCTGCATGCTGTTTAGTATGATTTTCAGCAATCTATTAATTCCATATTCGCATGAAAGTGGTTGGATGTCGATCAGTGAGACCGGCGATATCGCGGAACGATAATCTACACTTTTGATGGGCAACGATCCTGCCTCTATCGAATTTCGAAACTTGCCGCTAAGCAATTCCTCTTCTTATTTAAGGTATAACACGATATTCTTAGCAAACTCCAACCTTACAAAGCACTTTCCGAATGAGAAATCCATTATACAACTTTTCTTTTATGCAGTGCTTCAAAAATTTAAAAAAAAAAAAAAAAAAATAGCGTCTCTCATAGAGAATTTTTGCGTCATTCCATATAAGATAACTACTCATTGAGAGCATTCAGTATACTTTAAGAACGCACTTTCGTAGAAATTCAATTCAGATAAAAATAAAGCGAGATTTCATAACGCACTTTGGTAGAAGTTCAGCAAAAGATATTTATGTTTCAAATTTAATCAGAAAACTTGGCCATATAAAAGAAACGTTCTCACTACTGCGTCGTTCTAAATGCGCTGAAATACTAATCATTTACCATATCCCAACTTCTTCCTTTCATGTGATTTTGACGTTCGTCAGATCATTCCTTCCTGGTGTTGCAATTTTAATAGCCAGAAGTTTAAATAATATTCAGAATTTATTTTTTTGAACTTACATAAGATAAATAATATTTTTTATTTTATTGGAAAGGGAATAAATTGGATTATTCGAAGCGATCACAAACATATATATATATATATATATATGTGTGTGTTTGTTATAGGAAATAATACCACCATTTGCGAAGTGACAGTAGAGTGAGTGAGTAAAGTTTCACTTACAAAATTATTCCAAATAGCTCCTTGTTTATCAGGTTCATCTGTGGTCAAACGGATGAATGTTTGCCCAAGTTGTGCGCTTCCTGTCAAGTCCCAGTAAACTAGATTGTCAGCACCTGCTAGAAATAAGAGATTTAAAATTTCTCATTATTTCAGTAATATACTTTCCACATTAATAGTAGAGGGAGATAGTTATAGATTCTAAATATTATGAAAAGAACTATAATAATACTATATTAAAGAATTTTCTTCTTTTCTTTATAAAAATAAAAGTTCCTTTAAGACAACTGATATAATACTTTCGACGATTAGAATACGGGGAAATTTTTAAAAAAATAGCGTCTCTCATAGAGAACTTTTGCGTCATTCCATCTAAGATAACTAACTACTCATTGACAGCATTCAGTATACTTTCTTAACGTACTTTCGTAGAAACTCAATTCAGATAAAAATAAAGCGAGATTTCATAACGCACTTTGGTAGAAATTCAGTAAAAGATATTTATGTTTCAAATTTAATCAGAAAACTTGGCCAAATAAAAGAAATGTTTTGCCACTCGTTACATATTTGTCTTTCAAATTTAATAAACAAACTCAAAAATTTAAAAGAAATGTGTCGCCACTGCTCGAATTAAAATGTTTTTATCTTCCATCGGGCAATGTTTTGTCTTTGAGCAAAACATAAGATATTTAGTTTTTCTTTCAAATTTATTCTGCTATTAATTAACAAACTAAGCAATTTAAAATCAATAAACACAGATTCATTTCAATTATTATTGATTACTAAACAGGCTAGCGAAATTACACTAGTTAGATTGATTATAATCATAAATATAAATCATGTATTATACATAAACAAAAGTGAATTTTTTTTTTCGTGTGCAGTTCATACAGGTCTACAATTTTATTCCGATCCTGATGAAGTTTTGCTTACTTGACTTGAGAATAAGAGGAAGATGGAAAAATGGTTTCGTACGTCATAATGGTTTCACCAATCCAACTACTGGAGGAAAACATTATTTATGCATGAAACATGAAAAACATTGGTATGAACATGGAAAACCTGGGCTTACAAACTTGACGTCTATCGCGTCATGAAGAGAACTCATCCTAACACCTTTAAAGTTAACAAAATTTCAAAACTTCCTGCTCGAAACAGTTTTAGTTTCAGTTGAGTAGCAATTATGCTTAATGCTGTTCAGAGAATTCAAATCATATCGTTCGTTTTAGGGACCCTATATTTCTGGACGAAACGCTAAATTCCGTTTGTAAACTTAAACGCATAAAATAAAAAATCTGATGTGTACGCGACATGACTTCCTTGTACGAAATATTAAATTATATGCATTTTTTCTGCATTTCATTTAAAATTATTGAATTGAATTAAATCTACTTCGTCTATAGCGCATAAATTACAATAGAATAAATGAGCTTTTTAAAATTCACTATATTTATTTAGCATAGCGATACTCTGGGGCTAGGTTCACTTAACAGCGTTACATCTTATTTATTTTATAATTCAGAATGCAGAAAAAAATTCTATCATCGGGAAAATTAGCTAATCGTTGCTACATATTCTATTCAAATACTATAATGAATCTAAAACGATGTATAAAAGAAATTAAACAAATAAAAAATAAACAGTTTTTCACAGACGATTCAGCGTTACATACCTAATGCACATGCGCTACTCGTAAATATTCTCCTCAAAATTATTCATTAGAGATGTATTTCTCATTCAATTAATTCAAGTTTTACTTCGCGGAAAGGCAAAAATAATAAAAACACAAAATATCTTCTTAAAAGTTTAAAGATATAGAGAGACATAAAACACCAAATACAGTTAAAAAAACTTTTTAAAAAAATTTACAATTAAAATTACACATTCTACGCAAAAATAAAGAATTCGGGCAGCGGGCAAGACAGATTTTTCGCTGCACAAAAATGAAAGTTTACTTTTGGTCTCACTCGGCAAAATGATATTGAAGGAGTAGAAACTGATTTAATTTGTTGTGGACATTATGCCGAGTCAATGTATGGAATAATTTAATAACTTAAATGATAATTCCAGAATGGATTAAGCATAATTTAATTCGCAATAATAAAAGAAGACGTGACTTTGTTGTGGCGAAGCAAGCTTAGATTCTCTAGATTGGCAACAAATCCACTGTTCTGCTAAGTTTCAAATGTAAACAAATATGGCTGCTATGTTAAAAACATTAGGCTTAGCCGCACTTAAACAACTTTTAAATTGTTGATAATTCTACGAGTATTACATACAGGTTAACTAAAGACATAAAAACCTTAACCGGAAGATAAGAACAACATAATTCAATCATTTTTAAAGCAAAAATGCACAATTTACAAATATATAAGAATAAAGTAACTGAGGTCACTGAGCCGAGTAACAGAGTAAACATATATATACATATATTTATATACTTTTGGTGCGGCCGACTGCAACCAAAATAGGAGATATAGCAGTCCCACATACAAAATTTCAACTTTCTGAGGCTATTCGTTTTTGAGTTATGCGTGATGCATACATGCATACGTACGTACATACATACGCCACGAAAAAATCTCTTCTGAAGCTATTTTAAATCAGTTTTGGCAAAAAGAGTTCTTTATTTTGTCCCTACGTACAGATGTCACGGAAAAACATCGTTAAATTGCATTCGATAGAGATCAAAATGGATATTTTCGTTGAAATGTGATACCGAAAATTTTTCGCAATTATAATACTTCCTTTACTTTGTACAAGGAAGTAAAAGGTGGAAATTTTGATTCCCACAAGTTCATTTTTAAGACAGCACAGATTGCTACATATGAAATAACTGTCTCCTGATTAGAAAATGCTTAGTTTGAAGAAATGCTCTGAATGTGAGATGTTTATAGTTTTATAAATGGAGCAACGTTTAGAATACAGAAGGGAGAATTAAGTAAAGGCAATTAAACTTTCTGTCAAAAATGAGTCTAATTATTTTAGTATGCCATTTAATGAGCTCACTTATTTATTTACTTATTTATTTTCGGCAGTGTAAGAATAGCTGATTCACCAACGAGTCTACAGCTATGCACCATCCAACGAGTGAATAATTATCTACTAACAATCAAAATCAGCCAAGAATTGAAATGACCGATTAGACAATATTTGCAAATCCATATAAATTATTATTGATTACTAACTGAGTCATCAGAATTACAGTAGTTGGACTGATTATAATCATAAATATATATTTAAATCATGTGAAGAAAAGTGTCCGTTTTTTGTTTTGTTTGTGAGTGTAATGCATACAGATCTACAGTTTTATTCCGATCTTGATGAAATTTTGCATACCAGACCTTCAAAACAAGAGCAAGATCACTGTCGGTATAAGATTTTCAAAAACTCCCACAAGGATTGCTTCATTCAGGACGTTTATATTAGAATGTTAAGCTCACTGTTAGATGGTGCCATGTTCATTGACTCTTTGGAACGTGTAGAACTGTCAGAGCAATGCAGAACATTTAATGCAGAATTTAAATACGAATTCAGTTTTTCACGAATATTTCAAAAATTGTGAAGAAATCGAACAAAGTGGATGGTGATTTTCCGAAAGCTCATTTCCGAAAACATAACTGATAACAAAACAAGTATTGAGCTTGGTACAATTTTTCTCAATTCACCTTGAACCAAAATAAGAAGAAATTCAATGCCTGCCTTAGGTTTCGAAAAACTACTAACATCCCAATCAATGAAGCCTCTTCACTCTGTATAAAGGCCAGGTAACGTCAGATACTTCAGCTACTCTCTTATATCAATTAACTGCATATGTTCCGAAATAGAAGACACCAAGGAATAAGAAACTATTATTTAAAGAATTATTAAACGAATTCTATGGATTACTTATCTGTTATTTTATACAGTTTATTCAAAAATTGCAAAATGAAAGAAGCAATATAGTGTTTTTTGTTTTAGCTAGGAATAGGCTAAAACGTTTTGAGACGAAATTATTCTGTACCAAGCTATATAATATACGGATGGCATTAGCGACATCTTTAATAATAATGCTCATAATCACTAACATGTGTTATAAATTTTAAATGCATTTAAAAATTTTATCAGTTAGATTTAAGATTTAGATTTTGCCGCCCAAAACTGTATAGTGGTTAGGGAAGCCTGACTGCGATACCAAAGGACCCGGGTTTGAATCCTGGAAAAAGCATGGATATAAAATTGTCTGTCCCTTCATAGGTAGTAACGGTGGCCGCCTATTAGGCTCCTCTACAATAAAATGGCCACCATTTCTGGCTTTAGGTGTGGCCAATGCCGTTATAAGCAAGTGTCTGCCACTGGCAAAAAAAAAGTTTAGATTTTTTAAAAGATATTTTATTGTTTTTAAATCATTTAATTATTAAGCAGTTATAATTTTAAAACTAAATTAAAGATCCTACGTCTTCCTCAATGGCAACAATTGTTAAATTGTGGCCAAGACGAATTCCATGGTAGCCCAGATAATTTGGAAAAATTCTTCGCAGAAATTTTTAACGCTAAAATACAAACTTAACGTTATAAAAGTAGGAAATGCCGAATCCACGCTGCTTATGATTACTGCCTGGTTTATAGGCAACGTACTTTTATCCGTATTCAATTAAACTGACTAACTAATTATCCTTGTTGCCAACGAATTATTTATACTGTGAATACGAATTTAATATGAAGGAAATTTAATCGTCAGTTTGATTGTTTGTACATGCACTCTTTTGTGACAAATTTATCGCCATTAGTTGATTCCAGAAGTTTTGCATGACTACTTTTGAAAATGTCAAAACCCTGAATAAAACAGGGAAAAGTGGCAATAAACTTAGCAAATCAGTTTTTGATTAATTAACCACCACCGATTAACGATGTTTCTTGACACAAAACAGGTGTACGACACGATTCTTTACATATGTATAAGGTAGACTTAACCTCCTTTTTTCTTTTTTACTTTATAATGTTCAGCAGGGCATGATACGTTTTTCTGCAACTATGCTGCATGTAACATCTTCACCTCAATTACAATGTGTAACTTTTTTCTTATTGGTATAATGTGTCTGCTGTTTTCTGTCTCAAATACAATGTGCATGTTCTTATCTTACAACGCACACAGTTTTATATTTTTTAATGCTAACGACTACATTTGAGAATAACTCGACTGCTACGGTAGATTGTTTATTAAGTAAGATTATTTAAGTGATGGGTCAAAGTGATGTTTAAGTGATGCATGCAAGGGCTATCTGTTAAGAGAAAGAATGTTTTCGGGAAGGATTTCCTAAAGTAAACTGACTCATATTCATATAATACAAAGGAGAACACAAATACCTCATGAAGCAAGCTTATTTAATGGTAACTGTATCCGGAACGAACTATTAGTGTCCAAATATTTTATACGTTCGACCACGTATTTACCACTGTATTTACCAAGTAAGAGATTTGGTTCTGACAAATTTGAATCACACCCAAATCTATTATTCTATTTGCAACACATCAGATAACTATTAACAAAAAAACTTTGAGAGCAGCTTTGGCATCTTTAAATTCACTGACTCTTTTTGATGCTAGGTAATGACTTAATAAACGCTTTTTGCGAATCGATTCCTTCTAATATAAATTAAAAAAAAAAAAAAAGAAAGAAAGAAAGAAAGAAATTTATTGAAGAACTGGATTATGATCGGAAACTTTCTTCAGTTTTTAGGGCACATTTTAAAGGATGCTCAGTATAACGGTTTAAACAACCAAACTCTTTTCAGAGAATTTAAATCATGAAAGCGATTTTTCTCATAGGCTGCATTAATTAACCTCTTATTAAAAGCCTTTGAATCTGTTATTTATTTAAGGTGCATACAAAAATGTGCGTTATTCAAAAACAATTAGAGATATTATGTTATATTTCATAATGTGTACAACCGTTTTTGCTAGAAATCATTGCCACATAAATAATAATTTATCCAGAAATTAAAAGCACATCAAACATTATGAAGTCGAAAGCACATGAAAAGAATCTTCTTTGAGTGCAGAGTCGGCTTTAAAATCTTACATAAGAGCTCATCCAGTCTTAAATACTAAATGAACATTGCACTATATTATTACAAGAACCATTTCGTTCTGTAGACAATGATATGATTCACTAATGGTTCTTATCAATATTGTTACGTTTTTATCGTTTTATTCTTCTGACACGTAACGAAACAAGAAACGTAAAGTAACAAGAAACATGACACGTAAAGTAACAAGAAAATAATGTAACATTCCAGTTGTTACGTTATTTTCTTCCTTCACGTTCGTACGGGGTTCGTACATTTGGAGTGAATAACGACGACACTTGATGAAGTATCGAAACACACTTTATTAGTCAGTATTGTCAGGACAGCTCCGAAACACGTTTTACAGTCGTCTATGAATTACTATAAACACGCTGGAACAATCAGCGACACAGCCTTCACACTGTCAGGCAATAACGGTGGAGACAAGCTTCCTGCAAAGCACTCGACTCTGCTTTCCGGAGTACAGCTCCCGACTCTGCTTGGTCGTTCTCGGAACTCCACGTACTTTCTAGACTCTCCACGCTACAACTCGCGATGCACTCGACGACACAACAGAGCACAGCTCCTGACTCTCGGTTCAGTCGTTTCCGGAGCTCAACATGCTCTCTCGACGATGCACTAACCACGATGCTCTACGAGACTCTTTCGGGGCACTTGACGACCCACTCGGCACTCGCTGGCCGGCTGTCAACGCGATTGCTTCCGCAGGGATTGACTCGCTAGACGAGACACACACACTCTCGATGAGAGACACACACTTCTCTCGATGAAGCACACTCACTGACTGCAGACCAGCACGGTTTATATAGCTTTCGGCTTGTGTTCGGGAACATTCTCGACTAAACCGGTAAGAATTCGTTCTAGAAGGTTCTCCAACCGTCCCTGGTATATCGCCAAATGGGCGATTTCTCGCCAAATGTGTCAACCCTGCCTTCCTTTGCCATTTTATGGCAACCCTAAAACTGCTTTGCGGGGAAGCCATCTCACCGCGCCTGTACATTTCTTAACAATATTTTTGAAATAGTGAGTAACAGACTGGGAGACGGGACTTATCTTCAGACAAATCATACAGAATGCTACTTATCCAATTTACTGACTTTTCCTAATGCATGCAAGTGATCGCGGATTATTGTTTTGGAAGCATGTTATACCTCAGATATATCTGAGCAAGTTGCATGTGGATTTGTTGCACTTACATTCCTTAAGGTATTTCACAGAAGATCTGGCTACATGTGAGGTATTTCCTAATGCCCCGTCTAGCATAAGAACGAAATTTGCTGAACTGATTCTCGATCTTATAATCACTTAATAAGATTTTTACGAAACATGTAACAAATGTTATGGATAGGGTTACTGATTAAAATTTTACTTCAAAGTTAAATAGCCATTATACAAAGCTAGACAAATTTAGTGTGTAAATTTTTAAGTACGTTTGTTTCTATTATATTTCATAATATTTTTGATTTTGTATTTTATTGCCTATCCACTTTTTATTTAATATTTATTTTTGATTCTTTTTTTAAAATTATTTTGTGTCTGCATCTAATAAGAAAGAGAAAAAGACGTAGTAATGTGATAGCGTAGCACGTAGATAGCTTAGAACGTAGATCCATATTGAAGAGAAAACTTGGCGCCGAGTAAGATTAAATATTCATTTTTATTTCAATCGACATTTGTTGCCACAACTCACTTGGCACTCTTAATCGTGCCTATTTCCCGAATATTTATATTTTTTGATACTATTGCAAATAGATGAAAGCACAAAGAAATAACGTCTTTATAGAAAGAGAAGCAGAAACTAAAGTGTGTGCAATTATCCATTATGGAAGCTCACCAAGAGAAGGTTTTGGTTTACATTAGAAAGGTTTCAGTACTCAAAATTTAGAGTTCAAGATCCGAATTAGCTATATCAATAGCGTTACGCAAGGTATGTACAAAATGGCGCAGTCTCTTAGTCAAGTGGACAAAGCCGCAATAAATGAAGTATTCTCTGCATAATCCCTAAGAAGTATTTCGATATAATGACACAAAAGATTTTAGAGGCAGTCAAAGTTTATAAAAATTCAAACATATGAGATTAAAATGTTTAGTATTTTTGAAGTTAAAATATTTTTTTTAATCCATACGAGAAAAAAAATTATATCAAATTATTTTGAATTCGTTGTCACATTCGTGGCAATGAACTGATTGATTAGTTTTCGAAATCTTCAACTGTTTTGAACGATATCATTATTACCACTTCCTGTTCATCCTCCGAAGTATGATTAGGGAAGAATTCAAAGAAATATGGCAAGAAGAATAGAATAATGGAGACGCACTAAGAAATGTATACACCTCGTTAAACAGAAGTTTCGAAATTTGGTTTACAGTCAGATTTTTGTTCGAGTCAGGCTATAGGAATATAGAAAATTTCCACAATATCTCGTCGTATATCTCGAATCGTCGAGTTTGAATCGTTTTTTGCGAAGCGTTGTTACATTTTAATGTGGAAAACTAAATGTAAAGGCAGATATTAATCATTACATTTGGGGATGTCCAATCACTTTGACATTTAAAAGAGAACCCTTCAGTAAAATCTCTTCCAATAATAATAAATTATTATTTACAGCTCCAAAGTGTTGTACTGGCATGCAAAAATTAATTTAACAAACAAACCAAAACAGACCAAACAGACAACAGTATCATATATTTGTTATGATAAGCACCAAAACAGACAACAGTATCATGTATTTGAAACGATAAAGGTTATGAATAAAATTATTAACGTCTAATCTTATTTTACTGCACAATGCTTTATAGAATGTACCTTGCAAAGTTTTATTTTGTTTTATGTTATGCAGCTTTGTTAAATTGTGAATTTTATTACTTTCTCTTTCTTTTGCGCGCTCGTGTGAATATGTGCGCTTGCGCTGATGTTATGCATTTTGTATAATAGTAAGATTTATAGTAAATGTTGTCGTTTTATATGTTATAAATGTCTAATTTGGCATTCTGGCCGTGCCAATACATTTTTTCCCACAACTGGACAATTTTTATCTCATTTTGTAGAGCTATTAGTTTATTATCTCACTTTGTAGAGCTATCAGATTATTATCTCACTTTGTAGAGCTTTTATGCTTGAGACGTAAAAAAAGTGCGGTGTCTTCGCCGAGACTCAAACCCTGGACTTCTCGAATTCGCTACGAGTATGCTTCCAATTACACCACGAAGGCATGCAGAAGGGAAGGAGAAAATACCTTATAACTTCTTTTTGGCCAAATGGCTTTGTATTTTGCTTTCGAAAGCGAAATATACCTACATTTCCTTTTGCAGAATATCGAACAAGTAAGAATATGGGAAAGGATGCGTAACATTGCCCTTAGCAAAGTAATTTTTCTTATCTTTTTCTTAGAATTTATTTGAAAATATTTCAGCAGACAAAGAGAATTAGTTGAAAAACTTTTCTGGGTTTTAAATAATTAATAAAAAATCATAAATTAAAATATTTTTCAATAATATTGAATTGTAAATATTTTGACTGCCATTTTGGGGGGGGTATTTTTTCATATTTGTTAAATAATCTATTACCAAAGAAAATTTTATCGAATGCAACTTGGATATTATAACTTTCTAAACCCTTATAAGGACCGCATATTTCGTTTGGGCAATGAGCTCCTGAGTTAGGAATACATTTATTGCTAGTACACCTGCAGTACGTAAAGATTTTGACTATTTTATTATATAAATATTATGGATTCTAGTTATCCCATGACTAGAAAGAGAGGGAGAGAGAAAGAAGCATGGCCTCATTTCTTGTCTGCCCCAGAGGTATACGTGCTTGCACACAGGATGCAGTTGATAAAACGAATGAGCTCATTTAATATTTTCAAATAAAGAATAAGTTATGGAAGAATTTTTCAATATTAACGATCAAAATTTACTTAACACCTCTTAAAAATCTTTCTCCCCTACTCTATAAGGTTTTATAAACCAGTTATTTTTATGTTACTTATTTTCTGACCTTTTGTTCTTCTAGCCGTCTCCAGAACACAAATTAGGGTGAATGTAAATAGTGAGCGTATGTTGTATGTAGAAAGCCCCGATTGACAACGCTTCAGCTTCTTAAGTAGTGATGTAAACACTAACCCTTTCAAAAAGTCATATTTTGTCATACTGGTTCTATCATATCAATCTGTCATATTGGTTACATTTGGTGTTTTGGTAGTCTTTTGGTACAACGTACATGCAGCAGAATGCCCATTTTAGCTTCCAGAAATCAATTTTCATCTTGTTAAAAACATGAACAAAATGCAATTAAAATATTTTACTATAACTGAAATATTTATTTAAATTTAAAATGACAAAAGCTCAGATTACTTTCTAAGTAAGTGTTCTCGATTAAAAAGGCTTCACCCGCTTGAATACACTGGTGTGCAAAAATTAAGGACGAGACGGTTTTTTTCAATATAACTTTGTACAAAAGTTTTCCAAATCAACACATTTAGTACCGTAAGATCTGCAATACGTAAGGACATGAGTAATGTAAGCAACACTTACTAAAAGAGAAGTCAGAGGGATAAAAAGAAGCTTTATTGAAAAAGTAGCATGGAGCGCAATGCGACTGAAGGCCGAAACATCCCTGTGATGGGTGTCCAGCAAAAAACATCCGATCTTTAATAGGGAATATGATCTCCCCTGACTGCTAGGCAGGTTTCACAGCGTCTGCCCATGCTGAGAATTAGGGTGTCAATGAGCTGTTGAGGCATTGCTGCCCATTCGTCTTGCAGCGCCAATCGAAGCTCCGGAATCGTTACTGGTGGTAAGGTACGAGCTGCCAAGCGTCTGCCTAGAAAATCCCATACATGCTCGATGGGATTGAGATCCGGAGATCGTGCCGGCCAATGCATACGTTCAATATCCTTACTCTCTAAGAGCTGTTCGGCAGCTACTGTGCGATGACACGGTGCATTGTCGTCCATAAAAAGGAACTGCATACCCATAGCGCCTCTAAAAAGACGCACATATGGAAGAAGAATCTCGTTACAATGACGGGTCCCGTTAACTGAACCTGCATCGAAGATGTGAAGGTCTGTACGACTACCAAGCATGATGCATCCCCAAACGAGAACACCGCCACCTCCATACCTGTCCCTTTCAATGATGTTCGAGGGATGATTGCGCCTTCCCCGCTCTCTCCAGACGAGTATGCGATGAGAATCGCTACTCAGACTGAATCTGCTCTCATCTGTAAAGAGTACTCGTCCCCATTCATTGTCTCTCCAATTCCGGTGTTCCCGGCACCACAGAGAACGCCTTCTCCGATGGGCAGGCGTTAGAGGTACACACCGTACAGGGCGTCGTGCAAACAGACCACCACCGTGCAGTCTTCTGGCCACGGTAAAACGCGCTATCGGTCGTCCAGTCGCCTGTGTCCCGTGTCTAGCGATTTCCCCCGCTGTCTGCCGCCTGTTTCTTCTGGTCTGTAAGGCAATATACCGGTCATCTGCGGGTGTGATTCCTCGGGGACGACTACTACTAAACCCCCGGATAGCTGTTCCTATAGTTTGAAATTGTCTCCAAAGTCGTGAAACGATGCTGTGAGCAATTCCGAACTCTGCAGCCACACTTGTCACATTGCGGCCTTCCTCCAACTTCCCAATGATTCCACCTCGGGTAAAAGCATCCAGATGGTGTCTAACAGATTGATTATTCGCCATTTCTCGCTGAGGCAGCAACTCGGTGTGATTTTAACTGCTATACGGCGTGCAATCTCTTTGCCAGAAATACTGATCTTACACCGACAACATGCTTTATACTACTCAGACACTCCCCCATTATGTCTACCTGCATATCTGCGCATGTGCTACCACACATCACCTTACTTAATCTCCTGATTGGTCTTTCTGTCCGCTCTGCCTCGTCGTTCAGCTGATATGCTAATTTTTCGACTTCGTCCTTAATTTTTGCACACCAGTGTATATAATATATATATAATCTATAAATATGCATTACTAATGAAACAAATAACTTGAAGTAATTGATTTATGATTTAGTACAAACATAGTGTTCGCAGCATCATGTCTATTTGCATCTGGCATTTTGACAGCTCGTTTGGTGCATTTTAACAAGTCACGACTGATGCTGAGAGGATTAAGTATAACAGAATTCGCAAATAGCTGGAGATCACAGCAGTTTTGATTATTCAAAAAATCCAGATAATCTGTCTTAAAAAGTCCTGAGTACATTAATATAAATCAAACTGGGGAGTTTTATAAGGTATCGTAGTTTATTTCAATAAAGATTTTAGATTTCAAATGAATAAAATATTTTCGTCAATTTATCCTTAAAAATTACATCCATATGTGAATGGGTAAATCTTATGAGAAATAAAGCAATGTATATTAAAAAACTAACAGAAAATAACAAATTACAGATATAATGCCTAATATAAGACAAAGATTCCTTGCTTAGAGAGATAACTAATATAAAACCAGCGCATTTGTTTATTCTATTTTTTGAAAAGATGCACTTGTTATTGTTATGGCTAAACAGTGATTCAGGAAATAAACAAAGAACAATATTATGATTATGTGCAGTAAAACTGATTTGATATTAATGTACTTGCTGAATGTTACAGGAAAATCTAATATACTGCATGCTTATTTCTTTTTAATGACTCCGTAGAAAACATGTGCTGCGCTGTATTATGTTTCTGTGATATTTAAATCACTGAAAAAATTGAAAACAAATAAATTAACAAAAGCTTAATTTCAATTAGCATATAAAGAGCGATCGATCTAGATAACCACAGTCAGGAAACCGCATAAAGACCGATCGTTCCGGACAACCACAGTCAAGGAAACTGAAGTTTTGGATTTATTGGACAACAACTGGAGTTCTGCTGTATCTTGTTTTGATTGATGTATCCTTTCTGATAACAAAGTGATATGAATTTTAAATTTCCAACAAACTGCTTTCGTCTGAACTAAACACATACGCGACATGTCACCAAAGTTGGAAATAATGAACATTTTTCATATTTTTAAAAACATAATTCAGTGGCTGCATTTGTAAACATATAAGCACATGTCGATGACCTGTTGTAAAAATGCAGCCACATTAATGAGCATGGAATATAAGATGGCCTTATTTTCAAAAGAAAGAGAATAATGGTTATGTGTAAATAATGTTTGTAGGAGGCACATATACATAGGTAGTGCTGTAGAGACATTAGATTATTTCGAAGCAGGAGAGATGAAAAATGAGCAATGCCCACGCCAGGACACGAACCACGGACTTCTCGAATACGCGCCAGGTGTGTCGACCACTACACCACGAAGGCATGCTAAGAAGGCGGGAGAAATACCTTATACGCTTAAGGTTTTATAGTACATAGATTTGTACGTGGCACATACATGCATACACACACACACACACAGATATATATATATATCCGATTAATTGAGCCTTTGTTGCTTTTAAGTTTAGATACCATGAATCAGTTCACTACAGAGAAATGCGTTCGTTGTAAGCGTGAAAACGCATTAACAAAATAAAATTCATAGTTTATAAATTTCGTACGATTTTTGTGCCTGTCTTAGAGGAAAAGAATATCGGGAATATCTTAGAGGAAAAGATTATCGGGAAATTAATTCTATATTCGAATATTGACTTTTAACGCAAAAGTTAAAGAATACGACATTAATTGTCTTAATACATCTTATAAATGTTAGATTACACATGAAAGATTATAATGATTCCATAAACTATTTTAATATCAAAACGCCGTGTTAAACTCGAGTCAGTATTGTACTTAATACCTATCCTACAGTTTACTTACTTATCGAAGATATTTCCTTGCCATTTGAAAAATAGTAACTGCTGTCGTGAAATACTCTGGAGATAATGTAGGTTAGAAAATTGTTGTATCTAAACACTGGAGATTATAATCTATCTATTGTGTTAATCATTTCTGATTCTTTATTTTATTATTCGAATTTTGAGCACAGTAAAATGGAAGGCTAGCTGAAGCTTTATAATTAAATCAATAAGTATTAGGTTGTTGAATATGAAATGGCCATTGAATGGTATCAGGCTTCTACTGGTTGCGGGAGAAAGCAAGCACTAAGGTTTTTTGCAAATATTTTATGACATGTGACAACGTCACACAGATGCGATAAAATTATAGGCAACCAACTCAAAACAAATATACATTCATTAAAATACTAGAGCATCGTATTTTTCATATAATGCGTGTATTTCAAATTTAATGATAAAATAATAAAAATTGTTGATATTATATTCAAAACATGTTGATATGTGTAGACAAAGCAGGGACAAGGGCGAAGCAAGTGAAGCCTTCGGTATGAAAAATCGATTATGATGTTTAACTTCAGATTTTTAAATACACAAAGAAACATGGCTTTGAAACAAAATACTCAAAATTTAAAAAAAAAAAAAAAAAAAAAAAACCTTTGTAGGCAGTATTTACGGTAATTTAAAAGCTTTATAGTCTTGATTTTGCTTTCATTATCGGGCTATATGCAGAATATCCACTAACCGCTTTTTGTAGCTGTCTTCCAGCTCAGGGAGACATCCTTCACTTTATGTTTGACGCAGTTTAATGTCAATGTAAAAAGCTGCAGAATTAATAAATATGAATTAACTAACATATTTTGTTGCCTTCTAGCAATCTTTATTAAACACGCATTGTTAATGAAAGGTTTCTATTAAATCCAAAAAAGGGATGATGAAAAAAATTTATTATAAATAATTCAGATGAATTAAGAGAAAAGTTAATGGCATTAATTTATTCGCGAAAGTGCTTAAGTTTCACAATAGTGTTTGCATTGTTAAAATTTTATTACTGGAACTAAGGCAAGGTTTAAAATAATGATCTCCATAGACTGAACTGACCTAAAAAATGTCAAGCAACCGGCACCAGCAATTTTGCACAGTCTCCCAGTAATGAGTTAAATTCTTATACCAGTTTCTAATATAAATATCATATTCGAGCCCGGCGGGATTTAATTTCTTCATAACAAACTATTCAGATTCCATTGGCTATGGAAAACACGGCGGTTAAGAGTTTGCTTTGCAGACCTAAGCCCAAAAGTGGTTTGGAATGGCATTAAAAGATTAATAATGGTATCAGAGAGGAAATATACCGCATTATTCAGTTGTTTCATTCTTTGTATAAAGATTTCCTTCTTCCATATTTCGATACAAAATATGCCGTTGAACGAGACGTATATTTCAAATTTTTTCTCTGTTTCGTCCATATTTAATTTCCTTCAGAACTAACTATATATAGTTTGTTTCATTTGCGGCTATTCGTGAAAAAGCTATAAATACTGCTAGGAGAATCAGGTGAATCGGCACCATACTTTAACTTTTATCAAGAATGAAATGTGAAAAGATAGTAAGACACAGTTTTCTTTTTTTTTTATGAGTTATTTCTGGCTTATTTAATGTAAAATAAATAAAAAAAGATGGCTTCAAGCTGCTGTAAATGAATTAACACTGGACTAATTATCAAGGGTGACTGATATTAAAGATTAAAGATTCCAAAAATATTAAAGATTCCAAAAATGAATGCAAAAGCATTCATTTTTGGAAATACGTGTAATTCTACCCAAAACAATTGCCTCTAATATGGATAATGCAAGTAAATGTAAATAAATGTTATTCTGAAAGTATAACTGCAATAAAAAAATAAGATTAAAGTAAAAGTTTTTATCTTATTAACATTTTTATTAAAAAAGAAACTGAATTTTAAAAAAGAGGGTAAGTATTACAAAGGGCTTTTACACACTTTTAGAATGATTTCGGAGCTGTTTAAATAATGTTTATTTTTATTTATTTTTTTATTTTTTTTTTTTCTGGCTTATAAGTCTGCATCGTGATTTCTATGAAAGAAAAGCTTTTCGTAAAATTTTTAGAGGTATTCATTTCCATTCCTCTTCCACTACTTTCTAGTATCATCAACAGGAGTGCGTTTGCGCTTAGAAAGAGCTCTTTCCAACAGACCTAAGATGCAACCGTCCATAGGCATCAGGGACTTCGCGGGAATATGTTGAGAAGTTATATATATCTAATACCTATATCAGTCTTCGTGTTTTCAAGCGACTGAGTTTCGAAGTATGACTTGTTGCTTTGTCTTGATGAAGTTCCACTCTTTGAAAGTCATTGGAATAAAGAAATACAATTTCTTTTGCAAATATACGACGTAAAACATTTTATTGGTAGTAGGTTGAGGTGATTTTTAATACATCTTTCCCTCTTCTTATTTAAAATTTCTCATTGTAATAGAACTCTGCGACAATCATAAACCCCTTACTGAAATTTTCTTTGCATTGGCGGAACCAGATTTGTACTATTTTTTCCTCTTCCTCGTGTTCGATAATATATAGTCTTTTTTTTTTTTTTTTTTTTTTTTTCCGGTCATTTAGGTAAACCCATGCTTCATCAAGGGTCACAATGTATTTCCATTTATCCCTCGCTAAATAGTTTTCGTACAGGATTCTACAAATTGTTATGCGCTGAGTCACATGTCTTTGCAAAAGCTTGTGAACATTATGTTTTTAGCTTTTTTATGTTATAAATCTTGGTATATTGTTTTATTTATTATTGCTACAGATGTACACGGCTAAAAAAAAATGGGACAGTTCTATATCTCGCGTTCTACTGGGCCGATTGACAAAATTCAAATTGCGTTCTTCATGTCTCGAAAGCGCGACTTAGGATATATATTAGATTTATATATAGCACTATTCTAACATAGGTATTTTGACACAAGATCGGACTTTTTCTGAAATAACATAGCAATGTTTTTACATATTTCTATTCTACAATTCAAATTACGCCTAAATATGAAATTTTGTAAAATTTGGAGAGAAATTTACGGAGAAATTCACAAATTTATGTTGTCACGTTTTTTTCAGTTTGCGCCAAGAATAGTTTACTTGGCGAACTTCTTAATATATGGCAACCTAGTTTCCTTTCCCGTGACAGGAAAAAAAAGTCACCATCGTTCCTTTTTTCCAAATAATATTCTTCATATTATTTTTTAATTATAACTTATTATTTTAAGTAATTTTTTCTTTTTCGAATTTCATTTTAATTGTTTAACTTGCATGTTTTTTTTTTTTTGTTTTGTTTTTTTTTGTTTTTCGAATAACTGTTTTAAAAATTTCTATTTACCTATTCGAACTGCGTAAATAAAGGTGAAGCGTTTATTTTTTATCAAATAGTTTTCTTTATACATATTTTTGTCATAGTTATTATTTTAGGTAATTTTTAAATTTTTATACTTCTATTTTAATTGTTTGTGTTGCATTGTCTCTTCAGATAATTGTTTTAAAATTTTCTATTTATTCCTTCGAACTGAGCATTTTAAATATATTTATTAATATAAATTTTGCAGAATTTGATTTTATTTATTTGAATTGCATTTTGCATTTCTTTCGGAAGAATACTTTGTAACCCAGACTACGATGCGTTTGAAAACTGCATATATTGAAAGAGAAAATTCAGTAAAGCACAGTTAACACGCCTTTCAATGTTCCGTTCAGAAAAGATATATATAAATAACAGAGATGCATAACCGACATTTTGACTTAGGATGACTTGCATACACTGCTTTAAACAGTTTTATCATTGCGCCCGTTGCTTTACACAATTTTATCCTACATTTGGTTTCTTAAAATGTTATTCATATTTTAGTCAACTATTTTAGTCAACTATTTTTGAAATCGCAAGAATCAAATATCATAAGATTAAAAGGTTTTAAATTTAAAAAAAAAAAAAAAAAATACTAATACTAAATTTCACACAAAAACTTATTTATTCTTGGTCTTTTTCTTTAGGCATTCTGCAAGTATATTAAAAAGCATCCAACTTTTCGAAATAATCTTGATATTTCTGACAATCATTTTGAATAAAGTTATCGCCTTCCATTTCATAAAGGCCCACAAACGGCTGAGCGGTAAAGTCGCTGAACACTGGTAGTTCACTCCGGGGTTCGAATCCCGGTAAACGGGCTGGTTGCTTGGGCGTTTTCGTGGATTTTCTCATATGTACCGTAACGGTTTTCACTCCTCACTTTAGCTATGCTTAATCTTAATTATTCAATATTTTCTTAACGAAGTTGTGGAGGTTATTGCATTTATTTGCAAAGGTACTCCGGAAGCAAAACGCCTTGGGCCTTGGGCCGTATATGACAACTGGTTTCCCTTAGAAAGTTCTTCACGAAGTATTTCGTCAGAGCCTTTATCAGTCTTTAGAGGCTAAACATTTTGAAGGTATGAGATGAAAGGAAAGACTGGTTTCATCAAGACGTTTTGATTTATTTAATTTTGACAAAGCACAATAGGGCTATCTGCCTAAGGGGAGGGATGCCTTCGTGGAGGACTTTCTAAGGGTAACTGGCTCGCATACACGTTACACATGGGGAAAACCACGAAAACGCCCATGCAGCCAGCCCGTTCGCGGGATTCGAACCTCGGACCGAACTACCGGTGTTCAGCGACTTTACCACTCGGCCGCTGTTTCACCAGGAGGGGAAAAAACGCCTTTAGGTGACATACACATACAATACTGGATAAACTCCTGAATCTTCAAATAATTCGACTGAGAAAATCATGGGATTCTCCATTTATGATACGATATGTTCTATAACGTAATTTAAATTTATACAACCATGTAGTCTAAAACCAGTCGCTCCTCACTTTAATCTGCAATGATATCGTTTTTGTCTTTTCTGTTAACACAAGCTCAATTGATGGTATTTGCTGGTGTACACGTCCAAGTGTTTTCTCTTTGAACGCCTAAATTCTTTGAAGTATCCTGAAAGTATATTCAAAAGCGTCCAACTTTTTGAAACATATTGGTATATCTGACAGCCAAATTTTCCCTACAAATTTTTGCTTACTTTTCTCCGTAATCTTCTTTCCTTCTACAGTTATTTTCAGTGCTCACATAAGAAAATTAAGATTTTTCGATTGCTAGACTTCCATAAATTTTGCATTCTTGTCAATTTTTTAAAATATCAATTACATGAATTGCGTTTCAGCTGAAGACAGCTTTTCATTTTCTAGTCATTTTTACTATAAATAAAGTTTAAAGCGAAGTCCAAAGGATAAATATTTTAATTAAAAGATTTTTGCTAAATGACGAAGAAATAAAACAGTCCAGCAGGGTTTATTCTGTACCACCGAGTGACCCGATTCTTATATCGGCTGAAACAATCTAAATCATATTAAAGATCATGTTTTTTTATACAATCTATAACGCGAGAGAAAAATTAACTTCTTAAAACATTCTTTCCAAGAGGATTAATATAAAAGATGGGACTTGAACCAAACTGTCAAACTTTTAAAGTTTAATTTACATGATGGTTATAATTAAAGTTCCACTTTGAAATGGTCATTAAAGGAAAACTACCGGACCAAATGTTATCACACTTGGGAATCGTGTAAAGGAGGTCATGGGAATTTATTTTCCGCGGAAAAATAAAAGAGTTCAAAAACTCACCCCCAGGGGGAAAATGGCGCTGTATACAATATTGTTAAATGAAGACACGAAAACATCTGTTTAAAATGTGTTTAATATTTTCCGAAAAGTTTTACAAAGAATGTTCAATGTAGCGTCCAGCATTTTCCGAAAGTAAGTTAAATTCTGTTACTGCATTCTCAACAGCAGCTCTTAGCATATCAGGAGGAATGTTACGGACATGTCAGTGTATCACATTTTTCATTTCTGCCAAATTGTTTAGATTATCACCATAAACAGTGCTTTTGAGATAACCCCATAGCCAAAAGTCACAGAGGTTGAGGTCTGGTGGGAAGAGGGGAAGTGTTGGCTTATAAGACGTTCATTCGTGAAATGTTGCCTAAGTAACTGTGTGACACACGTGAGGTGGGGCATAAAAATCCGTAGTATCTAAAATGCCACGGTACTGCAGTTCATGTATCACGAAACATTTTAACATTGACTCTAAGTGAGCTGCAATCACAGTGGTCCAGCTGTCGAGTGCTCTTCAGAGAAAAATGGTTCAATTATAAAACTAGCTGTCATTCAACACTAAACGGTGTGGAATGACTGCTATGCAATGGAATGCATTAGGAGAATGCAATGGAACTAGATAGATAACATGAGGGTTTCTTTGGCCCAAATCGATTAAAAGCGTTTTGAATCAGTATCTTCATGTGCTAGCGCCGAATTCAGGCTTCAAAAATTACAAATTAGCGATCTGTAAGAAAACAATTTCCAGATTGTACGCACTTGTGCGAGTGATTTGCGATCTCACATTTTCTAATCGCTAATTCGTGGTTTTTCACGGACGAATTTCTCACTTACACGGATCGCGCACTCGACTTTTATCGAATTTAACGCCTTTAAATGGTAATTTTCCTACTTCAAAGTTTCTTAAGGGTATACAACATATTAAACCCGTGTAACAAAAGGTCAAGTTATATTCCGACCCATATTTCGTTTAACAATATTGCATACAGCGCCAGTTCCCCCCTGGTGGTGAGGTTTCGAACTTCCTTTTTTTCGCGAAAAATAAATTCCCATGACCTCCTTTACACGATTACCAAGTTGATCCAGTAACACACCAAGTAATCCTTTACACGATTACCAAGTTGATAACATTTGATCCAGTAGTGTTCCTTTTATGACCGTTTCAATGTGGAACTTTAATTATAACCTCTCTGTATATTATTAAATTTTAATTTGAAGCTATGCGTTATATGTATACCATGCGTAAAATTTTCGCTTTTATGGAAAAATAAAGAATCGAAGCAAATATACTTAGGATAATGGACCAAAACTGAAAACATTTCCCCTCCCTCATAAAATAAAGTATTGAAACTTCGACCTTGAATTTATTGGGTTATCGAAATATTTAATTTGACTTATCTTCTAAGTCCTAGTTCCGACAACAATTCCGTCAAAAATTCCAAATTACTTAAGCTGAAGTACAAGATTTAGTATATATTCATTGTATGTTAATAAAATAATCAGAGTGTTATAAAAATAGATTATAGAATTTACGCTGATGCAACTTTTTGTCTGACTGCACAACATGTAATGGAAGAGAAGGCTTGTAGAGATCCGTTTTTGACATGCCTCTAAAAGTAGATGTCATACTCCTTTTGTCTCTTCAATGTAAAAAACTTTCCTTTGAGAGACAACTTTAGTTTTGGGGAAAGAAAAAAAAATCACAAGAACACAAATTTGAAGAACATGCAGGACCATTGAGTACACATACTTATTTTCGGAACACAAGCGGTTCTCCGACTGGTTATTGAATAATAAAAAGATGCAATACAAAACATTTGGAATATGTTTTCTGACTGAAAACGTAAGATTAAAAGTCATCTGCTTAATTCACAGCCATTTGCAAGTCAACTGCTCGGGCAATTGCAGAATCGTTTTGATCCTGAGCTTGTAAGACAAACCTAATATCACTGGATTTAAACACTTCTTTAATCTTCCGAGAACGTTCCTTCTTTAGCTCATATTCCAAGAATATTAAGTGAATACAATTAGAAAGAAATTGAATATTCATTTGCACTATGGCTTGGTAGTTTACTAACGAGTTAACAAAACTTAAATTCTGCTTTTTGTGTCTAAGAATACAACAATATTTTAAATATTTACAAATAAAATATTAAATTGGAGATTTAATTGGAGCCTCACCAGTTGCCTAGCATTTGAAGATTGTTAAATACTAATTGTTTGTTGCGAAGTCTAACCCAGGCTGCATGGTTGGTTTTCTAGGTTCTCTTTACAAAGGTTCTCTATGAAAGCATCTTAATCAAATAGCTCCCATGTTCTTTCTATGTTCAAATGACCAACTAACCTAGTTTAAGCGCGATTTCCAAGTGAAGTTACTAGCAAAACCCGAATACTCATTAAAAATCATGTAACTTGCCATTCGGGAGTAACATGAAAGGTACGGCGCCAATAATTGAATTGCTGTTATATAATGTTATAATATCCTTTTTATTTAAAAAGAATAGCTTTTCGTATAGTATTAATAAATATTTATTACGCATCATTGAGGGAAAAATATTATATAATTAATTCTTCGTAAAATTTTACTTGAATTTTAAGGTTAAAAATAGCTGTGGCAATTCACTGTAACAAAAATCCATAGACCACATTTGGCGTTATTATCGCTCAAAAAAAAAAAAAAAAAGATGCCAAATTTCAAAACTCGAAAATATGTAAATTCGTGTATATCTTAGACAATTTTGAATAAAAAAGTCTAATTTTTTGCAGATATGCTTAAAAATACACCTACTTTAAGATTATGGTAAAAATTTTATAGGTTATAATTCAAAATTTTTTTCGAAAAATTTATAAAAATTATTTAAAAATAGAAATTTAAAAAATAAAACACAAAAAATGGGTAAATTTTATTTGGAATGAACCTAAATTTCGAAATGTGAGAGAAAAAATCAAAAAAGTTTAATAAAAAAAGAGAGATTAATAAATATTTGCCAAATTCAATTAACATTGAGGAGCTAAAATTTTGAGAGCTAATATTTTAAAAACTACTCGTAAGATTTTTACAAAACTTGGTATTCTGGCATAATTTGAGTCGTAGAATCGAGATATGTAAAAAAATTGGTATGTTATTTCAGAAAAAGTCCGATTTTGTATCAAAATACCTATGTTAGATTAGTGCTTTATATAAATCTAATATATATCCTAAATCGCGCTTTCGAGACATGAAAAACGCAGTTTGAATTTTGTCAATCGGCCCAGTAGAACGGGAGATATAGCACTGTCCCTTTTTTTTGGGGGGGGGGTATTCGTTTGGAGTCTTCTTTCCATGTAGAAGCAATGACTAGTTGTTTTCCCTTTCCGATTAATAATATTGCTTATTTTGCACTTAGAAATTTGAAATACGGCAAATAAATTACGAATAGGAATATTTTTCTCTGGAAAGCACAAAAGCATATCCTTCAACACACAGTTTGTCTATATGCGATATTTCGAAAGAAGAATAAATTTAAAAATAGCAGGCGGTATTTCACATTTCAAATAATAAGCTATTGCCAGAAATTTTTATTCCGAAACATTAGCTTTTTTATATTTGTTTATGGAAATCGCTTTAAAAATGTGTAAACATCTTCTGTATTCGGTGTGTAGCTAAAGCTATGAGGGAATAACAGAATTATTTGTCCGCCAACATGTGGCTAAGTGGAGTTTTTTTTTAATTGAAGATCATTGATTATTCGAATCGGTTTCAGGCACCAGCGAATGGGCAGTTTGAATGAACATTGCCATATTTTTTACCATATGACATAAATACAGAGCAAAGTCCCTTAAATAGCCCTCCCAGTAAAGGAAGTATTCTTTCTCTTAGGCAGATAACACTCTGGTGCGTTTTTAAATCAATTAGCCATATCAAATAAGAAAATATAATTATTTATTAAGTACGTAAAATGATTTAACATTTAAACTGAGGAAGAAAATTATTCATCAGTACTTTGTATAATTTTCAGCCCATTACTACTACCTCAAATTATTCTGTATCAAACTAAGACAAGGCAGCCCAGACGGTATGGTGGTTGGGGGAGCCAACTGCGATACCAAAGAACCCAGGTTCGTTCGGATTGTTTCGCCCAGGCATGGTTGTAACTGTTCGTCCCTTCATAGGAGGTGAAGGTGGCTCATTTATTTAGGTGCCTGCATAATAAAGTGACCACCACTTCTGGTCTTAGGAGTGGCCAAGTTGAATCGGCTGAGGGCTCGCCATTGGAAGGAAAAAAAAAAAAAAAAACTCTAACGCGAGGTATCAAGTAATAAATGATTACAATAGGTTCTAATTAATACATGCAAATACAGTTTTACTGTCTAACCACACTAGCGACAGCAGTTTGGCTGAGAGCCAAGTTGGGTCAGTTTAATTGAAGGGATGTGGGTGAAAAGCGTGGGTATTTTTCCCTCTCGGAGATCGTAGCGGTTGTCACAGCTTTAATATCGTTATTAACATCTCGTGCATTTGAAATAGATGAATAATAAATAATGTACATATTACTGGTAATATTGAAACGCAGGCTCGAGAGCCGCATGCATTTTCTCGCACGAAGCATGTAGTTATTTTTTTTAATAAGTTTTTATACCTTTTCTTCTCTTGTTTGTATGTCGCCTTTTTTTTTTTTTTTTTTTTTTAGTGTAAAATAAAAGTTATTGCTGTGTTCCATCATTGAAGTTTACTTCAAATTGTTTAAGAAGTATCACAGGGTGTGGGTTAAGAGCGCGAGTATTTTTTCCTCTCGGAGGTCGGGGGTCATTTAGTGCTTTTTCTTACAATCGTTGAGCATCGCTGTTACTGGCCTTCTTTTACTTTCAAATCATCATTTTTACGATGAGTTCTAGTGTTCCAGAAAGCTCTAGAAATAAACCTTTCCGCTGCGATTTTAAGAAATTAGTGTATAACGTGATTAAAGTTTGTGATGAAGAATCACAATTAGGAAGACTGACCATTCCAGTTACGCAGCCAAAAATGTAAAGGGAGAAAAAGGTATGGCATGTCTAATTAAAACTAAAATAATTTGTATGCAACCTCTTTTCATTAAATTGCTTTATTTTATTTATAGATCATTTCATTATATTAATAAATATAATTTAGAACTAACAATGTAATTTATATTTTTTATTTAAAGAATATTTAACAGATAAAAGTTTTTCATTCAATGTTTGAAAATATTAAAAATTAACTAAGATGCATTATCTAAATTACTATTAATTGTTATCTATTAAATTATATTATTAAATTAATATTATCTATCAAAATATTTATAAACTGATGATGAATTGTATTAAGACAAATAGTTTACTATTACAGTTCTTTTAATGGTTTTTCTTTGAAATGTCAAGATCTGATGTTTCTATGCATTTTAATTTAATTCTATAATTTTAAAATTTCATGGTACATCAGCTTAAAATGTATAAAGCGCAGTCAAAAATTTTCTGTTGCGCAGCACTCGAAAGATAGAACGTGAAATGGTCTATCACGCTATCATCATTTAAATCTAACCGGGCTATTGCACTCACCCCCAACATCACCGATAGATATGCCCACTTCCGCTACAAACCGGATGTTTACATAAATCTGGAATACGTGGTCAGACAGTAATATTAAGTATGTAATATTTATGAAATTTGATACTGCAAGAAACAGACTAAGTAATTATAGCCTTGCAATCAAAAACTTGTACATAAGTCTGCATGCTTTAAGAGGGCTTAACCTTTAATGGAGGGTTCGAATCCTCGCGAATGAATTTTGTCTGAATGGGTGTTTTCACGGTTTTCCTTCGTATAACGTAAACACTAGCCAGTTCTCCTTGGAAAATCCTGCAGGAGAATCCTGCAGACCTTCTCCTTAGGCAGATCAAACATATTGAATTAAGTAAATAAAATATAATGGGATTATTGTCATTTTCTTTACAGAAAATGAATGAAAATGTTTTTGAGGAATGTGAAAGTTTAGAATTCCAATTTCTAACATTTATGTTTAAACTCAATTATTGTGAGCTCCATGATTTATATTTGTTAACGATATTCAACAGCCGTCGTGTTCCTTTTTAGATAGTTTTGTTTTTGAAGTTTGGCAACAGTAAGAAAGAAGAAAATAATATTTTGATTTCCTTAAGTGTGTAAGAAAATAAAGTTTGGCTTTCTTAAGCAAGAAATATAATTGTTTATTTAAAATATTTCTTTTCAAGTGTTATAGAATGGAGTCAGATTTAACTTAACGGCGAGAACGACTGAGTGCAATAATATTCAGGTAGATTCAACGCAACATCAATGGATTCAGATATTTTAAAAAGAGCAGCAGTTAATGCTTAGAACTTGAAATATTCAAATGAAATAAACGTTCCATAAATCAAGCTACTATATGTATTCTGTTTACTAATAGATTAAATCTTTTAAAGATAATTAAAAAAAACAGTTTAGTTTAATTGCATCTTAATACAGAAACCGCGTTAAGAATACTTTTACGGTCCACAGTTACTAGTGTACTATGAAAAAAGCTTTAACAAATTTAATACACAAAATTATCCAAAACTTCTCTTGCGAAGAAAAAAAGGAATTCAAGCATGGCTTATCTTTTTATATAACTTCAATTAATTAATCAGGTGGATTATGAAAAATTATTGTCGATTTTTTTCCCGTTAAAAACAAGAAATAATATATTAAGAAGAGGTTTAACAATTAATGCAATATTTTTTATGTTAATTATATTACTTTAAATATTCCTTACTATTTATTAATATGTATATTTAAATGTTTTCAATTAAAAGGTCATAAATCATTACATATATCATTTTTCTGAATATATAAAACTTCAACAAAAATATTACATAAGTTATCATATTAGGATTTACGCAGTTACCATTGATAAATATAGATGTCTAGAGATATAGCTAATTTGATTGTATTCAGGAGCGCGCATTTAACTCTTTACCTCAGATGAAAAAATATCTGGTACGACTCTGAGAATACGTTTAATACGAAATATGGCTATAAAATTTATTTTCTGGAAATTCTAAAATGCAGTGTCATAACAGTATCACTTATAAATAACATATATATAGACTCTTCAAGTGATGCACCTTAGAAGATCGGTAACTTTTACAAAATTAATTGTCAGCTGCATAATAAAATAAAATCAAAAATTAAAATGGCATCAAATTTTAAGGAATTTAAATGTTATAAAAATTAATATTCATTATCGAAACACAGTTTACGATTAATTTCTAGGCATTAGTTAAATCTTTCTATAAATTAACGAAAGTAAAATTCACAACTTGCGGAAACAAACACAAAAATTTTGAAAATATTTAGGTAGGAAATTATTCGTCTCATTAAATTAAATAGTACTTTTAGATATTTTACGTAAGTGGAATCCTTCGAAACTATATCACCTTAAGTACCATTGCTTGGGGTGCATGCATAATGAGAACAGTTTTTTTTTTTTTTTTTTTTTTTTTTTTCTCTTCTTTCTTTTTTCCCCCCAACAAATCGTCAAGTCTGAGCACTGGCCCTGTTAAAAAACTTATATAATACTACAAGTTAAAATTTAGAGCGAATATTTTTTTGATGAAATTGTGACTTGTAACAGAAGATAGTATACGAATGGTAACAGGCTTAAGTAAGAAATATAAAAAAAAATTTCGCTGAATAACAATAAATATTTCCATAAATTACCTTCATAAGGTCCCATTAGAGAGTTTTCTCTTTTGACGACAACAGCATCTGATGTTAGAAAGTAAAAAATAAAGACAAAGATTACGGCAGAAAACTTGGGAATGAACAACATTTTCGATTTCTTTCGCCGGTTATGAAAAACGAAGCGTTTGCCACATGGGAGGAATTAAAAGTGAAATCACGTCTTAATACGATATACACGTGGTTCTGATCCTATGTATACACAGCTGGTTGCCGCGTAGAAAATAACCGTTGCCACAACATGATCTTCGTAATCTTTCACTTCTAGTTTCTTAATTTTTGCGGGATGATGCTTTTAATATCGAATTATTAAATACAAAATTAAATAAAAGTATGCCATTTTAATATGCATAAATAATAATATGCTAATACATATATAATATGAATTGGAGGAGATTTATATGGAAACTTGATAGTGAACTGTTGCTTCAGCGGATCAATACGATGCATATTATAAAATGTATAGTGTAATGAGTATGTGTAGCAGTGTGTTAACATGCGATGTAACCAGGAGAATGTTTAATTCCGCATGCAGAAAAGTCTGATACTTTGCCCTTGTATAGCCATGTACTGTCTTGATTTCGGAGTGTAGGTTTAGATACTTGCGAGATTCGGATTCACACTGATTTATTGGGCCACACTTTCATTTTCACTTACTATGATTTTTTTTATATACTTTTTTCCAGGCTCTGTAAAATCTATCACCTGCAGAAATGCATTGATAAAAATTACATTAACGTCACATATTCCGGTGAGTTAATTGAAAGCATGCAGAAAAATTGGGTAACATAGTTTTGTGGCAAAGTCAAGGGAGTATAAATACGGTCTAATAATAGACAGCACAATCTTGGTCGGCTTTTGCCAAAACACTTACATGTCCAAAAATATCTTAAAAGAAAGAGGGTCGGATAAACTTACCTTAGATTACAATCTTACAATGGTCTTTTCAAACTTCTGCTTTTTCATACATAGGCACAAAGCTGTCTCTAGTTTCGCGAATGTAATCGACAAAAATAACAATCTAAACCGATATTCTGCACAGAGCCACTTATCTACTCTATTTTGTAAGTAAATCAGTTCGAATCGTGCATGTATAGTTATGATTACCGTCGCACTATCTGAAAATTAGACAGTGGTAACAACAGCTCTGTAACCAAACTGTGAACAAAAGTATGGGTATACCTTTGCGGTTATTACCATTTAAAAAAGTTTAGCTCAGTATTCTATTTCAAATATTTAAAAGATTCTATGAGATGGAATACTTTTCATTAAAATCCAAAAATCTGTGTTTCGGATTGTCTTAAAATCAGTACCCTAGTTATACAAGTTACTTCAGATATGGTACTGCAGTGCACACCTGCCTTCGCGTAAGTGTGTCCCTTATATAAGATTGTCATTTCTACGAGAAGACAGTTCGTTAGGCGCAGGCCAAACCGATCGGCACACGGCCACTCATACATGATTAGCACATACGACCAGATTTTATGTAGACATCTAGCGATCACGCACCCCGAATCCAGACTTGACAGTAGCCGTACAGACTCTGCCACGCCAGAACGGGCCAAGGTAGAAACGATGGTTCTAGTCCTTTGAAGACAGCTAATCTTTTCCATTCCCGGCGTCTACAGTGTAAGTGATCACGAGAAGGCAGAAATGCATTGCAGTATTTAATTTACTGCTGTGTAAGAATCTCTGTTATTTCTTTAATAAAATAATTAAGGATTCCAACTAAACTGTAAACTTGAATATTCATTGGCATTTACTATTTTTCTTCCGAAAAAATCTTGAAATAAGTGAAAATATATTTTAAGAAATGTATTGAATACATAAAATGTGCATATGGTCATATAGAATACGGTTAACATATTTCACAAGTGCACATCAGCATAGTCACTGAGGGAGGAGTTTCGAAAATGGTTCAATGAGCTTCTATTGCTCTTGTGACGCCAAATCTTCCTACAAGTGAGCGTATGTTGTTTCCGTTTCAATTTGCATTTGTTTCAAAGTTATAAATGTATGGCGTAATAGTAGAAAATCTCGTTGTGCTTTCATTTTACAAGTATAATTAATCGCTGACATTTCACTGTCGCGATTTTTATCACGCATTAATATTTGGATTGATGTTCACGACATATTATCGCTCTTTACGTCACGAAAATGACTCAAGTACAATGAGCCTCGAATATTATGCATTTACTAACACCTGTGGATTAATAGAATTCAAATGCATTTTTTTTTTTTTTTAATTGAGCTGAGAAGGACTGGAAGTGTTACAATGAATCTAGTGTTTTCTTATTTCAGTGCTTACATTCTTCTGATTTTTAAAGTGTAAGTTTCAGAATACATATTATGTATAACCTGATTATATCCATTGTTAACATTAAAAGTTATATGTTAATAAATTGAATATATTCGTTGTGAATAAGATAAATTCATTCTGTTGAGTATTTGTGTAGACAGTATATTTAACAGTGAGCAATTATTGTATGTGAAATTTAACACACTAAAAATGCATACGAATGCAAATTAGTAAAGTTCACTTTGAATAAAATTCTGCATTGGCTATTATTATAAAACATCTTTTTCATATAGACTGCAATAAAAAGTGCTGACTTCTATTTACATATATAATTGGTGTAAATATTTTTCTCATATGCACAGTTTTATGTAAAGATAGCATTTGAGCTCAGATGTTAATTACATATTTCTTTCCTCATCTTATTTACCACTTATTAAGTAATATTTCACATGGATATTTTTGCGGAGTGTCCAAAATGGATTTTTATTTATTTCAAATGCTTTCAACCAAGTAGTGAAATCTTCACAATTGCTTAGATTTGATCTAACTCGGCAGTGAAAATTTTCAGAAGAAATCGACGATGGTTTAATTATTTTGTACAGAAAATTGCGTGGCAAAATATTTTCAACCATCTTGCTTAAATCTTAAAGCACGCGAAGGGTCATGTGACATGACAGAAATATTACTGGATGTTCATTGGTCCATCCTAGAAGCCACTCCCTCGGTGGCTACAGAAATGTGCACTTGTGAAATATGCATACGGTTATTTGCTCTGCAATGGAAAACATTTTTTTCGTAAGTCTTGATAATTCTGGTCTGTGTTCTGTACATAATGTAGCGACACGACATTTATTATTATTTTCATCATTTAGCAGAACTTGAGGCACTAATAAGTGCGGATCTGCCTTGAAAATCAAATTTATCATAATATTAAATGCACACGTAACTAATAAGAATATTTATAATGAAAATCTTAGAACTTATACACACAAAAAAAACCGATAATAGACACAAAGCGGACAGAAACTGTCTTGCCACTGTCTAAGCATATGACGGTCTGGCTGTTGGCAATTCCCTGCTGAAGAGAGAGACTTCAATGTTCTGCCAATACGTCTGTGCAGGAGGTACTAGCAGAAAGCTCCATACGTACAGTTGCGGTTATTGAGATTTGCAGTTTCCCCAAAAATGTTATCTTTCATTTCCGATTGTTCATCAAATGTTTAATAAGACTTAACTTTTAAACAGAAATTTTGGGGTGCAACAATCATTCCTTAAGCTTCCTTTTTCAATTAGTCTTCTTTCTCAAAAATAAATGATATTTCATTGTTTAATTTTTTAAATTTATCTGTTACAAATGATATAACTGTATCTGAGAAACGTCCGCACTTTCTCCTACATTCAGCACTCTCAGTTTAGGCTGGCCGCTAGTAGCTTTCATTGAAATCAACTTCGCATGGCGTACAATATAATCTAATTATTTTTAGTAATATGTAAATCTCATTTTACATGGTACCCACGCAGACCTATCTGAAGACAGCTGGCCGCCTAGCACATTAATCTTTCACTGATGAATGCCAAACGGCTGCCACGCAGAACGTAATGGTCTGGCGCGCTATTCCGTTTCCTAATAGCCCTCTTAGGCGTTCACAACACTCTCACGGTACAACTAGGGATCAGTACAATCATAAAACGTATGCTGTCCTATCTTTGACACAGAATATTTTGGAATCAAGAGATGCTACAGATGTCAACAATTTGGACAAACACAGGATAAATGTCAAAGCACAAAGCCATATTGTGCCTATTGCACAAGGCCTCACAGTATCCGAGAATGTAGAAGCGATCAGGCAAAATGTATTAACTGCGGTGACACAAACCTCCGATATGGAGCAAAGTACGATTTCAAGCATCCTGCCTACTACAACGAATGTCCAGAATACCAGCGGAGAGTACTCTATGTCCGCAGTATCATTGAATACTATTCACCATTTCCAAACGTCAGATCTCTCATTCCAGAGAGAACATCAAGTCAGTAAATGTACTAATATCAGTGTTACTTAACGACATCGTTCTCAGGCAATTAACTGCCTATAAATAAATTTTCAGAAGGCGAAAGCTGCAACTGCGCATGCAGTAGCCTACGCCGCGGAACAAGACATAGATTTCATATTTATTCAAGAACACGCGGAATGGCAAAGTCATAGACTTCCCATTTAAATGGAATGTCTTTCAAAAGGAGAACAAAGAAGTCCCTCCACGAGCCATCTTATTTGCACCAACTCAGACTGGTCATCTAATATCATTTCATTAGAAAGAAACTATATTGCTGTCCTATTAGAAACACATAATCTTATGATTATTCTCAACTCAATACACTTCCCACCCACATCAAAAATAAATGCAGCTACAATATTCATGGTCAGTTTGCTAAAGCAGTACAAATAGCTAACATTCTCTTACAGGTGACTTCAACACCCGTAATATAAATTGTAGATATGCCAACACAGACCCAAGGGTCATAACCTTGAAGACTTTCTCTCTGCAAATAACTTAACTCTAATTAATACAGAAGATGCTCTTCCAATGTTTGATAATATGTATGCACAAGGTTGGCCAGACCTTACATTGGCTACATCACCCGCAGCCACACTTAGGCAAGATTGGACAGTGGTCGAAGAAACTAGCTTATAGGAACATAAATACATCACCTACAAAATCGATAGAACTATAACTACAACTTTTATCAAAAGATATTACTCCCCAGGAAGAAAGATTCGAGCATTTACAAGAATAATAAAATTACGACTTTTCACATTCCACAAATGCCTAAATAATATAAGATCCACAGCAGACACAGAGCATTTTATGGATGATCCTATGACTTCTCTACAAGAAAGATGTGAGGAACACCTCCCCGTAAAAGTACTAATAAACAAATTAACAAGCTGCATTGATGAAAAAGGAAGCTACGCATACAACAGACCCCAAGGGTCATAGCCTTGAAGTGCCGCGCGCTGAGAAGACGATTGAAACAAGAAAGAACGAATAATATTCAGTCCAACACTCTCATAATTTTTCAAAAAGAAACGGCTTTATACAAACGGATGGTTATCGAAGCCAAAACAAATTCATGTGAAAATGTTTGTACATATAATACTGTTACATATGGTATTTACCACAAGATTGTAATGGATAAGCTCTACAAATATTCGCATTATTTTAAATCGGGACTTGTGTGAGGGGGTCGTGTAGCCCCTCACCCTGACCCATACCATCTTGTGATGCTCTAGATAAGGGGGACGCGGTGCTATACCAATTAATCGCTATGGTAGATAGGTAGTGTTCGCTTCCTCCGTCACTTGTCCTATCTTTGACTATTTCATGATGTTGTCTTGTGGCATGATAATGCTCAGCTTGATACGCTAGTCTTTTTAGTGATTATCCTCATGGCTTTAGTGATTATCTTCATGGTACTTTCTTCATCAGCCATATCGAGAATCTCTTGCTGCAGTATATATTTAAGCTTTAAGGAACATTAAATGTCCAACCTAGAGACTAAGCAACAGCCGGTTAGATAGCATCAAGCATATGATTCATTCCACGTACTCTGATATATTTACCAAGAGAGTAATTATAATTATGTACTAGAAGCATATTTTCAGCCTGATTTCCCAAGTTGTAAAGAAATCAGATCCAAAAGCAATGGAAAAAAGCATTTCTTTACATTATTAAAAGAATCAGGGCAAAATAAACGGGAACTTGTGGAAAAGGAAAGGAAGCTACAGGTAAAATTTCAAAAAAAAGAATTTTATTGCACGGAAAAAACACATATACAATAAAGCTAGGTAATAACTTGGCACATAAAACTGGGCATACCCAGTTAATATACATTGTTCACTCTTGCCAGAAAAGGAATTACTTTACTACATGCTGCAGATATAAAAATTTCTTCATGACATACATTACTTTTACAAATGAATAAGGCATACAAAAATATATACAAACATATGTAAATATCAAAATATATGATTGCTATAATTCTAACAAATCAAATCAATTATTCTTTGGCTTGGCGCATTTTAAGCAATAAATCTACATGGAGTTTCTGTTAAACCAAAAGTTTTCCAGGAATTAATTAATTCATAAACTCTACTATAGAATACTGTTGGTAAAGATGAAGTCCAATGTATTAAATATGTAGATTATTATTCGTGAAAATATATGAAGATTTGCCGAATCGAATCATTTAACAAATCTCTGCATGGTGCTATTTATACAAAACATATCAAACAGGGAAACAAAATGTTGTACGTTCTGATGGCAACACAAATAATCATGTTAAGTTAAAATAAAGATATATGACATATATTTACTCATATATGCAATTGATGAATTAAGTTTTGAATAAAAGAAAGGGTACAGAAGGAGCAGAGAGACAGAAACAAAATTGCGAAGCATTAGAAGATACTACTTAAAACTATCATTTATTGAAAAATGCGATATCTAGCCCACGAACTTCTAAATTCTGCAGATTGTTGTCAAAATCAGCGTTGTTGCTTACTACTAACGAAAAATCTAGTTAGGATGGAAATCCTTAGAATCTGAGATAAGCAATAAAATGTATGTTATGATAAACAAGATTTCGGGTCTCATTAAAGAAGATCGTAGGCTACATTTATGCTGTGAAATACTCTTGGGATTTCTAGGCACAGCAGAGTAGTTCTTGAAAACTGCTCTTTTAATATATGCCAAACTTTGCTACTATGTTTTGAATGCATTGCATGCAGAGGAGGATGTTTCGGGGGAAAAAAAAGATGCAAATGATGCCCATTAGGTACATTTTTTTTTATAATTGCATATGTTATAGCACTTTTTTTTATCAGATCTTGTAATAGATTACCCAGACAATCTCTACCTTTTAAATTTTTTCTTATGTTATATCCTATTACACATTCCCAAAAGCAGAGTACAAAACAAGATATTTTTCTGGGGGGGGAGAGAAATTTTTGTGTTAGTCTTAAATAGTTCACATTCAAAATTAATCCATTTTATTGCATAATAATATGATGTATATTAAAACAATATCATTAAAATACACTTAAATATGTTTATGCTTTCCCAATGTACTATATTTATGTAATAGACAGTTATGTCATATTACAGGAAATCATTACAAACAAACAGTTTCAATTATATACTTCGTACTATAAATTTTACATTGGTTTTAAAGGGGATATACGAACGCTTTATGGTACAAAAAAATCAAAGCTATAAAATATCTATTATATACGGTAATTGATACATAAATGCATTAAGAAAATAAGCTAATTTTATGTCAGAATTACAGAATACTATATCATAATTCGAAGGTACTCATTAAGATACTAATCGAAATAACAGATCTATAATTCATTTTTCTTCAAACTCAAATAAATGTCAATACAGAGAATATTTCCTACATTAATGAAGGGTTAAAAAGTTGACGAATCTTCCAACCAAACATTTTTGTAATTAAACTGTTTTATAATGAGTTCGGTAGAAATATCCTATTTTAATCAACACATCACTATATATTCACACAGCATTTAAATCAGCATAAATAGGATATATTTATTAAAATACCAGCATCACTTCCGCGATGAGTCTGAAAAATAAGTATCCTTCTCTTTCTGAAGCTACCTTTCGGAAGCTTCATTCTTTCCAGATTCAATAGTTTTCTAAATCAATTTTATTCTGCACAATAAATCTGCACATGATTAGCAGTATTTTGAACATTCAAAAGGTTTCCTGCTTTTATTATTTAATTAATAGAATCCTCAATACATAACCGCTGAAGTCTAAGATGTAGTTAGGAAATGTTTGAAACTTTCGGACACTCCATGCTTCCATAATTAATCACAGTACACTACAGAGGATGAATACATCTTTCTGAAAGATCACAGTATATCAGCGCATAAACAGAAAGCGGAAAATTTGATCAAGCAGCTCGAATGCTTCACAAATCATCCGAGAAAATGTGAAAATTATGACATCTGACGCAGATGCTATAACTGATATTTTAATCGTCCAAACTTTGAGGCGGATATTGAAAGAAGCATGATATAATAAGAAATCATCGTGAATTAGGCACTTTCAAGAAATTGAAACTGTATCGTGAATTAAGCACTTTCAAGAAATTGAAACTGTTTCCTGAAAGAAATCTGTATGCGTTTCAACCATTCAGAAAGTCCACTTCTGCTTTCACACACTTTCCAGTGAGGACATCCATGGCACTCACTTTTAGTTCAGTATCACCAAATATCATGATTGTTTGAATTTCTCGCTTGCCAGCAGGCACACTGTCAGCAGAATGCGAGTCGTCTGGCAAGTCCAGCACCAAAGTACCACAGCGTTTGACACCAGGATCTGTAATAAATGCTACATCATCTCTCTCACTACAGTATATATGAATGACACTACATGCTTGGCCACTTCTTGCAGGAGTATAGCGACGAATGACAGTATCACCAACGCAAACGGATTGGTCGGCAAGTACAAATTTGTCAAAGACATCAGCACACCATTCTACTCCATCTTTAACCACAAGCTTTTCTGGTGGATGCACGCCATTAATAAACCTGTAAAATGTTACATTATGGATTAATCTCATGCTTAATTTAAATTATGGTTTTTAAAGTTACTTTACATGTAATTAATAGATAAAAAAATAGGAAAGAAAAGAAAAATGTTAAAACATTTTTTTTTTTTAGAAATAAATTATACTTCGATGATAACCTGGTTAATTTGTTACTGAGATTAGAAAACATATACTTTACGTTCGTATGAAAATGCAAATATTTTAGGCTCATAAATATTTATAATTTTCTCTAAACCGTCTTATAGTCATTATCATAGTTTATATAAAATCTTAACATAACAAAAAAGTCTGGAAAATAAATGTTTAATAACATGCTTGAAAGCATTTATTGCTCATATAATTTCACAAATTAATATGAAAACAAATATTATTAAAATAAACATTAAAGTGAGATGATGTAAATATCAGAATTTCTTCATTCCGTTTACTGCATTATCAACAGATGGAAAATTAGCTAATATTATATAACGGTGCTTCGCACGCTCTCAACAATGAAATTATTCCGTAATTATTGAACGGAGAAAGACTTTCAGGATTTACACACAAGAATGAAGAAAAATAAAACATGAGTTTCTCAAAATGTTTGCCACTTGAGAAGTCTAACGAAAAGTCTCACCTTGAAGTTCATGATAACCAGCTTTCATCAGTTTATTGAAATCGACTTTTTCATATTTGATATCTTTATTTTCAGCTCTTCTGTGGTTTTGGTCGATCTCTGTAGACTTTAATATAGCCTTATAAGTAGAGTGCGATAAAAAGGACTAAATGGGAATCAAGAAAGTACTTCGCCAAAGTGATTCCGGAAGCCTCTAGCGATAACTAACTAATGATTGTCAAAGCGATTTCTGAACAAGTTCAGGACTTCTCTCTGTTGAATGTGGATCCATGCATCTTGGATCCACAGTTTGTAGTAGGCATTAGGAATGAACTTCGTTCGTAAGAATTAGATGGAACATCCTGAATTCAAACTCTGAATAAAAGAATATGAACCCAAGACGCTTTCATCATACAACGACCTTTTGTGGAGGATAAGATATGACAACGACCATTTCAGGCTTTTTATTGTCTCAAATGTAGTAATTTTGACGGCTGATATATAAATAAATCCAACCAGAAGTAAGCCTCATAGCATAAAACGATACCCTACGGTTGAAAACAGTGTTAATCACTTGGCTCATGATGTTGGCAAAATCTAGTCTTTTCAACTACGTTCGGCCCGAGAATTTGCTTTAACTGTATTTTTGTAATGAAAAATATCAAAATCTTTCTGATTATTCTCTATGCTATGACTGGACTAACGTCAAATTGTTGGGTCTACTGTCGTGTTAGTATTGATGGCTTTTTCTCAGTTACTGCTTTGGCAACGCGCAGCGGTGATGGTTTTAGCCATTCTTGATGTTTTTAATTAGATCGCAAGCCCTTTTTTTCATCAGCCACTGAAGTCAAACTTGCACGTTTGACAGTCGTGATAGCTTTTAGCTTATTTTTGAAAGCACTAGGACATAATTCCTTGTCTCTAGTTAAAAAGATGAAAGGGTTTGACAGGGAAAAATGGTCTTCTACTGAATATCAGTCTATTTTAGCTTTAAAAAAAGAGACTCCGTAAATAAGTTTCCTTTCGTTCTCTAGGCAAGCGCACAAAATCTGGCGGTACTAACTCCGCTCATTGACGAGTTATAACAAATTAGCAAGACCCACTGAAGTGCCATGTACATGGTAATGTTGTACGATTTACTTTAATTAACACATTACTTTCATGTCCGTCAGCCTCACCTCAATGTAAATTAAATTAGATTTAAATAACAAGAGAAAGTGCAGATTTAGAAAAATTTAGCTTTTCATCAAGGAAACTATCTCACGTATCGTCCACCCATCAGCAATGACAGTTTAGTATAATGCTTTCTAGTATTGTTAGCTGTTTATGTTTAGGTATCAAAACCCAGTTAGTTAACAAGTTTACTTCTTCACTGTATTTCTAGTTTTACCTCTTGGCTACATTTCGTAAAAATATACACTTTTAATTTAGTGCAAGGACGATGTAAAACTAGAAATAGTTAAGAAACAATTAGGTTCGTCTCTCTTGCTACAGGGGCGACTCCAATACAAGTGACTGATAATTTGGTTGCGATTTTAAGTAAGTTGCGTATTAAATAGCATATTGAACTAAAATACACTTATTATGAAGGCGCTGCACTTGCCGCGCACGGAAGAAATCGCCAAAACTGCTAGCGGCAAAGATAGCCCTATTTGATGTGATCGGTTTAGCGATCAAGCTATGGTATGCAAAGTCGTCAGCTCTATACCTAATAGAGCAGCAGCAGCCAAGAATACCTTCACAGGTGCCCCGCACTGGCGAAGATCGTTATTAATATCTGAGCCCATTGTTCACAACCAACAATTATAGACGTGCCACAGTCTAAAACAACTATCGGCAACATCAATCACAAATCTGCCGTAGGTTTAACCTAATAACATAAGACGGTATTAAGCGTTTTTATGAAAGGAATTTTCGCTGTGTCGTCTATAAAGTTTCTGTATTTCGTTTTTCAAAATAAAGGCATTATTTTGCTTACAAAACACACCTCATACACTAATGTTTAAATTTCATGTGAATCATATATTATGAGTTAATTTTTAAGAAATATTTTAATTTCACTTTACTATTTTTCTGCGTTTAACATATTTTTAAAATTTTTTGAAAATTTTAGATTTACTTTTTTTTTTATTCAAAGAAAGAAAATAAAATACTTAAGAGCAAAATAACGAACAAAATATAGTTTAATATATAAGGTATTTCTCCTGCCTTCTTAGTATGGCTTCCTGGTGTAATGCTCAGCACATTCGGCGCGTTTCGAGAGGTCCTAGTCCCGGCGAGGGCATTGTTCATTTTTCACGTCTTCCGTATCAAAAATACCTAATGTATTTACAGTGGCTCCCGAGCTAAAAATGGTGGTAGATGATAATTCTTCACCACCATGATTTGGCGTCTAGGTCCCCTAATCCCCAGTCGCCCTTTGAAAGCGGGAGTATATAAGGTATTCCTCCAACCTTCTTAGCATGCCTTCGTGGCTTAATGGTCAACACACTCGGCGTGTATTAGAGAGGGCCGTGGTGGTGTCCCAGTGATTCAAGTCCCGGTGAGGGCATTGCAGATTTTTCATGTCTCTACAAGCATACTATAAAATCATACTATAAAAATGGTACATCAAATTTACGTTTTAGATGTATGTTTAGTTTCTACACTATTATGAGTTTTTTACATTTAAAATGCTGAAAATTACAAATGAACTGAAGAGTACTTTTTAGAAAATTTCCCTTATTATTATGACAGGAATTAAAATTCTTGGTCCGATTCGTAAACCTTTTTGGCCTTCTCAATAACTCGAGCAATACCTTATTCAAAGCTCTTAACGAACAAAAACAACTTACAGACGCACTGGTGTGATAACAGGAAATCACAACAAATTTCATTGCCGCCCAAACACAAAATATACATAAAAAGATTGTCTACCACTGGATTTAGTAACTAAAGACCTCCTGGTGTCCCACTGCATGTATATTGTAAACCAATTCAAAGAATGAAACGGGTTCGAAAAATCGGAATTGGACGTTAGCACAGACAAGTCGGAGAGAACAGTCCATGAATCAAGGCTGCATGCACTACGCATTGACTACAGGCCCGATATTTACTATCTGAAAGATACCCTTCAAGATGAATGCGGTATTAGGATAACGTGTTCATATGGCCTTTTTTATCCTTCTGACAGATATGCGCACTATTCTCACAGATCTTCAGAAAATCTTTAAGATTCTAGATCGGGCTCTTAAGCGAAAGGACATTCCAGCAGAATAATGCAATTTATCATCAATCTTCAGTTACCACGATGATGATTAAGGAATATTCAACTGACATTAACACCATCATTTGGAACGATACCCACAATTCACTGATCCCATATAAGGCTTACTATGAAGAACTAGAGAAAGACCAAACCGTTCTTAAGATACTTATTCTATCAGTTCTAGTCTCTTAGGGTGTGTAACAGTTTCGTATCCTACACTCTAGGAATTAAAATAAATTAACATATTGAATTACTGCGCACATACCTATTTAGGACTCCGACACCATAGGTCAACCTAGATCTGCGAGAACTGACAACAGTCGGGTCTATACCAAACAATACAGCTCCTTTAAGTATCGCTAAGCTGACGCCCTGAGGGATTATCACTTTCAGTCTATCTGAAAAAGCATCACGTATAGTCTTTTGGAGGATGGTAGATTCGGCAAATCCACCCACTAAGAACAAATAGGAAATATCTCCACTGCTATCGCAAGTGTCCAAAACTTGGGCTACATGTCTACGTATAGCATCTAATGTCGGCTGGAATAAGTTCATCATAACGGAGGGCTCCATTCTTAACATCCCTTGGGATGACCATTTGATATCTTTATGTCCATATTTCTTGAGAGCTGCATCCATCTGTAATAATACAACGAAAAATGTTAAATGTCAATTTTCTAACAATGATAGGATGTTCGATTAAAATAAAACTTCGAATTAAAATGGCATTACATGTCATGATAATGTTGCAAAAACATATTAAAATCTACGAAATAACATATGTGTCAAGCAAGAAATTTTTCTAGTTTGTTTGGATTTTTGTGTCTAAAAAAGTTAAGGTTGTTGTTTTAGTTTTGAAATTTGCGCATTTAACTACGAAAAAAATGGCTCGTTAGTGATTAATTTGCCTTTTAAAGCTTTCTTTTCCTGCATCGATATCATACTACACTGATTTCCAAAAATTAAGGACAAATCAACATAGCGATAACTCGTTGAAAAATAAGGCAATCCGTATAAACTTTGAATATACAAATAAGAATCGCTAAGTAAACTATATGCACATTAGTGGCGCTGCAATCAAAAAGTGCCATCTGCCAGGAGCACACAATTACATGTTTCAGAGCATCCACAGCAAGCCTTCAAATTTCGCTGCGATACGAAATCTGCGACAAGAAATCTGGGATAGCTAATTTGTAACAGTGACCTCCAGGCATCATTTTTCCGAAGAATTGCGATAGAGAGGAGATTAGAGGCGGGACAACGTCAGACAGAAGTGGCCCAGCTGGCTAAAGATGAGCCCTTCTGTGGTTCATAGACTTTGACCACGAATTCTAACTGCTGATTTGGCATTCAGGAAGTTCAGCCAAGAACAGCCAACTGCTACGACGAACGCTGATGACCGATATTTGTTGTTATGCACACGTAGAATTAGAACCTCAACTCAGATCTTCCTTTGCTGCAGCCACAGGAAGGTTGGTGTCAACGTCAACCGTGCGCAGAAAGCTTCACGAAGGAGGTCTGTACTCGACGCAGCCAGCCATTTGCCTGACTCTCGCGACACGTCATGGAAGGGAACTTTGTGGTGGGCACGTCAAAAAATCTACTGGATAGCTTATCAATGGAGGGTTGTTCTCTTTACGGATGAATCCAGGTTTAGCATCCAAAGCGATAGTAGGTGTTATTTGAGAACTTGAGACCCGTACCATCCATCAAACATGCTCGCATCGTGGACGATTATTTTCAGCAGCAAACAATTCAGCGCATGGAGTGGCCAGCTTGATCACCGAGGACCGGAATGCTATCGAGCATATTTGGGATGCTTTATAAAAGACGTACAGCTGCTCTCAGTCCTTCTTTTCAGATCCTTTCCACGCTTGAAACTGCTCTGCAAGAGCAATGACTCCCACTTCCTACGCAACTGATAGACTGCATAACTGACAGCATCACACATCAGTGTATGTGTTCTATTGCTTCTAGGGCAGATCATACTCGATATTAAAGGTAATTTTCCTATACCAAACTGACACATTCGATATTTTTCATTTTATACATACGCTAATTTCTATAACACCATAATTGTCTGGTAATTTTTTTCATGTTACTTTTATACCTTACTATGTGTTGTATACTGTGGGTCAGTTTCATTAAATTCTACACGTAACTTTTTCAGTAATCGTCAATTTTGTGATTTTTCCTTAATTAATGATAACCAGTGTAGTTTACGTTTACTTAACACCGCCATAAAACATCCTAACTTATCCTGAAGTATCTCATGTATTTTGTCAAAATGTAATTCGAAGATTTTAATAGGTACTAGATCCCCATCTGCTGGACTTTGGAGAAATGAGTATAATCCTACCGTACACTTAGATTAATGAAATACAGGGGTTGGACAAAAATATGGAAACACCTTTAAAAAAACATGTTTCTTTGCTTAATATGGTGTAGGAAACCCGTTGGCATCCAAAACAGCTTGCAGTCTTCTCGGAATGGATAAATACAGTTCCTGTATGTTTGCCAAGGGAATATTATACCATTCTTCCTGCAAAACGGTGGCAAGTTCAGATAACGATGTTGGCGGTGGATAACGAGAACGCACTTTCCGTTTCAATGTAGACCACAAAGGTTCGATAATATTCAGGTCTGGTGACCGTGGTGGCCAGGGAAGATGGGACAACTCATCCTCGTGCTCAGAAAACCAGTCCTGGACAATGTGAGCTGTGTGAACAGGGTCTTTGTCATCTTGGAAGACACCATCACCATCGGAGAACAAAGTTTGTACCATGGGATGAACTTGATCGGCCAAAATGTTCACATAAGTCTTGGCAGTCATGTGCTCTGACACAGTTATCATGGGGCTAGCAGAGAACCACGATATGGCTGCCCAAACCATAACAGAACCCCCGCCATGTTTCACTCTTGGCAACAAGCAGCCTGTTACGGGCATTAGCATCACTGATGAGTGGCTTCTCAATTGCAGCACGGCCAGCAATTCCCTGTTTATAAAGCTCCCTTCTAATTGTTTTGGTACTCAAAGGGTTCGGTAACACAACATTCATTTCAGCAGTAACTTTTGCAGCTGTGGTCTTCTTATTTTTCGTCACAATTGCCCTTAATGATCGTCTGTCCCGATCACTCAGGACACACTTTCGTCCGCGCTGTGATTTAGCAGATGATGTTTTTCCGCTTTTCAAATATGCGGAATAAATCTTCGATACAGTACCTCTTGAAACACTAAACACCTCGGCTACCTTGCTTACGGAAGCACCTACCATACGTGCTCCAACAATTTGCCCACGTTCGAAGTCTGTTAACTCTGACATAATGCAATGACAACCTCACATAACAGTACTCCGACAACAACTGAACTGTTTAGCACATTTACGAAGTTGTAGAGGTGGCGTCAGTAGTCAAAAACGCCAGCGCCACCTACATATTTCATTAAAATCAATCTTTCTTTTCAAACATGCATTTCACAATGTGTTTCCATATTTTTGTCCATCCACTGTATGTTTTCATTAAAATTAGAATTCAGTTTTTTTCCTTCATAATACATTTTTTTTATTATAAAACAAAACGCAAACAGCTATTTGTATAGCTACTATATTTCTTTCAATTCGTTTCTCTATTTGAATATACACTGGTTATCATAAATTAAGGAAAAATCACAAAAATCACGACTACTGAAAACGTTACATGTAAAGAATTTAATAAAACTTACCACAATATACACATAGTAAGGTATAAAATAACATAAAAAGAAATTACCAGACAAATATGGTAGTATAGAAATTAGCACATGTATAAAATAACAAATCGAAGGTGTCAGCTTGCTATAGGAAAAGTATCTTCAATATGGAATATGATCGCCTCTAGAAGCGAAACAGCACATACAACGATGTGTGATGCTTTCAACTATGCGGTCTATCAGTTCCATAGGAAGCGAGAGCCATTGTTCTTGCAAAGCAGTTGCAAGCGCGACAAGGGTTTGAGGGGGCGGATTGAGAGCAGCTAGACGTCTCCCTAAAGCATCCTAAACGTACTCGATAGGATTCAAGTCCGGGGATCCAGCTGGCCACTCCATGCGCATTATTGTTTCCTGTTGAAGATAATCTTCTACGATGCGAACCCTGTGTGGTCTTGCGTTGTCGTCCTGTAATAGAAAAAAAGCATCACCTATTGCCCCGGCATATGGGCGCACATAAACATCAAGGATGTCATCTCTATAAATCTGAGCATTCACGGTCCTTCTTGGAAAGACATGGAGGTCTGTGCGTCCACCCCAAACACAGACACTGCCTCTTCCGTATATATCTCTTTCACGGATGTATAACGGGTTCTAGATTCTCTTCATATCAAATAACGCCTACTATTGATTTCTAGACTAAACTTGAACTCATCTGTAAAGAGAACCGCCCTCCATTGATCAGGCGTCCAGTGGACATGCTGTCGTGCCCACTAAAAACGATATACCTTCCTATGGCGTGACGTGAGCGGCACACAAATGGCTGGTCGCCTCGCATACTGACCACCTTCGTGAAGCCTTCTACGCACAGTTGACGTTGACACGAACCTTCCGGTGACTGCAGCAAGGGAGGATCTAAGAAGAGTCGGACTAACGGTTCTATTCCTGCGTGCACTTAATGTCAAATATCGGTCATCGGCGCTCGTCGTAGCGGTTGGCCGTCCTTGGCTGAACCTCCTAGATGCCGAATCTGTGGTTTGAATTTGCCTCCAAAGTCTATGAACCACAGAAGAACTCCCATTTCGCCATCTGGCCAGTTCTGTTTGACTTTGTCCTGCCTCTAGTCTCCCAATGGCTCTCCATCTCAGTTCTGCAGGCAAATGATGCCTGGAGGTCATTCTTACGAATTGGCTATCTCAGATTTCTGATGTCACTGTCACAGTGAAATATGTGGGCTTGCTCTCAAACATGGACTTTTATGCTCCTCGCAGATGACGTATTCCGAAAGCAGCACCACTAATTTGCATATCGCAGTTTTACTCAGCTACTCTTACTTGGCAACATATTCAAATTTTACACGGTTTGGTTTATTTTTGAGGGAGTTATCGCTATTTTTTTATTTTTTCTTAATTTATGATAACCAGTGTAATTTTATTTTTTCTCAGGCATATGCTATCAGAAATATTTAGTGAAATTTTTCTAGCTTAGTTAGAGTTTACTAGAAAATACTTCTGTTAAGAAAAATAGTTGTGATAGTGGTATATAATGAACAGTTCGATAAATACATCGACAAGTTTTCTTTAACCAACTCTAATACATACTTTAATCAATATTAATGCATGCAATACTGTTAACTACTACAATACTGTTTAATACTGTTTCTGAGCAGCTATGATACAAATTTCACAACTTAATTTTCTGAAAGTAACTTTATAAGGTATTTCTCCAGCCTTCTTGGCATGCCTTCGTGGTGTGGTGGTCTACACGCTGGGCGCGTATTACAGAGGTCCGCGATTCGATTCCCGGCGATGGCGTTGCGTATTTTTCATATCTCTTGCTTCCGAAATAAACCTAATGTATCTACACTCACGCCCGAACTAAAAGGGTGGTGAATGATTTTTCACACCCAGGATTTGGCGATTGGGTCCCCTAAAAACCCCAGTCGCCCTTTAAAAAAAGGGGGTATGTAAGGCATCTCTCCCGCTTTCTTGGTATGCCTTCGTGGTGTGGTAGTCTGCACGCTGTGCGCATATTCCAGAGGTCCGTAGTTTCGATTCCCGGCGAAGGCTTTGCTCATTTTACATCTTGCCTGCTTCCAAAAATACCTAATGTCTCTACAACGTATTAAATGAAAGTTTTGATAAGCGTCTAATTTCGATAGGGAATTCATAGGCACTCCAGCCGAGGCTAAAAATATAACGCTAAATGCTTCATCTGTACGGCTGAAATTTTGCACATAATAAACAAGAATGCTTTCCTTGAATATACTGATCATTTTATTTGTAAGAGAAATTTATCAGTTTCTTTCTCTCTCTCTCTTTTTGTTTGTTTCTTTGTTTGTTTCCGTATGTAATGATTAGTGTGTAAATTTTTTGAATTACAAGTAATATGATGAGTACCTTCTTCCTAATACGATTAATTACGATCATCTAATGCGCTTAATTATAGTTCATCAAAATTATCACGTCAATTAAAAAAGGAAATAAATACATAAATGTGTGTAAGATAAAAATGTTCCAGAAGAAAAACAGTCATCATCATATTGTATTTAATCTTAGAACTAAATTTATACAATTCAGAGATCTTTATGCTTCAAATAAGATGCGTATTAAAATTCAAAAAAATATTTGATTAAAAACTGAAGTAATTTTCTCACCGTAGTATTCTTTATCTTTTTGTAGCTATTGACAAAAGAATATGGCAATGCCATGTTGATGGGTGTGATTTTGAAAGGACTGGCATTCCTTTTTCGTGCTTCAAACAAGGCCATAAGCTCTACGAAAGCAGCCGGATTCTTCAGCTTGAAATGTTCCATGAAATCACCACCGAAAATGTCTACAAGGAGTTTTTCAAATTCCATATCAATTCCTACCGAACCATACGGTCCACCAGTGGCCTTGTGCAATTCTTTGATTGTACCATTTTCATCGATGATCTCGTGGACGGTTATGTCCACAGTTCCGCCTCCGCAGTCAACCACCATATATCTTGTACCTATTAAATTACACAACGATGTGAGATGAAAAATTATCATATAGAGTAATGGGTAATAAATTAAGTAAAGAATGCTATTTTTGTATAAAATATTAAAGAGTTGGTAGCAATTAGACTGTTTCACTGCTGTTGAAAACAGGGAATCTCTTTTCGTATTTAAAACAAGTATATCTAAAAATGTCTACTTTTCTACTCAGAAATACATATTAAAATCAGCATAAATAATTCATAAAGTTAATGTGATTTATTTCTAAGCCAAATATTTTAACTACCGAATAGCAACAGGTAAACAACACAACTTTAAACAGAACTTTGATGAGTTTACAGTTTGTTAAGATATTATTGAATTATAAATTCAACTTTTCTGCGACATTGACCAGGCGTCGGTATTTTTTGGCTACGGGTCATAGCCAACCAAACTGTATGTGTTAAGAAAATGTTTCGGGTCAACGGTATTTTCATTTTACAACAGTCTTTTTTGATGAATAAGAAGAAAACTTTTATTAAGAAAATAATTACAATACGCTTTAAACTTTAAACATAAACATTTAAATTCTAATTCTAATTATTATTATAAAACAAATATAACTGAATGAACTTTATTTTTCGCCTCGATATCAGTGACTCCCCTGAAACTGAACAATTCAGTCAAGTCAGTCAAGTCTTGTAAGTTAGTCATCTTAAGACGAATACATCTGAATTTGCGGTAGTTAAGCTGCTCCTGTTCTTACTTTAAAAAAATTCATGTGCGAAAATATGGCTCGCATAAATTGAAGGTAATGCGGACGAAATGGCAAAGCCAGTCTTTTGGAATTATGGATTATGAGTCACCGTTGCCACAATTATCGAGTTCTCTTTGAAAATTGTTACAAAAAATTGCATTTTTTAAGAATTTATTCTGTTTTCGGATAAGAATATCATTAAGTAACTATCAATTACGTATATCAATTGAAATGTTTTAAGCTCGATTCTCTTAATCAGAATCAGATGACTACAGCCTAAATTCAGATGATTCTAAATTTTTTCTCTTTTCAAATTTGAGTGTTTCACATTTCACACCGTTTTATAAACGATTCAAAATATGAAATACACTGTTTGTGGCAGTGCTCTAGTAAGAACAGATTTCCTGATTTAGGCCTTTAAAACAGCCCTTTACACGGAGTGACGCCTCAACCTCTAGAGGCGATCTACTTGGGGGAGAATGGTCAACCCCAGACGACAATCAACAATGTCAGGTTAATGAGCACAAGACAGGGTGACCAGGCACCAATTAATCACCGAAAAACAACGTACGACAACATCAGTTCCCCCTGAGTTCACTAATGTAGGTGAACCCTCGAGGACAACTTTATGTAGTGATCAGACAGCCCGAGACAGACCTGACAGTACCTGTACGATCCCTGCTGAACCTAACTTGACCACCGAAGGATCGATGGCTCTAGTCCTTTGAAGGCAAATTACAATATATATCCCAGTAGCAGAGTCTGTCTAAGTATAGGTCCTAGCCAGAACGCTAAAAGTTGCCATCCAGTCGATTCCCCCCCGGGGGGGGAGAATGTTTTGTGACAGCCTCTTTAACACTGCAGTAATGGTGTTTTTAATTTCCTCCACTGAAAAGAACTTCTTTCCCTGCAGCTGGCTTTTCAGTGTTGAGAACGTTCAGAAATCACACGTCACAAAGCGTATGTATGCAGAGCCAACTACTTTGTCGATCATTCAGGTGTTACTGCCTTGAAGTGTCTCCATCATTTTTAAATACTCAAACAATGTGCCATCATCTTATGTAAACTGAAGCGCTTCGTAACCGTTCTTCCGAATTTAGTCAAATAAGACAATATTTAGTCACAGTACTATCATATAGTCCTACAGATGTCTTCCTCATACACCCCAACAAAACGTAACGTCGCTGTGTCCAAATACTGAAAGCTACGGCTACCCAACTGCTAGTTCAAATTTGTTGATGCATAACCTTTCTGAAACTAACTATAGGTTTGTCAAACCTAATATCGGGAAAGAGAAATACAGCTTTGAAAATTATCACTCAGCCCTTGTGCAAATTCTAAATATTACTGCGAAATTCTGCTGCATTAATTCCCCATTTGAGCAAACAATTTCAAGCGCTTACACGATTTATGAATGAATATTTCTCAAGTGAACAGACATTATCAGTGAATAAACACATATGTAAAATGCGGTTGTTGAAAATAGGTACGGATTATACAGACTATAATAAATATTCGAAATGAATAAAAAAAAATCAGAAGTCGATTTAGCTACTGCTCATACTAACTACAGTATTTACAGTGGCACACAAAAGTATTCGCACACTTACAAATTTCAGTGAAGTATTACTTTTTTCATTAATAAAAATTAATATTTTAGAATGAAATTTTTTAATAAGAACTAGAAATTTCTCTTAGTAAAACTACACGAATTATTTTATGAACATATTAAAACTTTTTTTTTTTTTTTTTTGAAAATCAATAATAAAAAAGTAACAGAAGTCACAAAAGTCTTTGTACGCTTTCTGCACATTCTAGTTAATTTTGTAATATTTCTGCCAGTTAATATTTTGTAGTATATACTGCAGTATTTACGACTGCTTTCAAACGTCCGGGCATAGAGTTCACTACTTTTTTGTAATATCTGCATCAATGTTCCTCCATTCTTCCATCATTATTGTTTTAGCTCGGTTTTTGTTTTAATGTTGTGTCTTCGTACTCTAACCTCTAATCTCTCCAAATGTGTTTTGTTGGGTTATCTGGTGAGTGAGGTGGTATTTTGAGAACTTGTAGACAATTATAGACACCCAAAAGGCGAGCGTCAAGGGCTGTGTGCTTACAATCGTTATAGTGATTAAAAAAAAAAATTGTTTACAGTATCCAAATTTTGGGTGGATAATTTTAAATTATCTTTTAAAATATTTAAATAAAGAACATAGTACATTGTGCCATCAATAAATACTAAATTATTTAATCCTGATGCTGACATGCACCCTCACACAAGAATACCTCCACCGCCATGTTTTACTATAACAACAAAGGTCTTGGAATTAAACTCCTAATTTTTTCCTCCATACAATTATACGCCCATCGGAATCAAAAATGTTAAATTTGCCTTCAATCTTCAAATAAGACATGACTCTAATACGCTTCGGGCTTATTTATCATTGATTTTGAGAAGAAAAGCCTAAGCTTTCTAATTTTTGCACTTCCAAAAAATTTTCTTCGAGCAGAGCGCCCATGTAATCCAGTTCATCTGAGTATTCGTCGAACAGTTTTAAGTGAAACTGAAGTAGAAAATTTTTCAGTAAATTCTGTAGAAATCTTTAAAACACTCAAACTTGTTGGATTTTTCACAAAATTTTCTAACTATAAAAAACTTGTTGGATTTTTCACAAATTTTCTAACTATAAATCTCTAATTACGATGAGTCACGTCGAGTCCGCTTTACCGGACAACCTCTTCTTACTTTATTTTGGATCCTATTTTCTTTTTTAAAGCATTCTATCACATATTACCCCGAAGAATGAGATAAATTTACTAATTTAGTGATATCCCGAATCGAATTTCATCCTTATGATAAAAAATGATCAATTTTAGAATGCTGTTCGTTGTTTCCTTACGACTGCGAACCATCTTTAAACATTAAATAAAATATAACGAAGTAAGCAAGAAAAAAATAAAGCCAAACAATTTTTTAAACGTCTTCAAAATGCAAAAATAAAAAAAGTGGTAGACGATTATTTTATTTATGAAATTTTGCGAAAATGATTCGTGTACGATCACTTTTGTCGCGTGTTTTATCTATGCCTCCTTACATTTTGAATTTAAAAAAAATAAAATAAGTCAATATTAAAAATTAAAAAGTTTGGTTTATTTCAAAGTCACATGGAGATGATATGAGAAAATATTGGGCTTTATATTCCAATTCAATTCCGTGTTACAGCGCTTTTTCTGCAAATTCTTAAAATGTGAGAACACTTTTGTGAGACACTATATATGAGGCAAGAAGATGAAACATCATTTCAATATAAATAAGCGTTTGGTGATTTCATGAAGCAATACTTAAAAAATATTCTTGATCAACGGTGTATTAATGAGAAATAAAACCATACCAGCATTTTCAATGACAGCTGGTTCAAGACTTCCTTCAGCAGGTTCCTTGATATTTGGTAGGGAAAGCCTCTGAGGAGAAGATACGAGTGGAACTAGTTGGTGCTGTTGAAGTCTTCTGCAGAAGATGGAAGCGGCTTCTGGTTCCAAAGCGATAAGCAATTGCTCGGGATTTTCGCTGGATGCTATTCCAGCCTAAATGAAAATATATATTTAAAGCTTTATTCCGTGATCAAGTCTGAAAGCTTTAATCTTACCATATAAAATCTTGTCAGTTGAGTTCAATCATATTAACTGAGTATATTTTGCAGTTCATTATTCCTGAGCCTTGTTTAACCATTCATATTCTAGTTTTATGAAAAAAAAAAAAAAAAATGTACGAATCTCACGATGTGTGGAGAGAAGCTTCAAAATACACAGCAGAAAAAATTTTGAAATAATCTGAGTTGCCAAGGAGTCCCACTTTTCACAAATTTGCTGCTTTTGACAACCATGTGCTACTAAAATTTATGCCTATGTGCGATTTTGCGAGTTTTCTGCTGCTTCATCACTTTCTGGTGCTAACTTAGATTTTTTTAATGTAGTATAAGGTATTTCTCCCGCCTTCTTCGCATGCTTTCGTAGTGTGGTGGTCTGCACGCTGGGCGCGTATTCCAGAGGTCTGCGGTTCGATTTTCGGCGAAGGCATTGCTAATTTTTCATCTTTCCTGTTTCAAAAAATATCTAATGTCTTTACAGTATGATAAAATTCGTATAAGTTAATATAATGTATCTACTGAAATTAACTTTATAAGGTATTTCTCCCAATTTCCTAGCGTGCCTTCGTGGTGTAGTGGTTCTGCACGCTGGGCCGGTATTCCAGAGGTCCCTGGTTCGATTCCCGGCGAAGGCGGTTGCTTAGTTTTCATCTCTCTGGCTTCCAAAAAAAAATACCTAATGTCTCTACAACTTATACTAAAGAGTAATAACTTATTTAGGCTTAAATAAAATTTGGTAACTGACGATCCTGCGTTCGTGGCCCACGAGTGCTAGTACGTGCATGGTACTAGCATTAGCAGCAGGCATTTTCATATGTTTAATTGATTAGTTTGTGTAATATTTTCATGATCTATTAGTAGAATGCTCGAGTTTAAGTAAGATTATATGGTGTTAAATGTGAAATAAAAGCTGCACGAAAAAAATTCAGCGCCACTTATCAAAATGTTTGGCTTACTCATGTTTGAGAACTGGCTATAAAGAATGAAAACTGATAAGACAAAAGCTTATTGTAAGTTATGTAAATATGAATTGATTTAATGGAGTACAGTACTTGTTTAAAGTGGAATTTTATGCCTGAAAACAGATGGTTGTCTTGTAGTGCATTCATTGAGTTTATTCTATGGTATATTTTCAAAAGGAAGGATTTTTTAGAATAATTCATATATACTGAATATAGCAGAGCCAAACTTTTAGAAGCCAAGACGAGATTATCTGTCTATAAATAAGAATTATTATATTATTTTATATCTATAAATAAGAATTAGAAATTAGAAATTACTATCTAATTATATCTGCCAAATTCCAAGACAGTCATCATTCTTTATACTTCATTAAAATCGCATGATGTCTCACGTTACGTGATATTTTTTGCGATTTTTTACTTCGTCTCTTTCTAGTTTAACTCAAAAATTTCTGGCAACATTGGGAATAACTAAATACACCCGGAACACACTGAAAATGAAATTTTTTACCTTCCGGCTCACAAAATGTTTTCATTAAAATCGATCAGAAAAATCCCCTCCAACTACTTTTAATATATTTTCTGTTTTATAAAAATGGTGTCTAATATTTAGTAGAATAAAAACTGATTTTGCTTGCTTTTTCATTCAATTACCTATTTCATAAGTTGAATTTATGTATGCGCATTGCTGGCCGTTAAATTTGCTACACCATGAAGAAAGCAAACAAGAAATTTGAAATTGGCACGAAAGGTGGAACATACTGTGTTATGCAAATGATTAACGTTTCAAGGCATGGAACTAAACCGGATGTAGTTGCATGCCCTAAAATTATTATGAGATATACCAGGACCGGCGATTATTAGATTTATTAGTCCCGGTGTATTATAGGGAAGTCATGACACCTTGAAACAGTATAAAAAGGCAGCCTGACATACTGATTTTTTATTCGGAAATCGAGTTATTCGCTTTTATTTTGTGCTAGATGTCGCGTTATACCTCGTTGTAAGAAGGAACTCATATAAGTATGTTTCAGAATTCGACTGCGAGAAAACTGTAGCTTACCATGATTGCGGATTACAGTACCAAGCAACTGCTAGTGGCATTGCTTTTGATCCAATGATTGTTATGAGGTCTTGGATTCATAGTTCCAGGAAGGCCACACAGAGCAACATACGAGATCTCAGTGACCCTATTTGCCAATGCTCCAGACGACAAACATTTTGTTTGCATCGTTGCTACGAATCGTACAGCCACAATACATACCCTTTGTTAGAAAATTAAGTGTGTTCCACAGCCCAAATACCCATAAGTATGGTGCAATGTCCTCTAATTCTTCACGAATAGTCAGCAAAACAATTATTGCATCAGCTTCCCTTAACGCTGCAACATAGTGATCAGTGCCTAAAATGTTCCATTATACGATCCATGTGGACTCCAAAGGACTCTTTTTCTGTTACTGTTATTTTGTTTTTCTGTTACTGTTATTTTGTTTTTCTGTTACTGTTATTTTGAATTCTTTCCTACAAATTGGATATTATTTTGTGCGGAAATAATTACACTGTCATACTCGCCATAATTCACGTACCGTTCTTACCCGAGGATACAGTGTTGCCTATTTTAAATCTTGAACATATGTGTTATCTGTATTTCAGTACGCTGAATGTGTTAAAAGAGTAGCCTTACTTCGTATGCAGCATTTCTCATGAACTGCTTGGCTGGTTGTCTCCAGATAGCAGGAACTGTAACCACCCATCGAGCATCATCGTTAAGAATGGTAGTAGCAGACTGATCACTTAATTCTTGAAGGGCATGCTCCTTGAAGTAACGCAATGCATGCGCAAAAACGGTCATTGCTGAAAGTCCTCGTCCGTTGGCCGCATAGATCAAAGTATCCCTGCTCAAATACTGAAAGGTGGAGGGAAAAAACATTAGACTGAAACACAGTTTTAGTTACCTTTAAAATTCTAATTTTATTAAAAATAGTTAGTCAAAACTTCATTATTATACCTTTAATGCAAAAAAACACGTTAATAACGAGGTCCAATATTTCTGACTGCGATATAAATGTGTTACACTTCGTAACTCAGGGCCCACCAGTAGCTGAGTGGTTAAGACCGCTGAACACTAGTTGTTCGATCCCCGTTCAAATAACGACAAACGGATGGGCTGCATAGGCATTTTCGGGGTCCCCCCCCCTGTGTAATCCCACTATAAATACGGTATATATATTTAAGCAGATTAGGTTACTGGAACACGGCAAAATATATAAGGGTTATCTACCTAAAGGCAGGGCTGCCTTCGTAGAGGACTTTCTAAGGAAAACCTATTCACTTTACACATTGGAAAATCAACCATGTAGCCCCCTCGTTCACCTGCCATCGAACCCGGGTCGTTCAGTGGCCCTAACCACTCAGTTACTTCTAATGGACCCTTAGACATATTACTCTCGTGTGCTTCACCATATTCAAATAACCAGACCAATCATATTTATCATTCATATCTGATTTTTAATATAATCATCACTGATTTATAGCTTGCTTATATTAGAATCCTTTAATTTGCGATAAAAAGAATATGAATTCATCTGATCCCACTATGCTATCACGAATTCTGACAGGTGAAAAAGCTTCATGAAGTATTTTTGTGGTATGCCATTTTTTAATTCTTCTAAATAACGTAAATATTACATATGAAGTACGAATTCCCTCTGTTTGAAATGTATTTGAAAATCATTGGATCTGGTTTTATTTCATGCGATAAAAATTCCCATAAGGTGGCTCTGGAATATTTTATTGTTATTAACAGTTGGCAAAGAATCTAAAAAGCATCACCTTTTTTCTATTCATACTCTCTTAACAGTACAGCACACATTGAAATAATATCAAGGGCTGCAACCGTCACTTAAGGAAAACCATCAAACTGTTGTTTCTAGTTGCTGCACGGACAAGGTGCGAATCATTTTACTTACAGAAATCTATAGGTAAAAAAGAGCTTCGAGAAAATGCAATCATTCGGTCGATTTACCATCATGAGATATAATAATTCAACGTATCTTGATTATGTGTAGAAACGTGTGCCGTGTTACATGCAGATTAAATGTATGCATTGATACTCCCATTCGAAGGAACAGAATACAAGTAGAAGAATCTCACCATGACGTTTTGACACCCAATTTACAGATATACACATCAAGAATTATATGAATTAAATGTAAGAATAGTTAAACATACTTTATAAAACTAAGTTCTAATGGAAATTTAGTATGATATGACTTTCTGCGACTTGTTGTAGTCTAACTTGATTTATTATCAATTCTCGAATTTTGCTCGGACATTTTTTTTTTGCTACAACAACGTAACACATACAAACAAAAAAAGAAATTTAACTTCGCATGATTTTTTCCCTTCTTTCTCCCTGCCCCCCTTTATTAGAATCATTTTTCTGTTTCTCGGGAGTTATGCACTATACTATTGACTTTCTAAACTTTTGCAAGAAAAGAATACGTGTCTTCACTTCTGCAAGATTCATTTAATAAAATTTGAAAAAGTACTTTGAACTTACGTCACAGTTTTAAAAATTCTAGAAACTGTTTTTAATAACTATTTAAAAAAATGAAAATTAATCATAAATAAAACTTTCGAAAATTATTCTTATCTCCATCTCTTGAGAATGACGCTTAAACAAACTTTATGGAACCAATTTTCTAAAAAAAATCTAATTCATTAATTCTGTGCACTCTTTCTAAATAAGGTATCTTAGCTTTTTTAGCTGAATAAATATATTTTACATTACCTCGGTCTTATGCAGTGTCATCTTGAATTTCTCAAAATATAACCACTGCCTCGCTTCATCAGAGTCCAAGTCATGGTAATAGTCTCGTGCAGCATAACCAAAAGAGTGGAATTTTTCCTTTGGATCCAAAAGCAATGTCGTCGGTGTCTTTTGATTGAAAACCCCATTATCGCCTCCTACCAAAATTGTATAAAGAAAGAATGATAATAACTTACTAAACTGTCTAAAAATCTTCTTTACAGAACGGTAACTAATCCCATAAGTTCATCAGTTCAGAAATTAAAAAAAAAAAATTGTTTTTGAATTAACTGTAATTAGTTTATCAAAGTGGTTATTGAGCAAAACATATAATAATAAAAATTTAAATCAGCAATTATTTCTTTAAATTATGTATTAAAAATTATGGATGATTGCGTAATTACTATCTGAATTTTTAGTCCAAATGGGCAATTTGCTCAGAAGCACATATTAATTTCGTTTTGCCATTTTGCGTCGATTCACGATAAGCGTTGTTTCACTTTTCAAATTCTTGCCACCAAATATTATCTCCCTGTATTATATTTAAAGATATTAAATAACGAAAAATGTGCATGAATTCTCGCATTATGATAAAACAACGTTACCTAGAGTCATCAAAATTTGAATAATGTAATCTTCCATATATGGGCATGTGGAAGTCCTAATTTGAATTTGAAATTTGTTTTATTATCAATTTCATATTTTGTAACACTTCAACGAATTTTTGATTAATAAACTAAACGATTTCAAAGCTGGGAGATTCTAAAGATATGCATTTTAAAATTATTTAGCGATATCGCTGTTGAACTGAATTTTATGGTTTGAGATTGTAAAACATGATATTTAATAAATAAAGGTAACACACAAAACAAACGTAAAAAAAAAAAAAAAAAAAAAAAAAAAAAAAAAAAAAAAACCTCTGTACGTAATCTAAAATCTGAAACCTTTCAGATTATTATTATTATTATTATTATTATTGGTATTCTGAATATATGCTATTAATGGATTATTTAATTACCATACAATTTTACAGCACTGAGATAGTCATTTTATTTAATATATAACGTTGCGCGCCTCTAACTAGCACGCAACCAAGAGGTGACTGTGAAAGCTTGTATAAACCACAGAGTCTTATAAAGGGTTTAATTCCCTTTTTATTCAACGTACTAATTTACAATTGCGTTCTCTTGACGCTTACAAACGGTGCCAACTCGGCAGTCAAAATAAAAATAAAAACCTGAAAAGAAATTAAAGACAATATTCTAACTACGAGGCTCTCTCAAATAACTAACTCACCGCGTTTTACAATACGGCTGCTAATTCAGCAGACTTGAAGTTCACTGGAACAATTGCAACTACTTCCCGCCAAGCACATAGGCCGCAACGCGGGGTTTTTCAAATCTCTATAACTACCTCCGCGCTCGCTAAGTAAGAATAACTCTCTCTCACCGAACTTGTTTCCTTCTATTTAAATCATACTACTTCCGCTGATAATTTGAATGCTTGCGCGTTCTACTCAAATTTACATATTCTGGCATTGGCAGTTCCAGGGGAAAGTAAGGATTGACAGGAAAGATAGTTTAAACTTAAAATAAATGTTAGTTAAAATAAATATAAACCCTACATTTGCCGCTGCCAGAATTTGGAAAACTTGGAAGCAGGTCCTACAAACGACCTGTTGTAAGTTTATCTAATTCTGAACTAACTGGCGAAAGCCTCGTTTACACAAAAATAATCTTATGTAACAATTAAAATTCTGTTACTCTTTACAAAGGTTTCTTCTTACAGCAACTTTTCCTGGACTTCATCAATCAATCTTGGTCTTTCCTTCCAGCATCTGGAAGGAATAAGTATCAGTATCTTTCTACATGCATTATAATTTACACTTTCTTGACACAATAAATTTTTGTTTTTAACGTTTCGTTTTTCTTAGTTATTGCTTACTTCACATTCATTCAATTTTTCAAGCATTAATTTAACTTTACCCTGGCTCTCCACCGTGTGTGGTGTCAAACGGGAATATTCGTGTTTTAGTCTTACAACACTTCCCCTAACCACCATGATTTGTTAGAATTCAACAACCAAATAGACAGACCTTACTCGACATTCTACAACTCAATGAGCTACTTTAATATTCTTAAAAATTCAAATGTAGGTGGAGAACCCTACAAAACACATTCATTCTAACTTCCCCCTCATTCATCTTTTAAACATGCAGGCTTTCGCTCTAAAGCATGACTTTACAGTTTAATACTTAAATTTTGACTTCATTGCTTTTAAGCATTCACTTTTAGCATCTACAATTTTATGCTTCTAGACTAAATTCTACTTTTACATAACATGCAAGTATTTACATACATTTACAAAAGTTTAATACATATGCTTTTTACAATTTACCATAAAATGAATAAGAGAAAATAAATTTTTACTTTACTCATCCTTCGCCAAGCTGGCGGCACTGAAACTAAAATTCTTATTAGTACATACAAGAATACGAAGTTATTTTTATCTCCGGCCAAATTTTGGCTTTAACATAACAGAATTAGTCTTTCGACCAACAGAAAATGCTTGTTTTTAGCTTTTACACTTAAAGAAAATAATACTTTTGCCTTAGCTAAATAAAGTAAAACAAAACTAAGTCTCAACCGAGACATATTGACTTTCGTCAAAACATAGAACTTCGTACTTATGCATAACATTTCGGAACAAAAGAGAAAAATATTTATAGAAGGTTTTAACTTATCTTTGAGTTTTCGATGCTTGAAACTCCGTCATCCGTTTTTGACAAAATTGATCCCAAGTTAGAGGTGTCATGGATGTCAATCTTCTCCTTGTTGATCTCCAATTGTCGTCCCCGTTGATCTTTCTTTTGCGTCCTCTACATGCTGGCCTCTTGACGGAGTAATCGTCTGGTTGTTGGCTTTTGCGTTTCTGCCTGGGACGGCTGGTCTTGACGTCCTCCGGTCTGGAGTCCTTGAATTTCTTCTGTTCCTCGTACTTCTGTGCTTCCTGTTGGCGTTTCAGTTTCCGGAACGGCGGCCTTGCTGGCACCTGACTCTGTGGCCGTGTGCGCGTTCTTCTTGATGTGTAATTCCTCCTGCCATCCTTTGTAGGTGGTGTTTTTCTTTTTACCACGGTTTCTTTACCCGGTTCATCTGTACTTTTGTTTTTCTTAAACGCCGGAGTTTGATAATCATTTTTTCTTTTTGATACCGACGTCCGGGTTGTAGAAGTGCTAGGTCTCTCTTCAGTTCTCCGTTTCTTGGGTGGTGGAATAGTTGTTGCAGTCTCTGGCCCTTCTATTTCGTTTAGACTTGAGTCCTGCAAGAAACTTTTAAGGATTTCAAAATCATTGGGATTATAGTATTTTTTCACCTGGTCGGGACTTGCTTTACAGATTTCCCCTCTCTCGTTTTTAAGATATAAAACTACTCCTTTGATTTCCTGAATTACATAGGGGCCTTCAAACTTTGGAGCTAGCTTTGCCATAAAATTGTCTGGGGCACTTGATAAAGAAAATTTCCGTTTCAATACTTTATCACCAACTTTAAAATCTGCTTCACGGCGTTTTTTATCGTAATAAATTTTCTGCCTATTTCTTGCCGTATCCGAGGTTTTAAGCGCCTGATCAATTAGTTTTTGCACGTCCTTTTGCTTGAATTCCTGCTCTCTTTGTTGCACAAAGAGTAATTTATCTAAAGGCGTAATTAACTTTCTGCCTAAAAATAATTCTGCTGGAGTTTTTCCCGTAGTATCATGATGTGCCGTTCTTAAAGCATAAGCTAATTCATTTATGTAGCCATCCCAGCGCTTGTGATGTGTGCTAACGTAACTGCGAATTATTTTTACAATGTTTTTATTAACTCTTTCTGCTATGTTAGCCTGTGGTCTATACGGAACCATTTTGATATGGCGTATATCAAGTCCATTGCATATGTTTTCAAATATTTGACTAATGAATTGTTTTCCGTTATCGCTAATGACTTTTATCGGTGCACCGTATTTTAAAATGTATCTGTGTAAGAATGCATCTGCGACTGTTTTGGCTGACGCGCGTTTAAGTGGAACAATTTCTATCCATTTTGAAAAATGATCTACTATTACTAAAAGAAAACGATTTTTATTTAACTCGCTCTGGGGGAAGGGACCAAGGAGATCTATGCCTAAAATTTCATTCGGAAATGTAGCGCGAATGCTATTTAAGTACCCGGCCGGGCTGTAATTAATATCATTTATTAACTGACATTGATTGCAGGACCTGACATACGCCGTTACTATTTTGTATAATTGCGGGAAATATACCGCCTCGCGTACCCTTTTTAAAGTCTTTCTGACCCCGAGGTGGCCCGCTGTTTTTTTTTTCGTGCAACTCCCTCAAAATGCTTAATCGAAGCGAGGCTGGGATGACTGGCTTATACTCAAGATTTTCGTTCGTTGTTTTCGTATAGAATAATAAATTATCTATTATTTCATAGTTTTTTGCTCTATTTCTTATCGCATCGATATCTGTATGCTCAAAGCCTTCGGGGTCTTTCAAATAAGCATAGATATTTCCAAATTCAGGATCAGCTTTCAGTTCAGTAATAACCGTATCTCTAGAATCTAAAATTTTTGAAGTCAACACAGCGCATTTAAGTTCATTACCTTCCTCGTCCAGTTTTATACGAGAAAGTGCGTCAGCTACATTGTTTTCCTTACCCGGTTTATATTTTATTGTGATATTATATTCTTGGAGTTTTAAAGCCCATCTTATTAACCTGGGCGTTAGGTTTTTCCCCGAGTAAAGTCTACCAACAGCCGCATGATCCGAAAAGACAGTTACTGGCGATTTGCCGAAATAAACTCGAAATTTGTGTACAGCCATTAATACGGCTAATGTTTCTCTTTCTGTAGCTGTATAATTCCTTTGTGTTTGATTCAATGTTTTACTAATAAATGCCAGCGGATGGTTATTTTGCATAAGAACCGCACCCACCGCATAGTCTGATGCATCTGCCGCAATTTCCAGGTTTTCGTCCCCCTCAGGGAATTTTAAAACAGGGGCATTAATAAGCGCTTCTTTTAATCTTTCAAAAGCCGTGTTAGCTTCCGCTGTCCACGTAAATTTACTCTTTTTTCTTTTCATTACTAAGAGTGGTTCAACAATATTAGCGAAATCTTTTATGAAAGATCGATAGTAAGAACATAGTCCAAGGAAAGACGAAAGTTTCTTGGCGGTGTTGGGCGGTGGGAAATTCTTAATAGCTTTTATTTTTGAATCTTGCGTTTCTATACCCTTTTGCGAAATTTTATAACCGAGATATTTAAGTTCTTTAGTTGCGAACTTGCATTTTGAGGCGTTAATTGTAAGACCGGCCTCTTTTAATAATTTAAAAACTTGTTCGAGATCACTAATGTGTTGTTCCAACGTACTACTCGTTATAATTATATCATCTAGATAAATTAAAGTTGATTTTCCTAGGACAGGCTTTAGAACAATGTCCATAGCTCTCTGGAATCTTGACGGGGCCCCACACAACCCAAAAGGCATGCGTAAAAATGCATAAGTGCCCGATTTTGTTATAAACGCGGTTTTATGTATATCTTCGGGTCTCATAGCTATTTGATAGTAGCCAGACGTTAAGTCCAAAGTAGACATATATCTCGTCGATTTGATCTGTCTAATGATCTCGTCTATAACCGGCAAAGGGTAAACTGGGAATTTAGTTATGCTATTTAGTTTTCTATAATCGATAGCAAACCTCCAAGCCCTTTTATCCGAAGGAGGAAACTCGTTCTTTTTCCTACATAGTACGACTGGACTCGCGTATTCACTATTTATGGGCGTTATTATTTTATTCTTTAACATCTCCTGAATATGTTCTTCGATGATTACGTCTTTTTGTTTGTCATAGCGGTAAGGTTTAGTCCTACAAGGTTTTTCGGCATTTAATTGAATCTTGTGAGTTACAATCTGACAGTTTCCCGGCTTTTCTGAAAACAAATGAGAAAAATTACTCACCACTTGCTGTATTGCTTTACTTTCCTGGTCATTCAAATGGCTAAGGTCCAATTCAGGTGTCTCCACCGGTTCCACCACCCTCTGGTCCATCTCCAGCACCACGGAACTATCTTGAAAATTTAATTTGGCCCTCGCGGCCCTTAAAAAGTCCATACCTAAAATAAGAGAGTGTTGGAGGTGTTTCACCACAAAAATTAATACTTTGAGATTTTCCTCTTTTACCTGTACGTTTAATGCTACTTTCCCCATGCAGTGACATGTTTCTCCTTGCGCCGCTATAATTTCCGTATTTCTGGTTTTAAAGAGTCGTATCCTATAAAAATTCTTTTTGAAGAACTTTTCACTCATGAAATTGCCTTCTGCCCCTGTATCGATGAGGGCTTCTACTGGTACATCGCCAACCAGGACTTGTATAATTGGTAGCTGTGAGTTTTTTACGATGACTGTATTTAGATGTCTATTTGAGGGTTTTTCTAAAACTTCCGGGGTCTGGACCCTCCCTTTCACAGGCCCCTCTATTCGTTTAAAGCTTTCCTTTCAGTCTGTGTCTTCTGGGTACGCGGATGCTTATTTTCAAATTTTCTTTTTGGGCCTTGCCCTTCAAGTTTCGATGCGTTAGCTTGATAGTTCTTTCCCCCATATGAGCGATTTCCATTTCTTGTTTCCTCCTTCCTTCTGGTACTTTGAGAATATGTTTCCCCTCTCGCTCTTTCCGCGATTCTGCGATTTTGAAACTTCACCGCCAATTCGAAAAGTTCCTGCAATGTGGTTGGGTTTCTAATTTCAAAGTAGTCTTGGACAGCGGGTAACAATCTTGGTAATATTATTTCAATAATCTCCGCATCGGGTTTTTTCCCATACAACATATCCGTTAGCTTGATTTTTCGTAAAATAAAGTCCGTCAATTGTGCTGTATCCCGTTGATAGAAACTATATAGCTCGGCTTCCAGCCGTGCGCGATCTTTCACTATGGGGAAGGCCTTTACTAACGATTTTTTGAAATTTTCAAAAGTATACGTCGGGCTTCCAAATTCACCTAGAAGAAATTTGCCTATATTTTTCCACCATAGCGCGGCCTGTCCTCTTAGTGCTGATGTGGCGATAGCAACTTTTTGTCTTTCGGGCACAGGATAGAGCTGAAAGTGGTTTTCTATACCTTCTAAAAATACGGACACCGAATTTTTTCCGTCGAAATAGACGTTTGGCTTGATTGATGCTCTCAAAGTCTGGACCAGGTATCCAAATCCTTCTAACTGCGTTGTCATTTCTTGGTGTTGTCCAGCGGCTTCCATCCAGTTTTCGGCCATTTCAGTTCGATAAGTGTTCGGGCGCCAATATAACGTTGCGCGCCTCTAACTAGCACGCAACCAAGAGATGACTGTGAAAGCTTGTATAAACCACAGAGTCTTATAAAGGGTTTAAGTCCCTTTTTATTCAACGTACTAATTTACAATTGCGTTCTCTTGACGCTTACAAACGGTGCCAACTCGGCAGTCAAAATAAAAATAAAAACCTGAAAAGAAATTAAAGACAATATTCTAACTACGAGGCTCTCTCAAATAACTATCTCACCGCGTTTTACAATACGGCTGCTAATTCAGCAGACTTGAAGTTCACTGGAACAATTGCAACTACTTCCCGCCAAGCACATAGGCCGCAACGCGGGGTTTTTCAAATCTCTATAACTACCTCCGCGCTCGCTAAGTAAGAATAACTCTCTCTCACCGAACTTGTTTCCTTCTTTTTAAATCATACTACTTCCGCTGATAATTTGAATGCTTGCGCGTTCTACTCAAATTTACATATTCTGGCATTGGCAGTTCCAGGGGAAAGTAAGGATTGACAGGAAAGATAGTTTAAACTTAAAATAAATGTTAGTTAAAATAAATATAAACCCTACAAATAATCCCGATTTGATGATTTGATTCCTTAAATGTAATAGAATGAATCTATGAGTTTTCCAAGTACCTAGACTTTAATTTCGTTGCTTTAAACTGCGAATACCAGAACTTTATTAATAGTTAGAAACATCTATTTCCTTAGGAATCTATCTGAGAGAAAGACGGTAACAAAAAGTACTAATACCACATAAAATTCTATTGTAAGCTGAAAGTCACCAAAATCTCCATATAAATTATGCGTTACAGAAGATTTTTCACGACATGATAACTGCAAGATTTTTATCATAAACATTATTATCGCATTCTAAAATAGCAATTTCTCTTAAAAATTTAGTGCCGCTCTATAAATGCGCTGTCTCCAATAATCAAGTCTGTTTTTTTAAACAGACTGCCATTAAGAGTATATACCTGCTTGTAATAAAATTTGCCTATACCAGCCAGTTTGCAGTCCACATGCGTCCCCCGAAGAAATTTTTAAATAACCCTCGAATACATTTCAATTATGTATTATTATAAATATATCGTGCTCGCAGTTTTAGAGACACAAAGATATGAATCGAGCTTATGCGATTGGTTCATTATAACAACGGCATATCATTATATGTTGAACAGAATAAAGATTTTTTTTTAAATTTTGAATGATAAGGCAAAAAACAACAAGCAATTAAAAGAATAAACGTAACAGAAATAAGTGAAAGTCATTGCCTAAGACAATCTTGGTCAGCCAGTATCGGCGACGAAGGTGGGCTCTGTTTACAAGTTCCGTAAGAACACAGAGTGGGCAAAATGGTTGAGTAAATATATACCAAATCCGTAAAGATGTTCGCTCAAGGCAATCATGACCTGTAAAAGTAGACGAAAAGGGGCCACGGTATTACGTTGTGGATATTTTGTCTCGCAAGCGAGATCGTAGCCTTCTATTGTTTCAATGTTGTCCAACAATTTCGGCTGATGCCTGTCATAGACGGTTTTATATTTAGATTTACTGAGTGGTATGACATATTTGAGTTTGTTGAATGTAATAGTTATGCATCTTTCCGTGCCAGGAAATCTGCTTGTTCATTTCTATAGACGCTGCTAAGTACAGAACAAAGATAGAATAGTACGGGACTTTGTCACTGTATGCTTTTATGCTAAACTAAGTGACTGGGGCAAGGTGGGAGAACTTCCCACATAAGTGTAATCAGTAAACTTAGTTGGCTGGCGACAAAATGTAGCGCTTCAATAGCCTGGTTTTCTGGTTTTTTATAGAGTTTATAGTTCTGATGTATACTTTTCTTCAGTCAACTAGTAGTTGGTTTGCTGGTTGCACGGCTGCACAGTTCATATTGCTATATAGACAGAGATAAACTAATATACGGATTGTGAATTCTGTTTATTGGTGCTTTTTATTAGATCGACCTTACATCAATGCCTATGTTTGAAACTATGAATAAATTTTGTATGTTGCTTTTGAGCGAATTACAAACGTAGCTAATGTTGCAGATACCAACCTTTAAATTCCATATAGAAAACAAATTTGAATTTTTATTTTGCGTTATTAGAATTAGTATTGCTTATGTTATGTTTTGATGAATATTTAGTATGCGAAATTTAAAATTTAGTTAAGAAAATTTTGATTTTGATTAAAAAGCTTTCTATTTATTTATTTATTTTCGTTTTTGCTAAAAACACTTTTCATTTTGCTAAAAAAAGTTATTCCTTTCAGTACCTTTCAGGCATTCCGCCCGCATGCAATATGAGTTTGATTGCCATGGATGAAATGCATGAGTGAGGCCCGCATGCAACTTATATACCAATAACTTGAAACGATTTCAACGAAGGAAAAGTTATAGTTAATGACCAGCTAGTTAACTCTGCACCTCAGCTAAATTTTTTTTACAAGTGGTGTAAAGTTAATGGATGCTAGTAACAAAATCATGCAGTTGACATAAAGAATAATACTATATTTGCAGTACCTAAATACACATCAATGGATGTAAAAGTGATCCATAGATGTAAAAGCATTTTAAACGTGATAAATTATGGTAAATAGTCATAGTGATTAAAGACACTATTTACATTATACATTATTTCTACACAGACTGATCTTCAACTCGATGCACTGACGGATGACATATCGAAATGATATTTTTAAGGATGCATTTACGCAGCCTCAATATCTGAAATTGCAGGCGTATAAGAAATTACTACTTTCATTTCTTTTAGTTGCACTTTCTTAAAGCTTATATATAGTCTCTAGGTCCAGAAATCGTATTTTGCTCATACCTTCCCACTTTCTCATCATGTGTATATTTTCTGGATCTTGCGTGAAGCTGAAAGCATAGCCACTATATGTTGTTCCAAAATCGATAGCAACCACTACAAAATAATTCTGCTGTGGCGAGGGGTTGCTGTGATTCGCAGTACGGTTTGCTGTCGAATGACCATTAGTCAGAGGATGGATTCCAGATGACACCACATCTGTAACAATAAAAGTCATAAATCAACATAAAATAAAATATCAAAAGTGCCCATTAATGAATTCTGAATGCTCTGAACAACACTGAAAGGGCAGTTTCATATAAAGTTTTAATACACAAAACACAAAGCACAAAATTTAAATTAACAAAACTGCTATATGGAACAGAGAGACAGACAGACAAAGTAGACAGATGTCTTGTTTTGCACCCGCTAAGTCTTTCTGCACCGATGGGCGAAAAATCAAGCATAGGTGCGAAGGAAAGGTATATAGAAAGGTGGGAAATTTTGTATTTGAGGAGAGTAAAAAAGAACTTCGTACATTTTGTACGAGTTCAAAAGGGAAGGAAGAAAAGATGGGACAAAATAAAATTTAAAATAAATGGCCCAAAAATAATAGAGGAAAGAACAAAAGGCCTATAGGAAGAAAAGGAAAAAAAGTAGAAAATATCCTAACTAACATACGATTGTGTCCATGAGTGTAGTTAAAAGGAGAAGAATCTGTCTTCATTTACAATAAATAGTGTCTCACAGGTGTGTGTGTGTGCGGTGAGTGTGTATGGTAGTGGTGAATAGCTGTGTTACTGGGGGGAAAAAATATTGACGGTGTTAAAATGCTTCGTATCAAGGTATTTAGCATGGAATACAAAGTAATATGTACGCTTGCATCCTGAGATATCAACAAAAGTCATCAAACAAAAGCATATATTAATTTAACTAAAGTAACTTATGCTATTTTCGTTCCCAACATTTTCATACATTTTTCAAAAAACAGCGGCAGACAAACAACATAGAACCATATACAATACAAGACGACGACCGCACCCCCCAAAAAAAAACATATATATATATATATATACGTGTGTGTGTGTTAATTACTGAGTATATGTATTAAAAGCACAAATTAAACATAATATTTATTAATTTAACTATCATAATTTATTACAAGGTTAATTATTTTACTATCATACTTTATTACTAGTTAATTAATACTAGTATAACACAATGAGGCACACTGTTACAAAATTAAGTACTGATATTCTTTTTCACGATCATAGATACAAAATCAAATACAACAAGGACATAGATACAAAATCAAATACAAAATCAATACAAAAAGGACATCCAGCTATTCTGTATTTTTTATCTTTTTACATCACTGAGTTAATCAAGCAGTGAAACAGAAATACATTGTGTATTTTCTGTATGAACTAAATGATACTTACTCCAGAAGCACACACATCTTTCTTCTTGTACAAAACGTTATTTTCATCATAATGATTCACATAACAATGGCATTCCTTCAAACTACCATTTGCCCAAGAGCGGCCAACACTGGTAGTTCGGTCCGAGGTTCGAATCCCGCGGACGGGCTGGTTGCATGGGCGTTTTCGCGGTTATCCCCATGTGTACACGAACCAGTTTCCCTTAGAAATCCTCCACGAAGGCATCCTTCCTCTTAGGCATATAGCTCTCGAGTCTTTACCGTAATCACATAAGCCGAAATTGAACATTGGTAGTTTGGTCCGAGGTTAGAAGACCGCGACCAGGCTGGCTGCATGGGCGTTTTTGTAGTTTTTCTCATGTGTGACGTATATAAGAGTCAATGTGGTGATGGCGATAAGGAGCGCGCCTTTCGCCCTCCGATAAGTGTGGCAACCCTAGAGGAGAAGTTTCTTACGAGTAGCGAGCAGAGCGAAACAGGCAGGCTGTCGGGCAGTGTGCGCGAAGTTCCTAAATAAAGCTTAATTTTTATTGTGCACTATGTCTTGTTAATATTTATATTAATGCAGTAAGAACATAATCTGTGATATGGAATTCGAGGATTGGTGGTAAAAACATAACAGGAAATCACCATAATGGTAACCCGGACTGCGTTAAATCGTATGAACAGTTCTCAAGCACTTTCGGTTTTGACTACAAGCCATCACTCAAGATCTCCAAACCAGAAGTAATGGATTACATCGGTTTTCATCCTCCGAATCACAGATGAGTAGTAATTATAGATCATTTTATAATTCTGTTTTCTACTTATCATTTAATTTAATTTTCTTTAGTTAAATTTTTGCTTTTATTTTGGCTTAAAAACCTTGCACAATGTCTGATGTTTATGCCGTCCAAATTCCGGTTTATAACCGATCAGACCCATCTTTATCGTTTATTATGTGTGAAAGTACCTTTGCTCTTGCCACCCCCAAACCTATCACAGAATCCATTACTAAATATAATTATGTAGTTGCTCATCTTCCTCCAGATATCGCATCAATAGTACGGGATTTACTTATGAAACCAGACCCTATTGATCCATATACAAAGCTCAAAACTGAGTTAATAAATCGTTCGGGAGAATCTTCTCAGCAAGAAATTCGCCAATTATTATCTGGAGAGGAATTAGGTTCTCGAAAACCTTCCGATTTGCTTAGAAATATGAAACGTCGAGCAGAATCTTTAAATGTTCCTGATAACTTAATGTTAGAATTATTCCTTCAACGTTTGCCTTCGACTGTTCAGTCTATTTTGGCAGCGGTTTCCAATTTAACTGTAGATAAAGCTGCAGAAATTGCCGACAGAATTTTAGAAGTAAATCCAACCCCAGGGACTTGTGCCGTTTCTCGCACAGTCGATCAGTCTCTTGAGGATAAATTATTTAAACAAATAGAAAAATTAAACAAACGTATTGATCGCATTTCTCTTTCTCGTGGTCGCTCATCAAATCGCGGAGATCGCAATAAGGAAAGAAGCAATTCCAAAAGGAGAGATTATTCTGTTTGATGGTATCATAGACGTTTTGGGAAAAAGTGTAGAGATGACAAATGTACAAAACCTTGTTCATGGCAGGGAAACGAAACCAGCAAAGAATAGAGGCGACTTATTCTTTGCCTCAAGTTTCACGTCGCCTGTTCGTTCGTGACCGTAGAACAAACCTTTCATTCTTGGTCGATACCGGCTCTGACGTGTCCTTACTTCCAGCAAATAATTCTCAAAAACGGAATTCGTCCCAACAAACACTTTTCGCTGCTAATTCTTCTACTATTCATGTTTATGGTCAAAAAACACTTTCTTTGGATTTCAAATTAAGACGACAGTTTACATGGACTTTTCTTATAGCAAATGTTAGTACACCCATTCTTGGAGCAGATTTTCTCCATTTCTTTGAATTGGTGCCTGATCTCAGAAACAAATGTCTCAAAGATTTGTGGTGATGGCGATAAGGAGCGCGCCTTGCGCCCTCCGATAAGTGTGGCAACCCTAGAGAAGAACTTTCTTACGAGTAGCGAGCAGAGCGAAACAGGCAGGCTGTCGGGCAGCATATTTCACAAGTGCACATCAGCGTAGCCACTGAGGGAGGGGTTTCGAAAATGGACCAATGAGCTGATATTGCTCTTGTGACGCTAAATCTTCGTGCATGTGAGCATATGTTGTTTACGTTATAATTTGCATTCGTTTCGCAGTTATAAATATATGGCGTAACAGTGGAAAATCTCGTAGTGCTTACATTTTCTGAGTTTGATTAATCGCTGACATTTCACTTTCGCGATTTTTTCACGCATAATATTAGGATTGATGTTCACGGCATATTATGTGGATTAAGAAAATTCAAGTGTATATATTTTTTTTAATTGAGCTGAGAATGACTGAAAGTGTTACAATGAATCTAGTGTTTTCTTATTTCAGTCTTTTGATTTTTAAAGTGTAAGATTCAGAATACATATGATCTGATTATATCCATTGTTAACATTAAAAATTATAAGTGAATAAATTGAATATACTCTTTGTGAATACGATAAATTCACTCTGTTTGATGAGCATTTCTTGTGTAGACAGTACATTTAAGAGTGAACATTTATTAAAGATGAAATCTAAAGCACTAAATGTATACGAATGCAAATTAGTAAAATTCACTTTGAATAAAAATTCTGCATTGGTTATTATTATAGAACAGCTTTTTCATATAGACTGCAATAAAAAAGTGCTGACTTCTATTTACATGTATAATTGGTGTAAATATTTTTCTCATACGCATAGTCTTATGTAAAGATTGCATTTGGGCTCAGATATTTATCACATATTTCTTTCTTCATCTTATTTACCCCTTATTAAGTAATATTTCACATCGATATTTTTGCGAAGTATCCAACATGTGTTTGTATTTATTTCAACCAGGTAGTGAAATCTTCATAATTGCCTATATTTGATCTAACTTCGCAATGAAAAGTTTCAGAAGTAATCGACGATGCTTTAACTATTTTCCGACCATCTTGCTTAAATACTAAAGCACGCAAAGGTCATGTGACATGACAGAAATATTACTGGATTCTCATTGGTCCATCCTAGAAGCCACTCCTTCGGTGGCTACACAGATGTGCACTTGTGAAATATGCTGTCGGGCAGTGTGCGCGAAGTTCCTAAATAAAGCTTAACTTTTATTGTGCACTATGTCTTGTTAATATTTATATTAATGCAGTAAGAACATAATCTGTGATATGGAATTCGAGGACTGGTGGTAAACCATAATAGGAAATCACCATAATGGTAACCCGGACTGTGTTAAATCGTATGAACAGTTCTCAAGCACTTTCGGTTTTGACTACAAGCCATCACTCAAGATCTCCAAACCAGAAGTAATGGATTACATCGGTTTTCGTCCTCCGGATCACAGATGAGTAGTAATTATAGATCATTTTATAATTCTGTTTTCTACTTATCATTTAATTTAATTTTCTTTAGTTAAATTTTTGCTTTTATTTTGGCTTAAAAACCTTGCACAATGTCTGATGTTTATGCCGTCCAAATTCCGGTTTATAACCGATCAGACCCATCTTTATCGTTTATTATGTGTGAAAGTACCTTTGCTCTTGCCACCCCCAAACCTATCACAGAATCCATTACTAAATATAATTATGTAGTTGCTCATCTTCCTCCAGATATCGCATCAATAGTACGGGATTTACTTATGAAACCAGACCCTATTGATCCATATACAAAGCTCAAAACTGAGTTAATAAATCGTTCGGGAGAATCTTCTCAGCAAGAAATTCGCCAATTATTATCTGGAGAGGAATTAGGTTCTCGAAAACCTTCCGATTTGCTTAGAAATATGAAACGTCGAGCAGAATCTTTAAATGTTCCTGATAACTTAATGTTAGAATTATTCCTTCAACGTTTGCCTTCGACTGTTCAGTCTATTTTGGCAGCGGTTTCCAATTTAACTGTAGATAAAGCTGCAGAAATTGCCGACAGAATTTTAGAAGTAAATCCAACCCCAGGGACTTGTGCCGTTTCTCGCACAGTCGATCAGTCTCTTGAGGATAAATTATTTAAACAAATAGAAAAATTAAACAAACGTATTGATCGCATTTCTCTTTCTCGTGGTCGGTCGCCAAATCGCGGAGATCGCAATAAGGAAAGAAGCAATTCCAAAAGGAGAGATTATTCTGTTTGCTGGTATCATAGACGTTTTGGGAAAAAGTGTAGAGATGACAAATGTACAAAACCTTGTTCATGGCAGGGAAACGAAACCAGCAAAGAATAGAGGCGACTTATTCTTTGCCTCAAGTTTCACGTCGCCTGTTCGTTCGTGACCGTAGAACAAACCTTTCATTCTTGGTCGATACCGGCTCTGACGTGTCCTTACTTCCAGCAAATAATTCTCAAAAACAGAATTCGTCCCAACAAACACTTTTCGCTGCTAATTCTTCTACTATTCATGTTTATGGTCAAAAAACACTTTCTTTGGATTTCAAATTAAGACGACAGTTTACATGGACTTTTCTTATAGCAAATGTTAGTACACCCATTCTTGGAGCAGATTTTCTCCATTTCTTTGAATTGGTGCCTGATCTCAGAAACAAATGTCTCAAAGATTTAAAAACGCATTTTAAAACCGTCGGTTGCGTGAAAAATGCAAGCATTTATTCAGTAAAAACTGTATTTAGTGATACACCATATCACAAAATTTTAAAAGAATTTCCTTCAGTTACTAGATTACCAGATCCTAACCAACCTGTTAAACATAACACCGTTCATTATATCATAACTAAAGGTCCACCTGTGGTTGCAAAACCTCGTCGGTTAGCTCCAGATCGCTTAAAAATAGCAAAACAAGAATTTCAAACTATGATGCAATTGGGGCATTTGAGACCTTCGAGCAGCAATTATGCATCCCCACTTCACATGGTTCCAAAAAAGGAAGTCTGGAATGGAGACCTGTAGGAGATTATCGAGCATTGAACGCTCAAACAATAAAAGACAGATACCCTATTCCATGCTTAGCCGATTTTACTGCTGCATTGCACGGTACTAAAATTTTTAGTCATGTCGACCTGATTAAGGCATACCATCAAATACCAATTAACCCAGCCGACATCCACAAAACCGCCATATGCACACCATTCGGTTTATTCGAAAGTACCCGTATGCAATTCGGCTTATGCAATGCATCAGCGACTTTTCAACGTTTTATAGATGAAGTCACGCGGGATTTAGAAGGTGTTTACGCTTTTGTCGATGACTTGCTCATAGCCTCTAAAGATTCTGAGGAACATTGCAGGCATTTGAAAGCTTTATTTTCCAAACTTCAGGAATATGGACTTTGCATAAATGTTTCAAAATGCACCTTTGGTCAAACGTCTATTGATTTCTTAGGTTTTCACCTTAGTGAAAACGGAATTGAACCTCTTCCTGACAAAGTCAAATGTATTTTAGATTTTCCTCAACCTACCACTCTCACTCAGCTTCGCCGATTTTTAGGCATGTTTAACTTTTACAGATGTTTCATACCTAAAGCAGCACATATTCTTTCTCCTTTAATAAAATTGTCAGAAGGCTATATTAATAAAAAGAAATCTCGTTCTCGTGTTCAGGATTCATCCCCACAATTAAATTGGAACGAGAATGCTGAACAACGAGAATGCTGAGCCTTTATTGCTGCCAAAAATGCCATTGCTCACGCTACCCTTTTGAGACACCCTATTCCCGGAGCCCAGGTAAGCATCTAGGTAGATGCCTCAGACGTCGCAATAGGCGGCACACTTATGCAGTTGTCTCAACAAACATGGGAACCTATAGCATTTTTCTCTATGAAACTCAATAAAAGTCAACAGAAATGGTCCGCGTACGATAGGGAATTATTTTCAATTTATTCTGCTATTAAGAAATTCCGACACATGTTAGAGGGCAGAAATTTTATAATTTATACGGATCAAAAACCGTTAATATACGCTTTTAAACAGAACCCTCATAAATGTTCACCTCGACAATTGCGCCATTTAGATTTTATTTCTCAGTACTCTACTGATATTAGGCATGTGCAAGGTTCAAAAAACGTCGATGCTGACGCTCTTTCAAGAATCGAAATTGATTCCATAACAAAATCTCCTTTTCTGGATTTTAAAAAATTTTCGGAAGCTCAACGGCATGATCCGGAGGTACAAGACCTTCTCAAAAACAACACATCATCTTTGAAACTGGAATTTAAACCGTGCCAATATTCTGATGGTAATATTCTTTGTGACATGTCAACAGACATTCCTCGTCCATTTGTTCCGAATTCCTTTCGCAGACTCATCTTTAATCATCTGCACAATCTGTCACATCCAGGAATTGCAGCTACTACGAAGCTTATTTGTTCTCGTTATGTATGGCCCGATATGAAACGTCATATCAAAAATTGGGTGAAATCCTGTGAATCTTGCCAAAAATCGAAAATTACTAGGCATACTAAAGCACCACTGAGCACATTCTCTCTTCCTGATGCACGTTTTTCAGAAATCCATATGGATATCGTCGGACCGTTACCTCCATCAGAAGGCAACGTGTACCTTTTGACTCTAATAGATAGATTCTCCAGATGGCCTGAAGCCATTCCCATCCCGGATATGAAAACGGAAACCATTTGCAGAGCCATCTTCAACTGTTGGATATCTCGTTTTGGCTGCCCATCGATCATAACAACAGACCAAGGTTCTCAAATGAGATCCGCACTTTTTGCAGAATTCACGCGCATTTTGGGTACGAACAGAATCACAACAACAGCTTATCATCCAATGTCCAACGGCATTGTTGAACGATTTCATCGACATTTAAAATCTTCTCTCAAGGCTCACGAAACCAATAACTGGACTGAAACACTACCAGTTGTTATGCTTGGTATTCGTACAGCCGTAAAGGAAGATCTACAGTCATCTTGTGCTGAACTGGTGTATGGCACAGCTCTCAAGCTGCCTAGTGATATGATAACGTCATCTAAGATATCTCCGTATGACACACAATTTATCACGAATCTTCGGCATAGAATGCAACAATTGAATCCAATAGCAACATCTGCATATTGCCAAGAAAAATGTTACGTAAGTGCTGCCTTAAAGTCGTGTACGCATGTATACTTACGTGTCGATCGAGTAAAGCCACCTCTGTGCCAACCATATACAGGTCCGCATAAAGTCCTTTCTAGAACGGACAAAACTTTCACAATTGATATTAACGGTCTGAAATCTACTGTGTCTACAGACCGTGTGAAACCAGCCTATTTGCTTTCGGACTCTAATTTGCCTGAACTGAAAACAAATAAAGACTTAAAGACAGTTCAGCAGAATAAATCTGCAAACGAACTCTCTAAGACACAAACTGTCACCAGATCGGGAAGACATGTTCACTTCCCTAAGAAACTTGCTTCTTACATAACAATTTAAAACATTTTTTTTTAAATTCATATCTTAACATATTTCTTGTTATTTCATGTTTATTATATGTGTCAATACCTTGTTACATATTGAATTGCATTTTGATCTTTTCTAATTTTATATTCTAATTTTGTAATCATGTAAAAAATACCCGACAGTACGGATCCTCTGAGATAATTTCATAACCTATGTCGTTCCTTTGAATAGCCATTAAAGGAACCATGGAGGTAGGAAAGGGAGGAGGGGCCATTCTGCGCTAGAAGTGAAGCACTGCTTTGAAGCTTGGGTCACCAGACGGGATGTTATTTGTTTACATTCAGAAGCTCGCTTGACAAGATTCTGATAGTATTTCGACACACGACAGTTCCATAGAAATCGAAAAAGGGACACTCTCGCATGAAAGAAACATTCATAGTGGGATGGATAATAGCAATTTGTATAGTTTACTGACATTTACGCAAAAATCACATCTTGGTTATTTTTCGATAACTAACAACAGCGATTTTGATTATGAATTTGTTTTATAAAATTCTAAGCTGTTGCACTACAAAAATATATATTTTAAGAAAATTGCTAAAAGAGATCTGCCAAAATTTATTTTCTAGAAGATTTGAAAAGTTTGAAACTTGATGGCTAAATGTAAATATAAAATTATGTATGTTAAAATATTTGTAATTAGGCACATAGGTCAGATTAAGTTTTTATTAAATAGAGTAACGCAGGCAAGGGCTATCTGCCTAAAGAGAGAGATGCCGTCGTGGAGGAATTTTGAAGAAAAACTGACCTTTGAGTGGGTATTAAAAATAATACTTATAATTTTCCTTCAAATTATATTCATATATATTTTTTATGTAAAACTTTCGGGTGTATGCTAAATTAGTGTAAATTACTTTACACGAAAAATATAGTGAATGCACAGAAATTAAAGATTTGCACATGCCGGAAATGATAAATAGGAAATATGTATGGGTATTTATGCATGTGCTTGCAAAAAGCATGTATCTGCCTTTGACAAAATACTTAAATATTCATTAAATTATTTATAAATGTATTTGAAATGAAGAATTTATTCACTTATTAAAACCTGTGAAAGTACTGTGAAGAAATCTAATGATTAAATGTATCTAATTTATAATGATTATAAATATTATCTAAATATATAATAACCTTAATATTGAATTGTAAACATAAATTGAAATCCTGTTGACAAATACGTTATAAAACTATTTAAGCAAGAATTGTTCGCATTGGAAAGCAATCTGTTAAAAGGTACTGTAAAGCAAATGCTATGAGATGCGCACTTAAGAACGTAATAAAGAGTTTTTGAATATGTATTGTTGAAATGAAGGGTAAAAAAAAAAAAAAAAAAAAAAAAAAAAAAATCTGATAAGTATAATTAAAAGAATTATTCCCCTTTACATTTTATAATAACTCAGTTACAAGTTTTAAATAATACTTAAAAAAAAAAAAAAAAAAAAAAAACTTATTTTATTCCCTTTCAGAAATGTTCAGAGAAAGTTAAATACTATTTAATACATATTTAATTATTAGGAATTAGCGAAATACTTATTTAAAGTATTTCGCTAATTCCTAATAATTCTCTTATTTAAAATGAACCGAATAGAGCATTAATTATAAATTGACTTACATTTTTCGATTTAAAAGAAGCCAAAAAATCATGTCATATTTAAGAAAGTATTTTAGGAAGAAGCTCTATAAATAGAAAAGAAATAATGCGTAATTTTAATATTAATAATACAATAAACTTTGATCTTAATTTTTGTACCTTAACGGAATAAAACTGAATTACCTTAATTTTTTTTTCTAATGTAATTAACGAAAACTTGTGAAAATATTTCATTCAAATTAAACCATTCTGAGAAAACTGTCCTGTGAAAAGTATAGCATTTAATTCCGTTCAGAATGAAATGTTGTTTAAAAATATGTTGTTTTCACATACTTAGGACTCTGAAGTGTTGTAAAAAAAGTAAATATATACATTTATATGTATATTTGCGAGGTAATTACAAAATATTTACACCCGAACACGTCAAATCCCATAGAACTCAATGGTAAATGACCCAATGTTTTGGTCACCACGTAGGGATCGCCGGTGCTTCAGAGCAGGGTACGGAGAAACTTGTTTAGGGCGACTCCTTCTTACTTCCTACCTCCATGAAAGGAACTGGGGGGAAACTCTGTGGTGATGGCGATAAGGAGCGCGCCTTGCGCCCACCGATAAGTGTGGCAATCCTAGAGGAGAAGTTTCTTACGAGTAGCGAGCAGAGCGAAACAGGCAGGCTGTCGGGCAGTGTGCGCGAAGTTCCTAAATAAAGCTTAATTTTTATTGTGCACTATGTCTTGTTAATATTTATATTAATGCAGTAAGAACATAATCTTTGATATGGAATTGGAGGATTGGTGGTAAAAACATAACAGGAAATCACCATATGAGTTTCCCTAAGAAAAGTTCTCCACAAAGATATCTCTCCCCTTATGCAGATAGCCCCCGAGGCTTTGATTCAATCACATAAACTAAAACAAACTAAAATCAAAATACCATTTATTCTGATGAAAAATAATTTAATTATTATAGCAAGGACATTTGAGTTGCTTATCAATTTCACATTTTTGCAGAAGCTATTCTCAAAATGTATGAATGAAATACTTTTATCCTATAACTGAAAAGTTAAGAATTATAAATATAATATTAGTAATATTTTTTTCATTATGCCTAGAACTTGGCATCTCTGTACTTAAACCAATCATCTTAATCATTTCATTGAAAAAAAGACAACATATGCACATTATCTTTTTATGTGCAAATATTTAGTCTGAGGTTTACGTCTCTAAACTTAGTATAATAGTAATAAAGTATCTGGTAACGCAATATACGATGTTGAATGATAACAAGCTCCTAATTAGTAAAGCTGAAAACCTATACAGAAGGTCACAGTGAAATTAACAACTCAAACAAGCTTAATTATTGTTTCCTTATGACAATCCCGACAGTCGAAACAAATATGCCTGATTTCCAGTAATGTTTCCTTGCTTATGCAGCAATTTGATGAAAAACATAATTTTAATAATAATTCAATGAAACTGTACATTTCCATCAATATTTGAAACTTACTTAAAACTGGGCACTTACATCATCACTTAAAACTATATGCGGTATTATACAGGTACAGTAAGTATCCTTTACATGTTCCGTGTTCTGTGCTGATGATCAACCTAAAACAAGGATTCCCAGCGGGGCCGGTTATTTATTCCTTGGGGTCGATTAAATTTTAAGGTCAATGATGAACATGAGGTTAGCTTGGGTCGATAATCCAATATGTACTGGCCATTAATCCGCATAATCCCAAATCCCATTGTTTATAAAAAAGAATTTATTGATAAAATTGACAATTAATAATTGTTTATTGATGTAAAGCTATATTATGTAGTAAGGGAAAAAAATCATATGAAATAAATATAAAGGAAAATGCATAAAAATTATTTAATATACTTTAAAAATCAATAATATTTCAAAAAATACATATATATTTATGCGATATAAAAACAGAAGACGCGGGAACACGAGAAAACATAACTAAAAATATCAAAACCACAGAACTTTCTCAAAAGATGCATTATTATATACAAGTCGTTTGAAAAATTTCAGAAAATATTTTACACTCACTTCCAAGACACTGAAAATATGAATGTGCCAGCATGGCTCACAGAATCACAATGCTGCGATATATTTGATATTAATATTAGGATGCAAGAGTTATTGCATTGAAGGAGAATGTTCAAGCACAAGTTGAATTCAAAACACGTGTCTGCGCTAAATTAACCTCCCCCCTCAAAAAAATTGTTATTAAACAAACATTATTGATTATTTCTTCTTCCTACGTAGTAGAAGCAGGCTTTAGCCAAGTGAATAGTGTCCTATGGAAAAAAAAAGAAACATGTTGAATATTTTTGAAAGAAATCATTTAAAAATTAAGTTAAGCAATATTGTGCCAAAACAAATTGCATCAGTACGTCAAGCGTAGCCATCATGTTAATTAAAATCGAACATTTCTCCAATTAGAATTTGTGATTTTGTTTCTAAAAACTTGTTTATATTTGTAAAATAAAAAAGTAATAATATAAAAATTATTACAAAGTAAATGTAACAAGCCATTCTTTTTTAAAAAATTTTCATTTTCTTAGTCTAATTATACTTAATTTATATACACGCAATTATTTGTTTTATGATTACGTTGTAAGCTGTATGCTATAGACTAAAGTAGGTCGATGAAGAAAACCATTCTTTTAATAGGGGTCGATTACAAGAAAAAGTTTGGGAATCTGTGGTCTAAAACATCAGTAACCGTTACTTTCATAAGTACTACGAACACAGCAAAAAAGATATTTTAAATGGAATAAAATACATAGTACAGTACATTTTACCACTTTAAAGTTTATAATGTCTTTTTGTAAAGCAATGATCAGTTAAAACTTTACTGCATTAATTATTAAGTTACACGAATAATCAATTATCTGCAGTTTCACGTAACTGTGATGGTCTCAAAAGGTATCATACGATGACATAAGTGTATTTACTATATTAAAAGAACAGTAACTAACTTCTAACGCTCTCAAATGCACACACATATCCCCTTCTAAAAATAGGGGGGGACTGTATTTTTTTTGATAGAAAACACTATTATAAAAATAACGAATCATGTTAGACGATACCTTTTAAAAATCATAAACATTGTAAAGTTTAGATGTCTTCTTAGCAATCGTGAACTGTAACTAAACTTAATAGACTAGCAGCGAATTTTCGTCAAGTCTAAAAGAACAACTGTAAGTAAGAACAGAAGGCATACTTTATGCTTACAGCTCAGCCAACCACTTGTGGCCAGATAATTTAAATACAGTAAGTTAAATGTAAAAATTCAACTGTGCTAGTAGCCAAAGACTACACAAACCAGTTTAACGGAATGCTCAAAATTTAACCGGTGTGGATAGTCACTATCAGCAAATAATGCAATGCCAAAGACTACAAACCTTATCTAATATAGCAACTTAGTAAAATGGCATCGACAGGCAGAACACGCTCTGACTTATAATCTAAAAACCTCACTTTAAGTTTCTGTATATGGTGCTTAATTAATTAATTTAAAACTGAAAAATCTTAACATCGGATTTTTATTCCTGTTTACAGAAAACCATCTAGCGTAACACAAATAAGAAACGCAGATACTTCATTTTACTTTATACTTTGGCACAATTATACTCATCTCTGCACTTACCGTATTGCGTTTCGGCGTCGGAAGCTTTGAATCCTCGAGGTAAAGAATCGTAATTTCTAGGGGGCTTTGGAGGGGCTGAACTCTCTCCCCTAGTAGAAGCTCCTCGACTTTTATGGTCATTAGTCAAAGACATGAAGCGTCTAGAATCTTCTATTTCGTCTCTCCCTTGGAATTTTTCTCCAAAGCCTGAACTGCCCATAGGCAGGAGTTTCGAGTATTTGCGCTCGCTGAGGAGGACTTCTTCGACTAAGTTATCGGACTGCAAACCATGATCCCTAAATAAAACACAATAATTTTATAAATAATTTATAGAATACAATTAATAAAAATTAGCTTCTATGTTATATTCACTTGCTAATAAATAAATGTAAAAAAGGTAGTTGAAAAAATATTTAACAGTAATAAAATATTACTTCGAAGGAGCTTCAGATATCTGTTGTAAAGCAGGTCCTTCTTTTATAGTTGGGTATCTTTCAACTTGTTCGGTGGCATGGACATCGGGTAAACTCTTGTCGAAATCAGCAATAACTTTCATAGCTTCTCTTTCCACAGAAAAATCGGGATCATCCTCATCAGAAAACGTTTCAGGGATTTGTGGATCTCTACCGCTTGGATGAGAAGACATACGTTTCAAGACTTCTTTCACGAGTTTTGGACTTCGTAACGGCGTGGACTGCTTCGCCGATTTTTGTGTCTGTATATCTTGTGCGTTTTGCGAGTTTTCCCGCTCGTTTACAGACTAAGAAAACAAAAACACAATTTATGCCTCAAAAATAAGCTGTCGAAATAGCAAAATTTCTTCGTAAATATTTTCATTTATATTTGTTTTCGCGAAAGATTAAATGATGATTTTGGGAGAATATAAAAATTTGTTATATAAGTATATAGCGTATGTTCAAATAAGTTATTCTAGGCATCCTTCTTTAAATAATGAGCTTAAGTACTGGTTTTAGCAGCAAAATTCTTAAAATAAAATATGAGTTTTATGAAAATTGTTTCAAAAGTGAACTCTTTCTCCACATATTGAAAATATGAATAAAATCTAAATTTTATATGGTACTTGTATAAGGTATTTTTCCCGCCTTCTTAGCATGACTTCGTGGTGTAATGATCAGCCCACTCGGCGCGTATAATTTGCAGATATACTTTTAAATATTTTCAAGGAGCCACTTCATTTAATAATGAGAAATGTTCTACCGAAGACCAAACCATGAAGCGCCAAAAGAACAGATTCTGCTTTATAGATGTTACCTTTTTAAATGTATTTAACTACATCTTTAATACACACGTGAAAATGATCTCAGACAGTAAACTCGTTCTTAATACCGTTAGTTATTTTTTTCCCCTGAAAAACACTCTCATGAAGATATGGAACGTTTTGTTTTCCATTCATTAAAACCTATAACTTACTGGAACTTTTATTTTAAGTTTGTTGGTTGTTAAATGAATAAAGAACACAAGGGATATATTTCTGCTAAAATTAAAAAGGTTTTCATTCTCTCGGAAAGCGGAAAAATATGAGCTAAATATATAAATTCTCTCGGAAAAATATGAGCTAATTGTCAAAACCTTCATTGCATCAGCAAATATATGACGATACAAGCTTTAATAAACAGTTATTCACTTTAATTAGTAGGCAGGATAACAAATTCCATTATTAAGAGATAGTTGACTGCGAAACTTGCATAAGATTTTTCATTCTCACGAAGTTCGTTTGGATATTTCACTCTGCTTTTAAATCCTGGGAAAACATTTCACTCTTGGTAAAGATGACTTTAAGCATGCTAAATAAGTGGGCTCGCCAGTGCTTATGTAAAATACAATTTTTTTAATTTCTATTATTTTCTATGCGAATCTAGAATGAACATAGCATGTTATTTTAATCTTGCCACTTTTTTAAATTCTACCAGTTACAAAGATCTAGCAAAACTATATTAATTTACTTCACACATTAATTTCACTGATTTTTTTTTTCTGAAATCATAAAAGTTTATATACTTCATTCAGACTAGATATTATACGATTCTGAAAGTGAATGTGTAACAAAAAATATTTTATAATTACAGACGAGTAAATAAGTTTAAATTATAACTGGATATTTATCGTTTTTGGTTAAAAAAATGCAATCAATCAGTTATAACTTGAAGTTAAATAATGAAAATCATCATATTTGAGGGAAAGTCATATTTCTGAAATTTGAATTTAAAATGCCGTGGCAATCCTTATACTGCGAAGACAGAATTATTGCTCAAATTGCAAATTATTGGCCCCCATTGACGGGCACTTATTAACCCACTTGGGCTTAGCCTCTACTAAGGCCGGAAGTGGCAGCCACTTTATTGCGGAAGCACCTAACAGGTGAGCCACCATTACCTTGACGGACAATTAGAGCCATGCCTTCTCCGGTATTCTAACCCGGGCCCTTCGATATCGCAGTAGGCTCTCCTATCCATTAGTCTGGGCGGCATGATGATGTGCATTTTCGAGACAAGTGAAGAATAACTCGATTCTAAACTGCCATACGGAATTAAATTGAGAAGAAGAATATTTTTTGCTGTAGATGAAGTATTTAAATTACCACGAGATTTCAGTACCTACGTACTCTGATTATAACTTTCTTATTCTGTCAAAACGTTTAAGTGAAAATCACAAATATCAACTAAGTTATCATCACGGTGACATGAATATGGAAGAATTCCTCGTTAAGAGAGAAGTATTTCCGTTATTGCTTGGGGATATGAAACAGGGACGTTGAAGGGTCGTACTTTTGAGCTTCTGTAGTTTATTCTAAAATACAATCTCTAGAACAAAGTATTGCAATACTACTGCGAACTTTCTGTTCTTTACAATTGCCGTAAGTGCCGCTGTAGGTAAAAAGCATTTCCTAAATAAAAATCATTTAAGAAGTATTTATGAAATACCTATGTCTATTTTGCACATCTTTCTGTTCTGTCCAGCTACTGGAGCAATCAAATAGATTGTACCAAAGGTTTTGAGGATAAAAAAAAGAAGGGAAAGATAATATAATTTTGTTAGAATTATAAACGTTTTCCTCAAAAATAAGCATAGAGTTTTAATTTATTTCCCTGTATGTCGCTTTGACATATTATTTGCTTGTATATCAAGAAGGGCGACAAATAAGTTATTTGCTTGTATATCAAGAGGGGCGACAAATTTATACACCGTCCCAGGCGACAAATTCAAGGACCGCCCGAATGGTAAAAGCTCTAGCTATACCACTGACAGCCACATCACGTCCTCTGAACTGGCTTGCATGAAGGACAACAAATGTCCTCGCGAACAATGCGACGACATCTGATGTATCACAGACTGTCATCACGATAACCACTGTTGTGGTTCCAGTGATGGTGCATCAGAGATAGGCGTGCCAACAGTGGTGCGATGAACGATGACACTGGACGCCACAATGTCGTTTTTTTAGACGAATCCCGTTTCTGCATACAGCATCATGATGGTGATGCATCGAGGAGAACGAACGTTGAAAACTTGCATTGGTCATCATCATACAGACTTAGCACCTTGCGTGCTGGCATCAAGTGCCGTTGGGTATACACCTCGGTCACCTCTTGTTCGCACAGCTGATAACATGGAAAGCCGCCCTTATATTTCTGAGGCGTTAAGGTTCGTGGCTGTTTCCTATCATCGGGGTTTGTCTGATGTCATCCTTCAACAAGGTATTCTTTACGACCGCAAGTTTCGGTGCTGCCCTCCCTTTTCTCGATACAGAGGGCTTTCGATTGTTGACCTGGACAGCGCGTTTTTCATCTACTGAGAATATCTGGTCATGGTTTGCCAAGCGATTGACACAGTACAAATCGCCACCCACTACAACTGATGAACTCTGGCATAAAGTTGAAGTCGATGGAATGAAACACCAGTATCTGTCATCCAAGTTCAGTTCGACAGCAGATTTCGACCCCAAACCAACTGAAAATTTAATTCGACACTAAACCAAACTGAAAATTAAATCATGTCTTTCTCTCATTACACTGTATATATATAATAAAATTCTGCTATTTGCTTTCCTTCCAGGTGTAGCAATTTTAATGGGAAGTAGTGTATTCATTAGTTTCTTTAATTTACAAATTTATACTTACTGTTCTAGAATCTTCATTTTTTTTATTATTCAAATGACTGTCCTCAAACTGAGATCCATTCTTCTGCAGAGAAACCGATTCTGGAGTCTTGACAGTCAACATGGTCCGGCAGAAATCCTGAAGACCACTTATTGATATTTCTCTTGAAGGTCTCCTTTCGCTATACCCACAGCTGTAGCGACGTAACCTCGGATCACCAAAGTAAACTGGTTTATAGCGCAGTTCAGGAGTATAATGAAAGGTTTTTGGTGGTTGACCGAGAGGGGATTGCCTCACAGGTGGAATGGGAGGTTGGGAGCTGAATGTTGACTGCTGAGGCAGCGATGTTCTTTCCCAACGGCTTTCATTGGCTGAAAGAATACATAATTTCATATTAAACATACAATTCAATATCCAATACATTTGAATAATTTCATACACGTATTGGAATACTGTCATTAAATAATATTGTCGTAATATAATCATATTTTATGTTCTACGAAGATTTAGGTTTGAAAGTACAAAATATTTCACAACTATACCTTTTTTCAATTAAAATGTTTCTCAAATCAGTTACAAAATCCATCGTATTTTTGATTCATAAAGAAATTTTATTGAAAAGCAACTAGTATTTTTACAACAAATTTCTACAATAGACGATTTTATTATAACTTATTTAAAAATATCTTTCGTTCATAAAGGAAACTGGACAAAAAAGAGGAAGAAATTAGCTCATACATAACGAATAAAGTAACAAGAAGTTAGTATGACTGTATTTGTTCCACTTTCTATTTCCCATGAATACCATCTTGAATTCATAAATGACATTCTTTAAAATTACACGCAACATGAAAAAGAGTTAATAATTGAATTAACGCAGTTTCGATATTAAAGACTCGATAGACTTTCCTTTTCTCACACCACTCAATACCTTACATTACATTAAATCACTACTTATCATCCAGGAAAGCAAAAGGTCTAGTTTATCATTAACGTGACGTAAGATCTTTATTTTTCAAATTAAAGCAGTACAATAATCGAATTATAAATAATGCTCGTAATTCTCAGTTATTTAAATCCTTATCACACTTTTAAACGCATGATATAATTACTGAACTTATTGTATTTATTATTATCCAAATTAATAAAAGTTCCCATATTTTTTAGAAACCGAAGCATTTCCACACTTTCATGTAAAAAACCGGTGCCATAAAATATTGGTCAATCATCCATCTTTAATACAACAAGATAAAAAAAATAACAAAATTTGGCTAAATAATTAAATACATAACTTAAGTAAAATAATAATTAACAAAATAATTAAAAGTAAAATAAGCAGTTGAGAGGATGCGTACAAGTAGGATAAATCCGAGAAGTCGAATGGTAAACTTTCTCTTCACACTACCAATACTGGCCAAAATCAACAGCAACAACCGCGTTTAAACCATAAAATTCAATTCAACAGCAATATTGCAAAATAATTTTAAAATCAGCAAAAAAAAAAAAAAAAAAAAAAAACCGAAATTCTGGCAACTTTTTGACTGCTCCTCGTATAAGCACAAATTATGCTACTAAAGATAAATCATCTACAGAAACAAATTTTCTCAACTACCTCAAAAAATTACAAATCAATTTTGGACTACTTTATACGGTATGCTATACATTACACTTTTATTCTTGTAGTTTCAACTACTACAAAATTTATATTTCATATCTTAAGTTTATAATGTCAGAAGAAGTGATAGACAAATCAGTAAGATAGATGTCTGACACTGTTGATTTCAAATATTTTTTCATTAATTTCAGCTTTTTAAAACTGCCTTTTTTAGTAACTACTTATTCATAAGTAACGCTGAATAAACACGCAGACCTATGGAAGTATTAGGAAATTATCTTTTCATTTATATCAATATAAAACCGTGGTACTGATTTATATACTTTAAAACAAATATTCACATAAAATAATGAACATTATATAAGTTTCTTTATTCAATTACGAAAAAGAAAAACATACGGACTACCTGTTTTTAACAAACTTATATAGAGGGGCTGGCCAAACTTTATACCAGTCGAAGCTGCATGATAGAATTCAGGAATATGATACAGTCACAGCTATACTTTTAAGCCACAATTGTACTTTCATATCTTTTTGAGAGTACTAAAATAGTTTTTGCACAGTAAAAACATTTCAGTAAATTAACAAGGATTTTGCATGTTGTAATTTTTAATTACGAGTGTTTATTATAAAAAAACCTTGTTGATTTTATACAGGAGAGTGTATTTCTGTGTATTAAAAAAGATGTAAAACCCTTTCAGTGACACAATGAGCACTCACTTTTCTTTCTTCTCCTCTCATCAGATAGAAAGCCAAGTATTTTCTTTTCGTCCCCCTCCCGACCAGATTACACCTGTTAACTGACAAATTGAAAGCACAAGAAAACATAGATGTCTTCGCTCTAATCTATGAAATCGCTTTTTTCATTCAAATGAAGAGTAACGCAGATTTAGAGAAACAGAATAAAGAATGACCAGAGCTGCAGAGAAATTGCAATTCAGAATGGAAATATTATTTTAAAATAAACTCCCACTTCATCGAAATTTTATATAAATACAATAATTCATATTTTCTTTGCAATAACGGGAAGAAATACGCTCAATTTTATACTCAAATCATTGTCTTAGCCGGGAATCGAACCGCGGACCTCTGGAATACGCGCCCAGCGTGCAGACCAGGAAGGCACGCTAAGAAAGCGGGAGACATACCTTATAACAGAAATAAATAGGCTATTCATGTTGCTCTTTTCTTTTTCTTCTTTTTAATGGCTCAGTCAAGTCGCTCGTACACAATACTGGATGAATGTATTATCATGTCCACACAAAAGAAACTTCTAGCGCCCTTTAGCACGATACCGACACCAGGAAAACGCCACATGTAAATTAATATTTGACACGTTTGGCACATAATGAAAACTAATAAAATCTGATTTATCGGATTTTTGTCCTGATGCAACGCCGCATTCTATAATCTACAAACACCCCATTCTATAAAATTAGAAAAACCTTCTACAGGTATTTTATACAAGACTGTATCAGTCAGATAAAAATTATTATGAAAAAAAAAAAAAGAAAAAGAAAAAAAAAAAAAAAAGAAATCCTACAGCAAGAACAAGAAAATATTCAAGATATTCAAAAGCAAACAACACAGTTTTTGCAGCATGTCTATTCTGATGCGGATGGCTGGAACTCCTGATTTTCTTCCATCCTCGCTTATTTTATATAGCATAATATTTTCCTTAGAAACTGTTTGATGCATTTTATATATTCAAAAAAATTATTATATGAATATTTGGAATTTACTTTAAAGTTCTTATATTATTGATACCTATGATGTACTTTTTCTGGAGATCAAAATTGGTCACAGTTGAAAAATCCTATCTGCTAAAGCTGATGCATTTAGCAGTGAAAATAATCACCTAAGAAAACAGTCACTCTCATTTAAAAATTCCGGATGCAGCAATTTGATCTAATTGCACACCCGACTGTGTGGGATAATTATGGACGTCTGGTAAACCTAGTTTAGCAACAACTGGACTGCATATACGAACGTAATCCACCAAAAAAGGCAGAATATGCTTCCTGTCAAGCTCTCGACATCAAAAGATACATGACTTCTGTAATTTCGCATTTTAAAATGAAGTCAGTGCTTAAATTGCGCCGGAGCCCGGCTCCGGTACTTCTCAATTTTTAAAATAAATTACAATTTTAGCCGGAGCGCACCGGAGCCCTAAATAAGATGAGCTCCGGTACTTCTTTTTATAAAACTGAACCACAATTTAAAGGGAAAAAAATTTAGAATTCCTAACGTTTTAGTTTAACAATAAGCAGACTTTGCAATACTCTATTTCCCTAGAAATACGAACTCATGAGAACATGAGACGTTCAAATAAAGTCCCCTCACTCACATGCGGAAACCTTTCCCTTTAAGAAGGGCAATAAATTCGGGGGAGTTTGTTTAGGAACGCGTATATTTCTCGCCATGCCATCGTATCTAGTATATTGTTATTGATGCTTACAGTTAGTTATCCTCGCAGGAAGGAAAATTTCTGTTCTTAAATGTGCGTTAAGGACAGCGAGTACAATAAACTGAATACTAAGAATAGTAAAATACTGAGATAAACTGCTTAAGCTCGTCCTATACATTGTCTTCCCACAGTATCCACTAATGGGTAGAAAGCGTAACCAGCAACTTTACATTCATTCTTAGGAGTCAGATTCAGGTCTCCTTTTACCTCTGACAAACATCTGCTTGATGGCTATAATTATATCAGCAGAGAGCCGCGGTCTCTCTTACCAAGATTCCCTTCATTTTTTGTGTCCACCCACTCATACGCTCATTGTGTTTCGCCCTGGAATTTTTATCACTGTACTTTAAGTATATATATTTTTTGTGATGATAAAAAGACTCCCCTCTACGATCAGAGCTTAAATTGGGCCGGAGCCCACCGGATCTCGGCCACGGTGCTTCTTAGTTTTTGTAATAAATCATAATTCTAGCCGGAACGCACCGGAGCCCTGAATAAGAAGTCTGCGACACTTCTTTTATATAATTGAATAACAATTTCAGTAGAAATTTTATCTCGAAAATTTTATTTAAACAATAAAATTATATTAAAAATCGCTTATTAAATTTCAATTTATCTCTTTACATTTTATTTAATTTTAATTATTTAATTACTTCAATCTTTAATGATTTCAATAAATAATAATTAATTATATAATAATTATCAATTAAATTATAATTAATTAATTATATAATAATAATTGATTAAATAACAATTAATAACATTAATTAAATAACTATTAATTAATTTGATGATAATAAACTATTTAATTTTAAAATTATTAATGAGTTTAATAGTTATTTTATTTATTTATTTACTCTTGTTCCTCTTTGCTGATGGTCTTCCATAGGGCTCCGGCACTTCTAATCTTAGAAATTAAGCCCTGAATGAAGTAGATGAAATTCTGATGATACTTACGAAATGAATCAAACGACTGAGCCTCTATTACTTTCCTTCGGGTGGTGGGTGTGTGGTAGAGACCAAAAATCGTTCCTATAGAACACTCTTGGCACACTAGAGATCGAGTTGCTGAAGTGGCGGTTTTGTCAACATACCCCTTGTGCAATTGATCTGGAAGGAATGAGTTGATATTGAATATTTCTTTTTAAAAAATTTCACTGGTTTCTAACACGCTTTAACACGAAAGTAATATTTACTTTTGTTTTAAAATAGTCTTAATAGGGCGTTTTTCAATAAATATTGAAAAAATATTTAATACTGACACATTTTTAAGTGTAACAGCGCTTAATCGACAAGTCAAACAATAAACGTACCGAGGATATGGGTCAATACTGTTCTGCACAGTAACATTACATTAATATCAGAACTAAGCATCATTTTGCGCACAAAATTTCAGGGATAAAAATTTGACTTACTCTGACAATAAAAACATACTTTATAGGAAGTGCGCTTACGGTTCTTCAAACAGAGCAAACAGTATGTGGAAAGTGCGCAATCATGGTAACCGCGTCCAAATATTCGTTCAAGGTTAGCTATGGGAAATAAATCATTTTCGGAGAACGGTTAGCATGAAGTCCGAAACCGAATTCCCCAGCACGCATGCGCATTTTCAGTTATGATTCATAGCACGCTTGCGAAGTAATTCTCAGCTATTTAGGCACGTATTATGCAGGTCTGCCTTAAGCAGCGCATGGCATTGCTACCGTCACATGGCCCTTTCGTTAGAACACGATGTTTATTCATGGCTGAGAGACTACGCATGCACGCCCATTTACATCCGCCAGCGAGTGATTTCACAATCAAGGAACGGTTGAATAATTCTATTAAAAGGCACAGAAGACAAGAATCATTTAGTAAGCGTTAATTTAATTAGAAGTATAACAATGAAAAAATTCGATAGCAAAGAAGGCTACATCATCTTTTAGTTTGCATACGAATCTCTAGGCGATATGTGGAGTTATAGACAAACAAAATCAATAAACACGGATTTCACTATTTATTATCTAACTTTGTTTATTATCAGAACTGCCAGGCTAAATCATTTTGTGTAAGGTTAAACAATAACAATTCAAGAAACGTTTTTTCTATATATCACAGATCCACCACTAGCCAAGAGATAAGACCGCCCAAGACTTTTCATACAACAAGGGTTCAAATCCAGGCGAACGGACCGGCCACATTACGGAGATAGGAAGAAAATGGAGCGCGCGTCGTGTCCTCAAGCTGAGGCTAGACACTATACGCAGGTCGGTTTTCATCTCACTGTGTATTTCGCCCATTCTCTCCCTCATTAAAATGGAATGCTACGACAATAGTTTAGGGTTTTTTAAAGTGATACAACAGTTTGCTGTTCTTTGCTCAGATATTCAGAAAAGAACGGAAGCACCAAAAACTAAGGGTTTAAGCTTCAACAGGCACGTCGTTCTTATTTATAAAAGTACTTTATATTTTCCTTTCCCTTCTCATTATTTCTTCATTTCCTCATTCATTAATCATGCCAAAATATAATGGAGGCTCAGTTTTCCCATTGAATGACGTTTTACATATATGTTTAAAGGAAAATAATGTTTACGCTTATTTATAATGGATTAAAGCATTCAGTTATTTAACTAAACTTGGTCCCTAGTGAGATCGTCAAGCGACTTATCACCCCGTCTATTAAAGTAACTCCAACTCAGAAGAAGGCTTAGAAACATTTTCCATTAAAGCTTTATTCACAAAAGTCTACAATAATTGGTGCAAACTATTCTAACTGCGTGAGAAAAAGGCTAACGTCAGTGTAAAGTACACTCATGTCCAAAATTATCTTTACATACCCAAAAATGATGATATTCAATGAAATATCGAATCAATGTGATCCGTATTTGCAGGGAATGTGTGAAAACCAAGCCTAATTAGCATTATCCAATCAAAAGTAATCAAACGGTTTGTGATATGCAAATCTAGGCGTTACGCCATCCAAGGGTGAATCAAGCGCTTTGCGCAAACTGAGTATTTGAGTGAATTTCTGCAACATAGCGTTTGATTTCAGTGTGTAGGGACTCAAAGCGGTTTGTTATGGCTTCGAAGTATCATTTGGAAGAATCTGTAAAGTAGCGAATCATCGGCCGTTTAGAAGCAGGGCAGTCAATCATGGAAACAGCCACATGTCTGAATATTTCAAGACAGACAGTCTCTAAGCTATGGAAACAGTTTCAAAATGATGGAAGTGTTGTAAGGAGGCTTGGACAAGGTAGGAAACGAATGATAACTGCTTCTGAAGATCGGTATCTGGCATTAACTGCCCGTCGTAACAAAAAGGCTACTGCTCGCCAGTTAAGTTCAGAGCTTGCAGCCGCCACTGGAACTGTTGCATCACGGCAAAAAATATACAGAAGGCTTAATGAAAAAGGCCTTTATGCCAGAAAGCCAATGGTATGTGTTTTACTGTCTTCACAGAAAAAGAGGGATCGCTTTAATTGGTGTAAAGAACATCAAAACTGGACTGAACATCAATGGTCCCATGTTCTCTTTACTGATGAGTTTAACTGATGAGTTTAGTTTAACTGGTGATTCTAAACGTGTTTACATCTGGAGGGAGTCAGGAACACGAAATGATCCCTCGAACATTATGGAACGTGACCGTTTCGGTAGTGGAGGTGTGATGGTATGGGGTGAAATAATGATCGATGAACGTACGCCCCTACACGTGTTCAGCAGCGGATCTGTGACAGGCCAGATATATCGAGATGAGATCTTAGATCCTTATGTAAGACTTTTCAGGGGTGCATATGGACCTGACTTTTTATTTATGGATGATAATGCCCATCCACATCGAGCAAACCTCGTTGATGAATTCCTTGAAAGTGAAGACATTAAGCGAATGTCTTGGCCACCAAACTCTCCTGACCTTAACCCGATAGAGAACTTATGGGACTACCTTGGAAGAGCAATTGCACGTATACATCCTCCTCCTAGAGATGTAAATGCTCTGAAGACGGCATTGCTGGAAGAGTGGAGATTAATTCCCCAAACTGTGGTTAACAACGTTATTTCCAGCCTTAAAACACGTTGTGATATGTGTGTACAAGCCAGGGGAGATCATATTCCATATTAAATTCGTAAGACTTAATTCTTTTTCTGAATCATTCCTTTTTTTTCTTAACTCTCTTTGTCACACTCTATTACCATTTTTATTGTTTCATGCTACAATTTTATATCATATGAGGTGATATTCAATTTGTTCTTTTGCATTTATGTGTCATCATGTTATGTATGATTCCACAAAAATTCATTAAATTATAAGTCATAGTCTCTCAGAAATCTGTGAATTTATGCATGTAAACATAATTTTGGACATGAGTGTAATTATGAAAACTCGGCGAGGAAATATCAAAACAGTCAGCATCGCTGCCGCCCTAATTTTTAGCTCTCACTCTAATTTTTAGGAACTCTGCTCTTATGTACAAGTTGATTATTTGCATTCTGGTAAAAATTTATGGAAGCAAAAGTCATAGTATAGATAAAATAATAAGAAGAATATAAGAAAAGATTATAAAATCTGAAAGGTTTCAGATTTTAACGGTCGCCCAAAAGGGTTTGTTAAAGTTTCTTCGCTCTCGCTGAGCTGCTCGCAGCCTACTCGTCTGCTGTTACACTCATTCCTATTTACGCACTTTTTTTTTTTTTTTTTTTTTTTTTTTTTGTTTTGTTTTGTTGTTGTTGTTGTTGTTGTTGATCGATCTCTTTAGCTTTATCATTAAGAATAATTTTCGTCGCTCTTAGGATATATACAATTCAACAGCATGATTACAAAAGTTTTAAAAGCAACATAGCAGTATACATTTAGAATTCCGGATGCAGCGTTAAGTGTTGGCATACATTTTTTCTGCTTTTTTCAGTCTTTCCTCAGTTTATTATATTAATGTTCAGTTTTCTAGGATGGTTTTGGAAAATTTGTCTTTGTCTCTTTATTATTATTGTTTTATGTGTTTACTTTATTGTTAAATATAACGTTCTTGTAGCTTACGCCTACTGCAAAATCACAAAATATTTAAAAATAACACATCTTTAGAATTTCCGATAGATAGTCTTGCGCGGTGGAGATAAAAATATTTTATTCCGTACAGTTTGATATCGTTGAGTTTATTAATCGAAAATTCGTTAAATTTTTACAGAATACGAAATAGATAATAAAACAAATTTGAAATTCAAAATTTATGCTTCCATGTTCAGATGGAGGACGACATTATTCAAAATCAGATGGCTCTACGTTCCGTTGTTTTTTTCACATTGCGAGAAACATGCATACATTCATGCAGCTTCTTAATTATAATACAGGCCTATAATATTTGGTGGCAACAAGCTCAAAAAGGATATGCCGTTTGTAGTGATTCAACGCAAAATGCCGTTTCAAGACTAATATTCCATTCAGGACTAACATCCCTTCTGGGCTAATAATGGTTAATAAATATAAGCCTTATATATGATACAAAAGAAAAACTGTTAATAATAAAAGTAAATATTAAGCATATTCCTGATCTATCATAAATGAAAGGACTAGTCTGATTTTAAAAAATTAAATATTATTATTCAAATTCTTATCTTTATTAAGAAGGTTTAGATAATTTATTTTGATGGGATTTGTTGAGATCTAATATTCTACGTAATATAAGCAAAATCCATGAAATTGTATAATTATTTTTTTTTAAATTGTAACAATAAATAATTTTCCACTTTTACATCATTTCCTTAGAATTGCATTATGCATATCTGTATGAAAGGTATTTTCTCCCTCCTTACTATGTACATTCGAGGTGCAATTGGAAACACGTCCGGCTAGCAGTCGCGAGGTCTGGAGTTCGAATCCCGGTGAAGGCATTACACATTTTTCATGTTCCCTGCTTCGATAAAGCTGATGACTCTACGTATGTATATCTCACAGAATAGCCTATCAGGGGGCGAGCGGTAAAGCCACTAAACACTAGTAGTTCGATTCCCCGGGTTTCGAGTCCCTGACTACATGGGCGTTTCGTGGTGTTCCCCAAGCGTAGCTTGTATACGAGCCAGTTCCCTAAAAAATGCCATCCGCGAAGGCATCCCTCCTCATAAGCAGATAGCTCTCGAGTGCTTTGCCATAATCAAATAAATCAAACAAAACCAAACCGAATATAACGATGGAAGCTATTTGCAGTATATGATATCATATACTTCCTCCTAAAAATTCTAAGATGTAAATTTAAAAATTGTAATGCTATAACTATTTTTTAACTTGTATTTCTGCAAAAAAAATTTATTAAACTTTGTATGGCAAATTTTGAATTTTTAAATTTTGATATTACTGCAATAAGATACTAAATCTATTTTATACTTTTTGCTTAATGTATTTCATCCTTCTTATCAAGTTTTTTGGCAATATGGATGATAGATTCTGAGATAAATATTTAAATGCACTAGGGACGGAAGACCGCGTAACTTTCTTCGCAGAGTCTAATTTTCTGAGTTTTTGACGAAATTCATAAAAAGAAAGAAAAGAGTGAACGCTGATCATGTTTCATGGATAAAATCCGTAATGTTTTCTTCCATTAAGTAAAGGAAAGAATTTTAGAAGTTTTATATTTTATTCAGAAATCTATTTTTTTATTCACATTTTATTTCTGATAATTTACCAGCTTATTTCCAAGAAATTAATGTATATTACTTACTTATGCTATATGTGGATACAATTTCGATTTTACTACTGTCATTTACATTATCTATTTCATATTTAAATTGCATGAAAGAAAAAATTGTTTTGAAATTACATCTCCGTGTCTATCTTACCATTTAAAGGTACTCAATAATAGATTATTTTAAGTCCCAACCACTGGCCGAGTGCTTCCAACCTGTTGAATGCTGGGAGTTTGACCCGATTTCCAACTCAGGCGGAGAGCTGACTGCGTCATAGGTTTCCGTAGTTTTCCTCACGTCTAAACGTGTATGCGAACCAGTTTCCCTACCCTACCGATAGCCTTTCCTGTGCCTTGCCATCTCCTGTGTTTTGCCTAACCTAATCCAACGTAGGTTATTTTATACTTATAGAGACTGCTAATGTTTCTAAAACTTAATTATGATAAATTTAAAAAACATTTTCAGAGTGCGCCAAAAAATTTTCATCTTGTTTAACATCTTAAAAGTGGTTTTTAGTATCTTTAAAATAGTGAAAAGGCTAGATTATTTTAATATGGCAAAGCGCACGATGGCTATCTGCTTAAGGGCAGGTTTGGCTTCCTGGAGGACTTTCTTAGGCAGAACTGGCTCGTATTCATGCTACACATGGGTAAACTAGTCATGTAGTAAGCCCCTTCGTCTGAGCTTCAAACCAGGTCGGATTTCCGGTATTCAATGGCCTTATTCACGCGGCCACTAGTGGGGCTAAGGCTAAAACAGTGAAAAACGCATAGTTACATGTAAGTAGTATATGGGGCCCTGAATGGGCTAATAAAAACGAATGGGACAAGTCAGTACCCTTTAACATGAATTTAGGTAGTGTTGAAATACAGATTTCAGCCAGTCGTTATACGAGAGTTGTCATTCTATAATAACTTCTCAAGGAGCTGTACCAAATTTTCCTATCCTCCATGAAGTGCCCATGAAGATGTCCCTCTCTTTAGGCAAATAACTCTAATGTGCTTTGCCTTAATCTAAACAACCTAATCCTATATCTTATATTTCAGATGAAGTTTATCATTATATCATCCTCGGAAATGAATACAATCTGCAACATAACCTAGACAAATGTCAGGCTTTCTGAAGTTACTGAATAGTGAAGTTCATACTGAAAGGTAAAAGTGCAATTACTGAAAAGTGAAACATACAGTGAAGTTCCTAACAGCATTAGGGTTTCTCCGACTTCTTACGATTTTATCAGGAAGTTCCAGTTGTATTCTCTTTTAAGATGCTATTTTGAACGAGGATACAGTAAGATCTTTCGACTATCCAGCGTAGCGTATGATTATACGGTATTTCCAAGTAGGGTTGTTTAGAGAAGTGTGCACACAAGAACATTTCGTTGTCGATTTGCACGATTGTGAATCTGTTCATTTGAAAGTTAAAGACAGATCAGATTTTGCTAACATAACTGCCACAAAATCAGGCATTTTTAAAGAATTGAACCGCTTGGAAATAAAGGTATTTCCACAAGGAAGTTTAGACAAGAATAATTTCTAAGATAATATTATGAAAGAAAAAAAAAAAAAAATCACGTGATTTTCATGTAAAGGATTTTTCAATGGGAAAAAGTCAGGAAATGTCTAAAAATAAGTTTTCACACCAATTAAAATGGTATAGAACCAGATTTTTGAAATTTCAATTTAAAAATGATAATTTAATAATCGCGATATTTGTACCTGCAACCAACTATTTTACAGTCGGATGCTTTTCTAAACATTTCCAAGCACTTAATGAAAATAGATTTTTGCCAAACATTCAATCTTGGAGAAATAAAATTATAATGGCTTAAAATTGCATTGTAGAATGAAAGTAGCAATTTAAGTACCATATTTTTGCATTCCTCATAACTTAACACTTTTTTTCCTAAATTTTTGCAACGGTCAAACGCGCAACACAATAAAATATAATTTAAACACATTTCACTATAACTCACTTTTTTCATTTAGAATAATCATTTTTTATGCACTGAAAGAAAAAAATTAACATAATCTGCAATCTATGTGAATAACTCTCGTACTTTCCCTCCCTTTTTTTAAATAATTCTGTTATCACTATAATCTAATATCATCATCTAACATTCTATCTTGCATGGCCATTTAACAACAAGATCCTCTTTCTTAATATCATTAGTGTATACGATAGCTAGAAAAATTGTTTAAACTTCGAAAAGAAACCGTTTCTACCATCCGTAAAATAAATTGCCACGTTCTGTCAAGCGTACCACTATACGTAGTATCCAGTCGTATAACTTGCTTCTTATCTTAATCAGCTCCAAACATGAAGTAGGAGATGGCAAAAGCACCGCCAGACAAAGCGCATTCCAGACATAACCCGAAATTCAATCCCAAGGGTGAGAAAAGGTTCATCGAATACACAAGCAGTTAGCGGTTTTTTACTGCCCTCCCCTTTATCTTGACGAAAAACATTCTCCAGTATTACCAACCTGTCAGGCTCAACCCCTGAATCCACCCACTTCCTGCGATTCTGAAGTAGGATCGAGTATCACCATAAACGTTCGCTCAACACTAGGAGTAGTGTTCGGAAATTCGGAAAGTAAACTCGCCGCAAAGGAATTTAGAAACTTCTGGGACAGTTCTTCAAAAACAAAGAAATGATACGGAAGGTTAACCTTAGCACTCAGAAAATTGTTGTATAAAAATATCAGCATATATTAATTAGTGGGCATTCCTGATCAAACTCTCAAAAAAATGATCAGTTTAGAAGGTTAAATCCCTATAATCAAATGAAAAATTTTCTAATCTTCCTTCACAGTATGAGTTTTTAAAAGGGTTTCTTTCTCGGAAAATAAAACATTTTCCGAATTTTTATTAGGAACCTTAAATTTTATTAAATTATTTTTAACACAAATTCAGTGCTTTTTCAAGAAGTACTGGAAGCGGATTATCCGTGTATGGGGCTGTCCATGCACGCGCGAGTGTGTGTACGAAACAAACACGGTCAAATTCGATCGCGAAGAAAGATTCTTCGTAATATGGAAATCGGAGATTTACCTAATTATGAAGAAGTCGGGACAATAATTGAAGCTATATGGCAAAAATTCGTTGGAAATGTTGATCGATAAAGCACCAAAGAATGGTTCGATGGCTGTTCGACTGAGCCGAGCTTTCAGTGCTTAAGTGATGCGGATATCATTTCAAACGTCATAAGATTAAAAGAGGCAGAGAGAAATACTGAAAATACAAGCGAACAATATACTCACAATTATATCAGTTTAGCAATGACTTGGGATAAAGCTCAGTTGGACGTCGTCGATCAAAGGGATTCGAATACAGTGATAAAATAGCACTTCCGAAATATACGCAGTGAATTTCGACAAATATTTAAACGTTCGCAAAAGCGCAATAAAATGACTGAGTTTTTTAAGAAATATATGTATACAATATGAATAAATTGATAATTCCGATTATCTATGTTTTTTATTTATCAATATTCTACTTCTCCGGCATCGACCCGGATAACCGATAATATACTGTAGTATAACATTTCGCAAATTAGTTTTGCATATAAACTTATTCTTTTCCACAGCGCAACAGAAAATGATGTTTATCGAAGCAAAAAAGGTATCCCTTACACAGTTATATTCCTCTCATTGCGACCAGCTTCCTAATACGACTACCTCTAAACGTGACCAGTATTTCTCAGAGCATAAATAAACATCGATATTGAATGTACCTTTCTAAGGCAGCCATCTTTCCAAACGACTAAAGTCGTCCAGAATTGTGGATGGTGATCTTAGAAGGGTTTCATAATAATTGATCAACTAGTGATTTAAAGCTAGACTGAAATTTGAAGCATTCTATGGGAAAAATTCCTGATAATAGTGTAATCTCCAGGAAAACTTATGGAATAATTACAAATGCATTTCAGAAAGAGACGGGGAAAAAATATATTACTGTAATAGATAGACTTCCTTATAAATGCAGGTAAGATAGACAACTACGTAAGATTCAACACTTATTCGTTTCGCTGGCAGAGCAATAAACGCATAACAGTAGGATACTGTAATTTGCTTATTTTTTCACAAACGAATTTTTCTGTGTGTGTGTGGGGGGGGGGGGGTAGTTAAGGAATGCAAGTGTTTAATCTTTGCTTCCCATAAAATTTCTGATTTTAAAACGAATGATCATATTAAATTCTTGAAATATACAACCACTTCTGCGATTTCCGGGAAGAATCTCGAAAAGAAAAAAAGTTAAAACTGAGAAAGAATAGTGATTATGTAAAATTCTGTTTAGTATAAATAGTAAATATAGAAGTCTGCAACAATATTTCGCATAATTTTTATTACAATAAAGTTTCTACGGAAAGCTCTTCCTAAAGACATTCCTCCCATTGGGCAAACGTTCTTCTAGTATTCTCTACAGTTGATTAACCCACCAAGACAAAGAGTTCAATTAAATAAATTAGCCCAACTATAATAAAACACAGAAATAATGCCTTTCACGTATTAAATGGCAGATTCAGAAACGCATTTTTTATAATTTTATACAATGCTTACAAACGCAACATCTAAAAAAAAATGCGATAAGGCACTATAATGTAAATTTTCCTTGGGAAAGTTTCCCTAGAAGACATGGCTCCCTTTAGATGTATGTTTGTTGATTTTATTTCATTCAGTTAAGCAATTAAAAAAATACAGTATAAAACTACTTAATAAAATTTCGCATCATAAAAATGGTTTAGAAAAATACCATTCCATTCCAAAGTTCGAAAATAGGTTGTATGTAATTGTTTTAAAACACTATTTTTTTCCTTCTTAAACTTTTAGAAATTAAATTTATTAGCCCAAATGGCGTTAGCCAAGAAGGGCTATTTAGTCTGGAAATGGGATTTTGCGTTGTATCACTGCAAAAGCCTGAATCACTTTTCAAATTATAGCCACCAAATATTATCCCCCTGTATTATACTTAGAGAAAGTTAATAATAAAGAATCTGCATGAACGTAAGTGTGTTTCTCGCACTGTGAAGACACAACGGTACCTAGAGCCATCAAATTTTGAATAACGTAGCCTTCCACCCGAATACGAGCACCTGGAAGCCCGAATTTGGAATTTGTTTTATTGTCTATTTCATATTTTGTACTCCTTTAAGGAACTTTTGATTAAAAACCTCAATGATTTGAAAGTGAGTAGTGGTTAACATTGTTGGGGAATAAAATATTTTTATCTCTTTTTATCTCTAGTGCGCGAGACTGTCGAACGGAATGTGCTGTTTTTAAATATTTTCAGCGCGAAGTGGCGTTAGCCCAAATGCTCTCGGAACATGTATGAAAAAAAAGTACTCATTGGGAGTAATATAAAATGTCAAAAATTTCCAGCTTTCTTTCTTATTTTATATTAAACCTTTGATCCTAGTGTACAGTATGCAAAACCTTGAAATGTGAAATAAATCTCTGTTCAGGAGATAACTTTATACTTCTGCTTTTATTAAATTTCAGGTTATACTAAAAGAATTACCTAAAAGTGTCTAAGTTACGGATATAATAACATTTTTAGTACCTTCCAAGAGAATTAATTTTTGTTATTCCATCAGAATTTATCACTAGTAAACACTAATGATTATGTTAACAATATTTCTAAAGGATATTTTTGATGCAGAAAATTTCTGCGGTTATGTATGAGTTATTACGAGTTTTCTAAATTCACATTTTGCAAATCCCACTTTTTCAAACATTTATAAATATAAACACAGCATTTAAATTATTAATTCGTAAGTTGAATTTTTAATATTAATTCCTCTAAAACTATTTATTCACACTAAATTTTTACTCGGCGTTGTTCCAATTTCATTCATTGATTCAGTTGATTTCATGATTCAGTTGATTTCAAAATGCTGCATACAACTGCCATAAAAATAAAAATTAAATAACTTTGTAAATTTGAATTTACATTATTTCTTTTACAACATATTTTAATTTAATGTTATACATTTATTCCACCTTTAACTGCTGAAATTAATCACCATGGGTTATCTGGTTACAATGGCTTGTTACCATGAAATGTTCTTCAGTGCCCTCGCAATGAAGATGAATTCAACACTTTGATCAGTATCGCGTGATCTAAATATATACCTCATGACAGAATTCGAGCACTCGTGAATCAGTGCCACGTCTAATTAGCAACTGTATCACGCAAAATAGTAACCTACTTCATACTGATAAGCCTATAAATTTTCCTAATTGGGCATGTGCTGTTATTTGAAATGAAAACTACTTTTTAACATCGCCTTCTCTATCTGTAAGCCAGGCTTTTGTTCTCATTTGAAGTACTTTTCCAGACGGTGTATTTTCATTGTGCAACCATGAATTATAATGAAAGCTTTGTATGTGTAAAGCAGCACATGTGTAATATATCACGAATACTTTCTAAGCAGATACCCTATTTATGACTATGTGCGAGAGAGAAAAGCACATGGGTAGCGTAACAAAAATTAATTCGTAGCACAGCCTGTCCACAGCTTACAAAATGCTTTGAAAATTATCTTCATAAAATTTAAACTCATTTATTAGAAACGACATCCCATTCAGCAGAGAAGTATTTAGATATTAAACTTCGTCTGTGGATACAGCAGTGTCTCCGAGTTATACTGGGGGCAGGGCAATTTTATGAAATGAGAGAAATGACGGCGTAGAATTCTGACACACTTTCAATATAAGGCCTGCAAGAATTAGATTAATTGGCAGTTTCTTTGAATCCATTAAATCTTTGAATTACTTCCATTAAATCTATCCTCATCTTTTTGTTTGCTGTGACCAAAAAATGGTAAAAAGGACTTCTTCAACTTCACCACCTTTGAATGCTTTGAAAAACTAAGGAATAAAAACAACGCCTGTACTTTCACTTACTTGATAGAATTCGATATTTTAAATTTCAGTTATTACTGTCCCTTTTAACATACCCGACATATCTTAAATTCTTTATAAAAAAACCGGCGTTAGATTCTTTCTGCCACTCAAAGTGCAAGCTCGGCAACTTTTAAATTCTTCTGCGTGATGCCTCCAAAATCCTTTCGTTAGGAAGTGGGGGGACGTGTTCATTTTCTGTATACCTAACATATTTAGACTGTAAATGCTGCAACAGTTAAAGCGGTTTCATGCTATCAGTACGTAGTAATAGTTCCACACGTATAAATACAATAGCACAACCCTTACCTCAACTATGTGAAGTTTTATACTTTTTTATATTCATATCTGAATAAAATTATTTTTTTCACTTGTTCGAAGAAATTAATTCTGTCAAATTTCTTTCTGATTTTTCTCTAACACGTGCTAAACGTGCCTAGAAAAATTTTCCATGACTGATTAGTAACCACATCGAGTTCAAACGTTTTAAAACATAAATGTCTTCAGTTCCTGATCTATATTTGATAATAAACGAACTGAAGCATTAATTTAAAATTTGGTATAGAAAAATTCAGCAGAGCTCAATGAATGAACAGTACTCGCACGAATGACAGAGTTACCTGGTCATGTTTACCAAACATCGATGAGAAGAGTAGTTATATAAGGGCAAGATAATGAACAGTACACTTCGTGGTACACACAAACACATTAAAAAAGGGCCATATATTTCGAATTCGGTTTTAAAAAATGTATTCAGTAACTTTGCTCAATGCACTGTTTAGGAAGGGAAGTCTCTACGACTCGCTAAATAAGCGAAAGAACGGGACTAGTGCTCTCAAGACTACAAGACTACAGAAGCTATTGACGACTGAACGTATACATCTTTTTATCAAGGAGGAAAATCGTTCGTTTTGAATGCTAGTTCTAGTTTTAAATAATGAAGAAAAAAAATCGGTCCTATTCTTTATTACACTGAAATAATGCTTTCACAGCTTGTGAATTATCTACCCTACTGATACATTTACATTTTTACCTCGTTATTCAATTTTTCCTGCAGATTCTTAACTACCTCATTCAGAATTCTTGGCGGTATACATGTCACAGCATGAGAAACATTGGTCTAAGCAATAAGGATTAAAAAGCTGCACTCCGGTGAAACTCTTTATTGTCCTAGTATTCGCAGAAACAGAATTTTTTTACTTTTTTCATGAACTTTTTCTTTACACTCATAACACTCCAGCTAACTACTTGTCTTAAACTTTTTATCTATCTCGGGTATATGATACGTTTTTCTGTCTGATATTAATCCCTTTTAATTTTATTTAAAACAAAAGACAAGTGATTTCAAATAGATAATCTCAATTGATAAAGATTTCTTGCTATTTGATCATTTAGGAGTGAACTTTGAACATTTAGCATTTGAAGGTAAGACATTTGAACGTTAAGGATTAATTATGCAATTATTAATACATAGCCTCAATTTCATAATATAAATAATGAAAAGTTTGGAATATTGCAAGAATTTACTGTTTATACATGTTACATACCTAATGCTCTTAAATGCTATGGTATTCTTTAAATCGTTCAAGATGTGAAAATTTTAATAACAGACAAAATTAAACATAATAGTTTTTCGAAAACTTAAAACGCTAACAATCGTTAAAGCATTTATAGAATATTCTACAATAGTTAATTAGCCTAATTTTGAAACATTAATAATGAAAATGTTTGAAATATCGTAAAAAATAGATCAATTACACACAGCGAGTAAACGTATTTGGTAAAATGGCGCAAATCAACTAGCGCAATGGAATGGAGTTTTCAAATATTGCGACGCTGTAAGAAGCTTTTCTGAGAAACGGATGTCTTCAAGCACTATTTCTAACGGGACGTTTCTAGCCAAAACAGTTGCGCTTGACGATGTGGGTTGCGGGTACGTATCCGGCACATATTACGAGGCAGGCGAAGGTCTTCGCCAAAGAGCTAGCTTTCTTACAAGTCAACTTATCAGGATCATGAAAACGAAGAAGCCTGGAAATGCTTCTTTCGACACGTAGCTGAGGATAGATAGCAGGTTTAATAACGGTTTACTATAATAAAACGAAAAGCAATAAAAATGAGATTTATTTGTACCAATAGTTTAATGTGATAAACAAAAAGAACATGAGGGAGTTTTGAACAGGTACTACTTCAAAGAACAATAATGAACTACCTCGTAAATTATGTTCATATTTCATTTTATTTTTATCAATTTACTTTTAAAATAATAAAAGTCTACGGTAAGCCTTTTAGTCTTTTAATAGTAATATGTTCAAATAAGAATACACTTAAATGCACAGTCACACGTGTGGGTCACCGGTGGCCGGCACTCGACTTGGCTACATCGCCGTGAGGGCCACCGGCAACGCGACCAACAATAAAAATATATAATTACAGTAAATATCGATACAGATAAATTTTTAAATAATAACCAATGTTACTATAATGTTTAGAAGAGTAATATATCGCAAAAATGTAAATAATAAATCGCAAAAATGGTCCGCAGCACCTCGGGGGTGAGCGGTGACCCCCCCCACCAGGAAAAATGCATTAAACACAATTACATAACTTATCTTCTGTACATAATATTTCAACATAGTATGCATCGATTAATAAAATATTCATGTTGGCGCCATGGGCGAATCACGTAAAATGCGCGCGGCATTCAACGTGTTAATGGGAAAATATTTGAAAGAAACAGAGAATTACTAGAATAATGAAAACAAGAAAATGCAGCTCTTTTAAGATTTATGACTTTTTTATAACATACAACAATAAATAAAATTAATAATATTTTTTCACAACATGCCAATAAGAATCACGAAATGCAAACACAAAGAGAGGGACTAGAAGAACGTATAACACTACCCTTTCTTAATTAGAATTAGAATACATGCTGAATGCGGGAAGGGGCTCATGAAAATCGCAGTCATCTCACGTCTCATGACAAGGAAAATGATTCTTTTGCATTACGCATCTTCTCGGCGACACAGAAAACATTGAACCTATTATCATTTTCGCCAAGCGATAGCAAAACGAAACAAAACAAAACAAAACAAAACCTTATTACTTAAATTACGCTCTTTCCAGTTTTTCTGCAGTAGTACTTATATGGAGAGAAAAAATCAATCATTAATTACTCAACATGATATAATGTGACATATGATGGCTTGCTTCGGCATTTATCTTTCATAAAGTCTTTAAATGATTAATTATATTTCTAAATTGTTTACATTATTTTTCCTTCTCATTTCCATTCAGCACAACTGGTAACCTGTAACAAATTAATGTCGAATATTTATTTTCAGGTTAAGAGTTAAGTGCGTGTATGCATGTAATTTAATGTTCAATTTTGTAAATCTTAAGTAATTGCCTTGAGCTAGGATGTTTCCAAAACAATAAATAAATTAAAGTTTTAAATTTAGATACATGATTAGAACTACTGATGTGGTGCTGACATCTAACGCAAAGGAAGGAAGTTAACAAAAAAATACAACAGATAGTAATAATAAAATGGAATTTCAAACAGTCTCAGAAAAAAAAAGAGGGTGACTACCATACGAGAAAAATCAAAAACCAATTAGGAAGATTTCACTCGCTAAATATCTTAATAAGCGACGATTTATTCAATAAACAAATGAAATTATTAAACGAAATTTATTTTTTTTTTTTTGGCCTTCAGGGGTAAATTGCAGTTTTCATTTTTAAATAACCTCCAATTTTTTCGAGAAAGATCACCTCTCCTCCTACATTAATTATTACTTATTTTTGAAATTAAATCGGTATTTTATCAATCTAACGATATTAATAAATCGATATACCACACTTCAGTAGTGTGTTGAATAATTTAAAACCATCGGTTACCTTTTTTTTTTCTTCAAGATCACCACTTAACGGAAGCCCGAATCGTGTAGAACCATGGGTAATCCAGGCGTTCCTAATGTGTTCAATGTATTTTTAAAGTGGGAAATCGTTTACATAATTTTATTCTTGTTATTATCATACATCTTATTTTAATACAGCGGCATTTTCAGGTAAGTCACAATTTTTTCTTGGATGATCCTCTTATTTACGTTCATTTAAATACTTTGATGAATTAACAATTACTTTTTACTAATTAATTAAAATTAAAGGAAATGGAATGCAAATCCAAATATATACAATTACAACAATTATATAAATGGAGATAGTTAAATGTATTATTATTTTATATCTTAATGTACAGTTTATCACTTAAGTTCTTGATTAAATGTACGAGTATTATATTCTTCGCGTATATTTTACATTATAAATAACACAAATGCTTAAGTTTCTTTTCTTGAGAAAATGAGTGAAAACCTTGGAGAATACAGTGAATACGATACTTAAAAGTCGCAACATACATGCATGTATAAAAAATTTATGTTTTAATTTCAAAAGAAGAACGAAAACCACTTTCCTCGAGACATTTCAAATCCTAGATTCTCATTCAGAAGTGCAAAGGAAATATTAGAACACAGAAAGATACAATTTACTTTTGATCAATGACAGACTATAAAAAAAATCTTACCTTTCGCATTATGGATCGTGTGACAAGTTTTTGAACTACTGCCGCCATTGCATGTAATTTTCGGCGACCATTCGAGTTCCATAGTTATGCATATGTCCATCGGCGACATGTGGATGGAGAATACCTTTCAAGCAGGCGTAAAATTGTACGGTTACTCAGGAAGCGTAGGACCTTGACGGATTGAAAGGGGTGGTAGCATTAGGTGGCCATTGAGCAACTTTCTACCTTTTGTTCAAGATATGAAAAAGAAAAGCAAAAGAACTTTTCCGTTCCGAATATGATAAAGAAAATTTATTCAACTACTCTGTTGATGAACGCAAAACTCATGTCTGCTAGTAGTATGTTCTTCATTACCAGTTTATCAAAGTATCTATAATGGGTATCATGTGGGCTGCAATTTAAAACTTCAGTCACAGGCATTCATAGCCGTTAGATTATTAGAAATTGTACAGAAAGATATCGTCAGCAACATGAATATTTCAGTAAAAGCTGATATTCAGAAAGCAGTGTTTGTTCTGTTTTTCAACATGACATATAAATGGACAGGACAGGAGACAAGTCTTTTTTTAAATGACCGATTGTTTTCAGGTAGTTTCTTCGTGATTTCACTCTAAAATCTTTTAAAGACAGCAAAACAGATCGCTGACTTTTCATACATTCCAACAAAAAAAGATGATAAAAATGGTTTCTTTTAACTAACAGATTTCTTTACTTTTCTACAGTTTTTCTTTACCTACGTTTTTGTTATTCTTCTTTATAACACTTCTTTATAATTTTCCGTGATTCTTTTAAATTCAAAAATTGGAAAAATTAAAGAGTAAATGCTTTAATACTTTGTTTCCTTGTAGTTTTGTGAAAAGTCCTAAATCACAGAATTCAATATCCGTAACGAATATGCTTCTTCTATTATCATATCCAAAACAAAGTTTCTATTCCGTAAGTTACCTCCTGCTTCGAAAACTATGCAGATCACGATTAAATTAACAGAAACAAATAAAACTAATAATTAAACTGATATGGTCAGTCGAAGGACTTTGACTCAGCAAATCCAAAATTCATAATCTGGCATCTACAAGATGAAATCAATAGAACCAAAATTTTGAGACAATTTTCACAATTTCAGACAAATTTCAAAATCTCTCTATCATGAGAGATTTTTACAATGGCAAAATGATGAGATAAAGCCTTCTGGTCTGGAAGCACACTTATGGTTCTGCTAAATATTTCAACAAAAGCGCGATTTTAACCACTTCGGAGACACATCACCACATGTGTCATCTACGCTGAATTCTGAGTGAATGTCGGCATCAAGTCCCGGCGTAAACTAAGAACATCCACTATGCCGGTAGATTGTTCTTTTGGATAATCAGGGTCATCTTTTGTTTAGAAAGTAACGCTTCTGTAGTTGCAAACACTGCAGAAAGGAGAATCAGTCAGGAGATCGGGTCAAACTAGGAGATACACAAATGAGTGCAGCCTACTGTGTCAACGGTACATTAAACAACGCATTCAATCGCCGCGCGTGCCTGTGCTTAATAACGGAACGTGAAACGATCTTCTTCGAACGTTTTGTTCTGTAAGTAAATGAAAACGGTTCAGAAAGGTGTGATGAAACTGCAGGCTATTATGAAATTTTAAAATAATTAAAATAGCATCACCTAAAATTCACGCCTGGCTGAGTAATTCGAAAAAGAAGTTGTGAAGCAGTAGATCCCATAAATTCTCTGATTGCTGTCATGTTTCAATTTACGTGCAATTTGACAAAAGCATTATTTTTGTTGTAACATATGTTTTCAAATTCCATAACAAGGCACAGAATTACCATTATCGATATCAATTATTCTAACTAGTAATATTGGCGGTCTTCTTCCAGACATTTAATGCAGTATCAACAGCTTTTGTATTCATGCTATATATATTATAAATCAATTATTTGGGTTTATGAATTTAAAAAAAGACTAAAAGATTATTTTTTTAACTCATCATCATCTTCCAGGTAAGCAACGCTTGGAAGATTGCAACGCTCCTTATAAGTGGAGCAAGTGGATTTACAGATATAATTTTGTACGGTAATATTATACTTGCAGCGATCATACTCTAGTTTTACGAAAGAAAATGATGCTCAGCCGAATAACAGCTCGCATCAGGGCTAAGGGTGGATCAAAGCATTACGGACTTCCTTTTACATCTTGTAGCTATTGAATAAAACATTCAATCCTATGATACTATTAACATTTTATTTTCAATACATGTAACATCATATCTACCTATTTTCGTCTCATTCGGATAGTTCCTTCTTAGTGCATCGCTTTTTATGTTATAGAGTGTATGTTAAAAAAATACCCCATTTTAATTTATAAACTAAGTTTCAGTTAGACACTTTGTATGAATTCTGTTGAGATTACAGTTACTTTTATCTAGACAGCAGGAGTCGAAAATCTCCAAGACATAACTACAAAATGTACTTTATAAAAATGACAGATAAATTTTAAAACCATAAATTGCTTAACTAACAACAAAAATATCCGAATAATTAAAAAAAAATATATTATTTTAAAACAGTTAAAAACTATAGTATGCTAATTGATTAATTTTTATTTTTAAATTCAGTGAAGCCTTTCATGGGCCCATTATGATGTTCACGTCTAAAAGTAAACAGTATTTTTGAAAACATAATTAAATAACAGTATTGATAGTCCTGCTCTCAAAGACGATCACGTTTACAAAAATCTAATATCATCTGGAATAATGGCTAATCTTCATTATACACTGTCATAGATTTCATTGTATATTAAAAAATATAAGTACAATTAGGTATCCTCCTTTCGAAGGCACTGTTTCATTTTATAATTGGTGCCGGTCTACTTCTATAGACAAGTATTTTTGCGGTGAATGATCTAATTGAGAGCAGCAGGTAAAAACAATTTGGAAATAAACAAGTTATATCTTGAAGTATGCAGGGAGGAACAGTGAAGCCTGCATCGAACACAGTTCCAAATAAGAGTATAATTTTTCATTTCTCAGAAACCTAGTAATAATAGCTTGCTGTGGATCAAAAGTCTCAACGATAAAATTAAAAGCTAAAGTAATAACATATTTCGAGTGTTTAAAAGCAGTGTTGCACACCTAATTTGAAAAAAGCTAGATGAAACTGTAGAGTCATTAGGTTAATTGGAAGCAGAAAAGATGAAAAATATGCAACCGTCTTCGCCGGGAATCGAACCACGGACCTCTGGAATACCGGCCCAGTGTGCTACCGTTACACCACGAAGGCACAATAGGGAAGTGGGAGAAATACCTTATATACTCCCCTTTTTAAAAGGCGACTAGGGTTTTAGGGAATTTAGTCGCCAAATCCTGGGTGCGAACCCTTTTATTTCGGGCGCCACTTGTAGAGTCATTAGATTAATTGGAACAGAAAAGATGAAAAATATGCAACCGTCTTTACCGGGAATCGAACCACGGACCTCTGGAATACCGGCCCAGTGTGCTACCGTTACACCACGAAGGCACAATAGGGAAGTGGGAGAAATACCTTATATACTCCCCTTTTTAAAAGGCGACTAGGGTTTTAGGGAATTTAGTCGCCAAATCCTGGGTGCGAACCCTTTTATTTCGGGCGCCACTTGTAGAGTCATTAGGTTAATTGGAACAGAAAAGAAGAAAAATATGCAACCGTCTTCACCGGGAATCGAACCATGAACCTCTGGAATACCGGCCCAGTGTGCTACCGTTACACCAAGAGCACGCTAGAGAAGACACGCTAGAGAAGTGGGAGAAGTACCTTATATACTCCCCTGTTTAAAAGACGACTAGGGTTTTAGGGACCTAGTCGCCAAATCCTGGGTGCGAACCCTTTTAGTTCGGGCGCCACTTGTAGAGTCATTAGGTTAATTGGAACATAAAAGATGAAAAATAGGCAACCGTCTTCGCCGGGAATCGAACCATGGACCTCTGGAATACAGGCCCAGTGTGCTACCGTTACACCACGAAGGCACGGTAGGGAAGTGGGAGAAATAACTTATAAAACAAGTGAAAAAAAACACTTATAAAATACTATGCAGTACTGAATTATATCCATGCATATCATACTTTATGATCGTTTGTTTATTTGAGCAATTGTCTTCCAGCACCAACATTATTATTGGCCTACGAATTACAAAACATTGTACACTAGTCAGCGAAACTTAAACAGCAAACCCATTTTTCAACACACAACTATGAAATCGTTGAAGAGGGCTTTTTGCCATCGGTACAATATAAAGACATCTCAGCAGAAAGGCGATGCATATGCAAATATCAGCACTATGACGTCAGAGGGTACGTCAGGGCACGCAAAACGTCAGAATTCAACATGGGCAATACAAGGCAACTTAAAAAAATGGAAGAAGCCCTTCCAGGCATTTTTCTGCAAGTGGAGATTTATACGTGTAATATAGATACAAGAAAACATCAGGATGCCTTTATATTACACGTGTAGAATGATTGGCAAGCTTCAGGAGAGCTATAGTTTGATTTTGTCGCCCAAGAGTTTGGAATTGATAAATGTGTCACTTCACGATCTTAGAAAACCTTCCGAATGACAAGTACAGTTGTAAGAAAGGCCAGTGGTGGTCGGCCAACAAATATAACGGTGACTAATGAGCGATTTTTTGCCCTAAAGGCAAAAGGAGATCGAAATCAGACAGCAGGCATCGTTCAGCAGTTGCGCATGGTAACTGGACGACAGATGTCCCGAGTTGACTGTGGCCAGACGAAGATGCCTATTATCGCTCGCCGTCCTGAACGCTGCATACCACTGACAGCTGCCCATCGGCGTTTACAGTGGTGTAGAGAACACAGAGACTGAATATCTCATCAATGAAGCCACGTTCTCCTTTACTGGTGAGAGTCGTTTCAGTCTGTCATATGATTCTGGTTGATACGAAGAGAGGTAGGGATGCACTTTCATCCCCCTAACATCAGGGAAAGAGACCGCTGAGTTGGTCCTGGCATGCTTGCACGGTAAGGCATTATGAAGAATGGACGGACAGAGCTTCATTTTCGTTAGAGGTTTACTTACCGGAGATGGCTATTGCGATGGGGTTATGCTCCTCCACGTGTATCTTTTCCGAGGTGCCACTGGCTCCGACTCAGTTTTCATGGTTGACAATGCACGGCCACACAGGACTAATGATGTTGAAGAGTTCCTAGAAAACGAAGATATCTACAGAATGGACTGAGCAACGCGCTTCCTTGATTTAAATCGAATTGAACATATGTGGGATACTTTAGGGAGACACCTAGGGTCACGATCTTACCCTCCGGAGAACACTAGACAACTGAAACAAGAATAAGAACTTGCTTCTTGAAGAATAAGAACTCTTTACTCCAACAGCTGTTAGATAATCTGGTGTTGAATATTGACAGATGGTGCAAAGTAACCGCTGCAGTTAGGGGAGGTCATATTCCTTGCTAAGGCTCTTTGGTTTGTTGTTCTCCCTCTTAACCGGACAGTTTTTTGTACAAACTCCATTCTGTCAATAAAGTCTTTTTTCATTCGTTTAGTACTGCATGCGTCCTATTCAATTTTTGCTACTATGCTTTCCTCATTTAAGTTCCTCATTTGTGCCGTCTCTAGTATGGTATGCCAGCATAACTGGACACAATTTGTATTCGAATTATTGTATTACTTAAGGTTTACATGCTACCTCATGTTTGCATTAACATATTAAGGGAGTTCAAAACTAACAAGGCACTACGGAGGAACACGCTTAACCACAATTCTTCAGTTTACTGAATTCGAGGATCACACAGGCGAAAATAACGAACGTCATTCGATTCATTTTAAGCAGATAGACACAAACTTAAGCTCATAGAAATATTAGCAGCATAGAAGATAACTGGGGAGTTATTTCAATACAGTTAAACCACTGCCAAACGCAGGAGGGGAATGGAACATATTGCGCATACGGCAAAATCTCGTTCCTCAAAGTTAACTTTCTATGGAAACGGCGAGTGAAGTATAGTTCAGATTAAGAAAGCATTTATAATTTATAAAAACCTATATATTATTGTAATTAAAAGGGGAAAATGAAACAAATGTTAATTGAAAAGTTTTCTATTACTGCTTAATAAACAGGTACAAGGTAGAATTATTATTAAATAGCTGGTGAGTTTTGCTTAAGACAATATCTGATGAAACTCATTAAACGTTTTGCTGCAAGAGCGCGAAGTTTTTCAGTTTTCTTTTTTCACTTATTTGAATCAATCTCCGTTACAAAATCAGGTAGCTCCTCTCCCCCTTTTGATAATTCGTTCAACATCTTGTAATTTAAGGGCTTTATATTTTCTTCACCATCGTTGCTTTTGCCGTCGGCTGGTGTTACAAGATCAATCGCGTTTGTCATTTCATGATCGTCTTTCACCACTAATTCTTTAATTTCTCTCTCTCTCTCTCTCCCAAACCTGTAAAGCCTTCGCCTCCAATTGCTTTTGCAATTTGTACTATTTCCTTGGCTTAGTTTTCAATCGACGGATATCCTCTAAAACTGTTGACAACTTCTGACCCAAAGCTGATACCAGCAAGCATTCATTGTTGATGAATCCACTTGCTGCCATGTGAGTTAGACCACTAGTGTTTTATGCTGAATTTCTTCCAAAATGCCATTAGTGTGTCGTGCTTTCTTCGTCTAGAACTTTATCTGCAGAGATGTAATTTAACGTTTTCTGTTCTAAGTAATGTTTGACTCGTTTAATGAATATTCAAACCAGTCATAAAAGAAGACTATCGCAACACATCCGACTTTCTACAGCGTACCGTGTGTATAACTCAAATGCTTGCATTGGACAAAATAAATGGAGACAATTGAGATAGTACATACACGCAAAATCTCGTTCCGCATTCGGCCAAGGTTTAGTGCACAACAACACTCCTACAATTAATCTTTTGATTTATTAATAAATTTGTTTATACACCGTATCCACAAAAATCCTTACTTGGCTTTTATTTTCGAAACCATTGGTGGCAAACATATACTTCCACTTACAATAATGTTTTAATAGCTTAAATGTGAAATACGCAACGATTCGGATGTTCATAGTTTTAATATTTAGTATTTTGTATGAAATACTAAGTCGCACACGCTCCTTCAGTTTTTGTACTTATATTTAGAGAAACTGTGTACGTGAAACATTGAAACGTTGTAACTTTGTAACGTTTCAAAAATTAAAACACAAAAAGTTTAACTCCTGCGTTGCAAAAAATTAACTGATATATTTAATTTCAAAATGTGCGACAGTTTGATGTCATTCTGAATTTTCACTGAAGGGTCGGGTTAATAAATGAATTAGAAGAATTCGATATTGATTCTCCCCTTAAATGCTTTTCTATGATATTCTTTTGCGATTTAATTCAATGAGTTTTTTTAATTGCTATTGATTTATTAAGGGGTCTTTAATTTATAATTTTGTTACATGCTGTTTCAAAGAATTTCCACACATGTAATTTATAAGTTTTCAAAGTTTTAAATGCATTATTAATGTTTTCATGAAATTTTAATTCAGAATCATAATCCGGTAATCGTTAAAAAAAGCCAGTAAAGTACAAATATTTTTAATTTTTAATTAATGCAAATAAATCACGAGTTGGATACGTGCAAGTACTGAAGCCTTCCAGTGTTTTCTGTCAAATGTGAATACGAGTTCTATGCGATTCTGTAAATAATTATCCATTTTGAAAAGTAAATAAATGAATTAATTATTGTTTTCTACAATAATCTGCAGAGAAATTTTCGTTACGTAACCTCTTAAATCAGAAACCATTTTCTGAACTATATTTTATTCTTATATATGCACAAATTCAAAGAATTTCCTCTTCAATATGCGTACGGCTTGTAAATATGATTTTCAACTTTAATATCAAATATATCCATCAGTTTTTGTCTTACGGGAGTCAAACGTTTTGTGTTTGGTTTCTTATAATGAGTAAAATATTTTCTTAAATATAAGCATTAAAAAAGAAAAGGTGACATTACAGAACTGATGTTCAATACCCACTTTTATTTATGTCCTCAGAAATAATGATCATCTTCAAGGATGCTGGTTACCATGAAAGATTTAACTGCACAATAAAGATTATTGCATAATGTATAATTTTTTACATATATAGTTAATATTTTAACATACCTAAATATATACTGCATTCCGAAAATGAAAAATTCTAAAAATAACTCTTATGCAAAATTAGTTATTTTAAAATGCAAAAACATGGATCTTTGCGTCACTTAAAACACTTTTATAACTGGAAGTACATGCCTGCGTGCCTACGACGAACCGTTACGAAAATGAAGACCTGGTTAGGACTTACGTGGACACGGTTTATATTTTACTCATCGTCAATTGCTTTATGGGAAATCCGCAAGTATTTTCCCACCAACAAGCTGGGGAATATTCAATTTTAATGAAAGTTTGTGTTTACTTTTAAAATGATAATCTTTTTTCGTTATCTGTTAACATTTTACGCACTCATTACTCACCTAATTTAAAGACTTTTGTTATACGCACACAATGATCCTTGAAACTTTTCAGTCAGTTTAGTTTCTTCAGATTGCTCTAAAAGCCCAAAATTTTGCTAGGATTTTTTTTATAAGAAAAATGCTCTATAGAAATAAAACCGAGCAACTCGGCCCTGAGAAATTTCCCGATATAACCTCTCCAGTACCTGATGATCCGAACGGTTTTGGTGGTGGTGGTGGTATTAGAGAATTGAATGATCAATACCCATGCTTACTTATGCCCTCAGAAATAATGATCGTCTTCAGGAATGATGGTCACCACGAGAGATTTAACTGCACAATAAACATTATTGCACAATTCATAATTTTTAGGCATATATTTAATATTTTAACATACCTAAATATACACTGCATCCTAAGAATGAAAAATTCCAAAATTAAATTTTTCTTTTGATTTTTCAACTATTATAACTTCATTCGGATTTGCTAAGTACAAGAGTAAAATTGAATTTTATAACGTCAGTTTTTGTTACATATATATTTTAGTGATTTGAACAAAATTACCCTTTGGATTTTATCTAAACATTTAAAAAATAAAAGTCTTTCCCGTAATTTCGCTTTTAATCTTGACTATTCCTCATTTACTTTAATTCTTCTTTAATTAATTAGATGATTGAATTTTTTATTTCATCATCAAACTTTTGTCTAGTAGACAAATATTTTCATGAAAAATGCTGTTTTTATTTTTCAAAATTCTGCAGAAATTATCATCTACAACCGCAAGAAATATATAAAAATGGAAAAGAACATACAGTCTTTGACATCCAAAATAGTGTTTGAAATAGTAGAATAAAATACGCAAGGCATCCTTGCTTGCAAATGTTTAATAGTACAATTACTTGCATTGAATCACCATTTTGATACATTTGAATTTGAAGCACTTGAATTCCAAGTTACATTCCTTTGGAAAATCACTTGACAGATGTAACATGCAAAAGGTAATGTCACCGGTTAACAGGTGGCCCGAGAAAATGAATTTCTTCCCTGATGTTTGTAACCTTTCAGTTTTGGAATAATTGGCATGTTTTCAGGAATTCCAATAGAAACTGTAATGGTATAGATAATCATGGGAGATAACATATTTATAGAGTTTGGGTTATTAAATGAAATTTTTTTTCATTCTTACTGAAGTACATATTTTGATATTTTATACCAAGGCACCAGTAGAAGATTTATTCCTTCTTTCTTTTAGGTTATAGAATCAGTAACTCTAATTTTGAATTAATTTACTAACTTTAAAAGCTATTGATTTATTGATTTAATTTCGTTAGATCAACCACTCAATTTCTCCTCACAGTGTAAGAGTTTCAGCTTCTATTTTTTTTCTTGTTCTTTTTATTTCTGTCCGGAAGTAGTGGTAGAAAGTTAGTCAGTTTGGCTTAACTTAAAATTTGAATTTCATTTAATTTAATTTCGCTAATATAACACACAGGCATAAAATTTGAATACCACTGTTCAACTGCTTGAATTCAGATACGCTGAGTTACAGCCTTTACAAACACAGCACAGGGTTACTATGCCGAGGGGCAGGAGGGAGAAACCAGAAAATCTAAAAATTCTTCAGCCTTGAAACTCTTCAGTTAATAGCTCATGTTTACACATGTTATACACAGTAGTATAAGTATTATTAAACGCATTGAATTTATAGGAATGAGAAATTCATGAAATGTATAATTTTAACAATAAATAAAAATAATGCACTTCTTCAGTAATTAAATAATAAGTTTTAGTCACTGAATAATCAGAAGCCAACCCATATTTAAGAAGCCCAATTTCAAAATAATAACAATGAAAAAAATTTGAAATATTTTGATGATTACCCGAATGTGGCATAATTTGACTGGATGTTTTCGTGGAATACTCTATTAGGGAAACCAGTTCATATTCACATTACACATGATATACCATAGAGACTTGAATGGAACAAAGGTGTTCTGTAGAACTGGTTGACAAAAGATTGCCATAAATCTTTGATTCATGAGAAAGGTCAACAGTTGCAAAATGCAATAAAATAAAGCTTTATAAAACGAAATATCGCTAAATACATAAATTAATACCTTTAATTAACATAAGAAAATATTAACTATTTATTTCATTTCAATCATATCTTACACTCGTGCTCAAAAAATGAGCAGCAAAGACAAAACACGGAAAAAAAAAACAAAAACAACTAAAGGATATACGTTAGATATCCAAGAGATTGTTGTGGCATTGCTAGATTACACAACAAACAATAAAGGAAAGACATACGAAAGCACATATATTAAAAGACCATCACATTGCGAATGACCAAATGGGTCGGAAAGCTGTGCAATGGAAACATCACGCTAATAAGGAGTACGATACCCTCTTAGCTGGAATACATGCTTGACAACGGCAAAAAGGCAAGTTGGCAATTATGTTGTTGATCACTTGTTAAAGCAGTAGCGTCCATTCCTGTAATAATGCATGTAGAAGCTTGTAAAGGATAACAGGCGGCACATTGCGACTGCTATCTGTCGTTCCCACATGTCCCGCACATACCCTATGGGATTCAGGTTCGGTGATCTAGCAGGCCATGGTACATGCGAAATGGTTTCACTCTCCAGATAATTCGCATCACTCGAGCTCTCTGCGGATGGTCGTTATCGTCAATAAATGTCGCCTCGGTACCCATCCAGAGGTAAAAGGGCACAGAAGAGGGTACAGAATTTCTTCGAGATGACGCCTGTGACGGAACCACGAGGAATCATGCAGAGGTCGGTGCGGCCGCCATTTTCATTGCTATCCCAGCCTATACAAGTAAGCCTCCCCCTTTTTAATTGACCCTTTCGACGATGTCTGGCACCCGATAGCCTTTCCCTGGCTCTCATTATATCATTGCCCTTCGGGAATCATTCTACACGTTTCCACTGCTCTGACATTTTATGGGGACAAAGGAACACAAACTAAAAGTCGTAGGGCATACAGTCTACCTTAATGCTGTCGACGCGAACTGTTTGACGGGATTTGGGCCTCCTGCCACAGGAGAGAGATGTGACGGCAGCTGTCGGATTGCTAGTGGTCTACGGCGTCTAGCACATAGCAACAGGAAGCGATCGTCTACCGTTGTGGTAATCGTCCGGCGTCCAGACTAGGGTTCTCACCTCTCTCGGAATTTCGGGATTCTCCCGGAATTGAGCCCTGAAAATTAAAATCTCTTGGCTCGCGGAAGGAAGTTAAAATAAATATTACTCTCCCGGAATATCAAGTTTCTCGAAAATAACGACACAATGCGCACGGACGAAATGATTAAGAACATCGAAAATCACACGACCACGCAGAGAAGAAGAAAAAAAATCCGACGTCGTTTCAAGACAAGTGGTTAACTCCATTTTATTAGCTTATGAAGAGAGACAACTTTAACGGAGAATGTAAAGTATGTTGGAAAATGGTTAATATTAAGTACGAGGATGTTAGAGCTTTAACTGTACATTCCCAAAGCAAGAAACACCAGTCGCTAATATTGAATAGGGATTCTTCGCAACCGGTTTCGAACTTTTTCGTGAAGAAATCTTCAGAAGAACAGAATAATATATCAGGAATTGAAATTACTTCAGTCTTCATAAGATTAAGCACCATCATAGTTTTAATAGTTAAATGCACAAACAAATTGTATAGCACTCTATTTCCAGATTCTTCTTTGACAAAAAAAGATTTCTTGTGGTAGAATAAAATGTACAAGTATTTGCGAGAGTGTGCTTGCTCCTGCAACTCAAAAAATAATTTTAAATGAAATTGAGAAGACGGAAGTTTTTTTCAGTTGCGACTGAAGAAAAATTTTTATTCTTCTCCTGGAAACATTTTTTTCCTCTCCCGGATTTTGACAGCGAAGAGGTGCCAACGCTAGTCCAGACTCACATCCTCTGCATGGGTTTCGATTCCTTTGCTAACGATTTCACAGCCTACTGATGACACTGCGATGCACATTTGGCTGTCTCGCAGCAGCGGATTGTCTTGCACCAGCTTGCAACATCCCGACAGCCCTCCAAAGCATTTCATCGTACAAATGGTGTATTCGGCTAATACGTTCCACTTTAGCTATCTCGGATTACACGTAACTATCGCTGCTTGCGAACTGATGCATACCCCTTTTTAAGGTGTTGTGGTGTAAATGCAGGATCGCATTTTATTATATTTTGGTTGCCTATTTGCATTCGGCGAGGCAACCTCATATGTAAATTGTATGTTGGGGAAATGCAAAAAGGGGATTCGTACCTTTTTTTTAGTGCCTGTTGCTTATTTTTCAGCACGAGTGTATTTAAAACAAAAATTAACCAAATTATTCATAAATACATTTTTATGACATAGCTTTATGCTTAGTACCATCAGTACAAGTTTAAATACGAATACATAAATTAGTTCAGCACTTCAGGACATGTAGCAATAACTTATTATAGAAACAAAGTGCAAAATTTTATTAAGGAAGACCTAATTTCGATCTTATCCAAAGAGTTCATAAAATGGGAGATCCAGTCATAGTTCATATATGCAAATTAGAAGAGATTAAAATGTATAGGATAATGATTTTTCTGCTGAAAAGTTTCTACATTTTAAAGAAATATCTTAGCTTCATAGACTTGAGTGTTAACTCAACATGATATCAATCAACCATTAAACAAAAAATTTTAATATGAGTTTTTTTATGAATGCAAGTACTATCTGAAATCAATTTATAGACTCTGTAAGTTTTAATAGTGTTTCGATGATACTGCTCTGAAACATCATCTTAAAATAAACTGAAGTATACACAGATCAGTATTTCACAACGAAATTACAATACAGTTTTCATTGGTGCACAGTAAAGTTTATCTTTCACTTAACCGTTTCTAAACTTTATCTTTTACTAACCTTTAAAATTTATCGTTTTAAATACCAAATAGTTGAAATGGAAACAAAAATTTGCAATAAAAACAAATTAATTGAGTATAAACAATTAAAAATATACAGAAAATGTAAAACTTGTCTTAACTCATAATTCCACAATCATATTCATACATATTAAGAATTAACACAAAGGACAGTACTTATTAGATTCTTAGCTTATTAAATTTTCTGACAAAGCTTTTCCAAAGAAAGAGATATATATAAATCTTTTCAGTGCACACTGTTATGTTTCGTAAAATAAAAAATAATTAATTTTTTAAAACAGCAGAACGACATCAGCATTTAAAAATTTCGTTTCCAGAAACGCGTAAACAATACAATGAACTATTTATCAGATCACTGGAACATAAAATATCCTGATAGAATTGATTACGAAAATAAATTCAATCACTTCTGCGTATATCCGGGAGAGGACTTTCTTGGCATTCTAATTCAGAAAGGTAGATCTCTGGTTGACAAAAGGTTTAATTCGACGAACCATACCATCAGCTTCATCAACCATCTTCTGAAGGGTGCAGCGATATGAGAAATTAAAATATTCCGATTACCTTTCTCGAAACTGTGCTAGGAGTATATTTTCTAATAACAGTGGCTAAAAACATCTAAATCAATAACAATTCGCTATATTATAATGTTTTGAATAGATAATAAAATTATAAAATTATTGATTTTAAAATTAAGAATAGTTCAAATAACATATTGAAATTTAGAAACTTCAGAATGCAGTCATACACCTTCTAACGTCTGCTATGAAAGCTTCAAAAAGTTGCTTTAAAAATTAGGAGACATAAAAACTGTAAGATTAAAAAACTTTCAATTCTAGTTGCAAAACTGCAATGATGCTTACAGTTTAATACATGAAACAATTTTAAGCTGAACGATTGCAATAGGCTTACTACCCAAAAATTAAAAATATAAACCATAAACTCGTACATCTGAAATCAGCTATTTAAAATGGCAATGCCAGATAATACGAAAATTGTCTGGTTTATAATGTTTCTTCGTAAATAAACGCAACGTGGAGACTTGCGCATTTATTTAAAAAAGAGAGACTTAACTGTTTAACACGTAATTGGGCATTTATTTTACTGGATCACTTGCGCACAAAACTTGCAGGAAATATTTTCCTTATACAAAAAAACTCTCAGTTTTGAAGAACACGAAAACCGGGAACCGAAAAAATAAAACTTCTTAAGGAAGTCTCTGCGAAGTGTTTAATACTAAAACTAATGTGAATTTCAAATTCACTTTTCGCGTAGTTTTAGAATTTACAACTTTACTCAAACGCAAATATAACGTTCATTTTTCTATTTATCACTAGTTTTTAAAAGTTTGAAGGAGTAGTTATAAACATATGTTGTGTACACTTTACAGACGGCAAACAAAATATGAAAAACACTTGTAGCAGATGCAGTATGAAAAGCAGATAGCAAAGCAAACGAAAAGAATCGATCTGAATTATGTTTTACTCTAACGTGATAATATTGGATATTGTTTTTTATTTTTGTGTATCGTTAAACTTATCTGTTATGGGCCACTATTACTCAGTCAGATATTAGAAAACGGTTTAATATATGAAGTAACTATTGCAGTTTATTTACTAATTGTAAGTGAATTTTTGCCAATCGAATACAAACAGTAAAATCTACGACTATGAGAGTCGTAGATTTTACTAGTAGCGAAATTTTCTTCTAATGGACTAAATGTAGAAGTAGTTATCAGCTATTCATGAAGACGTATCTTTTTTCAAGTATTTAGATATCGCATGCTGGCAACAATGCGTAATTCTTTAGTGTGCAGTACGTGAAAAAGAAATACTACGAACTTTGATTTGTGTTATAAGGTTATGTTTTTGTTGATTTTTTCACATCAGTTTTAGATGGAAATGACTTAGTAGAAGTCACTGATGCTAAATTTTTTCCGACATTTTGGTATATAGCAGATTACTTATAAACATGAAAAAAATATCTAAATGTCGGAAAATGGTAAGAAGCTCTTTTTACTCGACTTGTAAATGATATCTATGTAAATCTATATAAAGAAAAAATTATATTCCTGAAACAGAAGAAAACAGGAAAAAATTCTATTCAGAAATGCTATTCTTGAAACAGAAGCTAAATTTGAAACTTTGAAGATAAAATTAAGATGCTACCAAACTTGGATAGACAAACAATTAATTTAATGTTTAAAAGACTTAGCGATTAGCTGAAGAGACAGATAAGAACCTTGACATCGAAAGTAAGTAAGTTGAACAATATTTAAGTAACTATTTTTAGGGTACAGAAGTTTTAGATTAAAAAAAGAAAGAAACAGATGCTGATAAGGTAACAAATTTCTAATTCAAACGTCTAGAAACTGAGTTAAATTTGATGAAAATATTAGAGGATAGTTGCCATTTTGAACCTAGTTTAAGAAGATACATGAAGATGTTAATATTGATCGTGCGGGACCACCAGCGAATGCCGAAAAGGTCAGGCATATAATGTTGCCAGACTTATTGCCATTTGAATTCCAGAAAGGTAAACTTTAAGGCCTGTAGGAAGTGGAATGGCCTACACGTTATATCGCAGGGGATTTCCGAAACAATGCACGATCTGCTATAATAAAAAAGTTATTTTTAGTCATCGCAGGAGCAGCGCTGCTTCCAACAAATGCGATCACTTTTTATCACCTTGAAGACTTCCATTGAATGTAAGGTAATCGATTTGGTTTATTTTATCACAGCAAAGCGCAAGAAGGCTATCTGCTTAAGAAGGGTGCCTTCGTAGAGGACTTTCTAAGGAAAATTGACTGGTTCTCTAATTACACTTGGACACAGGTTCATTTTCGACCCTTCCAGTCCTCATTTAGTTCGCATCAGGTATGGAATTATAGAAGTGGAGTTTTTTAAGGGAATAAAAGTTGGCAATGGTTAAATTATAAAAAATTATACCTGAAATTACCTGTTGTTTTTATTCTTTTCTAATGGAATGAATTTTGTCCTATTTATTTTTTAATTCGATTAATAACTTTTATTCCGTTTTAATTTTCTTTCCATAATGTATGATAGCAACTGCGAGGAAAGTGTGATGGAGTTATTTAGAAAACTGATAAATTAACATTATATTGGTCCAGATAAGCAAAAGTGCAGTAACATTCAAATTAATCTCGTAAATACTAAAGACGACGCCCACGGCTCCTAAAATTACGCTCAATTTGACAGCAGTTAATAAAAAAATCTGATGTGGTGAGCACATGACCTCCCGCCAACTCCAAACTTTACCTAAAGCTCGTTTTTGTGCTTTAAATAACTTTAGGTAAAATATCACTTTCAGAAGATCGTCTGTAAACAAAATATATTTTATTATTCCAATAAACAGGAACGTCTGTAATACGAAATTTTAGATTATATTTTATCATGTATAACTGGTCACGTGTAAAATCTGGTTTTTGCATATGGCACTGTTACACATGGCAGTGAATTTTACACTGTGGATTTCTAAATTTACCAATATAATTAACTATTTGCTTTTTTTATATTAAAAATTATATTTTACTAACGCAGCTGACTAATGTTTAATTTAATTGCTTGTAAATTAAAGAAAATTAAGTGTTTGTAATACATTTAAAATAAATACTTTGAAACCAATACCACATATTAATTTTCTTCCATGTTATTCAGTGTAATTGAGTATCAACAAATTTAAATTAATTTTGATCTGCAAAGCCCCGCTATTTTTAGGAATCAGTAAAACAGTAAAAACAGTTCGCTCAGTTGCAACAATATGCTTAAATATCTTCATATAACTGGGTGATATCTTTTTTTCACTTTTGTAATATATAGAAGATATGTAACGTATATGTATAACGTTCCTATGTTAGTCTAAATGCATATTCATCTAGCATCCTATAAAATGTTTAACTTTACCATCTATTACCTTAAGGTATCTGCCTACGTTCGGAGCACTTTTTTTTAAAAACATAGAATTCTGATGAAATATATATTTATTTAGTCAAAATATATCAAATCATGAAAATAGGTAAATTTTTAGGAATATTTTTATAAATTTTTGAAATATATGCAATTTTATGCAAATTTTTAGGAGAATTTAACACTTACGTTAAATGCCGTATATTTTTTCTCACAGCATATATTTCAATTCTTTTTATACTGTATACTAATACAACACTTATCTGTGTTATGAACTAAAATATATATGATATTTCTAAAATTTACTAAAATATGTGTAATTACATGAAAAAACACAGTTTTTTGTAAAATATTTCTTATCGTTTTATATAGAAATACTTATAAAACAATCAAATTAATAAATATTACTTAGATTGTAGCTTAAAACCTAATAAATAATATAGAAAACATTTTAGGGAAATTTAATAGATATATCTTTAGACCATTTTGAGTAATTACATTTCTTGTATGTAAAAACACTAGAAAAATTAGTTTTTCAGAAAACGCATTTAAAGATTTCACATTAACAGAAAAACTGTTCTGTTGTATTTACACACTTAAAATTCTCCACATTTGTACATCACACCCTCCATATCTTTATGCTTAAGTAATTTTGATTTCCTATTTGATTTTAATTTTTTTCTGGCTATTTTCGAAATGAGCGACGAATGAATTTTTGAGTTCTTTATTCTTTCGTTATCAATTCCAAAGTAATTTTTAATCATTTCTTGCTCAATTGATATGCTTAAATGTTCAAACACAGGAAGTAATCCAAGATACCCTGAATTAAAAATTAAAACGGCTATATATGCACCCAGCAACGTAGTCTTTATACCTAATCGCAATGTTGCCAAACCCAGTTAAAAAAACCGCAATGTTGCCAGTCCCAGTTCAAAGAATTAAGGCAAATAATTATTGCCAGAAACAAAAAAAAAAGTACCCAGAATTAAAATGAAATGTTTTAGCACAATTTTACACACAAACAGTTAAAAAAAAACACGGATAACAACATTGTTTACCTTTAAGTTGAGCCTTTTAAATGGCACTTCCGGTCTTTCTGCTTGCACTTCCAGTGCAGTTAATTGGCTATACCTTCTCTTCTAATTATCACAAACGTAAAAATGAACCATTTTCGGAATCCTACAAAATTGACCTTTCAAATTGGGCAATAAAAAAAAATCGATTTTTTTCGCCGAAATCGTTTTTTTAACGTAGGCAGATACCTTAATAGGCTATTAAAAAAGCCTTTATGGGCGACCACAAAAATCTGAACCTCACTAGTTTTATATATATATAATAAATTTCTTCACCCAAGTCTTACCGACTGATATAATTCAAAGCCCCTACTGCCGCTAAGAATTTTCGGACACCCTACACTTCTGAGTCAGACACGAAGAGAACACATTGCCAACTCCCCCACTAGAAAGAATGTAAGTTACTTAATACCTTTCTGGCCTTTATATCTTCATGTACATTCACTGATCTTATTTATATTATTTTCTATTTTATTTTTATATTATTTTTATGTTCTCTTTGATTTGTTTTTACAAAGTTTGCATTATTTATCTTTTTTATAATCTTCTATGTTTATTTCAACTTTACTTTGATTTCGATTTCATAATGACAATTTCCAATGTTTAATTTCTACAAATAATATAGTACTCAAATACATAAAGATGATAGTGTCGGGGACGATTACTCGAGTTTTACAGGATTTCTCTACAGTAATTGATTTTTACTCCGAATTGAATTGACTAAAATGCTTCATGAGAATAAGTTCTTTGAGTAACAACTATTCGCGGAAATATTTGGCCTGACTAGAATTGCCGGTTTGGCTTTAACTTATAACTCGAGTAAAGACGAAACACTTTCATATTTACGTATTTTTATCAATTATTGATCATTGAACGGGAGTTGGTTTGTTCCCCTTGAAAAGTCAACTAATTTCCGATCAATGACAATAATTACATGTTTTAATTTTTACTTTTACAATTGTAATATTATTCTTCGTGATGATTTAACTCCAGTCCCCGTTAAAACATTATTAACATTTTGCTTTCAAATTACTTCAAAACATCTTTCAAAATATAACTTACCAGTATGGATGCACACTTTTAAAATAATTCTACTTTAATTAAACTTAGGAGATAATATAATCAATTAATCAATACTGTTTAGGAAATATATATATATGCAATTTTTCTTTTAAAATTCACTGACTATTTCTCTCTCTTATGTTACAGGGACAGGGAAAAGTGGGACGAAGCGCCAGAACTTTGTCAGTGACTTATACAGGTACACACTACTGTACCGCCACACTACTGTACCCGCTGGGCATTCGGTTGGCCCGCATCAGAAGCCAGCCTAACAAGACATTTAATTACAGAGATACTTTACATTAATTCTAGGCTTTCGTATTGAATAAACAATTACAATAATACTGTATACAATTATTTGTTATTACAATGAACCTAATCGATTAACAGTTAAAGTTGGATTATGACAGATTAATATAACATAGTTACTTCGAACATACATTAGTACATCATGCAAACAATACATTTACAAATTAGTAAATGTATTGTTTACATTAGTATATCTAATTACATCTACTAATTACATTAAATATTTTTAAGGAACTAATTATTGTAAGATATTTTGTGGATCTCTTAGTGCACTGTCGCAATACTACGGCAAATATCTTAATAATATATTTCCTTTCATTTTTACCATGTTACAGACAAATGCAACATTTCTGAAATCTTCCTTTGTTTTTGAAAAATTAATATATCATAACTACATCAAACATACATTAGTAAATCACATATTACATTTACATTAATATATCTAATTACGTCAAATCAAATTAAGCCATGTTTTTAATGATTTAATTATTACAAGACCTTTTTTTATCTCTTAGTACATTGACATATTCTTAATGTAATTAGCACTTCCTACTATATTTGGCCTGTTTCAGGCATTTGCATTATTTCTGAAATCTTGCATTATTTTTGTAAGTTGTAGAATATATGGCATTTATACAGACATGATAGCGTCTACAGAAAACTGAATAAATTCTACTGATTTCTTTACAAAACGGAGTAATATTTGATATGTCTTTTCATACATGCTTTTAATATGTTAAGTTAAGCTAGGATATGGTATAACAAAGAACAATTTTCTCGGCATAATTTTCTACTGATTTCTTTAAACTACAAAACGGAGTAATATTTGATATGTCTTTTCATACATGCTTTTTAATATGTTAAGTTAAGCTAGGATATGGTATAACAAAGAGCAATTTTCTCGGCATAATTTTCAAGAAGTAAAACTAATTAAAAACTTAAAAACGGAGGAAATACACAAGTTACCTCCACTCGGAAGACTGCACTGTTAAATATTATGATTAGGAGAATGGCTATTTTTAATCTCCTTCCGTAAGGTCCATTAAAACACAAGTACTTAGTTAAAAATTACTCCTCCTAAAGCAACAAACTTTAGAAATAAATGTAGCTGCTTCGAAGATAATGATAAATATTGGGTGTTTCGTAACTTCTTTAAAAATAGTCCTTCCCTCTCATTTCATTTGGCAATTCTATTATCAAAAGTGTATATCTGAGTGACAACATCCACTGGATCTTACATTGTTTAGATACCTATACAGTAAAATTATGTGAACGCCTATGAGTTTTCTCTTTTAATTTATGCTAAACAAATGAATAAGAACTCAGGCAAACAGCGACTGAATATTTAAAATCCATTTTAATTGTTGGAGTAGCTAATTCAAGATAGCAGGCAAGAGGAGCAATAGTAACACATTTTAAGTACAAATTACGATATATTCAATTTCTCACATTTTGTTTCAGATGACTAATGGTTTCGAGAATAATTTAAATGTATTAAACTTTTGATTTAAATTTTCATTTCCGTAATCAATGCTATAAATATTATAGAGGCAATGTGTATGCAAAGGCATTACGACACAAAAATAAAACAGCAGCGGTCAGCAGTTTGTCTTGTATTATGCCAGCAAAAGTAAATTTTAAGAACTACATACACAATTAAGTTTTCCGGAAGTTTCACCAGAGTAGACTTGTTAATAAACTGTCTTATATTTACGCTTTATTAAAAAAAAAAAAAAAAAAAAAAGATAATTTACTCTACTCATGCATCCTTTTCACAGATGATAACAAACGAAAAGTTGTTTTACCTCTGCAATCAAGTGCGTAACTAAAACATACGCCTGCAAAATATCACATGAAAGTAATATCGAATATTTTCGACATAAAAGTCTCAACGACTCATTTAGAGAACAAAAAAACAAAAACAAAAAAAATTGCTACCAATAGCTTATAACTTTCCAAGTCACCGATCAGAAACTGGCTCACTTTCGCGCATGACAGGCACAATACCCAAAATTCTGTAAAACATTGTATGCTTTTTTACGTTGCATAATTTGAGTTCATGAGTTAGCCGACATATCTCGAATTCCGTTTGAAGATCTTGTTGGAACCTTTAATTTACAGTTACGTCTAAAATCTTCAGTTTATAATCATAAATAGCTGGATTTGAATGTACAGTAAAATCTCGCTCAGCCTAAACAATGAAGTAAACAAAATCTAAGCTCGGAAGTTAATTACTTAGTTTTTATTTAATGAAATTTTTTCGTTTCTCATTACTCAAAAGTAAACATCAATTTTGTAAAGTAAACAAGTTACAACATCGTATTTTTATATGAAACAGTGAACTATGATGACTTCAAAGTATATATACATTGAGGGATAATGTGAATTAAAATTTGAGCAATATTCAAAGATTTCTTCAAAAGTGTATAAATTAACCTTAAACGTAAGCACAAAAAAATTCAGTAAATTAAAAAGGCCTTAAATTATTCCATACATTTTCGCGCAAATTTTTCTCTTCTGTAAAAATATCGTTTTTCGTTTGTTAGTTTGCACTGTTTTGTTTTCCAAGATCGCAGTAGAAAAATTTCCAAATACCTCTTATCTGAGTCTCGCCATAAAAATTTACAGATGAATACCGCTTCTTTGAGGCGATATAAAAAAAAAGAAATAAAATAATAATTAAAATGGACGTTTAGAAGATTATTTTGTCCTAAATGCTTTTCAAAATTAGGATGTGTGCAAAAATAAGGTGTGTTTTTTTTTTTTTTTTTTTTTTCCCTATGAAAATAACACTGACATGGATTAACGGGGCAAAAATGTTATCCGAAATTGTTACGTCCCTTAAGTTCGGATAAACTGAATTTCATAACAACGTTAGTTTACAAATAATTTTTATGAACAGTACTTTCAACCATGAGTTAACAAGTAAAGAACGGCATACAGTAAAGAACAAAATACATATGTTTCTGAGATATAACTATCATTCTACATGAACTGCCTTACCTTTTTCTGTCGCCTTAACAAGTCAAAAATTTAAAGGAGAAAAGAAAATAATTGTACAATTTATGCGTCCATGTTTCCCATCTGCACTGGTAACCTTTCTGCCCCTTCAGATTCCAACATTAACCATATTAAAACATTGATGATCCGTCTAGATCAGGGATGTCATACTCATAGGTACACTTGGGCCAAACAAACAAGGTTTAACTTTAGGCGGGCCGGAAAAAAAAAAAAAAAAAAAAAAAAATTCATAGAAACGTAGATTTATTTCGAATAATACAATAATAAACATATATATATATATATTTATATAGAAAAGAACAAGAAAAATTTAATGCTTACGTCCTGATACTTGACATCTCTTCTCTGTTATTTTCTTTCCTATTTCGGGAGAAATTTTGTTTGCAGTGATAACTTTCAACGCTGACCCAAGGTGAGCATCATTAATACGGTTTCTAATAGGAGACTTATTACCTTTCATGACTGAAAATAACTGCTGGCACCGATAAATGCTACCAAACATGGAAATAATTTCATATGCGAATTTTCGAGTATTTTCAAACCTGACTGGTAAATATTTGTAAAATTCAGGCACGCCCACTTCAATGAATTTTGCTTTCAAATTTGAGTTGCATTGAATCTCGATCACCTCCATTTGCATATGGCTGGGTACTGAGTCAATACTTATTGAGAAAATCGAAGAAAACAAAAAGAATTTGTCTTCGAGGGAACTAAAATCATTAAACCTCGTTTCAAATTCAGTTGTTAAATTTGCAGTTTTTTTCTGCGTATTTTTGATACGAACAAGTATCATCTAAACTTGATTTGTTCATGCTGCACGTCGGGAAGTGCGTCAAATCTTCATTTTTAAGTTGTTTTCCCAAAGAACTAGTTGACATTTGAATGCTTTAATTATGTCAAACATGTTCGTAATGATATGATCTTTTTCTTGTAACGATAAATTTAAATCGGTTAAGTGTTAGGTTATATCAACCAAGAAAGATAAATCTTGTATGCATATTGGATCGTAAAACAAACTTACGTCTTGATTTTTCGTTTTTAAAAACTGACATATTTCTTCTTTCAAATCCCAGAATTGTTTGAGAATCTTGGAGCAAGATAACCAACGTACCTCGGTATAGTAGGACAAACCCGAATATTCACTATCTAACTCACTTAAGAAAGCAGTGAATTGACGCTGATTTAAACCTCGAGATCTTATAAAATTTATAACTTTTTTTATATATGACAAAACATTCCCCATATTTATTACTTTCGTGCATAGAACTTCTTGATGTATAATACAATGCATATGATGAATGTTTGAACCGTTGAATTTCACTAAGTTTTTTTCTTAGTAATGCTACGAAGCCCTTGTTTTTCCCGGTCATTGATGGAGCGCCATCTGTAGCTACAGAATTTAATTTTGCCAAAGGTAGATTGTATTTCTGCAGAAGTCCAAAAACACAAGTAAATCTATCTTTTCCTGTGGTAGTACCAGGCATCGGTATTAGTTCCAGTAATTCCTCAAAAATGTTAAAATTCTTGTCACAAGAACGAAGAAACACTGCTAATTGAGCTTTGCCACTAATGTCCGTGCTCTCGTCACAGGCAATGGAGAAACTTTCAAAACTAGATGATTTTGCTTTGATCTGATCACTTAAATTCGCGGCTAAATCAGTAACTCTTTCCGCAACTGTATTTCGAGACAATGAAATTGATTGAAAAGCCTTCACATTTCCAGGACAAACAATTTCTCCAGCTTTTAGGCATTCCTTGATGAAATCACCGTCAATAAAAGGCTTCGAATGTTTAGCTATCAACTCGGACAAGACGTAGCTTGCATGTACCGCCGCTCCACTTTCTTGCAATACTTTACTAAACATGGAGTGTTGCTTTTTCACTCCTAACTTGAGCTCTTTCAACTTTTCTTCTCTCATTAATCCTTCGTAATTGTTATATTTCGATTTGTGTTGTTCGTAATGACGTTTAATATTATATAACTTTGATACATTAATAGTATTATTACATATCAAGCAGATTATTTTATCTTTTATTTCACAGCAAAAATATTCTAATTCCCATTTTACTTGGAATATTCTATGTTCGTCAGCGATTTTTCGTTTAATTTTACTACCACTTAGTTTTGATATAGACATACTGAATACAAAGGGCTGGAATAAACACGGTTAACGTTAAAAAGTTAACAAAAATTTATTCTTTCCACAAGAGATAAATCAAAATGCTGAAATATTTCTTCAAAAATATTCTAACAATATCACAAAATGTCAAACGTTTAGCAAAAATCAATTCAAAACAGAGAAACTAATTTGATCTCACAGCGAAATCGCTACAAATCAATCACAGCATTAAGTAAACAAACAGTTCGCTAGAACTACAGCTACTACTGAGATGAGTTGTTTGTTCTCGGCTTTTATAAGCTTTATAATTAATTTCTCGAATATACTGGAAACATCTATAAATATCTGGATTTTTGTGGATGGCAACAGCAATTACGAGATATTTATTTATTAGGTATTAAATGCACGCGCTGTTCTATTTTTAACCTTCCAACGCAGCTGTCTTTTCAAAAATCGTCTGCGTTGCTAAGGCAACATGAAGCAAATCTAATTGCAATTCTAAATAAAAAAAAAAAAAAAAAAAAAAACTAACTAAATAAATAACTATGAAATCCGTAACAATATGAATTAAGTAATAATTAATAATAAAGCAAAGTGCATGCACATGCATGCACATGCATGCACCAATATATCGTACAAAACTATGATTGGAAAACTGAGACCATGAGTTCGGCCACATTCGGCTATCAGGGGATGCGTACAAGTTCTGAGTGCACGTGTCCCCCAAAAGCCGAAGGTAGCTGAACGCAAGCTACTCACACGCATTTGTAATTTAAGTAAAGTGTGTCAGCTCGCTGTGAGTAATCTAACAACACTGAATAAATTATCGTTAATTACTTAGCAGTAAACATTTCATTTTTTTCTTCGTCGATATGTTATTTTATTATTATATATTATTATTTGCCGATATAATGACCGAGCCGCAAAAATATTTGTTGTGGGCCGCGAGTTTGACATCCTTGGTCTAGATCATTAATATTTTATGATCATCATTGATGATTTAGACTTGAGAACTGCTGGCACGTAGAAATTTATGATTCCAAAGGTCTCATTAACAAAACAAAAGCCTTCAATGTGCTTAAATGACTGCGGAAAATGTTATAAATGTTGTTATAGGAAAAATCAAGAAAGATCGAAAAGAAATTATTTTGTCCATCAACAAAGTGTAAAGTTCGATTGAGATTTACTGGCTAATCCATTTTTAAATCTTTGCGAACTTACTTAAAAAAAAAAAAAAAAAACATACAGCACATGAAGAAATTTCACTGATCATTATTTTAACCGCTTGTGTTATCCTCAGCCATCCGCAAAGCGTGGGACATTAAGATTCATAAAAAAATCGTCATTTATTTTAAACATATACATTAAGAACACTTTGCGCAGTGGGGTTAAAAAAAAGAAAGTATTTACATCATGTGCTGCAGGGCGATCAAGAGCGTCAACAGAAAATAACCAAGAAACTGGAAGAATACAACACAAGGTACTTTGTTTCCAAACGCTAAGAACAATTCAAGTAGTAACTACAATTAGAAAAAAGTACACTGGGTCAAGATTCAGAGCTATTTTTCGCTAAGTGCCATCTTTGTTTCAATCCAGGAAGTAGCTGGATATATGGTGCGAGTTCCGGCAAAGGCCTTTTTTTTTTAATATACTCTGTTTGTACTCCTTGCTCCAGAACGCAGAAAAGAATTTTTCTATTCATTCAACAGGACCCACCCTTGCACGATATAGTGTCTGCTTTGAGGATTCTCATCGGGCTTCGAAACGGATACGTATCTAAGTTCATTGTTTAAGCAGCATCAATATTTAGTACTCCAGTAACAATTAATTCTACATTATCGTCAATTGGGGTTTGTTAATGCTTCAATCCCTCCCAATTGAATGTATTTGTTATTCGTATCATGTTCATGTTTTTTCAAATCGTGATGGACATCTATCTGTTGTCATTTTTCCCTCTTAATTATTTTATTTATTTATTAATAAATAACCTAATTTATGAAAAAATGTGTGATATAATAATAACGCGTAATCTAATTAGTAACAGCGTCGACTAAAGGCTGACTAGATTAAACCAATGAATACTAGCACTTCGTCTCAAGTTTGGTTAACGGCGAACGGATTAGTTACAGGCGGCCCCCAATTTTTGCACGTAATTGGTTCCTGAAAATGTGTGCGAATGTTGAATATTCCACAGAACAGAGATCTGAAAAAGACATTAAAAACTGTATTTTAAAATATTTGTTTATAACTCATTTAGTTGATTTACTAATAAACATAATTAAGTTAACGAGACGTGTTTAAGCGTTTTTGTCAACAGTTAGTGGAACATTACCTTTTAGGCCCAAAGGGCGTTAGCCGAGAAGGGCTATTACTTTCGTTTTGGCAATTTGAGTTGAAAACTTTAAATGTCCGTTTCACTTTTCAAATTGTTGCCACCAAATATTATCGCCTTGTGTTATATATGTAAAGAAATTAAATAATGAAGAATTTGTATAAGTGCATGTATGTTTCTCGCATTGTGATAAAACAACGGTACCTAGAGCCAGCAAATTTTGAATAACGTAACCCTCCACCGAATATATGGGCATCTGGAATCCCAAATTTGGAATTTGTTTTATTATAGATTTCATATTTTGTAACACTTTAAGGCATTTTTGATTAATAAACTCAACGATTTCAAAGCGAACAATGGCAACACTGTATGGAAGGAAAAAAAAAACATTTTCATCTCCAGCGCGCTAGACTGTGTATGGGAAATTCTAAAGATACGCTGTTTTAAATATGTTGTGATATTGTTGTTGAATTTAATTCTATGGTTTAAGTGCAAAGAACCTAATATTTAATAAATAAAGGTAACACCCAAAGCGTTAAGAAAAACGTCCTTTTTGGGCGTAATGTAAAATCTGGAAGCTTTCAGATTATTATTATTTTTTTTAATTAAGAGTTCTATAACATGCTGTGTCTTCCTCAGTTGCTCCACTTACTTGAGATAAATGTTCTCTATTGGGATCACATTCTTCAACGGTAATGAAAAATTTGTCGAAATGCATGAAAGGAAAAAGTTTGCAAGAAAAAAGTAGGTATGGATAGTTTATTTATTAATTTATTTCCTCCCAAGCATTAAACCTTACGTAATTACATCTCTTCTTTCCCTTTCAGTTATGTCCTTGAAAGAAAATGGCAACGAAATGTTGCGCAGACATATCAAATATTCTATTGATACTGGATTCATAGTACATGGATATTGGATTCATAACAGCTGACATTTAGTGGCATGATTAAAACGTGGCGAACGAATATTGTTCATGATATTTGAAAAAAACTACACACAGTTGAAAGAATTCAGCATTAAAGTTTACTTTAACTTTTCCCCCTGGACTATAGTATATAATTTTTTTTACTGTCTACATTTAGTCAATTATTTAGCCAGCAAAGAATAGAAAAACAAATCGACGGGATCTGCCAGTGCCTAGTCCACATTAAAAAGCAAGTTTTAAATCTTTATACTAAATTTCTTTGATCCTTATTTAATACCAAGACCGGGCGAAAGTTCCAGCCCCCAGGAAAAGGTTAACGTACTTTTTCAATGATGTAACTAAACATTTCTATGATGAAGCGAAATTGTTGAGTTAGATCTTACACGGGATAAGACAGAGAGAATATTACTGTTTAGATCAAGGATTCCAAAAGTTTTTCTTGCATCGACCGCTTTGAAAAGAATGGTTTTCTTCATCGAGCCCCATACATTTTTCTGTATAACACACTACTTACAACATAATTATAATACAAATAATTACACGTAAATAACTTACAAACAATAATTAAACTAAGAATGTGGACAAAAGTTTTTAAAAGAATGATTTATTATATTTATGGTTTAATATTTTTTGTTTTATTATTATTTTATAAATAAATAAGTTTTCAGAAACAAAATCACAGAGTCTAATTGCATAAAAGTTCAATTTTAATGAATGTGATGACTGCTCTTGATGTTTTCATGCAGTTTTTTTTAACATTTGGCATAAAGCTGCTTAAACTAATTCTTAACTAACTAGTACCAAAATATTTAACCTGTTTTATGTTTTCCGTCATAAATTATTGACCTGACAAAAGCCCGCTTCTGTTACATAAAAAGAAAGTCAATAATGTTAGTTAGGTGACAACTTTCGCTTTGGGATATTTCTATCGAATGACTTTTAAATTCCTAAACTTAGCGTGCTTTGAATAAAGCCTGTTCTTAAACATTCTTCTTCAGGCCACCCTAGCACATTTAAATATTCAATAGCTTAAAAACGAACATTAAAAATCATCTTTTAAATTTGGTAACTGGCTGATATACACTAGTGGGCAATTGCTAAGGATGGACCACGAACGGCTGTATGGCGCATTAAAATGTGTATTTGGATGCCAAGTGAAATAATATAATGCCAGAATACTAGGGCATAATAATAAAGATAATTTATTGTGCTTTGAATTCTAGAAGGCTTTCCAAAGTATTCAAGGGACAAAATGGTCATACTGTGCTGAATACGTAAACGTGAAAAAAAAAAAAAAAAAAAATGTAATTAACGTCTGTAGGCATTTTGGCATAAAATGTCAATGCGGAATATTTTCACCATGGAGAGCGATGTAAAATTCTACACGTCGTTTCATACTTTGCACAACATTATTTAACACATGTTGGGCTAATTTATCCCATTTCTCTGTCCCATTCTGGCCATTGATAATAGTGCCGGCCCATACCCTCGGATATCGGTCCTTTCCTAGAAATTTTCTGGACGATAAGTAGTACGACTTTCACGCCTGATCAATTGGAGTCATTTGGTATCATTCGGTAACAGACTGAACCTACTCCCCGTCTCTAAGAATAGAATACGAGCCAAGTTCTATTGAGTCCAATTACGATACTCGCGATACACTTGCGAACGAGCGGTACGTTGCTGCCTGGACAATGGAATATATACAACAGGACGGCGGGCGTAGAGTCCTTCTTGATGCAAATATCTGGCTACAGCAGACGGAGATTTTCGGGGAATTTGCTTGCCAGTAGCAGCAAATTACTGATTTGTTACCTCATTAGATGTGCTACGCCGGTTCTTTTTATCGAAAGCACTAAGTATATATCTTCTGCTGGCGTTGTACTGCAAACACGACCCGGGAGCGTAATGGCAAACCGCACATTGAGTTGATCAATGTTAAACGAATTTCGCTTACTGCGCATGCCCAGAAGAGAATTTGGCGCAATAACGACTTTGGCACAATTTTAAAAGAAGATAAATATGTTATATGGTTGATATTGTGTTATTTGGGGTACACAGTTCGAGGTTTTAAAACTTGTTAGGTGTAAATTGCTTCCTTACTTGGACTGTAAATATCGATTCTAAACTACGCAAATTTTCGTTTAAGAAGGAATACAAAGAAGGAAACATTACAATATATATTAGCTGAATGTTTATTGAATATACTTCTGAGAAACAAAAGCAATTGAGTATTTACCATACGTTCCATTCGTATGTACTTTAACAAAATACGGATTAAATCTAGTTTAAATTACTGAATTAAAGTCAAAGAAATTATTATAACTGGTATTAAATGTAATTTTTGTGACCTAAATAAATCAAAGTAAAATGACACAGAAGCAAATGCAATAAGCACATACAAATTTCCGTATTATTGCAATTGTAAACAGTCGATAAGATCTACATGACGAACAGGCTTGTGTAGGGTTGCTTAGTCGCCAGTATTTTCTCCCAAGCCAATGGTACACCACTGAGCATGCGCAATAAGCAAAATTCGTTAACATTGTTCAACTCAATGTGCGGTTTGCCATTAAGCTCCCCGAGACGTTTGCTACACATTCCATTTGTCTGAATGATTTCTAAAGGCTTAAAACAACGCCCCTGTGGCTGTCAAACTCCCTAGCAGTATCTGTTATTTTTTTGCCCTTCTTCAACCTTGCCAGTAATACGACCAAGCGTAAAATCATCTAAGCGATATTGGAAAGATATGCCGAAAAATGCAAGTTCGTCAAGTGGTTCTTTCCCGTTAAATTTTACTTTTGAACAACAAATGTTAATACGCGTCAAATCCTTTATATTTTTTTCTCAGCGCATCACGTGACGAATAACTTTAACAATCCAAAATTTGCATACGCACAATCGTCCACCAGTGTGTTACAATATATCTTCTGAGGAAATACCGATATGAGTAAATTAATATTAGAACAAAAACCGAAGATGACCATCATATAGCTTTATAGCAATAAACAATTATATATATATATTAACTTTTTAACTTTTATGGTTTTTGACGATTTGTGTCCTACACAACATTCACAAAAAATTCACAATAGTCTAATTTAAGTTCCAAACTTATTTCCAGAAATGTTTTTAATAATTACAACAGATAAAGAGTATTTACTTCAAATACACATTGTTTAACAATTATGTTAAATTTAATAACACTATTTCTAAACAAATAAATGGAATTTCCATGAGAACAAAATTCTCGACAACTTTCTGACTTGTACTTGTTTACTGAAGAATTTTAGTTTCAACAATCTCTTGACCAAGCAAGTTTAAAACTTTCTGCAAACACCTACATGTATGTTCATGATATAATTATTTTTAATAATTATGATGCCGTAGAAAAATTCCAAACCTGTCCTTGTTTAAAAATTAATAAAACCATTAAAAAATCAGCAAGAAACAGAATCTCTTGATCTTCATATCATTAATTATAAAACAATTAATCTTTTTGATAAAAGAAGAAGCTTTAATTTTTCTACACTTAAATTTATTTACTGGAAAATATCTTTCAAAAAGTCATCGGTAAAATAATACTCAGCCAAATTAATAGATTTTAAAAAAATCTGTACAGATGCTGACGACTTAAAGGAAAAGATTGTTTTCTTTTCACAAGGATTTAAAGAAAATAACATACCCATGCATTTTATTGATTATTTTATTATAAAAATTGGCGTTCTAACAGGTAATGATAGGCACACTTGGAAAAATATAAAATAAAAATAATTAACGATGGTTCAAATCTTTTTACGTATATTTTGTAAATGTCTTTTTCATAATAATTATTCTATTCAATCTTTAATTTTTTTAGAATGAGTCTGTAATCAGTTTTCATTTTACTGGGTTAATCAACAAGACTTACAAGGCAAAGGAAGTGAAATCCTTCTGGTTTGCGTGATATGCGTCAGTTAGCATTCAAGAATAATTTACAGATTAAGATGAAAGATTAATTTATAAAGTTTTGTAGGCGAGAGGCATAGTAATTACTCATTTTAAACTTACACAAGATTTATACAGCTTCGAAGAAATCGTGCACACAAGCAAGAAAATTATAGTTATGACAATTCTTAGATAGCTTCAAATCTTGCACGTGCGCATTATTTTCTTGATAAAGAAATATGAAATTAAATTAAAGTATACATATTTTATAATAAGACGTTGCATACTTGATTATCACAAATTTAAGTGGGACAATGAAAAGTAAGGACTCAAAATTTTCATATGATTCTAAATTTTAGAACAGCTCTAAAAGATTTAAGGCCAGAGAAGTATAATAATTGGCCATTTTATTTTTTATATACACCTGTTAGAAAATTTCCTGTTCCCACAGAAATGATATGTGCCATTGGCACTTGCGTGGAACTGCTATGTACGCAAGTGTCACATCAGCTTTCTAAAAAAGCATTCTGATACTATATGGGTAATAATATACACTAATTATCCCATGATACTTTAACAACAAAGAACAGCAACCAGCAGATATCATCAAAGAAATGAACATTAACAAAAATTATATTTCCACGATAATATTATATTGAAATATTTGTAACAAAAATGGCTAAAATGAGAAACAAATATCACCGCTTCAGAGCAATCAGCTTGTTAGAAAATGAAGAAATTAATTCTATTTTTGTCATTTATTATTATTTCTTCCTTGCAGCACACTCGTTTATCTATTTTCAAGAAATGTTCTTCCAAAGATCGAAACATAGGCCAGATGTCTGTTGAATAAAGCCTGCAAGGAAAAGTTCTGCAGTGTAGGCTGTCGAATATTATCTCTTTCCTCCTAAACTCATCATTTTAAAAGTTTCAGTGATAAATTAACAACCAAGGTTTCAGAATAAATATTAGTAAATTTCTATTTTATTAATATCCTATTAATTAGGTTTCCAATTTTTATTGTTAAAATGTTGATTAAAATCGCATGAGATGACATTTTTTACACTAAATTGAACACACATATCCTCATTTACCTAAAACATGCTTGATGCGCCTACTATCTATAGATGTAAGACATTAGAAATAAATGAGTGTAGTATGATAGAAAATTCCCAACGATAAAATATGTCCTCAGTTTCCACTGTTAGCGGGCATGAACCCATTTTGTGCAACATGGTGGTAACAAGTTCATACTGTGATGATGTGTCGGAATCTGTCGGTGAATTACCCGGGCAACGAACCAACGACACGAGAGTGACACGAAACTCACTTATCTCACTGAAGCGTGAGTAATTGCTCGCGAACCATCGCACTTCCCTTGGTGCTGAAATAACAACCTGAAAGAAATAGAGTACTTGGGCCTCTGAAAGATGTCGTTGTTTGGAAGTTATGCTGCCCTTATTGTTTATGATTAAAGCGATTATGATATTTAAAAGTGATTAAATAGACTAAAGTGATCTTATAGTATTTTATACTATTAATGCGAAAATAAATAAGGAATCTTTTCTTTCTTTTTTTTTTTTTTTTTTACTCAAGTTATACATAATTTTTGTTGTAGTTCTAATAAAAATTTAAATTACGAATTAAATGAGAGTTAGATCATAAAATACCATTTTGTATTGAGAACAATTTTAAAATTCAATGCATACTAGAAACCGGATCACAATGTGTGAAATCAGTGCTTCTAGTCACTTTACATACAGTCATTCAAATAGCCCTATGACACTACCTTTTCGAGATTCGATTACTACTAATTTATGGCATTGGAAATAGCGTAATTATACTTCTGCAATAAGTTATGAGAAGTTGTAATTAGAGATAACACAACGAGGGGCTTTCATAGCATTTTTTCGAAGTCTCCAACGCCTGTGTCCTTATTTTCATCACAGAAGGATTTCAGTACAAGAATGACCTTGTAGCCCTTTAAAATCTAGCGACATAGAAGGTAATCAAGACCAGATTACAATGAATTTATTAGGCATATAATTAACTAAATAACTAGAGTTTTGCTATAATAACACACCAGTAATTTGGATGAATTTCTTCAGATGGTAGATATTTAACCCTCGAATGGTTTTTATTGAAGGGATAAATAATAATCAAGAGATACAATGCTTCCTAACAGATAACTACTGATAGTTTCACGCAGCTCAAAAGACTTAAGTTTAAAATTAGCTACATCTGGTCAGATAAGGTCAGATCTGGTAAGACCAGTCATTATGATTTATACCTTTACTGTAACTTCTGCTTCCACTGATTTCTCACCAGAAATTTAAATCAGTTAGAAAGTACTTAAGATGAGGTTTTCAGATTACAAGACAAAGCGTGTTTCAGCCTTTCGAAGGCTCCGTTACTAAGTTTCGGCAGCTCTTATGTGATTGTAATTCTTCGGCTTTCGTTTTTGCAGCCGACATTAATTGCTACGCCGGTGAGAATTTCTGAGCCAACTTAAAGTTAAATTATGTAGTCTTTGACTACAAGGTTAAGTTTTAAATTTTGGCATGCGTTTTATGGTCAAGTTTTCATTTAATAAAAAGGTTGTTTTTAACTTTTTCAAGTCTCTGTCGTTAACTTCAGGTACATTAATAATTCGCTCCAAGTCTGGTAAGAGTTTTAGTTTATGCTACTAAAGAAGGTCAAACTCTATAATACTTTAAAATTAATGCTTAAAGCACAAGAATATCAAAAAGAAAATGCACATTTATAATTGCAGAATATCAGCATAATGCATACAATTAAATTATTAATGCTTATTCTAGCCAACCAGATATGGGTTCCTGAACGAAGGTTTCATGGAAGACCTTTTTGAACTTTTCTACAAGATCTAGTGCCTTGCATAAATTGTTAGTGTTCTAGTACCTTTAACCATCAGATCTAGCCATCTCCTCCCATCGATTAATAAAAAATTTAAATAATATGACAGAGTTAGATATAAGAATTCATACCACTCCTTGAGTGCAGTAAAACGTAGTATTTAACAAGTGAAATCAATTTAAATTGCACGCTTAATTTGGAGGAAATTGAATAAAAATCCCTTAATTAGGAAGAACTTTTCTCTTCTTAACATTCTCCCTATCAAAGTAGCACATTATTTCTGACTGAATATTGATTTAGCTTTTTATTGTTATCAGTAAGAACTGAAATGAAATTGATTTAGACATAGAAATTATAAATCTATGGATGAGAGAGTGAAAGTTCTTCTGAAATACATTTATATCACAGTGAAATTTCAAGAGCCATAAACATAATTGTGGATGAAATACTTGTTGATATATGTTATAAGTTCTTACAATATACTGTTGAACGCTTACTTGCTGTTGAATTCAAACAATTAAATTTCAAAAATTATACATTAAAAATGCTTAGCGATAGTGAGATTTAAAATGTGCACTGATTATGCATTATTTATTATGCATTTGTTTCGAATAATACATGAAGTATATAAAACATCTAGTACATGAAATTTAAAAAAAAAAAATAAGCAACTAGAAATGTATATTAAGGCAGTAAGATACCTTTTTTCTTTTCGTACTTATCAAGCATACGTTAATTTAATAATTTTACGTTGAGTTATTTAGTGGATAGCATAATTATCGACCTAAGCCTATTGCCATGCTTGTTGGGAATGCAGAGACGTGACACAATACATTATTGGAAATTTAACCCTTTATGGAAGCACGACTTTTGTGTACAAATATTTACATGATGTTGGTATTATATGATTTAAGATAACTCCAATGAAACACAGGTGTTCAATACCTTACAAATTAAATCAGCCCCGCTGGCTAAACTTGAAATTCCAACTCAGGCTAAACGCCATACCACACTTTCTGCAGGTAACTCTCGTCTGCCTCACTTGCTGGATTCTTACCGCGAGGGAAGCAGCTGATTAGCTGACCGCAGCCAGATACATGGCACCTATAATACTCGCGCGTAAGACCTCAGGTTCTAAAAGGTCTAAAATCGTTTTATGTCTCCTCAAGACCCACTTCTTTAATAAAAACAAGGAAAGTCAGCCCTGAGGGCTCCATGAAGAATGCCTTACCTAGGACCTCCTATTATATAAATCGGACCCTGAAAATAGTAACATCATAAAATAATACACTACAGAATTTAAAACAAATGCAAATATAAATTCCCCCCTCCCAGATCTAGTACCTTTTCCTAGCATAATTCAGTAGGAAATATTTTTAATGGATGTCATCCGAATTGGAACATTAAGAGCTCTACAAAAATGTAGGGTACCAAATACAAAGTAACACACAAATAGTTGTCCTGAGACTATACTGTAAAATAATTAAACCCTATCTTCGTGTAAAGCGGTTGTATTCCAAAAATTTATCATGTCTAAGTATCGAGTACTGTCTTCAAACGATAGTGATATTGTCTGATGGTTAATGCGACAGCAGTAAACTTTCTAAAAGCTCGAGTGATAAGAAAATGGTTCTAAATCTGCAAAGCAGCACTGCAATAATTCTTTCTTTCCCACTATTAAATAACGACTATAAATCATTAGTAAAGCTTTCAGAAAATGAATGAACAGAGGTACTATCTCGAATTTGAAAGAAAAGTTATTTGCTTGCTCCTATAAAGCTCTCTTCATAATTTTTTTATTTTATTCTATGATATATGAAACATGAAAGATAAGTTAAACTCTCATGGATACTTCCATCTTCTTAAAAAAGAAAAGTTGTTTAAAGAGCGAGATTTATTTCTAAAATAAAGAAAACAGTACAGAAAAGACTTAGCTATTTAAAATTATTTTTAAAACTTTTTTTAAATAAGATTTTATTTAAAACTAACTAAAAAAATCATTAATGAACTGAGAGGAGAGAAATAATTTATCATATAGTTTAATAGGAACAAGAGATCAAATAACTCATTTTACAAAATCATCTACAATTTTATATCATCACTAATAAAAGCAGGAGGCCTCTCTGATAAAGTTAATGGCTTATACTTTTGAAAATGCAATTCAATTATTGAATTTCATTATTTAAATGCCCACGCTTTTACTGTTCATGAAATAAACTTGTAGATGAATTTTGTGAAGAGAATAATTTTGATCTCTTGTTCCCCATTAAATTACATGATAAACTATTTTTCTTCTTTAAGTTCACTAATTATTTTATGAGCTTTAAATAAAAGCTTATTTTATAATAAAAACTTTTTATTTTGTAATTTTCATCTTTTTAGTCTACGCGATACGTTATCGAACATATTATTGAAGTGAAAAATCATTTCTCAACAAAAAGTAACCATTATTTTACTCTTAACAATTCTGCCACGTCAAATGGTTAAAAAAAAATCCAGTAATTGTGCCAAAAAAAAGTTCTCTATACGTACAGAATACTAATGATTTTTTAACTGAATCGATCATGTTCATATGAAGCGAGCTGTAATTGAACAATTTTCATTCTGAAAAGGTCTATGGAAGTTCAAAAATTATACACAGATGTTCAAAGGATGCCTTCCATTACGCATCTTACGAGTATCGACGTCTGCCCAGTAAAAAAAAGAATGTCTAACCTCAGAATGAGTCATTCAGCTCCAATAAAAAATAAATTTCGGACCTTTAAATGGGTTATGAAAAACGGAGAACACTTCTTTCTGTGGAGAACCTTTGACCTTTATGGGAGAAACTTCGTGAGGGAAAGACAGGCAGCAGCAAACTTCCGAACGCTTGAACGTGACCTATCGGGTTGAAAATGGAGAATTCAGATTCCTTTCTTGTATTCTTATGGGAAAGTATTTGATTCTATTCAGTATAAAAGGAGGGGATAATATAATAGACCTAAATATTGTACCAATGTATTCGGTTTAGATAAAAAAAAAAAATAAGTGTTAAAGATGGGGGCGTCTGCATTGTTTGCTACTATAAAAGAGTGTTAAAAAAAATCCAAGAAAGGCGTACAGAACAACTCCCGATAGCCAAATAACATGGAAAATTTACTATGTGGTGTACTTCTTAAAAATTTCCGATGTAGATACAATCGATTTTACGAATTCCATTTTTTTTTTTTTTTTTTTTTTTTAATCTGAAAGATATAGCTTTTAATTCCACAGCTGCTTTAAGTGCCTCATATTCTAACAAGTTATCACAATCATAAGACTTAAGTTGAATTTGTTACATAAATACGGAGCTAATGAAACATAAATATTTATTGATAGCCAATACACTGTACTTTCGATTAACAATATCCACGTTTTCCACGTTACGGATTATCCCCGCATCTTCTCTCCTCCACCCCCCCCCAAAAAAATCGGAGACTAGAGCATAAACAAAAGGAAAAAAATTGTGAGATTTTAGAAGAAATTCAAGATCGAGTCTTAATTCAATTAATTCTATTAATTTGGCTTAAAAAAATTTTGATAGTTCTACAGTTCTTCGTTAAGAAAAAAAAAATGATTCTGTTGAAGAGGCATAATACCATGAGATATTTATAAAGATTTTGAAGGCTCTATGGGTTTAGGCCAGAGGTTCTCAACGCTATGCCCGCAAGCACCATGGCGTCAGCCGATCGTTTAAACGTGTGCCCCCCCCCCTCCGCTGTGCGATCCCAATAAAAATGTTTTAGCTTCCAATAAAATTCTAGGTGAAAGTTTTCTCATTTTTAATGAAATAGAAATTACGTCCAACACGGATACCAGCACAAAGCGAAATGCGACCGATCTCTCTCCTAATGTGCATGTATCATTAACTGTATTCAACTATAAATTCACCTTGAAAAAGTAAATGGTGCCCGCCGTCCATTCTATTCGCCAGATATTCTAGAATGTGCTCTTAGGGATAAAAAGGTTGAGAATCCCTGGTCTATCATTACCTCCCTTACCAAAGGGGTTACATAATGAGGGGCGGAATGGACCTTGGCCTCTCCCGAAAGATAGGAAAGCAAAAAAATTTTAGACTTAAAAAAAAAAAAAAAGAAAAAAAAAAAAGAGAGAGAGTTTTAAAAAGAAATAATCTAAAAATATTTATGATCTCAGATATTTGCATGAATGAAGGTAATACCGTATTTAAAAGGAGAGAGAGAAATGTTCACACTCTGCAATGATTTTGGCAATGAAATAAAAGATTGTTTCCTAAAGCAAAAAACAATATTCTTCCAAAATTCTGCATAAAGGTGAGTTATAATAAAATTTTTCTGAATAAATATTCGCTCTAAAAAAAAGTTCTAAAATGACGTTCTTTCTTCTAAAACGACTTCTGATGCTTTGGTCTCAATTGCGTCTTTGCAGCTTTTCATTTATGAAAAGTCCAATAAACTACATTTTCCTTACATGTGTTCCGAATTCGATATTGATAACCTTTATAAAGGGCTAAAAAAAATTTTTTTTAACCTTTTAGTTTCAATAATGTCTTAAACATCCATATTGATTAACACAAGATGTGAAAACAGCAGCTAATATTGTAGCAGAATTACAAACAGAATGAAACTAAAGATTTCGAGAGGAGCCTAAGCTAAGATACGTCTTCGATCTAACGAAGATTTAACTTATTCACAAAAAAAAAAAAAAAAAAAAAAAAAAAAAAAAAAAAAACTACCCAGCTCTTCGTAATAACTCATCGTGACATCTCCTGAAGAGCTGTGATAGAGGAGGACAGTACTCTCCGATTTCGCGGGAACAGGAAGATTTTTGAAAAACGCGGGAAGAAAAATCCCGGAAACAGAATTATTTCTTCAAATTGGCCACATTCACGTAAATAAGGAAGGTCTGCTCTCCCCTAATTGTTCTTGCAAGTACTGCAAAATTGAACCAGTTCTCATTATAGAGTCATTTAGAAAAACAAGGTATCAACATATAATGTTTTTCACACGTACCATTCGGCCAAGAAAAAAAAAGAACTTTTCTTTTTTAATTCACAAATAGTGACAAGAAGCATCTTTTAGCACTGAGGTTCGAAGGGGTTGGAATATGTTGACTCGTGAAATGAAGGTAATCTGATAAACTTCAAACAGCGAACTTTTCAAGGCACAGTAGTATAGCTCAAAGTACAAATTTGATTTTAAATTATAAATTTTTAGATAATAGCTAACAGTTACAAACCTTAAACTTTTTCTTTCTATCATAATTTGGAAAACTTTGAATGATATATTTTTTCTAATAAATAAATCAAAATACAATGGCAGTATTGTTTCCGCAATTATACTAAATAATTCAAGAATATTAAATAACAATAAAAGCGAGAATGACGAGATAAACAGACTATAAACAAACGAATCACATGTTTAACGTAGGTTCATATTCCAAAACCAGGACAGAAAACGCAAGGGGTTAGAGATGGTGATAATGATAACGTTAAACTGAGCCATCTAACTTTAGGAAACGGAATATAAAGCCTAGTTTTCTTCACTTTTCAGCTTATCACAATTCAGCAGTTTCTGTCAGCCTACCCAAGCGGTGAATATCGAGTTTTCTCAGCTATCCTTCCATGTCTAACGTAAAAAATCTGATGTATACACCACATGACTTCCTTGTATTGGAATATTAAATTATACGCATTTTTTCTTGCATTTCATTTAAACTTATTGGATTGAATTAAATCTACTTCGCCGACAGCGCATAAACCACAATAGAATAAATGCATTCCTTAAAATTCACTCTAGTATTTGTTTATAGCGACACTCTGTCGCTAGATTCACTGAACAGTATTAATAATTATATAACAGTTAACTTATATAATAATTTTTAACGGAAACTAAGTTAACTGTTATATAATCCAATAATTATATAACAGTCAACTTATATATTTCGTTCATATTATAACTCATAATGCACAAAATTTATATCATTTAAAGAATAGAATTATCTAATCGTTGCCACATGTTCTATTCAAATACTATAATAAAGCTAGAATGATGTATAAAAGAAATTAAGAAAACAAAACAAAAAAGAAACAGTTTTTCACACACGATTGAGTATTTCTCATTTAATTAATTCAGTTCTCACTTCGCGAGAAGGCAAAAATACATAAAAACTCAAAATATCCATATTAAAAATTACGAAGTAAATCTTAAACGCTTATTTCCTCGAAAAAATTCCAAAAAGGATTAAGCATGATTTAAATAATAAATGAAGGCGTTATCTTTGTTGTTGCGAAGCTAAGTTTCTCTAGATTGGCAACAAATCCACTAGTCTCCTGTTTCAATGTAAACATCAATGGCCGCCATTAAAAAAGGCTTAGCTGCAATTAAACAACTTTAAAATTGCTGATAATTCTAAAAATATTGCACACAGATTTACTAAAGGCATAAAATCCTTAACCGGAAGATAAAAACAACATAATTCAATCATTTTCAAAGCAAAAAATGTACGATTTACAAACATATACGAGTAAAGAAACTGAGATCACTGAGCCGGGTAACAGAGTGGATATATATATATAAATATATTTATATACGTTTGGTGCGGCCGATTGCAACCAAAATACGAGTGCACATCTACCTGTTATAGCAGTCCTATATACAAAATTTCAACGTTCTGAGGCTACTCGTTTTTGAGTTATGCGAGATACGTACGTACATACGTTCGTACAGACGCCACGAAAAATTCTCTTCAGAATTCATTTTAAAGCAGTTTTATAATTTTTTGAAGGAAAAGAGTATTTTATTCTGTCCTTACTTACAGATATCATGCAAAAACATCGTTAAATTGCATTCGATAGCGGTCAAAATGGATATTTTCGTTGAAATATGCTGCCTGAAACTTTTCGCGATTACAATACTTCCTTTTTACTTCGTACAAGGAAGTAAAAAGGGGCCTGGCTCTACAAATTTTGCCACATAGTGCAATAAATATTTCACTGCCACTTTGAGAATAAATTATAAATTACTTGTAAAATTTAGATCAATTTCTCTAACCCCCAGAAACTTACTGCCTAGTATAAATGTATATTTTGCACCGAATGATAGGGCCGATCCTGAATGCGAAAATATGCTTGACAGCTTATTGACACTTTTTACGCCAATCATACAGTTCTTAAAAGGCAATCAAGATATCCTGCAGAACTGCTCTAAAACTGACAGTTGTTTCAGATTTAAAGTCATACTTTTTTTCCTTAACAGCACAAAACAAACGCTGAAAGGTACTTCCACTTCAGGTCTGTTATAAATAAAAGCGAAATTTCTCTCTCTTATTCTTCCTTTCTAAATAATAGCGAAATTTCTAAATAATAGCGAAATTTCTAAATAAAAGCGAAGTCTTTCTCTCTAATCAATTTGGCAAACTGAAAAATGTACTAACAATTAAAGAAATTTCCTAAATACCTGTACTTTCATTCATTGCTGCAGAAGACACAAAAAGATAAGACATGAGCTTCCTCAATTTTTTCCCTCTTTACATTACGTTATCCTCGTTAAGGTAATTTTTTTTATCAAATTTTAATATTTGTTATCTTAAATAAATTGTCTGTTAACATCTACATCAGAGTAAATTGGTAGTTTTCATTCACTTATATTTCATCGGGAATAATATTTGGAAACTGGAATATTTTTTTTTAAGTTTTTTCAATCTTTTCTCAGTTTGTCATATCAATATGCAGTTTTCTTAGTAAGATGGGAAGACAAAAAAAATTTTTTGTCTTTTTATTATTATTAACTTTTTATGTGTTAACTTTATTTTTTAAATATAACGTTCTTCGCACTTACGCCATATAAAATTCAGTTCATCAGCAAAATCACAAAATATTTAAAAGCTTGGGTATCTTTAGAATTCCCGATAAACAGTCTCGAGCGCTGGCGATAAAAATGTTCCATTCCGTGCACGACTGCCACTGCTCGCTTTCATATCACTGAGTTTGTTAATCAAAATTCATTTAAAATTTTACAAAATACGAAAAATAAATAAAACAATTCAAATTCGGACTTCCAGTGCCCATGGTCAGATAGCGGTCTAGAATTCTTATTTAGAAAACTCTTCTCACAATATTTCAATCTTCCTCTTTCTTAACGTTATCGTGATCATTTATTCGTAGTTCTCGTTCAAAAGTTTCGATGGAGCAAAGGATATAGCAAGAGTTAAGTAGCTGTTAAAATTTCCAATGGATGTTTCCAAGTGCTATCTAGTGTAAAATTTTTTCTTAATTCCAAATGGCAACTCAGAATCACACTATTCTTCACCTTCCCTGACGATCCGCTTGATAAACTCCTATAAAATAATGTTTCATGCCAAAAATGCATTCCCGAGAAAATAAGGGTCCCCTTCGCCCCTATCTACGCTTCTGGCTCTACTTTAGAATTATTTTTTATTTAATTAAATAAATTCTTATATTTTTTATTTAATTAGATAAAACCTAATATCTAAAATAGCCTTAAATAATTTATAAATAATTCTATTTTAAATTTTCAGGTTGTCATTTTTTTTTTTTTTTTTTTTTCTCTTTTGGTTTTCAAATCAAGAAATAATAATAATAATAATAATAATCAGGGGTGCCCAAGAATTGTTTCATAATAACATAACTTTTTTTACGAAACCATTACTTCACCCTAATTAATATTTCACCTAATATTCGAAATAAATGAATTATAAGTGAAATAACTTTCGGTAAATGCTCCCAACTAAAAACTTATGTAAATAATTAAAATAAAGTTAACTGGGTGAATATAAAATGGGATATAAAAATATAGTTAACTCACATAAAAATATAGTTAACTCCCGATTAATCGGGAGGGGCAGAGTACTGACTTAATCGCGTTGCGGATTACTTCATTGACTCTTGGTAAGACACCTTATTTGGGTAAAATACAAGGGTAATACAAACAAAAACATTGTTCTTTCTGCTTTGAAGAGCGTACTTATTTTAAAAATCTTATTTAATTACATAACTAAGTGAATTTATTCTCCAAATTAGACTACTTAAAAATACAGTAGATTGTTATGCGTATATTTTTGTAAATTATAATATGGGTTATTCCATGATTTCGAGTTAACAACTGGCGTCGTTCCCTAGTTAACGGAAGTCTACTGCAAATTATTATTTATTAGGTGTAGTGTTTACATTATTAGACCAACATTTATTATTTTTTGCAGCCTATTGCTTTTATTTTTTGCTTTCTTACTTTAACTTTGTAATTAAAATCAAATCAAAAAGTAATAAGCAGAATTACCTACTGCTTTCTGCTATTAAAATCAAAACGCAAAATTACCTGTTGCTTTTTTAATCTAAAGAAAAAAACCACATATAAATCAATAAATAAATGAAATAGTACTATTATTTAATATTTTTCACCCAACAACACTTACCAAAGCTTATAAAAAGTAAATACAAAACTTACTTTCAATATATCGTCTGCTAAAATCCACCGATTTACTCCGATTAGTCGGCGGACGGCGCAAAGGAGAACCGATTACAGTGATCGCACGACCGCTGTACTTAGCGTCCGGTAATCGTTTGTCCTGAGAAAGTCGTCCCGCTCCGTATGTGTTGAACCCTCCCCCAAAGCCACTGCCAGCGGGAGAAAACTCCTGTGGTAGGGGGTCGACGGACGATTCCGGCAAATCATCCAAAATTTCTGACGGAATTCGTCGGCGGAAGAATACACGCTTGGGTGGTGAAGTCGTCTGCTGTTGCTCCCTGAAGTCGCAGTTTATTACCACATTATTATTCCTTTCGAAGGATGGTGAGTTGTTCTCCCGCAGAGCGATGACCGAGTCTTGTCGTTCGAATGTAGTGACTGTTCGATTTCGGACGGACATTTTTTTTATTTGATTCTTTATTTTGTTGCCACTTCTGCAAACTTTCCGCGCTGAGCTGAGCAAAATTGCGCACTTAACCGTTCAATCGCCTACAGCGATTTCCCGCCATTAGGTTCGGATGGTTTGCGCTTGGGGATTTCTGCAATCACAGTAGTAGGGATTTTGCTTCGGAGTAGGGATCTGATAGGATATTTTCTTGGGATTCTCGGATAACACTTTACGGGAGTTTGAAAGAAATCCCAAAAAGGAGGAAACGAAAAACTTCATAACGGAAAAAAAATCCAATAATTTGGTAATTTAAATCTCAGTAATATATTCATATTTGAAATTTTTCTTATTGAACATCCCTAATTATTTATGTCAGGAAAATCCGTCCATATTTTGAAGCTGGAACACGACACGCTACGTTACGCTACCAAGCTATTTACCATCCATGTGACTTGGCAACTGTTGCTACTGCGCGAGTAATACGACCCTTTAATTTGCCTTTCACGTGACCTAGCAAATAATTATTTTCCAGAATTTTTTGTTCGAGATTGCATAATGATCCATTTAACTGATATTAATTAAAAACATTTTAATATACGAAAATGATAATTAGTACGCACATTCGAATCATAATTGTAATTAAAAGAAGTTTTTTACATCATGTTATTTAAGTTCACAAAATATTTTTATTTATTTCTTTCCCTAAAATTTTTATTATAATGTAAGTATTTATTTCGATTTAAAGTCCGTAAAAAATTACAGTTATTTGTGTTTCTTTCAAAATGTTAATATTAAATTTAATATTTAGAAAAATTAAATTTTAGATAAATTTCCATTTATGATGACTTATTATTATTCGACGGTACTAAACACTTGCTCAGTGCCTTAATTTAAAAGTTAACTGATGTCTTATGTTAATGCAAAAACTTATCTTGGATTTAATTCTAATTAGAGCACTTAATTATTTTAATTTTTCATTATTTATTTTTTTTTTTTTTTTACTTAGGGGGTCATTGTTCTTTACAAGCATTATGATGTTTCATAATTTATATACATAATAAAAAATTTCAGCGAAAAAATGTAAAAATAATGTTTTAAATGCATCTTATCAACAATAAACGAGAAAAATTTTAAAGCATTTCTTAAATTATCCTTATAGTTGTAAGAATTTAAATACGTTAAAGAAAGTAAAACTAAAAAACTCGGATAACAGCATCTAATTTTTTTTTTTTTTTTTTTTTTTTTTTTTTTTTACTCACTCTTATTTAAATATGTGAGACTTTCCTGAATTCTCTTATTTCCCCTCGCATTTCAGAGTCAGGATGAAAATGAAGTAGGTGAACGAGAGTATTTAAACTGTTGGAAATAAAAGGTTAGACAAAGCATGATTTCGCTAGTGAAAGCGCGCGTTTGCTAGTTTAGCCAGCTGTTGATCTCAATAGCGGCTACGCATTTCTTTGCCATCGAGTTATATCCTGCGAGTGTAGGTTTTCTGAGGAAATCTGCTAGATTAAATTGAATTGTGTAGTCTAGCACTAAATCTTTACCCTTTAAATTTATTGCTAAATTAACTTTTAAGTTTTTCCCGCAAGTGGTCGGTGCTGTTTTTGTATGTACGTAAGCCCGTGCCCTTGTTCACAATAAAAATGTTAAATAAAATATAAATAAACTTTATATATCAGGATAATCCTTAATAAATCTAATTTCTTCCAAATACACAGGACATTCCTTAGAAAGAGCATCATGTTCCTCATTATATTTAGTATTGAAACATCGTTTCTTTGCAATCAGAAGTACAGCGAATCAGTATAGGGAATGAAATCAGAAGAACACTTAAAACGCAGGTGATTCTCCGCACACGCTCCACAATATCTCCCTGTGTATACTTAAAGAAACTAAATAACGAAGTTGTATGCATGTTTCTCGCATTGTGATAAAACAACGGTACCTAGAGCCATCAACTTCTGAATAATGTATTCCTCTACTCGAATCTGGGCATCTTGGCAGCCTGAATTAGGAATTTGTTTTATTATCTATTTCATATTTTGTAAAACTTTAACGAATTTTTGATTAACAAAGTCAAAAATTTCAAGAGCGTACCATTAACATTAATATCCTTTTCCCCCCTTAGGAAGAGTTCTAATAAGCATAAATGAAATTATTATTTCCAAAATGTTGAGTTATTACATTCTCTTAAGTGCAACCACACGTTTTTACGTTTTTCACAGACACACATACACACACACACAAATAAATAAATAAAAAATAAAAATAAACAAAGCCTACGCATCTGCAAAAACAAAAAAACAAAAAAAAAAAAAAAAAAAATATTGTAAACTGTAAACAGCCCATGGCTTATCCTTCAGATTTTTTTAATTAGAAGCAAAAATTAAGCGTGCGGCTTATATACGCAAGAATAGGGTAATATGTTAAATGGTTCCTTTAAGAAACCTTTTTCCCTCTTAAGATTCGAAAGCAAAAAAAAAAAATAAATAAATAAAACGAAGATTCGACTTTTCGAATAGATTCGAATGTCCCTTTTCTAGTTCACTGAAACTGGCAAAATCTGTCTGACAGATCTTCTCATTTCAAAAAAAATTATTTTGAAAATACAAATCTTAAGATATCCTGACTTTTGAAATTTCAAGCAGATTCCATTAAATTATGTAAAGAAATGCTCGTTACGGTTTTAGGGTGCTTCTTCACTTCCACGAAGATCTGAATCGAAATTTCTTCTCACAATGATAATATAACACTAATGAGTTCTAAATGTATTTGAATTAGTCACTTGAGCAAGAAAACATGGCAAATACATAAATGCTTAATGTTAATTTCAATTCCATGTTCAGATCAGTTGCGATCAAACTGATTTTTTACACCATACCCTACAATAATTAAACTTTTCCATTAATAGGATATCATATGAGACTTTTCACGACCATCAAAAGAATTAAATTTAATTTTAAATTCTCCAGCAGCTTTTGGTATCTTCAGTAATCTTACAAAATCTATTATGATTTGAGTTTCACCATTTTTATTTCAGGTTAGGTTACATTATTTGGATACAGCAAAGAACACGAGGACTATTTCCTTAAGAGAATGGATACCTTCGGGAGGACTTTCTAAGGGAAACTGGCTCGTATTCGCATTATACAAGTTTTTTGTTTCAGAATTTTTCTTGAATTTGCTGGAATTTCCAAGTAATTGCAACGACTGAAATTTCAGTTTGTGTAGAAAATTAACGTTTGTTTAAACTGTCTGTTTAAACTGTTGTTCTTCCTTGTCAGCGCATGATTACTGAAATTTTTGTAATTCTTTCTCCTGTTCTTAATTTCCACTGTGATATCTTCCCTTTGTGTAAAATATGACGTTACGATCCTAATACTTAGGATTTCGTTAGAAAATAATTGGAAATTTCATCGCATTAAAATACACGAACATTCCCACCCATTCAACTTTATTCCAGTCATGTCACAACACAGTACTGGATTGCTACGTTATTACTGATGTGGCAGTTAAAAAAATTTGGATATCTCTTCAAACCCCAGAAAGCATTAGATTTAATGTAGATGTCCGGATATTGGAGTAATTATCATTTGGTTCTGGTCTATCTTACATTTTATTTTTAAAAATTTTCCCTTAAATTATTAAGATAACTTTTTTACAACCTATTGTTTTGTGTATCGTAATTTTCCTATTCAACTCTGAATGTAATAAAAATAGCCAGCTACTTTCCCCTCCCAGAAAAATTATAGTTATTTACATGCTATGCTTTCATGAGCGATTCCCCTGCGATGTTGCCAACGTCAAGCCGGACATTTTCAGGAACATTTAAAAAAAAATTTCTTCTTTCAGGTCAGGTGCACAGCATAATTTCTGTAGCCTAAGGTAAAATTCTAACATTTTCTTATTTATTCTTAAGCGCGAGTTCCACTGTAAGACAACAATTAGAAACCATTGTTCCATACGCAGCTTGTCTGTGACAAACAATAAATAAAAACATCTTCACTTGATGGCTCTCTTTGTTTTACGTTTCGGTGATATTGTAAAAGCGTTTCCGGTTCTTATGCTATAATCCAGAAATAAACTCAACCAATTTCTCACTTTTTAGCATTTGATTTTATATAACTACTGGGTTTTTTTAAATTTTTTTATTAACCTCCACGTGGAATTTTGTCCGCAATCGATAATTTGACTGCTAGTCGATACAAACGTTTTAAAACTACACTGGTAGTGAAATAATTATACAGTAAAGAGCTTCAGCAACTTATTTAATAGACTGACCATACGTTTGGTTTTAAACAGTCGGCGGTTGTGCTAGAAGTACAAGAAGTATAATAAAATCGAGGAATTAAGTAACATTGTAAAATACGGTTATTAGGCACGCACATATTTACTATTCCAGAAGAAATATTAAATTCATTCTATCCATCTTCACATCACCAGAGAATAAATCTTCGAACATGTTCAAAAATACTAAATCTCTCTCGACCCGTGCTGCTATTTCAGTGGCTCTCTGAACAACGCTGTTGCCAAAGACTACAAGGCAGTCACACACAAGGTTTTTGCGTTAACAGTGAAGAAAATCGTTGGGTGACAAGTTGAGTTATCGCGATGACCAAATGACCTGTCCGCTTCGGCCTATCCATAGCGCAGGAAAGATGCTGTTGAGTGTCCAGCACATACAAATTGAAAAATGTAGACATAAAGTCATGCTAAAACTCCATGCATCGCACACAGATACAAGACAAAAGAGGAAGAAATGAGTGGTATCCCAGAACTTCACCAATAGTTTTACAAGTTATAGTCCCACCGCCCTTACTGCACAACTCCAACCCACTTTTAATTCACATAAAAATTCTGATGACCAAACAAAAAACTTGCACCAAGAAACGGATCACATATGAAAATCATCCGCACAGGAGCAATTTTGCGATAGCGGTACAGTATTTCACTGCCACGTAAGAGACTCACGATCAAAACCGAAGATTGTTTCCCATCGCCAAAGGCATCGGGAACTCGTACGCCACACTTCCCATCAATGATAATAGATGGCAACACGCGTAAGCAACAAAAACCGAAAAGTCACACAAATGAGCATGTTTCGGGACCACCAGAATACCCTGGGGACGGATCCGAAAGCTTCTTACCTCTCTTCTTTTACCACCAAACCAATCGAAAGGACATTCCACTCACTACTATTTTAAGTGTCCCAATGCTGCATAGATACAGTACGCAGTAAAAACACCCAGAGATTCGAATCCGAACCCAGCAACCATCAATACGGCAACGCTAACCGTTATATCGATCAAAACAAATGTACAGGTACGTATGCAAAATGATGGGAGACCAAAATTTCACCTGGTGCACACTGACTGTACAGCTCCGTAAAAAACTGTTATATCCGCTAAAAGTAGTTATAATAGTTTTCTTATAAATAACCATTCGCTATTTTTTAAATGAAAATCGAAATGTTCAATAATTTCATAAAATGCAGTAATTCATCTCCACAAATTTCACGCTTCTAGCATAGCATTTAAATAGGGTATGATTTTCTGGGAATATCTTTCTTGTTCTAATTAAATTTCTATGCGTTTATTAGCGATTGCGTTTAATTATTTATTCTTAAAGAGAATAAAAACAGTTGTTGCATCGAGTATATTTTGTAAGAAAGAGTTCTTCGCGTCTTGGAATATGCCAGTTGCCAATTCTCAGAAACTAAACTTTTACAGTATTTTCATGTTGCCAGATCTAACAGATTAACATAACAAATTCACAATAACAAAAATGCGACGGGAAAGTGCTTCGTCGACTAAACTATAAAGTTACAAGTACGGAACAACAGTTTAAAATCTATCTAAATTCACTGTGCCGCCAAATGGGGATATCTATGAGCTGCAATCTTGACAGGCACTAGTGTAGTACGATATAATTTTAATTTTAAAATTTACCTAAATTTACTGCTTTGCTCTCAGCGATGACCCATTGATTGAACCCAAGTAACTTTCTTCCCGCAGATCAGTAGTGACAAAAAGCTTTTTTGGGTACTTTTGTGCTTTGATTTAATTTTATTAGATTCACAGGCGCAGATATACCTCATTTAATTTTAATATAAAAATATATTTAAATTTTCTATACCACCTACCACTAGTGACTGTCAACCTGTAAGAAACTGGAGATCAATAACCTTGAAGACTACCGGTATCCTTCGATTTAATTTTGACATTAGAAATATCAAAATTTTCAGTAATTATGAAGCCTGAGCAGAATATTTCCAAAATTTTTGTACCATTCTATAAAGCCACCACAGACATATAATTTATTCGCTTTTTAACTGTTGATATTGCACGAAACGAAACCTGTTTGATTCATCTCCACACTCCTAGTACATACCCAGCTCTCAGAATGGTTGCCATTAAACAAAGTGATTTATTCTTTCATTCATCTTTTGAGTTTAATGAATTTGTTAATCATTTAATTTATTAAAAAAACTAATCAAAAGCAACAAACGCATTTTAATAATCGATATAATCGTTTTACTTTTTAATAACACATCTACCTGATATAAATTAATTAAAATATATTGTTGTAATTATTATGTAATTCAGTGCTGTAATATTGAAATTAATATATAACGAATTCCTTACATTTGACAAAAAAACGTTTTGCAACGCTTTATATTATGTGACTAGTGCAAAATTCCTTACTTTTAATATTTTCTATTTTCTATTTTCTTTTCCGCGAGCTAGTTCTTTTTACTTCCTTGTACGAAGTAAAAAGGAAGTATTGTAATCGCGAAAAGTTTGAGGCAGCATATTTCAAAGAAAATATCCATTTTGACCGCTATCGAATGCAATTTAACGATGTTTTTGCGTGATATCTGTACGTAAGGACAGAATAAAAGACTCGTTTCCTCCAAAAAAAATATAAAACTGCTTTAAAATTAATTCTGAAGAGAATTTTTCGTGGCTTCTGTACGAACGTATGTACGTACGTATCTCGCATAACTCAAAAACGAGTAGCCTCAGAACGTTGAAATTTTGTATATAGGACTGCTATAACAGGTAGATGTGCACCTCGTATTTTGGTTGCAATCGGCCGCACCAAACGTATATAAATATATATATATATATATATATCCACTCTGTTACCCGGTTCAGTGATCTCAGTTTCTTTACTCTTATATGTTGGTAAATTGTACATTTTTTGCTTTAAAAATGATTGAATTATGTTGTTTTTATCTTCCTGTTAAGGATTTTATGCCTTTAGTAAATCTGTGTGCAATATTTTTAGAATTATCAGCAATTTTAAAGTTGTTTAATTGCAGCTAAGCCTTTTTTAATGGCGGCCATTGATGTTTACATTGAAACAGGAGACTAGTGGATTTGTTGCCAATCTAGAGAAACTTAGCTTCGCAACAACAAAGATAACGCCTTCATTTATTATTTAAATCATGCTTAATCCTTTTTGGAATTTTTTCGAGGAAATAAGCGTTTAAGATTTACTTCGTAATTTTTAATATGGATATTTTGAGTTTTTATGTATTTTTGCCTTCTCGCGAAGTGAGAACTGAATTAATTGAATGAGAAATACTCAATCGTCTGTGAAAAACTGTTTCTTTTTTGTTTTGTTTGTTTAATTTCATTTATACATCATTCCAGCTTTATTATAATATTTGAATAGAACATGTGGCAACGATTAGATAATTCTATTCTTGAAATGATATAAATTTTGTGCATTATGAGTTATAATATGAACGAAATATAATACTGTTAAGTGAATCTAGCGCCAGAGTGTCGCTATGGTAAACACATACTAGAGTGAATTTTAAAGAATGCATTTATTCTATTGTGGTTTATGCGGTGTCGGCGAAGTAGATTTAACTCAATCTAAGTTTAAATGAAATGCAAGAAAAAATGCATATAATTTAATATTCCGTACAAGGAAGTCATGTGGTGTACACATCAGATTTTTTTATACATATATAGAGACGATTGAGTTCAAGTGTGGAACAATTCCCTTAACATAGAAAGTTTGGTCACTAAAAAAAGAAAAGAAAAATAAAAACTGCTCCTAATGACGTATTAGGAATCCAAATAAGATGCAGTTTATAAAATAAAATTAATTCTTTAATTAGGTCACACTTATAAAAAAAATACGTGTTTTGGTCTAAGCAAATCAAAGAATGATTAGATCTGCATAACTTCGTGTCTTCTTAACCTACTTTTTAGTTTGATTTATATAAATTCTGGAATAAAGCGAAGAGAAAAGGAGAAGCTGATAGAACAAAAAATTAAAGCGTCAACTAATCCCGAAACAATGGAAACAAAAACGACATTTCTTTCAATCTAATAAAATACTTTTTAGAAGTCTGAGTTTATTTGTGTAGAATTAAGCTAAACTATACGTTACTCGAATAATATTGTTGCGTGCGTACGGGTTCGTTATGAAGTGAATGCACAAGTCCGATGAAAAATGAACAAAACTTTTTATTATCACAACAAAAATGCTTAAATTTTCTCAAATTATCATGCAGTATTACAATATCTCACAGTAGTTATCTTTTAACTACTCAATTGTACAATAGAACGTAATTCAAAACAGCTAAAGAACGCTAATTCGCGAATTCGCTATAATCAACAACAGCAGTTTTCTAAACAACAACAAACTAAGCAACTACTCCAAACTGAGATATTTTCCTCCTTTTATAAGATTTTAATATCACGCGCTAGAATTTTCCAGTACTTTCTCGAAATCAAAAAGAGATATTTATTTATTTAATGCACGCGCTCTTGTATTTTCAATTTTCCGGCTTAGCTTTCTTTTAATATTCGTCACGCGCTGCACTGCGCGAGAAATAAAACCATTTAATTTATAATTAAACTAACATTAGCTTTTTAAATACCAAATTCGTAACAATATTTTGAATTAACATATTATTTATCATCAAAATGAATGATATTTTCTCCTATGATTCTTCAAAAGTCATTTTTTACTTCAAAAGTCATTTTTTACTTCAAAAGTCATTTATATTGAATGCTATTTATTACCAATGAGAAATAGACTAATGGTGAGTGCCATGGAGAGTTTCTATGAGAAAATTTAATAAGGAGCTTCGAAGCTGAAAGTGCTGTCAGGAAGTCTAACGCAAATCACATATCATTTTACAGATATTTATTGCTTAATTTTAATGATTTGAGTGACCTGTTGACCTTTACACAGATATTAAATACTGTACTGAAATAACACAGAATTTAATGTTCAGAAAGGCAAGTAATTTGTCACAAATTATAATAATCTGGCATTGTTTTAAATTTTTATCAATTATGAATATCAAGATAAAGAAAAGAAATAGCAGCAAGTTACTATCTACCACAAAAGTTTAAACGTTTATGTTCACAGATAATTTTTATTAGCGAAACCTGTTTAATAATTTCATTGGATAATTGAAAATAATTTCATTGGGTGGGGTAGACAGGTGGGGAAGACGTTCATAGGACTTCAAAGAGTATTTATCCCTGAGACATTCATATTCTCCTTTTTCATCCACAGCCTTTTTAAAAAGGTGCATTTGGTTTCTTTAGGTATTTTTTCCGACGATAAATAGCTTGATTTGTGATCTAAAAGAAGAATGTCTGTGTGTTTGTTTGTTTACGATTAACTCAGTCACTGCTATAGCTATCGTCACCAAAATTTCTGCGATTCTGTTTCTGGGTCCAGGAAAAGGCCGACGTCCACTTTTTTTTTTTTTTTTTTTTTTTTTTTTTTTTTTTTTTTTTTTTAAGTCTAAAATCGGAGATATTAACTGAAAACCCTAATTTCCGCCTTCATTTTTCCGAGTCTCGCACGGTAGAGATAAAAATCTGTTTTTTTTTTCCGAGAAGTGTTGCCATTGCTCGCTTACAAATTCTAGAGTTTTTTAATAAAAAATTTCGAAGTTTTACAATGAAATAAAAATAGCATTGTCAAGCATTAGATACATTATTCTAGATTCCAAAAATTCGTAGGAAGCCATTTCGATTATTCCCATCTTCGTACGACTTTAATCAGCCGAAATATTAATTAAAACTCTGAAACCACTCATTTTTGCACTCATTTTTCCGAGTGGCAACAATCTCAAGCGTTGGAAATAAATATACGTTATTTCGAAAAGTGTTACTACTGCTCGTTTTCGAATTCTAGAGTTTGTTAATCAAAAATTTGTAAGTTTTACAAAATCTATATAAAAAAAATGTCTGTTTGTGTGTTTGTTTGTTTGTTCGCGTTATTGATTTATGATCAATTATGATCAATTTTTTGGCACATTTAATCGACTAAAATTGAATATAGGTGAAATAATGGATGGAGCTTAAGTTTTTACGACCATTTGATTAGAAAGACGAAAATCATTAAAAACAGCCTGCCATTGTTGGTGATATAATGAGAGAGAATGAGTTTATTTTTTTATCAAAATTTTTTATGTGGGCTCCATATTGCATCAGACTGAAAAAAAATGTATGACTATGAATCGCATTTTTAGCATCGTTAGTGGATAAGGATTACAGTTGTATCGTTCTCTCTGTTGTTCGATACACTACTCTCAATCTAACTTAACTGGCATCGGGCACTTCCGCTAGTAATGAATAAACTAACCTAACCAATTTGAAGAAAAACAGAAAATTTCCCCCACCGTTAAAACTGAAACCTGCAAAATGATTGTAAATTATTGTCTAATCGGCGAACAGGTGATGAATTCATTCACATTTCTTGATCCCGTTATTTTATTCGTAACTTTAGTTTAAACGCAAATTTAAAAAAGGAAAAAAAAATTGGAATTTTTAGTATACGCGTTTTTTTCAAATACAGAAAAATTTACACAGTTATGGGAAAAACTGAAATTTTGAAACCCTAATTTTTTGGTACTGAGTAAAAGGGCTCAAACGTTTTACATTTATTTTTGCGTATCTTTAGCATCATACATATTTTTAAAAAATATCTTTTTCCATTTAGTATGCTGTTTATAAAAGTTTTTAATGAGATACATTTTAGTAACTAGTTAATTTTAAGCCGTTTAATAGCATCATTGTAGGCTCTTCTTTTAATTTGTATATTTTCAATACTTCGAAATCATACATGAACGCATAAAATGAATGAATGCGATGCGCTCTCTCAGGATTTTACTCTTAATTATCGCATTACTACTTCTGAACAATGCAATTAACAGGAAGAAAATTAAGAACTAGTGTTTAAGTTAACATTTTTAAAAACCAATCGTATTTTTGACCCGTACAGAAACTATATGATTTTATTTAATTTGCATTTTGAATCTATTTTTTTATATTTAATTTATTCATTTTCATTAAGAATTTTTCTTTTGCTTAAGTAAATGTTTTTATTTTCAAGAGTCTTTATTTATTTATTTAATTTAAAAAGTATTCTGCATTTTATAGCAAAATTTTACACTTTTTCTACTCTTCAACACATTAGCAACATGTAAGATTACTTTAAAAAAAGTCATTGAAATCAGTGCTTTAAAAATAATTCAAAAACTGTAGAAAGTAAATGAAACCATCACCACTTTGAAAATAATTCAAAAACTCAATTTTAATTACACTTTCTTTTTTTTCCCCCAGTCTTCGAAAAGCAAATTCCCTCAAAGACATAGTTCGTCGTCCTCATCAGCGCTGTATTTATTATCCGTAAGGTGGATATCCGTAAGAGGGTCTGGTGAATTTCGATGGCTTCGTCCTCTTCGCAGCGTGAGTGTAAACACTGTTACGTGACAACAATACGGAGCAAATGGTACTGGAAACAACTGAGCAGCCGAGTTTTCTAACCATCTGGGAATTCCCTGGAATCTGCTAAACAATTCTCCCTTCTCTTCGTTACGCTTGTGAAAACTTTCGTTTTTGTTTGGCTAAGCTATAATTATTATCTGAGCATTATCTCGAGCTTCGGATGTAAGAAGGAATAACAATAAATTTCAATTAACTATAAATGAAGAAATTTTAATGTACGTTGTACTATTATAGACGTATTCAATTCCCTTTCAGATGCGAGCTATTGGTATACATTTCGAACCTTTAGACCTAATTGTACTCTTGCATTTTCTAATGTCAGGATTTTGATAGTTTAATTAATTAGTACATTTACTCTGTCTGGTAAAGGAAGGCAAATAATTTCATAATTTCAATAATTCATAATAATATTTAGTAATTTATTCTAACGTTGTTGATTTCTTTTGCCTTAAAAAAAAACCTTTCCTGTGAAACTCTTTCTAAATCGAAATGGCATAAGATGAGGAAACAATCGTCATTCATTCATCATATGAAAAAAATGCGTAATCCAAATTAATAGAAATTCATACGAGCTGTAGTTTCACTTTTTAAAACTGCAAAGACACCGAATATATGGATCATAGAAGCCTTAATGACGGTGAATTAAGCTGAGTCACCGCATGCAAGAAACTACAGTGTAGAAAAGAATATTGTTCGTATCTGTCAAGTCTGTAGTCTAACGTCGGGAACTTGTTTGTCCGCGTCGGGAACTTAGACATGTTAGTATATTTTTAGTACAATAATTTAAATTTAAAACTCCCTTTTTACTTCTTTGTACGAAGTAAAGAAAGTATTGTAATAGCGAAAAGTAACGGGTACCATATTTCAACAGAAATATCCGCTTTGGTCGTTCTCGAATCCATTTGGACGATTTTTTTGCGTTACGTCTGGACGTTCGGACATAATAAAGGAATGTTTTTTTCCAACATAGATTGTAAAATGGATTTATGTTGGATTCACAAAGGACTTTTCCGTGACGTCTGTGCCAACTATATTTTTATACATGTATGTATTTCACATAACTCTAAAACGATTAGCCGTAAAACGTTGAAATTGTAATGTGGGGTTATTATACATCTAGTTGCACACCTAACGTTTTTATTGCAATTGACATAACTACCAGAGTTTTTGCCAAATTTGCATCCCGTGCCATATACAACCACTCCCTTACCTGACTTAAAAAGTTTTTTCCCGCCTTTATTTTCGCAAACGTTGGTCATAAGTCGTATGCTTCCTCTTGCAGAAGTGTTTCAAGTGAGGAAAATATTCATGTTTTGACAACATCAAATTAATTTTCGACAAATATCGAAATTTAACTTTTAATGCGGTCTCCCTTTCCCATGCTTACATTTGGGAGAGTTTTGTACGCGTTATGAAATAATAAAATTAGAAGAAGTTTGACTCTAAAACAAAAATTAACCAGGATACGTAATTTCAAAAAATTATGATTTTTGATGTCATTTTCAACTTGCCTTGAGAAATCGGTTAATTAAGTTAGAATAATTCGAAGAAATAAGTATAAATGAAGTGCAGCAAAAAATGTGTATAATTTAATAGGCCGTACAAGTCACGTGCTGTCCCTATCAGAATTCTCCACACACATACACACAAATTAACTTTTACAAATAATTCGTTTTCCTCAAAAACGCTAGCTCGAAATATTATCATCCCATCCTTTTACGTGTTTTATCTATAATCTTATACTAAATGAATTTAGTAAAAGAATTTGGATACTGTGAATACTTTTCCAAATTATAGTACACGCTTCGAACAAATCTGTGGGAGAAAATCACGTCTTTATTCTTCAGACATCACTAAAATTTTACTGCCTGAATTATCCTTTGAATTTTAACGTATGAATTTGAAATAAGGATTCAAACTCCTTTTGCGTCAATTTTATTCTTCATTTTAAGTATTAGTATTTTCATGCAACGTTTTTGAAATTTTGGGAAAACCTTTGATGTTCACGAAAACTAATTTTGAAATATAATTAAAGTGTTGATATTATGTTATCTTTATTTTGAAAAAGACATTTTTTAAAGGTCTTTGAACGGGTTTGAACTCTTTAAGACAGTTGCTGTTGATGAGATAAGCTCTCATCTCTTCGATTATGTGTCAGCACAGTAGCATTCGATGTTTATTTACACAAATTCTTTTATGATTTTAAAGTGGGAGAAAAACTGTTGCTGACATTCCGTATATTTTTTGTTGATCAGCGAAAATGGATGATACAGTATTTTTCTCACTTAGCATCAATAAATAATGGCAATAATAATAATAATAATAATTCTAAAAACTGGTGGGCGTCTTCGCTTCGTAAATCTTTGGTGTTTTCAAACACCCGTCCAGTTTATTCAAAAGGAGCCGAAACGATTATTTTTGTTACCGGCGCTTCAAGCGCAAATGAGTGGGGCGGTAAGCAAGCGATGGAGAAAAGCACCAGATGTCGTCGACAGGCACCGAACCGAACTGCAATCTGAACTGTTTCCTATCCATCATCAAGATAAATACTAAATCCAAAAGGAATTTCTTCTTTGACACATATGCTGACGCAAATAAAGAGAGCTACGCGTGTATCGACTTTCAAAGGCGACGTTATCTTTATGTATAAATGTTAAAAAAAAAAAAAAAGTATAAATCAAAATTCTAAGTTAAATTTGCAATAGCTCGTCATTTTAATTTCATTGTTTTCACTTTTTGTTCTCATGATGATTGTTTATAATAAACCTTCTAATCCGCGTTATTGCCAAATTAATCCATGTCATGACGAACTGACGAAAATAACTTACATAAGCCTTCAATAATAATTTCAAAGAGTTATTAATTAGCCAACTAATATGTATCGAAATCGAAATTATATCGCTCTGAACTAGGATTTTTGTCTCTAACACAACGAACTTGCTATTTTCTCTGCCTATCTAGACTGCATTGTGTGCGCTCCTGTCTTTTTACAGCAATGATATCAGAAATGTAAAGGTTCTGAAATTCAGTGGAGTAGCGAGCATAACTGGCGCCTGGGACAAAATCCTTTTTCGAGCCCCCCCCTCGAAAAAAAACACAGTGATATGATAGAAATCTTGTTTTGAGACCATTTGGCGCCCCTCTGCGAGCGGCGCCCGGGGCATTATACACCCTCCTGCCACCCCCCTCGCTACGCCAAAACTGGGCACGGTTTGTATAGCAAGTTATCTGTGGCTATAAGTATCAGTTAAAATAAAAGTCAATACTTAAATTTGCCACAAATGCTTTTTTACTGCATCTACATGACATCAAATATATCTAAGTATGGATCAACAACTAGGCAATGATCCTTACAAATTATTAGAGAAACACGTGTATATATGTAAGCTATAAAATATGAAAGCAAATTACTAGCAAGTTACTAATATAATTAGCAATTTTAATTCTTAATTTTGCTGTGTATAAGTCTGCCTTCAAAGAATATGTACTGCGGTATGTATGTCATTATTTCACCTGCAGTGATCTGCAACGCGAAAGCTGTCCAGTCGCTGTTCAGAATTCACAAAAGCTTCCGATCTTTTTTATAGGTCCTGCTGAAGTACTCATTCACTTTTTCTCCTCGGCACGCAAACATTAACCGCTTTGCAGCTTCCATCTATTGTTTAAAAATGTGATATGCGGACATAAAATTGTGAGGCGCTTACCAAGAAAAGATGTCTTAAAATATATTTAAGAAATTATTCGTCAAGAAATAAAATGATGCTCTGATATCAAGCTAGTTCTGCTTTCCGAAGATCCAGTCGACCAACGTGCAATCTGTATTTCACCCATATCTATCACCATTCCAATCAAGACTGTACAACAGTTGGTGCTTTCTCTAGTGAGTTGTCTCATCCAATAGCAAAATTATCGCACACATATACACACACATTTAGGTACATATATATATATATATATATATTTTAATAATTAAATTCAATCTGACCATTTCCTAGGAAATGATAAGAAAATATTAATTTTTATTTGAAAAACTATTTAAATGGGAGATATTGAAAAGCGCAAAACTTATTAAAAATAGTACGTATTGTGGAAAGCAAAAACTGCAATATGTATTAAATTTAATGAATTTTTTCATCCCATTTCGATATCATCGAATGTAACGATTTCGTAAGGGTGGCATTCTTAAGTTTTTGCCCCGCCTAGAAAAAATGCTAAATCCGACGCTGATTGCATTAGAAAGTAGCTGAACAGGATGAAATGTTCGTGATTCGTCCTCGCACAATTCGTCGAACTCCTTTTTCGTTTTAGAATTCACTTATTTGTCATAATAGGTTCAACCTCAATTTTTTTCAGCTGCTGCTTTAAATCCTTCTATCCAATATTCCGTAGGAATTTGTCTAATTTTTTGCAAAGTTTTGGTCAGTCCTTTCATTAATGCGACGGAACGCGCAAGAATATCTTCCTTTTGAATTTTAGAATTTATTCGATTGATTTCTCGAAGAATATTAGCCAAAATTGTCAGGCTGATAATAAATTCAAAATTTTTTACAGCATGTAGCAGATGCCTTGCTTTACTTTGATAGATAGTTAATTTTAAAATAGTAATATAGTGCTTTGAAAGACAATTAATTTCTTTCAAGGATTTTACTACTTCTGGTACATTCGTTAGAAGAACTTTCAAAGCCACATATTTTGCCAACCATTTCGTCTGGCTGCTTCCTTTTGAGTTGGTTTTTGTACATGTTTTCGTAATATTCCATCGAATAATGAATCCCACAAAAAAGCTAAATATCTTCTGGATAATTCCAAAGAAGTTAACTGCGAGGCAAGACGGAGGCAGAATGCACACAGACAAGATTCAAAGAGTGAGCCAAACATCGCACAAATTCGGCAGCTTATTCATTTCTATAATCCTGGCTTGTACTCCAGGATTAATCCAAGATCTAGTATGGCCGTAAGTACCGGCCATATTAGATCCGTTATCCACAGATTGACCACGACATTGTCAATATCCAAACCATCAAGCGTCAGTTTTCCCACAAACCGTTGAGAAATACATTCTCCTGTCTTTCCACCAATTTCTATGAAATCAATAAAGCTCTCCTTTATTTCACACATCACCACATATTTTTACGTATTGAATCACCTGGCTCATTTGTTCTGTATGCGACACATCTGGAACATTATTGTATAATATTTGGCTTCTTTAATATCATTTAAAATGCTATTGCGAACTGTTTTCGCCATTACATCAGTAATTTCATTTTGAATTATCTTTGTTAAATATGATACTTTTGTCTCTTCCTTAGGTATTCTAAGTGGTACTTAAGAGTTATGTTTCGCTAGCAGAATCATTAAATTAAAAAAATTGCGTTGACTAGGCCGAGGACACTTTGTGAGCTGACTGCCAGGGGTTTCATCAGACCCACGGAAAGAAAGACAGTTTGTTGAAAGATACCATACAGCATCCATACTCATCTGTAGGATTTTTTTCCATTTTTCTTTCTCTGTGTGAATTAATCTCTTAATGTTATGATCGATGCCTTGACACATTTTTATTTGTTGTAGTGGAATTTTCCACTTAATCATGCACTCGCTGTGGATTTCAGATATTTCGTTCTCAGTTAACCTTTCTGAAGCTTTTTTCCAATTAGTGAATCCTGCAGTACACGATGCTGATGTAACGGCACTGGCATGTTTCTGGTAAATCTCACAGGGTGTACAAAAATTGCATTTTTAGTTTTAGAATATATAAGCCAATATCTTTTAAGCTTTTCATTATTTGGTAATGTTCTGTGCCACAATGAAGATGTCAAATGTCTTCTATCACGTTCAGCGTACTAAGGTCTACGTTTTCTGATTATTTTTCGGCTAATCATACAGCTTGACTGCTAAGAAAGATTGTTACTGATCGTTCACTTTTTCTGTGATTGGCCAACTACCTGGGTTCAACAAAACAAAAGATTTTAAGTCTTCTTTCTGCTTCTCACACTCACCTAAATGCGAAAATACATTATATTCTAATTTCATGTCCTCTAGATGTTCGTTTGGTGTCTATGAAGAAAGTTGTTCTCTCAGTTGCTGAAATGGAGTCTGTTTGAGGATGATAGATGAAGATTCTTCATTTTGGGCATGCAAATTGCAAGAAATATCAATATCGTTTAGAATCTCTGCACCACCTGGGTCTGACGGTTCGTCTTTTCGTTGAAGCCATTTTTCATTTTAGCTGCAATTAGTTTTCTCTGTTCGGTCCTATCTTTTGCTCTGATTCTATATTCTACCCCTGAGAGTTTTTTCCTAGACCCTCTCATGATTTCTTGCATCCTAAATAATATACAGTACAACTTGTCTTAATAAAAAAAGCTAAAAATTGACGTAATTAAATTCAAGAGTATTAAGGTCGCGTCGCAGACGCGCGCGCTAACTAAATGGTTGCATTTCGCTAAATATAGTGAGGAATACTAGAAGCAGGCATATTCAAAGAAATTAAAAAAAAAAAAAAAAAAAAAAAAACACCTCCAGATTAAAAAAACTTTAAAAATTATAAAAATAATAAATCCATTTTTAAAACCTAGGTTGCTGACTGGCTGCAAAAAATCAATATACCTGACTTCATTTCTGTTGTATATTCTCGACGTACATTAATTTGAATTATTTCATTGGTTCAAGGTTAATTTGTATTGGGTGTTAGGAAGGAATTACAATTTACAATGTTTCTCCATTTATTTCGCAAGAGGAGTTGGTATAAAAACAAGGTGCCTCTATGCAATCGTTCTGTTTTTCATTTGAATATTCCCGCCAGGAGAGAGGACAACAGAGGGACTCTAGGCAAAGAAGTTGAGGGTAAAGATATATAGATTCTTTGCTCTATGCGTCACTTACAGGGACCAAAGACCAAGGCGTGTAGGGAGTACCTTTGTAATAAAATTACATATTGGGTTGGCATAGGGACAGGGTCCTTTGACTTTTTCAGTGACGCCTAGAGTCCCTCTATTGTCCTCTCCTTGATCTGATCTTTATAGAGTCGTGTTCGGCTGTACTTAGCTTACTTTTAAAACTATTTGCTCCATTAAAAGGTTTCGACTAATTAATTAAATATTCTTTAAAGAGGTTTTTAAAGCTGGCTTTAAAACTACTAATGTTGCATCAAAATTTCACAACATTTCAAATACAATTCAGCGTCACTCTTGAATCTGCCGCCCTCAGAAGTTGCCGCCCGGGGCACGGACCCCGGCTTACCCCCCTAGATCTGGGACTGCGCAGGAATCCTAGTTAACTGCCCCATTCCAATCCGAAGTCGATATAAAATATTTTTAACTTCCATGAGTCAGCTTGTCGTAGAGTGGACTCGTCCACTGATTGTGAAGCAGCGTTCGTTTGAGCTCCGTATTTTTTGGCTTCTTCAAGTGTGATTAAAAGGTGAATAAATGAAAATTTTTATTATGATGTGTTTATGAGGTGTCCAGTTCCCTGTGGATACAAAATTTCCTGTGTGCATCTAGCTTTTGACAAGCAGTGGATATTTTAATATCTTGAGCGTCGGTAAGCACTGAGTTTCAAAATGGCAGCTTAATAAAACCGAAATTGTTCTATCGTCAAACTACTGTATGTGCAGGAAGACGAACACTGTGGAGCAACCACGTGATAATTGGATATGATCAAAGCGTAATGTGCTTCCGCAACTTAGTTCTACTGTGAGTAAAGTAATTGTTTAATTGCATTGGTTATCCTGGGAAATAACTTTTTAATTTCCTTTCTTCTAAGTGTTAATGGCGTGGATTAATTATTCTTTTTTATTATAAATTAACTTAACTCCCAGTTTGTTTATGAAGTATATTTCTTTTTTTTTAACTGAATAAGATTTTGTATCTAATAATTTTTCTTTTATAATGTTTTTCATTCCATAAAATAAGTTGGTTCCCTTAATAGCAATTATATGAGACAGTCCCAGTCTTTATCCTAGTAAATATTTACTTTTAAATTATGTTTTCCCCCCCTCCCATAACTGGGGTTTTGTAATACTATTGATTTCCAATTATCTTTTTTATAATTTTGTTTTTTTAACAGATTAAAAAATAAAAATGATAATAATAGTTTAAAATTCATACCACTGGTTCTATTCTTCGTAACAGCAATCACTTTCCCATTGAATACTGTTTTATTATTACTATGCTAAATTCATTCTGCTTATTGATTCTATATTGACTGTAAACGATTTACTGCAAGGGAAGTGTTAATGCTGGTAAGCTATTTTCAATAGAAGCGTAGTACTTAATGTATTAAGATACTTGATGTTTACATTGTTCATTGTACTTATATACATTTTTACTATTACTGATGGCTCAGATTTCGGCTTCAGCTCCTCCATTGGTAACTTCTGAAGCTCAAAGTGTCCCTTCTTGTGATCCATCTCTTACTCGCGCATATAATTTCCCAGCACAAAGTTCAGATGTATTCAACCTTATTGGAGCAGAGAGCTCTAAACATAGGTTAAATAAGGGAGACCCAAAAATTCTTTTCGACGCCTTTCAACTTGCTTTAAATATAATTTCTGATCAGTTGCAATTAATTGCAAATCAACGTGGACAAATTGATTCTCTGCAAAAGGTGGTTGCGGTTCTGGAGCCTACAGTCCCACCAGTTACATCCTCAGACCTGCAGACTTTGGAGGATCTTTCTAAAATTGATTCAGATCCTACTTTTACCTTAGTTCAGCGTAAAAAGAAAAAAGTCTCTCGTCCACAACAACTGACTGATCACGTACTCTTACTAGCTCCAACTGACCAATCTATTACTCCAAAGATTCTACAAGATAAATTGGCCTCTTCAATTAAACCTTCAAAGTTATGTATTCCAATTAAACAAATCCGTCCAACTCGCAGTAACGAGTTGCTGATTAGGTGTGAGACAAGCGAACATTTACTAAAACTTAAAGAGATAATTTCGAGTGAAGAAAATCTATCGCGATAAGTTAAACTGCGAGAGCCAAAATCATTTTGTGACTCGATTATATTATTTGGAGTCCCTTCGGACTTTACTGCGGACGATTTAATTTCAGCATTGAATTAACATCTCCCAGCCAATAGAGAAAACTCAATTAAACCAAGAACCCCTCTTTCAAGACCTGATTCCAGGAAAAATTGGATTATTAGTCTGGATCGTGATTACTTTAATAGATTGGGTCATCAAGATAGGATTTTTCTTGGCTTCACGTCCTGTCCCTATCGGCGTTACATACGTATAACACGTTGCTATGAGATAGGTCATATTAGCCGAGAGTGCCAGAATAAACCAAAGTGTGCCCAGTGTGCTGGATCTCACGACGCTCCAATAACAAATTGCCAAGAACAACCATCTTGTGTAAATTGTCTAATTTCAAACGAGCATAAGGGAACAACATTTGATTGCACTCACACGGCATTTTCAACAAAATGTCCGACCTATCGACAGAAATTGAAGCAGCAAATCAGCCAAATGAACCTGGAATAGAGATATTAGGCCCTTTAAGTAGAAATTCGTTGAAATTTATACAATGTAATTTACAGAGATCTATAGCGGCAACGAGCAACATTCATTAAATACAGCTTGAACTGGGGTGTAGAGTGGGTCTTTATCAGGAGCCGTATATTACGTCCAAAAATTTACTAATTGGCTCTTCATCTTATAAGAAAACATTTCTTTCTTTAAACCATCAGGCTAATTTAATAATCGTGTACAATGGACCTTTGTCACCATTTTTGTGGAAAGAAACTGAGCACAGCGTTTCGATTCTGATTGATACCCTTGAAGGAAAATTGCTAATTATTTCAGCTTATTTTCCACCTAGTAAGGACATAGATGCATTATTACACGAATTAGATTATCTAAAGGAAAACCCAATTGGAAATTTTATACTAGGTGGAGACTTTAATGCGGGGATATCCCTATGAAAATTCTAGATCCCTTCCGCTTTTGGACTTTATAGATTTTCAAAATTTGATTCTTCTTAATAAATTAGATGCTCCTCCAACCTTCGATACTTTGCATGCCAAGGGTTGGCCAGATTTGACTCTTACTTCTCTTTCCATTTCTCCTTTTACAGAAGATTGGACAGTAAGTGATAGCATTACATTGAGTGATCACCGAGCTATTACTTTCAGTTTTTCTCCAACTCTGAGATCCCTAGGCAAATTAAGATTTAAAACGTTCTTTGGAAGAAAAGATAAATTTCGCAGCTGTTTTTCTCCTCACATTTCATCATTAATCCGTTCTTTTCAAGATTGTAGCTCAACTTCAGATTTGGATAACACTTAAAATAAAATGACTGCACTTTGCATACAAGCTTGTAAATATGCTTTCAAAATGAGAAGGTTTTGTCCGCGTACAGCCACTTCCTGGTGGAATGAAGAACTTACAATTGAGCGAAGGAAGTTACTGAAATTGCGAAAACGAGCACAAGCCACCTATGAAGTTATAAATCGTGCTTCATTATTTTAAGATTATAAGAAATCTCAGGCCTTGTACAAGAAAAAAATTAGGGAAACCAAATTATCGTCTTGGAGAACGTTTTGTACCAACACTCAACAAAAGTACGGCTCAGCTTACCCAGTTGCTTTCCATAAAGTTTTCCAGCCTTGTTCTCTTCAAATACAAATTTTTCCTTCGGCTACAAGTTCACAGCAAGTGGTAGCACATGTCTTAAGATCGCTTTTCCAAGAAGATTTATCAGAAGAAAATGATTCAACGCAGCAAGAGTTACGTTTTAAATTTAATAACCATGCTTCTTCTTTCTCTTTCCCAGAATCTCTACCAAATTGTCTGGAATTAGAACGCATTATTAATCACCTAAATTTAAAGAAGGCTCCCGGACCAGAAGGCTTAGATAATGTTGTTGTTCAACTGTTGTTCAATATTGCACCGGACTTGATTATCGCATATGTCCAAACCTGCTGGCGACTCCAATACATTCCGAAAGAATCGAAAAGAGCAGAAGTCGTACTTTTCTTAAAACAGCACAAAGACCCACTTAGACCGCAATCCTACCGGCCAATTTGTTTAATACCAGCTTTAGGTAAGCTCTTAGAGAGGGTAATTTTAGGGCGTCTGCAGTATTATTTACAGAAAAATAGTATACTACATCCATCAGAATATGGATTTCAAAAAGGGCGCTCTACAGAGCATGCAATCTACGACCTGATTTCGTCACTACAATCGAATAGGAACGAGCATTTGCACTCGATTTTGATCAGCATCGATATACAAGGAGCTTTTGACTCCCTGTGTTGGCAGGACATAATAGACGCTCTGGTCACCATGGGGTGTCCAGTAGATATCATTGACCTCATGCGAAGTTATCTGCAAGATCATCATATCCAAGTGACTTTAGATTCAGGACAGTATGATCAAGAATTACAAAAAGGGTGTCCTCAGGAATCTTGTCTCGGTCCCATTTTGTGGACTATAGTAGCTGACTCTCTTTTGCGACAGTTTGATGGAAAGTCAGACTGTAAACTCATAGCTTTTGCAGATGATTTTTTGCTAATTGTTAAAGATAAATCGGGTATTTCTTCTGCGGCTCAAGCTTATCTGGATATTATAGCAAACTGGGCACGAAGGCACAAAGTGATTATTTCTACCAGTAAAACTCAAGCAATGTTGATAGGGGCAACTAAACCCCTCAAACGCAAACCACCTTTAAAATTGCAAGGCAAATCTATTAAATTTGTAGGAAGCTTGAGATACCTAGGTCTTATTATTGACTCCAATCTTTTTTGGACGACTCACTTGAAGGCAATCAGAACAAAAGTAATGTCACTGACAATTCGCATGAAACGAACAACTAGTAAGAATTGGGGAATCTCATCGCGGATTTTAAAAATATGGTACTTGACTGTAATAGAAAGAATAATCTTATATTGTTCAGCAATATGGGCTTACTCTCTTACGAAACATGAGAAACGACTCTTAATTTTTATTCAAAGATCTTTTCTTCTAATGATCAGTCGAAGTTACAGAACAACTTCCATTGATGCTTTGCAGGTCTTATCCGGCATTCCTCCGTTGGACTTAACAGCAGAAAGGAAGGCGGTGCTGGCTCGAGTTTTGCGTCTTCGTCTAGAGAGTAAACTGTGGAATATTTCATACGATCCTTTCAGTTGTTAAACTAGGAGCACAGAACTTCTGTGTTATCCAGCACAAAATTACATTTCATGTGCAATAAGGATAACCTTCTCAAATGAGTCAAAAAGTCAATTCCAGATTTACACAGATAGATCTCATTCGGAACAATGAGATCTATCTGTGTAAATATAAGATAGATAGTGTAAAAATAAGATAGATCTCATTCGGAACAATGAGATCTATCTGTGTAATCTGGAATTGACTATGTGTAATTCAGAATGTGGACTATGTGTAATTCAGAATGGCAAACCAATGCATTCATGGCGTCGAAGACTGAGGCCAGCGAACTCTATTTTTCAAGCTGAACTACTTTCATTAAAAAAAGCAGTACAACTTTCAAGTCAATTTCCATCACAAGTGGAAATTTACAGCGATTCACTTTCTAGTCTGGAGGCCATAAAGGGGGGAAAATTCAAGAAATACAATTGTAACAAAGATAAAAATCCTTCTTCTTAACCTTCCTGCCCCTTCTTAGACCCTTATTGAGCTGAGTTCGGCTCATAGGGGGATTTATGGCAATGAGTTGGCAGACCAGGTGGCAAAAGAAGCGGTAAGAGGGAATAATCTTCCTCAATATTCATTGCCTTTATCATTTTCTTATATTAAGAGATATACAAAAGAGAGTTTACTCCAGCAATGGCAAAAAAATGGGAACACTCCACAACGGGCAAAAGAACTTTTAAATTTTTGCCAAAGGTATCGGAAACATTTTTGGTTTTATCTGCAGCGCAGTCAACTTTTCTCACGGGACACGGTCCCTTTCCGTCGTTTTTATTCTGATTTCATCTCAAGGAAGATGACAAATGTCACTGTGGAAGTATTGGGTCTCCAGACCATTTTGCTTTTTCTTGCTCACTCACCGCTGAATTTCATCTGCAAAGACCATCAGACTTATATTGGAGTGAATGGACTAAAACACTATTAAAACGACAAATTCTTCAGCACAGATTAACTCAAATTTTTAATATTTGCAATGAGTTGTATACGTTTCCAACAACCTTCGCATAACATTTGCACTATGGGTAGCCTTTTAATTTTTTTTCCTTCCTATTTGACATGTTGTAATGATAATTGTGTGTTTAACTTCAATGCATAGAATATTTAGGACTATTAAGTACTGGATATGCTCTGCACTTCCACATGGGAATACGTTCTGCATTTGGGAACTGTCTGTTTGTATGTTAATATTATAGCCTTTAATTATGAATTTTTTGTTATTTTATAGTTATTATTTTGTTCTTTTTATTTTTTTGCCATTTTGTTATTATTGTATTATCTTTGCATTTTTGTAAGTTAATTACAATTATTGTTAGCTGGTACACTGGAATATTCTGATTGTGTAAAAAACGTTCATTACAGTTCTTAGAATATCTGCATTTTTAGTAAGAACAGGAATTTAAAACTGTATCTAATTATTTTGTGGGTTATAATGCTTCCTTGTTATTAGGGTTATAATTAAATGTATGAAATATTTAGGTCTATTGAGTTTTGATAGCATTGGTAAATGTCTCTTCTATATTTGATAGAGAGTTCAGTGTTTTGTATTTGCATATAAGAATAAACATCTGAGGATGTTTTGTAGCTTTTTATGGAATCTGAAATTATAACAGCCTTGTACACAATAACTTCTGTATACCGTAGATCTTAAATGTCTCTTCTTACCGGAGATCATCACTGTAATGAAGTTATTCTCCCCTACCCCCACGCGTGTCTTTCCTAGGCAACATTGTTCCCGACTTTGTTTTTATGATTGACAATGCATGGCCACACAGGACTGATGTTGAGGACTCCTGGAAACCGAAGATATTCATAAAATAGATTGAACAACGCGTTCCTCTGATTTAAATCCCGTTGAACATGAGTCGGGTACTTTATCGAAACGCCCGACAGTACGATCGAATCCCAGACCAGAAAGCAGACAGCTGAAACTGATGCTTCTTGATTAGTTTAAGGTTGGTTTATTTAATTATGGCAAAGCACCTCCTAGAGGAAACGTTGCCTCGTGGAGGTCTTTTTAAGAGGAACTGACTTGCATACATACAACGCAGCAATCCCGTTGAATCCCGGACCGAACTACCAGTGCTCATAGACTTTACTGCTCGGGCGCTCGGGCTCCTTGAAGAATGGGAACTCTTACTCTAAGATCTGTTAGATAATCTGGTATTTAGTATCAACAGACGGTGCAACGCAACACTGCAATTAGGGAAGATCATATTTCTTACTAAGGCTCTTTGATTTGCAGTTCTTTCTCCCCGCCAGACAGGTTTTGTACCAACGCATTTCATTAAAGCCTTTTTCTATTTGTTTTGTACTGTACGCTGTATTTTTTGCTACTGTACTTTCCTGATTCTTTGAGCCTCTTTAGTTTGGCATTATGCCTCTGCAGCCTGAATTTCAGGTCTCCCAGCTGACATTTTGCGGAATTACGGCCAAAATCGAGAAAGTTTTTGAAGTTTTGCGTACTAATATGATAATTACAATAGGTCTCGCATTATACAATAAAAACCAGGTTCTAGTTGGAACATTGGCTATATGCATGAGAACAGCCAAAACCACAATGGCAAGTTGCGTAGTTTTTATTTTTGTGTTCAGAATAAAAGCACTGTTGTTTCAAACCTGGACGTCTATGAAATTCAGAGCATTTTTTTAAAATTGCATATTTTATCCTTTAAATTATCGAAACATGGGAAAAGATACACAATACTGCTAGCTTTGGAAGTACGGAATAAGAAAAATCTACCTGTAACATGCGAGTAATCGTATTTTACACACACACAGATCGTATTTTATTCTCGAGTGTCAAGATGTAGAAACATCTTTTTACTCGACTTCTGATGAGAATCAGGTGGGAAGAGAAAGAGTAGGGTGAAAGGAAGTGTGGGAGGCGGAAAAAGAGAGTCAGGTTCGCGCTAGCGGCGGCGAAAAAGGGGGGGTTGCAAGTTCAGTGTCGTTATAAAATGTAGCCGCTGGTGGTAAACCGCAGAGTCAGTTTAGCGTGAATGAGTCAATTAAGGTTGTAATTCTTATGTGGGTAGGATGTCACATGGGTACCGATGTTTTTCACTGGGATGCGGGGAGTGTCTGAGAGTGCTAATAAGGCTATTACTGTGGATTTGTACTGAACAAAAGAAGTTGACCACTAATCGTTTAATATACTCTTGAATAAGTTCGATTTGGAGGTCTCTGTGAATGTAGATGCTTGGAATATACCAAGGAGCATTGATAATTTCTCGTAGAATTTTATTTTGCAGAATTTGTAATTGTTTAATGTTGGTTTTAGCTGCATGTCCCCAGATCGGAGCTGCATAAAGGAGGGCTGGGCGAATTATGGAGCGATATAAAATTAATTTGTTTGTAGTAGATAAGTTGCTTTTTCTACCAAGAAGAGCTCGCATAGTAGCTGTGTTGATTTTAAATTGTTGTACTACGGACCGGAAGTGGGTTCTGAAGGTAAGTTTTTGGTCAAGGGTGACTCCAAGGTATTTGGTTTCATTAATCCAGTCTATTTCTTCGTCAAATATTTCAGGGGGTGGAGGATAGTGTTTCATGTTTCATTTACGGTAAATTATTGTCTTAGTTTTATCAGTGCTAATTTTAATCCTCCAAAGGGTGAGCCATTTTTTCCAGTTTTATGAGATAATTTTGGAGTTGGTTTCTTACGGCGATAACGGTGCAGGTTTTAGTAAGTATGGCGGCGTCATCGGCAAAGAGTGCAAGATGAACAGAAGGGTCTTTAGGGATGTCTTGTGTATAAATATTAAAAAGGTACTGCGAAAGTGCCAAACCCTGTGGTACACCAGCATTGATTACTCTAGGGTTGAGTAAGCAGTACCGATTTTGATTCTGAATGTTCTGTTGCTGAGAAAAGAGGCTATTAAGCTAATAAAATGATCTGGAAAATTGAGAGTGATTAGTTTGTAAATAAGGCTTCGATGCCATACCCTGTCAAAAGCTTTCGCGATATCGAGGAATATAGCACCGGTCGGAAGCTTGCAGTTGTAGCCTTCAGTGATAATGTTGATAACTAAGAAGTTGGTGGCAAGTGCTATGATGATTACGAAAACCGAATTGTTCTTCTGGGAGAAAATTCATGGAAGGGTGAATTTTTTGGATGTGGAAAAGTAGGATTTTTTCAGTAACTTTAGACAGATGGCTAAGTAAACTGATAGAGCGATAGTTCTGTGGGAAGGTAGGATTTTGTTGCAGTTTAGCAAAAACAATTATAGCTTGCTTCCATGAGTTAGGAAAATGAGCGAATTTGATAACGCTGTTGATTATCTTAGTTAGGCAGGTAAGAGCGTTGATCGAAAGATGTTTCAGTGCTTTGGTCAAGATGCCATCGTGCCCTGGGGTTTTCTTCGTTTGTAAGGAGCTGATGGTGTTGGCAACGATTGTTGGGGTAGTTAGGAAAGTGAAGTTGTACGGAGCAGGGGTATTAAGGAAGTTATTGACCACCAGGCTGACCCGTTGAATATGGTTATTGTCGTACGGAGTGGGATTAAGAGTGAATGTATCTTCCATATAGTCCGCAAAAGATTTAGCTTTATCTTCTTCTGTATATGAAATTCCACTAGATCCATGGATAGGTGGGATAGGTTTATAAGCTTTTTTGAATTTGCGGGAAGTGTCAAATAGGGAATTTTCCTCTATAGCAAGGTTATTTAGGAAATTGGTCTATTTTTGGTTTTTGAAGTTTTTGATTCTCCTGTTGATTTCTTTTTGCATAGAGCTTAGTTCGCGTTTGAGGTGTAGATCCCTGGTGGTTTGCAATCTTTTACGGATCCGGTTTTTCTCTTTAATACTATTTCTTATACCGGCAGGCAGGGGGAGGAAAGGCTTGTTCACATAAAAAGTATTGGTGGCTTCCTTTAAAGCAGAATTGATGCAGTTGGTAAATTTTGAGACTTCCTGTTCTAAATCTTCTTTGTTGTTGATGCATGGGTTTCCTTGTATGGAGTTATTCAGAATTTCAGAGTATTTGATCCAATTTGTAACTCCTATACTTCTGTCGAGTGAGGGAGGTACGTTGAAGTCTCCTCCGACAATGGTAAAAATATTAGAATTAAGGAGGGGAATCAATTCTTGTGCGCTGGGATTATTATTTGGTGGGATGTATATATTAGAAATTTTGAATTTTTTATGTTATATTACAATTTCTATTGTGTTACTTTCAAAAGTGGTGCTGGGATTAGGAATTTGAGAGTGTTTTATGCTCCTTTTAACAAATGTGATGATGCCACCGCCTCTTCCTGTCTCACGATCCATACGGTAGGTGTTATAATTAGCATAAAGTACTTTGAGTGCTGGTCTAAGGTGAGTCTCTTATATGAGTATTACGTCAGGTTCAATTTCAATAATGAGGTTGGATAATTCATCTTTTTTATGGTAAAGACCGTTTACGTTCCAAGAGAGGATTTTTATGTTGCACCTATTCTTGAATTTATTAGAATTAAAGATGATTTCTTATTTTTTCAATGATTTCGACTACTGCGATTATTTTATCAAGAGGTGATTTTTTAATTTTAATGTTTTTGAGTCATTGTATCACTATTTTCCAGATTGTTTTTAGCGAAAAGAAGTCGAAGAGGTCTGATAGGGAGGATTCTGCGATGCTGGTAGTTTCTTCTGTTAGATTTTCGTTTTGAATGGAGGTTTGAGCGAGATTTTCGTTACTGTTTGATGTCAGCGGAGGAAAGTCTTGTCTTCTGTTAGTCCAGGGATTGATTGCTGGTGGAGGACTGGGTTGGAATTGGACTTGTTTGTTTCGCGACTATGGGTGCATTCTATAGGTTCATGATTGCCACCGTAACGAACGCAAACCCAGCCTCTGGTGCAGAGCTGGGAACTGTGAAGAAATCCCTGGCATCTGTAGCATTGTGGAGGGCCAGGTTTCTTGCTAAATGATTCTATTAATACGTTCATATAACCTATGCGCTTGATTTTTGAATACTTCCTTATTTTCTTCTGATTTTGGTATATGTACTAAGAAAAGTGGCATTGGTTTATTTTCTTTTCTGTTTCTTAATAGTGTAATAAAGTTAACCTTAAATCCTTTGTCAAGTAGCTCTTGAGTGATGGTTTAGGGATCTGTGGTGATGGGTAAGCCTCTTATTATGACTTTTAAATCTTTATCTTCGGGCAATAAGTAGGTGTGGCCTTAAGCTTTGTTTCTTCAGCTATTTTGCGAATGAATCGATGTGAGTCTGCAGGTTGTATTTCAAGGCGGCGTCCTTTTAAGGCTCCAGTTATCTCTTTTCCGGTTTGCTTGTTTAAGTTTTTTAAGAATTCATCCGCTTTTGGTACGTCATCTACGACAATAATGGGCACTTTATCAATTCTGCTTGTTTTGGAGCTGGAGTTTGGTTTTCTATTTGCGGGAATGGTGTCACTTTTGTTTGGTTGGTCTTTTGGGGTGGTAGTGAGCTGAGTGGCTGATTCATCTTCGTTGTCCAAATGCATGTCGTCTATTTGGTTTCTAATTGTTCATATCGATTGCTGGTTTTGAGGGAAGGCTCCTCATCGGAGTCAGAATCCGTTTGTCTATGGCGCAAATTTCTTTTTCTTTGTTCTTTGAAACCACTAGCAAATGGGCAAGAAAGCAAATCGCAGAAGTTTTTAATCTCTTCAAATTGTTTAGCGAGGTTTTCATTAGAGGTGTGTAATTCGTTTATTTTTGCATTGGCCATCTCGTTTTCCTGCATACGCTGTTGATTAATTGCTTTTACAAGGAGAAAGTTTAGTTATTTTTGATCACTAGCGGACATAATCACATTTGGGTCGTTACGGATACCTTGGATATCTTCCACCAAGGATCTGGTAGTTTCGACGTCATTGGATATAGTAATTTTGTGACTTAATATTTGGAGAACGTTGGGTTCATCATTGAGATGTCTCATGTCAGGATTTTCTGAGTTTGGAGGTGAAATTTCCATGTTTGTATTATTATTAGTTACATTTATGTTTGTTGTGTCATATTGATTAATCATGTGAGGCAAATAGGTTGGAAAAAAGGCATAACTAGAGGCCGTACCCGAAGGTACCCTTATCAGCACGGTGAATAAAGAGAATAAGAAGAAAGAATAAAATACGATCTGTTTTATCCAGCGAAGGATGCAGCAGTGGAGTTAAGGCGACGGTTCTGCGAGGCGAAAGCCAAAGAAAAAAATCTGATGTGTACACCACATGACTTCCTTGTACGGAATATTAAATTATACGCATTTTTTCTTGCATTTTATTTAAACTTATTGGATTGAATTAAATCTACTTCGCCGACAGCGCATAAACCACAATAGAATAAATGCATTCTTTAAAATTCACTCTAGTATTTGTTTACCATAGCGAAACTCTGGCGCTAGATCCACTTAACAGTATTATATTTCGTTCATATTATAACTCATAATGCACAAAATTTATATCATTTAAAGAATAGAATTATTTAATCGTTGCCACATGGTCTATTCAAATACTATCAATATAATAAAGCTAGAATGATGTATAAAGAAATTAAGCAAACAAAACAAAAAAGAAACAGTTTTTCACAGACAATTGAGTATTTCTCATTCAATTAATTCAGTTCTCACTTCACGAGAAGGCAAAAATACATAAAAACTCAAAATATCCATATTAAAATTACGAAGTAAATCTTAAACACTTATTTCCTCGAAAAAATTCCAGAAAGGATTAAGCATGATTTAATTGGCAATAATAAATGAAGGCGTTATCTTTGTTGGTGCGAAGCTAAATTTCTGTAGACTGGCAACAAATCCACTAGTCTGCTGTTTCAAATGTAAACAATCAATGACCGCCATAAAAAAAGGCTTAGCTGCACTTAAACAACTTTAAAATTGTTGATAATTCTAAAAATATTGCATACAGATTTACTAAAGGCATAAAAACCTTAACCGGAAGATAAAAACAACATAATTCAATCATTTTCAAAGCAAAAAATGTACGATTTACAAACATATACGAGTAAAGAAACTGAGATCACTGAGCCGGGTAACAGAGTGGATATATACATAAATATATTTATATACGTTTGGTGCGGCCGATTGCAACCAAAATACGAGTGCACATCTACCTGTTATAGCAGTCCTATATACAAAATTTCAACGTTCTGAGGCTACACGTTTTTGAGTTATGCTAGATACGTACGTACGTACGTACGCACGCGCGTACATACGTTCGTACAGACGCAACGAAAAATTCTCTTCAGAATTAATTTTAAAGTAGTCTTATAATTTTTTTGGAGGAAACGAGTCTTTTATTCTGTCCTTACTTACAGATATCATGCAAAAACATCGTTAAATTGCATTCGATAGCGGTCAAAATGGATATTTTCGTTGAAATATGCTGCCTGAAACTTTTCGCGATTACAATACTTCCTTTTTACTTCGTACAAGGAAGTAAAAAACAACCCAGAGCCCGTGAGGCGAGGTCGATGAACTCGGAGCAGTAGCGGGATGGCAGCAACGCAAGGAAACGGAGAGCGAAGAGATAAGACGTCTATCTCGAATGCTGGCCCACCTCGGAATGTATTTTACACGATATAATATGTAAATATGATGATTTTAGGTACATTTCAAAATTTAAGCTTCCAATTTCAAGATAGAAAGTAAGGTGATTTTAGGCAAATTTCAAGATTTGGAAAAAAAGTGTACATAATTCTGGTAAATGGGCAAGAAAGCAACCTTAGTCAAGGCCTCGCCTTAGTTTGGTGCAGACTTCGAGTAAAACACTATTGATTTCAAGGCCGTCAGACGCAGGTCTCTTGTCGCCCAGACGGTAAAGTGGTTAGGGAAGCCGCGGGCGATACCGAAGGGCCCGGGTTCGAATCCCGGAGAAGGCATGGATGTAAATTTCCTCCTCTGTTCCCTCATAAGAAGGCCATACTACGAAAGTAGCTATTATGTGCCAATATAATAAAATGATGAACACTTCTGGTCTTAGTAGTGGCGAAAGCCTAAAAGCAGCTAGTGCCCTCCCTTTTTTTAGAAATGTGCAGGTGCTTTTCCTTCAAAAGCAATTTTTTTTCCAATTTGAATTAATACCTATTTATTTCAATTTATTAATTCCACACGTGCACATTTACTTGAAATTTTAATATATCCAACAAAATATTTACAGTATTTAATATTATATTTAGACTGGAGAAAATTGTGTAAAATATCATTAATAATTTTCGCACATCCACAAAATATCACTAATTAAATCCCTGTTCAAGCTAATCGTTTATGAAACATTTGCAGCTCGCTGCTGCACTGGGCGCTTATATTTATTGAAACACTCCGTACAGCAGTGAGGTACAAATTATTCCATCTTCTTTTAATACTCATTGGTTAATTGTAAAGTAGACAAGGCTTCGGTAACCGCATTCTGTAAAACCTCAGTCATATTATACTTCGGCTACGCGGGAATTAACGTCGAAAGTATAATTCTCAGAATCCGCACAATTCCAGGAAATCCACGTAGCTAGGTTACTATTTTCACTTACCATAAAGACTTGAAAGTTAAACACTAATCGATTATCGCTCAGATAGGGAACACTTGATGCTTCAGAAGCAGAACTTTGTCTGATTGGTTGTCTCTACCCGCGACGCATATTTCACTAGTGTACATCTGTGTAGCCACCGAGGGAGTGATTTCTAGGATGGACAATTGGACATCCAGTAATATTTCTGTCATCTCACATTATCTTTCGCGTGCTTTAAGATTTAAGCAAGATGGTTGAAATATTCTGCCACGCAATTTTCTGTACAAACTAATTAAAGCATCATCGATTTCTTCTGAAACTTTTCATTGTAAAATTGGATCAAATATAAGCAATTGTGAAGATTTCACTGCCTGGTTGAAGGAATTTGAAATAAATACAAACAAATGCTGGATACTCCGCAAAAATAGCCATGTGAAATATTACTTAATAAGTGGTAAATAAGATGAAGAAAGAAATATGTGATAACACCTGAGCCCAAATGATATCTTTACATAAAACTATGCATATGAGAAAAATAGTTATACCAATTATATATGTAAATAGAAGTCAGTAATTTTTATTGCAGTTTATATGAAAAATATGTTATAATAACCAATGCAGAATTTTGTTCAAAGTGAACTTTACTAATTTGGATGCGTATATATTTAGTGTGTTAAATTTCACATTTAATAACTGCTCACTCTTACATGTACTGTCTACTCAAGAAGTACTCATCAAACTGAACGAATTTATCTTATTCACAACGAATATATTCAGTTTACTCACGTATTAACTTTTAATGTTAACAATGGATTCAATCAGATCATACGCAATATTACTCTGAACCTTACACTTTAAAAAGCAAAAGAATCCAAGCACTGAGATAAGAAACACTAGATTCATTGTAACACTTCCAGTCCTTCTCAGCAGAATTAAAAAAATTGTACACTTAAATTCTGTTAATCCACATGTGTTAGTAAATGCACAATATTCGAGGCTAATTGTAGCTTGAGCCATTTTCTCAATGTAAAGAGCGATAATGTGCCGTGAACATCAATCCAAATATTAATGCGTGAGAAAAATCGCGAAAGTGAAATGTCAGCGATTAATTAAACTCATAAAACGAAAGCACTACGAGATTTTCTACCATTACGCCATACATTTATAACTGTGAAACAAATACAATTTAAAACGTAAACAACATACGCTCGCTGGCTTGAAGATTTAGCATCACAAGAACAATAGAAGCTCATTGGTCCAATTTCGAAACCCCTCCCTCAGTGGCTACGCTGATGTGCACTTGTGAAATATGCACCCGGGACAGAGGTCCAGCAGAGAAATTTTCAGTGAAGTTTGAAAAACATTCCGCGTAGCCGCAACATCGTTTCCGTAGCTAGACGATACTTCGTTTCAGGCGGGGCTCTTTTTTTCTAGGAATCGACCCGTTTAAACCAGTGCTACCAAAATCTCGTTTCTCAGAAAAGTCTCGTTTAGCCAGCACTGTAGCCAAGTGTGATAACCTCTTAAAACTCTATTATACATCAGCGTAATTCTAGCTACTCTCATGATTTGCCACTCTCATGACATGACATAAATATTTTTGAAAAAAAAAAAAAAAAAAAAAAAATATTTGAAAGATTAAGCTTCCTCCATCTACTAGTATTACTGTATTTTTATAATAAAAGAATCATTTAAGTTTTATAGCTGAATATAGTCTTGGTCCTCTTGGTCAGTAACTATTTATTACTTTATTGGTATCAACAAGGAAACAGCAAAATAATGCTGATTTTGAAATGATGTGAAGTCAATGTTTTGTTTATATGTGTTTTGTCATTTCCGAGTTTATGTAATGTGAAAGTCGGTGATACTTCCGATTAAAAATACCCTTTTCCTAGCAAACTGTACTTTCATTGAAAACTATGTTTTTTAATGTGATATGCTTAATATATATTTAAATAAATTAACTGTAGCTCTATTAAATCAGACCTAGGCAATCTGCATTATTTTTTGTAAAATATGATTATGACTATAGCATCAACACCGGTTTTTTTAAATTTCACTGGAAAGGTAAATTAATTTCGTTTTTCCATATACGTCACACTTTTTTTAATATAGATTTTTTCCAGAGTTTCATTTTAATTTTTGTATACTTTAAAAAATTTCCATTTGTATCATTTACTACATTATTTAGGTTTTGACAAGAGGAATAGCATCCCATGTTTCTTCGAAGATTTTCCCGAGTCCTGTAACATGGGGAATCAGACATAAACAGGCATTTTTAAAAGTACATAAGGTATGTGAATTGTAGAATTATAAGAAGGTTTATGGTGCCTTCCAAGATTATCACTCACTTGGAAAGTCTGTGAAAATTAAAAATTTTTTCATAATTGGAATTTTTTTGCAAAAAGTCAGGAAGTTAAAAAAATTTTTTAATATGTGTACAAATCTCGGAAATATCTAGGTTGATTAGCGATTCAATCTTGGGGGCTGCAATAATAAAGAAGTATCAAAATTTATTATATATATATATATGACATATAAACAAAAAACTTGCTTTTAGAAAGAAAGGGTACTTATGCATTGTTGCATCAACTGTTGGCAAAAATTTTGGCAATGGTATCCAATCTCCAATCATTATAGTAAAATTTGAAAGCGATAGTCATTCATAATTATCACTAAATTGCATTACTTGTCTGGTTAACGGGATAATACATAAGTAGCTTCTTTTCTATACCCTACTAATGATGTGCATATACTTCTCTTTAAACATGTAGCTTTAAATACATTTATGAATGATATACGTTTCTTTTGCACAATTTGTTATTTCATTTTAAAGAAACCTACGTACATTTTAAAACCTTTGAGATGTGTGCTTCCTTTTACATATTTCTTTTATATTGCAATCTGGCTATGTTCTTCAAATGATATAATGGGCAGCTTTAAAAAAATTAAAGGTTTTGGGGAAAGGATGGTTGTGAATCTGAAATTTAAAGGAACTGATATGCTGAATGCTTACTAAAATTTATTTTCTTCATGTGCTTGAATATTAACGAATGACATTGTTAAAACACAACTCATATGAATTATGTAAAGTTTTGAAAACAGAATCATTATTTAAAGTTAAGTTCGAATAACCAATAATGTAATTTTTTTCAGGTTTAATTAAAAAAAAATATATTTTTTTCTATAGCAGGCGAATGTCAAATGCATGTTGTAAAAGTAAGGTAACTATAAAAGTAAGCTAAGTAAGGACTCAGAGCTGCAAGAGAAGCAAGAAAAGTTGGCTGATCTTTAGAATATGGTAACTGGTAGTTTGGCGACATTTTGAAGGCGATAAAGGTTACTACCTGGGATTTTGGTAATAATGTGAGCAGTACTCAGTTCCGATTATGCATTATTTTGTGTGAGGGAAATAAGAGATCATGGGATATGTCATGTGATATTAATGGACGAATTATGGTTCTTTAATCGGAAAAGGGGGGAAATCGGGAAAAAATCTGGAAATTTTGTATTTGGCTTTATTCTGTGTTGTGTGAAACAGTGTTCGTTAATTTTTGGATCCCATGGCCCTAACTAAAGTGAATTCGAAATGGGTATTTAGTGGGATTGAAAGGGGTAGTAATAAGTGTTTCTTTAAGGTTGTGCGAGATAGAAGTAAAGATGTTTTATTAAGTTATTTATTTTACCTGGTACCTTGCTGTGAACTATAAGTATGATTTTAAAGATCCTGAAACAGAAATAAGAAAAGTTTATCGGACACGTAATCAAGATTCTGAAGAAGATTAGGTAAGTTAGTATTTTTAATTATTTGAGGATATTATTTTTATGCATTGTTCTAAATGTAAGGTGGAAGTAAAGTAATTTAGTATTATTGGGAAAATTGTTATTAGCAATGATTTAGTTTAAAGTAATTAGGATTGTAAGCTAATTTTTATTAATTTAATGTATGTGCTTATTTATATTTTAAGTAGTGTTTTTGAATTTAATTATATTTTAATTAAATGATAGTTATTTTGTGAATTTTATGTTTGTAGGAATTTGGTATACGTTTTAATTGAAGTAAACATGCATGGAAATAATTTAAATATTTGACACAACAAGTATTTGTAATGCTTGCGGTATGAATTCGTTGGTGACGTTTATAATATAATAGATGATTTAGAGGTAAAAGTTTTTGGATATTTTATTTATTTTATATGTGGAAATGTTCATATTTGGAAAGGGTATATACTTTTTCGTGATCAGGTAATTTCATAAATGTTCTTTTTACCGGGTTTAAAGATTCAGAAAATTGTCATGTATTTTCGTGAAATTTTTCTAATTTATGAGAAAAAAGCAGTGTATATGGATATAGTGAAGAGTGTGCGCAGTGCCATTTTTGTGTAATTCTGGGATGTTTTTTTAAGTAAAAATAAGTCGACGTGTACATGGTTTATGTGTATGTGTTATTTTGAAAAACGCGTAAGGAGTATGGTATTGTGCACTTTTTCCCAATTTTGCAGTGAATGTTTGTCATGATTAAGCAGTTTTGTTAGGTAAAATTTCTAGCATAAGTGTAATTTGGCTAGTAGATTGTTGAAAAGTGTTCAGTAGATAAAAAGAAAAGAAACATGTCTTTACTTCATGAAGACAAAATGGCGGCGGGAAAAAAAAAATAGAGGGTTGCTGTAGGAGAGTTCGTCGCCAAATTTTCGCCAAAAAATCGCCAAGTTACCATAATGTAAAGATCGACCGAAAAATTCTGGATTAAAATTCACATGTAAGTAACATCTTAATACAATATTCTTGCATCAGAGTAAAGTGATAGAACAAGTGAAGGAAATAGGATTGCAGAATTTGGTGATATAAATCTTTTTAGCTAAGGCTAACAGAATAACTTCCAAACAAGATATAGAAGAAAGTGAATCTAATTCTACAGTACCAGTTTATTAATCATAAAATTAGTGCAAAAGACTATTATCTTTATTAATGACAGATGTTATATTTTTTGTAAGAATAACTAACTGGGAATAAAAGATCAAGACAAAATTGCATACATTTTGTAAATTATAATCAGGAACGAGAGTTGTAATATAGAAGAAAGTGAAGCTGATTCTACACTGCCAGTTTATGAATCATAAAATCAGAGCAAGAAACTGTTATTTTTATTAATGATAAGTGTCATATTTTATGTAAGATTAACTGACTGAGAATAAAAAATCAAGATGTTTTGCATGTGTTTTATAAATTATAATTAAGAAAGAGAGAAACATAAAATTTCATATATGTATAAAAGTAGACTTCAGTAGAATCTTTAAGGTAATGCAATATCCTGTGTTTTTACAAAATAGGCAAACAGTTTTGCTGAATAGACAATGTCATAAGATGTAGTGACTTTTGTTTGCTCATAAGTTGTAGGCTTTAATATGACCATAATGAAGCTTTAATTAAAAATAAATAAACAGTTTTGTTATAACAATTGATACTACCTGTTACAACTCAAACATCTTAACACTAATTATTGGAATATCAGTTTTCTATTATATTCCCATATATTAAAAAAAATATGGTATGCAAGGAATTTGTATTTTATATGTAGATGGGATATAATGATCTTAGTCTGTGGCATGCCATTCTCTTTACCAAAGGGAAGCACATATGAAGAAAAATACTTATGAATCATTGCAGCCACCTTGGTAGAAATCGCCATACTTTCAGAATATCCCAAACTCTGGTAACTAGGTGCATAGTAATTATTCAGCCAACCATATGCATGACAAATATTCAGTTTCCAATGTCATCATTTTTGTATGCATTCTTTTTGTTGCTGTTGTTCTAATGGCTTTTATAGAAAAATTGACTTAAACTTTTTAAAATTTATGCTTAGGGAATTTTGCTATATTTCCTTAATAAGTAAAGGATTTTTTGATCTGATGGATGCTATAAAAATAAGTCATTAATTAAAATATTTTATCTCAAAGAGAGAACAAGACCAGCAAAACAGATTACTTTTTATCTTGCATATCGTTAATTAGACTAGAAGAGAAACACGCTAATGTGACAATCAAAATCGTAAAAAACAACCTTGTATTTAGCGTTAGTATATAGAAACACTTAATCGATTTCGAGGGCAGCTAAAGGTCCCTCCTCATCAGGAGAAAGAAATATCTAGAAAGAAGAAAATAAACGGGGGAGGAATCTCAGAAACACGTGGTCCTTATCAGCACTGCACGTGGTTATAACCGGATTTTTGATCAGAGTTACACTGGCCGCCTACTTTTACTGAGCCAGGCTATCTGATCAAACATAAAGGACAAGAAAAATTAGCGAAGTTAAAAATAGGGAGTGAGGGGAAAATACACCTTCATGCTCAAAATCTGAACTTCAAATATTCGAATCTGAATTCGTTTCTGAGACTCCTTCCCCCTTTATTTTCTTTCTTCTTTCTAGATATTTCTGTCTCCTGATGAGGAGGGACCTTTAGCTGCCCTCGAAATCGATTGAGTGTTTCTATTATATACTTACGCTAAATACAAGGTTGTTTTTTACGATTTTGATATCGTTAATTATTTAAAATTTTATAATATTCCATTTCTGAATAATGGGTATAATATTTTATGCTTGTGTAAATGAGAACATGGGAAGTAGATCTACTTTTTATCATTATTTTTATGTCTTGAAATATTATCCCCAAAACATAAAAGCGATTAAGACATCTAACAAGCTTGTTGTACATAAAACAGCATTAGAGGTTGTTCTGCATGTTATGTGCTGATTTCTTGTGTGAAGACTAATGTTTCAATCTATTTCCTTCTCTATAGTTTAAACTTGGAATTTTTACCTCAGTATATTTTACTTTGCATTATTTCATGGATCATAAGAATGCTTTTGTGAAATTGAACTAAATTATACCATTAAAAGTTAAATTCGTTTCAATTATAAGAATGACAAGAAAATTTTAAAATATCCTTTACATATCTAAGGCATATCTACAGCATATCTAAGGCAGTTGGTGAACATGAGACAGGTAACTAATCTTTCCTTGCATGAACTGGGAAAACCTAAACTTTTCCCATTCTGTTGAAAACCTGCCTACACTCAAATGATATGTGGTTTCAAGACAGGTAAAATGATGTTCCTTTTAATGCTTTTTAATGTAAAGTAAAAATATGCTTCAAAGTGTTAATACATAAAATCTTAAGGATCTAGACTAGTCCACTGATGCCAAGCCACTGTGGTTTTGGTGTACTTTTATTAAGATGAAATTGAAAGCATTATTTAATACTGAATACATTAAAATTTCAGACAACTAAATCCCATAGGGGCCTATGCATTAAAAAAGTCTAGAGAATTCTTTTCATGAAGGCCAAATATGTAATTATTGCATTGTAGGTTTCAGAGTTTTATTTTTTCATTTATCATATTTTAACAAAAATTATATAGTTAAAAAACAAATATTCTTGCTTCCATTGACAATATTAAACAATGGAACTTTTTTTTTGTATGAAACATGTTTATGTTTCAATTAAAATAAAATTATTGTTTTATATTAAGACTTTAAAATCAGGTGCATAGTATTGTTTGTCATTTTTCTTTTTATAGTTAAATGAAGAAATTATTTTTTATTTAAGTAAAGCATGGTGAGTCCTATATTAACTTGAAATTAAACCAAAATATATTTTTATTCAGTTAAAATAACGATTTTTATGCTAATACATTAACTTACGTAAAATAATAAAAATATTTTATGTTATTTAAATCAATCGGAAATTTTTGAGCCGATAAATAAAATGATCAGCAAACTTGGTTTTATGTGGCTTAGAGAGAATAAACAATCTTGATTACTGGAAATCTTGAGTCTCTATTATTGGATATTTACAGTACGACCTATTTTAGTCACATACTGCAAAATTTCATAGCGTTTTATTCTTTCTGATATGGTTTTCCTTTCCTCTGCCAAAAATTTCATTTTACAAAGTTGCTGTTGTCATGCATATATTCATTTTTGAAAATATCTTTTCATTTTTAGACCTTTCAAAAGTCACTTTTTCGTCAAACACTTACTGTTGCTCAGAATTCTGCGGCAGGAATTTCTCCCAAAGCTTCACGTTATGTTGGAACTTGGTTGATATGCTGTAGTGGTATGGTTGTTGGATCAGTCATCTTGGGAGGTATCACAAGGTGAAATATGTTTTTATAGCTATATTCATTGTATCATCTTTTTTTGTTATATGCATGTGTGTGTGCGTGTAATGAACTGGAAAATGTCCTCACTGACAGCGTAGATCAAGGGTTCCCAACCCATGGCACATAACTCATACCCGCTGTTGTGCGATTCAAATAAGAACATTTTAGTTTTTAATGAAATTCTATGTGAAAGTTTCCTCATTTTGAATGAAATAGAAATCACGTCCAACACAGATACCAGCAGAAAGCGAAATGCGACTGATCTCTTTCTTTTTATGTGGATGTATTATTAATTCTATCCAACTATAAATTCACCTTGAAAAAGTAAATGGTGCCCGCTGTCCAACAGATATTCTAGAATATGCTCTTAGGGACAAAAAGGTTGGGGACGCCTGGTGTAGATGTTGAAGCACACTGCTGACACATCATGTATTTACATAGAAGCGACATGTAGTTACGGCAAATTTAAATATTCCTTTTTGTTGATCAAACATTCCAGTAAGCTGACATAAATAACTGAGCTGCAGCAATCGGGCGTGTTTCTGAATTTATTATATTTTGTTTTAACCCACTGAGCAGCACAGAATTTTGTATCTATCATGAAGACCTGTAGTTCAGCAGCATTTATTAGCCACTTTTTTTATTCTCTATTTTTATGGAAACTTATATTTATTAAGATGACATCTATATTATTAAAGAAAGTAAGAAAGCAAAATATCTTAAATTACAAACTAATATGTGCCATGTGACCAAAAATCTCATGATCAGGTAAAGCCGCTTTTGCCACTCAGAAGTTAAGAGACCAAGCATTAGCAGGAGAAGCAGAAGTGAAAAGCAATGTATTTCAGAATGAAAGTTCATTTGAGATGGAGGTTTTAGTTTGCAGTTTTAACTTTCAGTTCTGAAGTATTTGCATCATCATCGTTATGAAAAGAATGGGGAGGGGAAATATCCATATTAAATTGGAGGGTTAACAGCAGGGTTGGATTAAAACATTTTAGAGGTCCTAAGCACTTGAAAAGTTTTTGTACCCCCTCATAAATTTATGTCTTCCCCCCAATTTCTTCTCTCTTGGTCTTGGTTTACCTGCACCATATATTCCATGGTAAAATTGACAGTGGGAAATTTTTGTGGTGCCTTCTTTCCTGCCTTCTAAAAGACCTTTTTGTGGTGCCCCTTTTCCTTGATGCCTTAAATACTCGTATATGCTTAATGTGTTTAATGGTTAACTGCTATTGCTAATGTAAATCAGAATTTTCATGTAAATGTTTTTTCCTGTTACATTTACACACATGTATATAGGGTGTGATTCAAAAGTTTCAAGACTTACCTCAGAACTAGAAATTTACTGGACATTTAAGTGCAGCAACTAAATTCTTCAAAATATGATCCTTCAGCATCAACACAGTGCTGCCAGCATGTCTTTCACTGTTCGTAGCCCTTCTGGAAGGCCTCAGGTGTCATGCTGTCAAGGGCTCTCGTCGAAGCCTGCTGGATTCCATTGATGGAGTCGAATCGCTTCTCTTTTAGGCCTGTCTTGATTCAGGGGAAGAGGAAAAAGTCACTTGGAGCCAAGTTGGGGCTGTAGGGTGGCCACGGCAGTGTTGTCATGTTGAACTTGACCAAAACTTTGGCGGCGGCATACGACATGTGAGCGGGCACGTTATCATGGTGAAGAAGCCAATTGTCCTCGATCGCCGGGTAGACGTGGTGAACTCGATCCCTCAAGCGGCGGAGCACTCCGGCGTAAAAGTCACCTTTGACAGTTTGTTCATGAGGAACAAACTCCTTGTGAATCACTCCTTTACCATAAAAAACAGCCAGCATGCACTTCACACGTGACTTCCTCATGCAAGCTTTTTTGGGCTTTGGTGAGGAAGCAGTGTGCCATTCTGAGCTTTGACTTAGGATCATACTCGTAGATCCAGGTCTCATCACCAGTAACCGCTTTCTCTGGAAGGTTCGGATTAACATTCAACTGTTGGAGCATTTCCTGGCAAACAGTCATGCGCCATTTTTTCTGATCCACTGAGAAAACTTTTGGCACCAGTTTGGCACACACTTTTCGCATCATCAATTTCTCTGTCACAATCCTCCACACCGTACTCTGACTGAGTGTCAGTTCATCGGCAATTAATCTAGTACTAAGACGATGGTCATTGTTTAAAAGCTCCCGCACTCTCTTTACATTTTGATCTGTTCGCCTTGATGATGGTCTCCCAGAGTGGTCATCGTCTTCAATAGTCCTGCGGCCATCTTTGAAAAATTTGTGCCACATGAAAACCCTTGCATAGGACATGGCTTCTTTCTTAAAGGCCTCTTGAATCATACCGAGAGTCTCCATGGCGGCTTTATTCAGTCGCACGCAAAACTTACTCACATAACGTTGTTCCAAGTGCTGCTCTATTTTTGTCTCTCCCACTTTTCAACCAAGGTCAATGACAAGCACTAACACTGCAAACGATGTGCCCTCTCCAGGGTTCTGGAGGCAACTGCCGCAGCGTCAGTTCGTTCCCTGAGACCCCCCACTACTTTTCTTACCGGCGGAACCAGTCTGTATGCGCTCCCCTACTCAGAAATGAACCAGTCTTGAAACTTCTGATTCACACCCTGTATATATATATGTTGTGCTTATATATTTGTAAATATTTAAATTCTTTTTACTGCATTTTTGTATTATTTATTTATATATATGTTTTGTGGCCAAATTTTTTTTATTTATGTGTGTTTTTTTCTAATATGGAATTGATTTTGTTGATCTGAGAATGGCAGGGTTCAGAATATAAAAATAGCTTAAGTGAAATTTGAGGTATGTTCTTCATGCGACAAATCTTTCTTAAATTTTATGGAAGCTCATGTCCTGAACTGTGAGTTTATTCAGCAAATGATTTTGACAATTGCCAATATTTCTTATCCCTAAAGAGAAATTGTTCATATTTGCAAAATGCTTAAGCTATGTGAATTGCTGATTGTAATTAGTTTTATATTAAATTTTTAATTTTTACTTGTTATTCGAAGTGATAATTCAGAGAGATATAAAATAACCGATAGCCAGCAACAATATATGCGCACTTTTTTTTAGGCTCACAAAGTCTGGACTATCAATGGTAGATTGGCACCTTTTTAAAGAATTTCCACCTTTATCTAAAGAACAGTGGATATTAGAATTTGAGAAGTATAAAAAATTTCCAGAATTTAAACAGTAAGTATTTTTCATCATTTTATTCACTTTATTTAATGCAAAATAATAATTTATTGCTGAAATGCACAGTTTGAAAACTGAGCAAGCAGCTTTGTAGCATATGCAGAGTGGGCAATAAAATTCTGCACTTTCTTAAAGTCATATACTAATAAAAATATTGTTAACTTATTTTATTGAACTTTGATTTAGCAGAATAAACATATCTGGGAATTTACTTTTTAAAAATGTTATTCAGATATCTATTTAAAGTCTTTGGCTCTTTTGCAACCAAGCATGTAGGTTCTGAAAACACACTGACATGCGACATACAAAATTATGGCCATCTAATCACTAATATTTTGTTTCAACTAGGTTGCTATTGTTTTATTTCTTATGCATGACTTCTAAAATACCCCTATTAAAAGAAGTGGGCTGAAGAAATACCTGGGCGCCTTAGAAACCATGCACACCATGCATTTTTTGGATGTCACCTCTATAAGAAATCAGTTTATTTGGGAAAATTTCTTTAACCTTGAGTATGGATGTGTTTGACACGTACTGTGTGGCAATGTCCTGCTGCATTTAGGTCCTTTTGTAATCTTTTCAAATTCTTGTAATTCTGGTGCCAGAATTTCCCACAATTTCCTCATTTAGTCAGCCTAGTGAGAGTAACATTTCTAGAACTTTACTGCTAAAGCCATACCATGCATTTTTGGAACCATATTGGCATATTTATTGTATTTCTTTTCCCAGGCCTTTGGCTCAGTACTAGATATCCCCCCAGACATTTTAATTTGGTAATTTTTTACAATAAAAATGACAGCAATTAATAAACATTGCCTTCCCCCCAAAAAAGCATGAGACTAAATAGAGGGCATAAAATTAAAAGTATTTAGATAGCCCAAAACATTTTCTTCTTTGATATGGATGCAGTGCCCTCATGAAATCAATTAAATAAGAGTCTAAATGTTGGGGGAAGGGACATGCCTCTTTGGCATTTATTGCAGCATTTTGCACTATACCATTATAATTCAAAAGATTTAGTATGGCATCTAGTGTTCAGATCAGTGAAATTATAAGAATGATATACTGAGAAGTATTCCAAATCTGCAAATAAAAGAGCCAGTTGCAAGTATTATAAAATAAAAATAGAGAGAAAATAAAAAAGAGGGGGGGGGGAATCTATGATCCATTCAAAAACATATTTGCTAGTTGGAGGAATAATGCTATAAAAATAATTATTGGTGCGAAAGAAGCCAATCACTGGCACTGAGGATTTACACCAAAACAAAAAAAAACTCCAGGTGGTATGGCTCCTTAGCTACCCATTATTTTGCTGATTATCCGCAAAGCCTAAATTAAATTAAGCCTAGGTTAAGTTATGGCTTTTTAGATCAGGATTTCTTAAACTGTGGGTCACGACCCCCAAGGGTTCGCGGGACCTGCAGGAGGTGATCATATTCTTTAACTTATAATAATTTTACAATATTAAATATTTTTACACAATGTATCTGAAAATAGACAAAGACAATACAGACAAAGAAAAAATAAAAAACGTTTCGACGCGTTCTTTTTATAATAAAAGAATTCATTTTCCTTGCATTGTATGTGATGCTGTCATTTCGTTTAACTTGTTTAAAATTTTCACATTGTTCTATGTCTTAAAATTAGAAATTAATGACCTAAAACTGCAATAGTCTATTACAGTACAGGTGAAAACATTGACAGTTTCACTTACGCTTGTGTCGGATTTGCACGGGGATTCCACAAAATTTTTGATAATATTATGGATTCCTGGGGGTCGCAAAAAAATCTCTGATAAAAATGGGTCGCGATTGAAAAAAGTTTAAGAAACCCTGCTTTATATAATATGGCCACCTACACCACTGGTTTATGCAAATGAAGCAGTTTTTGCTACTTAAGTCAAGGGATACTGGTAATTATGCTTATTAGCATATTCATCAGCATGATAGTGAATCTCGTGCAAATAAATGCCTTTAAAACTAGAGTAGTGTTGTAAACCTTGTTCTAATGAATAACTAACATTTAGTTAAATAATAACTAACATGTAGTTAAACTGTTATAGTTCAGTTTCATTTCTTACACCAAATGAATGTGGGTGTAGTGTGAGATCTTGTCTCGATGTTTATGGTAAAATAGTATGCAGTATTGGTAAAGCTACCAGACATATGCACTGTCTCATATTTGAGTCATGTCTTTTCACATTTTTTTGTTTCACCAAAAACATGGCCATGTAGTATTTTCTTTTAATTAAACTAACACTGGGGCAGTGCCTTAAGTAGTGTAACCAGTACAGGTGCTATAAAGTTATCAGAGTCGTAGCTAGGGTTTTCAGTGCCCAGGGACAACTGAAGATTTCGCGCCCCCCTAACTGCTTGCCAAGGATGGAAAACATTTAATTCTAAAATGTCGTAACATCAGTTTGGAGCCCCTTGGATTCTGCGCCCAGGGACAGATGACCCCTTTTGCCCCCCTCTAGCTACGCCCTGAAAGTTATGTAAGAATTATATTTGTGAAGTGTTTCATATAAGAAGCATGAAGTTCACATATGAAACATTCCTTAGTGACTAAATTCTGTGAACTGACTTATCCCTAGGCACTATTAGCACACCCTCCTCCCAAATGGTGTTTGAGAAAAACAGGGTTGCTTTTTGCAAAAAATTTATGATCCACCGTATATAATAGTTGTTTTTATGAGGGTGACTTTGTGAAGTCAAGATTTCAAAATGAATGTTCAGTTGTTAGACCATTTGCATTCTGTTTAATAGTAATTACTAGTAATTAATTAGTAGTAACTACCAAAGGAAAATGATAAGAAAGCATATTAACAAAAGAAATGCATGTAATTTTATATGGCTAAATGTGAAGGAAGCATAATATATTTAGTGTGTCTGTCATTGAGTAATGAGCCTTAAAGCTAATTTTTAATTTAAAAAAATCATATTTTACCTTCTGAAGACAAATCAGAAGTAATAATATAATATTTTTTCAAACCGTGACATTATTTTGTGTTACGGGTACTGAAATGGGTTATTAGATTTTGTACTTTCTGGTAATCCATTTTATAGATTGTTTGTTGCATGTTTATTGTTTTATTTATTTTCTTTTAATTGTTTTTTAACATTTTGACTTGATGCAAATGTGTGTTTTATTATTTTTCTATGTAGACAAAATGCCGATATGACCTTGGAAGAGTTTAAATGGATATGGTATATGGAATATGGACATCGGATGTGGGGTCGAGCAGTTGGAGCTACTTTTCTTCTTCCTGCCATTTATTTTTGGAAAAAGAAATGGTTTACTAAAGCTATAAAAAGCAGAGTCCTAATATTTGGCACTCTAATATTATGTCAGGTAAAATGAAGTATGAATATTTTTCTATATATTTATTTAGGTTTAAATGCATTGAATATGTCCGAAATATTTTTGCTTATGATCCCTAACATTTCTAACTTTAACAAATGCTAAGGAACAGAGGTACATTTTGGAATAATAAATAATAGACATATTGTGAGTTTTTTATAATGTAAAATTGTAAAGATTTCACAACATGGGAAAAGAAGGTGAGAAAAAGAAAGGTGGAAGGGAAAAGATACTCTTTGAAGCATTTTCGAAATCACAGAAAATGTTCATTTCTACTGAAATCATGACACATTGCATTCCTTAGTAAGGTGCGTGTGATCTCGGATACTAATACGTGTTTTATATCTGTTAAGTATGCTTTCCCTCAACTGTTTAGAAGAGTTTGAGGAGTGTTGTCCGATTCATTTTGAGCTTCTGGACAGTGGGAAGGATGATTTATTTGTGCAACAACTCTACTGAGGCATTTTCTGCAGGATTTAGTTCAGTGAATATGCAGGCTGTTTCTATGCATTCAACACCTTCCCTTTCATGGGTCCCAGGCAGGGCTCGATTTACGTATAAGCTACATAAGCATAGCTTAGGCCCCCCTCAAAATTAAAATATAAATACAGTCAAAAGTCTTTAATCCGGACTCGTCGAGACTTCGGCGATTCCGGATTATCGATTTTTCCGGATTATAGATCATCAGTTTACATTTGGCAAGATGGCATGCAGAATTTATAAAATTAAAAATATGAAACCGTAATTTATAAAATAATGAGCAATTATGATTTAAAGGGTATCAAAATTTACAAAAAAAAAAAAGCTTAATATTTATTTGTTTACTTTATTAAACATTTCTTTCAACGCGTGCATGCTTACCTTACGCATAGCTGAAATTAGAAAATTGCAACCAGAAAACTATTTGATTTGTATTCGTGATATTTATAATGACGAGGAATTTGATTTAAATCATATCAAAGACTCGAGATTAAATACTACATTTAATAAGGAATTATAAGCCGAATAAAATAAAAACATCTGCTCTGAAGATAACGATAGTGGTGACAGATCAACTTCCAGTTCATTGCGCATCGCGACGTCCCCCCCCCCCCACGTAGAGCAGCGTGAAATTGATAAACAGATTTCGGAACGGTTAGATAAACAAAGGATATACCTTTATCCATTTTTTGTAGCAATTCGTTTTTTGTTTGATGGACATCGAATCATACTTTCGTTTTCTAGATCCTTTGGGAGCTCCAGCATCGGAAATTCTATTTGACGTAATCGAAAGTTCAAGCTTACTTTTATAAAATTGCTCTTACAGTCTGCAAAAAATAATAAGCCGGATCCAATTCGAAGATTAAGGAACAACGCAATCATCAACATTAACTGAAATAGATAATTAGATAATTTTAGCTTATGCCGTCCGACGCAAAAACGTATTCTGCACTTGCGCAGACGCATGTGCGCAGTCGTAAAGGTCTTGTGCAGACGTGTAAAACGCCTATGAGCATGCGTCAACACGGCGCATGCGCAGAAAGATTTTAGCTTTGAGGTCCGGATTATAGATCATTCCGGATTATGGGTGTCCGAATTAATGACTTTTGACTGTAGTATTAAAATATATTATAATAGACTTATAAAGGGCCCCATATCTCAAATAACTTAGGGCCTTATCGAGTCTAAATCAGGCTCTGGTCCTAGGCATTTCAGCTGCTGACCCACTGAAATACTGAAAATTTAGACATGACTAGGAGAATCTTGATGCAGTACTGCTGGAATGTAATGGTATCTGCATTTGAGCAAAATCCTCTCGTTCCATGCGTTATCAGTAACAGCAAATCTACGAATCTGATCATTATGGCATAGTGACATTCAGCCATAATGATCAGATTTGTGGATATGCTGATGTTGATGTCAGATTCTCTTCTCTTTCGTTATTAGCTAGTGTGCAAGAGAAGTGCATGAAGCTGATTGTTATGGCAGAAGAGTGAGTATGAGTTATGGCGGAAGAATCACATGCACACTGCAGCCATGTTGCTTAGAAATAAATGTGTTTATCTTTTCTTTCCACAAGCAGTAAACTCCATATTAATACTTCAAACCTTTTAGTTCATTAATATGTACTACCATATAGAGAATTTGGACTTTTTCGCTTTATCTCATCAACTGTGAAAGTTGGCTTTTTTTCAAACCATGAGTGTTGGTGAAAATCCCATCAAAGTTGCACTAGTCATTCGTATGGAATTCTGAAGGAAATAATGTCTCATTATTTAATAAACAGTCAGGTCTTCGTTTTTGTACTTTGTAGAAAGGCTTTTATTGATTTCTACTCTTTTGTTAGGCCTCATTTTATAGGACATTCTGTTTAGAACTTTTATGAGTACAAACTTTCCATAGGTAATTGTTCCAATCCATTACTGTTTTGTTATCCATATTCAGCTGACTGTTTCGTGCCTTTTAAACACTTGTTTTGATAGTAGGATGCCATAAATTAAAAAATAATCCCTTGCTTACACTTCTGAAATAGGCAGGTTCCAAATTTTAATACACCCTCTTAACTGGCTTAAATGGGAGCTGGTTAAGCAAAATTCTGGTTAAAGCAGAAAGTGAAAAAAAAAAAAAAAGATTTGATTGAAGGAAATGCACTTTTTTTGAAAGTGAGCATTTATTAAATGTAGCAATTTATTAAAAAATTGTACATACTATTATTAGGAATGCTTAAAAAATTCAGTCTTTTTTTTTTGTGCTGAAGGCTAAAAATCCGTCTACTCATTGCATCATTTCACCGTTTTTTTAAAAGCTTCACATTGAAGGAAGAAGCTGATGCCTGTTCCAGATAGCATAAAGCCATTTTCAACTGCGGTACGTGCATTCTTTTCTGTTCAAGATCAGCACGTGTCGGCTCTATTATCGAATTGCATTCTAATTAATACCTTCTCCACTCATATTCTGGGACCCTTTTATTTTTGAATTAAGAGGAGTGTGCGATTCCGTTAATGCACAAAATGTTTCTTTTTTTTTAAAGTTTATATATTTTTTATTTTATATCTAAAATACATAATTGCAGAATTTTAAATATTTTTATAATTTTTTTTTCTTATTTTTTGACTTAAATTAATTATGACCAGTTAAAGCGGGGATCCAGTTGAATGGAAGCTGGTTAAGGAGTCTACTGCAATTTATTTTTTTCAAAATGAAAAAAAGAAATACAAGAATAATATCCTTGTTCATTAAAAAAAAGTAGGTTATTGAGAATCATTTGGTACACCGGACAAAAGCACAGATACTGTGTATGTGTTGTTATACCAAACTGATGCTAAATCATGCTACTTGGCTACAGTTTCACAGTTGAGATAACGTATGTATCACTTTTTCTTTACACTAACCTCTTATATACTGCCTGATTTTCATTAAATTTTTCATAAAAGTCTCTTGTTTTTACTTCTAAAAATTGAGTTTAGTAATGAAATATGCATTTAATTTTAATTTTAGGACAGAAATAACTAAGCTGATAGAGAAGGATATTAAATTTTGTGAAAAAACTAGCATGCAAAGCTTTCGCATGTAACTATTATCTTTTTCATGTATATGATTTCTAATATTTTTATTGGTTTACAAATTTTAACAGAAGTAATCTACTATTTTTATTGGTTTACAAATTTTAACAAAAATAATCCACTATTTTCATTGGTTTACAAGTTTTAAGATATATAATATGTATATTATATTCATTATGTATAAAATACTTGTTATTCATATGAAGCTTTATATATTGTTATGAATTTTGTACATACATAAATAATTTCGGTGAATTTTTTTTTTTTTTTTTTTTTTTTTTTTTTTTTTTATGTATAATGTAACGTAAAAATATAAAGAAGTGAAGCTTGTGGGAAAAGTAAGAATTCAGAGGCAAGTTTATTTGACATTGAGCAAATGGCTATCTTGCTAAGTTGGCAAGATCTCGCTAAAATGGCGATGGTTTTGAGAGTAATTTTTGTTACCAAATGTCGTCGGACAACACACACAGTCATCAGACTTGGCGAAACTTTGGTCCAGTCCTTGTATTATCGTAATGTGTATTTTAATTGAACAACTGTAAACTGATTCCATGTGTAGCTGTTATTGTATCCAGCCTTCATATGCCTTCTAATAATTTCAAAATTTCTCGGCTGCCGAGTGAAAACTATATAAGATTAGAGAAAGCATTTGCTTTCAGATTTTAGCTCAGAGCTGAATTCAAAGTATTGTAATATCCATTCTAGCTTTGCTTTTTAGATGTGCTTTGCATTGCATTGTGTTTAATGTTCTTAGTAGTTCGAAGTGTAACTATTGATTGTGCTCTGTGGTACAGTGCAGAGCTGTATGAGTATTTTTGTGGAATGTTCCAAAACTGCAATGTGTTTCTTATGGTAAGATAAATTTTATCAAGCTATCATCAGTTCTGTGTGCATTCAATTATTATGAACCCGTACACATGCAACAATATTGTGTTGATGTATCTCTGTGTGTCATGTGGATGTAACTTAATTTATCTTAATGTGAATGTTTGCTTACTGACATCTAGTTAAATTTCATGCCAAAGTTTACATTTGTCACTAAGTAGTGCCCTGTTAACCAGTAAGTACCCATGAATGTCTAGAGATGGTTATACATTCATGCTCACTTTGCACCACCCATTACTTTTGCTGTAGAAACAAGTGTAGTGCCTCTCATTTTGTAAATACTTTTTTTTTTTTTTTTTGCTCCTGAAAAAGAGGGAACTATGTCTGATCACCCTCGGAATCAGTAGAGCTTTATTCAAAATTTGTGCCAAACTGAGATTGCTTTGATACCTTCTGATTATACATGTCTTCTTCGGTTTCAGCATTTTGTAAAATGGCCTAATTTTTGTTTTGTTTGCTTGTTGGACGCATTTTTGTGTACACACACAATGATAACCAACTAATGCATGCTCGTATTGCGCATGGGTTTCAAGTGGATGGGGTTTGTATGCTTTAATATTTCTTCCACTTTGCTGACCAATATACACTTGCTTTAGAAATATAAATATTAGCTATGTAGACTTTTTCTTTTCTCATAAAATTTCTTATTCTTAAGTATATTGTAAAATTATGTAACTAGATGATTGAGTATGAATATTTAAGAAAGACTTGCATAGATAAATGAAAGGAATTCATGAATTGGAACTAAATATTGTTATGATCCTACGTTCTTTTAGCTTATTGGCCTAGAATTTGTTCTCAAGAATTTTAATTGTTATTAGTTAATCAAGAGGAGAGTTCTAAAGTAAACAAAAGCTCATGGGATTTGTCAGCATCAAAAACCAGACAGAAACTCAGCATTTTTTAAAATTTGAAATTTAAAAAATATTTTAATATATATTACTGAAATTTAAGATATGTTTTAAAATATAGCATGTTTTAAAATATAGCAACTGCAGTTTTGCAAATGGAAATATTTAACATCCATAATACTGTAAATTCTAATGTGTTTGATCGCTTAAAGAAATTTTTGGCATTTGTATTATGTGCCAGATTAAATTTCTTTTGTTGCTGTTGCTAATGCTCATTTGTCTGACTTATAGTCAGCCCAAGCGCATGAAATTTCTCATGGCAAGGAGCACAAGTTTATGCCTGTTGTTGGCAACAGCCTTGAGCACCTTACAGGTGATAATGTGCTTTAACTCATTTCCATCCCTGATTTTGATGTAGAGCATCCCAGGGGAATAGGTCCGAGGGTCTCCCATTTTCCCTACCATCAATCTCTCGAGAGGACTTTCGACTTACCACATATTTAGAGTGTCCCAATGCCACTTAGACACTATACATTTACAAACATTTGGCACAGCAGTCAGCGAAGCTAACCATTATATCGGTTAGGCGGCCAATTTGTTTTTCTGAAATCAATTATAGGCTAGAGTATTTGAATATTATTTTACAAAATTGTAAACTTAGTAAAAAAAATAAGTCTTTTAATCTATTGGGCTCTGACTTCTCGGTAAATGGATTGACTTACTGCTATCCAGTTACTACAATAATATATCCAGTTGAGTTAAAAATTTGGCCTCGACTTCTTGACTTACTGCTACTTACTGCTGGACAGCTTCTTGACTCACTGCTATTCAGTTGCCACAATAGGGTAACCAGATGAGTTAAAAATTTGGTACATATAGTTGTTGGTAGGTCATGGGATTATTCATATTTTTTTTAATCTACTTTTATTGCAAAACAGTTTTGCTATTCATTCCTACTATTATATTTCATAGCAAAAATTTTAAGTCATTGTACTTCTGTTTCAGGGTTTGCTTGGATGGTATATGGTTAAAAGCGGTTTGGAAGAAAAACCAGAACCAGATGGTGTAGCACGAGTGAGCCAGTATCGGTTAGCTGCTCATCTTGGAATGGCATTTATTCTGTACAGTTTAATGTTGTGGTCTGGTCTTAATCATTTGTTACCTCCACAGTCTATGGAAACAACACAGAAATTATTGAAATTTCGAAGATTTGCGCATGGAGCAAAAGGACTTATTTTTCTTACTGCTTTTAGTGGTAAGAATGTTTTAAGCACACATCTTCAATAAATTTTAAAACATTGTTGAATACATTTATTAAGTTTTAAAATTTTATTGCTTCTTTGAAAAAAATCTGATGTGGATGCCATATGACTTCCTTGTATTGGCCTATTAAATTATACTTTTTTTTTTTTTTTTTTTGCTGCACTTCATTTAAACTTATTTCCTCTAACTTGAATAACCAATCCCTCAAAGCAAGTTGAAATGACATCAAAAACTGCAAATTTTTAAATTAAATATCCCAGTTAATTTGTCATCTGTAAGTCAAACTTCATATAATTTTATTTTTCATAATGACTATAAAACATTTTCAAATATAAGTATAGGAACAGGGAGACTGCATTAAAGTAAAATTTCGTTATTTGTTGAAAATTGATTTTTGTTAAATTTGACATTGCAAAAACATGAATAACACTTCTGTAATTGGAAGTATATGACTATGAACAGTGTTTGCAAAAATATAGCCTGGGTAAGTAAGTGGGTATATATAATTTCAAAAGAATTTTAACTACTTTTGTCAAAGGAGATAATATACTAATAATCTGTTAGAAAATAAATTATGTATATATATAAAGTACAAAAAGAAACATAATAATAGTATAAAATTTTTTAAAAAAATTTAAACCCATCCTGCACTGTAGCTGCAGGACTGAAGTAAAATAAACTTAAAGCATCAAAAGTTAAAATTAAATTGAAATCAAAACAAGGCAATTCCTCAGCAATATACAGACACATACAGTGTACGTACAGATGTCACGAGGAAAAAATCATCCAAATAAATACGGGAATGGTCAAAGTGGGTATTTTCGTTGAAATATATACCTAAAATCTTTTGCGGTTCCAATATTTCCTTTATTTTGTACAAGGAAGTAAAAAGTGCTTCACACTTTGCCCATACAGGGTGTCTCAAAAGGTTGTTGCCAAACTTAACGTGCTAGTCTGTCATACCATGACAATCAGATATACATAGGAATTTGTGTCTGAAAATGGGAACAGTGGCCACTAGAGGAGAATGTTCGCAGGCTTATGAGAAAGTGAGAAGTGTGATCATTTCAGTTGAGGACGTTGCAGGAGAAGGATGAATCGTTTTACTAACTCAGTTTTTTATGGACATTTTGGGGAAAGAGTGTTGTTATATCTGATTATTGATTTTCTAGCAGCTACACAACAAAACATATGGTTTCATTTTGATGGAGGGGCTGCACATTTTAGCAGCATTGTACAGAAATACCTCGATATTACATATCCTGGTCGCTGGATTGGCATAGGCAGACCAGTTGCATGCTGGTTGCGACCCCCAGTCTGATTCCCTCTGATTTCTAACTGTGGAGATACATGAAATCCATGGTGTACGAGATGATGGGAACATCAAACATGGATCTTGTCACCAGGATTGTGGAAGTACCGGCATGTGTCCATGACACACCTATCTATTTTTGAACAGGTCTGTGAATCCATATATTGATGTTGTGAAGCATGTATTGTGGCGAATGGAAAGAGTTTTAAACATCTTCTGTGATTTAACCATGTTCTTTAATAAAAGTCATATTAACACCTCTTTTGACATCCTTTCTTTCTTCCCTCTACGCTTGCAAACACTGCCCTCTAGCGGTCGCTGTTCCCATTTTCAGACACAAGTTCATGTGTAAATCTTGTTTTTGTGGTATGACAGACTAGCATGTGAAGTTTGGTAATGATCTTTTGAAGCATGCTGTATATTATGTGGCAGGTTTATTAAATTAGCCGTATGAAATTCAAATACGTAACTGAAGTATGGATTGAAGGATAGTGGTATAAGGTGTACAAAATACGTTTAAAATATATAGCCAAGTAGCCCAACTTCAGAAGCATGTTCAGTGGGCTTAAATTAATATTCTTTCATCAATAATAGTGTTTGAAAATATCTGATGCATACCTTGTTTATTGGTGTGAGATGTGCTTTCTTTATCCAAATATTTATATCAATAATTTAAATCAAGATTTTTTATTTTAATGTATTTTAAATAAAAAAGAAATGTTGAATTATTTATTTATTTAAAAATTTATCTCTAGGCATTTACTTATCTGGCACATTTCAAAATTGCAGAATATGATAGTTTTTTTTAACATATTACGATTTTTATTTAGAAAGCCAGGCGGTCATACGAAGTGACCGCTGTTCTAGATATTATAAATTATAATTAAAATGATTTGTGCAAATGTGTCTGCTAATTTAAACTGAATTACCGAGGGCAGGTGGCAAGGACGCCCCTTTGCTTACTGCCCCATGGGGTTTCCCCCTTCTACTTGCTTAATTGCTTAAACTAGAGTACAATGAAGGAAACCACTGGCAGTACATTTCTTAAGAGACACCGCTAGCTTAATAAATTAAGGTGATTTAAATAATGAAGAATTAATTCATATGTCAAAGATCTCTTAGTACACAACATTTCTTGTGTAGAGCTTTCCATCATTTTTAACCCCTTCACACCGACTGTCACATATACGTGCCAGCAACGAACGCACTTATCTACCGGCCGACACGTAGGCGTGCCAGAGCATTGTTGAGTTTTCTACCGAATGTCACGTATTTGTGCCAATACCTTGGAACGTTTTTCAAACTATAATTTCTGCCACAAGATGGCACTGTATGCCCATATGGTTTCAGATACATGTACATTAGACCTTCTACTCGACATGAGAGAAGCATGACTCACATACACGGGTTTTTGATTATATAAACAAACGGGGAACTAAATGTTTCCGAAAGGCGTGATTTATGACGTCTCTTTAAATCGCACTTTATTCGGACGTGGTAGTTGTTTATTGTAAGTAGAAGTTTTATATGCACTAAACCGTTGAGTATTTTGGTTTACAGTTCAGTTTTTAGAAAATAATTAGATCTTGTTAGACGTGAATTCTTTCTGTTTTTACCGTTTCAATGTCGAAGCGTCGAAAATGTTTAACAGAGCATGAAATAGCAGAAATGATGCAAAATATTTCAGATATTGATTCTGAAATTCTGATATTGATTCTGAAAGATTAACTGAAAGACATTTTCCAAAACTTTGTTCAGAAGAGACTGATAAGAAAATGAGACGACGATGCTTCGTTTATTCACATTCCCGGAAAAATCCTCCGAAACGGCAAATGAGTTATTATGAGTTCAAGGAATGTAATGTAGGACTGTGTGTAGATCCCTGTTTTAAAATTTTTCATACAAAAAGAGAATTTTAAGTAATATATTTAGTTTTCAGATGTATAATGTTAAAAGTCATAAAATGGTGAGTAATTAAAATAAAATGTGTAAAATATGCATTTAAACAAGAAATAAGGTAATTAAAGTATATATATAAAAATATCTATAAAACATAAGCCGTTTAAATACTCTATAGAGCATTATTAAACAATGCATTGATACTTCAGAAATTTCATGGATTTAGGCTTAGTAGCAAAAAAGCCCCCAGCCCTGGAGAGACACTCGCGGAAGACACTGCCGACCTCCGCGATAAGCGCGCGTTTTCGCTACCCGGCTCGAAGGGGTTAAGCTCGACTTGCAGAGGACCATCCATTATTTTTAATTTTACGTCCGTTTTTTTCCCGAACTCTTGAACAGGCAACATAAAGTTGACTGTGTCCAAATGCAGGCTCAGGTAAAAAAAATGCCAACACATTTAAGCGTTTGGTCCTGAAACTTATTGATGGTCATAGCAAAGGCATGTTTTACAGGAAATTGTACATCTCAATTGGAACGGCAACCCTGTGCCGTGGCAACTTCACCCCATTGGCTAGTACAGTTACGCAAGCAACCAATAAACTATCAGTGACGAACATACACTTAAGCCGCATATATATATGGGGTGAAGTAACATCATCTCGTCTGAAACGGCTGGCTCCCAGGCTTAGAGAAGCACACCGTTGGATTCTGCAGGTCCGTGGCACGCCATTTTGACCATTCGTCTCATATTAGGACTTTAATTAGATGAGATATTAATTAAAAACTAATTTCCCCCTACGTTTTCCCTACATTTTCCACATTTTTTCTTGGGTTTTCCCTATTGGAGGGATTTGGCTACGTGGCAAAAAAAATTTTTTTTTTTTTGAATATCTATGGAACGGCGTCGAGTTGAAATTCGAGACGTGCATTCTCGGATTCTAAAAAATTCTCCGAATCCATCGATACCATTCTCATCTTTGTACAACTTTAATTGGCCGAGATATTACCTTATTTGACGGCATATAAGACACATCCTTATTTAGAAGGCCACACACAAGGAAAAAAAGGGTACCACAATGACTTAAAATGTGGTTTCTTTTAGTTCTCATATTTCATAAAAGCCAAATAAACAATCATTGAATGCAATTACCAAACATATTTTTAATTAAGGAAAATTAACAAACGGCAAGCTATTTTGAACATGATAGCTTGCCGTTTGATAATTTCAATAATGAAATTTCAATAATGAATAAATGAATGAACGGCAAGCAGTCAAACATAATACAAAATAAAGCAAAGACAACAAAAAACACAGATTCAGGGAAAATGTTGCCTATCATGAAATTAGACTTTAATCACTTTCAAAACCATAAAAATCCTTTTCACTATCATCATCATCGAAAACGAGAATATCGTCATCACTACTGTTTCCGTCATTGCTAGTATCATCTTCTTCGAATAATGCCTCGTCTTCTGTTCAGTCAAGAGCATTACTGATTCCGCACTTCTTAAAGGACTTAACAATTACTTCAGCTTTTACGTCCTCCCAAGATCTTTTTACTCACTCGCACACTTGTGGAATGAAGTGGTAGAATGAATACCTTAGGGTATGAGGGCGTGATGTGGCTCTCCTATCCACTTGTTCCATCGTTCTCGCACCTTTTCCTTAAATGGCTTATTCACCAATACATCTAATGGCTGAAATTGGCTAGTAAGTCCACCAGGAATGACAGCTATCTGGGTTTTTAATTCTCTCGCTTTATTCTTTATGGTTTCAGTTCTATGGGCGCTAAACTGATCCAAAAACCTAAAGAGAGGGTTTTCTTAAGAGTCCACCAGGTCGCCTCGCCCATACATTCTGTAACCACAGTTTCATTCCAGCTTCGTCCATCCAGCCTTTCGGATGAACATGAACAATTACACCCGTTGGAAGTTTTTCTTTCAGATGAGTTTTTCTTTTGAGTATGAAAAACGGCAACATGTTAGCGGAATCTAACATGTTTTGCTGAGCACAACATGTTTGAACATTAAAATATCTGATGCATACCTTGTTGTGCTGAGCACATGCTGTTGTTGTGCTGAGCACAACATGTTAGAACTATCATATATCGGGTTTTTTCATGACCTGTGGTTTTATTGGTTATTGATTTAGACCCTTTAATACTCACAGTCTTGTTGGATGATACATCAAATGTGAGTGAAATTTCATCCATATTTCCTATTTGACCGAGCTCAAAAGAAGTTTTCTTGAGTGCATTTACAACAAACCTATGAAATGCTAGCATTTTTTCTTCATAATCTGCAGGCATTTTCTGTGCAATATTTGTTTTTCTGCGCATTGATAAGCCTTGCCTTTTCATGAACCTGCAGCACCAGCCCTCAGACCCTGAAAAGTTCTGATTCCCATGTTTTTTTGCAAATTCTTTGGCATCATTGATTATCATTTTGGTTGAAACACTTATCCCAGATTTCCTCTTATCAATCACCACTATTTTTACGGCATTTTTAAGTTCAGGACAAGATGGAGCTGGGCATCGAAGGTTATGTTTTTGTTTTTTAGCAGTTTTCAGTTGATCTTCCTGCAGACGCCAAGTACGTAAAATTTTTTCGGTAAGTGGTGAACCGAAATGCCTTGCTGCTGCTCTGTTTCCATGCACTTTGGCATAGTTTAACACTCCTAGTTTATACTGAACTGTATAGCTTAATCTCTTGTTTCCTGTAGTCATATTTTCCAGGGTATTTTTTCTAAACAAATAGTTTTAAACACCGATACCGACACGTTTATACAGAGTAGCACCGATACCGACACGTGTGTCGACTGAGTCAAAGAAAGTCTATGTAAAGAAAGAAAGGCTCATAGACGTGATGTGACTGTCGAACCTGTTCGAACTTTGATATCAGCTTCGAGCTTTGACGCTTTTTGGCGACAGATATTTCACGCTTGCCCAAAATAATTATGGCAGATGTAGAAAACATTATGTGTGTCTAGACCTTTATCCGGGCTAAAAATAGCATTCAATATTGAAAGTTAACCTGTGTCCTTCACGTATAAGACGCAGGTAACTTTTTTGCGACCAAATTTAGGAAAAAACGTGCGTCTTATATGCCGTCAAATACGGTAATTAAAAACTGTGGCAACGTTAATTTCCGCGCTCATTTTTCCGAGTGGCAACAATAAACTATCGGCAACACACACTTTAGCTGCTTATATATATAAAGATATAGACTGATGTGCAGTTAAATGCTATCTGTTTAAATGATAATGATAGTTTTCTGATAGCATTTGCTTGATTATGTATCTAAGAGGAATAGCCACTGCTGTATATCAGTAATTGGCAGGAGAATATGCTTAGTTGAATGTAGTAGTTTCCGATGTTTTCAGTCTATATATTAACATGGCATCAGGTATTCTGACAGCTGTTACTGGGTTGTATATATGACAAAAGCTAAAATGAAATATATTTTCAATTAACATAATGTAACCATTCTGCTCTTGTGTTAGTGTAGATATGGAATAGAATTACTATCTGTGTCATGGTACATGGGAACACAGAAGTAAAATGATGACTATCAGTAAATATGAAATAAGACTATATTCATTGAAAGGTATAATAGGGGTGTGTATATTGTGTTTTACTATGTTCTAAGTGTAATGATGATCATCAAGATAAAATGATTGCTTTGCTGTATAGTAATTTAATCAATATTCCAACTGAATGTTCTGCTTCTGTGATCAGTTTGAAACTTCATATTGGGGTAGGTGGATTTACTGCCAATAGAAGTGGATTTCCCCAAAACTTTGATGAACATTGAGAAAATTCATATTGTGCTGTTTTGTTAGACTTGTGGTACATATTTAAAATATAGAAATAACAATCTGGATTTTCTACTCAGTGTTATATAGAAACACTTACTAATATCCTCAAAAATAAATTTTGAATAAAATTTTACATATTAGAATTATAATTCTACCTACTTAAAAATTCATTAAGCATTTTAAACCCATATTTCATAATGTGTATTCTTGTGTATTTATTTTCATATTTTTTTAATTATGTCTAATAGCTGTTTGGATGTTGTTCATAATAAGAAATCATTACATCATAATCATGACAGCTAATTAAACTGTTTCACAAAGATTTCAATGTAGCGGTTATAGTGTATAAGGAGTTTGTTTATCTTCTGACATCAGAAGGTATAGCTGATGTAGTATACATTTTCAATGGATAGTCTTTGATATATGATTGCTATTAATTTGCTGAACTCACTTCAAATATAGCTTTCCATGCCCAGGTCAACTTACATGCTGCATTTTCTGGAAAACGGAAACATACTGTTTAATTATAGAGAATTTTTGTTAGAATGTGAAATAAATAATGTTGTGTAAGTTTTATCATATTATTTCAGGTGCATTTCATTTCAAAATTCACTTCAGCTAAAAATATTTAAATTCTAAATAAACTTAAATGTGTAATTTTGATTTCTGTTGATTTGCATGATTCCTATAAAATTATATATTATTTAAAGAGCTGCTTAATTCTTTGTAAAGCTTTGTGAATCAGATAAACTTGTTTGCACGGTGTATTTATAACTTGAGATTAAATATTCATGTTATCAAAATTGTATCAAAAATGTATATAAATTTTTTAATTTAACATAAATATTTGTCACTTACTCAGAACTTGTAATGAAAACCAAAATTACAAAGTCTTTCAATAGCTTTGTTGCAAATTTTTGTTACATTTGGGAAAAAGCAGATGACAATAACCCTGTATCTTGTTTAAAATAAATTTTAATCGAACTAATTATAATGACAGCTAAATTAATATTCACAATTCATTACATCATGGAAATTTTTTCTCATATATAGGAGCATTTGTAGCAGGAATAGAAGCTGGATTAGTTTATAATTCTTTTCCAAAAATGGCTGATCGATGGATTCCATCTGATATTACTGCTTTTTCTCCATTATGGAGAAACATTACAGAAAATCCCACTACCACACAATTCAATCATAGGATATTGGTATGTGCATTGCATAACTAATTATATTTTCCTCTCTTTTTTTTTTTTTCTTTTCTGTTTTAAAATATGTATGTTCTTTTCTGTAATTTCATTCTTTTACTTTTTTTTTTTTACTTTTGTGACTTGAGTATTGGATGATATGAAAGCTATTTTTATATAATTATGATGTAAAAAAGAGTATTTTGATTTTGGTGAAATATCTAGAAAATATGATGCATCTTATATTATAAAAGGCATAGAAAAAAGTGTGTATGGTGTGGATGTACAAAATATGTGTGGTGTGAACATACGTTTATTAATGTTTAAAAATGCTTTTAAAGGAAACATTGTACACAATAAAATTTTTGATTAATTTCATGAGTGGATTTATTTTGTTAACTGCTCATTGTGGCGTAGTTTGAATTGTGTAAAGTAAAACAATAAAATAAATCATTTATATTAGTTTAATCTTTATTTAGCTTTATTTTGAAATTTTGTTTAATCTCTGTTCCAAGTCTCAAAATGTATATATAGATTTAAAGTTAGATTTATTCTCTACTTTTCTTTCAGTCTCATTCTGATGCAATTTATATTGTACAGAGTTTAATGTATTTGCTTATTCAATTCTTTAGAGAATCAAGAACTTAATAGTTGGACTATATTTCTGTTGTATTATTTTTATGGTCATTAATTGTTCTCATTTTTCTTTCTATAAGCTATTATTTATATTCAGTTCATTTTTCTCTGAGCATATGTTTCTTTCAGATGTATTTTTTAAAAAAAAGAGTTTCTTAAATATGTTGTATTTCAAAATAAGAGTTTCTTACATATGTTGTAAGAGTTTCTTAAATATGTTCTTAGGGAAAGATGACAGTCTTTATATTTGTTAGCATTGATCTGAAACTAAGAGTTGACAGAAATATATATATATATATAATTGAAAAACTGTTTGCTGTGTATTACATTATTCATATGATTTTAAAATTATCACAAAATGTTTTCGATTCAAAAAGACAAAAAATAAATTGGAATTTTAATGGAACCTTGTCAACCACAGTGTATTATTTATCATTTTATTATTATTATATTAATGTAATAGTATAAGTCTTATCAAAACAGCAATTTTATTGTTTAATCCAATAGTGTGAAGAAGAATAAAAAGCATTGTTAAGCCAGCATTCTTCTTAATGAAAACATTATTAAAGAAATGCTTATGTCAACAGTGGCTTTCATGTAATGAGTTTATTGTTATTTATATTCTTCAAATGTTGTCATGTAAAAAAAAAAATCGGATTGTGACAAAGCTGACATAAGTATCCACAAAGTAGAGCCCTTAATATTATATAATTCTTATTTTAAAGAAAGATAATATTAAATTTATATTCTTATATATTTTATTAGAAAATTAGATTTTTGATTAATTATAGTCTCTTAAAAAGCTATATCTTATTTAATTGCAATCTTTTAGAAAATTATATCATACTATAAGCTTTTATTTAGTTTGGTCATGGTGTTTGTTGCTATGGTCAGAAGTTTATCATCGATTTTTAACCTACTTCTTGATAAGATATGAAGTTTAAATTTTGAACATATACTGCTTGTGGATAGGCAAAATTTTTTCAAAATTAGATTTAAATATTTTTGAATATTAGATTTATATATTTTTAAATTTAATGCTTAAATGATTTTTGGCACATATCTTTTCATTTTTAATAAAATTTGTGCCTTTTTTTTAACATCATTTCTGCCAAATTTTCAAAAATTGCTTGATTTTTTTTTCTGACTGTTTGACATTTATGATTTTAAAATTTCAATATCTAAAAATGCATTGGTTACAAAATTTTGAAATTTTCAGAGATTATAAAACAAATTCTTTTCCCTCATTTTAAATAAGAATGATAAAAAAGAAAACATTGAGAGATTTTCTACATTAAAAAAAAAAAAAAATGCTCAAGTGTGACACAGAAATTGCTTCTTCCTTTGGTATACCGGGAAACATAATTTCAAGGTTGTGGTGTTACTGCATCACAATAAAATCTATTCTTTCCATAAGTTTATGTACATTTTTTCTCAGAATTTCAATTTAAAAGCTGTTTTTTTTTTCTCAATTTTAATGGAATACATAATATAGTTTCCTGTAGGATTTTAAAATTTTAACATCCAAAAATGTATGTGTTATCAAGATTTTAAATTTTACAACTTTTTTAGATGAATTTGTTGACATAAAGAATCTGAATAAACAATAGTAAGGTTTTCAAAACTTAACTTGAATTTTGTGAAAAATAGTACACACATTTCTGGAAAATGTGAGAATTTTTTTTTTTTTTTCCAAAATACTGTTTAAATTTTTTAAAATTTAGTGTTGTGGTTTTTCATACATATCTTCACTTAATGAACAAACTAAAAATCTCAGAATTTTTACTGTTTGCACTATTTTTTCATGTGGAAAAGTTTAAATGAAGTTTATAAGAGATTTTAACATAATTTCTGATTTTTTCGGCAAAATCGCTGGATGTTTTTGATCTTTGATAAATAATTGTTGGAATTAATGATTCCAACAATTACACGAGTGATTATTCATTTAAAAAAATGATTTTTCAATTTAATAATTTGATTGATGTCATTCAGATTAAAAAGATGAAAATAACATTTTTATATATAAATTAAGCTTTTTATTTAAAACTCATAAAAGAATGAATGAACTAAAAGTAGCAAAATAATTTATCATATAGTTTACTTGGAAAAAGGGATTAAATAATTCTCTTTACAGAATTCATCTACGATCCCCTAAACATTAAATAAACATCCCCTAAACAGTGGAACATATTAAATTAATTGCATTGTCAAAAGTATAAGCCATTAACTTTATAAATTTATCAAGGAGGCCCCATGCTTTTATTATTAGTGATATAAAACTGAAGATGAATTTTTTAAAAGTTTTCAAATTTAATCTCTTGTTCCTAATAAAGGATATGATAAATTATTTTTCTACTTTTAGTTCATTAATTCTCTTATGAATTTTTAATAAAAGCTTATATTATTAAAATTTTTTATTTTAATTGTAATCCTTTAGAAACCTATATTTATATATATTTTAATTCTGATCTTTTAGAAAGCTCTTTGTCATTTTATTTAACATGCAAGGTGTTCAGTCTTTAATATCTTATATTTAACTTTAAATGCTATATAATTGTGGTTGTTTAGCAAAAAAAAAAAAAAAACATGTAATCCTATAATAAAAAAATTCTTTCCCAAGTTGTTTAGAATCTCATTTAAGTAAAATTAAGTATATATTCAGTAAGTATACAGCATACCTGAAGGAAGCTTTTTTGAATAGTATTTTATTTCTATTGAATATTCTTAATGATAACCTTATACTACTCATATTCCTTCGTAATTACTCATGCAAGTCAAATGTGTTGAAAGGAGAGGAAATACTTTTTTTTTTTGCTATACCCTTTTTATGTTCATGTATGCTATGCTAATTTAAAAAAAATGATTTATTATATTCGTAATTATAATTTAAGATTTAAATGAGAAAAATTTCTTTTGTCTTTGAGAAGAGTGAGTCCCCCAACCCTTCATTCTTATTTAGCATGCTTACACTTTTGTATTTTACGATGAATAGTTAGAATTAATTTATGTTTTCTTCCATGTTTTAGGGTGAAACAGTGTTTTGTGCTGTGACTGGCCTTTGGTGGTATTCTCGTAAACTACCTCTTTCTCCAAGAGCTAGATTAGCAGTAAACTGCATGTTTGCTATGGCCTTAATTCAGGTACACTAATAATTTGTGCTATTGTTATATATTATGTAATTTATGGGTATAATATTTTATGAAATATATATATATTCAAAATAAATTAATTAAAATTATAAAGCCTGTGACTTGTGCTAAAGCTACAAAGTAATAAACCAATAATTCATAATAATTTATAAAAACATTATTTCATTCATGGTTTTAAATTGAATTTGTGTTCCTTGGAGATGGTATATAAATTATTATGAAATATATGTATATACAGTCAAAAGTCGTTAATCCGGACTCGTCGGGATTTTGGCGATTCCGGATTATTGATTTTTCTGGATTATAGATCATCAGTTTAAATCTGGGAAGATGGCATGCAGAAATTATAAAATTAAAAATATGAAATGTAATTTATGAAATGAAGAACAATTATAATCTAAAGGGTATCAAAATTAAAAAAAAAAAAAAAGGCTTAATATTTGTTTACTTTATTAAACATTTCTTTCAATGTAAGTTGTTTAAGTTGCTTCGTTTTATGTGATAATACTTTCTCTTTAATTCTATAAACAGACATAATTTCGTGTTCAGTTACAAAATTCCGCTGTTTAAGTCCTATAATTGCTGTGTCGAGAATACCGACTAATTTGTCAATCGAAATTTTTTCGTTTTCAATAACCTCTGTGTCACTTTCTTCACTATTGGAAGCGAATTATAATGATGAGGAATTTGATTTAAATCATATCAAAAGACGGAGTACATCGAGATGAAATACTACATTTAGTAAGGAATTATAAGCCAAATAAAATAAAAACATTTGCCCTGAAGATCCTTATCTTCACAGTGCTGACAGATCAACATTGTGCACCGCGGCGTTTCCCCCTTCCCGCTGCAGAGCAACGTGAAATTGATAAACTGATTTCGGAATGGTTAGAGAAACATATACATTTATCCATTTTTTGCAGCAATTCTACTTTTTGTTTGATGGACATCGAAACATATTTTCGCTTTGTAGATCCTTTGGGAGCTCCAGCATCGGAAATTCTATTTGACATAATTGAAAGTTCAAGCTTACTTTTATAAAATTGCTCTAACAGTCTGCAAAAAACAATAAGCAGGATCCAATTCGAAGATTAAGGAACAATGCAATCTGCAACATTAACTGAAATAGATAATTAGATATTTTTAGCTTATACCGTCCGTTATACATTAAATGCGCATGCGTAAACGTATTATGCGCATGCGCACATGCATATGCGCAGCCGTAAAGGCCGACGCATGCGCAAAAAGTTTGTAGCTTTGAGATCCAGATTATAGATCATTCCGGATTATGGGTGTCCGAATTAATACTTTTGACTGTATATATGATGTAGTTTAGGTGGAAGATGAAAACCATTTCACGTCTAGTCATAGCCAAGATAACTTTGTAAGTGATAGTTGTAATGCACTAGCAATGATAACATAACATAGATACACTTTGGATGTCTTTACTGCATAGATGGCATGATGGACTTCCACACAAATGTGGTCAAATTATTTATCTCTACATATAATAAAAGAAAGACTCTGTGTGTCTTTCATTCGTGCTGCACGTAAACTAATAGATCCAGGGCTACGAAATTTGGTATATAGGTGCATCTAGAGAAGAGCCTGTGCAACTCAAAGCAATTTTTTCAAAATTCGACTCTGATTTTTTTAAAATTTTATATTTTCGATTTTATTGCACCATTTTGAATAGTTTCATTCTTTTGAAATGTGGTTTTAGCAACAGTTTTTCATTCAATTGTATACTGGACTGCTGACTGTTGAAAATCAGCACTGTTGCCACTTAGAAAAATGAGGGCGATAATTCTGTGCAGTTTTAAAATTTAATGTTTCTGTTAGATACTGGATGTTTGTTGAGAAAAGGCAATGGGAAGTTGGTTAATTTATTTATTAGGATAAGTAATATTTGTATTAAGGTATATTGCTTATTTCATTGTAATTTTGTTATATGTAAACACGTTTTTTTACATTTAAAAAAAAAGTTTTTTTTTTTAAATGTAATTTTGCTATATGTAATACATTAAAAAAAAAATAGCAGTTTTTTTATGTGTAGTTATTCTGCAGAGTAAAATTCTGCTCAGTTTCTAAATTTAACGTTTGGTGTCCCCTTAAAGCATTTTTTCGGTACATTTCAAAGCCAGACGAAGGCTGGCAGCATTGCTGCTAGTTATTATATAAAGCAATTCTGAAGACACAGTGCTGGCTGCATACACTATTATGGGTGCAATAGGCACCCCACAATTTTGTATAAGAACAATAGAAGAATGTGAATACCACTGTGCGAATAAGTAAAGAGACATGGGCTATTCAAGACTGAGCAAATGGCAAAAAGAGAGTGTGTAGTTAAATTATAGTGGTATTTATCGTAATTTTTTTAAAAAATTTGATTGGCTAAGAACTATAAGTAGTGCAGAAAGTTAAAATGACATGATGCAGAATTAGATTTCAGATGTGATCCAGTTTTGAAAAGGTTATTACTATTTTTAGAGTAGAAAAGTGGATGATGCCCAAAGTAAAAAGAATAAGTAGGGACTGTTGCTAATTTAAAGTATAATTCAAAGTTACATGTTTTTTATCTTTTACACACACACGCACATATATATAAATCATGTTCTAAATATGCTACTAATGTTTTATATATACATGTTGCTATAAGTTTGGAGTTGCATATTAAGAATGAAAAAATTTACAGGCTCTTGAAGTGCACTAATATTTATATAGACAGAATTTTTAATTTCTAAGTAAAAAAAAGCCGATGTGGCCAGCCCATGTTTTATGAAGGAGCTTTAATTATCACTTCCAATTGATAATTTGAAATAAAATGTAACATATTTATAAACTTTATGACTCATTATTAATTATAAATACTACTTATTTTTTATTATTCTATTGTCTTATACAGTGAACAATGATAACTGTATATGCTCATGTACACATCAGTTCTCATGCTTTGATTTGAAAATATCGCATTGATTGTAGTGTACCGTTTGATTATAGTGTTTTGGATTCACAAACCAGGTGACTTAACAATCACAAAATTTTTAAATGCAACGTATTTATAGAACTCCTGATACAGTTTTAAGTGTTGTTATAAATTTCTTTTTATATGTGAAAAATAATACATAGTGATAACATTTGGTGGCAATATCCTTTTATTTGAAAAGTGATTTCACACAAAAGTGAAGCAAACACATCAAAGATTGAGAATATACATATAATTGCTTCATGACAAGAGCTCATCTTCATAATGAGCCTATTCTTGTTATATTTTGCATAATTCTAAGAATATATTTAATGATTATGTATGTCACATATGATTATGTATGTCACATATGATTTAAAATCACACAACCATTTTAAATACCAAGTTTGAGAAGTTTTGGTTATCTCAAAATATACTTTTTTATGAAAGTCTATTCAGGGCTTCAAGTAAAGTATCACTTCCGGTTCATCAGTTTTAGCCGAAATCTAATATGTTGTTCCCATTTATATCAAAATCTTTAAGTACTAAAACTGAAAAGTTTTTGGATTATATTTTAGTACAGGTTTATTAATGAGGCTTTCCCATTAGTGTATGTCCGGTTTGTGAAGGAAGGAAAAATTATTCAAAAGATGCTTTTTGCAAAAAACTTAATTGCAGATACTAAAGGTAAATCTATTTTTAATACTGTCAAAGATTATTTTAAAGAGAAAAATATTCCTCTTGCAAACATTATGTCTGCTGCCACGGTGGAGCTCCTGCAGTGGTGACTTGTCGTCGTGTGTTCATCGACCTTTTGATTTATAGACGACATTTAGCTGCAGAAAACTTCAGTGACCTTTTGCATCAACTATTATAGTACGTCATTTTGCAGTAATGCTTTCATTGATCAATTATCCGAGCAGCTGTGTTAGGAAAATGATGAAGAATTTAATTGCTTGCTTCTACACACCCAAGTTGGCTGGCTCTCCAAAGACATCTGCTTCAATAGATTCTTTTATCTTTTTGACTCTGTACTTGAGTTCCTCAAATAGAAAGATATAGCTCTGAAAGACAGATTGCTACAATATAAGATGCAAAATTCAATGGAATTAATTTGCAGCTTCAATGCGAAGAGCTCATTTTGATCACAACAAAATCTGTTATTTCCACTTTCCTAAAACAACTCACTTTGTAAAAGCAGAATTTTGTTCACAATGAGTTTAGCCAGTTTCCAATTTTGTTGGATCTGCACAAGAGCAGTGAAATCCCCTTCGATGAAACAAAAAAAAGTTTACTGTCAACACCTTGAGTCTTTGCACTAAGACTTTTCTGAACATTTTAAGGATATTTTATCCCTAGGAGTCCCTCAGTGAATCATGAACCCCTTTTATGAATATTGAAACAGCAAAGGTTCATATTCAGGAGGAATTGATCGAACTTTTAACTAATGAAACTTTGAAAGCCAGCTTCCAGAATAGTGATCGTCTCACAGAATTTTGGCTTCAAAGTAACATCAGTCACCTCAACCCAGGATTATGCACTATCGTCAAAAAATCGTCAAGACAAACATCATTGTAAAAATAATAAAAACATGTTGTGGAGACTCTTAATTCATGCTTATTCACTGAAAACTCAGTACGGAATTTTTGGACTGAAAACATTAGTTTTCTTACCTACATATACAAGTTGGCAGGAGGTAAAAAATGAAGAAAAATTTGACATCTTCCCAAATGCCAGACATTTGTTTGAAAATCAAATTTATTTTAACATAAAAATATTATAGCACTCAGGCTGAAACATTATAATATAATGCATGTGTGTTACAGTGTAATATCATCAAGGTTCCTATGAGAACACTTTTTGAAAAAAATTTATTTAAATTGATCATTGTAAGAAAGCAATAACTCATTCATTCAATCACTATCAAGAGTGGAAATAATTTAAAGTTAATTTAAGATTCTACTATTCGTAATCTGGATTTCCAGCAACGTAATTATTATACAATAACAGACTTTGTGTAAAATATTAATTAATAGGAGACAAGGGTGTTCTGTCTGATTTATAAAGCTATCATTTAGTTCTCATTAAAAATGAATAAAATTGTTCGAAATATGGATAAGGTGCAATTAAAAATGTTGCAAAATAAGTATATTTCTTAGTAATTACAGTGTGCAAATATTGTTTATACCAGCAATATGTAGCAGATACTAATTAACAGATTGCTATAATTGAATTTTTAATTATTCTTTTATAAATTCTAAATAAATGACAATTTCTGGTATTCAGTAGATAATTGTGTGAATTTTTAAATAAAACCAAGATGCAGAAAATAGAGTAAATAGTTGAAAGAGATTTAAGTGTGAATTTTTAAATAAAATAAAAAGCAAAAATTTTAAAACCGAGATGCAGAAAAGAGAATAAATAGCTGAAAGAGATTTAATCTCAATATTGAATAATACAAAAAATGCTATTACTTGCATACATAGTATGTAAAGCTAAAATATGAATAAGTATTTGTTAAGATGACACCGAGTCAAATTATTTCATGAATGTGATATTCTTTTTGTTAGTTTCTAATTTACAACAGTTCAATGGGTAATGTGCCTTGAGTGAAAATTTATTTCAGATCTATGACAGTTTTTTAGCCATCAAGTAGCTTCCTGGAGTATTTGTGATAGGGAAACTGACACCTTAGCCAATCCACTAAATCTTAGTACAAAAATGAAACCAATACTCAAGGCACCATCTATGCAGCTGAACTTCCATGCAAAGGGGAGAATCAATGAAATTTTGGGAGTCAAAGAGCCATCTGCTTATATAGAATACAGTGGTGCAGAATTTAAAGCATACAATCTGACATAAATGATTTTCTGTTTCATGGCTGCTGTTAAAAATATAAAATTATATATCCAGTTTCGTTGGGGAAAAAGATGAACTCATAGAGTGCAATATACTTCTCACACAATATTTATTGTGTAGTAATTACAGTTGGTAAAGTTGACAATTTAGAATTTCAACTGAAGTTTAAAGGAAATACCAACAATTAAAATCCAGTTCACGTTTAGTTTAGAAATTATTTAAGAAAGTTAAGAGCTTAAAAGAAATCCCAGGTGCGAGTTCCTTACAGTATATATAATTCATACCTTTTAGTAAGAATATGTTTACTTTTATGTAGTCTCATGTCTAAATCAAGAAAGTTCATCTATTTATCATGCTTCAAATCCACAGCGAACTATGAACTTTCATGACCCGTTAAGGACCTACCTTATAACGTACTTATGTGCTGTCTTAATTAATTTATAATTATTTTTATATTCTTATTTTATCCACAGGTTGTTCATTTCTCTGCTATTGTTACATCAGTTTACAGTGATATAACCACATGTGGTTAATTTCCCCCTTTTATATACAATATATAAGAATTTTAGTTGAGAAATAACTGCAGATTGCCAAGTTATAAAATTTAGAGAAGGATGCATGGGAACATTCACTTGATTTTTATAGCCTTGGAAATCAAAAAGCCATGTATAATCTTCAGCATTTATATTTATGTTTTATTTTTGCTGAATTAATGCTTTGGATATGTTCTCTATAAAAATGATACATACTTCTAAATCTTCATCTATTATTATCATATGCTGTGTAAACACAAATGTTCATAGTCAGAGAGCAGTATACATGCAAATAATTTTTTCCATAGAGCAAGCTGGTAATAATACTCTTGTAAGCTTGCAATTTTTTTCCTCCATTTTATTATACACTTTTTGTTGTTTATTTGATGATGATGTTGCTTGCCATTAACCAGGTATTTCACTAGAAAATATTGAAATATCTTTTTAAGGTTGTTCCCAAATCATTTTTCATTAAATCTCCATGAATTCACTTTTGTATACGACTTCATTCCCATTTAGTGCCACTTCTGTACTCAAATCAAAATCGGAGACAGTTCCACACAATAAAATAGTCTTTGATGGATAGGTAATAATAGTTTGTAACTTCGTAGTGCTTCTACAAGAAATGAAAATTCTTGATTATCTTTCACTAAAATTGCAGTAATGTCTATTCTTAATTTGCTTTAGCAAAGTTTTATATAGATAAAAACATCTTTAAGATACTAAGACAATCTTATTTATTTTGCCCTCCATTTCAGGTGAGTCTTGGGATTGCTACATTATTGATGCAAGTACCTAAACCACTGGCTGCTAGCCATCAGTCTGGAGCTCTTGCCTTACTTTCTACTGCTATTTGGTTGACACATGAACTGAGAATCTTGAAAATGATACCAAAGTAATTCCACAGTTAAGATATTTTATAAAAGTCATCTAATGAACACATTATTCACTTTGCGTAGAGAGCATTTTAAATGGATTTACACCCCAACACACTGCAAAAGAAAATGTTTAAGAGATCATTATATTTAATTAAATGAAAATAAAAATAGTTTTTATTTTATGGTTTTTTTTTCTTTTTTTTCCTTATTTACTACTCTTTATGCATTTTAACTCCTAAACTTAATTAAGGAGCATTTGTGTTATATTTCAAATTATCCACATATTCAACTATTGTTTTCACATCTGGAATATTGAGAAACACATGGGCTGAATTTTGATTAATGAATTATTGTAAAATCTGCCTTCTGGTCCCTTCTGATAAATTTATTTGATTCTGCTTAAATATGTATCAAATAAATGGGCATGTCTTTTACTATAACACTGCATCAGTGAATCAAAAAAAAACTTGTCATTTCTGATTTCCTTTAAATCCAGTGTTTTTCATTTCTTAGAAATGCTATCACAGTGAATCTCAAAACAATATTCCCTAATTTCTTTAAATCTACTTTTTCCCATTGTTTTAATTTTTTAAAGAACACCTTTCTAATGTAAAAAAAAAAAGTAACCTCAGCGTGTTACATGCAGAAATAGGAAACTGCAAAATATTTCTTTACAAGATCACTTTTAAATATCTTTCAATGGCAAACTGAGTCGATTTAAATTTACATGCTTCCGAGTTTCTCTGAAACTACCCCCCCCCAAAAAAAACTGATTATAAGCTTTTAACATTAAGTACATTCATGGCATTTTATGAAGAAATTCATCAAAAGCCTAATACAAATGTTGGCATTATTTCAGAAAAGAATTTCTGAAGTTGGAAACTTTTAGGTATTTAATGGACTAATACAAATATATATATATATATATATATATGTATATTAAAATAAACACTTGTGCATTTAAATTACAGAGCTGTTTTGAAAAATACTTTAACTATCTAATCAGTGTCACAGAGTAATGATTTAAGAGTTAAGAAATTTTCAGTTGATTATACATGCATGCTTTCTTTATGCAATTTAAATAAAATGTCAAAAGTTTAAATGCTTTGCTTTATACCAAATACATTTAGAAATAACACTATTATTGAAAATGATCTGTTTAAAGTATGCTATTTTTATTCTTCTTAATAAAAATAACGTGACCTTCAGAAGGGGAGGGATTTCTGGAATGGTTGGACAGCTTGGATAAATAGTGCTCTATTGTTATATTGGGGGGGGGGGGAAATCAAGAGATTCAAAATGTTCAGGTCTAGCCCATGACAGTTAATTTTTACACACAGGGAAAAAATTCTATAATTTTGAAGTTTCTACTTGAGCAAATGTGAGTAAAAGAGGACTGGATCATGACATGGAAATTCCAGAGGAGGTCCATTAATTGCGTTATGAGATATTCTTCCACTGCAAATTTAATTATTCAATTAACAAGAAAAAATATTTTTTAGTATCATTACTTACTAATTATTTTATTAGTATTTTGAGAAATTCTATTAATAGAATGGTGTTCAAGCAATAGACTGCATAAAGCAAAGTGCAGTTTAATTTACTATAGGAAATTCAGGATAGTAAACACTTCAAAATAACATAATTCATTCTTTATTTTTTTTTTATTTACAGCATAATACATTAAACAAAAACATAATTATTTACAAAATATTCTCTTATCAAAAGGCACATGAGAATTAGAAGCAGATTAAAATCTAATAAAAATTTTCAGATCTTTTTTTCCCAAATCTTTAAAGCCATTTGTCACAGAGATTTTAAAATTCAGTAAAACATAAGGATATAGTATTGACACCATGTTAAAAGTGCACATCTCAAATTTTTGAAGTTTTCAGTTAAATGCACTTTTCATATTGTTTTTCTTTTTGTGTGCATGTGTCTTACATTCTATCAAGAGAAAAAGAAGCATATAAAAGAATTATTTTAAAGTCATAATTAAATTTTTTCTGGAATTTCCCTTTCTAAAAATCAAGAATTTGAAGATTCTGGATCTTGGCATGCTGCTGATGACATATATAGCAATTTGGGAATAAAAATGCAGTTTTTTACACATAAAACTTTTTAAATACATACACAAAATTTTAAAATAAGGAAACTAACTATACACAAGACTTCATTAGAGCATAAAAAAGTCAAAAATATTTGCTGAAATACACTTTCAGAACAAAGATGTATTTAAAAATTAATAAATAATAAAATCATTGATGTGTATTGAAATGTAAATGCTATCATAAATAATTTTTCATGACTGAGTATTTTTTAATATTTGGCAAGAAAGAATTAGATTTCACCATTTATGAGGGGACTGCATGAAAATCTAAAAATGGGGAAAATAAAAGATTTAAATATAAAAAATTATCAATAAATAAAAATAACATTGATTTTTTTAACTATATGTCACTGTTTAGTACAATGCTTCAAAATTATGACACTTTCAGGATCCTAGCTGTTAAAAGCATTAAGCATAGTACCTTCATATTTGAAGCCTTTGGATACAGTTACAGTTTTTCAGTTTAAATATGAACTTAAACAACTTAATACACTTATCTCAGAATTATAATTTAAAAATACAGCTGTAGAGAGAATTCTTAAAAACTAAAAACCAGCAATTAGTATTTATCATAATGCAGTACAAAGTCTTTAATCCGGACGTCCATAATCCAGAGTGATCTATAATTCGGACCTCAAAGTTAGCGTTTACGCATGCGCATAATATGTTTACGCATGCGTGTTTAATGTATAACGGACAGTATAAGCTAGGCTAAAATGATCTAATTATCTATTTCAGTTAATGTTGCAGATTGCATTGTTCCTTAATCTTCTAATTGGATCCGGCTTATTATTTTTTGCAGACTGTTAGAGCAATTTTATAAAAAGTAAGCTTGAACTTTCGATTATGTCAAAAAGAGTCTACGATTCTGGAGCTGCCAAAGGACCTACAAAGCGAAAGCATGTTTTGATGTCCATCAAACAAAAAGTGGAATTGCTTCAAAAAAATGGATAAAGGCATGAAGAAAGTGACAGAGAGGTTAGTGAAAACGAAAAATTCCGATTGACAAGTTAGTCGGTATTCTCGGCACAGCAATTACAGGACTTGAACAGCGGAACTTTGTAACTGAACAAGAAATCATGTCTGCTTATAGAATTAAAGAGAAAGTATTAGCACATAAAACGAAGCAACTTAAACAACTTACATTGAAAGAAATGTTTAATAAAGTAAACAAATAAATATTAAGCTTTTTTTTTTTTCTTTTGTAAATTTTGATAACTTTTAGATCATAATTGCTCTTTATTTCATAAATTACAGTTTCATATTTTTAATTTTATAATTTCTGCATGCCATCTTACCAGATTTAAATTCATGATCTATAATCCGGAATTGCCGAAGTCCTGACGAGTCCGGATTAAAGACTTTGTACTGTAATAGTTTTAAATCTGATTTGAACTTTGCCTGTAGAAAAAAGCTACACTTTTCTCTTTCTCTCTCTCTTTTTTTAATAGTTAAGGTTGCAAAATACTTTTTTTTTAAATTTCATTCCAACTATTTTTTTAAATCTATTTTCAAAGCAAATGTATATACAATCTTCATATTCTCAGTCATAAATATATTGCAGAATACTTTTTTAAATATTGGAATTTATGTTTAAAAACACATGAATTTTTGCTTTTATTCAAGTTAATGCATATTTCTTTATGCAATTTAAACTTAAAAAAAATTTAACACAAGATGCTTTTATAAATTCATTAAAAACTTGAAATATCTAATCTATTAATCATATCAAGGATTTTAGGTGTAATTACTTTTGTGCAATGAGATATATTGACAAATATACAGTCATAAGAGTAAAAAAGTTAAAAATCTCTGTTCCATATAGATACTCTTATTCATATTTTCTAATCAAATTATGGGAAAGCCATTCGAAATATTACTTTTAATAACTGATGATATAGAAATATTTTACAGTTGTATCATAAAATATTAATTATCTATATTATGTACTATAATACACATAAAATAAGTAGTAGTTCCTTTTTATAAATGCATGACTAGAATGCTGAAAAACAATTAAAATGCATTTGGGCTTTTTATACTTTTAACAAAAAACAGCGTATCTCACAATCATGACATAAATACATTGAAGAATAAAGTGAAACGCAACCAACTTGCTCATTTAATGTAATTCAGAGAACTGAAACATATCAGTTCTTAATTATTCAGTAATGTATAAATGCAGAGTTATGAAAAGTTATAAAATCCCCATTCAGTTTTTATTTAAATCATTACTTTTGTGCTATTTAAAATTATTTTTAGTTAAATCATTTTCAATGAAGCAATATATCCAAGGGGACTCACAAAGGGGAACTATAATATGTTTTCTATGCTTTCTAAAGTTATTTCTTAATTTTTATAAAATAACAGTAGAATTTCTGGTTTGAAGGGGATTTCATAAAAAGTATCATGGCAATGCAAATAAAAATATATCAAACATAGATGTACTGTATACATCAATCTAATCTTGCATTCATTATGTACGCATTTTAATTTTACACCTTTCTTCAAGTTTATGCATACATGGTTTTAAATCCTTGAAAAAATTATAATTTTTTGGAGGTGTGGGGGAAATACTAGAAAAGTTATGTTTACAAATATTATTAATATTAAACTAAAACTGAAATCATATTTTGACAAGAGCTGTTGCAACTAAAAGGTTAAACCACAGCACACCAGTAAATCATTCCCAGTTTGGTTGCTGTTGACACATGTTTTTCTCGTGAGTAATGTGAATGCAAATCAGTGTGCTTTTAAAATCCTCCATGAAAGCTATTTGAAGTGTTCTGTCATCATAAATTATGTATTTTTTATTCTATTTAAATTTACTATTTAATATTTTCAGCAATTAATTTCTAGTGATAATGGAATCAATACTATGATAGTTATTGATTCCTTGTTTGCTATATAGATTAATATTTTTTTACAATCTTTTTCATTTCTAGAACAGTATAATTTTTATTAGTACAGTGTTCCCACTCACTTGCAAAATTCCAAAGGTACAATAAAAACCAATAAATAAGTGAACTATAAATTTTTTTCAAGTTGGGAAAAGTCTGGAATGTTTTCCAAAATGCAAGTGAAGTTTAAAAAAAAGTTTATAAATCAATCCTTTTAGATAATGAAAAGTTCATGCTTTCACTGCCTGTCATAAAAAGAATGCATATAAGAAGTTACTGTACCCTTTGCTATTCTTGGAAAATTATTTTACTCACCTCATATATAGAGCAATTTTATTAATACATAATTATATCTGTCAGTGAATGTTTATTTTTCTTTTAGAAATAAAACTGTTTTGTCACCCCTCTCCTTAAAAATACTGTTGATCTTCAAAAATGAAAACTGCAATTTCAAACTTACTACACTTTATACTTTTTTAATATATAATTGTATTTAGTTGAATACTTTTTTTTTTTTTCACTACAATGTGATTAATAGTTCTTCGATTTTACACACCAGAGTGTAATATTTTCTGTGAATGATGTACTTTTGCTATAAATATATTTTGCAAAATGTACAGTTTTCCCTTCATTTTAAAAAACTGCTTACTTTTAAAAATTTTAATGTGCCTATTTCTTGTATACTTATTTATTTTGTTTGACATTAGATGCCATAATCCAATGTCAAATAAAGTAAATAAAATTTTTCTAACATTCTTAGTTATTTCATTGTATTTTATCATAAATGCTTGATGGCAATGCGTAAAATTGCACTGAAGCCCAGCTGCAGTACTTCTCAGTTTTGAATAGATCATAGTTCCAGATGAAGCATAACAAAATCGTCAACAATAGGAGCACTGGCATTTATTTTTATAAAATTGAACAAAAATTTCAGCAGAAAATTCTTTCTAGATTTAGCTATTTGAGATATAGGGCCCTTTATAAGTCCAGATATAATTACGTCAGTGCCAAATATGGTTTACGGATACCTAGAGGGTTTTTTGGGGTCCCTCAAGAAAGTGGGGGCCCTAAGCTATAGCTTGTGTAGCTTATATATAAATCCTGCACTGTCTAAATAAAATAAGCTCCAACATTTTGTTATGTAACTGATTTACAGTATTACCAGAAAATTTATCATTAACTTAAATTATTCTAATTATTTATCTTTACTGTTTTATTAAATATTATTTTATTCAGTATTTATGGTGGCTTTCTACAGGATTCTAGCACTTCTAATTTTAGAAATTAAGCTTTGCTTGAAAGTATTTCCTTAGTCTTAATTTGACAACTAGTTCCTTATATTTGGTCAGCATAACTGTTTTATTTGATTACGAAACATTTGAAAAATCATTACGAAATATGAAAAATATGAATCTATGAAGTTGAATTTCAGTAGGAACCCTGTATTAAAATACAGAAATATCCTTTATTTTAAATTTATATAAATGCATGCTTTAGTTTCTTGAATAGATACTTATATATGATTAGTCTATTATTTAATCATAGTGAAAAAATGCATATATTCTAATATTATCTGACTAGCAAAGAGTGAATATGAGAAAAATTTTCAAAAGGCTATCAGCTCACACTTTGAAGATCTCTTAAAGCGATTTGCTTATACATTTTGTTTAAATTTATCTCACAGGAAGTTCCTGTTTTCCATGATTACATTAAAACTATTATACACAATTCACTCTTCCAGATATAATTTAATGAGGATTATAATAAAAATCACTTAAAGGAGGGCAACTTTTTTCTACTAATACAATTTAAAAAAAATGTTTAAAAAGTTAAAAAAATTTGGAAAACACAATTTTAAATTTGCCATACATTAAAATGCTCTTTCACTAAGCTCAACTCACTATATGAAATAATTAAACAATAAGCAACATAAAAATAAGCATGCTTGGAAGTTTTTCTTAAATGTGTTTATTTATTTATTTTTATTTATTTCTGATGCTTAAAATAATGTAATTGAGTTTAAATAATTTTTCATTATTTATCCCCATAGAATTTAGGTCACAAAATTTTTACCACATTGATATTGAAGGGTATAGTGTTGTAAAGTATGTTGTAATAGTAGCTCAAATACTTTTTAAGCATTTAAGCTCATTCTGAGCACCTTTTAATCTCAGCATAGCCACAGAAAAATTCAATTTGAATTCTGAGTTTAATGTTGGCCAAATTGCTAAGCTGCATATCTCTAGTATTATGTTTTGAATTAATTTTTCTGCATAGATCAAAGCACTCAAATAAATAAATTTTGTTAAAATTGCTCAGTAATGGGTAAAATAGACAATAAAATTAACATTTTTATATGCAATTTGAATGTTTTAAAGTTGCCATAAAATGAGCTGACTTGCTTTTTAAACTTAATGCACAAATATATTGACCAAGGCCATAACTCCAATGCCTCCACAAAGACAGACCATCTGCTTCAGTGATTCCCTAAATAACACAAAATAAATATTTCACAACAATTGTCAAATTTTATTAAAAAATGTACAGAGTAATACATTAGAGCAGTGTAGAAATTGCATTAATTATTTATCTGCACTTAACTAAAATTTTTAGTACCTGTCTTCTGTGGCAGCTTCGATGCATTTCTGCATTAGGGAAAAAGAAACGGTGACAGATTTTTGCATGTGCGAGAAACAGTTACTGATCTGCGCATGTATGAAAAGCAAACTTTCAATATGTTTGCTGCCAAAGCTGATATGATGCATCTATTCTTATGCACCAAGATCCTAACTGCATTTGTATGTTTCTAAGTTACTTGTATTTGCCTGGAAGAAATCTGTGGTATAATTTCTGAAAGAATATGATATCTTTTTGCAAAATTGCTGAAGGGGAATATTTGCTTTGAATCTATTCTTTTAGTGATTGCTACGAAATATTTACCAGGGAAGGGGATAAAAACAATACTTGGAAGAAGGTTTATTGATTTATTTTGGGGATATAATGTGCATAATAATAATATCTGTATACAAATGCCGTCAATTATCCAGGCAGATGCCGGAAAAGCAGGTCACGCAGATAGGTGAAAAACATAGATAATCCATACTATCAATTTTTATGTATATTGTATGCATTATATTTCTTAAATATCAGTAATTTTACTTTGCTTTTGAGACCGTTTAAATATCTGATGACTCTCACTACATACTTTTCGAAGTGCTGTTTAATCATTGTAATCAAATTTTTTTGGTCGTTGATGTCCTATAGAGTTTCAACAAAAGTCATTGCTGTCTCAAGACTAATGCAACTGTCAGTTTTCTTCTTTGCTTGTTTTTTCGGTCTCACTCTCTGCCTCTTCGGTGCTACTTTGGTAGAAGGTTGCATGGATTTTTTGCGATTTACTTCAGCGCAATTGTTGGCGTGGTTTCGACAGTCTTCAGCCATCTTGAAAAACTCTGTTTTTACGTATTTTACACATATAGTAAAGTATTAGAAACTTTAAAAAAATAAATATCGTTAAAAATAATGGATTAATTTTTTGTTGAAAACATTGTTTTTTAAGATAGCAGGCAAATGTAAATAAATACATTTACTATGAATATAAAATACTAAAGTAAGGTTAAATTATTACTTTCATATACTAGCAAAGAAATAGAATAAAAATATTGTGCCAACGTTAATTGGATTAAAATATTACATAAATTGAATATAAAATTAAAAACCATCATAACAACGTTTAAAAGAATGAAAAATATTACTTAAATTCAAATACTTTAAAATAAGTAAATAAGAATGCTTCGCACACTAGAGCTAAAATGACAGCAATTAGTTTATTTCCGGTAAATGTCTAATACTTTTTTTACCATTACAGTGGTTATTTCTTCCACCGTGACCACAATACCATATACGGCTGTCCTCAGAATCAGCTCTTCTAACGATCTTCATCTGTGATTCACATTTCTTGCACTTCATAGAAGAAGCAATTAGTGAGGTTTCCTCCAAAAATTTAAAATAAATTTCCTCTGACCCTTGTTGCAATTTATAAGTAAATCATTGATTAGGAAAGCCAGGTAGGCCAAAATAAGATCTCAAAGGACAATTTTTTTATTCCGATACTAATAATTCTTGGTACTTATCAATAACAACATTAATCTATGAAAGGGACATTTGTTTCCTATGAAATCTAAGGAATTCGATGAGATGAATAATAAATTTTTAAAATGGCGCGGTAATGCACAAATATTCAGTAACCAATCAGGGAGCTGATTACAGCTCGTTAATGCACAAATATTCTGTAACCAATCAGGGAGCTGATTACATCACGCCTAGAATTAAAATTATTTAAATAATCATACATAATGCAATCATTTTTCAAAAAATATACAAACTTAAATTGTATTTTAATATTTAACAGCCATAAATAATGTTTAAAACATTAGACTAAATTTATAGATATTAAAATCACAAATGTTTCATACTAAAGATAAATTATACTAACATAGTGATTCTTTTTGCTATCATCATAAATTATACAGCTGTGTAAATACATTACCTCTGCAATAATAATTCTGGTGTGCAAGTCTTAATGTAAATACTCAATTATTCTCGTACAAGAAATGAGTCCCAAATAATTTAAATATAGGTATATATCCTTACCATGGATCTTTTTCTTTCAAGAGATCAGGCAATACATTCACAAGCGCAATATTAAGGAAACCACCAGATGTAAATGGTAAAATCCAAGATGTACATGCACCTGTGACAAAACAAAATAAGCAGTGTTCTGAACTCAAAATCAAAATATAGTAAATTCATTTAAGAAAAGGCATATACACTTTCTTTGCATAAAACAATGCATTATATTCTATTTATTGACTGTAAAATCTTATACAGTACAAAGTCCATAATCCGGACGTCCATTATCTGGAATGATCTATAATCTGGACCTCAAAGCTACAGACTTTTTTTTGTATGCTTTAGGTATGCGCATAATGTGTTGACGCATGCACGTTTAGCACAAAAAATGAAGTAACTTAAACAACTTACATTAAAAGAAATTTTTAATAAAGTAAACAAATAAATATTAAGATTTTTTCCTAAATTTTGATACCCTTTAGATCATAATTGCTCTTTATTTCATAAATTACAATTTCATATTTTTAATTGTATAATTTCTGCATGCCATCTTACCAGATTTAAATTGATGATCTATAAATCCGGAAAAAACCCTAATCTGGAATCGTCGAAGTTTCGACGAGTCCGGATTATGGACTTTGTTCTGTAATAATATATTTATGAAATAACCTTACAATTAAAATATTCATGAAATTTTAATTAAATTTTTCTTCATTGATTAGTTAATTTAACTTAAATGCAATATTAAAAACAAATATTTGCAGTTTAATACAATTCTTTTATTTATTTTAATTAATTTCTCTCTTAATTAAAATATTTTTGAAATAATGTAAATAAAGTGACTTCTCCCTAAGGCAACCACCTACACTTATAGATGATTTCGATTTTTTGTGGAGATGGTCACCTTACAGAAATGATATCCTTTTTTGTTGTAAGAAAAGCAGGCATACAGAGATGATTGCCATGAGAAGTTTCACTACATTACAATGTAATATCAAAATGCAAATTTTCTTTTGTCTTATTAATTATGGACTACTGTTTGACTCACCAACTTTATCAACTGATCCTGCAGACAATGCAACTATAGCTCCCAGGATTCCTATTGCTGCAGTTGATACCTGTAAAAAATAAACAAATAAAAATGTAATTCTTACTAATCTTATACACAGACATTTATCGAAAAAGCAAATAAAATAAATATAGAACAAAGTATAACTATATAAATATGTGTGCAAAATTTTAATAAAAGTCACTTAACCTATTTCGAAATAAAAATAAAATTTTGTTGTCAACTAGTCATATCTAAAACTGTAAGCTAAGTATTTCTTGTCAAGGTATTATTTTAAAAATAATTTTGTGGTTAATCAATAAAAAAATTGCTTGTTTACAGGAAAATGTATTATTCCTTAAAATAACAACTCTGGATTTGATTTATAAAGGAATAATCCTTTGAAATTTCATCTAGTTCTTCAACTTTCTTTTGGAAACAGTTGCCTTTCAAATTTAAAGAGAACAAATACTATTTATCACATCAAAATTGCAAGTAGCACTATGGAAAAGTCACACACTTTGGTTAATTAATTTTTTTCAGGAAGGAAGTATGTAACTATGATAGCAACACTTTATTGCATATAACCTTGAAGTTACACAGGTTTAAGAATTAATGTATGCTTTTATCAAAATGAGATTAAATAACATCTTTCCTAAAACAGAACAATAACTGAACTCCTTTAAAGGTTTTTAGGATATAATTCCAATCAGTAAACATTAGTTAAAAAGCATACTTTATTCACAAACATGATAAATTCTATTTTCGCTTTTTAATACGCAGAATTTTAGATGAAGATCTACTTCCCCCCCACCTCCTTTCACTCTTATCTTTCATATTTTTTAATGCATAATTAAACTATTAGGCTCATAATCAACAAATTGTACTTACTTGGGCTTTGACAGCATTCCAAGGATTAAATCCAGACTTAAGAAGAATTGCAAAATCACTAATTTCATGAGGTATTTCATGTATGAGAATGGCAAAAGTAGTTAGCATTCCCATCTTTCAAAAGAAACAGAAAACTTAATTGTGAAAAAACATCACAATCAATATCACAATAAATGCAAAATAAATATGAGGAATAACCATTATACATTTTTTAAAACAGTTTGACTTAAAGGTTATTCTTCATGCATACTTGTGTGTAAAGGATGAAGTGGGAATTTAATAGAATGCTCTCTATACAGTAAGAATTGAGTAGATAAAATGCTCTTGACCAGTGCAGGTGCTTAGGAAAGATATGCCATATAATGTTAATTTGAAAAGGATGACAGATTAAAAAAAAATTCAAATTATACACTCAGATCTTATATCTACATCATGTCAATTTTCATCGGTAATGATCAGCTTTCCTTTAATTAAATACATGTGATAGGATATCCTTTCTCTAATAACATCTTTTCTCTTATTAGTCATCATTCATTCTTAGTTATTAGTAGATGTATGATGAGTGATTTGTGACATGAAAATATCATGCTTGTTTGTGATTCAATCACATCAATCTGAAATGGAAGTTACTAGATGGTATGTGTCATCATTGCAGACATTTGGCTAATTTTATATGCAATGAAAAAAAGGGTCTGGTACTTCTTTATTATTATGCCCCCCCCCCATTTTTTTAAAACAGCAAACTGACTCTAGGATAATCATCAGGTTGAAGTTTAATTTTGTCATACACTTCATGATTGTCATGTTTCTGCAACTGCTTTTACTATGGCATTGGCTGCAAGGTAAGACTCAAGATGATTTCAAACAGTGCCTAACTGATTTTTATTACACCACGTAGCGTAACACCACAATCATTCAACATTTTGTGCAGGAGTAGTGATGTTGAATCAATAAAATGAAACTTATGGTTCACAGTAAAACCTCTCTAACTGGTTTTTCCACTTCCTCTGTTTTATATATTCATCAGCAATCTTAATTAATCAATCCCGCTTGTACATAGTTTTGTCACGACTGTGGTTGCTTCTCAGTTGATATCCTGAGGAAAAAATAATTCATTAGTTTCTTGGCATAATCTGCCAAATATTCAATATTGTGGCTCTGTATCTTCTCCGAACAAAGAGATTTTCATTATATCCCTATTTTTGCACATATTCACTTATTTGGTTGTCATATTTAGACACAGAAAATATATCTTTATCATAAAAATGTTCCAGTCAATAGTTGTATTTTTATAAAAGTTAAGAGGCTTCTCCCACCACTTAATCTATGTCTGCTCTTCCTAACAGTAAATTAACCGTTGTGCTATTATAAACAGTATTCTGAAACCAACTAAAATAGTTGGAAATCTGTTTTTCTTTCATTCACAACTTTTGACATTGTATTTCCAAACACTTTCATTGATATGTGGTTTTATTAAATGACCATTTTCATATACTTGATTGACAGACAAATGAGTCTGTAACCTCTACAAACCAAACATAATCTTTTTTTCGTACAACTTTATGTAGACTGTGAGTGGCAACAGTAGGAAGCGAAAATAATCATAGAATGATTTCCTTTAAAAAAAGAGTCTTTAAAAAGTGAATAATTTCTTTCAAAATTAGTAAAGTAATTCTTAAAGCAGAAAAATAATGAGCTCTAGTGTAGAACTGGATGTCCCTTCGATTAGCGACAATTTTTAAAAACTTGGCGATGAAACCTCACTTCTGGTTACCATGACAGTTTTAACTTTGTTTTAGTTTCCTGATTTTATTTAAATGAAAATAGACTGATGTGTACATGGACAAATTTAAGGCAGTGCGCAATGCCTAGTTTGTGCAATTCTAGGATGTTTTTTTAAGTGAAAACAGATCGATGTCATGGACACAGAGTTTGTGCAATTCTTTGACTTCTTATTTTGGTTTTGTGTAGTGACCATCTTGGAATTGTGCCTTCCTGACGCCGATCTCGGCGTCAAAAAAGAATCGCCAAAAAACAAGGGGCACCCAATTGTAAACTTTTACTAAATAATGTTTATGATGTAGCAACCGCTACATTATTTGGTGACCTGATGTTAGCAACGTTAAATATTATGGAAAATACAGACAAGACAGAAAGCCAGTCAAATGGCGCGAATTCTTCAGAAACTATGAAGGTCAGTATAAAAATTCCACCTTTTTGGATAGATAGCCAGAAATTTGCTTTTATCAGATAGAGGCACAGTTTAAAATTAATAGTATAAGTAATGAAGTGGAACCTAAATATGTAGATACTATTTGGGATTATAATAACTGATAAGACTGAAAACAAATATTCCTTGGCAAAAGAGCGTTTATTAAATATATTTAAAGAAAGTGAAAATAAACGAATCAAACACCTTTTCACTGGCATTGAAATTGGCGACATGAAACCTAGTCATCTATTACAAAAAATGAAATCCTTGGCAACTAGTGATATTTCTGACATGGTATTAAAAGCATTATGGATGGACAAATTGCCGCACCGTATCAAAGAATAGTTATTATTAGTTAGCATGGACCTTATAAGAAATAGACTAACCCAAAAGGGTTTTCTCCCTTGTCTGAGGTGTTGCCGGCTGTCACCTTGATCACAACCGGAGGGCTAGGGATGACTTGCAGAAATTTAACGTTGGTTGCCTATTGCAGCGTGTATAATTGTCAAGAAAAAGCTGGTTGTAGCGGCTCATTTCACAAATTAGAATTCCTCCATATTTTTATTTTTGAAATTGAGATTGATTTTTAAAAATTTAGCATATTTATAAAGCATAATTAACGTTCCAAATAATTATAAAGCTATAGCATGCTCTCAGGACTGGATATTCTTTTAGCTTTTCCTATGCTGTAAGGAAATTTGTAACTACTTCTTTTAGAAAATAATATTTTAAATCTAAACTAATAGAAAATTTCAAACAAGCAATTTTCTCTTGCAATTCTTATACTTTTTATTGGTGTAAATAAGTAAAAAATACTACAGTATTTAAAAACGAATTTTTGAAAGTTTTGTTTAAAATTTTAAATTGTGGTGCTTTTTTAAAATTATAGATGAGGATTATAGCACAATTTCTATAAAGGAATTTTATTTCAATTATATTTCATAATACATAGTGCTAAACACTTTTGACTCCTTAAAAATTTTTATACATTTAATTCTAATATTAAAATTGTATTTAACCATAATAATTAATTTTGTTTGTATTTTATAGTGATTATTTTTTTTAAATTTATTTTTAGTTCTGCACAAGATTTTTTTTTTTTTTTATTATCTGTTAATTTAATTTATTAGCCCAAAGTGGTGGCTAGAAAGGCTCTTAGTTTCGAAGCAGCATTTTGAGCTGTTTTACTATAAATGTCCGTGTCTCCTTGCAAATTGTTGTTACCAAATATTATCGCCCTGTATTATATGTAAAGAAATTAAATAATGAAGAATCTGTTTGAATACATGTATGTTTCTCGCACTGTGACAAAAACGACGGTATCTAGAGCCATCAAATTTTGAATAATATAATCCTCCACCGGAACATGGGCATCTGGACGGCCGAATTTCGAATTTGTTTTAATCTATTTCATATTTTGTAAAACTTTAACAAATTTTTAATTAACAAACTCAACGAGTTCAGAGCGAGCACTGTATGGAAAATAACAGTTTTATCTCCAGTGTGGAAATTCTTAAGATATGCTGTTTTCAAATGTATGTGGTTTACGGGCGAAGAACATGATATTCAATAAATATAGGTAACACACAAAAATTAAAAAAAAAGGGTTCCTTTTGGGCATAATATAAAATTGAGTGCTTCCAGATTTTATTTTATCTTTTTTTTTCCTTCATTACGCTCAGAAAATTTTATGCTCCGAATTTTATGAATTATTAAAATAACTAATCCACTTTAATGTTAATAATTTAATGATCATATAATCAAATAAATATGATCGTTTTGTAATGTTATTATAGTTTGGAAAATTGCTGCCTGAAAATGTTCATTAAATTTTAAAAAAATTATCAGATCTTGTTTAATTTTACCATATTTATTTCAAAGCATCGCGTATTATCAATCTTATTTAATTTTACTTTATTTTTAGGCAAAATTAAGTTAAAAAATTTTGTGCTTAAGAGTTTTTACCGTTTTACCAAAGTAAAGATGTTTGTACAAGAATTACGCATGAAAAAAAAATGCGTGAAATGCAGTAAAAAGTGCTTTAATGAGATATATTCAATCCTATTTGGAAAAAATTGTGGCTTTCATAATCTCATCACTATACAACATATCACATTTAATAATTAAAAAGAGTTATGTGATGCAAACGCCATAGGTTTCAGTGTTAAAGTAAACCAGATCGTCCCTATTCTTGCAGACATGTCGGTGGCGCGCGCCCCGCCCACTGGGTTAGTCTATCTCTTATAAGGTCCATGTTAGTTAGTTACTAGTGATTGAAGGTATTGATAAATTGGCGATTATGGCTGATAAGATTTTCGACATGCATTCACAAACTGACTATTATGAGGCTCATTCGACTTAAATTAAGAATTCGAGCGCGTCGCCAAACACGGTTTAAAAAAAGCATAAAAAATTACTGGAAAAAATATCTTCATTGGAAAAGCAGGATTGAAGAACTCCATCTCCATCACCCATCAAATGAAAGAAGTCGTCATATAGAAAGAAAAAACAGATCATTGTCTAGAGGCAGAAGTAGAAGTCGGAAGCTTTATAATCCGGATGATAAGCTGTGTTATTACAACTTCTCTTTCGGATCCAGATGCTTTCGAAAAAATGTAGGCCACCATGTAACTGGAGAAACTCGGAAAACTTGCCTGCGCAGAAGAATCAGAATTAGCAGTCGGTTCTGCTGCTGTAGATTTAAAGAATTGCCATGAATTCAATTATAGACTTTTTGTAATAGGGGAAAAAAAAAAAAAAAAAAAAAAAAAAAAAAAACCTGGGATAAAATTTTTGATTGACAGTGGTACAGATGTAAGTTTAATTCCAGCCACATGTTTATGACAAAGTAAGTAGCGATTTTAAACTTTATGCTGCAAATGGTACTCAAATTCCTGTTTTGGAGATAAAATTTTAACTCTTGATTTGGGACTTTGCCGTAATTTTCAATGGCCATTTATCACAGCCAAAGTCAGTAAAGGCATTTTGGGGGCAGATTTTCTTAACCGGTTTAATTCATTAATTGATATTAAAAACTAAAAGTTAATTGATGGTGTAACTAAACTCAGCATTATTGGTGAAATTGCATCGTCAGCCGATGAATCAAATATTAGCACCTTAAACAAAAATAATAAATTTTCTAATATTTTGGCACAATTTCCGGAAATCACAAAACCTGATTTACTAATTTTTACAACAAAACATAATGTTAAATATAACATACCTACTAATGGAAAACCAATTTTTTCAAAAGTGTGAAAATTAGATCCTAGAAGATTAGAAATAGCCAAACAAGAATTCAACTTTATGCTTGAAAATAATATTATAAGATCATCCAAATCACCATGGGCAAGCCCACTTCATTTAGTTCCGAAAAAAGACGTTACTTTGAGATAATGCGGAGATTATCGGCGCTTAAATGATGTCACAATACCAGTCGCTACCCTTTACCCAGAATTGATGACTTCCACCACGTTTTGAAAAGCAAAACAATATATTCTAAACTTGATTTACTATTACCAGATCCTAATAGCAGAACAAGATAAACAAAAGACAGCTATAATAACTCTATTTGGACTTTTTGAATTTAATGTGATGAGTTTCGGCTTAAGAAATGCTCCCTCCACTACAACATTCTAATAGCGTCGGAAACTGAGGAACAACATACCAAACATCTTACGGAAGTATTTAATAGAATTCAACAGTATGGACTACGCATCAATCTATCGAAATCAGTGATGGGAGTGAAGAAATTAGAATTTCTGGGATATTTGATAACACCAAATGGCTCAAAATCTTTTCCAGAAAAAGTACAAGCCATAACAAGTTATAAACTTTCTGAAACTATTCATGAACTTCGTAAATTTTTAGAAATGATTAACTTTTATAGAAGATATTTAAAAGATGTAGCTAATACCCAAGCTCCCCTAAATGAATACTTGAAAGGTTCCACAAAAAAAAAAAAAAAAAAAAAAAAAAGATCGAAGGAAAATTTCATGGACAGAAGAAGAAAAGAAGTCTTTTGAAAAATGTAAAGAAGATTTAGACAATGCTGCTATGTTAATTTTCCCTAATCCAGATCTACCATTAGTTTTATGTACAGACGCCTCTAATTTTGCAACTGGATCTGTTCTACAGCAATATGAAAACGGAGATTGGAAACCAATAGCATTTTATTAAAAAAAATAATAATAAATGACACCCAAAAAGCTTATAGCACATATGACCGGGAACGTATCTGTCTTCCCATCAAACAATTTAAGCATCAGAGTAGCTAGGGTTTTCAGCGCCCAGGGGCAACTGAAGATTTCGCGTCCCCTACTGCTTGCCAAGGATGGAAAACATTTAATTCTAAAATGCTGTAACATCAGTTTGGCGCCCCTTGGATTCTGCGCCCGGGGACAGATGCCCCCTCTAGCTACGCCCCTGTTAAGCATATGCTAGAAGGACGAGAATTTACAATTTTCATAGATCACAAGCCAATTATATTCGCATTTAAAGGGAAAAAAATGATACAGCATTTCCTAGACAATTAAAACATCTCCAGTATATCTCGCAATTTTCGGCAAATATAAAATACATAACTGGGAAGGATAATATTGCTTCACACTCGATGTCTAGAATTGAATCAGTTTCGGACATCGATTATGACAAAATTGCGGATGAACAAATCAATAATGAAGAATTAATAGAATTACTAAATGGTAGCAAAAATTTAAATGTTAACCAATATCCACTACCTTCGGGAAAAGTAATCCGGTGTGATATTTCAGCTTCAACTATTCGACCGTTTATACCATAACAACAATTTCGAATAAATGTTTTCCACAAAATACACGACTTGAACCATCCTGGCATCAAATCATCAGTGAAACAAGTAGCATCAAGATTCATTTGGAAGAATATTAAGAAAGCTGTTACAGAAGGCCGATGCTATTCGCACCACCGGTGCGATTAGCCGCTTAAGTTATTCGCACCAACATTAATCACGCATGCGCATTGAGTTGTCAAATCCGTCATTTGAACGCAATCGAAAGGAACGGATTCTACGTGCGCGAACTGTTGTAGTGAATCTTTTTTTAAAAAAACGGCGGATTACTACCTTGGCGTAGTTTATCATATTTTAAGCATTGGCGAATTTCAAAAGTTTAGAAAGAAAAATGGGTTCCTTTTCTTATAAAAAGAAGGAACACATTTCCTTTTATTAAAGTATATATAAAAAAAGGGGCAGATTTTTATGTTCGCTATGTTTATCCTTTTCATGAACGGTTGCAATAGTTGACTGATTTTGGGGGGGGGGGGGACAAAATCTTGTTTACATTTTTTGTACTTCTTAGAATACATTTAGCTTTAAAGATGTGTTTTGCTCAATCAAGACTTTTAATTCATTCCTCTTTGAAAATTTTCGTCCGAGAAAAGATAATAAAAATTAGACAGAGGATTTCTGTGTAGAAAATTTAGACATGAAATAAGCTAAAAGCGATTATATCAACTATTAAATGAATTGTTCTGTATGCCTGCTTATTTTTTATGGAAATACTTGGCATTTTCAGGACACAAAAAGTACTTCAAAGAACTTTGAAATATTAATACAAACACATTAATAAATTAAATTGAAATAAATAATGGGATGCAATTTAAAAGACAGAAATAATTTAATGTAAGAGATTTAGATTTAAAAATTTGCGCATACAAATGATTCATCAGATTTTTATAAGGTTTTATTTCATAAATAACTTTGATTTTGAAATATGGCATTTGAACCTATAAACATGTGTGGATACTGAAAAAGCGATGAATATATAAGAATATTATAATTTTCAGTAAGTTTTCTTATTGAATAATTATTCTGACAGTCCTATGCTGTAAGACTAGGGTCTAAGTTTGCATAAAAATTCCTCTGTTAAATAAAAGAATTTAAGTAATTTCTGTAGCCTTTTTGTCAATAAATTAAAGATTTTTTAACTAATTACTCGTCCTCAATTGAATTAGAACCATTTGCAATTAGAACCATCATTAAACCCCTGTTTTATCTAATCATTTCCTCAACATTATCATGTATATAGATTGACCTTGTCTTTGTAACTGATAATTATTACTTGCAAATTATTCTCTTGCTGGTGAACAATTAACAACCCTTTCTATTGCTGAGTTAGGGTTCACAACCTTCGCTCTCGCTACCGCCTGCCTTACGGAAATCGGCGTATAATGCTGGTACCTGGGCTGATTGTGTGCATGCGCGAACGAAGGTGGTGTGAATAGCCTGTTAGCTATTCGCACCGTCGGTGCGATTAGCCACTGTGGTTAGGGAATGGGCTAAAACTTGCATTAATTCCAGAAAAGTAAAATTATTCTCCACACATTTTCCAAATTTAACTCATTTGACGAACCAGATGAAAGATTTAGCATAATTCATATCGATATAATTGGACCATACCCACCATCAAATGGAAATAATTATTGCTTAACATACATTGATCATTTTACTTGCTGGATGGAAGTTATATCGATAGAAAATATTACTACATAAACAATCACAAAAGCATTTTATGCAAATTGGATTTGTCGTTTTGTCGTTTCTTTCAATGTGATCACAGATAGAGGAAATCAGTTCAGATCAGAACTGTACAGAATTTTAGGTACTATCTGTGGAATTAAAATGCAAACAACAACTTCATACCACCCGCAAAGCAACGGAAAAATTGAAAGAGTACACAGAACATTAAACACAGCCATTACAGCTCACAATTCACTCAAATAGAGTGAAATTTTACCAATTATACTCCTTGGTTTATGCGCATCTCTACGTGATGATGCCAATTGTTCCATCACAGAAATGGTCTATGGTAAATCACTGAAGCTACCAGGAGAATTCTTTCAAGAGCCCGAAACCAAATTAGAACCAGATACTTTCACCAGTAATTCCGAAAACAAAAGGAACAATTAAAACCAATTAAAGGTCAATGCAAAAGAAAACAAAAGTTATTTTTAAATGAAGATTTAAATTCGTGTTTGCATGTATTTGTCAGAGTGGATCGTGTCAAAAAGGCATTAGAACCTCCTTATGAAGGACCTTTTCCTGTCATTGCCAGAAATGACAAATAGAGAATTAAAGAAAAAGACATCAATGTTTCCGTCGATCGATTAAAACAAGCTTACTTGCTAGCCTCAGGCGAAGATGATTCTCCAAACCTAACAAATAAAGAAAAACCTACTATTTCATTAATTGGAGATGAAAATGGAAACACGGATGATTTAAAATTTAAAACAACACGTAGCGGGAGAGCAATTACTTTTCCAGCACGTTACCAAGATTACGTGAATATTTAAATGTTGTTTACTAATTCTTCATATAAAGACTCTAATATTTTGTAAATAGTATTTATATAGTTTATTGTAATGTAAGTATTTATGTGAGAACAATACTTTTTCTCCTTGTATCACAACTATGTTGTTTGGAAGGGGAGTAGTGTAACCTCTACTAACCATATATAATCTTTTTTTCGTACAAGTTTATGTAGTCTGTGAGTGGCAACAGTAGGAAACGAAAATAATCGTAGAATATTGTCATTTAAAAAAGAAATTCTTTAAAAAGTGAATAATAAATTGTATTTATTTCAAAATTGGTAGTGTAAAGTAATTCTTAAAGCAGAAAAATAATGTTTATGATGTAGCAATTGCTACAAGTCTTTCTTGGAAGAAAGATATAGCGTCTTCACTTCTCAGTAAAACGAACAGCTTAAAGATTTTTTTAAAGAAACCAGAATTCTTGTAACAAAAGAATTATAAGGGATTGAAAATTTGTTAACATTTACATGCAAAACAGAAAATATGATTACATATGGTTCACTCGGAGATCATCTTGTGGCTGCACTACTATGAGCCTATGAATTGTGGTTAAACAATTCATAGGCTCATAGTAGTGCAGAATATATCCAAAACGTTCGGAAAAACATCCTGTATTAAGTATATGGTTAGCCTTTAGGATGACAATGATCTGTTCCTAGAGATATCACTGATATCTGAGAGTGGGAAAAAAATTATGGAAAAGTAATATCACACAGTACAGTAGGCACAGTATCAAAGTTTGCTGTGCTTTGACAATTATGTAAAGGTATCTGAATCACCAGATTTAGCTATTTTTATAAATTACTTGAATACTCCTACTCTCCCCCCCCACACACAACTGCAGCTGCTAGGACAGCCGCTCTCAACCTTTTGACTAACGCATACCACCTAAACAAAAATTGAAAACCTTTAGTACCACCACTACTCTTGAACACATAAATTCAGATAACATAAATTTACGAGTGTTAGAGAAAAGACTCAATCAGCATGTTGGGGTTTTAATTTTTGAATTTAGTAGTTAAAAATACTTTGCTTCTTTGCATACCATCTATTTTTCTCATGCGTACCACCGGTTGAGAACCTTTGTGCTAGAAGATATGCCATATGCATTCTTACAGTACATCAAGAATATTCTTCACATTATTAATTCTTCTTTTTTATAAATAGTATATTTCAGTTCCTGCACAAGTATAATGCAAGACATTCTATGACCACTTTCACATCATTTCTGAAAATTCCACAGATTAGGACCTTTTATGTCTCAAAAGGTTAGTGAGCACGATTGTTTCTTGCTGTAAAATTATCACCTGTTTTTTTTTTTTTTTTTTTAACTGGAAAAAGCAAACACTTCCATTTATACACTTTGTTTCTTGCTTTTTATTCCAGATTATGCATTCAAATCTCACTGCTGATGAAATTATTCCAAAAAATTCAGCCTTCTTCAAAATATCTTAGGATTTCGTTTGCAACATATATGCATCATTTCTCATGTAGATCAGTAAGCTGTTAAAAGATTCATTTTACACTAACTTTAGGCCTTTACGTACTACATTTTGAACAGATGCCTGCCTCATGTGCAATGACAATAAAAAATATAATCTGTTGGTCTTTTCTGATCAAACCATTTATGGTGGCATTCACACGCAACATTCACAGCACTCATGGCTGATCAGACTGAGCTTCTTCCATTACACTTACTTCCCCATTTTATAAATATTAATTTAAAAACTTTTCGCAAAATTAAGCAATTTTTACTTCCATACTGATGAAACACATTTTCGTTAATTTCAATTTGTTTTATGTTTCCAGCTCACAGAGGTAATATGATAGCACTTTCTTCTAAAATGATGCAATTTTGTAGTAAAACACCCATCGGTTGATTCCGGTTTCAACTAGCAGGGACATGTAAAGTGCAGCACAAAGCTGAGCTATGCACATTTGAAAAATTCAAAAATTATTGTGAACATCTTATATTATTTAGCTTTTGTGTACTGTGACAGAATTTTAAAATTACTTTTACATTTTGATTCACCCATTACATTACATTACATTTCATTGTTTAAAAAAGGATTTAATACGATATTCATGAAAAAAATTACCTTTATTCCTACAAGAAAACTAGCTGCAACTGCTAACCCATGAGTAAAGTTATCTATACTATTTGCCATTAAATTCAGATAGCCAGATATCTAAAAAAGCAAAATATATAATAGATTGTTTAAATACAAAAAGATATACACACACTTACACACATTATAGTATATTAACAGAAAGTATTGCCCTTTAAAACAAAAATAAATTTAATATGAAATAACTAATTCAAAATAAATATAATTATTCATTATTTTAAGGTATCACATTTACTATCTAATATAACTATTACTTTATAATTCAAAGCTGAGTTTTATTCATATTCTTGTATTTAGCATCTTTACTTGCTTGAAAGTTTTAGCCTTATTCAAAATGTCATGCAGGATTTTTTTTCACCCATATTGCCATAAAAGTTAGTACATGAAATTAAAAACTACCCCAATAATCTCTTCCCATCCTATGAAATTTCCATGAACAAAGTCACAAAAAGTCTCATGCAGTCGGCATATTTGCTGGGCTTGAACCCTACAACTTTACAGGGAGTTAGTACATTTATGAACTGGTGAACAAAGAACTGGAGCATTTTTGCACAGTTTTCTATTAACAATAAATAATAATAACTAAATAACAATAAAAAATTAGTAGGTAGTTTAATCAAATAAAACTTCTAATAGCAATACTGCTCAGTGGTTCACATAATTTAAAAGAATTTTAAGTCAAATAACAACAATAAATTCTGTTACTCAGCCCCTGCCCCCATTTCCCCCCTAACGAACATAATGCATATATATAGAAATTTTATGAAATTTCAAATTCATAATATTGCTCTCATAAGACTAATTATTAACCTCATAATTCTAATAAGGAGCAATATCATCATTAAAACAGCTAAATTAATTGGAAACTGATTAAGCACCTATTCAAAACTCCTAAGAAAGCATCATATCAGTCTGGACTTGGTTAAGAAATCAAAATAGAGATTCAAGATTTACTTCAAGAGATTTCAGCATATATTTACTTATTTGATGCAATTTGTAAGAACTTACGTGTATTGTTTGCAAAACTTTTGGAACTTCTTTAATTAGACTTCCATTAGAAGTTTTCAGATACCCATTTTGCATAAAAGTTTGCTGCATCTCAGAAGCTACTTTATGACATGAGGAATTGCCATTGCACAGTATGTTAGATGACGATGTCAGTATTTGCTTCTCGTGTTTTTTTTCTGAATAAAAATTATTTTCGGAAATCTCTATGGCATTATCAGAAATTTCCTGTGAAAAGAATATGATAAATATTAAAGGAGAAAAATAGTAACAGCTAAAAATACAGATTACAAGATAATGACCTATATATGAATACCTTAGTATTCAACATCACAAACAGATTAAAATGCTTTAATAATTTTTTCAGGGGAATTATATTTATTTATTTATTTTCAGGTTAAAGAACGTTCATTTTTAATGAAAATGAAATGTTCAAGAAAGTAATCTAAATAAATTTTAATTTATGTAATACTATAAATTTACATCAATAAATTGACTGAAATTTTTTTCCCACAAAACATGCTAGTGCTGTTTTATAGAAGGGAATTTCTGTATATTTATACAAGATTCCTGATATGAATGAATGGAGCGGAAAATCTTTAAAATCCACAAAAGATATCGAAGTAAACTCTAATTTCACGTTAATGTACCGACAGTACAGGAAAAAAAAAGCGTTACATTTAAGCAAAAATATACTAGCTACATAAAAATGCTCTTCTTTTTATTTTAATGCAATAAAAATAATTCCAATTGAAAAAATCAGACATGAAATAAAAGCAGCATACCTTACTGTTCTGTGAAGCAGCAAACATGATTTCTATGATAACAAAGGAGAACATGCCAATAAGTACCCACAATCCTAAAGTTAAATGACTGGAGTGCAGTTCGGGTCCCACTATAAAAGATAATTTTAGATAGTGAATTTGAAACAATTTTAGATAGTGATTTGAAAGAAGAGGAAAAGGCTATAACAAAACCGTTTAACACGGCTAATGCAATGAAATACCTAATAACACATCTTGTATAGCAGTAGTATTCAAACTGGATCGCGACCCTAATACAGTAGTGTTGCACGGTAGATAAAAATCTTCCCCCCCCCCAAAAAAGAAAACTGATTTGATGGTATACAACCAAGGCTCGACTCTCCGACTGGGGTCGTGCATGTTTTTTTTCGGGGGGGGGGAGGGTCACATAGCCATGATATCCCTATTCTACAGCATACTTTAAGTTTAAAAATATTTATTAGTCTCGCTTATCCGACATCGGAGGGGACATGCATTAGCAACTATTGTGAAAGTAGTCTTTTATTTATTGATTGATATATTGTTGCTTCCGACTCTACCTGAGACACACCCGTTGATACTATGATGCATGCGTCTGTCATTCAGTGTAGTGAGTTTATCCAAAGCCATCTTGATGGGAGATCCCATCAAGAAGGCCTTGGTTTATCATGTCTGAGGATCGGTTTACCATCTCTTACTCTTCATGCGTGTAGTAAGATTGTGCATGGTGCGTCTAATTTGACAAACATTGTTGTAGTGTTTAAAAGTTGAAATTTACGCTAGTACAGAAAGAACGGTGAAGAAAAGAAAGACAGTTGTATCGACTGAACAAAAACTTGAGGCAATCAAGAGACTGGACAAGGAAAAGACAATGCAGAAGGTGTATTGGTGTATTTAATTATGGCAAAGCACACTAGGGCTATCTGCCTAAGGGGAGGGATGCCTTCGTGGAGGACTTTCTAAGGGAAACTACAATGCAGAAGGTAGTTGACAAGTTGGGTGTTGGACAGAGTAGCGGACAGCTGTTTGCTGGACCGATGGAACAAATATTACAGTATATGTCAGTTGAATGTTTGTGGTGAAAAACTATCATAAAATTTTGAAGAAATGGAAACATTCAAGAAAACATTTAAAGAATTAACTGAAATTGAAAGTGTAACGGATGAACCAAATGGACCTTGTAATGATTGGAAAGTCTCAAAATCCTACATCCTTTAAAAAAGTTAAAAAGATTTTTTCCCTCTGTAAAATACTGTAGTTAGAAAAGCGCTTGGATGAGCCGTGAAATTTTCAAACCCTGGTTCTTTAAGAAATTCCTTCCATCAATAGAAAAGTTTTTTCTTTTTCTTTTCTTTTTCTTTTTTTTTTTTTCCCTATATAATGCTGTAACCTTGATGCAGAAAACTTGATTACAGTGATGCATAAGAAGGGTTACATTTCATCTGGTAATATTACTTTAGTGTGAAAAGCCTAATTGGCTGAAATCAAAATAAAATAAATGGCTAATTAACATAAAATTTCCTACAAAGTGTTTATTCATTATGCTTTGATTCAGTTTTTTTTAAAAAAAAGTGCTGCATACCTTTAAATGCAAAATTTTAGGAAAATATTCGTTTTTTTCCCCCCCTTTTCTTTTAACTATTTAGTCATTTCTGACACCTATTAACAAAGCAGTTCAATATTTTTAAGAACAAGTTTTGGCAGAAGGTACCCCTCTCCCTTCCAAAAGAACAACCTTATTAAACAACATCTATTAATAAACTTGTTACTGAAAGTATGCATTGAGCATATCTCTGCCAATTATACACATAAAGAAATATTTTAGTTTTAGTCAATTCATGATATCAAGAACATTATAATTATAAGTTTTCATCTTCAAGGACCATATAAAAAATAAGAATTTATTTTTATCGAAACATTTTTTCTCCCACATACTGAACATAATTTTATAAAATTATTTACATTATTTTAATCATCAGAATTCATTATGTCTTGAAGATTATTTAAAGAAATAATGCCTGTAGCCATCTTTTTCAAACATATCGAATATTTTAAGTAATTTTTAAAATTGAAAAGTCATTAAAGTTCTGAGATGAAACTAAAACTAACTAAAACGAAGAAATTAATATGAATGTTTTGTTAATTATGACAAATAAAATTCTCACACCAATAGAATACCAAAATAAAAGTTATGAAATGTTCTGGGAGGAGGTTACATTTAAATCCTTAGACAGACTGCATCCTAACTTAAAGCATTAAACCTTAATACTTATACTTGGTTTCAGGAAATTCCTTTAACTTCCAAAGCAATTAGTTTGTAAAAAGAAGTTCGTTAAGAAAGGAACATTATTATAATCAAGTTAGAAATGACTAATACTAATGCAATTTAGCTGAAAGCAGCAAACGTGTTTTATACTACAGCAAAACTTAGATATGGAAATGCAGATACTACTTTTATAATAAAGTGAAAAGTTAAAAAGAATTTCCTGAAATGATACTTATATTCATGATGGAAAATAAGGAAAGAGAAAGATGACGATGTGTGTGATATTACATTTGCAAAGAAGAAACGTTAGGTACTTTGTCTTCGCGAATTCAAAACTTATTTTCTAAATGTCATTTTACTTTCCTATATGATGAAAAAGATGGTTATCAAAAGAACGCTTATTTCTTATTCTAAATGTATAAGAACCAGAATGAGCTAATAGGGAAAATCTGAGGTTTGAATCAACTTTCCTTGTTACAGATTCTAACGCAAAATTTACCAGAATGTGTTCTTCCTACTAAAAAAATGTTTGTAACTGACATCAAAGTAGACTGGAAATAAGTGAAAGTATAATCATTTAGTAACCACTCAATTTGCTAATATATCACGTAAACACAGAACTAGGTAAAATACTAAGGAAAACGTAACTAGTGTTAATACTTATTTCAGTCAAATGAAATTTAAACAAGTGAAAAAAAAAATAATAATAAAACAAATTAACCTCATTGCATATATGATCATTAATACTATTATGAAGAAAACTCATTAAACAGACAAGAGGAAGTCCTCAGTCAGTTGTTTAATCTAGAGATCAGCACTGGAATTACAGCGAAGTATTAAGTTAAGAGTATTTGCAGTACTCTTACGCCTTGAAAATTCGTGATATTTTATCTACAAATGCAAATTACTCAATTGTAGGACCGAATCTAAGACATTTGTTGTTGATCGATGGAAGGTTTTTGGGTAGTATCTCCCGGTGTACTCCTAAAGCTTGTTTTTATCATCTGTGTAAATTTATTATCCATGAAAAAGACTAAGTTCTTTCTTTTTACGTATTTATTTGGGAAATCGATCCAAAATGAGTAACACGCAACATTATTTTAGAAATAAACTGAGGTGAAATATGTATTATAGTCATGAAAAATAATATCCTCGATACCTAATTTGCGCATAAAGCAATAAAACTTTAGAAATCCTGGAAATTTCAAGAAAGAAACTGAATTAAATGCTAAAGGTAACACGAGAGGCAACTGATGACAAAACAGACTTTCACGCATCTAAAAAACTATATTAAGACTGAAGTTACGAAATCAAAATGAAACACCAAGAATTTAGAATTGTGCCAAGTTCAGTAAGGAAATTAAGCGTGTAACCTCATAAAAATATTAGAAATCTAAAAGCCATAAAGAATGAAGGAAGACAGACGTTTGAAGCAATCTTCGTTCATTTAAAAATACTTTACCATAAAATATATCGGAAAAAAATTAAAATGCACTACAATTTCTTCAAATATTACAAGCCCAACTTTTCCTACATTACACTGTTAAAGCAAAACAACTACTAAATAATATAATAAATCTAAATTTATCCGACATTTCTTGATAAATTATTATTTTTTTTTACCGGAAATAACTTCAATACTTCCTAGAAGTGATTTGTTTTTATCATCAGTTCCAAATGATTACTTCTTTTGAAATGTTTAAGAATATTATTAATAAATACTTTAGATTGAAGATGCATTACAAAATGCTACAACTATCATTATCAAGATTAACGCAAGGGAACTGGAGAAAAATAACTTACAGCTCTCGATGTGTTTCCAAGCTTCGGGTAACAGATGAAGAAAGACATCACCAAGCAATCCTCCCACAGCAAAACTAAGTAACAGCCTCAATAATTTACTCCCACCTGGAAATAACAATTGAATAAAATAATTGGGCATTTACAGACACTAATTTGATTCTGACATTTCCTAATCCTAGCAAAAAGGATATATCAGATGGTTACATATATTAACAGCTCTTGTAACAAGAAGCAGTAAACAAGCTACACAAAGAATCTGGACATCTGAAATTCATTACATCCATTTACTAAAGGAGTGAAATTTTTTTTTCAAACCCTAATATTTTACAATATAGCTACAATATACTTAGAATTTTATCATTAATGCTTTCTACTGCAGACGAAAATTTATATCATCTTTATAGTTTAGAATATTTTGATCTGTATGAGTGATTTAACAAACACATGCTACCAACGACTTTTGAGTAAATTTTTGCTCTGCGTAAAGCCATTTTAACAGAATCGTGGGTCTCCAGGATTTAGAAGTGTTTGGGAGAATATACGCGCTCAATCAAGGATAAAATGTGTTTGCCAAAACTAAGGCCCTTAAACTCGTGATACTTCAGTCTGAATTCTAGCGTTCATACATTAACATTGGTTCTGCTGGTTTCTTTTTGCAGCATTCGTTTACGACTGGATGCTACAAAATTTACAATGTAAGTTTTACAACGTGAAATTACAACGCATTTCAGAAGAATTATTTTATGTAAAAAATTAACTGAAAGAGGATTCCAAAGTGAAAACATAAATTCTTGGTGTCGCATGTCGGAATATTAAATACGGAACAAATAACAGATTTATCGGTATATCAAAGTGCAAGGTCACATCCACCTAGAGGCGAGTTAGGAATCCAGTTTTTGATGGAAACTGGGTTGAGAGAAAGCGTTAAAAATCTCCTGAACTAAAATTAATTTTGTAGGTGATAGTGCCCAATTATTTGCCAATTCATTAATCACTGCTCACGCTCTATATTATGGTTAGATGATTTCGTAAACATAATTGGAAAATAAATAAATACAATTTCAAAAGCCTAATTAACGAGGCCGACGAACCGATGAGAGAGAACAAATCGCATAATGCCGGGGAGTCGGAAGACTCGATGACCCTGACCCATTAACGTTTCAAGGACACGCCCACATAAGCTACGCGAACGCAGTTTAGGAGTTTCGAGGGTGAATCTTCACGACGGATACGCACAAACCCGTTATAACCGGAACGACAAGTGGCCATACACGAAGTTGTTGCCATTACTCCTTTAATCAAAAGTGTTGATAACAGAAAATGGGCTTGTCATCGTTAGAATAAAATTTATTATCGTACACCTTATTTTCGTAGAACAAAAAATACATTAATGAGTGATACGAAACAATAAATACATTAATGAGTGATACATTTTAGCAGCCTCTTTGCGTTTTATGATTTATATAAAGATCTATGACTGTTTTCAGCATGTGATGATTCTTCATCTCAATAATGATCGAGTAGATACGGCCACGCTGGTAGTTCGAGCTGGGATCAAACCTCAAAGAGCGGGCTGATTGCATAAGCGTTTTTAGAGTTTGTACACTAAACGTGAATACGAGCCAGTGCCCCTTTCGTAACGTCATTATGAGCCAGTTCCAGTTCCTAAGCACTTCGTGGAGAACTTGAGTTTTCACGAAGCCATCCTTATCTTAGACCAGGGTTTCTTAAACTTTGTTCAGTCGCGACTCCTTTTTATCACTGAGATTCTTTCGCGAACCCCAAGACCCAATAATATTTACGAAAATTTTGTGAAACCAAATAAGCATTACGCAAATCCGATACACGCGTGAGTGAAACTGCCAATTTTTTTCACTTGTACTGTAATATACTACTATTGCGGTTTTAGGTCATCAACTTTAATTTCTAATTTTAAGACATAGAACAATGTGAAAATTTTAAATAAGTAACAGAAGAAATGAGAGCGTCACGTGCAAAGCAAGTAAAATGAACGTTTCTATTATAAAAAGAATGCGTGGGAAAGTTTTCCCTTTTTTTTTTTTTTTTTTTTTGTTTTGTTTGTTCTGTCTTGTCTTTATCTATTTTCAGATACATTGTGTAAAAATATTTTGTAATTGTAAAATTATTATAATAAGTTAAACAAATATCAAAACTGCTAAATTTTTGGCGATCCCCGGCTGCAGGTCCCGCGCCCCCCTAGGGATCGCGACCCACAGTTTAAGAAACGTTGCCTTAGACAAACACACGTAGTGAGCTTTACCCAAATCCGATTAGCCCCAGTCCTTCTTTCTGATCCGCTGGATCTATATGCCTAGCCCCTGTATTGCTTCCTATGTAAAATGCCGCCCTAAACGAAGTGCTGCCGAGGCGAACTGTCCGCCTCGCTCTCACCTAGCTACGACACTGAATTTCGCTTAAACGAAATAACGAAGAAAATAAATTAAATCAATAAAGAATAAAACCACACAATTGAAAAAACTTTCTTCAATACTTTTTTTCCCCTCCTTTTTTACTATTCACAAATAAATAATATATATTTTGTAATGTAAGGAAGTGTTTCCATTGTAATGCATGCAAAAATAACACACTTCGAATTAATTTAGAAATTCTGAATCCCTATTCACACTACAAGCTGGAGAAGATAATTGCACGAAGTCATTTCAAAGAAAAAGAAGCCATTCCCAATTTAATAACCAAATTTTAATTAATAAAAAATAGCTCAGTTACGCTTCGTTAAAAACATTTACAATATAGCCTTTCCATTCTTAGCGCCATGCCACGTTACGTTACAGTAGCACAATATTACGACATATTTTCACAGTTAGGCCGAGAGATTCCCCAAAATGTTTACGGATGAATAAATCCCCAAGTATCCCAAAAAGTGTGACATCTGAGAGATATTATCATTTCCTGAACATAAAATTTTAATTAATATCTCTTTTAAATTACAGTAGTTTCTTTCTCATCAGTGTCATTCCCCCCCCCCTTATTTAATGTTTCAAACCACAGCCAGTAGATAAGTTATCAGTGTGATCCCCTCCCCCCCCCAAAAAAAAAACTATTTAAAAACAATTCATAAATATTGTTTATAATATTGACTAATGGACACCTAGCTAATACTTTTCATAAACATTTACACTATCAGTATAATTAATAAAAGTTGAACATATTTTTAAGTAGTAATTCGATCTGCCAGATTTCAACTTTAGTTTTGGTCATAAATTGGTGAGCTTTTCATTGTCAAACGTACCATTCCACCAAAAATTCGAAATAGAAAATTTTCATAAATTAAATCCGTGGTCTCAACAAACTGAAACTGTATGAAGGCCGAATGCACGATCCGAAACAGCAGCAGTCAGAAACTGTTTTGCAATTAAAAATTTTTTTTATTAATTTTTAATTTTTTTATTTCAAAATCAACATTTTTTTCAACAAAATAAAAAATAAAAAATATTTGAACTAAATTTTAATTTTCGCTTATTATATACATTTATCAAAGCATACATAAACAATAATAATACAAAAGCGAAGAATGGAATTCAAATGTTATAATTATTTTCTATCTGAAATTTAAAGTTGGTACCCGCAACTTTTTTTGGTACAGTTTATAATTTAAGCATATTGACAACAAAATATTAAGACTGACATTTATTTAAAATAATTCTAGTATATTTAATTAATTTTTAAATAACTAACTTTAATCTAAACTAAAAATAAATAAACTATGAAAACTTTTCAAGTTGCACAAAATTTGAGGATAAATAATGACAACCGAGTGTCTTTCGCTTATTTATGTGATTTTCCTCTGCCGTATTATATATTTGAATGCAAATAATTAAAAACTTCTTTATTTCTTTCTATAGCTGGACCTTAATGACGTTTCGATTCCGATAAAGTTTGTAACTTGAAGCAAAATTGCTAGAAATTATTTTCATCACGGATTGTTAATGCTCATCGGTCAGTCGGGTTCTTTTCTTATTAATTTTTGACTGTGAAAAAAACGCTGTTCGCATATAATTATTACAAAAGAATGAGATAATTTTTAGTTCAAAAATTCGTAACTAAGAATATTTATTTTTTGAAAAGTACGAATCAGAGTTAATGAAATCTATAGCTTCAAATCTTTGAGTAAGATTTATACGGAACTGTAAATTCATTGCCCACCAGCGGCCGAGAGGTAAAGTCGCTGAACACTGGTAGTTCCAATCTGCGTTGAATTCCAGCCGAACGGGCTATGCGGGTTTTCGTGATTTTCCCCATGTGTAACATGTATGCGAGCCAGTTTCGCTTATAAAGTCTTCCGCGAAGGCATCCCTTCTCTTAGGCAAATAGCCTTGGAGTGCTTTGTCATGATTAAATAAATCAAACTAGTAAATTACCGTATTTGCCGGCGTATAATACTCACCGGCCTATAAGACGCAACCTCTTTTTTATATACAATTTTGAAGCATAAAACTTTATTCCTGATCATTATAATGAAATTACAATATTTTAAATATAAAGTAATACTTTCTGCAAATATCCAATCTGAGAAAAAACACCTCTTAATCTTCTTCGTCAAAATCCAGACACTCATCTCCAGAGCTAAATGAAAAGTCACTTGAAATCTCTTCTAAATCAGCATCTGAGTCCTCATACAACAAATTGTCCTTTGTGCCATCCAGTGCATCACTAATGCCACACTACTTAAATAATTTAACCACTGTCTCAGCATCCCATGAAGCTTCGATCCATTCACAAACTTGCGAAATGCTAGGTCTCTTCCTTCTATTCTGCTACGTATAAGATGCAGTATCGACGTATAAGACGCATTCCATTTTTTAAACCTATTTTCAAAGAAAAAAAGTGCGTCTTATACGCCGGCAAATATGGTAATTAAGCTCAATTTTATAATTCTTTTGAAACAATTTTCCTAATTTATGTATTTTCTTTTACATTATTCGCAATCGTTTTTAATGGCAATGAAAATAATGTAATTTCGTTCTTCAAACAATTAAATTCTTAAAATATTTGCAACACCATATCTGCAAGAAACATTTAATTCAATTAAATTCGCGGGCCCCATAAAATTGCTTAAGGGACCGCATGCAGTCAGCCATTTCAAGACCACTAAATTAAATGACGTAATAACAACCATCTATTATATTTGCATTTTTAACAGCACAAAAATAGTTTGTAGTATTATATAAAGTATTATATAATGTATTATACAAGTATTATTTAAATGCCAAATATTATTATCAAGATCATGAATAAAGACATTTTAGGACAGTTTAATAAAATGATGGCTGTATAAAAATAATGATATAACAATATCGTTGAAGAAAACAATAAGCTACCGTTATGAATCATGAGAATAGAGGGAATTAAATATAGTATTCTTTGACGACAGTGAAGAACAAAAGAACTGATATGTAACGATACTGTCCATGCAATACACTGGCTTTATTTCGCATCTAGAACAAATGCGAACTGAATTTCATTCGCCAGTCCACTGCCGATAAAAACTTTCTCATTTTCTCTGTTAGTTTACTGTACGGATAATCCCCGTTTATCTAGACAGAAACGGCGAAAGATCCAGCCAAGGAATTTAAGCTTGATCCTAATGCGCTTACACTCATGCAAAGTAAATTAAGTATTAGAACTACGCGATAAAATAACTTAAATAATTTTACGGAAACTCAGCTTTCGGTCAAGCGTTTCACAAACACGAATTGCTTTCTACTTCAAATAAAAAACAACTAAAAAACGATCTGCAAAATTCAGATTGCAACATAACACGCCAAAGAAGAGTTTATTATTAAAATAGTCCAATTTAATACCTACAACAATTTTAAGCTAAACGATTGCGATACGTCTGCTAGTTTACGAATTAATCCTCATAAATTCAGGATACAGAAAATAAAATCATGAATTAAAGCGCCGTTCAAAACAGCAGTGTCAAACGATAAGAAAAAAACAATTGTATAAAAACAATTGATCTTATAGTACGTGATGCACATGAACGAGTTCTTCATACAGGTGTAGCTAGTACTCTCATGTTCCTCCGTGAAAAGTACTGGATAATTAGATCCAGACAAAATGTGAAACGTGTTATAAGAAACTGTGTACTGTGTCAGCGTTATAACTCCCGACCAATGCGACAAGTCATAGCACCCATTACCTCTATCTAAATTTAGAGTGCTAAGAGTATTAAAATTGTATGATAGTATATTTCTTACTGAAAATGTAATCGTAATGCTACTAATGTTGTATCTATTTTATTTAATTGCTGATGTCTTGAGTATAGTATGTTTAAGTACTGTATATTTAATATTTAAAGAAATGTATATATTAGAAATTTTTAAGGTTGTAAAAATTTATAAGTGTATTTAAAAATTTTAATTTAATTCTGAAAAAAAAAAAAAAAAGACAGGTTTCTTGTAATAATTCTAGTATTTTAGTTGAATTATGATAATCTTGATTTTGAAATAATTTGTTTAATATTATCTTGAGTTATATAAATTCTCGATTTAAATCCTGATGCTCGAATAGGAATGTTATAACAATAATTCTTGATGAAATTTACTTGATATTCTTGAAACATATGGTACGTTTTACATGTTCTTGATATTTATGTGACATTTCTTTATTACAAAACTTGAATTTGTATTGAAATGCATAATGATTCTTGAAAATAATTCTTGAAAATGTTCATGTAACACTGATAATCTTGATTGTTCTGAACTACAGTTCAGCCGGGCCCAGTGTGTAAGAAATTTTATGTGGAAAAATATTTTAATCGCCAAAGAGGGCGTAAATCTTTCATGATGTTATACTTCTTGTTCTTGGATCTGGCATCCGCTAGTTGAATGTGTGTTAGACTTGAATAAACTTGGCTGTTTAAAAACTTGATTTGTAGTGTTCATGTATCTTTATGTTATGTGTGATTCGAATTAGTGTTTTTTTGAACCAGGATATCTTGAAATTCTTGACAGTTAATATAATATTTTATAGTAGCATTTAATATTCCATTACTAACTAATACGACATACAGATTTTCGCACTCATTTAATAAAACAGGCCTTAATTACTCAAGACATGGCTCTCCTATTTTAATGAATCACTTGCGCACCAAGCTTGCAACTAGTGAAATGGCAAAAATTTCTATTTTCCCAGACATAGATCAGTGCAGCGAAAACAATCACACATCGAAAAGGTTGGTGTATTTAATTATGGCAAAGCACACGAGGGCTATCTGCCTAAAGAGAGGGATGCCTTTCGTGGAGGACTTTCTAAGGGAAACTGGCTCGTATACACGTTACACATGGGGAAAACCACGAAAACGCCCATGCAGCCAGCCCGTTCGCGGGATTCGAACCTCAGACCGAACTACCAGTGTTCAGCGTCTTTACCGCTCGGCCGCTGGTGGGCCCACATCGAAAAGGATACCTTTGAGATATTAACAAAATATTTCTTCCACGAATTTAATCTTTCTAAGAATGCCTGTAGGATTACCAGTGCTTTTCTACTAGTTAATCTTGTCTCTAATTTTCATGTCCGTAGAATTCTCTACTTAGGAACGTAACTGATTCATAAAGTAGATCGATGTAAGTATGTTAAAAAAGCCTGATAAAGAAATCATCTTAGGAGTAAACTTTATTCTGATTATCAGTTTGTTCTAAGCTCAGAATATGATTCTATAAATTTCAGTTAGCTTCAATGATATTCTAGTTGATTTTTAAACAAAGCGGGGTTTAGAAGCACTGATTTGCCTGCTGTCTTGAAACTCAGCGAATGAATTTTTTAAAACTAACCTTTGAAAAGCCTACTTCTGGACAAAGCTTTATTGAAAAATATAAACTGTCGATTAACATACATTTTGATGTATAAGCTATTACACTGCTACAGTAAAGCAAGCTAGACAAAGAAAATAGTAAGAATATAATAAAGAGGAGAGAATATATTTTAAATATTGCAGTAACGTTGTGATGGCTGATAATAACTGATCGATATCACCAAATTATGAAGACTGTCATCAAATGGCCAGCAGACTTGATGAAAATTATAAATCGTAGGCAGAGTTCAGTAATCAAAATACAGATGTTACCAAATGAATACAGTCTTATTTAAATATCAGTAATTAAACATTTATCAGCAATTTGCAATACAATTTATTTTTTAAAAAAGATTTAAATAATTTTATGGTTCAGTTTTTGGTCAAGCGTTTAATAAACACAAATAGCTTTCCTATTCAAATACGAGGGAAGCTATTTATTATAATAATATAATAATTATTATTATAGTATTTATTATGATAACTCGCTTAGGCATTCTAACTAAACTAAAAACGACCTGTTCAAGAATTTTGCGCATTGAGCTGCAAAATTTGAAATAAAATTAAAAAGTAAATTCTTTTAGCTATAGCCTACGAGCTAAAGTGATACTTCGTTCCTTTGCAAAAAGGTATAAACACAAAGTAAAGATCTAATAGTAATGCAAAATGTAAAAACATAATAAAACATAATATGTATGAAATATTAATTAAGAAAAATAGCAAAAGACGAATGCTTAAATTGATTCAAATTTAAAAGTTAATATGTAAGTAGAATAAAGTGCAAACATATTACAAAATGCTATCTCAAAACATACGAGTATTACAAAAAATAACACAAACATCATATTAAAAAAACAATAAGTACTAAAAGCAGAGGTAAGTGGAATAATTAGCCTAATTCGAATATCATCATGGACTTTTCAAAGGAAATGCATAGTGGCACTCGAACTCTGCTAAATTCCAGAATGCGTTTCGTCGAACAGGCATTGAGACTGATAGCTAACAATTTATTTTATTAAAAAGTTCCAGTATTAATTTTAACAGGTTTCAATTTCCCGGTTTCATTTCTTGACGCGCTCGCTGTTAACAAGTATAAGTGAAATACTTAATTTGTGTAGTAAAACTATACAAGAAGCCTGGCAAGGCAAATTCACAGCATTAAAATAAATAGCGAAATTGCTATTAGTCTATATAAGCACGAACTTTATGGGTGAACCTTCTAGTCTGAAAAGTTATAACTTTTAAAAAAATGTAGCAGCAATAATGTTTTAGAAGGAGAATATACGAATAATATTTTGCCAGTTTATGACCAAAATTTATAACTACGAAAAGATGAAATGAAAAACATACCTGAACTCAAGACTTCTTTCTGCTAGAAGCTGTTTTGCAAAAATAGCAGAAATAAATATAAACTAAAAACTAAATTGTCACGTGTAATCTTCAGATTACATTCTTACATTAATAAGTGGGAAGTTATTTATTATAATAATATTATAATATTAATTCTAATAATTCGCTTTTGTTACACTATATATGTAATGTAAGATAAAAAATATGTAAATCAAAGTTATAATTTAAACTAACCCCTAATTCCATTTAATTCCCCCTCTCTGTTTTAAAAATAGTAATAACTTATCTGGATTGCGTACTTTCTAGATCATTCCATTTTGCATATCCTGCGCAGCGCATGGACCTTATAAGAGATAGACTAACCCAGTGGGCGGGGCGCGCGTCACCGACATGTGAGCAAGAAAGAGTAGGGACGACCTGGTTTAATTTAACACTGAAACCTATGGCGTTTGTATCACATAACTCTTTTTAATTATTAAATGTGATACGTTGTATAGTGATGAGATTATGAAAGTCAAAGTTTTTTCCAAATAGGATTGAATATATCTCATTAAAGCACTTTTTACTGCATTTCGTGCATTTTTTTCACGCGTAATTCTTGTACAAACATCTTTACTTTGGTAAAAGGGTAAAAACTCTAAGCACAAAATTTATGAACTTAATTTTGTGTACTAATAACGTAAAATTAAATAAGATTGATAGTACGTGATGCTTTGAAATAAATAAGGTAAAATTAAATAAAGTCTGATATTTTTTTTTTTTAATTTAATGACCATTTTCAGGCAGTGATTTCCAAAACTATAATAACATTACAAACAATCATTTATTTGATTATATCATCATTAACTTATTAACATTAAAGTGAAATATTTATTTGAGCAATTTATAAAATTTTCTGAGTGTAATGAAGGGGAAAAAAAGGTAAAATAAAATCTAGAAGCACTCAGATTTTATATTACGCCCAAAAGGAACCTTTTTTTAACGTTTTGTGTGTTACCTATATTTGCTGAATATCATGTTCTTCGCCCGTAAACCACATACATTTGAAAACAGCATATCTTAAGAATTTCCACACTGGAGATAAAACTGTTATTTTCCGTACGGTGCTCGCTCTCAACGCGTTGAGTTTGTTAATCAAAAATTCGTTAAAGTTTTAGAAAATATGAAATACATTAAAACAAATTCGAAATTCGGCCGTCCAGATGCCCATGTTCGGGTGGAGGATTACGTTATTCAAAATTTGATGGCTCTAGATACTGTCGTTTTTGTCACAGTGCGAGAAACATACATGTATTCATGCAGATTCTTCATTATTTAATTTTTTTAAATGTAATACAGGGCGATAATATTTGGTAACAACAATTTGCAAGGAGACACGGACATTTATAGTAAAACAGTGCAAAATGCCGCTTCGAAACTAAAAGTCTTTCTAGGCTACCGCTCTTTTGGGCTAATAAATTAAATTAACAGTAAATAAAAAAAAAATCTTATGCAGAACTAAAAATTAATTAAAAAAAATTAATCACTATAAAATGCAAGCAAAATTAATTATTATGGCTAAATACAATTTTAATATCAGAATTAAATGTATAAAAATTTTTAAGGAGTCAAAAGTGTTATCACTATGATGTATTATAAAATATAATTGAAATAAAAATCCTTTTATAGAAATTGTGCTATAATACTCATCTGTAATTTTAAAAAAGCAGCTCAATTTAGAATTTTAAACAAAACTTTCAAAAATTAGTTTTTAAATATTTTAGTATTTTTTACATATTTACACCAATAAAAAGCATAAAAATTGCAAGAGAAAATTGCTTGTTTGAAATTTTCTATTAGTTCAGATTTAAAATATCATTTTCTAAAAGAAACAGTTACAAATTTCCTTAGAGAATAGGAAAAGCTAAAAAAAATATCCAGCCCTGAAAGCATGCAATAGCTTTATAATTATTTGGAACGTTAATTATGCTTGATAAGTATGCTAAATTTTTAAAAATCAATCTCAATTTCAAAAATAAAAATATGTAGAAATTCTAATTTTTGAAATGAGGCGCTACAACCAGCTTTTTCTTGACAATTATACACGCTGCAATAGGCAACCATTGTTAAATTTCTGCAAGTCGTCCCTGCTCCTCCGGATGTGATCAAGGTGACAACCGGGAACGCCTCAGACGAGGGAGAAAACCCATTTGGGTTAGTCTATTTCTTATAAGGTCCATGGCGCAGCGCTGATGACGTAATAATTGGGAACTGAAGCTTTTAATTCAAACCAAAACTTTTCTCTTCGTGCGCTTCCATATCGGATAACTACGCACGTAGCTTCGGTTTGTGCAGTGCTCGCAGGCAATGACGCTGGGCTGTCTTCCTATCGCAATAATATCAAAAATATAAACGTTTTTGAATAGGCACGACTAGAGTGCCAAGCGAACAGAGGCTACAAATGTCAGTTGCAAATAAAAATGGAATTAAAACTGCCTCGACTGCCAAGTTTTTTAGATATTACGAAGTCAACATATTAGCATAATACGCAATCAGAATCCATCTTCTTCAATATGGATCTACGATCTATCCTATACAGCTATTACGCATCGACGCTGCTCCGTCTTTTTCTTGCTATTATTACATATATCTGTGTATTTACGTATTATAATAAAAAATTTAAAACTAAAAAATAAATTTAATCTTTAAACTTCAGATTACATTCTTAATACATCATATTGCTCTCTATGTCATGCTGGAGTAACTCATTAATTAGATTGTCTTTTTATGCTACACTAAGTACTGGTTAACGTAGAAGTTTATACTGCCATTTTTCTATCTGATGTAACTGATTTTTCTTGATGTATCTTATCTAGTAACTGAGTAAACCTGAATACTAGCAGTTCCTTTTGGGCTTGATTCTTAGTGAGAGGGTTTATTGCATGGGGTCTTCGCCACATGTTATGTCAATATAGCCCCCCCCCCGAAAAAAATCAGTTAATCAGCTGAGCAAACCTTTTCTGGTTAATATGCCAAGTTGCATTTTTACGCTGGTTACTAAAAAGTTCTGTTTGTAGAAAAAACATCTAATAGTCTGAAGATATGCGATTTGAAATCAATTCCTCAGCATGATCTGCATAACGTATGAAGATTATGCTTTCGTGTTAAACAGAGTGGCAGGTTGTTTATGCCCTATGCTCATTTGGCTTCCTCTGCTGTAGCCCATTAATTGCTAAAGTTTCACTGATTTATAGCAGCTCGTTTACGCATAAAAATCCTGCAGGAACGGAATGAAGAACTCGATAGCGGAGTAAAAGTTGAAAAGGGCATGCATAAAATACATATTTGCAATAAGTCGAATGAGGTGAAATGTCTTTTTTTTTTTTTTTTTTTAATCATACTCTCATTAATTTTTCGAATCCTAAAAATGATCAATGGGGAAAAAGCTTGTTTATTCAGTTCCAACTGCCATCATCAGTACAACCCCGAAGCGCAAGTGTGAAGAATACAGATGAAACAAAGTTACTATTATAGCTAATTAAACATGCATTTTTTAAGTATTTTAAAATTAAATATATTTATCATGTACTTCACAAATATACATATATTGCGAGATTTATAATGTATTTAAAAAAATTCACTTTTGCTATAAAGCAGATGAGTTACGGCAAAATACGCAAGGGCTAACGTTTTCCATGTTTTAAACGCGACAAAAGCAATATATGATAAAAAATACATTGCTATTCTTATAAGCCTATATTATAAGCCTCTTTTACTTAAACTGAGTTTAGAAGGGCTTCTATTATTGCATCTAGACATATACTTCATATGTCTAAAACCTTAACATCATTCGGCAGGTCTTTTCTTTCTAGTTGTTGTATTTATAACTATTGAAATTTCATAAAACTTTCATAGTCATTTTATCATCTTTTGAGGAAATCAAAAGATAAAAGGTGATATTCATTTCCTTGGCAATCTAAATTTAGATTTACTATTGTTGCAAGAATCTATGCCAAGAAAAGAAAATTTGCTTTAATTAAAAGGTTCTGAAGGTCTGTTAAAACGATTTATCTTGTTTTTTAACTGCATTCAAGAGACGACACTGAATTCATTAGGCATTTTAAACGCCAATGAATCTGAAGAACTAATATCAGACGAATAAATAACAAGCCACGATTTCTTCAAATAAAGTCTTAATATTATTTAAATGCAATTCAAATTTTTTATCATACCTAAATAAAATTATGCAAGCAAATTTTAAATGGAATGTCATTATTTATATTAAAATACACACTTGTCTTTTTATAATTATATCGTTTTAAATTCTTACTAAAGCAGTAAACTAAAGACATATTTAGTGCTTTAGTAATATAAGTACATACAATATACTCGATGAAAGCATTGTATTCCTTATTTCTGTGGTCTCAAATTAGCTCGTGGGCCTCAAGTAACCTCCCAAGCAATTTTATGTAGCCCGCGAATACATTTTAGTTACATATTTTTTGCAAATACGGTGTTGCAAAAATTTCACAATTTAAATTATTTGAAGTCCAGTTTCATATGCTATTATTACCATTAAAAAAGAACACAAAAAAGTAACATAAAATTTATAAATTCTCGTAGATTCGATGTGTACAGCTTAGATAGATAACTCCAGAACCAGAAATCCCTCGGCGACAAAACTGCAAAGTTACGGAAGATGACTCTATCTTGAAACATACACATTGAAAACTTGTAATTCTAATAAAAGTTTTTTCCCCCTTCTCCTTTCTTATATTGTCTTTGGTCCTTTGCAATGCTCTTCTTTGGAAATGTTTTACGCCCGCAATTTTCGTCATACGTGTATCGTTTTAACGGAATTTACAGTTTTTCAATGCGCTCATCCATTTGCTTAGGAAAAAGCTGTTGTTGCAATCGAAAATTTCGAATTTTTTAAACTGTAACCGAAACGTGGTACCTCTTTTATCATCGCATTTTCGAGCGCATACCTTCAAATAACACTATCTGAAATTTCATTTCGATTAGTTGAGCAGATAAGCCGCTAGGGGTTCAGATATCGGAGAAGTCTTTTTTTTTTTTTTTATGACCACCCTGTATATACCCACCCTTTGCCTGATCATTATTTTCGCAATAGTTAGTAGTAGTCATATGTTTCCAATAACAGAAGTGTTTTAAATGACGAATATTTATGTTTTAGCAATGCTAAATTTAAAAATAAATTTTTTTTCGACAAATAACGAAATCTAATTTTTAATGCCATCTTCCGGTTTCGATACTTATATCATTATATACTTATATCATCTCATAGATCTCTCTTTAAATCACTCCACTTATAATGTCAATTTTGCCAAGACATTGAAGGGTGTCATTACAACCATATTCATTTCACTACGCAAATACGTTTAGAAAATGTATACTGCAGAGCTAGACGGAAAAATTAGTACAAAACTGTTTTCGAATTTCCAAAATTTTTGGAAAGAATGCTAATATTTTAAGAGATTTAACGTAGAGTTTTTGCACGTTTTGGTTGATTTTAAACATCTTTTTGCATTTTCCGAATAAATAAAACAGTTTAGCAAATTAATATTTCTCGTAGTTAATGAACAATCTCCACACTTTATTCCTCCTTATTTTCTAAAAGTGTTGCACAAAATAACTTTCAATAATTAGTTTTGAATTCATGAGCACGTATTCATAAAAAAATAATAGCTTACGCATTTCCTGAAAGGATAAAGTGAAAGCCAAGACCTTGAAACTATAATTGAGTGGGAAGTCAAGTTTTTGTTACATACAATCAGCCATATCAATGCTATCGAGTTCACAACAAGCAACTGTATTATAACTCTGATTACAAGAGTATGCTGAACGTTGTTTTTCTTTTACCTTAAGGGGGAAAGAAAGAAAGAAAGGGGGGAAGAAGAAATAAAGAAAAGTTAAAAATAAAAAAGACAGGGAAAGAACTAGACTCTTCCCCTCTACGAACTTACGCTGACTCAATTTCTCGTTTCGGTGTAGCAATATTTTAATGATTTATCAGCAAGCAATTTTAATTATTTATCAACATAACTTTTCCAATGATTTAAAAATTGTATATTTTTCTTTTGTTCGATGCCCCTTAAATTTCAAACAATACTATTTAAATGCGACAAATTTTACACAGTCAAGAATGATAAAATTCGGATGTTTAAAATCGCATATTTTTAGAGTAGACAATAAAAAAAAAAAAAAAAAAAACTAGGTACAAAATTGAGCCTATAAAAACAGAAATGCTACATCACAGCACTCTAATCGCAATGTTAAAAAACACAAATTTTATTTTACGATAAGGATAAACTCACAAATAAGTAAAAATTGTTCATTAATAAATAAACCCAATTATTTATAAGACTATAAATCTGTTTCCTAATTTTACGTACATAAATTATATATATAGTCATAAATTATATATATATTTATTTCTGTGGTCTCAAATTAGCTCGTGGGCCTCAAGTAACATTCCAAGCAATTTTATGCAGCCCACGAATACAGTTTAGTTACATATTTTTTGCAAATACGGTGTTGCAAAAATTTCACAATTTAAATTATTTGAAATCCTGTTTCATATGCTATCATTACCATTAAAAAAGAACACAAATAAAGTAACATAAAATTTATAAATGAAAGCTATTTAACTTAAAATGTGATATAAATTTTATTTAAAGATTTTGAAGATATTAATTTAATTAATTTTATTTGTACATCTCAAAAAATAAATAAATTCAGTTACGAATTTTTGCAAAACATACGAATTTTGGAACATACATTACGAATTTTGGAAAAATACTTTTATTGAAATTACAAGTTTTCAACATGCCCACCTTCCCAAATGATAAAGTGCTGAATGCAGGAGATTGTTGATAACAATGACGAACGTAACATTGCAAGAATATTGAGAGATGCCCTATAATGTGTAGGGCATCTCTCAATTTTGACAAATCTCGTAGATTCGATGTGTACAGCTTAGATAGCAGATAACTCCAGAACCAGAAATCCCTCGGCGTGAAGTCGGGGGATCGCGGTGGCTACAAAACTGCAAAGTTACGGAAGATGACTCTATCTTGAAACATAAACATTGAAAACTTGTAATTCTAATGAAAGTTTTTTCCCCCTTCTCCTTTCTTATATTGTCTTTGGTCCTTTGCAATGCTCTTCTTTGGAAATGTTTTACGCCCGCAATTTTCGTCATACGTGTATCATTCTAACGGAATTTACAGTTTTTTAATGCGCTCATCAATTTGCTTAGGAAAAAGCTGTTGTTGCAATCGAAAATTTCGAATTTTTTCAACTGTAACTGAAACGTGGTAGCTCTTTTACAATCGCATTCTCGAGAGCATACCTTCAAATAACACTATCTGAAATTTCATTTCGATTAGTTGAGCAGATAAGCCGCTAGGGGTTCAGATATCGGAGAAGTCTTTTTTTTTTTATGACCACCCTATATATACCCACCCTTTGCCTGACCATTATTTTCGCAATAGTTAGTAGTAGTCATATGTTTCCAATAACAGAAGTGTTTTAAATGAAGAATATTTATGTTTTAGCAATGCTAAATTTAAAAATAAATTTTTTTTCGACAAATAACGAAATCTAATTTTTAATGCCATCTTCCAGTTCCGATACTTATATTTGGGGTTTTATACTCATTATGAAAAAAAATAAAATTATAAGAAGTTTGTTTCCCGTACGACAAACTTCACCATGCTTTCCAAATTTGAAATTTTTAATGTCATTTTCAACTTGCCTTGGGAGATCGGTTAATTAGTTAGAAGAATTCGAGAAAATAAGTTTTCATGAAGTGCATTAAAAAATGCGTATAATTTAATACGCCGTACAAAGAAGTCATGTGTTACCCACATTAGATTGTTTTAGCAAATTACATCGAGAACATAAACGTAAGATTTAATTAAGCATTTCTTTTATCAAATTTCATTTGCATTGTCTTAACAAATAAAGATGTATTTTTAAAACTATATTCTTATATTTTCATTTAAAAATCTTTTTCTCTTCTTATTTCTGGACGAAGTGTTCGAGATATTCCAGCAAAAGCTTCACTATTTTAAACCGACTTATGTATGTGGAATGCACTCTAGGTACTAAAAGAAAATTTGCTTTCTCCAAACAACTGAATAAATTCTATAAAAATCATACTTTGCGCACAGAATAAATTTTATAAAAATCATACTTTGCGCACAATTTTGAGCTTTTTACTTTGTTTTTTAGAAAATGGCTTATGTCTATATCAAAAACTTATGTCTATATTTTTTTAAATGAAAAAAAAAAAAAAAAATCACAGGTGTTAATTTCTTGTAAAAATCATAATATAAAACATCTCGTTTCATTCATAAAACATCGTTACTGTAACAGTATACTGTTTTAAAATGAAAATATGAAATATCAGGAAAACCTATAATATCTTTTCACTTCCCTAAGCATTCCATTATATCAGGCTATCAGAGCATATTACATTGTTTACATTTAGGCCTTTTTTTCACGACAGAAGAGAGTTTGAGAGAATGATTTTAAAAACTCATTATTGTTACTAGTCTGAATTATTTACAGCCAAGTCGAAAATTAATTAACTAGTAAGAAATTAATAAATATAAGAATAATCTGCCTGAAATTTACTTTTTTAAAGTGACACAGTTTTTTTTTCAACTAACATTCAGATACCACTTCATTTAACACAAAAAATTTCACGATTCCGCAAAAATGCCTCTTTAAACCCTCGATTCTTATCCGTTTTGTAGGCGTTCTACCAAGACAAATGCAACAAACTAAATATAGCTGTAGTAGGCGAGCGGATACGAGGTCATTGACCAATCAAGGAGCAGCAAATTACATGCTGTGAAAAATATCTACTTTCTTCTTAAAGGCTTGAATTCAAAGTGACATATAACCACATAACAAATCAGCATAAAAACAGAGGGAAGCATTTACTCCCACAGTTATGCAAATTGCAGAAATGCGTAGATGGAAAAGTGAATGCTGGCGGGTTTCTAATTAATTCTACTTTATTTTTATAGCATATAAAATTTTTCTTCTTGGTTGTCAGTCATATCAGTAGAGTAGTTGATTATTTACCATTTATTGCAAAACAAACATATATAAATAAATAAATAAAAAGAGAACTAATACACCTAAAATTTATAATCACTCGGTTAAGTAATCGAAATCATTCACTTGAAGCATAACTTTTCACTTAAATTACATAACTATTTATTAAAATAATTACAGTAGACGCCGCTTAATACAATTATGTTTGCCCAAGGCTATTTTAATAATTTTAACTGACTAACATTAAACAATGAGGAAAAAGTATTTTTCAAAATAGCAACAGAATTTACCTCGTGTAATACAAATATCTCAGAAACATATAAACACTTTACCTGCCCCATCATATTAATTAGGAAAAAAAAAAAAAAAAAAAATCAGTGAATATTCTGCATTTCTTTCAGATAACAGCTCGAGGTTACCTATACAGGTGCAAAGAGGCCTTCGTGGAGGATTTTCTAAGGGAAACTGGCTCATATCAACGTTACATATGGGAGAAACCACGAAACTCCCATGTTGCCAGCCTGTTCGCCAGGATTTGACACCAGGTCGCGTTACCAAGAATCAACGATCTTAAGGCTCCCTTAGCACTTGCAGGACACTCATCGATTTCATCATCTTCTTCAGAAAGTTTATCTGTGCTTCTATTTATTTCAAAAATCACCTGTCAGATACCTTTTTCTGTCAGCACTGCTTGCAACTTGAATTTTTTCACCAATATCGACATAAACTTTCCTCACAATTCATGTTAGTTGAAGCCATTGCTTTTTCTTTACTTGCTTGTATTTCATCATTTATTAAAAGGTTTGAATGTTTAAAACAATTTTTTTATTATCTTTTCTGAGACGGGGTTCGAAAACATCTTCAGCAATTGCAGCGCACCAACAAATTAATTTTCCACGCTATTTCATTTGTACTTACATCCATATCGTTCATGTTTTAAAAGATTCTAATACTCATCTCATGGTGATAATTTACTTCTATTGCAGTAAAAATCCCGTGATCCCATGTTTTAATTATGGCTGCAATATTCACAGGTGTTTAAAAAAAAAAAAAAAAAAAAAAAAAAAATTAATTCGGGTAGCTATTTGGCGGTTTAATGCCTCACTTCGTGTTTTCTCGCGTCATTTACTAATTTCTACATTATATTTTGATCTTTTTTACTTTCTTTACTTTTTATCTGATGATTATACAGTTTAAAAATGCATTATAACAATATTTTTATTACATTTACCGACCTGCTGATCATAACGGCGATATATTTTCCATGTTTCTGTATAGAAACGGGCAGGATTTTGCCATTTCTATAACAATATCCGAATGATAACATTAACCATGATCACATTAAGCGACGCCTACTATGTCTCGCATTAATGCATTCTGCCTAATACATATATAAAATCTATGAGATCGAAAATATAACTGTTTTCGGTGAAATATGTAAACAACTAAAAGGATCTTTTAGGTATTCATGTAGGCTATGTGTGCGTGTGTGTGCATATTTATTTATGCACACATGCTGCAAATATTCATAAAAATTGTTACATAAATAAGATTTTAATACTGATTTTAATTAATTTTAACTATTAATAATATTGATTATATTGATAATAACTGAAAAAAGAGATTATTGATTGATTAAATATTTATATCAATTAAATACATTATTACATTTGAAAGATACACATCTGACGTCTTATAAAGTGACAACAGCTGCCAAGTCGCGTGGATGTGGTGCCCTTTGTAAGGACCCTTTGTAATAAGTAGGAGCCCTTTGTAAGTCCAGATATTATATGTCAGTGCCAAATATGATTTTCGGATACCTAGAGGGTTTTTTGGGGGGGAGCTCCCCAAAACCGGGAGCCCTAAGCTGTAGTTTATACGTAAATCCTGTACTGGATGATACATACACTCATGTCCAAAAATTAAGGATAATTCGGGAGTCACGTGGAAATCGAACTCTAAAATAAATATATCACCTGTAAAATCACTACACACATCTTCAAGAATCATATGCAAATTTCAGGAAGTAACCAGATGACACCGATGGTACGTCACAATGACGAGAGTGTAAGAGAGTGATATATAAGGAATACAGGCAAAGAAGTAAAATTGTTCGCAGGCGCTTTATAAGCATTTCAGTGCAATAACCGAATAGTTATGACACAAAGGACGCATTTGGATGATTTTTTACGTGGTAGAATTATCGGCTGTCTGGAATGTGGGCGTACCCAACTGGAAGTATCAGACGAACTTGGAATTGCCCAGAGTGTCATCTCCAGGCTTTGGCAACGATTCCAAGATGATGGTAATGTGAGTAGATGTTACAGCACAGGTCGCCCCAGAGTTACAACGCCGAATGAGGACCGGTATTTGGCAGTTACTGCCAAAAGAAACAGGCGGAGCACAGCCTCAGACCTGTCTCGTCAGCTCTTTTCAGCCACTGGTACGATAATTTCAAGGCAGACCGTGTGCAGACGCTTAGGGCAGATTGGTCTATATGCTCGTAGACCTGTCAGATGCGTTCCACTTACTGCAACTCACTGTCGCCTGCGGTTAGCCTGGAGTAGAGAGCATGCATTGTGGACACCGCAACAGTGGGCTTGTGTGATGTTTTCCGACGAGTCCAGGTTTAGCTTGCAGTCTGATTCTCACCGGACTTTCATATGGAAAGCTCCAGGTACCCGTTACCACCAAGAAAACATCATTGAACGTCACCGTTACGGTGGTGCAGGAGTGCTCGTTTGGGGTGGAATTATTCTGGGTTCCAGAACTCACCTGCATGTTTAAATTGGAACCATGACAAGCCAAATCTATCGGGACGTCATTCTGGAACAACATGTACGTTTGTTTCGGGGCGCCATGGGCGCACAATTTGTGTTTATGGATGACAACGCCCGTCCTCACCGTGCAAACATCGTAAGCCAATGCCTTCAATCGGAGGATATCACCCGTATGGACTGGCCAGCATTCTCACCGGACTTGAATCCAATAGAGCACGTGTGGGACATGCTTGGCCGACGAGTTGCAGCCCGTCAACCTCCTCCTACATGTCTACTGGAACTTCGGAGAGTATTGCTTTTTGAGTGGTATAATATCCCCCAAGAACAGATCGATAATTTGATACTCAGCATGCCTAGGCGTTGTACGGACTGTATTGCATCGTCTGGGAGACATACAATGTATTAATAATCATACCATGTAATATTGGTTTTTTGTAAATACTTTTTTTTTTTTTTTTTTTTTTTTTTGTAATTTGCTCCAGAAAGAAAAAAATTGCTAATTTTTTTAATAATATCAAATATATAGCATCTTTTTTTTTTTGCTCTTTACCTTTTGTTTAATAAATAAGCTTTACAAATAAGTCAAATTTGTTTTGCTTCTAACTCTTCCTTTGCCTGATTTTGCATTATCCTTAATTTATGGACATGAGTGTATTTTAGAAGCCTAACATGATGTATATGGTAAAAACTTAACACCCCAGCAACATAGGAAAACAATAAACACACACACACACACACACAAAAAAAAAGTATGGTTCATTTTCTAGCATACTTTACCAACATGAGGTCAGCTTAATTTACGACCTTCCTAACTGTTCGTACAAAAATTTCACTCACTCCTGAAATAGCTTTTCTTTTAAGGATAAGAGAACAGGACTTGATCTTCCTAAAATAGGTTACACACTGCAAATGAAGTAAACTCCAGATACATAAGTTGTCACTGTTGTTTAGAGATGCTTCGGTGAACATTTGGGAGCTTGATATAAACGAGGTAAAACTCATCTTTTTTCCCCCAACTGATGCACAACGTTTTTCACTTTCCTTTTCAGAGGATTCCAAATTGGTTAGAGAGATATGTCGTTTATTGACACTTTTATTGTTTGGGAATATTTATTTTTTGCTAATCAGCATCTATGGATCAGCATTCATTTAGATTTCTTATTGGTTACAAGGGTTCAGCTTCGAAACTTCCGGCTTTTATAGCCAACCTCTACTGAATTTATCCTACGGTTAAAAAAATAATAAATGTCAAATACACACTTAAAAACATTAGATCATTCATTCCATTTCATGTTATATTATCAAGTTCGCAGATTAATTTTATCATACCACTTATTAAGCATAAACATCTTCATGAAGACTAATTTCGCGCTTTAGACTAATATAAATTTAAAATTCCAAAAGCATTTTTATATACGTAATTGCATAAAGATGGTTTATGGCGTAAATGTAACTTGGAGAAGTTTTACTGCATAGATGGAATGATAACATTTGCACAGAGATGTAGCCGTAGATTTTGACGCATAATCTCAGTTACACATAATTATGGCCATATACGGCCCACATTTTTGAAAGCATTTTCAGACAGTGCACAATACAAAGAGTCAAGCGCCGCGCTTAGTAAGAGTGAAGCAAAAGTGCGCACCCTTTCGGAAGAAAGCTGAGATATGGAGGGGAAAAATAATAAATGAATTTCAACTGAAATCTTTAATGTGACCGGAGAAAAGAATCTGCATTGCTGCATTAAGATGGCATAAAACGGATTAACTTGAAATGACGCAGTTTAGACTGATATGCTATTAATGGGTACTATATTTAAGACAGAAAGGGAAAATGTCCAAATTAAGGACGATTATTGCAAATAAAAATTAGAAGTTTGCTGTCATATTTTATCCTATGTACATAAACACATATAAGATGTATTCACAGATAGCCCGTTAACAGCGAAATATTAAACAAAGACAAAACTCAAGAAGTTCAAAATTTCCAGAGAATAAAGACTTGTCATGGAATAAAAAAGAACTCAGACAGACGGTTCCCAAACAAGAAAATAACGGACCTGCTTTTGTGTTGTATAATAATGCTCAACGTAAGACGGGAATATCGATTTAGCGATTCGGCTGCAGTTTCTTAAGTTGGAATCACAGGGATTCAAAGATCCATTTTATGGTCAAGTGAGGATTGTATAAACATTCAGACATGGGAATTAAGGATTTATTCAGATTCATGAAGTGTGCTAAAGGCGTTGAATAGCTATATAAACCTAAAACGTTAAGCATCGCGGTTTTAAAAAAACTTGCTCATCGTGAAATTTTTTTTTTTTTTTAATGCTAGATTTAGGAACACGTAGACATATTCAGAAATGAGGCAGCCTGTGAAGTGGTACGAATTGGTAAGTTCTGTGGATACTGAATTTCCACATCCCTACATAACAGTAAAATAATACTATGAACCGCGGGAAATGTTAAAAAAAAATGACAAACTCGTTTGCAAGAGAGAAAAATAAGGTCGAATAACTTTAGATTATATTTCTAAAGTTTGAGAGAAGAGAATTTTCAATGACTCTTTGATTATTCAACAAGTAATAAATCAAAGAAAACTTTCAGCTTATTTTAAACGTATCTTTAATAGAAATGTTAAGTGTTCGTGTGTATTAGAAGGTCTGAAATCGAATGTGTGCGATTTAAATCCAAGACTCTCCATTCTCGGATAAAAACAGCACTAATCTTCTTCCATAAGACTTTTCAATTTTAAAAGTAGGACGTTACTTCAAGATCAGCCTTCACAAACAACAAGCATGTTGAAAAGTGGTTATTGAAATAATAAAATTCACTACTAAAAAAGAGGCTGCATAATTTTTAATATCTAGAAATGACATCACCTATTAGTATGTATGTGTTGTTTCAAAAGTTGATGATGTAAAACACAAAGCAGTATTCACGACCGATTGAAAGCACTACTTTCTTGATTTACTTCTGGACACAACGATTCTACGTCTGTCATTAGACGTAGACAGCTTAACGGGCGCAGTGCTCCCGTTCTTGATCACATTTGCGCCTTTTTGCATAGCTATGACAATGCATTGATGAAAGAGGTAAGTGGCGATATGTTGGCAGGACAGCAAGCTAAAAATAGGAGGTAAGTGGCGATATGTTGGCAGGACAGCAAGCTAAAAATAGAAATGCGATGTGTTTCAGATGAAATCTATTTCCGAATGATACAGTTTAGTTCAGCTTTATTTCGACTGGTTAATTTTAAGTTTCCATTCCCAATTAATTGAAATTATTATTGTAAATATTTATATCATGTACGTTATGTAAATATTCGTTAGTGGAACATTAATTTTAAGATGACACAGTTTAGACAGATTTATTATAAAGGCTGGAAGAGAGAAATAACCAGATTAAAACGGAGAGTTAAGAGATTATTGCTATTAAAGTTATAATTTTGATTTATATGTTTTTTATCTTACGTATTTCCTTCTTCAAAGAGAAAACGCTTAGCGACAGAAAAGCATTAAAAAAATCACTAAAGCGTTAGGAAATGAAGGTAAATATTACTATACAAAATAAACAAAAATTTTAAAACGTAACAAAAATGTGAAAGATTTTTCATCAAGGATATAACTTTTGAAGTTCCACTATGTCCCGTCATTTCCTTTTTTAACCCAGTCGTACACAAATGAAACAAAATTGTGCATAAAAAGAATATATTACATGTAATATTGAAAGAGTACCATTGTACGACATGTAAAACAAAATGATAACGAAATTTAAATGTAATCTGCTGAATTTATTAGGACCAAAATTTGTTGTGAAGGCTAATTTTTCAGAATCCATTTTTATTAAATTTTGTACACAAATAACCAGACACCGGATGTAATGAAAGAAACACTTCACCATTTCTTAAGCATATATTTTTCTTAATCATATCTGTTTTAGATATGGGTTCTGAATCTGCTTTAGTAACTTGATTAAGCTTCCTGTAATCAATATATGAACTAGATTTTGCACTTTCATCTTTAAATAAAAATTCTAACTTTTAATTTTCAATAGACTTTTAGCCCTCTATCTTAGTTTGATTACTTCCTTCACGCTTTCATCCTAAAAAGAGCGACAGCTTATAATAAATTCCTTTACGTTGCGTCAATTTAAAATTGTTCTGCGAACGATTTTTACATAATACCTGTTAGGCAGATAGTTAAAATAGGGCATCTATTTTGCACCGAAGTAGCAATGCTAGGCATATGATGTGATTTCAAAGCAATTATTTCCAAGCTGCTTAAATATGGGTGGATACTTTAAGTGACAGTAGTGAAATCGAAATTATATCCAAATACAGCATTAACAAATATTACTTTAATACTAAAAAAAAATGGTAAATGCAATATATCTTTTTTCGAAATCTTCCGACTGGTAAATAACCAAATACAAAATCTGAAGAAAATAACAAAACTTCCTAATTTATTTTCTATACTTAATGAAAAAATATAATAAATCAACCCATGAAACACAATTAACACTACACATTTAAAACAGAAACGTGAACTTCATCAGAAATTCAAAAGTTTAGATTCCATGAAGGCAATTTAAGTTAGACTGTCTCTCCTCACACAGTATAAATAATTACACCATAATATCTCCTCCGTATTAATACCCTCAGAAAAAAATTACATTAATATTTTATCATGATTATCAATCAGTGATTAACATATAAGCATCATTTGACTTTACTTTAGGAATTTTGTGTGCTTAATATGAGGAAATCTGATCGAAAGTTAATGGAATTCAAATACTAAAAATTGGATTTTTTTTAATGTAAAAATTCTTCCTCCCTTCGACGTTTTATTTTGTTAAAATAATCAATATTTATTGTCTATAAAAACATAAATTTTAATTAATTTAACACAAAACTAATTTTCAGTAATTAAAATCACTCAGATTTTAGTATTATATAGTCAAATAATTATAATTATGTATATTATCCATTAAAATTGAAGAAATAATATTTCAATAGGTTCACATTCATCATATCAAACATTACCCTTTCTCTAAACAATATAATAAAAAAATTTAAAATATAAAATATAGACGTATCTGTCTATATTTTATATTTTTAATTTTTAAATATAAAAAGAAATACAAAATAGACCATAGAAATACAAAAATGACCACGCCTACGGAATTCTAACGAAAAAAAAAAAAAAAAAAGAGCAGAAACAATGCGAATAAAAATGAAAATGTAAATTACTTTAGGTATAAAAAGATTTACAACTCTTATTTTTATATGCATCAGTTTTTTCTGAATATCCAGTAGCAAAATAACAAAACATTACATCACTTTAACAAAGTAAAACAAAAAATTATCGACACTATTGTCAAAAGTATTATGGAAGCTCATATCATCATCATCCGAATGACGGAATGGAGGACGGGCGATAAGGAACTGAGATGTGAAATTCCCGGGTTTCCGGCCTCAGATTGGGAGAACATGACATCCACTCCATCTTCTTAGCTACAGAGGATTTATGTGGTTCACGCAAGTTGCAGTCGCTATAGCCTCCTGTCATTGGCAGGTGCGTTCCACGAAGCTCCCCAAATTAATTTCTGAATAAAAAGAAGTAGCATACGTACACTGTTTTCTAAGATGAGAGGCGAAAATTATAATAATAAATAATTAGGAAAAACTAAAGAAAGTTCAAGACAGATAAACGAAGAACAGAGTACTTACTCGCTGCCATCAGCTGATTTATTTGAAAATGGCTCAGGAATCATAATGGCTCAGGAATCATCATGACTCAGAAAGAATTACATCATAATTCCAGAGTCATTTTCAAACGCATCTGGACTAAGTCATGATTTTTAGCGAGATTAATAACAGCGAAATAAATCGATTAAGCACAGACTCTAAATTATAATGTCCTTGGGACGAAGGTCGATATCTTTTAGCAAGGTTAGCTTTATCGCTTCGCTAATAAATAGAGAAGATTCAATCAATGTATAGGATTGCTGCTGCTCTTGAAACTAAAGTCCTGCAGATCCTACTAGATAAAATACCAAGTTATCGCTATATTTCAGATATTCACTAAGTACAGAAGAAGGTTACAAATAACCCCTTACTTTGATCTAATTTGAACAGAAGGGCAGAATTTGTCTATAGACAAAAGCAACCACTCGCGGCTATTTGAATTAAGCTATAAAAAACAATAAAATTCAAAAGTTGATAACATAGTCTAATCTACCCATTCAATAAAATACGTTCAATTATTTTACCGGGATGTAAGTTTAAAATCGGCTAGCGAGAAAATACCAAAGCCAGAATAACAAAATATAAAAAATTTTAAATAGAGCTCGCGAAAACCTAACAGAGAACGCGAGTGCTAGAAGCTCTCTTTCTCTAGGATTCAAAACCCTCAATTTAAATACTGAGAGTGTTTACACAATTTTAGAACGATTTTGGGGGCGTTTAATTAATGTTTATGTAAAGATTATTTTTCTTAAATATTCAATTTGATAGCCCTTTTTCATAGACTTAAGTCTGATCGTAAGTTTTAGGATAGAAAGGCTCTTTATAAAATTTCCAGGGATACTGATTTGAATTCCTCTTCCACTACTTTCCACAGTCCAACAGTGGTGATCAGTTTGCTCTTACAAAGAGCTCCTTTAAGGAAGGTCGAGATAGGCTATTAATAGTCCATAGGGGGAAAGTCAGGAACTTCGCAAGAATACGCCAAAAGGGTTTATATGCAATACCTGTGTCAGTCTTCATTTTTCAAGAAATGCAGTGGTACTTTTCGAATTAGGACTTGTTGCTTTGTCTTGATGAAATTTCACTTTCTGAAAGTCAATGGGATAAATAAATGGAATTTCTTTTGTAAATATCGGACATAAAACTTTCTCTTGATAGTATATTGAGTTGATTTTAATGTTCCCCCCCCCCCCGATTCTTGTTATTTTTAATTTTCCACTGTAAAAGAAACCTGCAACAATCATAAACCCCTCACTGAAATGATCTTTGCATTGACGGAACCAGGTTTCTATATTTTTTTTTTTTCATTTCGTTTTCGATAATAAATTAGCCTTTTTTATGTTGCAGTCATTCAGGTAAACCCATGCTTCATCAAGGGTCATTGAAGGGTCATTCTGTTTAGTTGCTACTAATTAGTTGTCATACAGGATCCCACAAATTGTTCTGCATTGAGTCACATGCCTCGGGAAAAGCAGGGGGCATTATGTTTTAGCTTTTTCTAAAACATAAGCTTTTTAAAGCTTTATTTATTGTTGCAACAGATGCATTTAAAGATTCTGCAACTGATTTCTGCGTCGGTGCATTTTTCTCTTTCCTACCAAGGATTTAATTTTAGAAACATTAAGACAGTTATACGTACCTCTTTCATTGGTACTCGTTTGGAGCTTTCTTTCAATAGAGAAGTAATGATTAGTGTATAAGGTATTTATTCCGCCTTCCTAGCATGCCTTCGTGGTGTGGTGGTCTGAACGCTGGAAGCGTATTCCAGAGGTCCGCGATTCGATTTCCAGCGAAGGCGTTTGCTTATTTTTCATCTTGCCTGCTTCCAAAAATAGCTAATGTCTCTGCAGTGACGCCCGAACTAAAAGGGTAATGGATGATGATTCTCCACGCCCAAAATTTGGCGATTTGGCATCTTGCCTCCTTCCAAAAATACCTAATGTCTCTACAAGTGTTTTTTTTTTTCCCTCCCAATCAATAATGTTGCTCATTTTACGCTCAAAAATTTTAATACTATGCATTTCACAACATTTTTGAATAATGGAATAGGAATATTTTTCTTCGGAAAGTGGAAAAACATATTCTTCATTCCACAGTTTATTTACATACGACATTTTAAAAAAAGAATAAACTTAGAAGTAGCAGATGATATTTCTCATTTCAAACAATAAGCTGTTGCTAGAAATTCTTATTCCAAAACATTTGCTATTTTTTTAAATATCGAAATACAGCCTGAACTCTCAATTTGTTTAGCTAATTTGCATTCTGGTCAGGAATACGAAAGGAAGAAGTTATACTAAATATCAAAATCGTAATAACTGGGTAATTAACATTACATATATTACAAATGTAGCATTAATAACCAGTTTAGGTTTCCTAGAAAAAAATCAAAAGAACTCGGAATACAACGGATGACGTTTATTTAGAAATTAAAATTACACAATATATAATTAAACCTCTACAGAAAAAAAATCGGTCACATCACAGTCAAATCAGCTAATCATGGATAAGTTTCTCAAATTCAATAGTTAAGTAAAAATTATGCCCGAGGCTTTCAAATCTAATTCACAGTAAAATACGTTACATATTTTAAATTTTATAAAATAATAAATACATTGAGACATTACACCGAGCAGAAAAGCATCTGAAAAGTAGAATCGTTACTGAACATTGCGGAAATAATGATGTTCTCTAACTCAAAACCCTTCATAAAAGACCAGAATCATGGGCGGTCGTCTTAGGGAAATCTCTTGTATTTTCCTTTTTCAGAAGCTTAAGAAATCTGACGCTCAGTCGTAAAATGAAATTATAGAATGAAAAATCTAAAATTTTCTCAATATGTCCTTCCGAGTCTGGCTCCGTTAATCCGGAAAACACGTTCGGAGCAAAATTTTATTATCCTTTCGACGGTATATTATTTCTGAACAAAAACAGAAACTGAGTTTTAAGAAGTTAAAATTTTGAAACAATAATCAAAATATGAAAAGCCGCTATTGTAAGATTCTACTTATTTTTCTATCAATAAGAGGAACGAACTCATCCTGTAAGAAGAGACCTTTACCATAATGAATAAATAATAATACCGATGGTTATGATGATGATGTTAATCTATCGATTAATTTAGTTTTGGGACACTCCTGCTGTGGATAATTGTTAATATAAATAATGTTCTGCATTGAAACTTTAAACACTGTATTAAAAGTGTTTATTCCGAAACTGACTGCAAAGCAGTCGGACTGTCGAAGGCTTCACGTGTGGGAAAATCTCTAAATGACTATTTCAAGAATTAGTTTAACAATTTCAACCAATATATCCAGATCAGTGAGAAAATCTACTCAAATACCGAAGCACGAAAGAAAGTTTTTTCCGAAAGTTAGCAAAAAACAAAAGCTCTAACGTGACGCTTGATACAAATCAGCAAAAGTTATCGTATGCTCCTAAAAATTCTTAATAAAGAAAGGATAAAGGACAACTTCCGTAACTGTAAAAATTGCTACAAACGTTAGCTCACAAAAGCTGAAGAAAATGGAAATAACCTATTTGGATGCTTCTCCAGTTAAAATGTCTTTACACATCAGGACATTATTAGTCCAGCTGTACTGTTGGTGCAAAATGAGAATATCTGTGCATAAGCTTCTTATGTCTGGTAGCGATAACATCAAATCGTTGCCATTTCCTATAGGATAGATGTCCAAAGGTACTCTTGAGGCTAGCCGTAAGGAACATACATCATGCCTATTCTACCCTTCCCCCCAAAATCGAGAATGAACACAAATATCGACGCACTCAATGATGTTGGTCTTACTAGATTCGGTAACTGCCGCCCATAAGGAAATGATTAATCAAAATAGAAGCCCTTTCCACAGGGGATGATTATATGTTTAATAGTCCAATCTTCTTACATGGAATGAGTACCCATGGAACGCCATGGACATATGTAGTGACATCTATAATGATGATGATAAATAATAGTTATTAAGATGGTTCCTAAATTATTAATAAGTATCTATTTTTTTTAGTTTTTTATTCTTTTATTATAGAATAAAGATATCAGAAGGATCAGTTTTTTATTTGAAAAATATTAAAACGCTTAAACTATTTACTAAGACGGATGGTTCTCCCCACCTCCCCCGTTTCAGACGTCTTAAAACTTTTTGCATTCCTTTCTACAGTATTTTTTGGTTTAAACATATATTTTAAGACATAATACATAAGTAATAAGAGTCTGTAGACTTACATTATAAGGTACAGTGTTTAATGTCAATCTAAATCGGTTATTTTGCCGTGTGTGTAGGTTATTAAGTACTATTTAGGTAGTATGCCGCTTGCTGTGATTTGTTGGAAAATTCCTTGCCAAATCACAGTTAAACTGGGATGGTCGGAAAGATAGCGCTCCCAACATGTACCACAATAAATAATTAAGGCTCTTTCATTAATCGCATTAAGATTTGCATGTGGAAGTGACTGAGGCTAGTCGTAATTTAAGCTGGGTGAAATTATCTGCGAGAGTTTGAGTAATACGCGTTTTCTTCGAAATAAAGAATAGAAATGTGCTCGTATATAGAAAACGTCTGTATTTATGAATATTACAGGGTCTGGAAGTTTTAGTTATTGTACATAAACTAAGTAAACTTTGAATTAGTTTATGTTTTTGTATTAATAATTATGACTAAGTGACTGAGATACGGCAATAATTCCCCGTGAGAAAAAGTTAAGTTTGGCTAAATAATGTGGCAATTACCTTATATAAATATCTCATTAAAATATTTTAAACCACTCACAATATCTTAAAAAAGATTAAATTACTTTCAGTGTTTACAATTCCCCTCACATAAAACCAGTTCTTTTCTCAGGAATAGTTTTCTAATTTTTACTAAATTTTACATTTTTTTAGATTACAAATCTATATTTCTAATTTTCAATTTATTACTTTATGTATGGTGTACTTTCGAGCACTGATGGTGCAACCACTTTTATTTTCTGAAGATGCACTGATGACGATTTGCCTCACTCTTACAAGTGGCTTTTTTTTAATGCTTTTTGTGCATGCGTCTTACTTTTAGACTAAAATTATCAATTTAGGAGATAATGATATATCTGGATGGTAGGCAAAAAATTTACTGTGATATTATTTTATTATAAATTAATAACGAGAGGAGACTTAAGGAGAAAGCTTAATTATTCAAGACGTAGCTCTGCATTTATTTCATTCATTCACTGGATCGTTAGCGTAAAAAGGCTTGTAAATATCACTATTATCACGAATGATTAAAAATCACACAAACATTCACTTTGATTTTATATTCCGGGAAACTCAACCAAATCAGTGATACGATATATATAAAAAGGCTTTACCAGAGAAAGGTGCTCATTATAAGGAATTTCTGTGCAACAAATCTGCACGAAGAAACAAACATGATAAAAAAATGCTTCCCGTTGCAGAGGAAAATAAGGGCCCTCACCTGGAAACTTTCCAGTGCATTTAACCTACTTTACAGTTTCTCTAGTACATAGATTTAAAATGTGCTATCATGTTATGTGACAGGCAAAATAACATGATAGGAACATAACGTGACATGAAACACGGAGAACTGTAGTATGCAATTTAGAACTGTAGAGAACTGTAGCATGCAATTTAAAGTTTGTTTAAAAGAGTCCAATTATATTTCTTTTACATATCCTTCAGTTAGTGGGGTTAAAATTTAAATGAAAGAAATTCAACTCAAAAAATGAAAGGCAAAGAATAAATCTTTTGTTTTTAATATACCTATGCTTTTATATACCTATGCAAATAATTTCTCCCTTTGGTAACCTAAAACCAGTTTAGATGAAATACATTAAATTTTAGTAATTCAAACAATTATGATTTACTCCTCAAATTCTAATATAAACTTCTTCTTTTATTGCAATGTGCTAAAAAAATAATTGTGTAAAAGCTGAAGTCATGTACGTATTACTATTTGTACCTCAATAAGTTTTTCGTAAACGTAAACATCATTAGAAAAATTGCAGCTCTGGAAACGTTGCAAATTCCATTACCCAGACACCGTTTTTTTTTTTTTTTTTTTTTTTTTTTTTAATACCTCATTAAAAAGGCCTATTCCTCTGCAAATATTTAGATTCAAGACTCTAACCAGAAAACAGCATCGGCAGTAGCCGAGTAGAACGGCAAATGGCAGCCACTAATATGTAATAAACTTTGCATCTGGTTGGTCACAAATAACCATTTTCTTCTCTTTTGTTGGTTTTCTGTTAGGGAACTAAATCCATCCATACAGACACAATTCAGTAAATTATATTTCCCAGTCAACAGAAAATACTGTACTCTTTAAATATGGGCATATTTCCACAAGTATTACATTTACAGTTCCATTTATTATATGATTTTATGCACATTTTAAATCTATGTTTAATGAAAAGTGTAGGACAATAGCATATTGTGCTTACACCGCTGCAAGGAACTCAGCAATTATTCATTACATAGAGAGAGAGAGACCTTCGATTTCAAGTACACGGCAATCAAAAGACCTTGATTCTAACACTGAAACGAAGAACAGTGTTGTCAATAAGATGCAGCAAGAGGAGCTCACTAATAACTTGTTATTTAGTAATTCTGTTGGCATTTTCAGCATAAGGATGCAACGAAATCGTTCATACTTCGCCAATTAGAAGATTACCCAATAAAAAAGCATAAAAGAAAAAAAAAATTCTTACATTAAAAGCTATGAGATGAATGAGAAAAACCATGTTCATATTGAACGGTACCATGTTCATATATTTTTCTTCTGCTCACATATACGCTTGGAACTTACTTCATATTCAAAGAATGCTGCACTATATCACGGCAACTGGGATTTCCAGTTGAGACCAAATTTTAATCAGTGTATCTCAGACAGATATTTTCGCTGTGGAGGAAGGGTATTTTCTACTGGGCTATTGTATTAGATAGGATGTGGTATTCTTAGAAAGGGTGTTGTATTCTAGAGCAGGGTTTCTTAAACTGTATTCTGTGTATAGTCGCTGCAGAAGGGGTCGCGAAAAATTTTAGCAGTTTTAAAATTTCTTTAACTTATTATAATAATTTTACAATTACCAAAAATTTTTACACAATATATCTGAAAATAGATAAAGATAAGACAATACAGACAAAAACGAAAACGCTTCGACGCATTCTTTTTATAATATAAACGTTCATTTTACTTGTTTTGCACGTGACGCTGTCATTTCGTCTGCTACTTATTAAAAATTTTCACAGTGTTCTATGTCTTAAAATTAGAAATTAAAGTTGATGACTAAAACCGCAATAGTAGTATATTACAGTACAAGTGAAAAAATTGGCAGTTTCACTCACGCGTGTGTTGGATTTGCGTAATGCTTATGGGGTTTCACAAAATTTTCGTAAATATTATGGGGTCCTGGGGTCGCGAAAAAAACCTCAGTGATAAAAAAGGATCGCGATTGAAAAAAGTTCAAGAAGTCCTGCGTCTAGAGAGTATTCTGAGAGAAAGTAAGTTGGCAATTATACTACACGCAAACACAAAATAAGGAAAGTCATTTATATTTTGAACCGATGTCCGAGGCCTCGTACTGTTTACTCTAGGATTTACACTCACTTATACTCAGATTAACATATTTTAAAGGTCTCCATTAAAGCATATTCTTCTGCAACATAAAATATTTTTAAAATGCGAAGCAATATTTTAAATATGATGAAAATTCATAGAAAATCTAAATAGAAAATTACATCTTAAAAAATTAGTAATTTTTTTTCCCGGCCCAATAACGAAGTTTATGATTGAAAAGTAGACAGTTGAGACACAATGGAAAATTTAATCGTTGGATCGGAAAACTTTCTTTGAAAAAAGTGATTAATGCTCTTTTGATTGTATTCACCCTAAAAGCCAAATTTATAAACGAATTTTGTAGTTACCTTATTCAGCAGTATATACAAGAAATAATACGCAATTAAAAATCGAACAAGAATGTGTAAAATTGGCTGTGCATATTGATCTGAAAAAACATTTATCAAAATATACAACACAATTATGAAAAATATTAGAAAAGTAGAAGGAAGCGTCTTAAAATAACATGGAATGTAAGTGGAACTATCAATGAATATTATGTCAAAGATTGATTTTTCGTTTCTTATAAATATGATTGCCATACCTTTTCATTTGGCCCATCAACGCCGAGCGATAATATCACTGAACACTGGTAGTTCTCCCCTGGATTCGATTCCAGACGAACGGCTAGCTGCATAAGTGATTCGTGGTTTTTACCCCATGTGTAATGTGTATGCGAGGCGGCTTCCCTTAGAAAGTCCTCCACGAAGACATCCTTCCCCTTAGGCAGACAGCTCTAGTGTACCTTTCCATAATCAGCTAAACCAAAACTAATACATCTTTGTAAAAAATATGTAACTATTTTTAGCTGGCGTATGTAAAAATATGTAAAAAACTTTACCTGGTGAATTTGCTGAAATTCAAAAAAGGAAACATTTTTAAAAACTTATAAGAGCTCAAATGATATAGGGTACCATAAACACCAGTTCATAACTGAAAACTTTGGAATTTAAGTCATACTTTGTAAAACATACATATCAGCCTTTGTTTGGTAGATACCGCTGGCCACGTCCTCTCCAGACACGAACACGGTGGTCATCTGCTTCAAGAGTGAAGCGAGATTCATCGTTAAACACTATACGATGGCAGTGTGATAGCAGCCACGATGATCGGCTACGACACCACTCCAGATGACTCCGTCGATGTTTTGGGATCAAAGGCAAATGTTTTAAAGGCCTCTGTCAGCGTCCCTCCGCTTCAGAAAAGCCCCGTGAGATGGTGGACGGTACCACGGGAGGTATAGACGTGGCTGTAGTGCGTTGAATAGTCAACAAGCATACCGTTGGGGCGGTTCGGGCCTGGCGAATAATCATCCTATCTTGCCTCGCATTTGTGATCTTTGGCCTTCATTTCGTCTGCAAATTCCTAGTAGCAACCATTGCTGCCAACATCTTTGACAGCAGTGTCTGTATGCTGCAGGTGGCGGCATACTGTTCGGCATGACCACAACATACAAGGTACAACGAAGTTGTCCCAGCTTCACGCAACCCTACAATGCGACCACGTTCGAAGTCGTTTAGTTGTCTGTAAGGGTCTTCGATATCGTCATAATGGCATCTTTAGTTGCTTCTTTATGGAATTATAATGGCAGCAACAAAAAAAGATAAATTTTCCGCCTCTGTTACTAGTTTTATACTTTGCGAATTCCGCACTAGAAATGGCGCTATGATCGCAATTCCTGTTCTTTTACCTTGAAACTTTGATCATTTGCATGTTCGATCAAGATGTTTTTGCATACCAAATGTCTTCACGATCGCAAAAGTCCTTCTTGGTGCTTCGATTTTTTTGCAAAAGAGTGTATATTTTGATGATATTTAAGAAGTAGGCTTGTTACAGAAGTTAGTTTCTTTTAAAAATTTTAATTTTTATAACTGGAAGTTGAAAATGGAAAACATACTTTTTTAAAAAAATAAAAGAAGATATGGCAGATATACTGCCATGCTTTTAAAGTAAACAAATTAAGGACCTAAACTTGTGTCAAACTTGTATTAAAAAAAAAAAAAAATTATATAATCTGAATATCCTTCACTGTAAGTGAAATTTTCATATCGCAAGCATTACATAGCGTATACATTTCATTAAGCATTCAGGACAGCTATCACATGCCTTTTCATAATTCATTAAATAAACTAACAAATATTAAGCATCCAGTACTGAATAACTATTAAACTAAGTTACGTATTTAAATCCAGCTGGAAATGATTTAGGTATTTCTCGTTTCCGGTGCAAGCCAGGATTTTAGGCAAGACTCATATACGTTTTGCAAATTAGTATCACGATTTTATACGTGTTTTGCCTACTCAGTATTATGGAGCAAGACTTACTTTGGATGAGAATAGACCATAGCCTCAGACTTAAGCAGCAAAGAATTCGATCCAGCCAATCTGCAGTTTAACCTTTATAGAAATAGTCTCGAAATAAACACCTAGCGATAATCAATGTAACGCATTAGCAAGATGCTGAGTTGCCTGTAGAATTCTTCATAAACACTGGGGTGTGTGTAACAAAGCAAACGTTCTTCGGAAGTATCGGCAAAATTGAGTTTCATGACAGGCGACTCGTAGTTCATGTCTTTCTTGATCTAATCTTACAAAAGGATTGCCTGAATTTTTTACATATAAATAGAAACACATTTCTTGCAGCCAGGGCCTGTTTTCTTTCAAAGAGATGAATCGATACTCTTCTTTACATTTAAATCTCGTAGTCCTTTCGTTTGGGTGTTAAATGTAATCCGTTATGATTCTTCTGGTGTTCCATATGTGTATACATTGCAATTGTTTATTTTAATTAAATGGAAAAATCTTTGAGAATTTTCCCGTCGGATCTACTTCCTATCTAGATAAGGAAATAAAATGCATTTACATAAACAATAAAAATGTATTTCATGTTAATTAATTTCAGTGTTTTTTTTTTTCCTCAGGACAAGAACGATATGTGGTTTACGTAAATAAAATACAAAACTTGTGAATACAGAAGCTGTGATTGCCATCTTTAGAAGTACATTTTTCGTTGTTTCGCAACTGCTATTTATACGGTAGAGATTCAAATATCCAGAACTTCACAAATCCAGATAGTTTTGTTCTCTCGAGGCCGAATAAAATCATACTTGATGTTAATTTATTTACCAGTATTAATTTTCTCGCTGATTTCAAGAACATAAAATTATAATTTTATCGGGTACAAAATTTTAGAGAGTCGTTAACTTAATTTAGATTAGCTCATTTCATTATTTTACCATATTTAGTTTGATTTAATTAAATTTGGTAAAGTTATGCCTTATGGTTTTTGTCTTATTTAAATAAAAAAATAATAATTCCATTTAATTTTAGCATCAAAGCAAAATTATGTATTACATTTTCAAAGCTTATGTAAATTTTACGTAGTTTTATAGGAAGAAAAAAAAAAGATTTACTTTTGTTGTTGTTATTATTATTATTATTATTATTATTATTATTATTATTTTACATTTTTCTAACTCTATAATATTTTCTGAAATAAAACACTGAAATAAACGAGATTAAAATCATAAGTATATTGTTTAATGAACTTAATATCGATAAAAATGAAGTAATTTTGTACCGGGTATGCAATACAAAGTGTTAGAAACATCTTCCACTAATTAAAATAATGCTGAAAAATGTTCACAGAATTATCATTTGGACGTCTAATAAATTAAATATATTTAAGATTTTCCGTACACCCTTGTTAAAGCAGCCACCAAGCCTTTAGCGACATCTGAAATTTTCAACGAAGAAGATTAAGTTTGCTAGTTCTGGTGATTTAGCGTAATGGAAGCTTTAACAAGGAAATACCCAAAATTACATGAATTAGATATACAAGGATTTATCCTCATTGACTCCAATACTTGCTCTTTTAGTGTAATTTGTTAGCACGTCCAGTTAGCCAAGTGGAAGATTTGTGATTCAAATCATGGTGCGAATACAATTTCTGCTTTACATTTTCAGCATCGAACAGCCTAGTTGTTTTTACAGAACATTAAAATAAAATTAAACCAAAGGAGATCGTCAATCCGTCGGTCACCGTCTACCTTGAGTTGATTGGCAGATGATGTAAGCCGATGCTGTAAATTTAGCAAGCTAATTAATATTACATTAAACCGTTAGCTGCATATGCTATAAAGAAAAGTGGGTACCAGTAATCTTTGAGATAGTACATGTTACTGGGCACTGCAATAATGTTTGCAATATTTAAAATTACAACCAATCCAAAAGGTACCGTAGATCTACAATCTGAGAGTCATTAATGTATGACATTGTAGTGTTTCGTACAAAAGCAAGTCTTGAAGAGGAAAGATAGCATGGTAGAGTAACATAATATAACATTTTAGAAAGACACCGATTAGGAAGACGTTTCTAACCGCATTAAAATCCCATCACTTGAAGTATAATCAATACATAGAAACTACAACGCAGATATCCGAATTTTTGGAATATTTGGATTTGTTGTCTGAATATTTGGACTAGTGTACAAAAAGGTTATATCCTTTAGACCTAACCGGTTTTTTTTCAATAAAATAATTGAATGGTTTGTTTATGGGGGAAAATAAAGGTTATAAGGTTACAGGTGAAAGAGAAAAAAAATGAGATCCAACTGGATGGTTTCTGATAAACAAAACTAATAAAGCAGGTATTTCACACACTTTATTCAACTTTCTTTCCACTTTTTGCAAAGAGGTTGTCTGACCTCTTTCAAGCGCAGATATTTATGTCAGAAGAGAGTTTAATACCCCACCTCCCTATAAGTGCACGGGGAGCGAAAGTGCTTGAAAGGAGAACAGAGAAATCAAGCTAACACACTGTTGCTAAGAGACGCTGTTTGAAGAAATAGAGGGAAATTACCTACATTCCAAAACTGGGTTGCGCTTTATCTTAAAAATACCCGTGCTCTCTATTGAAAGTTTTGAAAAATCGCTGACAAATATATTATATTCTTTAATACTTTCTGAATACTATACAAAGTAGTATCCAAAGCAAAACACAGTAAAAAAAAAATGAAACTTTCCCACCTGGGGAATTTTGTTTTGAGATACAATGAAAGAAACATTTAATAAATTTTACTGGTAATAAGTTACTTCGAAAGGCTTATGCGAATTTTCATCTCTAAAGTAGTAACAAAAGAGGCTTTTCAATTTTGATATGCTGCAATCGAAAGACCACAAAAGTTAATTTTTTCTTAAAATTCTACGAGTATCATGCTAACACCAAAGCTATTCAGGATTTATTTTCCAGACTCCGTTAATCTAGTTTGCCTAAAAACAAAAATGGTTTATTTAAAAAAAAAATAATAATGAGTAAATTTTACAGGGATATGTACTATACTTAGTATAAAAGTCTTTTATTAGTTTCATGAATGGTAGAAACATTGATTATATGATAACGAAATAGCACATACCCCTCTGCTTATGAGCATTCGTTGTTTTATGCCATTCGCCTTTGGTACCATTTTTGGTTTTGGAAAGAAATGGAAAGAGGATATTTTTGTTTCTATGAAAAAAGGAGAAAAGCAAAAGGACTACTAAGAGTTTAATGGAATGGATTACAGAAGAGTATGACCTTAATTATGGAAAAAAAAAAAAAAAAAAAGTGCCTGGCTTAGGATAGTTTTGCAGATGCCGAACAAAGAATTGCGCAACAGAAAAGGGAGAATGTCATTCTTACGTAGTCAAGCACATAAGGATACGGCAAATCTGATTTACAAGTAGTCATAAAAATAATAGATGTAATAACCTGACAAATGAGAACATGAGAGATATTAATAGATGATATTCTTACTCTTATTCCTATACCCTAGTCCGCTGTCATTATATCTCGCACTTCGAAAATCCGGCAGCTGGACTTAACAACGCATCATCGTCAATGTCATGTCCTTCAAGTCTTCTAGTAAACTCGAAGTCTTTCCAATTTTGGAAGATGAAACATACCTAAACATGATAAAACTTACTGTCTTACGCAGCACCCTCCAAAATTAGGAATTCGCTGGCTAACAATTATAAAAATATTAAAAATCCGAAAGGTTTTAGATTTTAAATTACGTCCAAAGGAGCGTTTTTTTTTTTTTTTTTTTTTTTTTTAACATTTTGTCTGTTAACTTTATTTATTAAATATCACGTTCTTCGCAATTAAACCATAAAATTCAGTTCAACAGCAATATCCCAAAATAGTTTTAAATTCAGCATATCCTTTAGAATTTCCGATATGCAGTCTCACGCGCTGGAGATAATTTTTTTTTTCTTCTGTACATTGTTGCCACTGATCGCTTTGAAATGCTTGAGTCTGTTAATCAAAAATTCGTTAAAGATTTACAAAATATGAAATCGATAACAAAACAAATTACAAATTTCAAATTTGGGCTTCCACATGCTCATATTCGCAGTAGGATTACGTCATTCAAAATTCGATGGCTCTATGTACCGTTGTTTTATCACAACTCGATGTCTTTCCAATTTTGGAAGATGAAACATACCTACACATGATAAAACTTACTGCCTTACGCAGCACCCTCCAAAATTAGGAATTCGCTGGCTAACAATTATAAAAATAATAAAAATCCGAAAGGTTTCAGATTTTAAATTACGTCCAAAGGAGCGTTTTTTTTAACATTTTGTCTGTTAACTTTATTAAATATCACGTTCTTCGCAATTAAACCATAAAATTCAGTTCAACAGCAATATCCCAAAATAGTTTTAAATTCAGCATATCCTTTAGAATTTCCGATATGCAGTCTCACGCGCTGGAGATAATTTTTTTTTTTTCTGTACATTGTTGCCACTGATCGCTTTGAAATGCTTGAGTCTGTTAATCAAAAATTCGTTAAAGATTTACAAAATATGAAATCGATAACAAAACAAATTACAAATTTCAAATTTGGGCTTCCACATGCTCATATTCGCAGTAGGATTACGTCATTCAAAATTCGATGGCTCTATGTACCGTTGTTTTATCACAACGCGAGAAATATACATATATTTATGCAGATTTTTCATTATTTAATTTGTTCGAATATAATGCAGGACTCTAACATTTGGTGGCAACAGTTTGAAAAGTGAAACGGACATTTATAGTGAACCAACAGAAAATCGCAAAACGAAAACAATAGTCTTTCAGGGTTTGGTTTATTTTAATTATGGCAAAGCACACTAGGGCTATCTGCCTAAGGGGAGGGATGCCTTCGTGGAGGACTTTCTAAGGAAAACTGGCTCGTATACACGTTACACATGTGGAAAACCATGCAGCCAGCCCGTTCGCGGGATTCGAACCTCGGACCGAACTACCAGTGTTCAGCGACTTTACCGCTCGGCCGCTGGACCTAGTCTTTCAGGGACAAAGCCCCTTTGGACTAAAAAGACTAAATACCTCACCTTTCTAATGCAAAACTACAACCAATTTTACCAATTACTTTTAGTCTTGCACGAAGAGCATAAAATACAGACTATGAATAAGAAGGTTTGGTTTCGGCTTATTTGATTATGGCAAAGCACTCAAGGGCTATTTCCCTAAAGGCAATGATGTTTTCCTGGAGGACAGAAACTGGCTCGTATACACGTTGCACATGAGGGAAAGCCATGAAAGCTGCCATCCAGCCGTCCTGTTCGCTGGATTCGAGCCTCGGACGGAACTACCAATGTTAAGCGACTTTACCGCTGGGCCATTGGTGGACCCCGAATGAGGACTAATAGAACATTCGATGCGTTAATAGAACAAGCTACATATTAAGAACCAAACAGGCTTCGTTTAAAAAAAGAGCCTTCAACTTTTTTATTAACAAAGCTCACATAAAACAAAAATGAAATGAAAATAACCACGGACACAGGCAATAATATAAAATCCTTTTTCATAAATTTAAAATTTGCATTAGTAAGCAAATATTTTTCACCATTCGAGGAAAATAATAAAAATTATTTCTTAAAATATTTCTATTAATTCACTGAAAATAAAGTGCTGAAGAAAGCACTTTTTTTTTTTTTTTTTTCTAAAATACTGAAAAGTAGACAAAAGCAAGGAAAAAATGAAACAGAAATGAACACTACTGGAACTTTCCCGTAACTGCTGTCACATAAAAATGTCACTTTTATACCATGTTTAGTGACAGAGCTGTTGCATCCTTGAGAAGGATGTCTAAGAAATGAAGACGGCTGCGGTCACTGGCAGATGTCGTTGAAAGGGTTTGGGCCAGTTCTCACATTTGATAAAGTTTTGCGTTTAAATCCGTACGTAAAGTTAACTCGCGTAAGCGAAAGGAAAGACAAATCAAAGGAAATTTTAGAAATTTCCACTCATCTGAGGTTTTCTTGTTTAATATACATAATGCAGTTATGGAAAATGAAAATATTAGAACATTAAGATTATATTTTCAATATAGTATTTATTTTATTTGAGGGTATCAATAACCTGTTATAACCTCACGCACATATATAGTTCTTTTTAATTAAAATTTTAAAACGCCTGCATTTATTTTTAATTAAGAAACTCTTCTTTCTTTTTTGATTTCCAAAAATTACTCTATACGTTGTTTAAATACTTGAAACGTCATTCACTTTTTTAACTGGTACAGACATTAATTTCTTTGAGATATTATCGACATAGATTACATTATTTTGGTGGCTGTTAATTCTGAATATTAAGTTATGTAGCATAAATAAATAAAAGATTTTAAACTTTATTTTAACTCCAAATATTTATTACAACAGATTCCAAATATAAACTCTCACTTTGGAAACCGAAACTTTTTATTAGCCAATGAGGATTACATGTGAACCAAAATCAAACTATTCTGAACAAGGCTTAAATTTTAGACATGTGGCATTCTCTTTCTCGTTTCAGTTCTGGCAACTTACTTGCTCAGTGCTGCTGCGTTATTTTTTCTGCATCGAAATTAATTGTTTTGAAGAATATGGAAAAAATAAAAATGTAATCAAGAACGGGGGCGCAGATTGCGAACATTACAATGCGTAATTCATATCAGAGCTATGAGTCTCAAGAATAAAATGCGTTAAATCTGAGCAACTGCTAACGTCTTTTATGCAACTCTTAACTACACACCTATATTTCTTCAACTTCCAAATTCACAAGATACAGATATTTTCAATTATGGCCGATTAAACTATTTTTAATTTATTCTTGAGAAGCAGACTTTAAACATGAATTACACACTTCGTAATGGACGCAATTTGCGCTCCTGACCTGGGTACAATTTTGTCTATTCTACATTTTAATGGAAATACAATTCATGAAAGAAGGAAGTAGGCTACAACATGTTAGCAGGAAGCAAGTTCGCTAATTGTATTTATCTTCGGATATTATTACTACGCAATAGGGTTAACATTAAAACTACGTTTACTTCACACTCTAAGTATATCCAGAAGGTCATTTTCATCGCAGTCTCTGGCAAGATATAAAAGAAAAAAACACTTGGATAGGTTTAACTTTCCGACAGAAGCCAATCAACAACACAAGCATTAATAATTTTTTTATGGTCCATAACGAATGCTCCAGAGAAGGAGAAGAAAACACAATAGCCTTGAAGATAAGAGGCATTTATGGGTCAGGCTCCTTAGTACGAATTATTGCAACAACGGTATAGTTTTGCTTTCATTTAAAATACTAAAATTAAAACTACTGCAGAAATATGTATTTCTATTTCCGTATTGTGGTATTTCCCAGCTCTGAAAATAAGAACTGCGTAAAATTTACTGAGGGTTACCGAAGCATTTGTAAATGTTGCCGGCAAAGTTTGAAATCCGGCATTCTGTAGAATGCCTAGGCATTGTATATAACGCCTAAAACTAGCCGGCAATGTATGAAACGATTCATATTTCAAACATTTCCTAAGCATTCTATAGAATGACAAATGACAAACCGGCAAAGTATGAAAAACATCTCACTCTTTGTCTCTCAAAGTATGAGATACATAATAGAAAGCGTCCAAACCATGGAAAAAGATGAAATTAGTCAAATTATGCAAGAAAAAGAGCCTGTTTCAAAAACATGGATGAGATTATAGTCGATAGTGAATTAAACTAACATAATGAAGGCATACTAACCAAAGAGATTTCCGTTTCTATCTAATACCTGTTGTGTATGGTTAAAGGAAACGATTGATGCATGCAAAAAGCGTCGTCCAAAATTTCATACCTTCTGTGGCCATGCTAATAAAGATGATGAAATAGAAATTTTGTGGTTCCTTTGCTTCAAAACTGAAAAAGCTATTGAAGGTAAAATAAATTCTAAAAAATTCCCACTGCATCTTTGGGAACCACTGTGCGAGTTCTTATTCCTGACGTCGACAAGGAGCAAGGTGATTCGTGCAATATATTGGCAGTTGTAAATGAGTGTGACAGAGGGTGGTTTCTACCCATTTGGAACTTCTAAGGTAATTTTAAAAGAAATATATGCGATATCACAATTCGCTTTACGCCTTACTTAGAATTTAAGATATTCCTGACCACGAAATTCCTCTCCGGTGAGTTGCAATTGCTCAGTCCAATGGAAGCGGCCAAAGATTCGTCAAATGTATGTGTAAAACAAAATGCCAAAATATGAAATGTCTTTGCGTGAAAAGTGTCACGAAATGAAATTCAAAATGTCACTCAAGCCTACCATGTTGCAACAAGTTAGATTAACTTTAATTTCTTATTTTTTATATGAAAATATAGTTTCCCTTAATAAGAAAGATATAGTTTTGTACGACTTTCTTTTTTCTTTACGAATTTTGAATTAATTTTTTTAATGGCTCTCTTATTATTTTCTCAGAATAACATTTGTATATTTGAGGACCTTTTTTCATACTTTGTCTAAATAGCATTTGTCATTCTGTGTGTGTGTATTTAATTATGGCAAAGCACACGAGGGCTATCTGCCTAAAGGGAGGGATGCCTTTCGTGGAGGACTTTCTAAGGGAAACTGGCTCGTATACACATTACACATGGGGAAAACCACGAAAACGCCCATGCAGCCAACCCGTTCGCGGGATTCGAACCTCAGACCGAACTACCAGTGTTCAGCGTCTTTACCGCTCGGCCGCTGGTGGGCCCCATTTGTCATTCTATAGAATGCCAAAGTATTATATACAATGCCTAAGGAAAGTATGTAATAATTCTCATATTTCATACTTTTGTCTAAAAATGTACGGCATTATATACAATGCCTAAGAATTCTATAGAACGCCGGCGTTTCAAACTTTAATACTTTAACATAAATATTAAGGTAATGACAGTTTTTAAATATGCAAGAAGTACTGTGTCTTTCTTCTGGTGCTTGTATATTGTAAAATGTTTTACGGCTGATCATTTATTTTTTAAATTTGGTTTTATATTACTTTACATAAATTATTTAAAAATGTTACTGCTTTATTTTGGTTAAAAAAACCTAAATATAATCTACGCGTCGCAATTTACGATAAATAACATTTTTACGCAATGAGGGTGTGATAAAAAATTTCATACGATCAAAAGCTGTCGCGTCGCAAATAATAAAATTAAAAAAAATTGATGTGGACTTCCTTGTACGGTAAATTATACACTCTTTTGGTTGCATTTCATTTAAACTTATTTCCTCGAATCTAATTGGAGATATATTTCTCATTCAATTAATTCAGTTCTTACTTCGTGACAAAGCAAAAATACATAAAAACTCTAAAGATCTTCATAAATAACTGAAAAATATGGAAAAGCATAAAACACCAAATACACTTCAAACAATTAACAAAAATAATTTTTACAATTAAAATTAGGGTTTCTACGCAAAAATGCGCAATTCGGCTAGCGGGCAAGAAGGCAGATTTTTGATGCACAAAACGGAAAGTTTACTTTTGATCTCACTCTTAGTGCAGCCTATTATAACCGAAAAGGTATGTGCACACCTGCATGTTATAGCAATCCTATATACAAAATTTCAATGTTCTAAGTCTTTTCGTTATTGAGTTATGGGAGATACCTACACACGGAGATACAGACGTCACGAAAAAATTCTCTTCCGAATCCATTTTAAATTTATTTTACAATTCGTTTTGCGAAAAAGAGTCCTTTACTCTGCCCTTACGTACAGATGCCACTCAAAAATATCGCTAAATTGCATTCCATAGCGGTCAAAATAGATATTTTCGTTGAAATATGATACCCGAAATTTTTCGTGATTACAATATTTCCTTTACTTCGGATAAGGAAGTAAAACTGCTCAAGAGTACGTAAAAACATCCCTTCATATATATATAATAAAAACCATATATTTATTACCCCTTCGACCTTCTTTGTCACATTTTGAAAACTGCGATGCCTTTTTTTTGGCTCGTTTTAGGGTACTTTTACCTATTTCTATGCTACAGCAAGTTATTCACAAGATCATATCACCTTAGACCTTGAGCGGGGCCAAAATTTCCCTTTAACATTTTTCCTCCTATAGCCCTGTTTTCCCTTCATGAACGCAAGGAATGGGACATTAATTGCTCCGGGAAGAACCATGTCTATGGGAAGAAGCATGCGTACCATGGAGGTAAGAAGGGACCCTACCTCCATGGTGCATACAGCCTCGGATTCAGACCTTGGGGGGGGGGTTGCTTCCGAGTAGCTGGCAACGAAAACTCATTTGAAAGATTCAGGGTGGGGAGGACTAGGTTCGCACTTCAACGATTTCTGCTCTAATCCCTAAATTGTCGAATGGTACAGAAACTTGCCACTGCATATAAAAACAACGGGAGAGTTAAATTCAGTGCCTGTTCTCTACCATTTAGGATAATCATTAAAATTCGGCGCAATATCAGTCAGAAATATTGTTTCAGAATTTTTTTGGTGATTAGCGAAAACAATTCAATCTTTATTAAACAATATACGAAACAAGTTTGATGCTTTCGAATACAAAATATATGACTAATGGGCCTAGAATTAGACAGGCAGCACAATCCACTATAATCCTTCAAACCTAAAAATGTGAACAAAATTTGTTTTTACTTTTGAAATGTGATACAATCATAAGTTATATATAAGTAAATTGATCTTAAGTATAATTTTACTATAAAGTTCCGCATCAAATTCTTTGATAACTTTGTAAGGATTATGTTAATTTTATGAACAGTTAAATTTTGAGTTAAAGTTCCTTTCCTATAGATTCTTAACTTCAACTTACCACTTCCGGCCAGAACGTAGTTTTAGAATCACGTTTGAATAGATAATGAGGAAGAGCGGTATTTATCCGCGAAGTTCTTCGGTCTTAGTGAGAGAGATACCAGGTATTCTGGCTGCACGCGTTCGCCTTTTTAGGCTACTCTCTCGTAAGCTATTATTACGCTCGGCCGTACTTTAGGCCTTGATAGCTTTGCTGTCTATTAACGTTAAGGGGCCCAACTCTGTTAGAGATTTATTAGTTTAGTATTATTCTTAGTCTCTTAAGTTCAAAGCCCAAGTGTCGGCGTATACTCCAAGACGGAGTTTTGTTAAATTTTAGTTGGAATAATAAAGGGTTAGTTTACCTGTCTATCTTCTTGTTTCCTGTCACACGAACTCAAGCGATTATTTGCTTATTAGTTCTTAAGATTCTTCACTTCCATCAGTAACTTAGATTTACACAGTGAGGAACTCTACAACTTTGCTAAAAGAAAAATGCCAAAAACTAATTTTTTAAATACTATTTAAAAAATTTAACACTTCGTTTTCCAGAATTAATTCCGTATAAATCTGAAACAAGACGATATTCACAGTTTTATTACAAATTCACTGGAATTTTACTGTCTGTTGTAACCCAATAATTACAATTTCCAACTGCCTAGCAAAAGTAGTCATGTTCACAAAATATAGTCAACAAAATGTTATTACAATTTTCTTTTCCTCCCCCTTCCACAACAAAACAATTCACTAAAGCATATTCGAAAATTTAAATAGGCTCAGAAATCTCATTAGAATTTTTCACATCTGTTACACAGGCGTTTTAGAATTCTAAATCAATATGACAACATGATGATCTTGATCAACATCTTGATGTTCAGATGTTTAAGCAAGATCTTCGCAGAGACTGGTGATATTGGTTAGGCAATGGATAACATATATAAGTTTTATCCAAACAAATAATAAATCTTAAATAGCTATCAAAAAGATTATTTCTAAATCAAGATGGTGAAGGTCGATTTTCCCCCATTTTTAAAAGCCATCGGCAATCAACGTGCACATGGTTCAAAGTTTTAAGATGATGTAAGCACATGGGAATGTGAAGCCTCTTGAAGGTTTTTAACTGAAGTTCTCAAAATATTTAGTACGTAATCAGTGTGTGGACAGATGAATATAGGAGCTTGCCAGCGAAAATGAAGTGGCGATTCTGTTCGCGTATGTGGAGAATGGAATTGTAGAGCGGCAAGTCAATGTACGGGAAGACACATACGAATACACATTTTAAGCTAAGCAAGCATAGACAACAGCAATTAAAAATAAAAGCTTTCTTTTAACATAAATTCCAATAAGCAGAAGCAGCACAACTATAAGAACAGCTTTCACAATACATTATAAGTAGCCGCATTCATAAACTTCAGAACAGCTTGTAGAGTCATTAAGATATTTCGATGTCAGGAAAATAAAGAATTCCGCAGTGCCTTCGAACTCCGAAGCTCCCGATAACATGTTGAGTGTGCTTCCAGTTGAACTACGAAGGCACGTGGAAAAAAGGGAGGGCGAAAATGCCTTGTATACTACCTCCTTTAAAGGGTGATGAAATCGCCAAATCTTTGTGGTGACGAATTATCGTCCACCGCCTTTTAGTTGCAGCGCCACTAGAGCCTTTTATAATTTTTTCGAAATCAGAAAACTAAAGAAATACGCAGTGACCTTGCCGGGATTCGAACACCAGACCTTCCGAATACGCGTTGAGCGTTCTTAAAGTTACATCACGAAGGTATACAGAAAGAACGGAGAAAATACCTTAAAAATAAGTGTATTAAAATACAGATAACTAAGATACCTGAAATCATAGCAGGCCAGAAGAAAAAAAGCTCATAATATGACATCTCGATATTTTCAGATAGATATACGATAAAAAGAAAGGTTTTGAGATGGAAATGAAATATGTTAAGAGTTCTCAAAAATATAGGATTTGTCCGTTCGAATGGTATTCACAATTTTAATAAAAAGCAAACGGCAAAGAATAACTAGAGAGTAGTTGAAAACATGGGATCCAAAAGATAGAAAGAAGTTACATTTAGGCACTATGCAAGAGAGAATCAACAGAATTTTTTTATATAAATTTATCAAATATAATAATAATAATAATGTACATAATTATTAAACGTAATAAATTTTAAATGCATAAATACAAATAAAGATGTATAATGTTTTTAATACGCTGCATTTCGGTTTTCGAGTTTTCTTATTATTTGAAAAGCACGACTTTAAAAATAAAACCTTGAGGGGTGAATGACTTCTTAACACGTGGTGAGAAAGGGAAATGAAGTAATGAAGATTGAGGCAACTCTCTTGTGCGGTGATTGATTGTACTTGAAGCTTATTCTCCCATTCAGCATAATTTACACAAGGACTATACAGTCACATTTATTCGAACTAATAACTTGCTTCCCTCCTCTAGTTGATATAATACTGATTTTAGATAGCTCAAATGAAGCTAGTTTTTCATAAAGCAGTAGATATGAGTCATACTTTGTATACAGCAAACCTGTGCCAAATACGGAGCTTAGGTCATTAATAATATAACTACAGGAAGTTAAATATTAATGACCTAACCCCACATTATAACTTCCTATAGAAAAAAAAAGTAAAGAAAATAATATTCTATTCAAAAAATAAATAAAATAATATAATATAAAAACTAAAGGCGTATCACACCCATAATACAGAGAAGGTAGTTAAATTATGGGTGTATAATCACACCCATAATAGAGAGAAGGTAGTTAAATTTTAATTTTATTGTAATTATTTTTTAACTAATACACTAAGTTCCATAACCGAAGTTGAGAAAAAGCATTTACTGATTATACACATTCTCTCTATTATAGGCGTGATATACGCCTTCAGTTTTTATATTATTTTATTTTATTTATTTTTTGAATAGAATATTATTTTCTTTACTTTTTTTTTTCCTATAGGAAATTATATTATAATAACTTGTGGGGTTAGTCATTAATATTTAACTTCCTGTAGTTATATTATTAATGACGTAACTTCCGTATTCGGCACAGGTTTACTTATAAAAGTATGATTCATATCTACTGCTTTATGAAAAACTAGCTTCGTTTGAGCTACCTAAAATCAGTATTATATCAACTAGAGGAGGGAAGCAAGTTATTAGTTCGAATAAATGTGACTGTATAGTCCTTGTGTAAATTATGCTGGATGGGAGAATGTGTAAATTATGCTGGATGGAAGCTTCAAGTACAATCAATCACCGCACAAGAAAGTTGCCCCAATCTTCATCGCTATAGTTTAAATCCATGTATTTTTTAAAATAGTGTAATGCATAAAAAAGCCAGTCATAAATAGCTAAAAGTTTCCAGCTCCTTCTAGCGTATTTTTTTAATACATGTGGCAAAATCATTACACATAGATACTTGGGTGTCATCTCTTAGACTGTAGAGACATTATGTATTTTTGGAAGCAGGCAAGATGAAAAATGAGCAGTCGCCTTCGCCGGGAATCGAACCACGGAACTCTGGAATACCGACCCAGCGTGCAGAACCATTACACCACGAATGCACGCTAGGAAGGCGGGAGAAATACCTGACAAGACAAATATTCACAAATTTTTACATACTGAAAAGAGACTAAAAGTGGTAGACAGAAAAAGGGATAACTGCAGAAAAAGCAGTGGCTCAGCGGATAAAAGTCACTTATTATCGGTTACTATCCCAAGTTATCGCTTAATAACCCAAGCACTTATTATCGCTCACTATCCCAAGTTCCTTCTTCATACTAATTGCATACATATTAATACATAGTTTGTTATAAAATATGTATTTACGTCTAAGCAATCATGCAATGGAAAAAAGTTGATGTACAAAGCAGGTGAAAGTGATTAATTTGGGGATTCACCGATTCAGTATTATTTTCCTCCAGCGCTGTCGGAAGTTCGGTTAAGAAGGTTTTACTGCATTTTTTGTCTCACCTAACTCTTTGTTAGCTCTAATACGGATCACTTACATAAGCTGACAAGTAGAAAATATATATAAATTTTTAACTCTTAACTGTTTCAAATAATAAACGTTCAATTTCATTTTTGCGATGTTAATAATATCTTCGATCGAGATAATTTTTTTTATTTAATACGAAGAACTTTTTCCACGGAAGACAACAAATCAATTTAGATATCGATAACACGATTATAAATATGAAAAGTGGATGAATGAAAAGAGACTAAAAGTGATAGCTGGAAAGAGGAATAATTGCAGAACAAGTAACGGCTCAACGGATTAAAATCGGTTATTATAGCAATTTCGTCCCAAGTTCTTTTTCTGTATAAAATATTTTTTGTTTCCTCATAACGACTCACATATAAACCAATTTATACGAGGCATTTTTCATTTAAGGTTTTCTTTCAATGGCGGAGAGCTATTTAATTGCTTTGCCAGCGTCTCCTTCATCCAAAGTGGACCCCGAGTTTGCCACTCTTCTCCACCAAAAGATGCGACAAAACGATGAATACGGAGATAAATTAAAATGAAACACTATATTTATTTTCTAAATTGTTGAAATTAAATGTTCTAAAACGATATTTATCTTGCTTTACTGTTAAAAAAATCATCGACGATATTATCGAAGTCGACCGCTCCCATAACAATGTCTCGTCATGGAGATAATAGCATCATTAGGAAGATCGACCAACGTTCGTTAAGACAGCAACCTTCACACGTGAGGCTCCAGAATAAAAACGCTCGCATCTTTTTTTTTTTAAAAAAAAAAAAAAAAAAAAGTTTTTAATTTGAAAAATGCAGTGTTGACAAAGATGGCGGCAATTTATACCCGGGTAATGGGATTTTCTTTGTTTTATTAATGAAAGTAGCAAACTAAACTTTTAGATGGTTGTGACCGGTAGCCATGGCTTTTTGTTACCTTTTTGAAGATGACAGAGTAGCTGTATCGAATAAAAAATTTAGGTGGGGAAGTAAAACGTTTTCACAAAGCGTACTGACAGTGCGGTGTGTTTTTAAAACGCAATCGCATAAGCAATTAAGCATAAGCAAATAAGAAATTGCCTAGCCATGCATTTTGTGGTTTTGGTTTTAAGAATTTGAAACTTCGCTTTATAATGAATAAGTAATGGTTTAATTAAATTGAAATTTTTATTTGTTTATTTTTATTTTTAGTTGTCAATATGTATTAAATGATAGGCATTCATTTTTTAAGCAGTAAACATTACTGAATTAACTGTTCGAGGAAAAAATTTTCTCTCTCAAGAAAAATGCCCTCTTCCCCTTAGCTAAGCCACTGCAGCCACCGTGTGCGCTGTTAAAATTAATACATAAATATACTACATACTTTTCATTTGGGCCCACCAGCGGCCGAGCGGTAAAGTCGCTGAACACTGGTAGTTCGGTCCGAGGTTCGAATCCCGCGAACGGGCTGGCTGCATGGGCATTTTCGTGGTTTTCCCCATGTGTAACGTGTATACGAGCCAGTTTGCCTTAGAAAGTCCTCCACGAAGGCATCCCTCCCTTTACGCAGATGGCCCTCGAGGCTTTGCCATAATCACACACACACACTTTTCATTTGGAGGACTTTCTTAAACATTTTTTTATTTCATTGAGTCATTATTAATATTTAAGATCTCTAGTTAATATTATTAGATTATGCTGAGCTGGATCTTGTCTTTCCAAGAACTGAAATTTTTGAAAGTTTTTGGCCATTAAAAATTTATTTTACGGAAAGTAGATAGGCTCAAAGCACATCCTAAGGCATTTCCATGTAAATTCAGTTATGGTGGACTACATTATTGCATCACGACGCCATTTTATGCCCACACAAATTCAAAGGTGTAGGTAGAAGTGAAAGGTGCAAACTTTACCCCCTTCCCCTCTGCTCACCTGACACATTAAAGATTCAGCATTTCAAAGGCATCAGTTTTATATCTTACGTTTTCGAAGTTACTGAATTTGCGCTAAGATTGCTTATATGCAGAAGAAGTTTCGGTGCTATCATACATTCTTCCGAAGTTAATGACGTCTCTGTATTTCTATGTATTCATTTATATGTCATTTTATTTCTGTGATGCCCCGTACAATTTCGTTGGCAGAATTAAGGTCGCGCAAGTGCAGATTGAGTTTCTTTGCAATCATGATCGCTTATGAGGATAAGGCATTTGATGCTTTAGTACTTATGTTTAGTTAAATTAAATCATATGCAAATGTCTTACTCTTATTATCATGGGGAAATCAATCAAGAATCAATGTAACAATCCACTTGCCTTGTTCCACTCATTATGAGGCCCGCCAGCGGCCGAGCGGTAAAGTCGCTGAACACTGGTAGTTCGGTCCGAGGTTCGAATCCCGCGAAAGGGCTGGCTGCACGGGTGTTTTCGTGGTTTTCCCCATGTGTAACGTGCATACGAGGCAGTTCCCCTAGAAAGTCCTCCACGAAGGCATCCCTTCCCTCAGGCCGATAGCCCTCGAGGCTTTGCCGTAATTAAATAACCTAACCTAACCACTCATTATGGCAAATTAAGAAATTCAATTATTCCTTGTTAAATTCCGTCCAATTTACATTAAATGTCATAAGACTTAATAAACATTACTTCCACGAAGGCATATCTTGCCTTGCGCAGAGAGCTCTTGAATGCTTTGCTATGATCTAAATAAATAAATCCCTTTCTAATTTGCTCTTTCGCATTTGCATTTTATGTATTTTCCCTGGAAAAAAAATCACCATCAAGCATTTTTATCCAAATTCAAATACAAATAATTTCATATGATTCCGTTACCTTATGCATTCAGAAATTTCTCAAAATGTTTTTGACTTCATGAAATCCTGTATTTTTTTATCGGCTTTCCATTATTTTGAAGCTGTATTAAATGAGTTGCACCTCATACTAAAATATAAATACATAGGATGCTAAATTAATTTCTAAAATGATTGTCTTACATCGCTCATAGTAGGAATATGGTTGACGATCTCTGATATAATATTTGTGTTTCACTGTTTTATTTGGACCACATCTTGATGTCTTTAAAATATCAAAATCCATTTTAGTGAAAGACATCTTTAAAGTGATATTAAGAAAAAGTTTTTCTTGTAATCTTTAAAGTAAGATTATGAGAAAACTGATCGCGCAGAGTCCGTCCTAACAAACATTCAGTCAGCATTCAATAAGATTGCCAGAAAATGGTCAGTCTTCCCTCTAATACAGTGGTTCTCACGTTCTCAGCCATTTTTGCCTCATGCACCCCTTTCATCATTGCTAGATGACCATTCCCTTCGCCTTTCAAAAACTCAAAAAATACATTACATTGATTTAAGTTTAGATAATTTTTTAATGTGTTTTATAAATTAAACAAATAAAAGTATAGAAAATGTTGATAAATAGCAAACTTGAATAAAAAGTAGTTTTTTATAGTCATAAACTAAAACCAAATACTTAGCAATTAATAAAAGGCTGATCGCATCCCTCCCCCCTGGAACAATGAAATTCGCTTTGGTTGAGAGCCTGCTCTAATACATCTAGATCAGTAGTTCTCAATCTGTATTGCCCCATGCCCCCCTCTTTCAGCATTGCTAGTCGATCCCCCCCCTCCTTACCAAAATCGAGAAACACATATATTCATTTACTTAAATTTAAATTACTTTTTGAAGTGTTTCATAAATTAAACAAGAAAAAAGTGGAGAAAATGTTGATAAATACCAAAAATCGAATAAAAAATTTTATTTTAATATTTATAAACTAAAACATAACAGGTAAATAAAAGTCAGAGGGCATGTTCTCCCTGAAATTCTGAAATCCCTCAGCTGAGAACTCCTGCTCTCGGTTACCTCTTGCCCAGGCACGTAATTTGTGAAGGAAATTCTATGAGTAACATTTTAAACAAGCTCTGCAAAGGAATAATGTTGTTACGCTTTTGCTTTAACAATTTCTAATAGGCCCTCATTGACTTCTGGCCATTAAAAGTAGTTTTTCAAACAATTTAGAAACCTTGATGAAAACAAAAGCCACAAAAGCCAAGGGAGCAATCCTACAATAATATGGCACAGGTAAAGACGTCAGTTATTCACGTCTAACAGGAAGACACTGTACGCTTAATTGAAACCGGATCGAAAAACCTATTTATTTATCATTAAGGCAACTCTCTGAAATAATAACCGCATTCGAACAGCTATTCGAGTATAACAACAAGGATAGATATTCAGCTGTACCAGCTAAACATTTGCAAAGCATATGTGGGTTTGAATTAAGTTAAGTTCACATTATGAACGTTGTGACAAACAGGAAGAGAATGAGATGATCACGGTCTTCTCGTTCACGTTTATTCACTTAATTTTTTGAAGCACGAAATCATCATATCGGAGAAATAACAATAAATAGGATTGCAGTTTTAGATTCATAAAGTAATCTTTACACGCAGTACATATTGCGAAGAAAATTATGGCTAATCTACCTTCTCCCTTTTTAACAATGTATGACATAATAGCATAATACAACAATTTCGCAAAAGACAGAATAAATAGAATAGGAGCTAGCCAACTGTTTTCTGCTTTAAAGTTTTAAAATAATTTCTTTAATTGGGGGTGGGGACTATGCTTTCCATGTATCTACTACCTTTGTTACGACCAAGCCATGTTATTTAATACAGAGCTTGTCAAATTAGGAAGCTAGTGCCGAAAATCTGTCAGATGAAACTTCAACTGAAAAAGACACCAATAAAATACTGGTACGATCATTCGGATGGCATCCTTCTTGAGATCCTTTCCCTTTTCCTTGAACACTCACTAAAAGCAATGAATGTCAAAATGTAAAGTCGCTACTAACTCCATATTGTTCGAAAAATTGCCTTGTCTGATAAGGCTATTAGAATGCGTACGGTTATTGAGTTGATCGTAACTCAAGGATGAATTTTGCATTTTATCTTATACGATATTTTCTCCTTCCTTTCACCATGCATTCGTGGTGTAAGTGGGAACATACTCGACGCGTATTCTAGAGGTCCCGGGTTCGAGTCCCGGAGATGCACTGCACAATTTTCACGTCTCCTCCTAAAAAAAAAAAAAAAAAAAAAAAAAAAAAACTAATGACTGTACAAATGGTGTCCGACCTAAAAGGTGTTGGACGTCACCACGAGGATTAATTCGTCACCACCAGGATTTAGCGACTGCGTCCCCTAATCCCCAGTTGCCCTTTAAAAGGTGATGTGTATAAGGTACCTTCTCCCTCCTTTCCGACAGGTTCCAGAGTTCGTGTCCCGCCAACAGCACTGCACATTTTCATACCTCCTGTTGAAGAAAAAAAACCCAATAACCCTGCAATCTCAACTGTCTTAAACTCGCCATTGCAAAATTTATTAGTTAGTTAAAATTAGTTCTTCCAATTTAAAAACTAAAGCTCAGTTGTTAAAAACTAAAGTTGCAGTTAACTATATGATGAATTTGCATGTTTCTTAATCGTACTTTTATATGGGACGTAGGCTAGGTTATCTGAATATGATAAAACCTACAGTTTATATGCCTTTTCCTCCAATTGTTCCTCCCCCTTATCACTTGCGAAGTCTTTTCCCCATTTTCCACACTGTCTTCCTAATCTCAGCCCCACGTGCCAGATGGGAGAAATACACATATCACCTAATTTTCATTCAGTTACCACTAAAACTAATTTAGTGAGCTTGAGAATATTTTCTATGTCTGTTTCTCTGCAGCAGTGACTTAAATTTTTTTCGTCATAAACATTTTCACATTTAATAATTTAAAAATTTACCGATACATTAAGATAAATTTAGAAGAATTTTACTTGGTTGATTGATTGATATACCTACAATATATTTTGAAAAATAAATTATGACAATAATTTTCAATTAAATATGAAACAAAGTTGCAATACAAAGTAAACAAAATATTTATTTAATAAATATTTATAAATTAAACATTACTTAATGCGAAATTTCATATTGGTGTTTTTTGTTATCAGATATAAAAGATTGGATCTTTTTTTCGTTTTGATATTGGTCAAAGCCGAAAATATGAATTCTCACAAATAAGATGTGGAAAACAGTAATAATATACTTTTTTGTGATATTGTCGGAGTTTGCGATACTGTACTTGAGATTAACCAAGAAAGAATAAATTGATTCATCTGAATGTTTAGAAATTAAATTTCGGTTATTGCGCACCGAAATTAGCTCTTCCTCTTCTTTCAAAGTTAATTCATACATCGACGTGTCTTTATCACAAATGGATTTCGAACCCGATCACCTTTTTTTTTTTTTTTTTTTAATTTGGAAAGTTGTAGGGAATTTTATGTTTAATTGACCAGTCATTTATAATTTCAGTTTTTACTTTAATTTCTCCTTTCCGTATTTCTTACCAGAATACAAGTGAGTAATTGGTATTTAAATTAGAATTTTTAGATTTTAAGGTAAAGCATGTTTCTAGTTTCGCGTGAACGCTACGTGCTAGTTTCTTGCCAGTAGTGATAGTTGTAATTATTCGGCTCTGTGCTTTCTCGCTGCCGACATTTTAATTCTAACGCTCCGGTGGAGGAATGAGCAGCTTCTAATATAGTGATTAATTGTGTAGTCTTTGAATACTATTCCATGTTAACCTTAAATTGACTGTTCTGTATCGTTGCATTGCAGCGAGTTTGGTTATATTGTAACACAAAAGGGTGCTTTTATGTTCTAAATTCTGTTTAAATAAAACAGTATTTTTTAACCTTCCCACGATTTTATCGTTGTTTCAGACATAGCGATAATTCGCTTACGTCTGTCAGAATTATTGAATTAATTAGCATTACAAGATCAAGTGAAACCCTATGAGTGGCGCCCGAAAAAATTACACATCATGTGACAAGATAAGAAATTATTTAGTCTAATCCACCCCAACCAAGTTTGCAGGCTCCACCAGGAACTCAACTAGAAGGCTTTGGATTTATCGCAGACACGATGCGAGCGTCAATGAAACCAGCAAGAATTTTCGATGGCGGAAGTTTGGCAGTGACCTTTCTGGAATAATTAAAGACCCAATTTTTACTTTGTCCAGTTACAGAAAGTCATCATAGCAAACGACACGCTTCGAGGACAAGCAGTGTGCTGGTACAAAGGCATCGGTAAATTTTTGTTGGGTGAACCAGGTAAGGAGAATAACAAATTTGATGTATTTAAAACCGCCCTTGTGAAAGCATTCCAAGTTGCGAATAGAAAATACAATTAAAGAAAATACAACAGTAAACTTATTTATGGAGAAAAGCCCTATGCAGAGGTTATCCAAATAACATTGTCTAGGTTGTTGCTTCAAATTCAGAAACCCGAGTAAGCTACAGTAGTTATTTAAGCTAGCGGTGAAGTCTGAAAGTAGACGAATATCAATGAGTACATACACAGCGGGAGATGAGCAGAGCTCGAGCGGATATTTTCGTAGATCTGTAGCAGATGGAGGTAGACATTTTGATAGCCGGAAGACATTTTCACCCACTAATGATGATCGCCAAAATAAGTCGCAAAAGAGGAAACTGGGGGAAGATGCTAAGAATTTAAACTAGCAAGGGGTATTGATATACAGAGGATAAGTCACTCCGATATCGAAACGGAAGATTCTAAAATCGTAACCCCCCCCCAAAAAAAATAATAATAATACAGCAAAAAAAGTTAAGTCTCATTTTAGGGCTTGTGCTCCTATTATGGGGTTTTCATCAAATATTTTGCTCTTATAGCAGGGCAACTATTAACCTTGAAGAGAAAAGAAGTCAAGTTCACCTGGTTGGCAGAAGCAAACAGGGCATTTGAAAGCCTTAATGCGGTATCAACTCAAGGTCCAGACTAAAAAATTTCCTGAAGCAGACGGCAAATTATAAATTGTAACCGCCAAATCTGACGCATCTGCAAAATTAGAAATCTTTGCCAAGGTTTGTGAACAAATAGAAGTTTGCGAATTTCATTAATGAAATGTTTCAATGTACCCCGATCAAACTTTTAACATTCGGCCACTGGTAGGGCTTTATATGGGACGAAGAGATTTGCTTTTGCGAGATGCATATGGAAATGCAGCACTATTCTTTACCATTCTCCCCCTCCCCCCAATTTTTTTTTCTTACATTACGAAACTTCTGTATTTCAAAGGACACACATTAAAAAAAGAATTAAAGACCCCCCCCCAAAAAAAAATTAAGCTTTCAGATTTTACATTACGCCCAAAGGGACTTTTTTTTTTAACGTTTTGTGTGCTACCTTTATTTATTAAATATCATGTTCTTCGCACTTAAGCCATAAAATTCAATTCAAGTGCAATATCGCAAAATAATTTTAATATAAGCATATCTTTAGAATTTCTGATACACAGTCTTGCGCGCTGGAGACGTAAATTTATTTATTTATTTATTTCATACAGTGTTGCCATTCCTCGCTTTGAAATCGTTAGTTTCACTTGCGAGTTTGTTTTGTTTTTCTTCCTTTGCGCTTTGGCAGCTGAGTATAATGGTTCGGTAAAACCGTTGAAACTAGTCCTGTAATCATTTGCAAATAGTATAACGCTGATTTTTGTTGTCCGACTTCTAAATTAATCGTTGAGTTTGTTAATCAAAAATTCTTTAATGTCTGACAAAATATGTTATATATAATAAAACAAATTCCAAATTAGGGCTTCCAGATGCCCATATTCGGTGGAGGATTACGTTATTCAAAATTTGATGGCTCTAGGTATCGTTGTTTTATCGTAATGCGAGAAACATACATACATTTATGCAGATTCTTCGTTATTTAATTTCTTTAAATACAGGGCTGTGATATTTGTTGGCAACAGTTTGAAAAGTGAATCAACGCAAAATGCCAAAACGAAACTAATAGCTCTTCTGGGCTAAAAAAAAATCTAAGCATAAAAAAAGACTAGAAACACTCAACTTCTTCAACAAAATCTTCCTCTGAAGGAATTATTTCAGCAAGATTTGTGTTGCTCTTGAAAATAATTACTAACAGCTCCCAGTGTTAATATATTAATTTATATTTAATATGTTTTTCTTACATAGTATTAAAACTTAAAAATACAGATTTACCTCGCATAAGGAGATCGGCAACAGTTCAACGTCCTACGTGTATGGAGATCAACAAACCATAAACCGTTTCAGAAGATAAAAGGTATTGCGTTCCCATTCAAAAAAAAAAAAAATTATCATTTTTACTATTTATGAACTCACACCCTTTCAAAACATAAAAGGAAGACTAGACTCTCGTGAACTCTTTGTACCGAGCTTATCTTCATGCAACTGGACTTTGATTCAGTTGGTTGGTTGACCTGAACAGCATTCAAACCTTCACTCAACTCTTTGAGTAAATAATCTTTCACGCAGACGATTAGTTTTTAAATCGATGCAGACAGAAAGTAAGGATTTTAAACTCTTCATAGCTTTAATCATACAGTACTTACATTAATAAAACTAACGTATTTAAAATGCTATATCAATATGCTATACTTAAGATAATTTTTCATTTTCCATAAGGCAATCGATCATACATCCTAACCTTTTCGTAAATTTATTTTCGAAAGCTGATATATTGCTATTTCTAATGCATACAAGGTAAAATTATAAAGCTGTCATAATGCTAAAATTGATAGAATATCATAGATAAACAATGTTTTAGCTTTTTGTAAAAAAACTAAATTAAATTCCAGTAAAAGGTGTGTGTATTTAATTATGGCAAAGCACACTAGGGCTATCTGCCTAGGAGGAGGGATGCCTTCGTGGAGGACTTTCTAGGGGAAACTGGCTCGTATGCGCGTCACACATGGGGAAAGCCACGAAAGCGCCCATGCAGCCAGCTCGTTCGCGGGATTTGAACCTCGGACCGAACTACCAGTGTTCAGCGACTTTACCGCTCGGCCGCTGGTGAGCCCAATTCCAGTAAAAGAAACTACAATATAATCATGACATTATAATGGTAAGAGAAAAAAAAAAAAAAATTAAAACACTTGTTACAGGATGTTATAGATTTCTTTTCAGCTAGCATCAACAACATTCTGAAAGACAGACAATTCTTATAGAATTTCAACTAATTGGCATAGTAGCTTTGTTTATAACCATTAACGTTTCCAAACATGAAGTTATTATAAGTAAAATATTAATCATATAGAAAAATCAAGTTAGTGCTTTCTCTCCTAATTTAAACTTGAATATATTCTTATATGTAACATATCAGCATATATTTCTGTAAAACGGAATCAAAATTTGTAAATCTATGTCAGGAAATTTGCCGTTCAATGCTGTGAACAGCTTGTACTTTTACAAGCAACATGATCTTTCATTTTGGCAGCAATTGTCCTAAACAAAATGGATCTACCTATATATGCAAAAACTGTTTAGTTTTTTATAATTATTCAGATTAGTATTATTTCAGAAAAGTATTTTAATGAATTATATTTCACGCACAGATATTTTACACTGTTATTTTGTTGTTATTTACTTTATCTTTTTGACATTTCCTTATAAATTAAAATCATTTTCATGTTTCACCGTCGCCACAAATTTAGTTTTACAATCTTTTACTGTGTTTTTATTCTCTCGTTATAAATTGCATTTATTTTTCTAACACTCTGAAGAGAAAACTGACATTTTTTAAGGGGCGTTTTGATTCGCCCGTTATGAATTGCATTTATGTTTTTGAAGTGAAAACTAAGTTTTTTTCCCGCAGCATCTATAACACTTCCTACATTTATAAATTCGTTCTTTTTATCAAATATTCGAAAATTATAGCAATGAGTAAAATCTAACGGCGCTTTTGATTTTTTATAATACATGGCGCTGTTTTTTAAAACAATTAATGACAAAAATATGAAATCAAACAGATCAGACATGCCTAATTCAAGATTTAACATTCATTTTACATATATTTAATTTGTTGACGTTGCTATACTTAAATTTGAAGTATAGCTACTTCAAATTTGACCAGACATTATTGACTGAAAGAATACGCAATGAACAACAAATCAATAATTAACGAGAGAAATTGCCGCCAGAAAGTTCTGTCCAATTTACTAGACGTGCATCCACCGAAGGACTCCGAACGTAAACAAACTTGAGAAGGCAAAGCAAGGATTGCAATGGGAAAGTAAGGAATATGCAGCTTTTCTAGTTAACAACCCCGAATAATATCAATATACTATATCAAGTTGTAGACGATTGCAGTACGTACTACAGTTATAGGCCAAAACAATATTTTTTTCCTACTTAAAGAAATGTTACATAACTTAGTAATTACTAATTCGATCGAATCGAGTTCCATACTCAAAGGAATGTATTCCTACATCTGTCAGAAATACTTCAATATATTACTCTATAAGCATAGCATATAATTTATCCGAGGAGAGGAAAGTAAACCACATAACGCAATTAGTACTTTTTACAATTCACTATTAATAATCAAAATTATATAAACACTGTGCATTATATTTAAAATAACGAAATATATATTCACAATGTGTCAAACAATAATAAATCTAGCAATCATAGAACTTGATATGGCATTATTTTTAAACAGTTTACTAAAAGTGTGCAATTAAAATAAACAAGATTTAAGGACTGACTTTGCATTATGAAATTACAGCAGTCAAATTTAAAAACAATTTTACATAAAATTAATAGCAATTCTTCTGTCTGTATGTTAAATTACCAGGAAAAAAACATTATATAATGTACTAAATTCATTAAAATTAATTTAGATTCTTTATTTCAAAACAGTTTAAACATTTACCTTGATAGTTAAGCTCTCTGCTAGGAACGAAAATTATTAATGGCACAATACCAGTCAATCCGATTACACAGGATGCTAGAATAGATAAAATCCAAGTCTGATAACGATTATTATCAGATAATCCATTGAAGAATAGATCCTGAAACCAATATACTGAAGACTCGCAGTTTGTAGAGCAATCGGTCACTTCTGTAGCCGCCGTTGCGAGATGTAAATAGTACAAAGAAAGAGAACATAAGCATAGTTTGTACATAATTAAATAAGTGATGATGACAAGCCTTACACAAGGTAGATCAGATTCGTAATGAGCCTGATTAAGACCATAGCAACTCACATCACAGAAGATGATGAAGAGCTGTCTTGCTGACCACTCTGTTTTCCGTCACTGGCTTCCCCCTTCCCTTAGCTGAATTAACAACTACTAATCAAGGTTAGCAGCAAAGTGTCGCCATCTGTTGCTTATTTTGAGTACTAGCATACATATTCCTCTCCCTGGAGTTTCAACTCAAAAAATAGCTCTAAATATCTGATATTCTGTAAAAGAATATGTATGACTAACTCTGTATTATGGAGTACATAGTGTTTCATTTATAACATTATACAACCATGGTGAAAGAGATGCAAAAGTGTAATCATAATATTTTTATTTCATAAAATATTTTAAAAGAGAATGTTTTATAATAACCCAATTTATGTTGTAACAATTATATTAAAATAATATTTTCTGATAAATAAACTAATTTAATGGTTAAATATTTAATTATGTCTGTTTTGTAAGTAACAATACAACATTTCCTTAATTTTTCAAATGAAATAAATCTTTTTGCAACAAATTCTTAAGACGCACATTCTTTTGGATATATTTTATTTGTAAAAAGTATTAATGAATTTAATACAATGCTATTAATTAATAATTTATTAAATCAATAAATAACCAAAACAATGGAATCACGTAACAGAACTGATGATGGCTCGAAGGGGCCATAGAGATCAGTTAGTTTTTCGAGAGAGAATTCTGATTATGATCTTAAAAATGAATCTTTCTATCGACTCCGGGGCTTAATTTCTAAAAGTAGAAGTGCCAGATCCCAATGGAGGACCGTCAGGCAAGAGGAACAAAAGTAAATAAATATATAAAATTACTAATAAAATCATTAATAATTTAAAAATTAAATAGTTAATGAGTATCAAATTAAATAATTAATATTCATTAATTATTATTTAATCGATAATTATTATTTAATTAATTCATAATTAATTTATCATTAATTATTAAAATAATTGAAAATTAAAGTAATTAAATTTAAATAAAATCAAAAGAGATGAATTAAAATTTAATAAGCGATTTTTAAGAAACCACTTCTCACATAAAAAGATTGAGAATAGCAACGGGTAAGTCTGGGACAAGGATGAGACAAGTGAGGTACTTGCCTTAGGGGAATAGAATTGGTAGGCCGTCAGATGAGCTGCAAAAAATCATAAATACCTTTTTAAAAAAGGAATTAAGTATGCTAACTTTCAAAACTGTAAGCGCATCAATAAGCACAATTCCAAATTATCACATTTAAGCAATAAAAAGCGTACTATGTTACGGACACGGCTTTTCATTATCGGTGCTGTATAGCCAAAAACATGGCTTCTATTAATAATTTTTTCCCACTCATCTGCTCTCTCCAACTGCCAAGCGGTAAAATCACTAACACTGGTAGTTAGGACTCGGTTCAAATCCTATGCTTTGGAGTTTTCACGTTTTTCCCCAGTGTAAGTGAATATGGACCAGTAAAATATCCCTTAAAATGTCCTCCACGCGAGTATACCTTCCTTCAAGCAAATAGCCCTTATGCCCTTTGCTATAATGTAAGAGCTCTAACCCGAGTTATCTACTTAGTCAGGCTGTCGCCTTTCAGTTTTCATTTTACTCAGCGTAGAGTCGATATAATAAACATAAAATTACTTAAGTATAAATTAACTAATTTATTTTATTATTTGCTTGAGAATCTTATGCAGTTGCATAAGACTGAAAGTAAAACGTATTAGTTTGTTGCTTCTTTTTTTCCAATAAAGTTTGCCTTTGAATGAGACTCATGAGTGAAGTCTTTGACATCCTGCTGTATCCGTGTTTAATCATGGACCTTATAAGAAACTTATCTCTTATAAGGTCCATGTATTTAATTCGTTCTCGAAACGGTATAGTTAGCACAGCCGGAATAAGAGGGATGCGAGTGAGGCCCTTGCCGCAATTGGAAAATAAGAAGCTCCAAATTAGCTATGAAAAATTAGAAATTCATTAAAAAAATTAATTATAATTATTAACTTTCAACTTTGAAAAAGCTCAAAAAGACTTATTTTTAAAACATATTTAAAGCAACAAAGTCTATTTAAGCAACACTATTTATAATAATTCAAAATCACTGCATTTTTTTATGCTGCTTTCTTTCTCTGTGTTAATAATAGTTGCCCATCTGATATATACTTTGGTACTTTGGTGATCTTCCCGGCACTCAGCAGGATGATTCTTTCCTGCTCTTGCCAGTATCCTCAGAGAATCCCGACTGGGCCTGACATATGATGGGGTCTGAAGACGTTAGTCATTCTTTTTGTAGCCATCTCCTCGGTCAGGATAGCGCCTCTCGATTCACATTTTGACTCAGTCTAGTTGTCAGAACTAGTATGTCTTTTTATTTGCTTTGGAAACGTGATGTATCCTGAATAGGAACAGGGATCTTATTCAAGCTATGTTCAAATATGCGTGGAATAGACAACACCAGCAGGAAGGGTGGACTTAACCCTTCTGTATAAGATCACTGGTGCTCCCGCACTTCGGGATACAGAGACCAACCACTTGTGCTCTGACCGTAAAAATATAAAGCTACTAACTAAAATTCTAAATAAAAGCTAACTTTGAATTAGTTTACAAATGCCTAACAATAAGACTGGCCTTTTAAAAGATTACGTATGTAGTATGCAAACTGCCGAAACTACAATACGTTTTAAGTATCGAGAGGACTAAACCTCTGGCCTTAAAGGCAAGCAACAACTGATTGAAAAATATGCAACGCCTTCGCCGGGAATCGAACCACGGATCTCTGGAATACACCGGCCCAGTGTGCAGAACCACTACACCACGAAGGCACGTTAGGAAGGTGGGACAAATAACTTATATAGTGACAACATAATATGCTGCAAAATATGCTGCTTCTCTTAAATCAGAATTTTGCATTGCAAAAAGCTGATTTAAGAGAAGAATTAGGAAATTAATTTCCTTTTCGGACCTTACTGTGGCGACCGAGTACTGTATATACCGTTTTCTAACATTAAAATTTATTTTTTGAATTGTCGTAATCAAGTAAGTTTACCTTTACGGAAATCAGTTGAATAGATTTAACGTGCCCATGTTGTCGACATCAGTAATTCTCTACTGTCTTCCTTTAATCTGAACTATAGCTCTTACCGCTCTCATTTCGCGGTAACAACAAAACAATAATATCCAAATTCACGAACTAAGTATTGTTTCTATGTTTCAGGGAAGCCTAATGCTCAAAAGTTCATCGGAATAGGATATAGATATTCAAGTAGGATAGCTTATATATATATAAATTATTCTCTCATTCGTTTAAAGCTAATTTAAATTAAAATTTTAAATTATGAAAATTTAATTGTATGCAAATAAAAGATCAATTATTAATGCGAACTAATTTGCAATATCATTTAAATTCAGAGAATATATGTAAATTACGTTCAGAGGTTTTACAAAATAAGCTTTTATTTAAAACTAATAGAATCATTAATGAACTAAAAGGAGAAAAATAATTTATCTTTTAGCTTAATGGGAACAACAGATTAAATAACAATGTTCACAAAATTCATCTATAATTTTACATCGCGAATGGTGTAGAAGCGTGGGCGCCCTTGATAAATTTATAAAGATAATGGCTTCTAATTTTAGCAATGTTGCTAAAAAATCAACGTTTACCCGATCATTTGATTTCGTTATTTAAGCTCCCAGGTATTATTATGTGCGATATAAAACTGCAGAACTTTGTAAAGAAAATTATTTAATCTTTTGTTCTCATTGAACTATAACATTTTTTTTCTCCATTTAGTTTATTAATGATCTGAATTTTAAATAAACTTATTTTATTAAAACTTTCCTTATTTTCTTCCCGTTATCAATCAAATTATTCAGCTTAAAAATAAATTTTCAACAATGAATTATCACACTTATTCTTCCATTAATTCTGTTATATCAAAATATTCCAAAAATTTTGCCTCCTTTCCCCAGAAAAAGAAACCGAAATTGTGTTAAAATCTCACACAAACTTCATTTAAAAGATTTTTTCTGCCGCTCTATCTGATGTTGCGAACACTGAAATTCCGAGAATTTTAGCTCCTTTGCTAAACGAAGATATATGAGTAAAATCATTTAAACATTTAATTAAAAAAATTCCAAGTCAGAGTTGGAAAAATTCCTCGCACCACATTGTATTGTCATAATTCCAAGTCAGAGTTGGAAAAACTCCTCGCACCACATTGTATTGTCATATGAAAACATTATGTGGGCAAAATTTTAATTTCAATTTTATTATGATGTAGCTTAAAAATAAAAAATGGCTGACAAACTTTTGACCATAGCGACAAACACCATGAGTGAGCTAAATAAAAGCTTATGAAAATTAAACGGTATTATAAATCTCTTTCTCCATTTTCGTTATAAAGTTTTGACTTGCTCCATTTATCATTATAAAATATATCTTGGAACAATGCGTATATTCTGAGCTTCTGTAACGATGCATCCATGTTTAGTTTCCTTCAAAACTGTGCAGTTGGTTTCGTTTATGACTTCAAAACTGTGCAGTTGGTTCGTTTCGTTTATGTTCATGCTGAAATAGTTACAACTGTATCTACATCAATTAAACGAATCTTACCATAGAACATTTTCTGTTAAGACTGGAATATGAAGAGATAAAGTAAGAGACGTCTTCTCTTCTTCTGAGTTATTCTAATGTTTATAATGAAATAATAAGATGTTTTTTTATAGAAAAGAAATAAAAAATGTATTAAAATTTTAAGTTTTGCTCTGGAAGTGCTAGGGCAAACTATGTTAGCTAGAATAATTGATATTAAGTAACAGAATAAGGCTGTAATACTCTGTTATAACTAAGGCTCTTAGAAATGAATTGCGGCTATGAATGCTAATACTTCGATCTAGGTTCATACTCGGCGAACAGGCAATTACATGAATGCTTTCGTGTTGCCATGAATGCCTTGTAACACACGAACACGAGCCATTTCTCTTGGAAAGTCCTCTACGTACATTCTTTCCCTTAGGCAGATGGCCCTTTCCTGCTGTACTTTAGTTGCCAAATCGAAGCTAACCAAATCGAAAATTTATTTAATTATTCCCGATTTAAAATTAATTAGTCCCCCCCCAAATGGCGGGCATTAAGCCATTATAGGCATTGATCACTACTAATGCCGGAAGGAGTGGTCACTTTATTTATGGAGACACTTAATAAGTGGGCCATCGTTGCCACCTATGCCTTCTCCGGGATTCGAACTCGGCCCCTTCGGTACTGTATTCAGAGTCACTAACCACTTGTCTGGGCAGCATTTAACATTTAAAGTGAGACAAGAAAATGAATATATCGTATTTTATATAATTTTCGTTAGCTACTATTGCTTTATATTTATACAAATGATCATATCATTGCAGTGAGCTGAAAATAATAGCATTTTGCAGTATTAACTGAACACCATTGAACCGGCTTTCGTAGTTTTCGCATGTATAGCGTAAATAAGAGCCAGTTATATTCTCAGAAAGTTTTCCATAATGACATTCTTTTCTTAGATAATTTGTGCTGTATCGAATTAAACTGAAAAGCAATTACAATATACGAATAATAATTTTATTTACAGCACATAGGGGAAAATATTCTTGAGAAATGTGGAAATTTAGCTTTATCAGAAATTTAGCTTAGACTGGAATCTATCAATAAAACTTGAAAAGAAACGAAAAAGAAAAGTTAGTAAATTGGATAGTCAAGAATCACTTAACTCGAGAATAAATTTTCATAAGTATTATTTTACTGTAGAAGTAAAAGAAGTGATAGATGTTTTAATCTCACCAACAAAATGGAAGTATGAAAAATTAAACGAGATGTCTTTCGATTTTTATTTTCTAATGGATGAAAAACTAATATAATTTAGTTAATTTAAAAGAAGCAGCTCGTAACTTAACAACACTTAAATATCCAAAAAATATACAGTAGGCATATTTGCTTTCGAACCCTTCTGTTTTTCGGTTTTATGAGCAAACATCAGTGACTAAATATCAGCTAAATCACTTCATTTTTTTTCACATTCACCACTGATCACCTCAAACTACTTGTTTTTAAAAAAGTAAAAAAACTTGGGCAAAGCATCTTTAGCAAAAAGAAAATATAATTCATTTTAAAAATTCTGAAAAAGAACTCACATAAGTGTTCCGACTGTTTTGCCAAAGATTTTATATTTAGTAAAAGCATGAAAATAACAGGACATTCAAAATTTTGTTGGATATCCCCTTGTTAAGATTACACCATTTTATGCCCCTTAGCACGGATTCATCTAATCTTTTGGGGTAAGAATGCGTTCCATTTGCTCCATTCCTATTTAAAACATTCTGAGTACAGCTTTCCAAGAAATATCATGTTTCATTATATTTTTCCTCCAAGCCACTGTTTCATTATATTTATCATGTTTCATTATATTTCATAAATATCATATAAAACATGATATTTCATGTTTCATGAAACATGAAATATCATGTTTCATTATATTTTTCCTCCATATATGTTCCATAGGATTTAAGTCCAAAAAGTATGCAGAAGCTTTGATATCTTCAGGGTAGATGTGTCATAACCACAAGCGCGTTCAGGTTTTCATTAAGAATGTTTACATATTTATACCAATCCACATTATTTTCCATAAAGGCAGCGAAACATCCATCAACCATGATGCCTTTAACGCCGTGCGTCACATTAGGCAATAAGATTTTGGAATTAAATTCTTAATTCATGCACAGGGGCGTAGCTAGAGTTTCCAGCGCCCGGGGACAACTGAAGAATTTGCGTCCCTTTCTGTGTGCCAAGAATGGAAATCATTTCATTAAAAAATTTCGTAGCATCAGTTTGGCGCCCCTTGGATGCTGCGCCCGGATGTCCCCCCTTGCCCCACCTTAGCTACGCCACTGTTCATGCAACCATTTCTTGCAACCTTGGAATAATTATTTAATTAGTAAATCTAAACAACAAAACGTTAATAATAATAATAATAATAAATAAAAAAAAAAAAACCGGAAGGCTCAGATTTTAACGGTGGCACAAAAGGGTTCGTTAAGGTTTTAAGGTTCTTTTACGCGCTCGCTAAGCTCGCATTCTATCAGTCTGCTGTTACACTCACTCCTACTAATCCTTTTTTCTTTTTTTTTTTTTTTTTTTTTTGTCTTTTTGTCCAATAGACATTCTGGCGCGCTGGAGATAAAAATGCTTTTTTAATTTTTTTCCCCCGTACTCAGTGTTGCCACTGCTCTTATTAAAATCGTTGAATTTGTTAATCAACAATTCCTGAAAGTTTTACAAAATATGATATGGATAATAAAACAAATTCGGAATTCCCCATGTTCGGATGGAGGACTACGTTACTCAGAATTAGATGGCTGTATGTCCGATGATTTTTTGCAAAGCGAGAAACATTCACGCAGATTCTTCATTATTTAATTTCTCTAAATATAATATAGGGCGATAGTATTTGGTGGCAAACATCTGAAAAGTGATATGCAGTTCATAGTGATTCAAAGCAAAGTGCCCTTTCGAGACTAATATCCGACTCAGGACTAACGTCCCTTTTGGCCTAGAAAACTCAAAATTTGGAACCTTCTTTACAACTCCGAGCAGTAACGGTTACAGGGTCCATATATCTTCATCAATTTGCATCTCAAATATAAAGAGTATAGCGATCAGGGCCGATGCCAGATTCAAATAGTAAGCGAATCAGGGCCGATGTCAGAACGGCAGAATTAAGGGCTGCAAAACTGTTTTGTCTTTATTGAACCCGTAGAAAGCTTTAAGGCCGGGGGGTTATGTTTAGTTTTTTATGCTACCAAGAGAATTTGTAGTGTGTCTTGATGACAATGGATGGCGCTACCTCTTCATGATTTCATTTACGGTTGTCATGGTAACGAGTCTAGTTTGTATGTACTAGTGTAATCCATTCTGGAGTTTGCTGCTGCTGTGGTCTTTAGTGCTTAAACTGAAAAGTATTGTCTCGTCGTGTGGACGACGTCTTTTTAAGTGTTGCCTTTAATGTGCATATTACAGTCCATCATCTCATCGTTATTGCGCATCCATTTTTGTAATTAATTGTTTTATATTGTTTTATAATTAAGACTTTTAAAAGTTAGTTTTTTTGCTTGAATTATCAAAAATATACTTTCTATTTTTTTATTTTTACTTTTTTATTTATTTATTTTCATTTCAAAACTGAACACATATTATTTATTTTCTTGTATATAAAAAACTGTGATTAAAAATCACTATAAATGTTATGGCATTATGATATGAAACATTTGTGCTCGAACTTTAACTTGACACAGGTCAGTTGAGAATTTAAAAAAATTCTGGCGAACCAATTGCAGTTTTGATGTTTCAATTATAAATGTACATAATACATAATTTATAAAAATGCGTGGTGTAATATGTTAAAGAAAAAGTGTAATTACATACTCTTTATGTTTCTATTTATTAAAAATTCCCTAGAATGCAAATTAAATACATGAAGAGCATATTAATCTGAAACTTAACACTGCGCGTCTTCTACGAGCTTATTTTTTCTGGTACTTAACGATATTATCGTTAAATTCATGCAGTCATTCTAGATATTTGTTATCCTGAAACTTTGATTTTAGCAATCAAAGTTGAGATTCTGAGATCTTGAAAAATTTTGATCAATCTGAAATGATGCAATAATAGCAACCTTTTACTATTTGCCAGCTTGGTAAACACTGATTGTTGGGCATTGAATGCACTTTTAAATTCTTTCACTTTATATTTTCTTAGATTTCTTAATTTGTTACATATAGCTTTATTGGAAAGATCAATCCAAACATATAAAACAGCTCAAGTATTACACAAGAATAATGATATATAATAAAAAAAAAAAAAAACATTTAAAGCAAGAATCAGAATAAATGAACATGGGAAGAAAGTAAAAAGTTAAAAATTTAAACAAGAAAAGGAACACAAGAGATGTAATCTTTACAAGGAGTTTATGAAAGCTCTGGCATTCCAGTATAGTTTACTAATCTTCACCACGTTTCTGAGACTCTTTATATAGTTCTGGGCATATAAGAATATGCTCTGGATTCATGATGCCCGAATTGAAAATTTGTAAGGATGTCAATTTTATTAAGATAACGTGTCATGCAATCGTGGCCTCTTTGCAGTCTGAAGTTTGCCACAGCCTCTTTAAAGAGTTTTTGACAAAACGTTTCCCATGTGTCTCGAATGTTAGCCCAGGATTTGCCTATTGATTTTGCTGCCTGATCGGATTTAAGAGTATCCATTAATTTCTCAAAAATATGCTTTTTAAGTGACTCTGGAGGAAGTGGTTTGCTGTCTTGTGGCTCAAGTGTTCCTCTCTTGGCTAGTGAGTCTACCTTTCCGTTACCGTCGATACCTACACGTGAAGGGATCCATTGAAAAACCGATTGTTTTGTTGTATTTATAAAGAGAGTTTACGGTTTGTCTTATTTCTGAAATAATCTGGGTATATCTTTATAACTACAGCCTGGATGGCTGCTTTGGAATAACTGCTTTAGAGAAGCAATCGATCTTTATTTTGAAGTTCACAAGAGCCAGGGAGATTGCAAGGATCTTTGCATCAAAATTCGACATGAAGTGTCTCACAGGAATGCATTGGGAAAACAGTTTACTGTGTACACCAGCCCCAGTGTTGTCTTGTATTTTAGAGCCACCAGTATATACTCTAGTCCTTTCAAGTTCACGGTATTGTTCATATAACATAGATAATGTGTTTGATTTTAATATTGCATCAGAAATGTTTTTCTTTTCCAAGTCATTCATATCTAGCTGGTATCTGATGTCAGTATATTCAAGGGGATTAACCATGACCTTATTACGATGCATTGGTTTGTTTTCATCTGTTTCTTGTAATAATTTCTCACAAGTCTCTAGGGGAGACACTTGGGTCTTCATAGTAGTCGGATTGCATTCGTTCAGCCATTGGGCTCTATGCGATGCTTTCATTTTAACAAATGTACCAACTGCTTGTTTCTTGATTTCAGTAGCAATTGATGGGGTTGGAAGTATAGCTTTGCATAGCTGTAATCGGGGTAGTTTTCACCGCTTCTGTGATTATCCGAAGAGCTTTACTTTGGGCCCTTTCCAAAGAGTTAATTTTCCCTTGTGTTAACACCCTTGTGTTAACACCTCACTTCCATATTTGAAAATAGATTTAATGTAAGTGTTGTAAGTTTTATTTAGGATAGTCTGTAAGCTACTCCATTTGGTACCGGCTAGCCTTTTCAAAATTGAAGAACTTTTCCTTACTTTTTCTATAACAGTATTCACATGATTAGTAAAGTTTAATTTGTTGTCTAGCACTACATCTAGATATGTGGTACCAGTGCTGCTTTAAGGAATAGCGTTGTCTATTTTTAATTCAAAGTCTGTATTCACGTGCCTCAGGCAGAAGAACTGGTAAACTGTTTTGTTTTTATTTATAATCATCATCTTTGGACCAGGTCTGCAGGACTTCAAGTGCATTATTCATTATAGTTTCAAGTCTTTTCCTTTGGTCTTCATATTTTCTGAAATTTTCTGCTTCTGTCCAAATAACAACATCGTCTGCGAACATACAGATATTAATGCCTTTAAATCTTTTTAACTTGGTTACCAAATCATTTATATTAGTGTTAAAGAGGGTGCGGCTGCTAACTTTTCCTTGAGGCAGACCTAATTTACTTCGTTTGTAATTTGATTCCTGCTCGTTCCATCTGGTCTTCGCCCATCTTTGGGATAAAAACTTTGTATCAGTTATACATTTTTCCGCCAATTTTATAAACGTGAAGTTTGTTTAGAAGTCAATATTGCGTCAACTCCTTCTTCATATTGAGTGGTAGGCTCCCTGGAAATCAACAAAGAGAGCCAAGGAGCTTCTTCCCAAATTGAAACTGGTTTTAATTTTGTGAACCAACTTCAAAATTGAATTAGTAATTGTCATGCCTTTTCCGAAACCAGTCTGTTGTTCTGCCAGAATCTCGTTTGGCTCCAGCCAAAAACTTAGTCTTGCAGTTATCATTCTTTCAAACGTCTTGACTATAATGGAAGTCAGTGAGATTGGTCTGTACGATTCTATATCTTCAGGTGGTTTTCCTGGCTTCAGAATCGGAATGACCATTGCTTTCTGCTAATTCGCTGGGATATTGAGTTTTGCATTCCAGAACTTATTGTAAAACATCAAAAGGAAAGTTCTTGCAGATTGCTCCAAATGTGTGAAGAATTTCTCAGATTGTTGTTAGAAGGATATTTAGTATCATATTTTATATGATGCTGCTCAATGTTGCTTTTTCTTTCAACAGTTGCTGAACCATAAATTTAACAAATACATTTTGTTTGCATAAAATTAAAAATAATGAAAGCATATTTCTCTTCCCATTCATTGTTAAAATTATAATTGTAGGTATGTTTTTTCTTCCGGCTTCTATAATGAAATGATTAGGGTCACTCAAAATCAACAACCATTATTTCTGGCTGATACCATAACTAGTTTTTCATCTGTCGTGTATGAGGTGTTTTATTTATTTATTTTTTTCCCTCCCATAACATTTTCCCCTCCCATTTCTATTAAAGCAGCGTGAGGTACTAGACTCGAAAAGTTCTTTCAGGAGCCTCCAGCGCCAGCGTTTTTTAAATATTTTCGACGCTGTAGATGCCACGGATTCAAGTTATATTGCATATAACAGGGTTAGCCAAACTTCATGTCAGTGAGAGCCGCACGTTTGAATTCAGGAATGTTGGAGAGCCACATCTAGATTTTCTAAAAGCCATAACTTCATATTTACATCATTATAGAAGTAGTAGAGGAGGTTTTAAATAGAAAGAAATCCCTGATAACTTTGTAAAAAGAGTTTAAATTAATTAATTACTTCCTTTTGGACACTGAATAGTTTCAGTTTACCATATCTCATATACATGAGCAGATATACATTCAGTTTACCATATCTCATATACATATACATTCATATACATTCAGTACTCATATACATTCAGTTTACCATATCTCATATACATATTTTATATGCATGAGCCGCACAAATTGCCTGCGAGAGCCGTATCAGGCTCGCGAGCCGCACTTTGGCCACCCCTGGTATAGAAGGTACTTCATAATATAACCTTGCATTTTAACATATTCTCATTCATGTTATATAAAAAAAGTAACTTTTTTGTGCGTTTTATTTTTATAGTTTCAATTTAGTATGCATTGTATGAAATATAAATTTGTAGGGTTTATATTTATTTTAACTAACATTTATTTTAAGTTTAAACTATCTTTCCTGTCAAGCCTTACTTTCCCCTGGAATTGCCAATGCCAGAGTATGTAAATTTTAGTAGAACGCGCAAGGATTCAAACTGTCAGCGGAAGTGAGTTAAATAGAAGGGAAACGAGTTCGAAAGTGTGCTTTCTTTCTTTACGAGCGTGGAGATGGCTAGTTAGAAATTGAAGAACCACGCGTTTCGGCCTGTGTGCTTGCCTCGGCAGGTTGTTAATCTTTCAACGTAATATTCAGAAGTTTGCTGAATTATCAGCGGTATCTTAGAACGCGGTGAGGTTAGTTACGTTTAGAGAGCCTCGTAGTTAGTCACTTGTTACTATTCTTTTTTTAGTTTCTTATTTTTATTTTACCACCGGGTCGGCGTAGTTTGTGAGCGTCAAGAGCACGCATTTGTAATTTCTAAAGTTGAATAAAAAGGGATTTAAACCCTTCTCAAGACTTTGTCTACTTTCCAGTTCTTAGCAGTCACCACTATTGTTGCGTGCAGGTTGGAAGCGCGCAACATTAGATTGGCGCCAGAACACTTGTCGAACTGAAATGGCCGAAAATTGGATGGAAGCTGCTGGACAACAACAAGAAATGGCAAGCCAATTGGAAGGATTTGGATACCTGGTCCAGACGATGAGAGCGTCAATCAAGCCAAACGTCAATTTCGACGGAAAAAATTCGGTGGTGATATTTCTAGAAGGCCTAGAAAATCACTTCCAGGTCTACCCTGTGCCTGAAAGACAAAAAGTTGCCATCGCCACATCTGCACTAAGAGGACAGGCCTCGCAAATTTTTATTAGGGGAATTCGGAGGCCAGACATATACATTTGAAAATTTCAAAAAATCGTTATTAAAGGCCTTCCCCATAGTGAAAGATCGAGCAAGGCTAGAAGCCGAACTATATAGTTTTTATCAACGGGATATAGAAGAACTGACGGACTTTATTCTGCGAAAAATTAAGCTGACGGATATGCTGTATGGGAAGAAACCCGAAGTGGAGATTATTGAAATAATCTTACCAAAAGAGTTACCTGCTGTTCAAAACTACTTCGAAATTAAAAACCCTAGCACATTGCAGGAGCTCTTCGAATTGGCGGTCAAGTTCCAAAATCGCAGAATAGCGGAAAAAGCTAGAGGGGAATCGCATTCTCAAAGTATTCGAAGGCAATCTTCAAATGAGCAGACCAGAAATGCAAACCGCTCTTATGGGGGAAAGAGCTATCAAGCTAACTCATCGAAGCTCGAAGGTCAAGGCCCAAAAAGGAAATTTGAAAACAACCGTCCGCGTACCCAGAAGGCAGAAGTTGAAAGGAAAGCTTTAAACGGGTAGAGGGGCTTGTGAAAGCGAGTGTCCAGACCCCGGAAGTTTTGAAAAAACCCTCAAGAAGACACTTAAATACGGTCATCGTAAAGAACTCACAGTTACCAATTATACAAGTCCTGGTTGGCGATGTACCTGTAGAAGCCCTCATCGATACAGGAGGTAATTTTAGGAGTGATATTTTTTTAAGAACTTTTAATAGGTTGATATTATTTAAAAATAAAAACACAGAAATCATAGCAGCGCAAGGACAAACTTGTCAATGTATCGGAAAACTATATTTAAAGATACAGGTTCAAAATGAAAGCCTTAAAGTATTAATTTTTGTAGTAAAAAACTTGCAAAGTCCACTTATTTTAGGTATGGAGTTTTTAAAAGCCGCGAAGGCCACATTGAATTTTCAGGACAGTTCTATTGTGCTGGAGATGGACCGGAGGGTGGTGGAACCAGTGGAACAACCGCAAGTTGACCTTAGCCATTTGAATGACCATGAAAGCCAAGCCATCCAGCAAGTGGTGAGTACTTTTTCAAACTTGTTTTCAGAACGGTCTGGTAGTTGTCAAATAGTTACGCATGAGATACAGTTAACTGCCGACAAACCCTGTAGGACTAAACCTTATCGCTATGATAAACAGAAAGACCTAATTATAGAAGAACATATTCAGGAAATGTTAAAGAACAAAATAATAACGCCCATAAATAGTGAGTACGCGAGTCCAGTCGTACTATGTAGGAAAAAGAACGAGTTTCCTCCTTCGGATAAAAGGGCTTGGAGGTTTGCTATCGATTACAGAAAACTGAATAGTATTACTAAATTCCCAGTTTACCCTTTGCCGGTTATAGAGGAAATTATTAGAAAGATTAAATCTACTAGATACATGACTACTTTGGACTTAACGTCTGGCTACTATCAAATAGCTATGAGACTAGTAGACATACATAAAACCGCGTTTATAACAAAATCGGGCACTTATGAATTTTTACGCATGCCCTTTGGGTTGTGTGGGGCCCCGTCAACATTCCAGAGAGCTATGGACATTGTTCTAAAGCCTGTCCTAGGAAAATCGACTTTAATCTATCTAGATGATATAATTATAACGAGTAGTACGTTGGAACAACATATTAAAGATCTAGAAGAAGTTTTTAAATTATTAAAAGAGGCCGGTCTTACAATTAACGCCTCAAAATGCAAGTTCGCAACTAAAGAACTTAAATATCTGGGTTATAAAATTTCGCAAAAGGGTATAGAAACTCAAGATTCAAAAATAAAAGCTATCAAGAATTTCCCACCTCCTAACACCGCCAAGAAACTTTCTTCTTTCCTTGGGTTATGTTCTTATTATCGGTCATTCATAAAAGATTTTGCTAATATTGTTGAACCCTTGTTAGTAATTAAAAGAAAGAAAAGTAAATTCACGTGGACAGCAGAAGCAAATACCGCATTTGAAAGGTTAAAAGAAGCGCTCATCAATGCCCCTGTTTTGAAATTCCCGGAGGGGGACGAAAACCTGGAAATTGCAGCAGATGCGTCGGACTATGCTGTGGGTGCGGTACTTATGCAAAATGGCCATCCTTTGGCATTTTTTAGTAAAACGTTGAATCCTACACAAAGGAATTATACAGCTACAGAGAGAGAAACATTAGCCGTATTAATGGCTGTACACAAATTTCGAGTTTATTTCGGCAAAGCGCCAGTAACAGTCTTTTCGGATCATGCGGCTGTTGGTAGACTTTACTCGGGGAAAACCCTAACGCCCAGGTTAATAAGATGGGCTTTAAAACTCCAAGAATACGAGGGCTATCCAGAAAGTAGATTACGTTTTGGAATAAAAAAATAAACAAAGTATAGGAAACAAATTTTATTATATACAGATGAAAGCCACACTCAAATACTACTTTTCTACATAGTCACCATACAAATTAAGGCATTTATCGTAGCGATGTACGAGCTTGGAAATTCCTTCGTCGAAAAATTCGGCCGCCTGCGCCTTCAACCACTTCGTTACCTCTTCTTGCAGCTGTGCGTCGTCATCAAAACGCTGCATAGCCAGCCACTTCTTCATTGCTGGGAATAGGTGGAAGTCGCTCGGTGCCAGGTCGGGACTGTACGGCGGATGAGGAAACAACTCCCACTTAAAAGATTCAAGAACTTTACGAGTGACATTTGCCGTGTGGGGCCGGGCGTTGTCGTGAATCAACAAGATCTTAGAGCTCAACATTCATCTGCGCTTGTTTTGAATTGCTCTTCTGAGTTTTTGGAGAGTTTGGCAATACCTTTGAGAGTTTATTGTAGTGCCTCTTTCCAGGAAGTCCACCAAAATTACACCTTTTCTGTCCCAAAAAACAGTCGCCATCATCTTCCTTGCCGACATTGTTTGCATGCATTTCTTGGGTTTTTGGGGAGAACTTGTGTGCCCCCACTGCATTGATTGCAATTTCGTTTCACAGTTCACATGTTTCACCCATGTTTCGTCACCAGTAACGATGCGATCGAGTAAAGAGTCACCATCCTTATGGTAAGCGTCCAAAAAGTTCAACGCTGCAGCCATTCGCTGATTTTTGTGGTCCTCTGTCAAGATTTTTGGAATCCATCTTGCACAAAACTTGTGGTAACCAAGCTTTTCGCTGATGATTTCGTGCAACAAACTTCGCGAAATTTGTGGAAAACTCAAAGAAAGTTCCGTTATTGTGAAATTTCGATTTTCACGGACTTTAGCATCGACTTTTTCGAGAAGTTCGGCGGTCACTATGCTGGGTCTCCCACTTCGATCTTCGTCGTGAACATTGGTTCGGCCATTTTGAAATCTTATGACCCACTGACGCACTCCACCTTCAGTGATAATGTTGTCCCCATACACTTCACGAAGCTGCCGATAGATTTCTATCAGTTTACAGTTTTTTGCAGTCAGAAACCTTATTACTGAGCGCACCTCGCAGCTCGCGGGATTTTCAATTAACGCAGACATTTCAAACCGTCACAGTATCTGAACGGAGCACAGCACGAACCTCTCACTAGCACGGCTAGATGCAGACTGAGCTGCGCAACGCTCTGACCCCAAGATGGCCGCGCTAGCCCCGACCCTAGCGGACACAGACGGAAACGTAATCTACTTCCTGGATGGCCCTCGTATAATCTCATAATCAAATACAAACCGGGTAAGGAAAACAATGTAGCTGACGCACTTTCTCGTATAAAACTGGACGATGAAGGCAATGAACTTAAATGCGCTGTGTTGACTTCAAAAATTTTAGATTCTAGAGAAACAATTTTGCTGAATTGAAAGCTGATCCTGAATTTGGAAGTATCTATGCATATTTGAAAGACCCCGAAAGCTTTGAGCACACAGATATCGATGCGATAAGAAATAGAGCAGAAAACTATGAAATAATAGATAATTTATTATTTTATACGAAAACAACAAACGAAAATCTCGAGTACAAACCAGTCATCCCAGCCTCGCTTCGATTAAGCATTTTGAAGGAATTACACGACGCGAAAACAGCGGGTCATTTAGGGGTCAGAAAGACTTTAAAAAGGGTACGCGAGGCGGTATATTTCCCGCAATTATACAAAATAGTAACTGCGTATGTCAGGTCCTGCAATCAGTGTCAGTTAATAAATGATATTAATTACAGCCCGGCTGGGTACTTAAATAGCATTCGCGCTACATTTCCGAATGAAATTTTAGGCATAGATCTTCTTGGTCCTTTCCCCCAGAGTTAGTTAAATAAAAATCGTTTTCTTTTATTAATTGTAGATCATTTTTCAAAATGGACAGAAATTGTTCCACTTAAACGCGCGTCAGCCAAAACAGTCGCAGATGCATTCTTACACAGATACATTTTAATCCCTTCGAGCCGGGTAGCGAAAACGCGCGCTTATCGCGGAGGCCGGCAGTGTCTTTCGCGAGCATCTCTCCAGGGCCGGGGGCTTTTTTGCTACTAAGCCTAAATCCATGAAATTTCCGAAGTATCAACGCATTGTTTAATAATGCTCTATAGAGTATTTAAACGGCTTATGCTTTATAGATATTTTTATATATGTACTTTAATTACCTTATTTCTTGTTTAAATGCATATTTTACACATTTTATTTTAATTACTCACCATTTTATGACTTTTAACATTATAATCTGAAAACTAAATATATTACTTAAAATTCTCTTTTCGTATAAAAAATTTTAAAACAGGGATCTACACACAGTCCTACGTTACATTCCTTGAACTCGTAATAACTCATTTGCCGTTTTGGAGGATTTTTCCGGGAATGTGAACAAACGAAGCATCGTCGTCTCATTTTCTTATCAGTCTCTTCTGAACAAAGTTTTGGAAAATGTCTTTCAGTTAATCTTTCAGAATCAATATCAGAATATCAGAATTTCAGAATCAATATTTGAAATATTTTCCATCATTTCTGCTATTTCATGCTCTGTTAAACATTTTCGACGCTTCGACATTGAAACGGTAAAAACAGAAAGAATTCACGTCTAACAAGATCTAATTATTTTCTAAAAACTGAACTGTAAACGGAAATACTCAACGCTTTAGCGCATATAAAACTTCTACTTACAATAAACAACTACCACGTGCGAATAAAGTGCGATTTAAAGAGACGTCATAAATCACGCCATTCGGAAACATTTAGTTCCCCGTTTGTTTATATAATCAAAAACACGTGTATGTGAGTCATGCTTCTCTCATTTCAAGTAGAAGGTCTAATGCACATATATCTGAAACCATATGGACATGCAGTGCTATCTTGTGGCAGAAATTATAGTTTGAAAAACGTTCCAAGGTACTGGCACAAATACGTGACAGTCAGTAGAGAATGCAACAATGCTCTGGCACGCCTGCGTGTCGGCCGGTAGATAAGTGTGTTCGTTGCTGGCACGTATACGCGACAGTCGGCGCGAAGGGGTTAAAATACGGTGCACCGATAAAAGTCATTAGCGATAACGATAAACAATTCGTTAGCCAAATATTTGAAAATATTTGCACTGGACTTGGCATACGCCATATCAAAATGGTTCCGTATAGACCACAGGCAAACATAGCAGAAAGAGTTAATAAAAACATTGTAAAAATAATTCGAAGTTATGTTAGTACACATCACAAGCGCTGGGATGGCTACATAAATGAGTTAGCTTATGCTTTAAGAACGGCAAATCACGATACTACGGGAAAAACTCCAGCAGAATTATTTTTAGGACGGAAGTTAATTACGCCATTAGATAAATTATTCTTTGTGCAACAAAGAGAGCAAGAATTTAAACAGAAAGATGTGCAAACACTCATTGACCAGGCGGTTAAAAGCTCGGATACGGCAAGAAATAGACAAAAGTTATACTATGATAGAAAACACCGTGAAGCAGATTTTAAAGTTGGAGATAAAGTGTTGAAGCGGAAATTTTCTTTATCAAGTGCCCCAGACAATTTTACTGCAAAGTTAGCTCCAAAATTTGAAGGCTCCTATGTAATTCAGGAAATCAAGGGAGTCGTATTGTACTTTAAGAACGAGAGAGGGGAAATTTGTAAAGCAAGTCAAGACCAGGTGAGAAAATATTATAATCAAAATGATTTTGAAATCCTTAAAATTTTCTTGCAGGACTCAAACGTAAAAGAAGTGGAAGGTCAAGAAGTAACGTCACCCGCTCCACCACCCAAGAAGCAGAGAACTGAAGAGAAACCTAGCCCTTCTACAAGTCATGCGACGGTACCGAAAAGAAGAACTGAAAACGTTCAGACTCCAGCATTTAAGAAATACAAGAAAGCAACGCCGCCGCGTAAAGAAGCTCTGGTAAAGAGGAAAAGACCACCTACAACGTATCGCAGTAGAAATTCTGCATCGAGGAGAACGCTTCCAGGGCCAGAGTGTCAGGTGCAAACAAGGCCGCCGTTCCCGAGAACGAAAAGACAGCAGGAGGAACGAAAAGACCACCACCAACAGAAGAAATTCAAGCATGATTCCAGACCGGAGGACGCCAAGACCAGCCGTCCAGGGGCAAAACGGAAAAGACAGCAACCCAACGACTATCACTCAAAGAGGCCAGCATGGAAAGGGCGAAAAAGAAAAAGCAACATCGACGACACTTGAAGGACACTAAGGAGACGACTGACGTCGATGAAATCTATAACGTGGGAGCAGTTCTGCCAGAAGAGGATGTCGGAGTTCCAATCATTGAAAACCCAAAGTTAAAATCTTCTATAAATTTTTTTTCTTTTGTTCCGAAATGTTATGCGTAAATACGAAGTTCTATGTTTTGACGGAAGTCAATGTGTCTCGGTTGAGACTTAGTTTTGTTTTAATTTATTTAGCTAAGGCAAAAGTATTATTTTCTTTAAGTATAAAATCTAAGAACAAGCAGTTTCTGTTGATCGAAAGACTAATTCTGTTATGTTAAAGCCAAAATTTGGCCGAAGATAAAAATAACTTCGTATTTTTGTATTAACTTTTGTAACAACTTTAGTTTCAGTGCCGCCAGCATGGTGAAGAATGAGTAAAGTAAAAATTTATTTTTCTCTTATTCATTTTATGGTAAATTGTAAAAATCATATGTATTAGAATTTTGTAAATATACGTAAATGCTTGAAAGTTATGTAAAAGTAGAATTTTGTGTAGAAGCATAAAATTTTAGATGCTAAAAGTAAATGCTCAAAAGCAATGAATTCAAATTAAGTATTAAACTGTAGATAAAATCATGCTTTAGAGCGAAAGCCTGCATGTCTAAAGATGAATGAGGGAAATTTAGAATGAATGTGTTTTGTAGGGTTCTCCACCTACACTTGAATTTTAAGAATGTTAAAATAGCCCATCGAGTTGTAGAATGTCGAGTAAGGTGTATCTATTTGGTCGTTGAATTCTAACAAATCATTGTGGTTAGGGGAAGTGTTGCAATACTAAAACACGAATATTCCCGTTTGACACCACACATGGTGGAGAGCCAGGGTAAAGTTAAATTCATGTTTGAATACTTGAATGAATGTGAATTAAGCAGTAACTAAGAAAAATAAAACTTACTCAGTGTCAAAAACTTATTCAGTGTCAGTCAAAAACTTATTCAGTGTCAAGAAAGTGTAAATTATAATGTATTTAGAAAGATACTGATACTTATTCCTTCCAGATGCTGGAAGGAAGAGAACAGATTGATTGCTGAAGTCCAGGAAAGGTTGCTGTAAGAAGAGAGAGTTAAATAAGTATCTACAGAAATTTATTCTACCTTTTGTGAAAAAACAGATTTTTTATGTAAACGAGGCTCTTAAAATTTAGTTCAGAATTGTGGAAACTTTTCAACAGGTCGTTTCTAGGACCTGCTTCCAAGTTTACCAAATTCTGGCAGCGGCAAATGTACGGTTTATATTTATTTTAACTAACATTTATTTTAAGTTTAAACTATCTTTCCTGTCAAGCCTTACTTTCCCCTGAAATTGCCAATGCCAGAGTATGTAAATTTTAGTAGAACGCGCAAGGATTCAAATTGTCAGCGGAAGTAATCTGAGTTAAATAGAAGGGAAACGAGTTCGAAAGTGTGCTTTCTTTCTTTACGAGCGTGGAGATGGCTAGTTAGAAATTGAAGAACCACGCGTTTCGGCCTGTGTGCTTGCCTCGGCAGATTGTTAATCTTTCAACGTAATATTCAGAAGTTTGCTGAATTATCAGCGGTATCTTAGAACGCGGCGAGGTTAGTTACGTTTAGAGAGCCTCGTAGTTAGTCACTTGTTACTATTCTTTTTTTAGTTTCTTATTTTTATTTTACCACCGGGTCGGCGTAGTTTGTGAGCGTCAAGAGAACGCATTTGTAATTTCTAAAGTTGAATAAAAAGGGATTTAAACCCTTCTCAAGACTTTGTCTACTTTCCAGTTCTTAGCAGTCACCACTATTGTTGCGTGCAGGTTGAAAGCGCGCAACATTACAAATTCAACCACTTTAAACCACTCTTTTTGGGAGGGGGAGGAGGGATTGAGAAAAGGAAGGGAATTCTTACCGATAATAAACCTTAATTAAGTTACAAAACTAGGATCAAATTAATGCGATTAAGTTGTCTAGGGAATTCAGTAATTGTTTACTTTCACGTTTCACGTAATAAAATTCCCTCTATTCGTTGTCCCGCGTTGGCAACACGTTTTAAGGTTATCGTCTTTAGAATTCGGGCCATTAAACAAATTGTCTTTCAAAAATAGTGTATTATTATGATACTGTGTGTCATGAACGAAACTGTACTGGGTATCCGTAATAATAAATAATCATATGAAATAAGCACTTCAACTGATCTAAAGATACTCTGAACTGCTGTATTTTATTTTGAAACATCAGTATATAGTATAAGTTCATAAATATGATTTCATAAATTTTGCAGTTTTAAGAGAAGAAAAGAAAATGATTAATTTTAATATATTTTGATTGCTATTATTTTTTTATATTTCCATTCTGTAATTTTAAGTGCAAAGAAAATGAATATTATTTTCTCAATAATTGAATACTCATCAATTCAAATAAAATTGACTCGGTAAGTTGAATATTCTAGCAGAAAATTTGCGAAGTACAAAATTTAGCATTTCATTACTGCTTTTAATTTAAAATTCTTAAAACTTGTTGAAAAAACACTTAAAATTTTAGATGAAAAGATTAATAGCCATTCTTCTCCTCCTTCCTAAAGGCTGATAGTTCAAGGCTGAAAGACTTTGGTTATTAATCTAAAAGACTTTTCATCGGCTTTCCATTTTTATACGAGTAATTTTGTTAAATAGAGTTTTGAATGCTCTAAAAACATTAAATAAGTAAAAATTACAATACTTTTTTGACGATAACGTTTGCTATTCTGCATGCGGTATGCTAAACACTTTTAGCTTCTGATCATGAACAGAGCTTAAATTCAGTCGGGACCTACACATCTCAGTCATAATTCAATTTGAAGTCCCAGATATGATGAGTTTCAGGATTTGTAATCATTATTTAACCATTTGTTATTAACTTAATTTATTCTTTTTATCTACATTAATTTTAATTATTGCTGAAGATCGTCTTAAATTTGCGTGACAACGTTAAAGGAGATCAATGAATCACTTCGATACTAAGAACTGGAAGATCGTTTTATTACTTGAATCGTCCAAAAAGTAATCGTATCGAATTTTCAAAAGAAACTTAGCAACATGCGTGTATGCTAGATGCCATTTAATAAATTTAAATGAACATTTATTTGTCTTTATTTTGATGAAACAATCTTCTTTACAGAATATTGCCCAAGAATCGTAAACCATGATAAAATCGTTCAAATCATAGCCATACAGTTATGTATTGATTAAAGAAGACGCCAATTATTTTGCAGTCGCGAGAGGATTGAAGATACAAGATCACTGAAATGTCGATTACGTAGTAGAAGATGACGGAGCATGTATGTAAATAATTTTGGTGAAATTATAGTATCTTTTATATAATGTAACATGAAATGCTTGAAAAAGGTGAAGCTTTGCAGGAAAAATAAGGTTACAGGGGCAAGCCTATTTAACATTGAGGTAAATGGCTATCTCGCTAAATTGGTGAGATATCGCCAAGCTGGCGATGCTTTTGGCGACTAATGTTTTTCGTCAAATTTGGGGAGAAATTCTCAAAGTTCTCAAACTTGGTGACCATTTGACGACATTTCGGTACGGTCCTTGTATAACTGTAATTGGTACTATAAATTGAGTAAATGTAATAGATCCCTATATTTCACTGTAACCATATTCGGCCCTTACATGTAACTTTAATCATATATTCCTTCCAGTAATTTCTAGAAATGGAAGCTACTAGAGATTTCTTGATGGCCGGGTAAAATTATACAAGACCGGAGACAGCATCAGTTCTCAGTTTTTAGTTCACAGCTGATTTGCAGTATTGAGACATCTTCGTGCGAGTTTCGACTTTTAGATGTGCTTTGCATTGCGTTGTGATTAATGTTCTTAGTATTTTGAAGTGTAATTACTTATTATGCTGTGTGATATTGAGAAGAACTGTACAAATGCTTTTGTGGAAAGTTCCAAAACTTTAAAGTGTTTCTTTTGGTAAAAACAATTTTTTATCAAGCTATCGTCGGTTCTGTGTGCATTCAATCCATTACGAAATATGCGCGCAACGATATAAAGGTGCTCCATAAATGTGGATATTTTAAAATAAATCATATTAAATCAGCATACTGAGGCATCAGAGTGTGTTTTGTATCCACAGTGTTACCTCACAGGCTTAATTTTTTAGGGAAAAGTTTCACTTTGAGTTCAACCTTTCACTGAAAGATGGCGCTATTAGTAAATATCTTAATTATATTAAATGATAAAGAATGTGTGCGTATGTATATATAGATATATTACTTATATTTATTGTGGAAAAGTAGTGACACATACAGCAACCAAATTATCAATAAACGTAATTCCTTCACCCGAACATATGCACCTTGAAACCCGAATTTTAAATTTAGAACATTTTTAATTCATTTCATGTTTGTTCTAATTTGATGAAATTTTTATTAACGAACTCAAGCAATTAAAATCAGTGCGTTATTACTCGGCAAAGCGTAAGCAGTTTATGTTTGACATTTGATTAGAAAACTCGGTAATTTAAACGCAATGTTTTGCCATTTGGCAATGCTCTCTCAAATTTAATAATAAGCTCAATGGATTAAAAGAAATGGGTTGCACTGCCCGAAATAAAATGTAGCTAAGTATTTTTATTCTTATATACTGGTAAATTGCGCATTTTTTGCTTTGAACGAGGTTGAATTATGTTGTTCTGTTAAGGATATGCTAAGGCTTTTATGCCTTTAATTAATCTGTATGCAATAATTTATGAATTATCAACAATTTAAAAGTTTAAGTGGAGCTAGGCCTAACGCCATTTGTTTACATTTGAAACTGTTAACAAAGTAGTGAATCAACTCCCTCACCCAGTTGGTGCACCAACTTCAGTGTCTTTTTTCCCACTGGGACCAAAAGTTAACTTTTAGTTTTGTGAGCGAAAAATTTGGTCTTTCTGCCCGTTGGCGGACTTTTTGCCCAGAAACCTTAATTCAAGTTGTAAAAAAAAAAAAAAAAAAAAATTTAACTGCTTTTAGCTGTATTTTTAGGTTCTTCTGTATTTTACAATTTTCAATGAAGATTTTTGAGTTTTTATGCAATTTTCTCTTGCTGCGAAGTGAGAACTGAATTAATTAAATTAGAAAGATATCTAATGAAATTTGAGTAAATATGTTAAGTGAAATTTAATAAAAAAACTGTGTATAATTTAATAGGCCGTACAAGGAGGTCATGTGGTGTGCACATCAGACATTTTCAAATTCTGTCCAAATTTATTGAAATGCCCGACATTTCCTATTTTTCAGAAATTATAGTACTGAAAACGCTTGTGCGAATAAACTAGAAACTTCAATCCCTAAATTAGTTACATATCACTTAAAAATTTCATTTTGAGTTCATTACTCTCTTTGCTTTTTTTACTAAGGGAATGAAACTGTCATAACATGCATTGTAAACTTCAAGTAATCAAAAGGAGGAGGAAAAAAAAGAGGCTGCGAAGAAAAGATGCGACATCTTAAATCTTTTATTTGCGATATTTCAGTTAGAGCTTTAAAGATAAAAGATAAACGTAACAGTTTAAGTTTAAAGCAAATAGGGATACTGATAAATCACTGTAAAAAGTTAATTATTTGTTTTGAATTACAAACAACAGTGCCTTAGAATTTTATCTTAGCGCACCTTTATTCTATTTACAGTAGATAAAAATTCGTGGAGTTTGAAAATATCATCTTTTAAGTTGATCGGAAAAAGCGGTTTAAAATTCGTAAATAAAATGTTGTATGAATTGCGTTTATCTATTGAAAGTGTGGTTTTTATCCATAAATTATCAAAAATGTAAATGTTACTGGCTTAGAAACTGTATTTTGTATAAATTCTAAGAATATCATCTTGGCCTTGCTTAGAAAACAAAAAAGAAAAATGAAAGGAAGGTTATACAGTAAATCAACATAAATGTAATAAAAGGAGTAAAGGGAAATATATTAAAGATAACGACCCTTGAAAAAATAAAATTGTAGTAAAGAAAACAAGTTTTTATATTAGTTACAGTTTTGAGATTTTTGTAACACTTCAGACATTTAGCCCTAATTTAGATTTACATGTGAAGTTTGGTTTGGTTTATTTAATTACGCCAAATCTAGAGGGCTATCTGCCTAAGAGGATGGATGCCTTCGTGGACGACTTTCTAAGGGAAAGTGGTGATTTACATGTAAAATAAGAGTTAAAATTTTGTTGGATTGTTTAGATTGAGTCTTTCAACCTATTCTTTTAATTAATTACATTTTTATTTGGGTAATTAGAGTATAGCCAAATAAAAATGTTCTACAGGAAATGTTAACATTCTGTCTATAAAAAAATGTCACCCAAATTTAATTAGTTATCTTGTAGTCCTCTACGTAAGTTTCTACCGGTTTATTACTTTCTTAAATTATTAGCTTTTTTGGAATTCTGGATGCTTTCCAGAGTATAGCCATTTCCAGGGGTAACAAGTAGCAAAAAGATTTTTAAAGGAGAAGAACAAGCAAATAAAAGCAGTGCATGTAGTTTGCAAAAGGATTTTCCTTCTGCCTGGAAAAATACATTGGGAAGTCTCCTTTGTGTGTGACAAGCACTTCTAGCGACATAAATAAACATCGATAATGAGCAACACCTCTTTAAGATGACCGCTTACATTCTTTAAGACAGCAAAAAGACCAATCATATCTGTCATACTTCAGCATAAAGTTACAATTAAAAATAATAACAAATTTAACTTGGCAGCTGGCCAAATTAAGCATTAGCAATTTATGTTCTTGTAGAGTATTGCAGCAACTCGAGCAGTAACAAATCAGATTTTAAAGGCTAAGAACCTGGCTCCTATACTAATGTCTATTCTAATATACATGTTAATGTCCATTCGTACATGAAACTCTAAATCCCCAACAACGCACATAGCATTCCAGTAGATTGACTTATTGTGCAATGCTAGGGTTAAAGTTGCCACATCTCTCTTTCTAAACTTAGATTCTCGTTCGATATGCAAACTCAGTTTTCATTTTATGGTGGAACGGAACAGCAGCATGTTAATTAAATAAACTTAGTAATTTAAGAAAGAAATCCAATTTAATCGATATTGCGTTCTAACTGACATAAACTCTCCCTCCCCTTTCTTTAACTCCTTTCACTCGGTCAGGATGAATGTGTATCTGAAAGATTAGTCTATTTGGCAGCGCAATAAAGGTCAAGGAACGTTATAATCAAAACGTTAACATCTTTGGCATATTTATTGCCCGCAACGTATTAAGATTAGGTTAACTTTAAAGATGATTGCCAGTCACAGCCAGGATTCATAGCGGGTACATTGTTGAGTTTGCCCAACCTGTACGATGGAGATGTTTTTGCAAATAGTAATGGCCAGCTTTGAGACGAAAATTCTCTGCATCCATAGATCTAAGTAGGCTGTGGTCAACATGAACCTTCAGTAACGCGTACCATGGGCAGGCCATTTGCCAGGTCATTTCAAATAATGCAAGAAAGGGAGCGGATCCATTGTGAACTAATGTGTAATTTACTTTGTTGCAAGATTAATTGGATTTCTGTTTTTCTAACAATAGTTATTATACAAAAGGAAAAATCTATAATGATTTTAATGAGTCATCTCAGAATAATTTCATTGGATGCAGCTAATAGGATGTCACAAAAGTATTTAATCATTTTAGTAGTAAACGGAAAGTATTGCTTTTTGATTCTCTAATTTAATCAATAGTTTCAGTCGACAGTTCTAGACTAAGATGCAGTAGAATTTATACAGTTATGCAATGAAGCTTCAATGTGAAGAAATTGTGCTACATCTCATTGTACGAGCTCTCGTACAATTTCTGCAAGTGATGCAGCTCCAGTACTACAACTCATGATTCCGTTTCTTTCATATAGCCACTTCTTTTAAGGACGATCCGAAAACATCTGTAATGAAGAAAATTGTTTTAAGGCATTTTGTTTTTTGTTGAAAAAAAAAAAATCTTATTGCTTAATATTCAAATACGGAATATGAAATCTAGATCAGCTTATTTCTTTTCTTCAAACTTTTTCAACAAAATTACTTTAGATATACTATTGTATTTTTCATGTTTCATTTTATTTTGTTTTTATTTCTATTGAAGAATTTGTTGATTACTTGCTCTGTAGCAATCATTATTTCTGTAGTAAAATTCCTTTTTTTTTTCTTTTTACTTATGCCTTGAAGTCCGGTAAATCTTTCTCATAGAACCTCGAAAAAGCTAAAAAAGTAGCTTAAAGCGATATTATCACAAGATATGAGATAGATTGGACAGACTGGATATAATGCGTATTGAAGAATGATTCCATATAGTTATAGTTAAATGTATTTTTATTTAAATCATAAAATTAAGAAATATTACTATGATCTATATTAAATGCTTTTAAATAACTTAGCTGCTAATCATTTTATGCCTTTTGCGGAATGGCAACATGCTTGCGCGTATAATATGAAAGTATAATATTTCAAGCAATGGCAATATATTGCTTTTAACCCTCTCAACATGAACGCAAAATTCCATATTAAAAGCTAACATTTTATTACACATGAAAGTTTCTACCAAATCCTGATAAATCCAATTTCGGGTTGGATGTATATTGGAAGAAAAGGTGTCTATGTACAAAGCGAAAGGGTCATTCTGGTATTATAACTAAGAAAATATCACTTATTTATGAGATTTTGGGGATAAAAAAACGTAATAACCAAACCCGTAACGCTCGAAAGGTTAAACAGCCGAATTTTTTTATTAAGTTTGAAAAATAGAGATATCTTTACTGAATGGGGAGCAGAAAATAAGAATGCTTTCTTTTGAGCAGAGGCAGCACATTAACTAATTGAGTTCCAAAATTTATGAAGAAAATATAAAATGAATAAAAAACAAATTTCAAATTCCAAATTCGGACTTCAATGCATGTTCGAATGCAGTGTTGATTGTAAGGTCGTATAAATATCCGATTTGTGAAATGAATATGAAATTGGTAGAGCGAAAGAACTATACAGATGGTTTTGAGTGGATGTGTAGAGTTACGGGTAAGAATCGAATTACATTCGTCTTCCGTAACTCGTTCATATCGATCTGTTTGAAAGAATTCGGAAGGGTAAATTAAGCATGCATGGTGTCTTGCAAGTTACGTATATGTAGTTGGATAAATGCGGGAATAATTTTATACGATCGCAGTTAGGTATAGCTATAAATACTGTGACAAACTGGGACAGACTTTGTAGAGAAATGTGCCTAAAGTTATGCTTGAAGGAGAATGTGATGTTGAGTGGAGGGGGCGTGATTGGAGAAAATGATCAAAGAAAATTTGGAAAGCAAAAATACCATAGAAGAAAAAGAGTGGAAATGGAAATGGGTATTTATTTGCGGAGAGGGACGGATAAGTGTGTATTTAGAGTAATTGAAAGCAGAGGTGCCGAGTCACTGTTAGAAATTATTGAAAAAAATATCCTACCAGGAATCTGCTATTATTTCCGACAGCTGCAAACCCTACAGCTGCCTCGAGTCTGAAGGATATGCAAACCAGAAAAGCGAATCGTAATATAGAGGCAGGTGAGCATACCAACAGTACTACACTTTGATCTTAGCCAAAAGGCCGAGAAGCGATAACCAACAGTACTGAAGGGACTTAAGGAATTGCCCCTGTTGCTGCCGACGAGTCTTTTTGGTACTCGGCAGGCAACAGGGGAATTTGATTCATATCTGGCCAAATGCACGTGGAGACGCCAGCAGAAGGAATCCAACACCTGCAAGTTAATGCAGATATTTTTGAGTGAGATATCGATATTATATTCCTCCAAAGCAGAGGAGAGTTGCCTCTCCCTGCAGAACCAGGCACAGGGGTTCAACTCCTGCCCTCGCACCTCGGAGAGAGGGACGCATCGCTTTTGCGACACCGATCGTTGTCTATGATTTGCTACCTGCCAGTTGCTCGGGCTGCCCATCGCAATGGGACCTTACCCAGCGTATTCGGGACGCCACCACGGAATACTAGAGGCCTCAGCTCTAGGACCTGCCAGACAAATGGGCCGACCAATAAGTGATTCTTCCGGGGCCTTCAGAACCACAAGGGTCGTAATTTGTATACCCCCGTGGCCGAGACTGCCTAGGTAGCCAGTAGCTACGCAGAGTTCTCTATGTCGCCCCCCTGGTGTCTAAAAAACATCAGCTGGCAAAACGTTAAAACCGAATAAACTTTAAACAGAGCTGCCAGAAGCTCTAAATTAAGCATTCAAAACTCACAGCTTAAATACAAAACTAATTTACATTCCGGGAAGAAATACGAAAAGGAGCAATTATAGTTAAGACTTAAATCATAATAACTGGTTAATTAATATGAAATACCTTTCACAGTGACTGCCATAAAAAATAAATAATTAGTTAGAAACATTTTATCTCAAAAAGAGCGCAAGGCCAGCAGGCCAGCAAAACGAAATACTCCTTATTTTGCACATGATTAAGCATTTTGAAATTATATAATATTCCTCTTAGGAAGAATAGGTACAACGTGTCATGCTTGCGCAAATGAGAACATCTACCTTCTATCATTATATTTGTGTCTTTTAAAGATATATTGTCCCCAAAACCCGATAGACAAGCTATCGAAACCACAGGATTGTCATACTGACAGTTGATCAGCGAACCAGTTGTCATAAAACTGCTTCAAAAGTCACTTGTGCATGCTCTGTAATGATTTCTTATGCGAGGATTGGCTTTTCATATGACTTCCTTCTCCTTAGTTTAAAATACGAATTATTACATAGATACACGTATCTATTTTACTTCAAATTCGTGTGTGTGTATGTGTGTGTTTTATTGTTGCCGTTTGTGGCTTATCCCATCCGATTGGCAGCAACAAAAAATCAGGTCAATGATATTAGAGCAAGCCCACGAAATTCATCGTGGCTAAGGGTAAAGATTGCGCCTATCGTTGGCCTTGGTCCATAGCGCTGCTGTATGCTGAGTTTTTACCTCAAGCGAGGATAGCTTAGTTTTATTCAACAAAGAAGTTTTTCCGTTTAATGAATAAGGTTCCATTATGTTAATATAACCAGTTATTATAATTTAGATCTTTACTGCCCCTTCTCCTTCCTTAAAATCTTTCTGCCTCTCGAGGCCACTTTGTAGAGACATTAGGTAATTTTTGGAAGCAGAAGAGATGACAAATTAGCAACGCTTTTACCGGGAATCGAACCACGGACCTCTGAAATACCGACTCAGTGTGCTGACCACTACACCTCGAAGGCACGCTAGGAAGGCGGGAGAAATACCTTATATACTCCCCCTTTTAAAGGGCGACTTGGGTTTTTAGGGGACCCAATCGCCAAATCCTGGGTGTGGAGAGTCATCATTCACAACCCTTTTAGTTCGGGCCTTTGCATTATGATTGCTGACATTTGAATTGTTACGCCGGTGAGAAGTTTGAGCCAACTTCGCATTAAATTAATTGTGTAATCCTTGCTTACTAGATGGCTACTACTGCTGTAAGTCTTGAAATTAACTGTTGGTTTAAGTTACATCGCCACAAATGGTTGGCTGATTTTGTCAAGTACGAGACGTGCATTTATTTTCCATTTCTAATTTACTAAAAAGGTTTATTAAACCTTCTTAAGACTTTACAGTCCTTTTCAGAGACACCGATAATTCGCTCTATGTATGCACGGAGTTTGGATTTAGTTTCATATACCAAGGAACACCAAACTGTATAAATGTGTGCCTGTGTTTTGAAGGATTTTTATTTTGTGCGTTAAACACAATTCTGTGACTTTAGTCCAAAAAATTGCAATGAGTAAAATTTTGTTGCGATTGCAAAGTAAATCTTAGCAACTACAGTACATACGGCGTAAAGTTCAAACTAAATCATCTTTCGAATGAATGAATTTTAATGTTTTATATCCATGAAGTTTGTTATATTAAATGTATCACGAATGTTAAATGTTTCTTGATATATTGTAGATTTGAAATAAAATATAGCATAATTATTTAAAAGTTAGGCTCTCAAGCCAACATAATAGGCATTTTTATAGAGTTAAATGTGTGTGTGTGTGTGATTATGGCAAAGCCTCGAGGGCTATCTGCCTAAGGGAAGGGATGCCTTCGTGGAGGACTTTCTAAGGGAAACTGGCTCGTATACACGTTACACATGGGGAAAACCACGAAAACGCCCATGCAGCCAGCCCGTTCGCGGGATTCGAACCTCGGACCGAACTACCAGTGTTTAGCGACTTTACCGCTCGGCCGCTGGTGGGCCCCTATAGAGTTAAATGAAAATTAAACTTGGGTTATAATTAGGTATAAGTTCTTGAAAGAGGCTGTCTTTGATGTCTAGTGTGTCTAAGCCAAGGGTTTCTAAACTTTTTGTCCCTAAAAGCACAGTCTAGAATATCTGTCGGACGGCAGGCACCATTTACTTTTTCAAGGTGAATTTATAGTTGAATACTGTTAATGATACATGCACATAAAGAAAGAGATCGATCGCATTTCGCTTTGTGCTGGTATCCGTGTTGGACGTAATTTCTATTTCATTAAAAATGAGAAAACTTTCACATAGAATTTTATTGGAAACTAAAACATTTTTACTGTGATCGCACAGCGTCGGGCACACGTTAAACGATCAGCGGGCGCCATGGTGCCCGCGGGCATAGGGTTGGAAAACCCTATTACCAATAAAAAAAATGATTTAGTAGGAAGTTATTGAAACTCTGCATAACTTACACAAACGTTCACGCATTGCATTGCTGGAGAGCAGGGGAAAGAATATTGAATTTAGCGAAATCACGAGTGTTAAACGTTTTGTGAAATTATGAATGGTAAGCTGAAAAGTGTAACATTTTAATATTTCTATGGCTAAACTATTTTTACCAAAAGATGTTTTTGTAACAACATGGATTTAGATTTAAACATTTAGATAATTGTAAAGTTTAATTCATGTTATTAGATACAGAATTTAAAAGCTTTTAGCCAGTGTCGTTAAAAACCTTCGCTGCGATTACCTAAATTCTGGTGGGGAAAACGGTATGCTAGTTAACCAGTTATTATGATTATTTAAGCTGAGGGTTTGGATCTGAGTGAGAGTTTACGACAGTCGAGACGCACTGGTAGATTTTGCCAGTTCTATCTAAATGTAATTACTATGTAGAGACATTAGGTATTTTTTGAAAGCAAGAGAGTTGAAAAATTAACACCGGACTCTCCCCGGACTCGAACCACAGACCTCTCGAATACGCGCCGAGCGTGCTGACCACTACATGAAGGCATGCTAAGAAGGCGAGAGAAATACCTTATATACTCCCCCTTTTAAAGGGCGACTGGGGATTAGGGGATCCAATCGCAAAATCCGGGTGGTAGAGAATCATCATCCACCACCTTTTTAGTTTGAGCGCCACTGTAGAGACATTAGGTTATTTAGAAGCAGGAGAGTTGAAAAATGAGCAATGTCCTCGCTGGGACTCGAACCACGGACCTCTCAAATACACGCCGAGTATGCTGATCGCTACACCAGGAAGGTATTCTAAGAAGGCGGAAGAAATACTTTATAACTATATCGCGTCTTCATTCTCTCGCAGCCGATTGCTTTAGAACTTACGAAGCGGTAATTTAGTTGAGCCAGCTCATAGCTTATTTATTTGACTGTGCATTCTTAGACTACTTTCATTAAAGTTTATATTTAAGAATCTGTTATTGATTAAATTACCTTACCACAAGTAGCTGTTTATTTGTAGTACGAGACGTGCCTTTTATGTTTAAATTTTAGTTTAATAAAAAGTTTGTTTAAACTTTCGCAAGTCTTTGAAAGTTTATTTGCAGACTTATGGATTAATCGCTGTTTGTCTAATAGGGTTTAGGACACATTCAAGTATCAATTCAACTTTATAATGTACAGAATAAAGAAATTTTTATTCATATGCAATGTCAACAATTACATAAAAAGGGCGAAAATCTCCAGTTTACTTCAAAAGTTTCTTTCCATTGAAAATCTGTTTCAGTGGTATGGTACTTTAAACAAATCCGATGTATACACCACATGACTTCCTTGTACGGAATATTAAATTATACGCAATTTTCCTGCATTTCATTTAAACATATTGAATTAACAGTTAGCGCATGCAATTAAATTTACAATTTCTACACAAAAACAAGCTAATAACTTAAATGATAATTCCACACTTAATAAAGCATAATTTAATTCGCAGTAATAAAAGAAGACGTTACTTTGTCGTTGCGAAGCTTAGTTTCTCTAGATTGGCAACAAATCCACTACTCTGCTAAGTTTCAAATGTAAACAAATTAAAAAATTAGGCTTAGCCACACTTAAAAAACTTTTAATTTGTTGATAATGCCAAAATTATTGCATGCAGGTTAACTAAAGGCATAAAAATCTTAACCAGAATAACACAATTCAATCATTTTTAAAGCAAAAAATGCACAATTTACAAATATATAAGAATAAAGAAACTGAGCTCAGTGAGCCGAGTGGATATGCTCATATATATCCACTCTGTTAAATACAAATTTCAAAGTCCTGAGGCTAATCGCTTTTGAGTTATGCGACATACGTACGTACGTACGCACAGACGCCACGAAAAATTCTCTTCAGCATTTATTTAAGATCAATTTAAATTTTTTTTGGGGGGGGAGAGTCCTTTATTCTGTGCTTACGGACAGATGTCAAGCAAGCGGTCAAAATGAATATTTTCATTAAAATATGATACTTGAAATCTTTCGCGATTACAATACTTCCTTTTTACTTCGTACAAGGAAGTAATAATATTAATAGAATTTGTGGCTCATGATTTTTCCTAAATTCTATCGTAGAATATACCTTATTCTTATACCTTATTCTATCGTAGAATTCGTATTGTCGTGAAGTTTCGTCTCCCCTGGGATATAAGAACGTTTAGTCTTGTAACTTTCATACGCCATTCAGTCAAAATATCTTAAAATGGGTTTCGTTTATAAAAGATCACATATTTAATGTAAAAGTTGTTGAACAAAACTATTTTAAGTATGTGTTGTGTAAATAGTTCACGTTTCACACTATTTTGTTAATTGTTGTAACAAATTTTACTGCAATACTTAACATTAAAAATAACGTAGGGAATCTGACGTCCTCTGTTCAAGGTCTTGAATTTTTCCTTTTACAAAATGTTTTAGTTTGCATGGCGGTGCAATAAATTGTTTCGAATGTTTATTCAGCTGCATCACCATAAAAATAAGTTAAATGTTTCCTGCTCACTTTTTTCAATGCTGAATTAGTGTATAACTAAATTATAGGTGACTTTTTGACTTTTCCTGTAAACTGAATTTTTCAACATCTTTCACTAACAATACAAAGAATTAAGTTGATAGGAAAAAAATTTGCTCTATGTCAAAAACTTTCTCATCTTTCGTATCTTCTCCCTACTTGAAACAGGAAAATAAATAACACGTTAAAAAAGAATTGAAGCAAAACGTTTACACGAAGGCTGAAATTTTTCATTAACCTGAGGATATTCCGCATCGTGATCTACTATAGGCATCCTGATTTATGATGTATTGTATACGTAACACGACAGTATGCTTCAGGCATTTTCCTACGACGTTATTGTTAGTCAATGTCAATATCATCACGCAATGGCGTGTTTCGGAAAACTAAAAAAGTCATTAATAAACATCTGTACAGCTTATTTATAACAGCATATATACTGGAAGTTCTAAACTCTCACAGCATTTCATTAGGCTTCTGTAAAATTTCGACTTTTGCCGCCCAAAGATGTATTTTTACTTAGTACTCGGTTTTACCGTAGCAGTAATGCAGTTAGCAGTCGCAGAAGATAGTTCGGAAGAGTTAACGCCAGAGAAAATGGAAGCTGTAAAAATTCTGCTTTGTAGTAAGTATAATTTCTTTATTTGCTTAAATTTGAGCTTCGTTGTTATCATTCTGCTTTTGATTTGTAGTGTGTGACTGTAGAAGAATGTAATTTAATATAATGCGCTTGCTAATAGTTGGCTCTCTACATTAGCAAAGAAGCGTTCACCAAAGATTAACTATCTTAAAATTAAATAATTCGTCAGCATTGAAAATAAAATAAAACTATGGTTTAACTTCGTATTTACTCATTCATTAATCTATTGTCTGCGGTATGATATGAAGACACGAGCTGAATTTCTTCGAGGAATTATTAATAGTTTTCGCTGTTGGATGACAATTTTAGGAAACGACCGTGTTCAAAAAATAGTTATGTTGTCATTTGCCTCCAGCTTATGTTTCTTGAAATTTTCTGTTGGTTGTCCCCGGCCTACTGAAACATTGAATTTATGAATACTGATTAACAATTCCCAGAATGTATACTGAATAACAATTCCTAGAATGGATTTTTAATTATGGAGGAGTATGAGCACCATAATGTATAGGCTGTGGATTCATGATTTATGATGAACTGATAATGTGAATGAAGGTGTTTTCAAGAAAAATTGATATTTATGATTGTTAGTATAAAAAAATTTAACGTCTTGACTTTCTTCATTTCTAGTAGGAATAAATAAATTAGTCTGGCAATTCAGTTGTGAATATTAAATCATTTTAGGCGTCAATGACAACTATTACATGACCTGGCATAGACATGGTTATCTATCGTATATGTATTGATATATGTCATCCCCTCATGCATGCTTCGATGCAATGGGGAAATTCATTTTATTTAGCAGGAATCGCATCTTTTGCCCTAGTCGCCATCCAGTCATGGACCAGATGTCTTCTTTTGCGATAAATTCGAAATCTAAGCAAGCCATTATAGTTATCCAAATATTATTACAGAGGATAATTATCCAAATAATATTGAACGTCGTCCCTATTGTTGTTGTTCATTATCCGATTAGTAGATTTTTCCTGAAATGAAGATCAAGTATCATTTCAGGCTTGTAGGGGTTTCATGACTGTTTATTATAGACTTGTGTTTAGCATTTCATTGTGGATTCACTCATCGTGAATATGCATACAAAGCAAGGGTACCACTGAAACGATAATGCAAGGATAGCTACCCACAGTATGTGATGTTTTTGTTACCACTGCGAACGCATATGCCGCAATGCGAATTAATTGTACCCGAAGTAAAGGAGACTAACAAAGATACTTCGCTAGTAAGCAGACGTTTTACTGCTGAATGTTCGATAATTTTGTTTTTCAAAAGACTGTAACTTTTGAGCTAAAGTATTTGGCGTGGCTGTCGATCACTCACAGTCATATGAATAGAAATCTATTCTCTCGTCTGTCTGAATAGCAATCCTTTTAGTCAATGGTTTGAAACCTGCTATAAAGCAGAAAGTTTATTCTTACTACTGTGAGCTGATTTCGCTGAATAGGCGCACAAATATCTTTATTGAAAATTCAATCTTCTTTTAATCTCCAAATCCTTCCTCAGGAAAGGTTTGAAAACTTGTCATCAGTGTTGCTTTCCTCTTCGTGGGAGATATTTTTCAAAGAGCGCTCATTTTACCACTTATTTATATATCGGGTTGTTCGCTAACCATTTACTTGTTCTCCAATAGCATACATATGGTGAAAATTTGGACTAATTATTTCTGCTCATAGAAAGCAAAACTAAAGCTGTTGTGGGAGAAAGCAGGCTATTAAATTGCAATTGCATCATTCAAACTTGGCTTCAATAATAAGAAAACTACTAAGCAAATTAAAACTGTTGAGAAAATAAATTAGCTTTAAATTCTTTTAAACATTTTATTCTAGAGAGCTCGTTAATGTATTTTCTCCCTCCTTCTAGCATGCCTTCTCGATATAACAGTAGCAACGAGGCACGTATTTGAGAGGTCCAGGCTCAAGTCCCGGTGAGGGCATTGCTTATTTTTCATGTCTCCTGCTTCAAAATAACCCAATGACTCTACAGTATTGACTATTTAGCGTACTACACACTAGCGTATTTAGCGTTTAACACAGTTGCAAATATTCTTAAAGAACTAGAATATTTCTAAGCGCGTGGCGCGGTACAGAATGCTTATATGCACCCGGTCTCTTGTAAGGCGTACTTCTCTTGAACGCAGCCCTGCACCCTAACTGACATGCTTTGATTTTGCATGTCAGTTACATGCTTTGATTTAGAGCATGCTTTGATTTATGACAGTGCTGTTATGGTCCAAGAAAGTAACCAATCTTGGCGTTATTCTAGACCAAAGACTAACATGGAAGCCCGACTTTACACACATAATTTCTAAGTTCCGGAAGTGCAAAGCTACTCTTCACCTCTTAATTTGCCGGAACTCTGTTACAAAAATTAGTCCTTTATAAGGCCATGTTTTGCTTCCTGTTATTATTTATGCTCGTCCCGTCTGGGGTTTTGTATGTCAAACCACGTTTAATCGACTGCAAGTCAGTCAAAATGTTACTCTCCGACAAACTGCAAGAGCACGCTGGTTTTACTGAAATGTGAAAATTCACGAAAAGCTTGCCATTAAACTAGTTGCAAATTATACAGCGAAAATCACCCAAAAATTCTTTAACAAATTTTCCAGTGTTAACAATCCTTCTATTCCACCGCTAAATTATGACCCACATCAGATGAATAAAAGAAGACGGCCTGCTGCTGTTCTTAGAAATTTAGGATGGTTCTGTTACATATTGTTGCGTGCGTATGGGTTCGTAATGGATTGAATGCTTAAGTCTGATAATAAGTAAATAAAACTTATTATTATCAAAAGAAATATATCAGAACACTTGAATTTTTCCTCAGAGATATGATATTCGTATAAGTGTTCACAATATCACGCAGTATAATCAGTAATTATAGTTCAAACTACTAAAACAGTCAAAATGCAACGCAATGCAAAGCGTTATCTAAAACGAAAGCTCATTCAAATATTTCAATTCACGCGGAACTAAACAAATCGCAACAGCAATCACTAAACAACTAACTGAGACGCTCTTTCTTCGGCCTTAAATTACTTTCAACCGACCTCGCGAGATCTTTCTAGTAATTTCTGCTTCTCGAGATTTCTGGAAAGCGAAAAGAGTGTGGAATTACGGTTACAGCTAACATAGTGGTCAATTACATTTATTCAATTTCAATACAAATTAGCGAGATATCCATTTACTCAACGTCAAATGCTCCTATATTTTTACTTTTACGGCATAGCTTTATCTTAAAATTTGTCTTGGCCGGCATTGCACGGGGAAATACAACAATTTCAATTATAATTTAACTAAAATTAGCTATTTAGATGCAAATTTCTTAACAATGCTACATTGAAATGTTTTGTTTCTTATTTCCCATGATCAGTGCTTTTTCAATTGTATATTTAATTTTATTTTTATTTGTCACCTGTTCCACTTGTATCTGTATGTATATATGCAGCCATCTACCAGCTGCTCTGCCTTCTAATTGTTTGTTATTTTGTATACTGTTATCATTTTATTTAAGACAAAGCCGTAATTTTCTGATGCTCTGCTTTCTTTCAGCCAATAGCTAGGCTTCCATTATATAATAGTTAAGCTTCCTGTGAGACTACTCAGTTTGGGATAGGGCTTTGGCCCGGGAACCCATGCCTCATTGGCCTCCGGCCATCTAAGAATAGAGAGTATTGGATCCCGCCCCAGTCCAACCACAAATGAGGCCATCTAGTAACACAGCTGCATCCATTATGCATCCCGATCAAAGTAAGATTAACTCACACCTGGAAAACCAGATACCGAATTCCGACTATCAAAAAAAGAGTTAGTATAAAGAAACTAATAAAAGTCAATAAAACCTATTCAGCCTGAAGCATGCAAACTATATATTTTTACCGAACAAATGTTGAAGTGGACGGCTCAAAAGGAAAGAAAGAAGAACGTAAAATTAGTAAATAAGGCGAATGTTGAGTTAAACAAATTATAAATTTAAATATGGTAGAAAAACACATATATAATTTTACACACACAGACAAAAAGTACTCGTACATCACAATTAAAGATCTCAAACACTTATTTCCACAGCACGACAATCAGTGTTGATTGATTTAACTATTGGTTTAAATAAAAGATTAAAATTCTTAAAATTAGCAAAGTTCTAAAATCATCGCAGAAATCAGTTATAAAAATTAATTTAAAATCATCGAATAGTCAACAGTTTTCGAGGAAGTGCTAGGCATCTTCCACGAGAGACGTTCACTCTTGACATTTGGTACTTTATTCATGCCGCATTGTTGACGGATAGTTTTCAGCAACGACAAAAACATATACCGGGCGGTTATAATTAAACTTTCCCTATAAACGGCATCCTACAGTGCAAAGGGGTGAACGGAATGCAACGAAATTTTGTATATGGGATATACACGAAATGCGCTCACGGAATTTCGAAAAACAATTTTTTAGTTCCAAAATGCCCACCAGAGAGCACTTTTTCGGAAACAACATGAAATTTAACACAATAAACGACAAAACTGGATTACAGAAACAATATTAACAATACAGAACAAGAATTATGAGTAATAAAATGCAAAATCTGAAAAAGCTGTCATTTGTAAGAGAAAAATGTCGAGGATCGCATGCTTGGAAAGAAGAGGAAGCTTTATGCGAAACAAGTTAGGGTATAAAACGTTTGCAGACGGTGTGATGTTTAAGTCGATGTTTCGACTGTACTTATGACTGTCTCTTTAGTTGAACGTGCATTATTCGTGAGGCTGTTTCACGAAAACAAGCGGAATGCTTCTGCTGCAGTTCGTGAATTTCGTCGTAGAAAGAACCTACGGCGTGGACCAATGTCTACTAAAGGTATTCGGGCCATGATTAAGAGATTTAAAGAGACGGAAAAATTAGGAGTTCAACCTGGAAGAGGCCGTAAACGTCTTACACCGGGACTTGTTGATGCCGTCACGACATCTGTTGACGCACTGTCACAGACATCAGAGTTTTGGATCAGTAGCGCGCGTGCAGTTTCTCGACAGACAGGCTATTCTTACAGCACTGTCCGAAAAGTATTCAGAAACAGTTTCCGTACAACATCCGCCATCCCAGGAGCTGCTTGATAGGGACAACCCACAACGTCTCTTATTCGCAGTCAGTTTTCTCAACAGAATGCTTGTTTATCTGTCATGGCCTTGGAATATTCTGTGGAGCGACGAGGCTCATTTCTACCTCAATGGGACAGTCAACACACAGAATTGCCGCATTTGGGCTATGGAAAATACTCGGATCTATACTGAAATTCATCTACAGTGTCCAAAGGTCACTGTTTGAAGTGGATTCACGGCGACATTCATCCTTGGGCCATTCTTCTTTGAGGGAGTCGGTTAATGTGGGTCTGTTACATGTTCCGTTACGGGCCGTCGAATTCATGACATACTGCAGACGATTGTTATGCCGCAAATACAGCAAAACCGGGTCCTTTACATCAAACCATTTTCATGCAGAATGGTGCGCTTCCACAAATTAGCCCTCTAGTGGACATTTTGGAACTAAAAATGTTTTTCGAAATTCCGTGAGCGCATCTCGTGTATAGCCCATATACAAAATTTCGTTGCATTCCGTTCACCCGTTTGCGCTGTAGATATCGTACATAGAGAAAGTTTAATTATAACCACCTGCTATATAATTTTTTCCGTCTTAAAATTTTTCAAAGAAATAATTAGTGGACGTCGTGCTATCCGTGTTTCCATCTTCATCATATTCTGGATTTGGGAGTTTAATAACTATTTTTCGTGGTAGACATGAAGCTGAAAGTTTCATAAAAAACTCTCTTTATAATGACATACTACTAGTACTAATATTACTAGCGATATTTGTTAGATCTTTTTTCCCCTCCCTATTTTATAGATAAGGATTTCAAGGAACAGGGTGATGAATTGGAATCTTGTATGAGTATGACAGATGGCAATGACAGGGTAAGTGCAGAAAGATTATGTTTTCAAAATTGTAATTGCAAATAATCGTATGAGCTTACTTCATACTTTATTCAAATGTCGTAATGGTAATATTAAAATCTTTTTTTAATCATTTTAATGAACAAAATAGTCTAATGCCTGAAAAGAAAATATAATTTTGCTTTTAAAAATTCCATTTTCTTAAAGCAAATTAAATTTGTGTAAAAGAAGAAGTTTCCAGAAAAGTATTTGGAAAATAAAAAATATGCTAATTATATTTGTTTTATATTAAAATTTTTTGGAAGTTACTTAAATTTTTTTTTATATTATGTTTCTCAAATTACCGGTTTTAATTCACAACATTTCTCAACAAGTAGCTTAAAATGTATTGAATTACGAATAGTTAAATAAATAATACTTCACAATTGCTTTCCAGACTTTTAATTCGTTTACAGATCGTAGGTACTCAACTGTTTTAAAAGCTTTAATAATATTTTGAGAGAGTAGAATAAGGAACGAAGCAAATTCCAAATTGACTTCGTTACGATTATAAATGCCTATTCTAATTTTCAAGATAACGCTGTATCATGTAAACTGTATTTTGTACATGTAAACTGTGTAGAGCCTAGTTATGGCAAGTAGACAAATTTTAAACAAATTAAGTATGTTGAAAGCAAGTACAGGAAAAAAGTAAAGGATTCTTATTTTAAAAACATTTATTCTTCAAGAAAATGCTAAAACAACATATAGCAGAACTATACGTCATTATTACGTTAAATAAAATGTCACTTTTAAATTCATATTATATTTTAGGAAAGAAATCTAGAAAGGGTATTGAAACAAGAGCGTTCAGAGGCATGCTTAAGTTAAAATTCGAACGTTAATTTGTCAGATCTACTTTTAATTTATTTATCTCCACTTTATGTCCTTTTAATAATATGCTTGTAATAAATCTTTGTGAAGCGTATCATTTCAGAATTACTCATATGATTTTTATATCACGCTAATGACGTATGTTCTCACATAATGGTAAAAGTGAAAGTGAAATACTTTATCCAACTAGAATTAAATCGAATTTTATAACTCAGTAGCAATAAAGCTATAGCATATTCCTCTGTTGAGAAATAAGCTAACATCATCATCCTTAATTTAATATAAATAGCATTATCTTTGCTCTTTTCATGATTATCTCTCTATTTGTAACAAAAAGTTTGCAACTTTTTTTAATTAGATTTTAATTAAATTACTTATGGTATAAATCGCTGTGGTCAGAAGTTTGTCATCGATTTTTAAACTATTTCATGATAAGCTATCGGGTTCAAATTTTGTGTATACATTGTTTCTGGATGACAATGCGATGTGGCGAAACTACCCTTTCAAAATTTAGTTTAGTTTTCTTTTTAAAAGTTCAATGTTAAAACGATTTATGGCATACGTCTTCGTTTTATAAACGAACTAAAAATCGCAGAATGCATCACAGAAAAGATAACATTCCTTTCCAATTCGAACATTAAACAATCGTTTTAATGAAATCTGTATGAAATTTTTAACCTACATTCTGAATTTTTGCCGAATTCTCGAAAACCATTCGATTTTTTCCCGACTATTCGACAACAATTAATTAATTCCGACACCCTTTTTAAAAAATGTATCAAAGCCCACGAGTTCAAGGAGCTTGCAACTCTGCGAAAGTGAGTGCCAGATCAGCCGCACGATCATATGACTGTGGGATTATATTTGATTGAAAATTCTACCGCGTGCTCCTAGAACGAGAAATTGAAAAACCAGAAATATGCAGATCACAATACCTAACAATTTAAAACTTTACGGATTAATTATGATCGATTCGGTATCACATATTCTAATATAAAACAATAATTTTCAGAAATGAACATGGTTATGAATCTATTATTTATATCAGTTTCAGATGACAGTTTTTAAGGCATCTTTCTGATTTTAAGGGTCTTGCCCAATAGTTCTTATTCTCAGACTTAAAATACATCGGATCAGTATTATATACTGAGAAAAAATGTTGGTGTTGAAACAGCTTTATCCGATAATATTCATATCACAAAATAATGTTTTATTCTTCACATAATTCAATTTTTTTTTTTTTTTTGTGTGTGTGTGTGTGTGTAAAGAACTGTAAAGAGAATTAATTTCTTCTCTAATACACAGTGTTAGACAATAAAATGTTTTACAATATACTCCTTCTAAAATTGGCAGCACCTATTTAAAACGCATTTTATTGCAAATAGTAGGCAACAAAATATTTTTCGATCGAAACTAAATTTCGAAGAGAAATAAACATAAAAAAACATAAAGATATTTATTTTAATTTAGAGTAAGGAATAACTGCAAGTTCATGTAAATTTTATTACCTATCTCATTATATTACTAGAGAAGGTAAATTTCATTATCTCACTTGTTACCTTCTCAGAAATGAAATAAGATCTTCCATATGGATATCAATATTCAGTTCGAAAAAGACGGAATTTCATCGGGAACAAGAAAAGTGAATTAAGATTTTTTTATTGTTTTTCTCAAAATATTCAATACTTAAAAATAGGGAGTTAATGCTTTCAAGAAATTATAACAACAAAATATATGTGTAATGGTTCGATTCTAATCATTAATATGAATTCTGAACTAACCGGAGTAATACATAACGACGTCCGCAGTTAATTCAAAATCACGGTTGAATCGACAGGAATGCTAATAACTCATATCAAAGTAAACAAAAAAATTTTATTAAAACTGTATCTGTATTTTAAGCATTTTAATTTGGAGGATAAGTTAATTTCTTTATATAATAAATCAGCATTTAAAACAAGAATATGCTACTAAATAGAAGGAATAATGTGTAGGATATTATTCTGTGTAATACTAATTTAAAGTTCTGTAATCTCTATAGACCGATAAGCGAATTATTGCTCTATTTGTGAAAATATTACAAAGTCTTACGAAAGTTCGAAAAGACTTTTTTTATTTAAGTTCGAACTTAAAACAAAAGACACAACTTGTGCGTACAAATTAAACTCCGGTACTTGCCGGTATTAAGTAACAGAAAATTGAATTTATAAATTAAAGTGGATTATTAAAGCTAGTTTATAAATTAAAGTGGGCCAGACTACAATAACTGTCTAACTAAGCATTGACTCCAACTTTAAATTGCGGTGTTTAACTTCAGCTAGCAAAATGGTTAAAGCCGGAATACTAACTGCGAGTAGAGCTGGGTAAGAAAGAATCTTGTACAAATTATGAGCGTCACTGCCAAAAGCCTTAAAATTTTCAAGAAATACGCTTAATCATTACGCCTAACTAAGAATTAATCTTAAATACGCTAAATCATTTGCATCCTGAGAGTACAGATCCAAATCATAAAACAGAGGATTATTTAAACGTAAAATCTTTCAATTGTTTTTGTAAGTTCTTGCATTTCGTTATGTCAATGATTAATAAAAGATTATAACCGTGAAATTAGTTTATTTTTATGATTTAACAATTTTTATATATTCCAGATAATGTTCAACCAAATTACGTACTGTTGCGGATAAAGTAATTATTAAATGCTGTGACATCATTTGTTATCATTGCTGTTACCCTATTATTCTTCTTGTTTTTGTATTACCGTAGAATTTGTATTGGTTTGTTGCAATACAAAATTTTCCATCGATCTGCAATAAATAAAATTAACCTTTTACACCAGACCTGTTTGTTATCCGCAACCCGATTAATTCGCCCAATCGAGAAATGACTGTATTAGAAAATTTTATAAAATCATAAACTTTTTCAGGTATTTTCAAAAACTGCAAAGAGCTTTTATTGAAATAAATACTGTACAGGTAGACACAAACCTTTAACTGAAAATAGGAGCCTTTATTTTCACAACCATTGGTCGTAGACATATACCGTATTTGACGGCATATAAGACGCACCCTTATTTAGACGGCCACACACAAGGAAAAAAGTTTCAATAGCGTGGTTTCTTTTAGTTCTCACGTTTCGTAAAAGGCAAATAAACAATTATTGAATGCAATTACCTTCACGTATAAGACGCAAGTAACTTTTTTGAGACCAAATTTAGGAAAAAAGTGCGTCTTATATGCCGTCAAATACGGTACTTCCGATCATAAAGGTGTTTTAAATGGCACAAACGTCCATGTTTTGCTGTTTTAAAATTTAAACGATCAATTTAGTAAAAATTACTTAATATAACTTTGCTTACTCTCCCTCTAATTTCTATAGCTATATTTAGTAAAAGATTATATTCATTCTAAAAATTAAAATACCAAAATTGATAGGCAGCCTGTCGCAAAGCAAACTGATCAACAAATATTTTTTTTTTTTCAAAAGGAAATATTATTCATGCAATCTCAAAGCATTTCATTTACAGAAAACTGTGGCAGGCTTCGGTATTGGTACATAACCGATTCGTACCATTATTTGCATAAATTTCGAAAAAACTATTTCTGGTTTAATGGTTTTCTACGGGATTATTAGATTACAATTTTAAAATAATAAAGTTTATGACACTATTAATGACGTATTTTTGTCATTTTCTTTTCAGATTTTATTTAATTTATATTATTTTGTAAACATATAAATTACTTGTGTAAAAATGCTTTATGTAGACCAAATGTTACAGAATTATAAATTAAAGAATGTTATACACTAGTACATCAAAAAATAATATCATTTAATGATATTTAACAGGAAAAATCAATCTCAAATTATTAGCCCAGAAGGGCTATTAATTTCGTTTTGGCATTTTGCGTTGATTCACTATAAACGGCGAATTACTTTTTAAATTGTCGCCATCCATATTATCGCCCTTTGTTATATTTAATGAAATTAAATAGTGAAGAATCTGCATAAATGTATGTATGTTTCTCACATTGTGATAAAGCAACGGTATCTAGAGCCATCAAATTTTGAATAACGTACGTCTCCACCCGAACATGGGCATCTGAAAGCCCCAATTTGGAATTTGTTTTATTGTCTATTTCATATTTTGTGAAAATTTAACTAATTTTTCATTAACAAATTCAAGGATTTCAAAGCGAGCAATGGCAACACTGTACGAAAAAAAAAAAAAAAATATCTCCAGCGCATGAGACTGTGTATCAAAATTCTAAAGATATCCTCTTTTAAATATTTTGTGATATTGCTGTTGAATTGAATTTTAGGGTTTAAGTGCGAAGAACATCATATTTAATAAATAAAGGTAACCCACAAAAGTTAAAAAAACACCTCTTTGGGCGTACTATAAAATCTGAAAGCATTCAGATTTTTTTCTTTTTTTCTTTTTCTTTTTTTTTTTTTTTTTTCCTGATTTAATTTTAACCAAATCCGAAACTGACGCCCAAAATATCAGTTTTAAAAATTCAATATAAAATGATTTTTAAAATCCAAAAATCACATAAGTATTTGTGTTACTTATTTTTTTTTTTTTCGATCTCAAAGGGACGTTGTAGTCGAGAAGGGCTTTTAGTCTCGAAACGGCATTTTGTGTCGAATCACTAAATGCGTTGAATCACTTTTCAAATTGTTGCCACCAAATACTATCGCCCTGTATTATATTTAAAGAAATTAAATAATAAAGAATCTGCATCAATATTATGTATGTTTTTCGCAATGTGAAAAAACAACGGCATCTAGAGTAATCAAATTTTGAATAACTTAGTGCTCCACCCGAATATGGGCACATATTTTGCATTTCGAATTTGTTTTATTATCTATTTCATATTTTGTAAGACTTTTGCGAATTTTTGATTAACAGACTCAACGATTTAAAAGCGAGAATGGCAACACTGTACGGGAAACAAAAAAAAAAAAAAAAAAAGTGTTCATCTCCAGCGAGCGATACTGTGTATCGGAAATTCTAAAGATGTGCTCGTTTTAAATTATTTTGTGATATCACTGTTAAATTGAATTTGATGATTTAAGTGCGAAGAACATGATATTTAATAAATAAAAGTAACACACAAAACGTTAAAAAAAGATCCCTTAGGGCGTAATATAAAATCTGAAAACTTTCAAATATTTCTATCTATTTTTTTATAGTATTTAAATTTTCCCTTGAATGATTTTTATTATTACTTTATTTTTTAGCTGAATGAAATTGGTATACAGTGTTTCACTGGTCTCACAAGCTACGACGCTGGTGTATTGAGACAGTTTTTCTGCGATAATGACCCAGAAGATATAATAAACGTAAGTTAAATTCAGTCATTCTAAAATACATAAAAATTTTCATATTATTTATAGCGTATACAGTTTGAAGTTAAAATAATTATAATATCAGTATATTTATAAATAATCCAACCCATATTTTATTGCATTTACAGTACTCAGAGTAATTAGTAACATTGTACTGTACTTTTGTAGGGTGTGATCTGTATGGCAGAGGCGGTGGAAGAGGCACCTGATGTAAGTTTCTCTTCTGTTTATATTCGAACAATCTGTTAATAAATATAAACAAATTAGTAAAAATATTCTGTTACTCACAATATAATTTGTTTTTTCATTTTCCTTTCCATTTCATTTAGTGATTATATCTCTCTGTCTCTCTCTTAACACATACACACACACATTTATATATATATATATATATGTATTTCCTTTATTTATGAAATTTCTTTTTTATTTATATTATAATATATATATAATATTTTTATATATATTATAATGTGAAATTTGCTTGACTTTTAGAAAAATGAGCTTGAGGAATTTATGCAGCCAAGTGAGGTAAGTCCATTTGTGTTAAAAAAATCATCATTCAGTATCAATGCAAACATTTCCTAAGTGCTTGCACTTTTAAGACATTTTGAAAAGTAAAAAAAAGTTTGGAAACACTTTAGGTCTAAAATGCGTAAAACATAAGATTAGCAAACGGCAAGAGTTTGACAAAGTTATTGGAAGTATTTTAAAAATAATCGAAAACATTGAATTCTGTGTTTAATAAAGATAAATTAACTTTTCAGCTCTCATTCTATTTGTTTTTAAAAAGGATTAAATTAGCTATTAGGTAGTAACAAATATTAATCGTAATGTGCTATCATTCTTATAAAATTCGCTTTAGAACTTCTAAGGCATCTTTTATGAAGACAAACAAAGCAAAAATGAAGGAAAATATATTACATAATTTTGAAAAATAGTGTAGAGAATTTATTACTGTAAAACTTTCGAGCACTTCGTTGTCATACCCATTATATGAAGAAATATATATCCGAACAAGAAACTCTGTGGAAACATTGCTAAATAGAAACATGTTTTTGGAGCCCGCTTCAGAAGTCGCGATCATTGAGCATGGAGGGATATAAGTTTGCTGGCGACTAATTAGTGACAGCCAATTAACTTGCGTATGGAAATCACGTGTCGAAAAAGCAATGACGGCTTCTGAATCAGCGTTTAGCTTACTAAATAACATATGCCTCGAATTGATTGGAGTTTCTACAATTATTTTAATAAATTTAATTTAAGAAGCTACATTTATTTCGAATTGTATGTCCCGATTGATTATAAATGATAGTATATGGTTTTACCTTGATGCAAGTCATTTGTTATTATATATTATAGAGCGATGTATTTTTTACTTCGTTTGTGAGAATTAACTAAATCTACTAAAATATATATTTCCTGTTTAAGAGAATTACAATATTTTTATATTCTAGGAGATCTTCATACAAGGAAAGCCGAATTCATCCTTTTTTCGCATTTGACCATATTTCCGATTTCCTACTGTTAATGATTTTTCAACTTTTAGCTTAGGTATAGCTATTCGGATCGCTTGAGCATTCGCTAAGGTTCTAAATTTTGCGTGAATCATTCAGGACGCGAGTCTGAATTCAGCTGAGCTATTTTCTGATTTTCCGCTGAAAATCAATGTTTTAATAATTCTGTAATTAACAGAATTATATTAATATAAAAAGTATTAAATTTTTACATCTAAAATGTAATAATTTTACGTTATTATTATGTTTAAATATAATAATTTGTACAATAATTAATTATTTACATAACAATTATTTTTATTAATTGCATAAATATGTATTTACATAACAATTATTTTTTATTAATTATATAAATATAATTATTAGATTTGAATGTTATAAAGTTTCATAAAAATATTATTCGAAAATGTCCTAATATTTTTCTTACCTTGGAATAATTTCTTTCCCCAAAGCGGCTTTAGCTCAGAAGGGCTATATTAGTCTTGAAACGGCATTTTCCGTTTACTCATTAAAAGCGTTGAATCACTTTTCAGATTGTTCTCATCAAATACTATCGCCCTGATTTATATTTGATGATATTAAATGATGAAGAATTTGCATGAATGTATGAATGTTTCTGACATAAAGATATCGAATTTTGAATAATGTAGCTCTCCACCCGTAAACGGGTACCTGACAGACCAAATTTTGAATTTCTATTTTATTTTATTATATATTTTATATTTTGTCAAATTTAATGAATTTTTGATTAAAAAAAACTCAACGATTTCAAAGAAAGCAGGAGCAACACTGTACGGAATAAAACACTTTTATCTCCAGCGCTCAAGACTGCCTATCGAAAATTCTAAGGATATGCTTGGTTTTAAATATTTTAGTCTAAAAGAGTGTTTGCGCAGGTGCTTTCGAAACGTGTATGTATGTTAAATGAAAAAAACGAACATTTGAACGTAATATATAATCTAAAAGCTTTCAGCCTTTTTTTTTTTTTTTTTTTTTTTTTTTTGCGAATTATGTTAACCTTTATATACCATTCACTGCTATTTCGCGCAACTGAGGTAACATCTCTAAACGCATTCATTTTAATTACCCTACACTGACTACCAATAAGTATTTGGACACCTGTGATAGAAAAGAAAAACTAACTTTATTCAAAATCAATAGTTGGTAGAGCCTCCACGAGAGATAATTACAGCGTGGACCCTCCAGGGCATACTTTCCACAAGTCTTTGTATGACAGCTAGTGGTATTTTCTTCCACTCGGCTTGGAGAAGACATAGAAGTTCCTTCATCAATTTTGCACGGGTTGCTTTGCATCCCTGAATTCGGCGATGCAACTCGTTCCAGAGGTTCTCGATAGGGTTCAGGTCTGGACTCTGGGCAGGCCAGTCCATTCAATGAACTCCTTTGGCACAATACCAAGCCTTGGTTAGCGTCCAAACATGACAACTGGCATTGTCGTCCTGAAAGTAACAGAGGTCCAACCCGTAAAACTGCCACAACGTAGGAAGCACATTGTCATCCAAAATAGTGCAGTAGGCATCGGAGTTGAGCTTACCAAGAATGGGGACCAAGGGTCCCAGCCCATACCAGGAGAAACACCCCCAGACCATAATTCCACCTCCGCCGAACTTGACTGTTGGCACAATGCATTCTGGCAGGAGACGTTCTCTAGATAGACGCCAGACCCATACCCTGCCATCCGAACGGTAAAGGGTGAACCTTGATTCGTCACTCCAAAGAACCCGTTTCCACTGATCTACGGTCCAATTTCGATGTGCTTTGCACCACATTAACCGAGCAGCGCGGTTGGACTTTGTGATCAGAGGCTTATGGGCAGCAGCACGACCATGAAAACCAAGCAGATGTGCTTCCTTACGGATGGTATTCATTGAAACAATACTCCCGGATGCCTGTTGAAACTCCTCGCGGATGAGGGCCATCGGTTGGGTGAGGTTCTTCCGAATTTCTCTGGACAGCACTCGTCGGTCTCTATCTCCCAGTTTCGTTGGTCTGCCGACTCGGAGAACATTCCGACAATCACCGCTTACCTTCCACTTCTTAATCACATAGGCCACTGTCGATTTTGGGTACTTCAGATCGCTAGATATGTCCCTTAAGGATCGGCCACATTTGTGATACCCGATAATTATACTTTTCTCGAAATCAGAGAGCTCCGAACTGCGAGGCATCTTGCATGCGACTAAAGCCGATACTGTTTCCTACACGATATATACCGGCGGAGTCCGTGACGTACCTTAGGACCGCAGATATCGTCATTTGTATAGGTGTCCAAATAATTATTGGTAGTCAGTGTAATACCTGCGAATGTGAAGCTTGTTAAGTTTTATTTTGAAGGCTCGAAGAAATTCTGCATTTAACTTATGAGCTCGAGAAAGGATTTTCAGTAGCCAGAAATGGATAATTAAGATTAGAAAAAAATTACTTACAAGCCTTCCGCAATATGTTAAATACCCTTCAGTTAGTTTTTATTATTAGATATATCTAATAATAAAAACTAATTAAAGGGTACTTAACACCTACACTTAGTCATTATTCAGGTTATTGCAGCACATGGGCGAGCCAGCTGTGAGTCGCTTTTTGAATACGAAAGTTTAAGTTCATTTTTCGTTTGCAGTTTTTCCTTTATTTTTGTTCTTTCATGAACTTACTTAAATCCTTTCATATTGTAGGAAAATTTGTCGTAAATGTATTTCATGAAAATCTTTATCTTCTATTATTTTCTCGTAGGACTGTGTGAAAGAACTTATAGAAAAATGGACGTCTGAAGACTAAAGATTCTGAAGAATAAAGAATGCTTACATAATAGTGTCCTTCTTTACTTAAGGCTCAATATCAACATTGACTCCAGTGTTCTGCGACTGGTTAAACCATAGAAAAATGTAATTTGTTATTGTTTTTGTTTAAAAATTATTTAATTGTAATTGAAATTATATAAAATTAAAATTTATTTTGTGTTACTTTGAGACCCATTGACCCATAAGAAATGACTTTTCCACAAAACTGAACATATTCTACCATAAAAAACAACAATGACGTTTAAATATCATACTACATTACTTTTACTTTCATTCTTTTACATTTTTTGGGTTTATATTTAGTGATAATAGTAGGCTCCGAATAATAAAAATGAATCTAAAATTGTGTAGCCAAAGCATCCATGCATATATGGAAGTATTAATTTTTTTTTTTAGAAAGTATCTGTGTTTTAATTCTCTTATGCAATTTTTCCTTTATGCGTATTTTGCATGTTTGGTTTGGCTTGTGTCACTTGATACCAAGGTTAATAATGGTTCGAGTGGTGAAATTAAGGGCTCTGCAATACGTGCATGATTTAGCCATCTTTCCAAAACCATACTTGGATGAAAACTGTAATCATAATTAGCATCATAATGGAATGCACCAAAATTTGAATTAGCGTGCAATGTTCGTCTGGATCGAGCAGTGCATACTTGGAACGTTTTCCAGTTTTCTCGTTGTTCGTCTGTTTCAGAAGACGCTTACAAACTTCGCCTCTGCTTGGGCGTTAACTGAAAATCAATTAACGAAACTAAAAATTTGAAGATATTAACAAACGATAGAACTAGCCTACAGGGCTAGCGAGATCCCGTAACTTAAACCTGATTCGAAGCTAGTGGCCGCAAATAAATGCAATTAAGCCACTTGATCGAGCAGTAAGCAAACGTACCTAAGACAGAGACGACGGCTAGAGCCTAACTCTCTCTTTCTCCTACCGAAACTACTCGGCTTTTAAATACTTTCTACAACGTAGAAATTTGCATTCCTTCACGCGCGCTACAACATTTAACTATTCTGGAACTGACAGTTAGGGGAATGAAGGCTTAGAGGAAAGTCTGAACTTAAACTTTAAATTGTTAGTTAAAATAAATATAAAATCCCTACAGTGTGTAGATCGAACGATAGATTTTCGTTTTGGTGGCATAACTGATTTCACCGTGAAAGTAATGCTTTGTGATAACTATACTACAAATTCCCTTTCAAAAAGCAAAGATGCGTGTGATGGAATGACACGCATGTTAATGCATGAAAAATTAAATATTTTATGCTTTGCTGAATGATAACATACTTTAAAATATTTTAATTTGGTCGGTGGCAATGTATCTCTATTAACTGGCCGAATTTTTACAATAAATTCGAGACAAATTGATATAAATGACAACATAATTCTTTTTAATCATCGCCGAGTTTTCTGATTAATGATTTATTTAATTACGACAAAACTCACTAGGTTATCTGCCTAAGTGGAGGGATGCCTTCGTGGAGGACTTTCTAAGTGACACTGACTCGTATACACGTTACACATGGGGAAACCACGAAAACGCCCATGCAACCAGCCCCTTGGGGGGATTCGAACCTCGGACTGAACTACCAGTGTTCAGCGACTTCACCGCTCGGCCACTGGTGGGCAGTTTTCCGGTTAAATTTGAAACATATATATTTTACTTTTTGTAGAGTGGTAACGCAAAGCTTCTAATTAGCTCAATTTGTAATCAATAGTTCATTAAATTAGCGTAAATAGTGCGGACGCCATGGGCTGGTTTTTTGAGATATCTTATGCAAACAGTGACCTTCCTCTAGTTTTGAAGGTCGAGTATGGCAAGTTTCATAAAGATTGGAATTAAACTGTTAGACTTGTATAAAAGGCAAACAAACAAACACTCATTTTTATACAGAGAGATATAACCGTGTACGATTTACTGTATGTTTTACAAAAAATTATCATTTTCTTCTGCACATGCTCCCGTGATGTATTTGGTATCACAATCACAATTTGGTTAGCAATCAGAAGATTTGTAATTCGAATCCCGACGAGAGTATAACTGATTTCTACCGTTTCTGGCTTTGAAAACCTACAGCCTTAGCTAATCTCTACAGTCTTAGCTAATCTTCCACGTTCATCTCTCCTCAGCACCTCCTTAGTAGTCCTCATCCAGCTGTACAATTGCTAAATTACCGTGTGGAATTAATTTGGCGATTTCTCGCCAAATTACCGAGACATCCATTTACTTAATGTTAAATGCAATTGCCCCTGTATTCTTACTTTTCCGGTATAGCTTTCTGTTAAAATTTGTTTTGCGTTACATTACACAGAAAAATACAACAATTTCACATATAAATGCACTAAAATCATTGACTTATGTACAAAATTCGTAACATTATGTTACATCTTATGTTTTTTTTTTTTTCCTTAAAAAGGTTTCTAGCAACCATCCTGAGTGACCGTACAGTGTTTTATTCAGCCTTTGCCGCACCTTTTCAACGTTATCTTCGCTTCGACAAGTTGAAGATCAAACCTACTTAGCATCATCTGTCACATCCTGTCGACCATCACAGAATCGACGATAACAAGTTAAAATGCAGGCATTGCAAAAGGCTTCATTGCCGTATAGAATTTTAAACATCTCAAGAATCATCCTAGAGGTTTACTGAGTTTTTATCACCATTAACTGTTTTGCTTTCAAATTCAAGATGAGGCCACAGAATATTACGCTAATTTAAAAGCAAAATATTGCTCCGAAGATTTCATTGATCACATATGATCACATATTTATCTTAATTACCAAGATATATATATTGACATTACAATCATTTATGCAATTATTATTGCATCATTTCGGTTTTTCTTAGTAAATTACCAATAATTAAAGAGAAAAATTAAATTTTAAAATGGTCTTCTCATACGGCCATATTTATCATCTTGTTTGCTAGATACGTCTGTTAAGATATTGTGTTCCACGGAATCCTGGAATCCGTGCAATTCTTTCAGGAATTCTAAAAAGCAAAATCGAAGTTAGAAGGAATTTTTAAATTTAAATCCCATGTGGAACTCGAAGATAAAGGTCTAATATTATTAATTAAATATTATTATTATTACCCTACGCGCTAATGGTAAAATGAATACAGAATGCATTAAAGGAAGTTTTAGATGGCACTGCAAAAATTATAAATTTTGCTAAATTCATAAAATGAAATTCAAAATTATTTACTTTGTGATGCGATAAATTATCCAGCAGTGATAAAATCTTACTTTTATATTCATTAATGCATCAAATGCCTCGAGGAAAACTTGAATCGAATAATATAATACAAGGTTTTAAGAACACAAAGTACATCTTATTAAAATTAATAAAATGAATATATTACTCTTAAAATGTGATTCTCAGATATCAAGGAAATTAGTGTATAGCAACGTCTTGCAGTCTTTTTTCGATCAGTCTGGATTCACTATAGTCCAATTTGAAAATTTCAGTATAAACTAAATTTTAACTGAGTAGTATAAAAATAAATTCTAAAGAATTAGCACACAAAATTATATTTAAAACAATAATGATTGGTTTTTACACTCTATATAGCCAAGTTTCTGACTGTGCATGCAGTTTTAAAGTTATGCGATACGACATATGTTTGTATTTTTTTAGGGTTCCTGTTGAATATATTATTATTTCAATTAATTCTGGTACGTGTTTATGCTCGATCAGTATGCTTTTAGACACTGATAACTATCACTGGAGGAGGCGAGGAGAGGTCTGAGAAGGCATGCTTCGCGTTGACTTTTATTTCGGTTTGGCAACAGTGCGAATATAACCGTCAATATTCAGAATTTTAAGCCTGAAATGTATAAAGGACCCCACTCTGATTGTCGTTCAGTGCAATTACAGCCGCTGTCCTTAATGTGTAAGGTACATAGCATGAAAAATGACTCATGTATGTAAATTTTTGTGTTGAATTAACATCTCTTTATCAGGTTTCAAACTCAGTAAACTCAATTTGAATTCGCATTAGTCTCAAGTTAGTGTATATTCTTCCTTACTCGACGCGTATTCGAGAGATCCAGGGTTCCAGTCCCAGCGAGGGCACTGAACATCTTTTACGCTTTCTGCTTAAAAAAAAAACCCTACTGACTCTACAGTTTAGTACAGAAGCCAATGAATATCAAAATTGTCATGAAAATTTTATGAAACATTTTATAGAAAACTTTACGGAAATGTGAACAATTCGCTATATGCGAAAGCGAAATGTTTATATTTCTAAAAGAGTTTTGAAAACATTGTTAAACTTTTTTACATTCCTTCCTATTACTTAGTGTTGTGGAATCAATTTTATTTATGGTTTTTCTCTGCTTTCTTGAATCAATTCCAGCGTAACTAGAAGCGTTTTGTGTGGGACTTCTTATTCCACTATTTAGAGTTTGCAATATTTTGCTAAATACGGAGAAACCGAAGAGACTAATTTACTGTATTGACGAATTATTTAAACGAAGATTATAAGGTATTTCTCCCGCTTTCTTAGAACGCCCGAACTAAAAAGGAGATAAATGATGATTCTTCACCACTAAAATTTGGCAAATGAACCCCCTAATCCGCAATCGCCAATTAAAACGGGGAGTACATAAGGTATTTCTCCCGCCTTCTTAGTATGCCTTCGTGGGGTAGTGGTCAGCACACTCGGCGAGTATACAAGAGGTCCGTGGTTCTAGTCCCGGAGAGGGCATTGCTCATTTATCGCATCTCCTGCTTTAAAAAAAATACCTAATATCTCTATAAGATTACTAATGCCATTAAGCATTTTAGGAAAAATCACTGAAACTTAATTGTTACATACGTATTGAAACCTTGAACGGCTGAACCAATCAGTGCGAATACTGCACAGAATAGTTCAAAAAAAAATGGTCAAAGAAAATACGAATCTAAAATTATTCAGAGTTAAAAATGAATTTTTGAATGAATAAATTAAGCAGCAGGTAGAGGCAGACGGGCCTAGCTTTACTGGTGCAGCCAATTTGCATAAAGGTGACGGTCCTGTTTTGAAAATTCACTGTTATTAAGATTCAAGAAGTGCCCGGCATCCTTATTAAGTTCAAATAATAAAAACTTCATCCAAATGCTGGGACAAGAGAAGATCTAAGTGAATAGTCGCTGATTTGTCTATAAACATCGTTATAAAATCGTAGGGATCACAGGACATGAAAATTTCCCAGTTTTATGCTATGGAATAAAGAATTAGACCTATCAGTTGCGAATTTGCGACGAGCTAGTGACGAATGGGTTAAGACGATGAATTGAATACGTTTACCATTAGTTTATACTGTTAATTTTTTTTGTTGTTTATTTTATTCTTATATATATTCTAATATAAGATTAAATATAAGAAGCTTATGTAAGAATATATATATTTACTAAATAATATTGATTAATTGATTATATTATCTCCTAAGTTTAATTATAGTAGGATTGTCTTAAAAGAGTGAATCCATACTAGTAAGTTATATTTTGAAAGATGTTTTGAAGTAACTTGAAAGGAAAATGTTAAAAATTTTTAACGGGGACTGGAATTAAATCATGAATAACAAAATTTCTATTCTAAAAATGAATAAATTAAAGGCAAGAATTAAATTAAATGAATGTAATCATTGTCATTGATCGGAAATTAGTTGACTTTTCAAGGGGAGCAAACCAACTTCCGTTCAATGAACAATAATGAATAAATAAATACGAAGGTGTTTCCTCTTTACTCGAGCAATAAAGGCTAAGCCAAACCGGCAATTCAAATCAGGCCAAATATTTCCGATATATATATAAGTATCATTAAATACACTTCTTCCAATGAGTTTATTGCTTTTCATTGAAGGAACCCTGCAATAATGATTAATGCCGTCTATGACTTGGAAAATTTCTCGAATTTCCAATAGCTCCACCCACTCATGGTAACAGGCATGGAATGGAAAATGAAGAGTCAATCTTGCTGATTTTTCAAGATGCAATGCGTTGCGCTGACACCTTAAGATTTTCTCTGTTTATCACGTTACTATTAAGAAAATATTTTTTAAAAAATGTAATTTGATTCATAGTAGTTCTTTAAGATTGAGAATCAAACAGCAGGTCAGAAGAAATTTCAATAATAATAATAATAATAATAATAAATCTGCGCTCATGATTAAAACTTTTCTGTGGAAAAAAAAAAAAAAAGGTGCTATTTAGTGAAAACGTTTAAATGAATGTAAGTGCGATAAATCTCATTTTTATGCTAAATGTTACATAGATTAAATTTTTAAAATTTGAGAAATGAAGCATTTTGACTTTATTTCAAATACTTTAAAATTTTAATATTTTTAGAAAATTAAAAGTGCGATCATAAAACTAAATTTATGTAATAGCAGTAATATAATAAAGCATTGAAATTTTACAGCTGAAATATATGTTGTGCGTAGTTAGCGTAATAAGAAATGAGACATATGTTTTATTAGTGATAGAGTTTAATTATTTATTGTCTCACGTACTGCTAGAATCATTTATTTTTATTCCAGAACGAAAGCATACAAAATTTAATTTATTTTTAAAAGAAAAGAAGCAGTCGTTATAGCCAATGGAATTTTATAAAGTATGCTTAGTATTGTGGAATATGCCAGTATCCAAAAGCTAAACTTTTACATTATTTTCATGTCAGATTTTACATCTAATAGATAAACACAGTAAATCCACAATAACCACAAAGTTACAACATAACGGAAATAGTAGTAACTTTATCAGTAGTTCTGAAATAGTAGTACGGAACATATGTGTTACTTCAAAAATTAAAATTTTGGTTATAGTACGTATTTCTCATCTATACATCCTTCTTTTGAATGCTTCCTTGAAAGACCTGTAAATGATACGTTGCTGTAATTTTTATTTAGACTCCATTCGTTTCATTCGTCCGACTTCTCTTGCCTGACGAAGTTTTAAATGAAATGTTGCTTTCGAATTTAATGACAAAGGTATTTTAGCACAAAATAAGTTCTTGATTTAAAACACAAACTGTTTAAGCAATAACGACAAAAATAAAAGAAAAATTAATTTTAATGTTTTCTTTTATTTCTAAGTAATCATTCGTCTGATCTAAGAATTAAGTAAAGGTACTTAAGAGAACAAATGTTATTTTATGGAGAATAGCACAGCCCATTCCAAAGATGAGTGAGTATAGGACTATGAGATCTACTATGTTTCGCTATTATAAAATGGTAACTAGATCTTCTTAAGTGTTAAACCTTGCGAATTTCTCTCACAGGCGTGAAGGTGAACATAACCAGGGAAAGGGTGTATAAAAGACATTTTTATTTATCCCATAACTGCTTAACAGAGGGCATGAGTAGGGGAAAAAAGGATAATTCTGGCCCGGAAGCGGGAGCTGAGGAGCTGAGAGGAAGCTGCCGAGAAGAAATGGTCAGCTCTGGGAGGGAGGCTTATCTGAAAATGGGGACAGGGAGCCTTATTGGGAGGTGGATGGGGGTAGGATAGTTGCTAAGTCACAGAAAAAAGACGTGTGCTTAGGTTTTCATTAATTTCGTGATTTAGTCATTTAGTAGTTATATGATAATGTGTAAACTTTCTTATTTATATTGAATTCTTAAAAACATATATAAAGTAGGTGTTTTAACTGACTGATACAGTTCATTTCATTAAACAGATATTAGTATATAATAAAATGTTTCTTTAACAGTATAACTTCTTTGGAAAATAATTATTTTCTTACTTTTATTTACCCAAAGGTTGAATGTCTATAATACTGCTACATATAATGGGTTTCATACAGACAATACATTTTAAACCAAATCAGAAGTTTATTAAAATACAAATCATAGTGAGTACTATGTTTTTAATTTGATGATTTAGACATTTATATCCATGTGGTCACTTGCTTACTTAGATTGAGTTCTTAAAAAACATATATCAAGTACGCGTTTGATTTTCTTTAAACAGAAATTACTATACAATAAAATGTTTCCTTCACAGTATAACCTCTTTGGAAGATAATTATTTTCTTACTTGTATTCATCCTATGACTTAATATCTACAAAACTGCTACATGTCATCACAATTTAATAAGAGTTTATATTTTATTAATTTACCGGAGGTGATTTCCTTCGTTCATAAATTTTTAGCCCTTGTATTTTTTTCTTCGTATTCCATCTGTTTTACTACGTATATGACGATTATTTCCTAGGTACCCTTAACGATGATTATTTTCGAATTTAATGATTGAGTGATCCTATACACTCAGAATTTTACCTTATTTCTTAAATTTTCTGTTCATAATATCAGATATACTTTCTGTAATCTTAATTACATTACTCATTTTTATTATTAAATTCATTTTACCCAAAGTTTTTTCAGACTTGTTAGCCAATACTTTTAACTTATTTGTTATATTTTATGAGTGTAATTACTAAAACATGCGTTTTCGTGTATTATATTATTCAATGTTACATGTAATTTTGAACTTTTTTCATTCTTTTTAACGTTAGTGATCTTCAACATATTCTGTATTTTAACTTATTTCATATATTTTCTGATCATATAGATGACCTGTATTTAATTTATAAACATTTTTAGCTATAATTTACATGTAACATTTTTAGCTTGTTTTGTACATTTTAACCTTCATTATATTTAATATACTCTAATTTTTAACCAACTTATATTTTCCCACTATATACGTGACTTTTACTTGATGTCTTTCATACATTTTAACCTTCAAAATGTCCAATATAGTCCTAATTTTAACATAATTCCTATATTTTCAGATTATATACTTTTATTTAATTTTAGATGTAAATTTTAACTTCTTTTCTATTTTTTAACATTATTAGTTTCCAACATACTCTGAATTTTAACTAATTTGCTATATTTTCACACTATGTACATGACTTTTACTTTATTTCTCTCATACATTTTAACCTTCATAGTTTCCAGCATAGTCCTAATTTTAACATAATTCCTATATTTTCAGATCATATACCTGACTTTTATTTAATCTGAGGTGTAAAGTTTAACTTCTTTTCTATATTTTAACGTTTTTAGTTTCCAACATACTCTGAATTTTAACTAATTTACTATATTTTCCCACTATGTACACGACTTTAATTTAATTTATAGCTACTTTCATACGTTTTAACCTTCTTAATTTCAAATAGGCTCTTAATTTTAGATTAATTCCTCTATTTGCTTACCATATATATGGGCTTTATTTAATTTTAGATGTTATTTTTAAGTTGTTTTGTACATTTTATACCTTTCCTAATTTTTAAAGTACTCTAATTTTGTACTTGTTTATTACATTTTCTTACCATATGCATGAACTTTAGTTAATTTTAGATGTAATTTTTATGCTTTTCTGACACTGGTTTTCTTTCTAGTTTCCAACATACTCTAAAGTTTAACTCTATTCTATAATTTTTTATTGTAATTGCACTTTTGATTTTACTACTATTTCATCTAAATTAACATGCTTACATTTCTTAAACACAGAGATAGATTTCAATTAAGCATTTTATTTTACAACATTTAACTGTTATTCATATCCAATTCGTTGAATAGCCCTTATTAGTCCATAATATTTATTTACTTAGTCCATATTTTATAGTACTATTTTAATTTGCCAATTCTGCAATTTATCATTCTGTAGTACTCTTACCATAACTGATCCTACTATTTTACTTCATTATTAACTTCATTCGCATTTTCAAACTTTCAAACAACAAAATTTCCTGCATATTCTGGTATTTCCTTTTAATTCTTAATACCCTTTATATCTGAATGTATGTTTTTAAGATCTTCAATGTTACCAATGTTCAGTTTTTAATCTTAATTCTCATCAAGCTAGTTTGATAGATTCCGAATTTTTAGAATGAAATCTCAACTTTCGTCCATAATTTTAGAACCATATTCATTCTTTCATGGATTGATACAAAATTCTTTCTTATTATTTTGAACACTCAGTACCTTTTAATTCAGTAATTTGTACTAATTGAATGCATTCGACATCACTTTAAATGTCTCGACTATGCAAATTCTTCCTTTATTACTTTTTCCTAAACTAAGTATGGATATCTCTGCCTTCATGAACGACTTTCATGTCAAATTGACGAAATTTGACATTACATGTATAAAAGTAATTTCTAAGATAAACATTTCCAGTATCGAATAAGAGATGAATGATCATCAATTTTACCCATTGGTTACCATTTCATCTCTTGAAAGTTTGTTTTATTGCTATACATTTATTTCTAACGCATAATGTTAACACATTTCTTTTTTAACATAGTCCAGTTCCAACTTAATTCACTAGACAATTTCATATCTAGTCTATTACTTAATTTCTTAGACTAAAATGTTCTTTTCGCAAATGTCAGTTTGCATTAATTTATTTACCAATTTATTTTCTTATGAACGAAATCTTGTGAAGTACTTTACAGAACATATATCATTACCAATATACCTATATTTACTGAAGGAACCAAAGAGAGAAAGAGTAAGAAACATTTTATCCACATCTTCACTATAATTTCGAATATTTTAATCTTCTTCATCACAAATACACAAATTTCTTCGTACAATACTCATCATAGCAGTTAAATATTCCTTACTAATACACATTTGATGAGGAATAACCTCTTTTCAATACAAAATTACACCCAAATAAGTGTTACGTTTTCTTATAATTGTACATATATGTTTGCATTATAGGAACTTTCTATCCATTTTCGAGAACTTTAATTTGCTAAATATTACCTCTTTCTGAGAGAAAAACTCCAAAGACCATATAAATCATTTAACTTTTCCTGCAGTATCCCCAGAGTACACAATAACTATCTTAGAACTATTTTCTTAATACTCGTATTAACAACTAAATATGAAATAAGCATTTTTCACTATAGAACATTTAAGGTCTTACCCAAATGAGGATATAACCTTTACCGAATTTAAATTATTTACCCAAAATTCCCAACAAATGTTTAGAAAATGTGTGATAGAAAACAATATATTTACCTATAAATGAGTTTTTACAGATTTTTATCGGCTCCAGATTGACTATCAGTGGGAAAAATCTCAAGTTCACTTTATCTGCCCTTGTCAGTATACACAAAAAAGTCGTGAATCATTCTGTAGTACAATTAGCATTTTACATACATTTAATACTAATCCAAACAATTTTCATTAACTTTCAATTAGGATTTTTAAAAGAAAAGAATATTTATGCGATACATTATTAAATTACCCCGAAGCGTTGTTGAGGAAAATGCAAGAAAACGCTAAGAAAATCCCACTCATTAGGAACAGTAAAACCTTACCAATACTTAAACGAAATGTAAAATCATGTAATGTATTAATATAAAACCTGAGTAACAAATCCTTTCCTATAAGCAGTATACGGTTAAAAAGAGTTTTCTTATAACTTATCAACTTTTAAGAAGTAAGAGTAAGACGTTTTTAGAAATTTTCCTTTATTTTCTAAATCTACCCTTTTGTACTAACAAGAAAATTCAGTGATACTCCTATTTTGTTTTTATGTAGGCTTGCGCATTTCTTCTAACAGACGAAAATCCGAATATCTCACTTTTCCAAAGATTTAGCTTTAGACTTACTTTCATCGGAAAAGGAAAAAAATTTTACTTAAAAAATAGGATATCTTCTACTAAAGGACATTGAAACAGTCACGATCACATCTATATGTGGCACTCAGTGATTTAGTTTCAAACCAAATTTTGATATTGTTTAATCATGCAAGCAACAATTTTCATCTTCGAGTTAAATTTTATACGACTGCAACAAATTTTTCAATGGCTTTTATGCTTGTGTAAAAGACTTCTAGTTTTGACTATTTTAATTTATAATATTGAGAAATACATTGATTATTTTCAGAAAACGCCATTTCAGAATCATATTTTACCACTCTGAAACTTTTGAATAACACTTCCTACCATAATGACAACCAGATACTACATTATTTTTCACAAAAACATGAAATGTTTTTTCTAATTCCTCTTCTAGAAATACTAATAAATTCTGCTATAGAAAGAAGATTCAATCCTATTATAACTCTATGCACTATTTGCAAAGAGAAAAGATACTCTACATCATATCACCCATATATTTTTTTAAATTTAGAACAATTTCAGTAAGACAAATTATCTACAGAGTTTTCAAATACGGATAGATTTCTGAAAGAAACTGCCTAACATACCGCTCATTTACTTCTAAACCATTTAAATAAAACCAGCCCAATTTTTAAAATATTTGAATTTTCGATAACGTTTAGTTCTTCTATACAGTTTTTAATTCATGAAGTACCGAATTTTGAAAATAATAAGACTAAAAATACCACTATTTCAGAATTTAGGAAGATATCTTCAATAATGGTGTGGTGTATTTAATTATGGCAAAGCACACTAGACCTATCTGCCTAAGGGGAGAGATGCCTTCAAGGAGGACTTTCTAAGGGGAACTGGCTCGTATACACGTTACACATGGCGAAAACCACGAAAACATCCATGCAGCCAGCCCGTTCGCGTGATTCGAACCTCGGACCCAACTACCAGTGTTCAGCGACTTTACCGCTCGGCCGCTGGTGGGCCTTCAATAATGAGAGTGAACATATACCGAACTTCATGCAAGGTTTTTATGGTTTCATACCAAACATTTCACTATTTCGTAGATTCTAAGAGCATAGCCCAATCTTTTTCAAAGAATATATATCATTTAACATTAATTAGAGGGTGCCATGCGAGTTTAATTGCAGATGCTTACTAAATGACTCTAAAAATTTCAAGGAAAAAATCAAATATTTTTCATCTCTCATGAAAATTTGTGAATAACAATGATATTTCATAAGAGCTAGAAGACTTAATGCAATGAAACTGTATCAAAAATAGAAAACTATTTTCAAAATCCGACTTCCCATTGAAAATTTTAGATATTCTTATGCAAAGTTATATCCGAAGTTATATCACTTCAGTCGAACTTAAAGACCAACCAGATTTATTACACGATTTGATACATTTCTGGTATTTTTTCCGAAAATAGAAGTTTATATTTTTCATACGCAAACTATTATTACTATTATTATCACGCTCTGTCTAACCTTTTCGTTTCAACAGTTGAAATATTCTCGTTCACCTAATTAATTTACATCCTTGGCGAGGAAACGTGAGGGGAAATAAGAGAATTCAGAAAAGGCTCACAAGTTAAAATAACTATTATAGAACTAAATAGGACCCTACAAGACCACTGAAATTTGGAAGTTTGACAGGTCCACCAGCGGCCGAGCGGTAAAGTCGCTAAACACTGGTAGTTCGGTCCAAGGTTCGAATCCCGCGAACGGGCTGGCTGCATGGGCGTTTTCGTGGTTTTCTCCATGTGTAACGTGTATACGAGCCAGTTTCCCTTAGAAAGTCCTCCACGAAGGCATCCCTTCCCTTAGGCAGATAGCCCTCGTGTGCTTTGCCATAATTAAATATACCATACCATACCATTGGAAGTTTGACTTGGACTCGAATCGCAGCGAACAGGCTATTGCAAATGAGTTTGCTGTGATTTTCCGCGTGTATAGCATGAACGTAAGTTTTCTCTTACAAAGTATTCTATAAAGGTATCCAATCTTTTAGTCAGATATTCTTCGAGTATTTTATTATAATCGATTAATAAAATAAACAAACAACGTAAAACAGTATTAGATTATACACAGTGTAATACCAAACAATAGAATAAGCAAATTGTGGTTCATATTAAGTGGAAAAAAATAACTCAATATTTTAATCCAGTTCGAAGTCAAACTGCGTTATTCTTACTTATAAATTCTAAATTCATAACCAATGGCACTTGGTACCATCAATCACCAAATACAAGAAATACAAGACACACATGAAAAGAAAGGATCAGAAAACTTTACGAGTGTCTGTAAATTTTGGCAAAAAAAAAAAAAAAAAAAAAAAAAAAAAAAAAAAAAAAAGGTTAATTTTCTGAATGTTTTGCAGGAATTCATATTTATTTTAACTAACAAGTTAAAGTTTAATTTTAAACTTCCCTATAAGCCTTCATTCCTCTAATTGTAAATGGCAGGCTATTTAAATTTGGTAGCGCGCGTGCAGGAACGCAAATTCTACCTTGTGAAGAAAGAGTTTAAAAACCGATGTTCAGTAGGAAAGTTAGAGAGAGTTATTCTATTACCGTCACCTCTGTTGCGTGAGCTTGTACTCCCAGAGTTATTGCTGTTTTACGTGGCATTTACTTTGTTGCCACTCGTTTTGACGCTGGTTTAAGAAACAGGAATAGCTGAGCTCTATAGCGAATTTCTACTACTATTTGAAGATGTCAATCTTCAAATTTTTAGTTTAGTTCTCTGATTTCAGTTACCGTCCAAGAGAGACGTAGCGTCGTGTGTTAGTGTGTTCAGCATCGGCCTTCTCGTGGGGCCCGCTGGAAACTATGCTGGCAAAGGCTAGATATAGGCTGGCTGGCATAGGCTAACGGTGCTGGACAACTAACTCTGTGGTCCGACTGGACGGAATCACTGAAACCGACCATTTATGGGAGGAGACCTGGGTTTCTTCCAGATCACTGGCTAGACTTGCGTATAGGCAGCTTCGGCCTGCAGAGCAAATAATCAGTCTTCACATAGATTAGAACCATCGTTTATTCAGTGGTGGGTTCTGGCTTGGCAGGGACCGTACTGGTACTGTCTTATCTTGGTCCCTGGCTGTGGAGCCGTTACATGGTCAGATTTCGATTTCGATGGTCGTCTGAGGGGGTTGGCTCCTTTCGGTCGGTGTGGAGACACGGACGAAGTCTGACTTTCGAAATGTCTAAGAAATAGTACCGCGGGAGGGAGTGGTGACCCCTCACGTGGAAATTGTCTTTGTTATTTGAGTAGTCGGAGTTGAAATCGGCCCTGTGGATCTCTTAGTGATGGTCGCCCGTCGGTCTCCTATCCGATGAATTATCTAGGGATCTTTTCCCTCTGCAGCGACCGGAAGGTGTGGCGCCCTCTCGGGTAGGCCCTGGAGTCTCAATTCTATCAACCTTGTATGGGAGGCCTCGAGCCTTCTGGGTCAGCCTCTCCGGCTCTAGTTTACTGTGTTAGAGTCGAGTTGACGTATTGTAAATTTTAAAGAGTTTAATAAAGGGGTACTTTTACCCCTTCTTCTGTGTAGTTCCTACCAGAACTTACTACACGTACAGTTGGCACTTAGAAGTTAGACAAGTGAACCACATCTAGAACTGCAGCTTAATTAATTAAATAACTTGTGTGCTTGTATTAATTGTAAACAATTAAAATTGACATTTTTACAATTTTCTTTATCGAAACAATCTATTATTTTCATTGTAGCGCAAAAAAAAATTAATTTTTTTTCTCATAAAATTTTGTTTTTATAATTAAAAAGAAGTATTTTCTAGCTAGAGTTCAAATTCTTCGAAATTTCTGTAGATTATGTGCGAGTATTTTAATTTTCGTACTCTAATGTAACAATTAACTACTTTAGCAAAATCGCTTTAAATGTTTACTATTTGTATTCCTTAGCATAATTAACAGTGCAGAAATAATTTGGTAGGTTAAAAAACTTGGATTAACAAAAAATGTTATATTTTAACATATAAAGAAATACCATGATCAGGAGCGTAAACTTTTCATTTTCAGCAGTAGAAATTTGCAAAGTTAGAAGCTCCCACAACGATATTACAACAAATTCAAATATTTATTAATCTATATGAATTGCAAAATTTAAAATAATATTTTCTTCTACGAGGACTTCTTTTTTATTTATTATTATTATTATTATTCTGACATCAATTTATTATTATTATGTAAAATATTTTGGCTTGCTGTTTAAAATGATGTGTCACTATAACATTTCCCTAAAAGAAGTATATTTTATAGATTTAAACTAGATTTTTAAAACATAAAGTTTGACAAATACTTACAGTCGTATCTCATAGGTTCCTACTTTTGACCAGGAAAACGTAATTTTTAAATTCAAAGACATACAAGTATAATTTTTTCAACGATGAAAAGTTTTCCATTGTTGGAATATTTTTTTATCGTGATGTAATTTGTGATGTAAAATAACAAATGGATGTATAGCAACAATATGTGTATACAATAACAATTGCTCTATCAAAATATTACTTGTAGAATAATTGTCAATGAATGTAGTTTACGTCATGCAATGTCATAATATTAAATTATACACCTTATCCGGGAAAGTAGCATAAAAGATAGTAAGCAGCTGTGTTATCTGATTTGGAAACAATATATATGAAACTTTCAGTACCGGCTTCTCAGCTTGCAGTTTTCATCTGTCATTAATTTTTAACCATGCACCTTTCTTCAGTAATCGCACTTGTCTTTATGGCAGCAATCCATTTGGCATTTGCTGGGAATATTGACGAGGATGAGATACAACTTATACAAGTATTTATGTGCTGTAAGTACTCTTAATTTTCTGATTTTAATCTTTAATGGTTATGTATGTTATATGCCCAAGTCAATACACTTTATTTCCAATGTAATTTCATTGATCGAGAAGTAAAGATCGAGAAGTAATGTCCTAAAGATTAGAATTGAAAATATGCTAGGAAGAATTATTTACTATGTGTTAATTACCAGTTGGTTCAAAAGAAACTTATAAAAAGTAGAATTCATTCGAAATTTTATATGTTTGAAAAGATGCAGGCATAATTACATAGACAGTATAGCAGTCTGAAATGCTTTGCATTGAAATTTATGTTCTTCATTATCTCTCAAGTTCCAAGTAGTTTAACATTTAACATTATAAATGTTTGATACTTGAGTTAATTATCCTGATTTTATGTGTTCCCTATCAATCTTTAAATTGTTCTTTAGTACAAAGTTTCTTAAACATTTTGGTGTTGGGAACCCCATAATATTTACAAAAATTCTGTGGAACCCACATAAGCATTACGCAAATCCGACACACGCGTGAGTGAAACTGTCAAGTTCTTCACTTGTAATGTAATATACTATTGCAGACTATTGCAGAAAATGACCGTTTCTATTATAAAAAAATCTGATGTGTACACCACATGACTTCCTTGTATGGAATATTAAATTATACACATTTTTCTTGCATTTCATTTAAACTTATTGGATTGAATTAAATCTACTTCGTCGAGAGCGCATAAACCACAATAGAATAAATGCATTCTTTAAAATTCACTCTATTTGTTTACCATAGCGACACTCTGGCGCTAGGTTCACTTAACAGTATTATATTTCGTTCATATTATAACTCAGAATGCACAAAATTTATATCATTTGAAAAATTATCTAATCGTTGCCACATGTTCTATTCAAATACTATAATAAAGCTAGAACGATGTATAAAAGAAATTAAGCAAACAAAACAAAAAAGAAACAAACAGTTTTTCACCGGCGATTCAGTATTTCTCATTCAATTAATTCAGTTCTCACTTCCCTACAAGGCAAGAATACATAAAAACTCAAAATATCTATGTTAAAAATTACGAAGTAAATCTTAAACACTTATTTCCTCGAATAAATTCCAGAATGGATTAAGCATGATTTAATTCGCAATAATAAATGAAGGCGTTATCTTTGTTGTTGCGAAGCTAAGTTGCTCTAGATTGGCAACATATCCACTATTCTGCTGTTTCAAATGTAAACAAGCAATGGCCGCCATAAAAAAGATGTTAGGCTTAGCGGCACCTAAACAATATTAAAATTGTTGATAATTCTAAAAATATTGCATACAGATTTACTAAAGGCATAAAAACCTTAACCGGAAGATAAAAACAACATAATTCCATCATTTTAAAGCAAAAAATGTACAATTTATAAACATGTAAGAGCAAAGAAACTGAGATCACTGAGCCGGGAAACAGAGTGGATATATATATAAATATATTTATATACGTTTGGTGCCGCATTGGTACCGACTGCAACCAAAATACGAGGTGCACATCTACATGTTATAGCAGTCCTATATACAAAATTTCAACGTTCTGAGGCTATTCGTTTTTGAGTTATGCGAGATACGTACGTACATATGTTCGTACAGACTCCACAAAAAATTCTCTTCAGAATTCATTTTAAAGCAGTTTTATAATTTTTGGCAGAAAAGAGTCTTTTATTCTGTCCTTACGTACAGATATCGCGCAATAACATCGTTAAATTGCATTCGATAGCGGTCAAAATGGATATTTTCGTTGAAATATGCTGCCTGAAACTTTTCGCGATTACAATACTTCCTTTTTACTTCGTACAAGGAAGTAAAAATGCTTCGAACGTTTTCGTTTTTTCTGTTTCAAAATACATTATGTAAAATATTTGGTAATTGTGAAATTATTATGATAAGAAATATCAAAATTGCTAAAATTTTTGGCGACCCCCTTCTGTAGGTCCCGCGACCCACAGTTTAAGAAACTCTGCTTTAATGTAAAGTAATTTTTCTGTCAAAGATACTTATGTTATTTGTGCTTGTAGAGTTAGTTGGCTACGTAACTAAAGGCCCCGATGTTATATTGCACGATTGAAGCACCTACTTATTCAGGATAAGGATTTCTTTATTTAATAATGTTTTAGAATTTAGAATGTTATGTCTCCCAAAATATTATTACTCTCCTTTATAAAATAACTTTAAAAGGAATATTTCAATTTTTGATTCATCATACAGAATCTGTGTAAAAGGTAATTAAAGTGGCAAAAATATAAATCTGATCAAAATTAATAGTTCTTATCCGTGATAAAAATTTCTTCAAAGCAATTCTGTAAGGGTCGATTTTAAAAATACTTATGCTGTTAAAACTCTGCAAATACAGAGTCTGAATATTCATTCTTTCGTTTGTATATTTTATGATAATTCTACTACAATGACCTAATAGTGGGCTGACAGCTGTAAGTACTTTTCACATGAAAAAGTAGTGTACGTACTATATCACTTAAACGCATCTTTCTCTCAGTTCTTCAAAAATTTGAACTTATGCTTCTAAATTTAAAAAATGTGCATGCCAAATGATCCGCTCCTTTCTTTTATCTGAAGGGGAATATATGTAAGAGGGTAATTTTTAGCTTACAGAAATATTATATTGGAAATTAAAAAAAAAATTTCCATCTTTTAAAAGCTACACACAAACTAAATTTGTGAGATTTATAAACTATTTTGCTTATTATCCTTATCATTATAAGGGCACAGCCCCTATCCTTCTAGCCGGCCGTATGATCACAAAATGAGACTGGCCAGACCTTTTTTTTGCTTATATTATTACACAAGTACTAAAGTTGCTGCTAGGATATGTTTTCGAAGCATTATATTAAATTTTCACATTTAAAAGTGCAAATTTAATGTACGATTTAATTTACATTCCTGATTATACAATATTCAACAGATCTCGCAGTTTGCGTTCTGAGGACATAATGAAAGCAAAAGTCTTCAAAAACGTAAAACTCGGACTGTTAAAGGATTCTTTATCCATATCACACACGCATTTGTTTCACACGAACGACTGTTTCGGACAATTTTTCTGCCTAGTTTACTACTGAAAGAAAGACGCGCGATTTTTTTCTTCCCTTTCGAAAAAAATTGCAAGTTGTACGTTTTCAGCCAAACCGCTATCAGCTTGTTTGTAATGGAGAACCAGTTTCCCCTGTGTTAAACCCAAAGCGATCTGTGGTGATTGGCTATTGTGACAAAGCAGAAAATTTGTTCCAAACAGTTGTTCTTTCGAAACAAATGAATGTGTGATAGGTGGTGTGCTGTATATTACATCATTACTGTATTTATATATTTCTTTTTATTGCTACTGGGTAGTTTTTTCTGTCGGACGTTGTCAGTTAGAATTTTTATATATATATAGTGGGCAGTATATTCTAGAAGCACTGCATGTAAAAATATTTGTTAGGTACAATTAAGTGCTGATTGTTCTATATTTAGTTTTAAATAATTGCTCTGAAAATATGTATAAATTAAATTTGCATAATTTTTATCAAGGAAGACTGTAAAAGTGTTTTCAATGAAAAAAATTCAATGTTTTCGCTGGAAATTTATTTTGTAAGCTTTTGATACCTTTTGTTTCGAAATAATGCTTATAAAAGGAAACTAAATATCCTATCGTTAATATTCACGTTAAAACAATTCACTGTTATCCTTTCACGTTAGTTTCCACTGTTAGCATTTCGAAACCAAAGAATGTGTAATAAAAAATACATAATCAGGAAAAATATTTACATTACATGCAGTCTTCAGAGCTGCATATTTTTAAATGTAGATTCTTTAGTTTCATAACACTTTTTTTTTTTTTTTCAGTAAACGAGACAGAGGAAATGAGCAACCAAATAGTAGACTGCATGAGAAAGGCAGAGGGCTTCGAACGTGTAAGTAGCAAAAGAATCAGTTTTGGGTATTTTTTTCAAAATATTTTCGTAACCCAATCTGCAAATTCAATATATATATATATATATATATACATTTAAAATTTCTCGATTTCGTAAAACAAATTGAATTCTATCTTCTTTAACGTGCTGGAAACTTGCAGATATGTGAAATGGACCAAAATATAATAGCAATCTTGTAAACACCTAGAAGAATACAAGCAAACGTGACTATCCAACAATTCGCATGATAGAATTAATTGAACAAAATAAAAATAATATGCAGTAATTATTAAACGACGGACAGGATTTACAGCCTTAAATTGGCCTACGCGAGTTCTTCTATAATTTTCCCCAAAGTATCAAGAGTTTTTTAACCGTTTCATTCTTTAGAGAAACTTGTAGCTTAAATTCATACAATATATTCCGTTTTTCCTATACAAAAATTCTAAACAAATTTCAAGAGAGCGACCATGATGCTAATATCCCCAAAACCGATTGCTTATTATTATTATTTACGTGTTCAGCCCTAAAGCACTACACTGAAGGGAGGGATGCCTTCGTGGAGTACTTTCTCAAAGAAACTGTCTCGTATTAACACGTTACACATGGGATAAACCACGGAAACACCCATGCAGCCAGCCCATTTGCGGGATTCGGACCTCGGACCAAACTACCAGTATTCAGGCACTTTACCGTTCAGCCGCTGGTAAAACTGCTTTCGTGTATTGCATTTTCTGCAAATCACCTTACGGAAAATTTGATTTTGATTGCTGCAATGGTATATAAAATCAGAAAATATTTCGAGACTTTTGAATCATTCCATGAAATGGGCAGGCTGTAACAAGTATCGACTGTCAAACGAGGAAACTGACTAGTTATTTTTATGGGGATTTGAGAGAGACAGGGGACAGGGATGTGCTTATGTCCTATGTGACTACTCTTTTGAGTTTATTCTATGTTTCAAGAAAATTTACTTCTTAAAGAACAGGCTAACCATTTATCTGAAGCATTAAAATTGTCTAAACGACGAATGCGAGAATTTCTTTAAATGCTTTAAGCTTATGCTAAATGCACTCAACGAAAAATGGTTTTGAAGAAGAGAATCTCAAATTGTTACATTATGAAACTTGCTCAGTTAAAGAAATAAACATCATAAATGTTTTTAAAGAACTAGAAGGTGTCCAAAAATCCAAGAGATATAGGAAACCTTCAGATGCTGAAACTATTCCACTGTAAAGATTCAAAAGTATGAAGCTGATATGGTTTTGCCAATGATGAGCGTAATCGAGTACAATCTTGCTGGATGGGGGGTGGGGAATCCAAAGAATAATTAACAGTGTTGGTTGAAAATCATTTCCGGCTATCGCTGGCGAGCATGACAGAAAAGCGCTGTGCCATAACCAGTTGCAAACTGAAGAGAAGAAAGAAAGACGAAAATTAAGAAGTGGGTGAGACGTGAACCGAAGCCGTTTTGCTAAAGAGTGTAAAAATGATGCAGATATTTCAAAACAGAACAGAGCAGTTTAATGTTCGGGGCTGACTCAACGCAAAGCTACAAATGTTCAGGTAATTGATAAATGAAAATGAAACAGAAAACTACGCAATAAACATCTGAGGGGATTAAGAGCATTAAAAATTTTCCCGTCAGTTAGTCAAGCAATAAAAGTGCTTAAGCGACTTTATAAGGTTACACATTATTTCACTGAAGTTAAAGACCTGTTTGGTCGAAAGCTACAAAATTAAATAATAATAATAATAATTACTGCTTCTTGAAGGCTGAACAATAGTACTTTAAATATTCATAAAGCAAAAGCAAAGTAGAATGCAATAACCCTACTTCAATACAAATGTGACTTCTAAAGGTAAACGTTAGCAAAATGCCAGAACTCACCAAAGACAATACAATTATCCAATCGACAGATGTAGTATGAGAATTGCAACAGTACTGTATGAAGTTGCCAAAACTATCCCTCTAACTTACATCATCGCTCACTGTTTAAATTGGCTTAATTTGCATTTCTAATGGAGTTGACTTGACGTAAAAGTACAGGAAAGTTTCTAACATAAAAAATAGGCTACGTAAAATAAACCTTACAACCTCAGAATATGCTTGCAGTTTTATTGTCAAAATGAGGAAGAACTTGAAAAGAATCTTCTGTATATGTATGTTAAACAATACTGTGTTTCACATTTGAATAATACTATGGTTTACAAAAATTAAGCAACAAACTGAAAAATCGCTATATAAATCACCTAAACATAGTTCGAAATTCTTGAAATTTGGATATGTTGCAATAAGCAAGCTCTATCGAATAACTTTACGCAAAAGAGTGGCGCTGCTATCGCTTTACGTCAATACCACATAGCTTAAAACCAACTATTTAGGAACGAATCGCCCTTCAATGAACCAGGGTATATTAAACAGTTTCAAGTAGCCTAAGTGTAGAAACGAGGCTGCATTTGTCAGCAAAATTGTGTTATAGAGCCATAGGGTGATAAGAAGCAGATCATAGATAGTCTGACTTTGCAAAATGGCTAAATGTCAATCGTTCCATGTGAAAAGAGTTCTGGAACCAATTCCAGCTATTGGTTCAGCCTCTCGAAGACTTACCGAAGGTAAACCAAGAGTTACAGCTTCTGCGGATGACCGATATTTTCGATTTAGTGCACGTCGCAACAGGCCTGAAACTCCATCTCAGCTTAGATCCACGTTTATTTTGTTATAGGAAGGGAGGTATCCTTACCTCTTGCCACAGGAGGAAGTGTTTAAATTGAGCAGTAGTCATGTAAACTACACTGAAAAATCAGTGGAGGTCTATTCTGTTCACTAATGAGTCCCTCTTTGCTTTATACAGTGATAGTTGAGGTGTTTAAGTATGGAGAGAAGTTAATACTCTGTATTTTCCGTAGAACGTACGGGAAAGAGAGGAGTTACTGCATATTGCGCAGCTCTTGACGTCACTACAAGGGATACTTTCGTCCTTGCTAACTTTAAGGATACCTTCTTAAATATCCATTTGACACGCTTATAATTAAAATGAACTTAAATTTTTATATTTAATTCTTATCGTTTATAAATCTGGAAAATACCTGGCTTTCATTAGAATGTGAAGAACCGAGTTTTTTATTTTTAGAATGTTTTTTATACGAATAACTAGAATTTTTAATTCCATTAAAAGTTATTACTGATTTTACCAAATTTAATCGTTGAGAAACTCTTGTTAACAAAAGAAACTTCACATTTAATGAATCGGAATTTAATTTGTACGCAATAATTAAACAGAAAGACGGTTTAAGACATGAAGCCAGGATATAGATCCTAAAAAATTAAGATAAATCCTAACTCACTTAAATTAGGAAGCTATTTTACCTGGAATCATGCAGCAACATAAAATCATCAGTTGAAAACAAATATAATTAATCAGAGATGTTTATTGGTCAAGGCTTGTAGTAATTATACTTACCACGATTTATGCATTGACTAATAAACATCTTTGATAAGTATAAGTAATACATCTTATTTTTGACATATGTTGCCGAATAATAATAATAATAAATACTCATGATTGAAAAAATAACACTAAGCTTGCAACAATTTAAATAAGTTTTCATAATTATGAGACATTAGTTGCACAGAGATAATTATAATAATTTTGCATTCTAAATGGCAAATATCAAACCTCTGGTAGAGGTCTGATATAGATCTAAATAGCAAACCTCTGATCTCTACAGGGAAATTTTATAACAGGATTTAGCAGTATTATGTGGAATGCAAATGTAACAAATCCTAATCTGGCATATTGAACACAACAAATGAAAAAGACAATTATCATTGCATTATTACTGTCGAATAAAGCCACTAACATATAATGTCCTTAAGTTAGGAAATATACGTAACAGTTTTTCTAGATTTCTTGGCGACACACTCCGCGTAAATACAAAATATCCGCGGCCTATGTTGAAGAAAGGGCGGTTTTTACTGAAATTTTACGCGGATTTTATTTTTAAAATTCACGCGGAGTTGAAACTTATTTAAGGACATCAACGCGAGCGAAGCCGCGGCTAGTGACACTATAAAAATTTCATTTCATAGCTCTTAAGTGATAAAATTTTTAGATGCGAAACTGCGAGCATGTTAAGGTAATTTTCCAAGTTAATTTTTGTTCTGTTGTAGTTCTTTGCAAAACATAGTAATCTGTCAGTATAGAAATAAAAAAGTAAATAATCGTTTTACGAAATCTGAATTCTTTCAGGAAAACTCGCCAGCTGCACCATGAAGTTCACAATGATACTTTTCTTAAGTATGCTCTCACTGAAGAAATTTACTAACAACATGAATTAAAAAAAAAAAAAAACTTGAAAAGATGTTATGGATAGAATTAAAGAAAGAAGTAAAAGAGAGTTAAAAAAATGTTCGGATTTTCATGAAGTATTAACAAGCACCAAATCACGAACTGGAGTTCATTGTAAAACGTCAGAAAGGAAAAGGAAAACACGATGAATTGCATTCATTCTGACAATTCTGCAGAAAAATTGCGAATGGGTAATCTAAAACAGATCTGCATTGAACTCCTCTTTCTTAAGCTATTGATAGCTTTGAGTGCATTTCAATTTTAACTTGTTAAATTGCGTGTGATTTATTTTTTATTTATGCATTTAATTTCAAGTGCATTATTGGAAACTCGTGTCATTTTTAATACGCGAAATGCTACGGTTTTAATTTCCCGAAAATTTGAACTTGATGTTTGCTAATTAAAATGAGCTTGTTAAAGAGATGGCTGTACTTGGACTGTTGGACATGATGCATCCAAAAATTAATTTTTCCATGAAATATGTTTTACGTACAGAATGTTTTTGATTTCATTTTAAGATCTTACTTCTCATCTCAATTGCCTAACAATTATCGTTAAGCTTATTTTAAGGAATAAGTGTTAACTCATAATAAACGCATAAGCTCAAACTTTTCTCTAAATTTTATAAGAATTTTGTATCTTCTTTTTTATTTATTATGATTTCTGTTCTTCCTTAATTCGTAAAAAACCAGTGAAAAAAGTATAAAGTTTCATTGAAAACTTTAAATATTTCTAAGAAATTTTTGAGTCTCAAGTATACTATCATTAATTCAATGGTTTCCGCTACAAGATCACAAGCTGGAATGTAAGCTAAATATTAGGTACTATAATAAATTTTAAAAACAGCATATCTTTAGAACTTTCGATAGACAGTCTCACGCGCTAGAGATAAAATGTTTCATTCCTTACAAAGTTACCACTGCTCTCTTTCAAATCGTTGAGTTTTTAAATCAAAAATTCGTTTAAAAAGTTTTACAAAATATGAAATAAATAATAAAACAAATTCAAATTTCAAAATTAGAGCTTCCAGCCTCCCCCCCCCATATTTATGTGGAGCACTACGTTATTCACAATTGGATGGCTCTAGGTACCGTTGTTTTTTTGGTAGTGCGAAAAACATGGTATACATTGATGCAAATTCTTCATTATTCAATTTCCAGGGCGATAATATTTGGTGACAACAATTTAAAAAGTGATTCGATGTTTATAGTGAAACGCCTCAGAATGCCGTTTTGAGACTGAAAGCCCTTCTGAGTTAACGCCCCTTTGGGCTAATCATGAAATAAATGTAATTTGTTCTCCGGTAACGTTTCCTGATCTTTACTATTTTTGTTTGCTCCAGTTTGATAATCTCTCCAACTTATAAAAACTTCTTTTTTACAGTTGAAAAAGTAAAAATTATGCTTGTAATAGTACTATTAACAAGATTAAAGAGACTTCAAGAAATTTCCATTAATTTTTTTCGTTCTATTTATTTTTAGTGTGAAGCGTATTGAATTTAAAAAACTACAATGCAAAATAGTATCTCTTTGATTTTATTTTTTTATTATTTTTCTTTAGCTTTATTTTTTTCTTTGCGAAAATTTCTTTTATTGAACTTTTATTTCTCAGTATGACCAAATTCAGATGGAGTGTTTTAAGGGTCTCGCGAGTCCTCAGTCTGAAGCGATGAGAGATTATATCTGCGAAAATTATTTCGAAGATGTGTACAAGGTAAGTTAAGTATAATAATTTAGAAATATAGTTTCAAAAACATTGCTCTATTTATGAAATACAGCACACATTTTTATATCTCCTCTCGGTAATTTTTAGCGGTCTGGGGTTACGAAAACCAGACACCTTGGATGATTGTGTGAACAGTTTTGTATTTCAATTCAGTATGCTGCTTCGAGATATGTTCCCGAAAATGTCTCACATTCTGTAATTTCCTAGGATTTTGAAAATATAATTGAAATGAGTTTTATAGTTCCACTCTATACGATCATAAACATACGACCATAAAGATGTTTGTGTGTAATCAGAAATATATTCAGTAAGCAAACAATCCGGCTTTTTGAATGCACTCGAGGCCTGCAAAAAGACATTTGTGAGAGAATTTCTGTACTTTTTTATTCCAACTGCACTTCATACTCGAAAAATGCACTGTGAAATTAAAATATCTGAGGGATTTAAAGTTTATCAACTTCTGAAAAGGATGTAAAATGTGAAGACGTAGAGTAAAGCTCAATTTTTTATTTAATTTTTATTTTCTTTTCGAAGCAGAGGAAGTATTCTAATCACGAAAAATTTCGGGTATCATATTTCAACAAAAATGGCCATGTTTACCTTTCTCGAACCCATTTGAATTATGTTTTTGCGTGATATCTCTATGTACGGACAAAATACTAAAAACCTCTATTTTCCAAAACGGGTTGTAAAATGGATTTAAAATGGTTTCAGAAGAGATCTTTTTCGTGACATCAGTACGTACATGCATATGTATGTATCTAGCACAACTCAAAAACGAATAGCCATACATCGTTAAAATTTTTTATATAGGACTACTATAAATATAGTTGAGCATCTCCCTTTTTCGTTACAATCGGCCGTATTACACATATATAAATATATACGTCATACATACTTGGTTTAAGGCTTCAAAAGTCTTTTCTCTTGACAATTTCTGTTTGAAGCGTTAAATAAAAGAGATTCTTACTTTTAGTTTTGGTTATGTTATGTACAAATTTCCTGCATTTTATATGATTGTACTGCTTGAAGTAAACTTTATTTGATTCCAATTTTGTAATTTTCTTTAATTTGCGTACTACCAGTTTATAATGTAATCCGGAGAAATTAGATTGACGTTCAAAATTTTAATACGGAATTTTATTCTTTTTCTTTCCAATTTTTCTCATTTCTTGATTTATTAAATACATACATACACACACACATATATATACTAGAAAGCCCAGCGGTCATGCATAATGACGGCTGTTACAGATATTATAAATTGTAATTAAAATGATTTGTGTAAAGGTGTCTGCTAATTTAAACGGACTTAACCAAGGCAGGCGGCGAGGACTCCCCTTTGCTTACTTTCCCCCTTCTACTTGCTTAATTGCTTAAAGTAGAGCTCAATGAAGGAAACCACTGGCGGTACATTTCTTAAGAGCCACCGCTAGTTCAATCAATAAAGGTGATTTAAATAACAAAATGTTAATTCACGTGTCAAAGATCTCTTTGTACACAACATTTCTTGTGTAGATCTTTCCATCATTTTTAAGCTCGCCTTGCAGAGGACCATCAATTATTTTTAATTTTACGTCCGTTCTTTCACGAACTCTTGAACAGGAACTCAGGAACTCTTGCGTTCAGTTGTAAACCATTTCAAAAATAGATGATTGCTGATGCAAACAAATGTTCACATTTCCCCTGACACGCTCAATTTGCGTTCAGCTGAAAATTCAGTTTAAAATACAATGTCGGAATAAAATCGGGCAAAATTTTAAACTCTTTACGGGAAAGGATATTTAGCATAGGAGTTTGGGTAAACCTATCTGATGAGGTGTACTATGAAGTTGGTTTCGTCTTCTTTAAATTCTCAACGTTTGCAAGTTCCTAGGTGATTCATATGTAAATATAGTTAAATGCATAATAAGCAACAATTGTATGAATTAAAAATATTTAAATGTTCTTAAATACCATGATCATTTAATTAAAACAATGATAACTGCATGTATGGTATCAGTGTATATGGACTATTTGAATACCGTGGCAACTTCACCCCACTGGCTAGTACAGTTACGCAAGCAACCAATAAACTATCGGCGACAAACAGACACTTACGCCGTATATAATGAAGATATATTTATATATATGTATGTACGTATATATATTTTGCTAATACTATATTAGTAAAATGTTAATTTTTTGCTTTAAAAGTGCTTGAATTATGTTGTTCTTATGCACCGGTTAAGGGTTTTTATGTCTTTAGTTAAGATGCATGCAGAGCTTAAATTGCGCCGGAGCCCACCGGAGCCCGTACTTCTCAGCTTCTGAGACATATTCTAATTCTAGCTGGAGCCCTAAATAAAAGGGCTCTGGCACTTTGTTTTATGTAACTAAACAATTATTTCAGTAGAAATTTGATCAAGAAAATTTTACTTTTAGCAATAAAATTATGTAAAACATCGCTTATTAAATTTAAATTTATCTCCTTACATCTTATTTAATCTTAATTATTTAATCCCTTTAATATTTAATTATTTTAATAAATAATAACAAATTAAGTATGCACTAATTAAATAATAATTATAAATCAAATAATAATTAATAAATATTGATTTTTAATATCGATTAAATAATTATTAATTATTTTGATACTCATTAACTATTTAATTTTTAAATTATTAATGGTTTTATTAATTTTTTTATTTACTCTGGTTTCTGTTTCCTGACGATCTTCCATAGGGCTCCGGCACTTCTACTTTTGTAAATTAAGCCCTGGATCCATGCAATAGTTGTAGAATTATCAACAATTTAAAAGTTTAAAGTGAGGCTAAGCCTAATGAGGCCGCCATTTCTTTACATTTTAAACTCATAGCACAATAGTGAATTTAGTCAGTTTGTACCCCAACTTCAATGTTATTTTGTCAAAAGTAAACTGTCAAAACATTTTGTGGGTCCAAAAGTAAACTGTCAGTTTTTTTTTTGCACCGAAAGATATGCCTTCCTACTTGCTGGCCAAATATCTTTTTTTTTTTTTTTTTTTTTGAGTAGAAACTCTAATTTTAACTGTAAAACTGTTGTTTTTTAATGTTTTGAACTATATCTCGTGTTTTAAGTTTTTCTGTATTTTACAATTTTCAATGAATATGCTTTCAGTTTTTACGTGTTTTTGCCTTTTCGCGAAGTGAGAACTTATTTGATTGAGTGACAAATATATCACTAATAAAATTAGAGGTAGTATGTTTAATGAAGAGCAGTAAAATATGTGTATAATTTAATCGGCCGTACAAGGAAGTCATGTGGTATCCACATGAGATATTTAATGTAATAATAGTTTTTTGATAGTGTGTGATTCATTGAAATAATTTGTTTAGAAAGATATGAAATTCATGAAATAATAAACAATTACTCAAGTAAAAAACTGATGCCAAGCAAAATGAAATCTTTTTTTTTAAGCAGAATAAGTATGTTTCTTTTAAATCTATAGCATTAATAATTGAAATCAGGTTATCATGATTTTCAGATACGCAGCATATAATCCGGGAATAATACATTAAAAATTCCCATGGCCACCACCTTTGAAAGTCGACAATATTCCTGAGAACATTAATAAACACTGATATTAAACAGCACCAATTGTCAGATTTTGTTATGGCAACTATCTTCACAAAGGATATAAATCAGTTGTAACCACTGAATTTGTTTGTATGATTTTTTTTACCCTAATATAGTAGAGACTTAAAAAAAAAAAAAAAAAAAAAAAAAAAAAAAAAAACCCTATAAATATTAAATAAAAATAAGATTACAGTTCGAAAAATAGGTGATTTTTTTATGGGGGAAGAAGTCTAATGAAACGTTGTGGCCATATTTCAATCTATCTAGGCGCTGTGACTATCTATGCGCGTATATCATTAACCATTCGAAATGAGGATTTCATCGTCTGATTCGAGCCGTCGAGTTACTGATGCCAAAAGCAAAAGAATTTGAGGGGTAAACAACCAGTTTTAGTATATTAGTATGGGAAAGTATTACTGAAATATCCAATAATACGTTTTCTAAAAGTATTAATGAAGTTCTTGAAGTGAACTATCAGCGTTTTAAAATAATAATAGTAAAAACATCGTAATGCAGGTATAATTAAAGCTGTAGGAAAAAAAAAAAAAAAAAAAAATTTATTTTCAGATTGGGTTTGTAACAAACCTTTCAAAATGGGTTATCTTTCTTACAAATTATATTTAAGAAGACAGCTTTAGAACTTACTTATATCATCAAACAAAAGTGGGTTGATCCAAAACTTTCCAGAGAAATTACATCATCAGTAATATTTATAGCAAATAGTTTAAAAGAAGTGCTATGCAGCTTTTCTTTCAAATAAAGCAACTCAGTTAAAATAAATGAAATAAAAATTCTGAAAGGTTTCACTTTTTAACAGTCCGCCAAATGGATTTGATAACTTTCATGCTGGTGCGTGGGAAATAAAAATACATTTTTGGCAGCGGCAATTCTTTGTTTTCATAAAGCCGAGTTTCTTAAATAAAATATAAAAATTTTCCGAAAGGCATTGTATACAAAAATGTTTTATTTAGAACATTGTTGCCACTGTTCGCTTACAAATCCTTGAGTCTGTTAATCAAAAAATAAATAAAGTTTTGCAAAATCTGAAATAAATGATAAAACAAATTTGAAATTCAAAATTAGAGCTTTTAGGTGAACATGTCCGGGTTGAGGACTACGTTCTTCAAAATATGATGGCTCTAATCACCGTCGTTTTTTTACATTGCGAGGAACATACATACATACATGCAGATTCTTCATTATTTAATATCTTTAATACAGGGCGATGGTATACGGTGGCAACAATTTGTTCGAGACTAATAGTCCTTTTGGGCTTTAAAAAAAGTCTGAAAGTTTTCAGATTTTATATTACGCCCAAACGGGCGTTTTTGTTTTTCATTTACGGACTCATATACTTTTCGAGAGCATTTGGACTAACGGCTCTTTGGGCTGAAAATATTTAAAAACAACATATCTGTAGAATTTCCGATAGACAGTCTTGCGCGCTGGAAATAAAAATGCTTTATTTTCCTACAGTATTGCCACTGCTCGTTTTGAAATCGTTGAGTATTTTAATCAAAAATTCGTTAAAGGTTTACAAGATATGAAACAGACAATAAAGCAAATTCCAAATTCCGAATTCCGGCCTATTTGCCCCTATCCGGGTAGAAGGCCACGTTTTGATGGATCTAGGTACCGTTGGTTTTTCACAATGCTAGAAACATACATACGGGCATGCCGGTTCTTCATTATTTAATTTCTTTAAATACAAGGCAACAATTTGAAAAGTCATTCAGACTTATGTAGTGGTTCAACGCAAAATCTCGTTTTGAGACTAATAGACTAAATCTTGGCTAACGCCATTTGGGCTAAAAACTAAAGCAGCATGATCTCTGAAGATGTAGCTGAAATGCATACTTGTAAACTTTATGCATAGCTATTATGTTTCTTTAATTTAATTTTTTTAATTTATTATTAGGGTATGGTCTGTATGGAAGATGAACTAGAAAACGCTCCTGACGTAAGTTCCTCACCTGTTCATATGTTTATATTCATATCAGTTTTATAATAAAAATAAGCAAGTTAGAAAAAAATATTATATGATTCACATTGGAATTTGCTTTCGGTTTGCTCGTATTTTATTTGTTATGTGTGTTTATCAGTACATCTTTCATTCAGGAAATTCCTCAAATTTTTCTGTTTGCATTAAAATTGCATTCCCTCTTCTCTTTACTTTTAGAAAGATGAGCTTGTGGAGCATATGAAGCCATCAAAGGTAAAGGACTTTTTTAAAAGAATATCGATTTTAAATTAAAGTAACAATTTTTCCCTTATGTAATATCATATTTTCGAAATTAGTTTTAAAATCATTCATTTTTGTTAGAAAGATGTCATACATAAAAATTTTAATAATAAAGTTTTGGAAAAATTCTTCAATAAAAATTTTAAAACGATTAAGAAATCATCAAAGATTTAGATTCAGCGTTATCTGATGAGTTCAGTGTACTGGTAGGATAATTCTACTTTTTGCAAAAATGGAGTTCAGTGTGTAGGACGTCTTCTCTCTAAAGAGGTCTTAGTCTGTACTATATTTTGCGTGGGAAAAGCAGTACCATAACAAAGTAATGAGAAAGTAAGCAAACCTTTACCCCAATATCTGTTGGTTAATATTAGTAAATAAAATTTAGAAACAAATGAAAAACTGAAAGAATTTTCGTCAAGCGAATTCAAGAGTGCCTTTACGCTTTTAGCAGTTATGCCCATGCTGCTATTAAATAATTCCCACAAACGAAATGCTAAGAATATCATTACATTTTGACAATTCTAAACAATTTACTTCACTCTTGTGAATTCGAACTTTAAATTCAAAAAAGTCACAGTGAAGTGTTTCGTGCTTTTTGTATTCTGAAGTAGTCCGGCACAACACGTTCTGAAGGAGTCCGGTAGGTAGAAGAACAGCACAAATAAATCATGTGAACTGACTGGTTATAGGCTGATAACAGGGTATATGACATCCTGAAGAAACGTTTAGAACATTTCAATAAAACGGACATGTTTTATCCTTTTTTTGACCTGCTTATACTTGGCACATTGTTCTGCCCATCTCTTGCAAAGTTTAGAGCATCAAATGTATGATAAGGAAATGAAGAACATAACTTTTTGCTAATTGAATCTTCATTTGAAGGACTGCTAGTTTACCCTTAAATTAACATGCCGAGTACAGTAAGCTAGGAGATTCGCACACTTTGGTTGATACTGAATTTTCTGATTTTTTTTCTTCAAGGCAAATATTTTTTTAAAGATTTAATAGATCTAAATTATTATTACTATTTAAGTAATCAGTTTTCATTTTTCTCATATTCGTATTAAATTTTTAATGAAGGCTCTTTATTCTTAAAATTGTTCAAGATGAAGTTACTCCATTTATACTCACATATGTGATCAATCTAAAATGCAGACTACAATTTTATATGTAATAATGTAAATTTATATTTTTAAACAAAAAATTGTACTTTTCTTTAAATAACATCAGTTGATTATTTCATACATCGATTCTAAGAGTAAAATTACCCTGAAATGTTCTTTCTATTAAAAACTGAATGTAGGGCCCAAAATACGTTGATTGAGGTATGAAATATCACCTAGTTCCAAAATTTCTGTGCAATTTATGTAGTATTGTATTAGGCCATCCACCAATATCCGAACGGTTATACCTGCTCAATACTGGTAATCTGACTCGGATTCAAACCTCAGGGAATTTAATAGATTTTTTTCCTGTTTTTCTTCGTGTGTAACATTAATGACAGACAGTTTCCTCCACGATGGCATTCCTGCCTTTAAACAGAGAGCTTGCATGTGCTTTGCCATATTCCAATAACCTAACCTTACCTTTATATCATATTATTTTTTTACTTCGCCTCGCCTAAAATTGTATGCTTCATATCTCTGTTTCAGTCAGATTCTGTTGCTCTTTCGCTGGTTTTGAAAATCAAGGAATGAATTTTCAAAATTTTATGGATAAATTGTAGAGACATTGGGTATTTTTGGAAGCAGGCAAGATGAAAAATGAGCAATGCCTTCGGCGGGAATCGAACCACAGACCTCTGGAATACGCGCCAAGCGTGCAGACCACCACACCACGAAGGCACGGTAAAAAGATGGGAGGAATACCTTATAAAATAATCTAATAAAATTAAATGGAATGTTATTTTAAGAACATTACTGCGTACATTACATAATATTTGTTAAAAAAACAGATACCAGACTACCGTTTGTTTTCTTGCAAGTTTCATAGAGATCTTTTTCAAGTTATAAGCTGTATTCAGAAGGTCTGGCGTAAGGCCAAGGAAGGTCTGCTAGAGAACACTAGTTATTAAATTATAAATGAATTAAAATTATTGCAGTAAGTAGAAAGCGCAAAAATTAAAAATTATGCTTGGCTAATAATTTACGACCTTTTAGTGATGCGTATTTGTTTAAAAACGTATTTTTTAATATTTATTGAAAAAATATTGAAATTATTGAAACGAATGCTGAATGTTGTATAACTTAGGCATATGTTTATGTATATACTTATAATATGTAAATATTTTTTCGTGTGATTCTACTGTTATAAATCTATTGGATTATTCTCACAAGACCTTTTTCAGCCATTATTGTTGAAAATACCATTTTCCAACTAATTCTTGTTTTTCTTTTCCCCAATTTTCAAAATATTTTCTTTATTTTAAAAATTTAGCTCTTTATATGTGAAAGTTTCTTTTCATTTTTCTTCTTCTTTATCTTCTTTTGCTGCTTTACGTATCCAATGTTATTCGTGAATATGTTTTTCTTCTACTAACTTTTTCGAAACGTTGTCCATCAAGATATCCATCACCAAAGCCCAAAAGAGTATTTCGCCGTTCATAATCAGATAATCCAATCCCTCCAATCTTTCTTCAGTTTTCTCTTCATTTAACTTTTTCAGGCTTTTTGAATTTTGTCGGGTTTTGACGTCTAGTTATTTCAACGCTTTGATAAGTGATCCTGCAGCTCGACTTTTCCTTTTCACATATTTAACGTGGGACAAATACCGTATACAAGAAACTGCTGCTACATTTAGAATATTTATCGCTTACTCATCGTTTATTACAATCACTGCTTTACGCTTTATTAACTATATATTAATAAATTCATTATAGTTACTTATAGTTTTTAATTATAGTTTTGTTTTAGTTTTTTTTTATGGTTTTCGTGTCTATTTTTCTTGTTATTTATATTCAGCACTGTTGTGCTACGTTATAGGATTTCGCAAGGCTTGTGATCTTAATTTCATTTACCTTCTCCTATTTTTGTTATCGTTTAATCAGAAAGGTTTCAGGAATTATTTCTTGAAAAATTAATTATTGATATGCTCGTCGTACGCTTTAAAAAAATAAATCAAACAAAATAAGCTTTCGGACAGTGGCAATATTGACTTCATGTTAGCTTTTGGGGAAAATGTATAAATTTGAAAGATCTTAAAGACCCTCAAAGAAAATTCTGTGTTGTAATTTGATATTTATTCCAACAAATTAAAAAAAAAAAAGACTTACATGCAGAAATGGCCCGAAAAAAAGAATCCGACAAGAAGAAACGGGCGGAATGTTACTTAAAAAGTTACTTAAAATAATTTTATGTAAATAATTTCTTATAATTTATAGTTCTTCCAAGTTGTAACTAATAATATGAGGAGCGTGTTTGAATTTTAAAGTCTCTTTGGCATAAATATTAGCTTTGTTAATTTTATTTTTGAAAATTTATTTACTTTATTTGTATATGGTTCTAACCACTGAAATTTAATTCCTAATATCTTAAATACTTTTATATAATAACAATTTTTTTTCCTTGTATGTTATTGGTTCATTATACTAATTTTATTTTAAGGCAAAATCTAAATCGTTCCATATCATTTGCAGAAAATATTCTTTGAAATCCTCTCGCGTTAGTTCGCGAGAGTAAGCTGACTACTTATGTTCCATACGTGTATGCTACAACTTAATTTCTTTTTAAAGAAATACTGTAATCGTATCCCGCATCTTACCATTCTTATTTATAAACCTTATTTATTTTTACCAAATGGAAGATAGCTGTCTTTAATGTATCATATGAAATTTTATCTTTTTCCTCCGCTTAAAATATTGTTGTTAAATTTCAATGACTAATACTCGTTTGAAAATAAAGCATATTACCTTCATTACTTAAAACATTTCTTAACAGATTATTTTAAAACAAAAATAATTAAATAAAGAAAGTTATATCATTGTAAATATCAAAGTAAATATCATTGTTATTCTCTGCTATGCTAATTTGTAAAGAACAATGGGCATTTTATTTCGAAAGAGACGTAAAAAATGCAAAGTACCTTCTCTGGAATTCGAGCTCCTGATTTCCCGACCTTATCCCGATTTGCTTACAATTACACCAGAAAAGTATGGTAAAAGGAAGGAAAAATACTTTCTCCCCTCTTAAAGGACAACTAGGGAGTTGGAACCAAATCTCCAAATCCTGGTATAGGCGAATCCTTGCCTAGTTCAGGCGCCACTTGTAAATTCGTGTAGAATTCTGTTGAAGCTAGGAAACATGAAAAATAAATGATGTCATCGAAAGGATTCGAATTGGGGCTTCCCGACTGCTAGCCGGAAGTATTCCAATTACACCTATGACGTTTTTTAGGCATATATTGTTTGATATGGATTGTCCCACGAAATGGAATCATTATTTCATCAATAGACTGCTTGGTCTCACCTGGAACGGATAGCATGTTTTCGCGAAATCCAGACAAACACCGTCGTACTAAAAAAGTACATTTTTTCAAGTCTGTTTCTAGACATTACTTCTGCAATTGGTTGACACTTTATATTCCCTATTCTCAATATTCTCTAATATGAGGCGTACGGTCCATTCGTACTACTTGCTCTATTTCATTTGCCGTCACTTCACCATAAGAGAAGTTCTGTTTGTTGAACTCTATACAGATTTCTTTGTTAAACTACTAATTGTATCATACTTGTTGATATGACAATCTGAAAATATGCAACAGCAGATGGAAGAGGTTATGTAGGATAAGGAAATTCATCATCATTTGATGAAGGCATAAGATTAGGTTCTTTTTTTTCTCCAGAAAATTAAAAATTTTTATAGCTCTTACGTAGATAGACACTTTCTTCAATATTTGATGTATTTTGGTCATTTTATGATCTTATTCTTCATAATCTGAGCTTCCTTCATGGAAGATATAAGACACTCGTGTAGGCATATATTCATTATCAGAGTCGTCATTATATGCTGGTGTGCAAAAATTAAGGACGAGACGGTTTTTTCAATATAACTTTGCACAAAAGCTTTCCAAATCAACACATTTAATACCGTAATATCCCCAATACGTAAGGACATGAGTAATGTAAGCAACACTTACTAAAACAGAAATCAGAGGGATAAAAAGAAGCTTTATTGAAAAAGTAGCATGGAGCGCAATGCGACTGAAGGCCGAAACATCCCTGTGATGGGTGTCCAGCAAGAAACATCCGGTCTTTAATAGGGGATATGATCTCCCCTGACTGCTAGGCAGGTTTCACAGCGTCTGCCCATGCTGAGAATGAGGGTGTCAATGAGTTGTTGAGGCATTGCTGCCCATTCGTCTTGCAGCGCCAATCGAAGCTCCGGAATCGTTACTGGTGGTAAGGTACGAGCTGCCAAGCGTCTGCCTAGAAAATCCCATACATGCTCGATGGGATTGAGATCCGGAGATCGTGCCGGCCAATCCATACGTTCAATATCCTCATTCTCTAAGAGCTGTTCGGCAGATACAGTGCGATGACATGGTGCATTGTCGTCCATGAAAAGGAACTGCGGACTCATAGCGCCTCTAAAAAGACGCACATATGGAAGAAGAATCTCGTTACATTAACGGGTCCCGTTGACTGAACCTGCGTCGAAGATGTGAAGGTCTGTAGGACTAACAAGCATGATGCCTCCCCAAACGAGAACACCGCCACCTCCATACCTGTTCCTTTCAATGATGTTCGAGGGATGATTGCGGCTTCCCCGCTCTCTCCAGATGAGTATGCGATGAGAATCGCTACTCAGACTGAATCTGCTCTCATCTGCAAAGAGTACTCGTCCCCATTCACTGTCTCTCCAATTCCGGTGTTCCCGGCACCACAGAGAACGCTTTCTCCGATGGACAGGCGTTAGAGGTACACACCGTACAGGGCGTCGTGCAAACAGACCACCACCGTGCAGTCTTCTGGCCACGGTAAAACGCGATATCGGTCGTCCAGTCGCCTGTGTCGTGTGTCTAGCGATTTCTCCCGCTGTCTGCCGCCTGTTTCTTCTGGTCTGTAAGGCAATATACCGGTCATCTACGGGTGTGGTTCCTCGTGGACGACCACTACTAAACCCCCGGATAGGTGTTCCTGTAGTTTGAAATTGTCTCCAAAGTCGTGAAACGATGCTGTGAGCAATTGCGAACTCTGCAGCCACACTTGTCACACTGCGACCTTCCTCCAACTTCCCAATGATTTGATCTCGTGTAAAAGCATCCAGATGTCGTCTAACATATTGATTATTCGCCATTTCTCGCTGAGGCAGCAACTCGGTGTGATTTTAATTGCTATACGGCGTGCAATCTCTTTGCCAGAAATACTGATCTTACACCGACAACATGCTTTACACTACTCAGACACTCCCCCATTACGTCTACCTGCATATCTGCGCATGTGCTACCGTACATCACCTTACTTAATCTCCTGATTAGTCTTTCTGTCCGCTCTGCCTCTTCGTTCAGCTGATATGCTAATTTTTCGACTTCGTCCTTAATTTTTGCACACCAGTGTATATATCGGATAAATCACTTTCCAAATTATTCATATACATTTCTTCCTCTTACTCTGTGGAAAAAGGGACCTGAAGTGCATGGCTGAAAAAAAAAATTCAAAATTCCGAAAATTTTATTAAATTATTTTTTAAAAATTTCATTCAATAAATAAAGTAAAAATATATAAAAAAGAACTTGAGATTTAATAGAGGATTTAATTTATTTTTCAATTTAAATCTCAAAATGAATTTTCCTAGAAACTTTTTACAGGAAATTATATCTTAAAATATTTTTTAAATTGAAAAATATCAAAATTTAAACTAATAAAATTTAAATCCATAAATTGTATTTAAGGATATATTTATTATCTCTAAAATTACAAAGATTAAAGATCATGAACTAATTTCAATGTAAAAACATATTTTCTTCAGAGAACTAATAGGCTTAGATACACGAATGCCCATGGTAGCAGATTCGCTACCATGATTTTTAAAAAATATTTTAGCATTGAAAACAATAATTTCGTAAAAGTTATTTTATACTGTGTGATACACTCACTCTTTTATTTTATATAAATAGTAATTATTAATTGTTTTATTAATAAAATATTTGTAAAATAAACAAACAACTTACGTCTGAAAAGGTGCTTGCATTGTTTGCTGCATCCATGCTTCTTCTAATTTTTTTTTCTTTAAGCTGGTGCTGCTATCTATGCCTAAAATTCGCTAATAATATATGAGAAATGTTCAGTCTATCAATTTATGACTTAAAAATTACATTTCATGGCGTTCGTGGTATAAAAACGTGGCGCTTAATATATGGTAGCAAATATGCTACCATGGGCATTAGAGGGTTAAAATGAGCATATATTTAGAATTTCCGATACACAGTTCCTCGCGCTGGAGATAAAATTTTTTTTCCTCCCTAGAGTGTTGCCACTGCTCGCTTTTAAATCGTTGAGTTTGTTACTCAAAAATTCATTCTTCCACATGCCCATATTCGTAGGAGGATTACATCATTCAAAATTCGATGGCTCTAAGTACCGTTGCTTTATCACAATGCGAGAAATATACCTACATTTATGCAGATTTTTCATTATTAAATTTCTTCAAATATAATGCAGGTCTCTAACTTTTGGTGGCAACAATTTGAAAAGTAAAACGGGCATTTATAGTGATTCAAAGCAAAAACGCACAACGAAAACGATAGTCTTTCAGGGACAAAGCCTCTCTGAACTAAACAAAAGTTTCATTTGACCTAGATTTTCGGTAACTCTCTCTGTTATGAAGGCGATCAGACACTGGTCCTTCTTCTACAGAGAAAAAAAAAAAAAAAAATCTGCAGAGAAAAAAAAAATCTCTTAGAAACCATCCTCCCTATTCAACTAAGGCTGCTTGCTATCTTGCTTAATTTTAAATTTCACACTGGCATGTTCTCTTCCAGTGAGGAATGCTCTTTGAGTATTAAGATTAGGGGTTTTAATAACTTCACCAGAAACGTTATGGACAGTTCACAAATTAGACATTGATAAGACATTGGAAAGTATTAGGCATATGATGATCGATAAAAACTGATTAATTTTGAAAACATTTTCAGCGATAAGTTTATTACCTAAGAGGTTAGGTAAAAATTCACGTGAATGATTATTTTCTGAAATTTCCAGTGGCTCGATCGAAATTTTGCAACGAATTTTCTCTCTGTAACTATTTGTAAAGCAAGATCCTAATCTATAACCCCATAAGAAATAGCTTCAACATTAAGCTAAAAACACATTTTGAAGAAATCATTATAAAGTATTTTACTCTCTTTACAAATACGTTTTCGGCAGAGTGTAAGGAAACGTCTTGATAAAACGGTATCCAAAACTAATTTTAGAATTCGAAACAAAGACAGGAAAAACATTCACTAAGATCAATTAAAATTTTTGTTCACATGAGTTTTCACGATTATTCAGTAAATATTAGCTATTGATTAAACCAATTTCACCTGTGTAAATAAAAATTCGTCTTTTATGCATATTTCATGTGGTTATACGTTCATATGGAATACTGCTTTACATACATCCTTTTCGTTTTAGGAATGCCTTGAAGAACGCATGGTTGAATGGATGGCAGAGCTAGAAAGCAGCGAAGAAGATAGTGGCGAAAGTAGCGACGAAAGTGATTGAACAAAAGTATCAAAATATTGCCGTTTTTGACTTTAGATTCTACACACAGCATTGATTGATTATAAGGAAGATACAGCATCAATGAATAAAATTTGTTAATACTTTTGTTTGAAATTTTTGAAGTGCTAATCAAAGCTGTATAACTGACTGGTAATTATTTTCTTATAGATTAAGTGTTGGAATGTGTAAAAGGTGTTTTTTTTTTTTTTTTTTTTTTAAATATATTTTCCCGCTTGGCAACGAGAGAGCATTTTTGAACGGTAATGTTTTTTTCATAATAGTTTGTAATTTCAGTTGTATTGTCTCCGTGATATGTAAGTAATGCGAGAATAAAGATTTATTAACATAAGTGAAGAATATTTCTTGCTTCTTGCCAAATAAGCCATCTTAGACTTCAATTTTCCAATAATAATACAATAACTAGACTTAAGTTCTTTTCGTTTAATACTTTAACATAACATAAACAATTTTTAAATGCACGTACCTTTCTACCTTCAGTTTTGGAGAGCTTCCGCATTCAATTTAGGCTTAACGTACATTAAGGCAATACGTTGTTAAATCCTAGGTAATAATTCTAGTTAATCCTACTTCTGAAATGTTAGCTTAACTTACTTTCTTTAAGAAATATTCTTCACCTTATGTTAATAAATCTTCCTTCTCGCATTACTTAAAACGCCAGTTTTCATCACTCCAAATGATACTGGTCAATTTGAACGTATGATCTTTAGGTTAGCTAACGTCCTGCAGAATTTCAGAGACTTATGAATCAAGTTTTAGGTCCATTGCTTAATAAAGAAGTATTATTCTATTTGGACGACATATTAATTCCGTCTAAATCTTGGAACGAAATGATGGAAAAACTTCGAAAAGTGTTTGATAGATTAAGAGAAGCAAAGCTGACATTGAAACTGACAAAATGCGAATTTGGAAAAGATGAAGTTGATTATTTGGGATTTCTAATAAAATCAAATGTTATGCAATCTGTACCAAGAAAGGTACGAGCCATATTAAACTTTCCTAAACCAACCAATGAACATGAAGTTAAACAATTTTTAGGCCTGACAAGTTTCTTTAGAAGGTTTGTACCGAAATATGCAGAGAATGCTGAGCCGTTAACGAGACTGACGAGGAAGGATTAAGCATTTCGTTGGAATGAAGATCAGCAAGAAGCATTCAGTACTTTGAAAGACCATTTAACTAAGAACCAGTACTAGCTTTATATAATCCGGAAGCAGAGACTGAATTGTACACAGATGGGAGCAGCAAAGGTCTGGCAGGAATGCTGTTGCAAAAAGGTGAAGATAAAAAGTGGCATTTAGTTTATTGTGTAAGTAAAGGAACAGCAGAAACAGAAAAGAATTATCATTAAAGCAAATTAGAATTAATAGCTATAGTTTGGACTTTGACACTACTTCGACAATTTTTAATTGGAATCCGATTTACGGTAATTACAGACTGCCAAGCTTTAGTTTATTTAAACGCGAAGAAAACTTCAAATCCTCAGCAAGATGGAGTAATCTGATCCAGGAATACAATCTTGAAATAAAGCATATTAAAAAAAAATGAGTCACGTAGATGCATTGAGCCGATCGCCAGTGGCTGGCCAAAAGAAACTTTATAACTGAAAACAACTTGGAAGTTTCTTTAACGCTAACGATAGATGAAAAAATTCTTGTGATTCAATATTCAGATTCAGAATTATGCAAATTAATAGACATTTTAAAGAAAAAGATACATGATAGAACGAATGCAGAGAAATATGTAACTGAAAATTACGTCTTGAAGAATAATCGATTGTTTCGTAAAGTAAAAGATCAGGAAAAAGAGAAATTGTTATATGTCATACCTAAGTCGATGAGAAAAGTTATTGTAGTAAACTTTCACGATCTTTTGGGACATTTTTCAGCAGATAGAGCTGTTGCCAATATCAGGGAGTCATACTGCTTTAAAGGAATGAAACGATATGTTATACTAATTCAGAAGTCAAACAACAAAAATCAGCGTTATACCTACAAAATTTTCACAGGACTAGTTTCGATGGTTTTACCGAACCATCATCTTCAGCTGCAAAACCGCAAATGAACAAGTAGGAAATAATGATTAGATAAGATAAGAAAGCCTGGACAAGAATAAGCAAGTGGCGCCATCTGTTGGCAAAACCAGAACTAAAACATAATTTCTCTAAAAGCCGAAGGCAAATTTGGATTGGAATTAGGATCGTTAACTAGAACAGAAAGATTTTTATGAATGTGAAATGCCTCTAGAAAATCCAGTTCTTCAATGGAAGATGTTTTTTGAATAATTTTGGCAGCAGAAAAATTGAAAGAGTGATTTTCGGACCAACAATGTTGAGCAACAGAAGACTTCTGTGTTTCCTTTTTTCTAACATATGCCTCATGTTCTTTGACGCGAAATTTTAAGGCTCTCTTAGTTTGGCCAATGTAAATTAAACCACACTAGCAAGGAATCCTATAAATACCCCAGGAATTCATATCCGGAATGGGGTCCTTGAGTATAGAAGTTGGAATTTTATTGATGGGAGAATAAACAACCCGAAAGTTAAATTTCTGCAAAATATGTGCAACTTTATAGCTAATTGATGGAAAGAAGGGAATGACAACAGAATTTTTATAATCTCCTAAAATAAGAGTGTGGCTTTTAGTGTGTTGGGATGAGAATTTTTTAACTGCTTGATTAATAATGTTGGGTGAAAAGCCCCTGTCAATAGCTATTGCTTTTAAATAATTTAGTTCTTCATCAAGGGCTAGTTTGGAGGAGCAAACTTGAAGAGCACGGAAAACATAGGAATAAAATGAAGCTAACTTTTGCTTAGTCGGATGACATGATTTAAAGTGACATGATTGATTTGCGAAGATTTGATCGCAGTTTTTATTTTGGATAAGTCCGAAGGTGAAGGATCTTTAGGGATCGGATTATATGGTCCTTCGTTTAAGAGTTTGCGAAGATTTGATCGCAGTTTTTATTTTGGATAAGTCCGAAGGTGAAGGATCTTTAGGGATCGGATTATATGGTCCTCCGATTAAGAGTTAACTCTTAAACGAAGGACCATATAATCCGATCCCTAAAGATCCTTCACCTTCGGACTTATCCAAAATAAAAACTGCGATCAAATCTTCGCAAATCATTTCAAGCAACTTAAAACATTCGCTTATCCCATCTGTTGCGAATTGTGCCAGATTATATGCTCTTCCCAAAATTCATAAAAGTGGTATTCCTTTCCGCCCTATTGTATCAAATTTAGGTACTGCCTCGTATCCTTTAGCTAAATATTTAGTTTCTAGATTTTCCACTCTATTAGACAATAACATTTACACCATAAAAAATTCAATAGAGTTTGTAAAAAAAAGTTAAAAACATTTCTCCTAGTAATTTACTCATGGTTTCTTTTGATGTAAAATCATTATTCACCAATGTCCCAGTGGAGGGTGCATTAAGATGTCTAGAAACCAGACTTCGCGAATTTCATTTCTCTTGCATCGAAATTGATGAGCTAATTTCTCTCACTCAACTCTGTTTGAAACAAACACATTTTGTTTTCCAAAATAAATATTACAAACAAACTGAGGGATTAGCCATTCGAAGCCCCCTCAGTCCCATCCTGGCTGATATCTACATGCATTATTATGAATCAAAATTGTTTGAAACTTTAAACTTCCCGGCATGGTTCCGCTACGTAGACGATACTTTTACTCTGTTTGAAGGTAATAAAGATGATTTAAATAATGTTCTTTCAACAATGAATTCTATTGATCCTGCTATTCAGTTCACTTTTGAACTTGAGACTTGCAATTCTCTTCCGTTTCTCGACATTCTGGTCACATCCAACTTCAGTACTACAATTTACCATAAACCTTCATCGGTTTGCCTTCCACCACACTTTAAATCATGTCATCCGACTAAGCAAAAGTTAGCTTCATTTTATTCCTATGTTTTCCGTGCTCTTCAAGTTTGCTCCTCCAAACTAGCCCTTGATGAAGAACTAAATTATTTAAAAGCAATAGCTATTGACAGGGGCTTTTCACCCAACATTATTAATCAAGCAGTTAAAAAATTCTCATCCCAACACACTAAAAGCCACACTCTTATTTTAGGAGATTATAAAAATTCTGTTGTCATTCCCTTCTTTCCATCAATTAGCTATAAAGTTGCACATATTTTGCAGAAATTTAACTTTCGGGTTGTTTATTCTCCCATCAATAAAATTCCAACTTCTATACTCAAGGACCCCATTCCGGATATGAATTCCTGGGGTATTTATAGGATTCCTTGCCAGTGTGGTTTAATTTACATTGGCCGAACTAAGAGAGCCTTAAAATTTCGCGTCAAAGAACATGAGGCATATGTTAGAAAAAAGGAAACACAGAAGTCTTCTGTTGCTCAACATTGTTGGTCCGAAAATCACTCTTTCAATTTTTCTGCTGCCAAAATTATTCAAAAAACATCTTCCATTGGAGAACTGGATTTTCTAGAGGCATTTCACATTCATAAAAATCTTTCTGTTCTAGTTGACGATCCTAATTCCAATCCAAATTTGCCTTCGGCTTTTAGAGAAATTATGTTTTAGTTCTGGTTTTGCCAACAGATGGCGCCACTTGCTTATTCTTGTCCAGGCTTTCTTATCTTATCTAATCATTATTTCCTACTTGTTCATTTGCGGTTTTGCAGCTGAAGATGATGGTTCGGTAAAACCATCGAAACTAGTCCTGTGAAAATTTTGTAGGTATAACGCTGATTTTTGTTGTTTGACTTCTGAATTAGTATTTATTCGGCGTGTTATTGTGTCTTAACGATATGTTATGCCTCACATTTCGATGTGTTTCGAATGTCTAGTAAATAAAGTGCCTAGTGGTAAGAAACAAGGAGTACTGCAACCAAATATGTATTAGTTGCATTGAAGAGTTTTGTAGATGATTTTGTGTTACCAGAAAAATTATCAGAGATAGAGGAACACTTTCACAGCGAAGGAATTTCGAGAGTACTGTCAAAATAATGGAATCAGTCATACGCTCAATTCAACTCAACATCCAAGTGGTAATGGAATGGTGGAAAAAGCAAATCGAACAATTTTGACTACGATTAAAACGAGTATGGAAAATCCGAATCAGAGGGCCTGGGACAAAAAGATTGAGGAATGCGAAAGAAATCTAAATAATATGATAAATAAGACTACAAATAAAATTCCTTTCGAAATGCTTCACAGTTATTCACAAAAATTTAACGACGGATTGATGAGGATGATTACAGATGAAAACGAAAATGAATGGGAGAATCCAGTAATCTTACAGAATGAAGCTAGAAAGAGAATTGAAGATATGCAGATGAAAATGAAAGCAAATTATGACAAGAAGAAAACAATTCTTTAACATTTGAACGAGGAGAAATAGTAGTTATGAGAAGAGTACCTAAATCAACTGCAGAATCAACCAAAACACAACAAAAGTATCGAGGATCTTTCGTAGTTACAGAATTTTACCAAGTGATACCTATAGAGTGACTAAATTAGAAGAGAAGGTGAAAGGACGTTTCTTTAGTACGACAGCTCGTGTTAGCCAATTAAAGCCATAGCAGCGTCAAGCTGAATCAGAGGAAGACGATGATGATGGTGATGACATTAGTGTTGCTAGGGATAACGATAACAACACGCCGCATATTACTAAAACTAGGACACGGACAAAGAATAGAAAACGACGATGAATCTATATGACAGTTAAAGACTATCGAACTATAAATTTTAATATTACAGATTTAATTTTTTTTTCTTGAGGTGACCATAGTAATTTGTATTTTCAGTTGTATTGTCTCAGTGATATGTAAGTAATGCGAGAATAAAGATTTATTAACATAAGTGAAGAATATTTCTTAAAGAAAGTAAGTTAAACTAACAAATGTATTAAAAAATGTATGCCAGGATATATTTATAATGACATTCAAATATAACCTGCACAGATGGAATGCTTGAAATGGTTACAATGATTACATACTTGAACATTATGTCATTCATTATTCCAAGAGATTGCTTTATTCCACGGTGCATCTTTCTCAGCATACTAAAAGATGTTTTAAATCCTCTTCAGAGTAGTTTTGTTGGATATATATTCCACTCTCAAAAGCTGTGATGTCTTCAAAATGGAGTTCTGTTAGATCGTTTCCCAGCTTTTTGAATTTGGGACTGTATTCAATAGTGATAAGTGCCTATACGTGACACACATTATCAGTAAAATACATGATCAAAATCTGACAATTTGAGAACTCTTCGCCCTCTGAAAACTAAATGGTAACACTTTGTATTACGGGCAGAGGATCTTTGATCGGTATACTTATCCTTCTCATAAACGCTGCACATGATTGGCAAGATGGAATTCTTACTGAAGTGTTGGTAACACGAGACGGTTCGAAAATTTAAGGTCATTAAGCTAGCCACAAGAATTATTTCGCGAAAAATCCAGCAGTCTCTTCATAGAGAATACCTTTATAATTTATAACTTTCTTCGAATATATGTAGAACGGTCTTGATTGGCACTTTGTCAAAACACTGCACCCTATATAAATGGGGTTAGCTAGAGAAATGATTGTCTGTTAGGTAACCTAGAAACACACAAAACGTGAGAATGGACATCTTTACAATTTTTAAATCTGTTTTCCAAGTTACATATATGTTCTGATTGCTTATGATTTTATAATGATTTCTTGAATATTTTTAAGGAGGGAAAAAGATAACAAACCTTTTTCTGTATGGATGGATTATATCCGTATAACTTATTTCGGAAATAAATCAATCTGAATTGTGCATGCGTGTTTGTACCTATGCTCATGATTTCCAGGCATTGCTGTAGTAGCCAATGACAGGATATCGTAATCACTCATCATATAGTATATATCTCTCTATATCAGTTGTGGGATGGCATCGTTCATTATAATCGGATGACGCGACAAGCTGTGAGAATAAATCTTTTACCTTTTACCGATGATGGAAGTCAGACGATTCCGTCATTAAGACGATGACGCGATTAAAAGATGTTTGCATATTAAAGATGATTCCTTCTCTTCATCTGTAAATAATCTCACCTATTTCCTTCTACGTATGTAATTACTTTGTAGTTTGTAGCAACTATTCATGTTTCATTAAATATTCAAGTTTTACATAAATCGGACTAGTTTATTAGCCCCTAGACAGCCACATCGGAAGTAAGTTTACGAACATCATATTCCTAGACAGTAAGTACCGATTCTACAGATTTGGGGGATCGGCCGGGATGAGCCTAGGAAGAAGCATGATGAATATTACAAAAGAAGAGAAGTAAGTTTTGTTTCTATTATTTCCACATTTTTACTTCTAGGAATAGTGTTCCATGATACTGTGAATTAAGATGACTACCTTAAATTCTATTCCTAGAATTTCAAATCCTTTAACGACTGGGCCTACTAAGTCAATTAAACTTTTACATCAAATTGTGTTTGGAACTTTGGGTGATCGAAAAAATAGAGCTAGATTTCGTAATTTTTGTGGTTTTCCATCTGATTTTAATATTGAAGAAACAAAACAAAAATTACATAAAACTCTTACTGCAAATGATTTTATTTCTGTGTGTAATTTGTTACATCTTAATTATGATTCAAATCCTGATAAAAACTGTGATTTAATATTGAATAGTCTTTGTGATTTTAAGCTTTTAAAATCCGAAAGTGATGATGATGATGAGTTATCTGAAAACGAAAGTGTTTATGATTCTGATAAAAATGATGATATTAATTCTGTTCGGTCAGAATCACCTCCCATAAATAACTCAGTGGATGAAAACGTTATAATGCCTAGCAATATTTCCCTACATTTTCGTGATATCTTAGAAACTGTTTCTGAATTTAATGGCACTGATACATATCCAGTTGAATCCTTCATTGGTGATTTAGAAGAAGCTTTTAAATTATTTAAGTTATCGGAATTACAGAAAATTGTGTTCGCTAAAAATTGCTTACTGGTTCTGCTAAAGTATTTATTAGGTCTTTGAAAGGTATCATATCATGGGACAAATTAAAAGGAAATCTTTTATCTGAATTTGGTTCTAAAATAAACAGTGCACAACTTCATAATTTATTACAGAAACGACACTTAAAACCTGGTGAATCACTTTCCGAATATTTCATTGTCATGCGTGAAATAGCCAATCGCGGTTCTGTTGATGATTCATCAATTCTTGATTATGTAATCAATGGGATACCAGATCAGAGTAGTAACAAAATTGTTTTGTACGGGTGTAAAAATATTTCTGATTTCAAAGAGAAATTAAAAATATATGAGAAAATTCGCGTTCCAGATACGAAGAATAAGGGTTATTCAAGTACTATCATACAAAATAAGGCACACACTATACCTAAGAGTAAGGAACCAAGGTGTTATAATTGTGGAGTTTAGGCCATAAGTCGAATTTTTGTAACAATAAGAGTAAAGGGTTTAAGTGTTTTAAATGCGATTTGTTTGGACACAAAGCCGTAGATTGTTCAAACACATCATCTAAAAATATCCAAGATGCCAAAACTGTTACTCCAATAACTCAGACTTGTCAGAAAGAAATGCATAAACCTGTTAATTTGGGTAATTTGCAAATTGATGCTTTAATAGATACTGGTAGTCAAGTAACGCTAATCTGAGAAGATATACATAAGAAGATAGGTTCTCCTGAACTTAAGTCGGCAGGTCTACAATTAACGGGGTTTAGTAATGAGAAAATTAAGCCTATAGGAAGGTTTGAAGGTGAATTCGAAGCTGATAGTTCGTCCTTTCGATCCAATATTTGTGTTATCGCAGAAAACAAGAAATCTGAGAATGATTCTGAAGAGCAAAAAAATGCTTATTGCAATGGAAATAGTTCTGAAGAAGGATTTGAAAAAGTTGTTAATTATGGTTTTTTACATCCAAAACCAGAAACTGATCCTGTTAATATAGTTCCTGATACAGTACAGAATGTGATCAAACTGGATACTCCATTTACAATCAAAGCAAGTGGCAATGATTCCCTGACTGTGAATTCTGACGACGTTCCGAGTGATGTAGATTCTGATATAAATGAAAATGATGCTATTAAAGATGAATTAGTGCAAAAAGGAAACTCAAGCACAATACAATTCATTCTGAAGCCAATGAGGAGAAACGCCACTGCAGAAGGAGATTCTGAAGAGAAGCATTTTCCCGAACAAGAGTCATTTGCTAAAGAGGATGAATCAAATGCGAATTCTACTAGAACAATTTCAGTAAAATACCTTGCAATAGAGAAGCAAAAGAAGCCAATGGAGACGAAGAAACTACAGAGACCACCGAAGAAGAAGAAGAGAAGATTGAAAAGCAGAAGTCAGTCAGAAAACCTGATCACAACGACGCTGATACGGAAAGCAAAGACGGAACAAAAGAAATTAAAGAAAGTGAGAAAAAAGAAGCGAAAAAGCAGATTCAGAAGATCCAGGAAAAAAATTGAAAATCTTTGATAATGAAATACCGATTTTGATTATTCCTGATTTAGACGTTTTTCCCAAGTTGACAAATTTCTCCCGATTTGACTAATGGACTATTATTTTAAAGACGTGAACTAATTTAAGAAGACTGAAAACGATGTCTAAGGATGAAATGTATGAAGGAAGACGGCTTAAAGAAGATTATTTTGAGAAGACGCATTCGAATGACGGATCTTGAAGATATCTAAGACGCATTCAGAAGACGTATCCAGACGGTATCTAAGAAGACGTATTCAGATGATGTTTAAGAAGACGTAAATAAGAAGACGAATCCAGACGAATTGTTCCAGACAACATGAAAGGAAGACGTGTTTGTAAAATACATGTATTCAGATAGACTGTTCAAGATGAACGAGCACTGAAAGAGCATTTAAGAAGAGCTAACGCCGTTATTTCTGAAGATGTTAAGATGATGAGAAAAGATGGCTGAAATAAACTATTTAGGACGACTTTTTCCTCAATAGTAACTAAAAATCTTTTTTTTTTTTTTTTTTGTTTATTTTTTTAAATTTTATTTTTCAGATCCCTAGATGAGATGGTGGTGCTACGAGAATGCGAGGCCGCATTCCATCAGGATGGACGAGCAGTTATGGGATGGCATCGTTCATTATAATCGGATGACGCGACAAGCTGTGAGAATAAATCTTTTACCTTTTACCGATGATGGAAGTCAGACGATTCCGCCATTAAGACGATGACTCGATTAAAAGATGTTTGCATATTAAAGATGATTCCTTCTCTTCATCTGTAAATAATCTCACCTATTTCCTTCTACGTATGTAATTACTTTGTAGTTTGTAGCAACTATTCATGTTTCATTAAATATTCAAGTTTTAATAAATCGGACTAGTTTATTAGCCCCTAGACAGCCACATCGGAAGTAAGTTTACGAACATCATATTCCTAGACAGTAAGTACCGATTCTACAATATACTGTTGGGCATTAAAATTGCAATACCCTGAAGCAAAACAAATTCAAATAAAGATATTTACTGTACGTAAACATTACGGCATGAAAACAAAATGTTTAAACTTGGAAGAAATTTGGGGGTTTACAGAGGTGCAAAATTAGTAGAAACAGCTGGTTGACATCCCTGACAGCTAAAATGGCCCTCACCCGGTTAGGCATGTAGTCGAAATGGACTTGGATGATAGAAACGGGTAACTCATTCCATGCTGCTTCAAATATATGCCACACTTCATCAAGCGTATTAGCTGGAGCAGGGTGGCGGGCCGCCAGTCTCTCAACAACCCATGACCAGATGTTAGCAATGGGTGACAGATCTGGAGACTGTGCAGAGCAAGGCAGCAATCGAATACCATGCGTATCAAGGAAGATCAGAACATGGCGTGCAACACGTGGTCGTGCCTTACCTTGTTGGAAGATGGCGTCTGGCAGACCTCGAATATAGGGCACAATCACTGGATGCTAGATGTCAGAAATCTGTCGATCCGAGCTAGAGACGTGAGTGTCCTGCACCCAATGGCTGCCCAAACCATCACACGAGGTGCAAGGCACCTAGGCCGATATCGATTGGAAGCAGGCGACCTGCTGTCTCTTCGGAGCCTCTAGACACGTATACAGCTATTGAAATACTACACGCATAACCGGGACTTGTTTGAAAAGAGGACATTGTGCCACTCCTGTATCCAGCTTTGTCGTTCAGCGCACTAGAGTTGTTGTCTCTCTCTATGCTGCATTGTCAAGAGAATTAATGGTCGCCGTGCTAATAGTCCATGCTGCTGCAAACGTCGACGCACCGTGAGTGTGGATACTGAGCGTACTACAAACATGCACATTTCCTGACTAATGGTCAGTGATGTGGTCGTACGGTTTTGCAGGGCTGACCTCACAATATGTCTATCCCCACGGGCGTTATATATGGGAGGGCGTAATGATCCTGCATGCTGTTCAGTATGACTATTTACAATTCATTTTCATTGATTCCATGTTCGCACGACAGTGGTTGGATGCCGACCAGTACGACCAGCGATATCACAGAACGATAATCCATACTCGATAGGCAAAGATCATGGTAAGCATGTCTTCTTCTTATTCGAGGCATAACACGATATTCTGAGCAAAATCCGACCTTATAAAGCGCTTTCCGAATAAGAAGTTCTTTACACAACTCTTCTTTTATGCAGTGGTTCAGATGTCGTTTTCTGGTTTCTCCCTTCTGCGTTATCTAAATCCTCTGAAATACTAATCATTTGCATATCTTAACCTCTTCTTCCTTTCATGTGATTTTGACATTCATCAGATCATTCCTTCCTGGTGTTACAATTTAATGGCCAGCAGTGTATATATATTTATAATAGAGAGAGTTGTAGGGACTTATATTTATTTTAACTAATAATTTAAAGTTTTATTTTAAACTTTCCTATAAGCGTTCATTCCCCTAATTGTCAGTGCCAGAATAGGTAAATTTTATAGCGCACGTGAACGAATGCAAATTTTCTACTTTGAAGGAAGTAGTTAAAAGCCGAGTTTCGGTAGGAGAAAGAGAGAGTTAGGCTTTAGTAGCCGTCTCTGCCGTAGATACGTTTGCTTATTGCTGGTTCAAGTGGCTTAATTGCATTTATCCGCTGCCACTAGCTTCGAAGAGGATTTAAGTTACGGGACCTCGCGAAGCCCTGTAGTCTAGGTCTATCGTTTGTTAATATCTTCAAATTTTAGTTTAATTACGTGATTTTCAGTTACCGCCCAAGCAGAGGCGAAGTTTGTTAGCGTCGAGTTGAAGCACTGTAAATTTTCAAAAGATTTAATAAAGGGTATTTTAACTCTTCTCTTGTGTAGTTTCCTGCTACTCCAGTTTCAGATAGAAGTTCACCCACCTGGACTCTACAATGTAAATAAATTATTTATATTTTTTGTTACTAAATGAAATATTACAGACACTCATTTAACTTAAATATTGTGTAGACTATATATATTATTTATGCTAGGTACGCATTCGTAAAAGTCTCATTTGTTGCTAGCTAGTAAAATCTAGTCTTTAACATCCTTTCACCATCTTACTTCTAACTAGGTTGTTATTATCTAGGACAAGTTATAGTCTTAATAGGCTTAATATCAACAAGCAGCAAATGAAAAAGGAAATAAATGTAACAGCGAATTTACTTATAACTCCAGCTCTTGGTTGCATAACCGTTATGCTGAATGGCCACAGGCTAGATAATACAAACTCTGCAAATTTGCAAGCTTACAATCTTATAACAGTATTTGAGATGACAATAATTAGTACAGACGTTTACAATTAACAGACGGTTCATGCGTGTGCGAACTAATTAAACTTTTCCCAAATTAACTAAACTTTCAAAAAGGGTTGAGCAAAATTTCGCTTGACATTGTTTCGACATTAAAGTTTCCTTGCTTTCATAAAAGAATTATAAGGTATTTCATCTACCTTCTTAGTATGCCTTCGTGGTATAATGGTCAGCACGCTCGGCGCGTGTTCCAGAGGTTCGTGGTTCGAATCCCGGCGAGGGCATTGCTCATTCTTCATCTCTCCTGCTTCCAAAAAAATCCTAATAACTCTACAAAATAGTATTTCCTAAACCAAAATGGTGAAACTTTTTCTAAAGGAAAATAGCGTAAGGCAAACAATCTATTACATTTCATTTATACGAGAAATTTTTTTGACATTTTCATGCTCAAAATTTAATACACTAAAAAGTAAAGAAATCTAAATCGTTAACAAAAAGTAAAAAAAAAGCCCACCAATAATAACACTATAAATGTATGACCTATATAATATGGTAATTACGTTTCAATAGTCTTTAAGGTGACAACAGTCTTTTGTCATCTAGATTTGGAAGGATAAAATGATGATGGTGTATTTACAAGCTATATTGTATGAGGTCTGTATAGTGAAAGGTATAGGAAACTTGAGTAAAAAAAAGAGAGTGAAATAATTATTTAAGTTAAAATAAAACTTTTAAAAATCTTGATGAATTGCAAATGAATGAAGTATAATACAAATAAGTAGTACATACACGACAAAAGGTAATACGTATGATATATTCAGTGCCAGTAATATTATATAATACAAAAAGAGAACATACAAGTCATCCGAAGTACTGTCAAAATGCAATATAATAACATAGTAGATGCGTATGGGTGAAAATATGTATACGCCGTGTCTATAAAAGCCCTTACCGACAATTATTTGGAAAACTGTTTGTCATAGACTTATTCTTCCTCTTACAAAAATATTTTAAATGGTTCAAATATTCGTGCTTCGTCATTTTTAAATAAAAAAGTCAATTTTGTGGAAAATACGAAATCCAACTTTTTATATGTTCTCTCTATTCCTATACTCATATTTAGAAAATGTTATATTCATTACAAAAGGCAAAATCTAAAAAACGTGACTTCCTCACGACAAAAAATTGAATATATATGTATATTCGTAATGACTAAGAAACTTGGCAGTCGAAGCGGTTCTAATTCCATTTTAATTTAAATTCACATTTGAGGCCACAATTTACTTGGCACTCTAATCGTGCCTATTTTCAGAATAGTCCTATTTTTTCATACTATTGCGATAGGAAAAGAACGCTGCTTAATGAAATGGCTTCCAAGCAGCAACAGAGATGCAAGTAAAGTACGCCTTGATCCACTATGGCAGCTCACCAAAGAAGGAAGGTTTTGGTTTACGTTAGAAAGGTTTCAGTTCTCAGAGTTTAGGTTCCGAAATGACCACGTCATCAGGGTTACGCAAGCTCTGGCTTAGATTTATCTAGAAATGAGACGGTCCAGAAATGAGGTATTAATAGGCTATTATTAAATTAAATTATGAAGCTGGTTTATATATTTTTTATCATACATACACATATACCGTGAACTCGGGAAGGAGCAAAATCGATCGAAATGATTTGAATTCTATTTCGTCTGCATATGAAGGAAGAGAAAAGAGCATTTGAAAAGTTAAGAAGCTAATGATTCATTATACAACCGGATTCTTTTGTTGTAAAGATACCAATAATAAGATACTCTCTTCGATTCCGAATTTTTCAATAATTTTTTTTTTTTTTAAATCCGTGAAAATTAAGTAAGTATTCTGAAGGTAAATAATGTAGCATAAATCTTAATTTTAAAATAAATAAGGTAGCATCAATTTTAATTTAAAAATAAATAAGGTAGCATAAATTTTAATTTAAAAATAAATAAGGTAGCATAAATTTTAGGTAATTTTAAAATAAATCAGAATAAATACTGTTAAGATAAAATTAAAAGAATTTAGAAGCAAACCTATGCCAAAAAGTATAGTAAATTCGGATTAGCTCCTTTTCCTGTGTTTTAAAATTGCACGGGATGAAATTATTAAGTAAGTTGTTATCTCGAATTAAGTGAAAACTTGCTGGGTGTCGTTGAATATCACTTTTCATTGTTTCCCATTCTTCGGGCCGTTACTTGTAGACGACCGTTACTTGTAGCTACTGTAACCTTTGCACGGATGAATGCATGATTGTGATACGCAATTCATAGGGCATCATTTCTTCTCTGTTTACCACATGACTGCATCCATGCATAAAGAAGCATGCATGATTAATATTATCTAACATTTATGTAAGATAAGTTTTTCTTACATTCAATTTAGGGATATGGATTCTTTCGGTAACCCTTTTCAAAACAAACGTAACCTTGGATACAAATCTTAACCTCTACTGCTCCTGAGGATCTTTCTGTACAAAAGTAGTCTGAGCAGTTGCAGTAACTTCCGGAACAACAAAAGTTATAAGGTATTTTCTCCGTCCTTCCAGCATGCATTTTGTTGTGTAACAAAAAACACTCGGCGTATATTCAAGAGGTCCAGGTTTGAGTTCCGGTGAAGGTATTTCTCAGTTTTCATGCCTCTTGCTTAAAGCAATCTAATGTCTCTACAAAGTCATTACCCAATCAAAAAGAATCATTAATAACACGCATATGCAAACTATTGTATGGCGTTACTTGTGATTTGTATACTAATGCTGAAGGTAAGAAGTCAGCGGTCCATTATCCAATCTACAGTCTATTCGTTTTATCACATCTACACATGAGACCAGTTCTGTTCACTTAATGAAAAAAAAAATCTTATTATTATGTAGAAGTGTTCTTAGCAAAGAAACCGGTGAATAAGTAGCTGAAACCTTGTAAGTCAAGAAGAGGGGTATTAAATCATGTGACTTACCCGAAAACAAATTAATTGACTATGTACACTGATGGGAAATTTAAATTACAACACCAAGAAGGAGTTGTGTTAGATAAAGAAAGTTTGGGAGGTGTGTTTGCATATCTCAAAGATGACGTCGTTTCAAATTTAGCCTATATTTCATTCCTTTTAAACACTCATTTCTTCCTGGCTTTGAAATTTCGTTTTCCACCAGTGTATATGAAAATTGTAACTGAAAAGTGGATAGCCAAGCTATAGCCGTACTAAAAAAAAAAAAAAAAAAAAAAAAAAAAAAAGAATTTTTAAACTTAAAAGGATTGAAAGGATTAAAAGGATTAACTTAAAAGGATTGAAGAGAGAACATTATAATTAAATGAAAGTCGTCAAGCTACAATTCCAAGCACAGCTGTCCGGGAACTACAGAAGTTAGTTCTGGTCACATAGCAAACACAGAACACTCATTTCGCTCTCTTCAATAATAAAAAAATGTACATAGAGCCATAACGGTATCAGATTTAATGCTTTGACCAACAATAGATTGTTATTTAATCAGGTAAATAACGGTCGCTTTGCTTTATACTAGTGAGTTTGTAGAGACATTAGGTACTTTATTTTTTTGGAAACAGGCAAGATGAAAAATATGCAACGCCTTCGCCGGGAATCGAACCACGGACCTCTCAATTACGTGCTGAGCGTGCAGACCACCACACCACGAAGGCACGCCAAGAAGGCTGGAAAAATGCGTTATAAGTTATTTAAGTATAAAATTTATTCAACAAATTTCTGTATATTATTACAACTGCCTGCTTTTCTGTAAGTATGGAGATAAAATTATGAAGTCCTGGCAGTTATATCGTGGTACCCTTGACATCATGAATTATTATGTAACAGCTAAGACAACATGTTTAGAGTATACACTGGAGGGTTGTTCAATAAAATGTAAGTATAAATGTAAGTATGTAAAATGTAAGTTCAATAAAATATAAGTATAAGTATCATGGGATGACGAAACGTTGTATAATGATTGCATAATCCTTAGGAAATACGAAAAGACGTAAATACAAAAATAATATTAATTTCATTTCCTGTTAATAATACATAGAGTCCTATCGCAACTGAAAGCTATAGTTAAAATCCTGCAGAACCTACTAGACCAATAGGCCAGTTATCACTACCTCTTAAACCAGCGATATGAAACTGACGACCTGCGGACCCCACGTGGCTCACAAAATAATTTTCTTTTGCCCGCGAAGACATTTCAATAGTGTATTTGTTGCTACGGTGTTGCAAAGATTTCCAGGTTTTACATATTTGATATCGGAGTTTATATTACTTTCGTTTCCATTAAAAACGAGGAACATCTATAAACGGAGCTAATTAATTTACAGTGCGATGTAAATCTTATTCAGAGACTTGAGAGTACAGATTTTATTAATTTTTATTCGTGCTTGTCAAAAAATAAATATGCTCAGTTACAAGTTTTTGCACTAAGAATAATCTCTTTGTTTGGGAATTTATATGTAAACAACTTTCTTTTACAGCAGAAAATTAATAAGAAAATATCACTACTGAACAATGAGGATCTACAATTCGTAATGAAGATAGTTCTAGTAATTTTTTTACAAGATTTTATCAGAATTGAAACGCCCTCAAGTGTCCAGATGTACTAAGATATAAAGATATGCATTTTTGTTTATATATTGAAGAAACATTTAATAAATAAGAGAAAGAGACTAATTTGCCATTATTTAGTCTCAAATTTTGTCTAACTTAGTAAATGTTTGATAAAATGCCACAAAACGGAATTAAATGAACAGCAGAACTGCCTTTCATTACAATCTAACTTTTTCTGTTCATTAAAAAGAGTAAATTTAGTGCCAGAGTTATACATACACATTTTCCAGGACAGTTTTATTTTAGCCAGCCTGCATACAGATTCGATGCCTTTTAATGCTTCCCCAGTACCCCGCCAAAACTAGTAATCTGCTGTTTTGAGGACAATTCTTTTAAATGTTTGACAACAAAATTTGAGTTAAGCTTTTGATATACTATTTTTGGTACTTCTTAGAAATCCGGTATTCGCCCATATATTGCCAAGAATACCACCCGTGGCTCTGATTCATTGAAACATTTCGCGACCCTTGAAGCAGTTTCGAATCTTTTTACAAAGATAAATTTTATTTATTTTCGTTTCATTTTAACAGACTCTCCCTTTTTGAAGAGGGAATAAGAGAGAAAGAGACTAGTTTGCCATTATTTATTCCCAAGTTTTGTCTAACTTAGTAAATGTTCTGTGAATGTTTCCATAATTTGCTTAATTTTGGTTTGAACTAAAATGATTTAATGATTAAACACGATAGAATAATTGGAAAGCAATGTTAGTCTGCCGATTTAGTACTTAGTTATCAATATGTAATGCAGATAATTAAATACTAAATTATTGGTCTTACATTACTTTCAAATAATTCTGATGCGTAATATAAATGTTTGAATTGCAAAGTGTAACCAACAAAATTGCCTTACAGGCACAAACTTTAGATTTCAGATGAGAGAATAAATATAAATATAAATATTATTGTTTTTATTTGTGTATGCCTGGATAAGCATTTAGCAAGAGGAATTCAAAATTTGTTTAAAATATTTTTTATTTTTAATAAAATTTTGCATTTTGTGGAAAAAAAAATGTCTTGCCCGTCAGATGGTTTCAGATCGCACATTCGACCGCATGCAATTTAAGCTTGACATCACTATCTTAAACAACACACAAAATACTGAAGAAGGTTAAAATAACTTCTTCATTTAGTCTTAAATTGGACAAAACAGGCACAACTTGTCCTACAGACGGAACTTCCATTACTAGTGGGTCTTTAAATTAACATAAAAGAATTTTGATTCAAATGTATGTAACATAATCGGAGACTACACATAAAATAGATTTAATTAAGCTGGCTCAGAATTTTACCAGCGCTTAAAATAATCGAGCAGCAAAATGTTAAAGTGAGCCTACTACTCTAAACAGAACTGGCGAGAATAACAGCAAGAAGCAGTTACCAGAAGTTCGAATCTAAACTTTCAGAACCCGCAGCTTAAATTTACACAAATTTAATTTGCATTCAGGAGTGGAGTACAGAAAGAAGTTATAGTAAAAACTCTTAAATCCTAATAATTGGTAAAATAACATAAAACACCTTACAGTTGAAAGCATCAAACATGGTTTAGAGATTGACTTATTGACACAAGAAGGCATAACACAGAAACATAATCAGGAACTCATGGTTGCAATCTATGGTGATGAAGCACTTTCTAATGCATGCGTGACAAAAACAACTGCACTGTTTAGATAGATGACTCACCTATTTAAACACTGCAGTTGTTCCTTTTCAATCACACGAAAAGGATCTCAGGCTAGCCTGTAGAATAGAAGTAGCTAATGGAGAAATGTGAATTGAAGTCCAAGAATATGTGATGGAAAATAAATGTGCAAGAGTTCCTTAAATTGCTACGAAAATGGGCACTTGTGCTGAATCACTGGAAAGAATTCCTGGGGATGTCGGAGGACTGAGCCAAACAGATATCCAAACTTTTAAAGCCAGATACGGAGAAACAAGACTCACACGTTCTCGAATACTGATCTCCTTAAAAAACGCCAGTAAAAAGTTTATTCACAGCTAATGGGAGCAGATAAAATATAACTTGGAAGTCAGAAATGAAACAAGACAGCACGATGTAGAAACTTAGAAGCCATCTTGATCGGTTTAGTAGTTAGCGATGCTAGCTGCCGTATTGTTGGTCCCAGCTTTCGAATTCCAAAGAACGTTTGTTAGTGTATAGTGTCTGTGCAGCATGAATACACTTAAAATACTGGCGAGCTGAGTGGCATGGTAGAAGGGAAAGAGAGGTGGGAGATCCTCATATCAGTCCCCCTAGGTTTTCACCATGAGGAAGGACTTAAAAGAGAAGGGTTTCCCCCTGAAACAGGCAGTGGGGAGTGATGACGTAACAATGATGCCACCGAGCGCAGAGGTGCAATTGACAACATAGAAATTAGCGTTTTAAATGTGAAGAACCAGCTTTTAAAATGAGCTGTGTGTGAAAGATAGCTATAATTTGAAAGAGACAATGTTACTGCAGTATGCATTTTACACTGAACATTAAAAAAATTAATAGTACTTACTCAATTTTAAAATAATAGATAAAATTCGCTACTCTTAGCATAAAGTTCCTTTTTTTTTTAATTTGCAGGGATTTTTTTTTTAATGCCTGTTTGTTTCTAATCATTTCTTTATCTGCATGTTAACTAAGAGAACTGTACTATTGCTTCTAAGATAACTATAATAATAGCTATTTAAAATTAATCAAAAAACAACCTTAAATTGGCATATTTTTAAACATTTATGGTTATATATGGTAAAATTTCTGCTAATCTAAGTTTGAGTTTCAGCCTAATCGTAAATTTTACATTGGCATATTTTTCTCCCGATTCAATATAATAACATATATATATATTTTTAAAAATAATTTTGTAACTTAGGCTTACATCAATATTTCATTTAAATAAATTCATGTAAGATTGTTATCTTAATTAAAACAACTTTACTCACAGTACCTAAAAAAATTATTTAATTTTTCAAAAGTGGGAGTTAAGGGGGCAGGTCTTCTTATGCCAATTACTTTAATGTTGTACTTTATATATATTTTATCTAGAATGCTAAGCTAGCACAAAATCGAATCGATAATAACAGAGGATTCAATAAAAATAACTGTAACAATAACTTAACAGAATTAGTTCTCATTTGAAATATGCTTTAGGCTATTAACTTCTAAAATGCCATCTAGAAATATTTCAAATCAAAACATTTTATATATGCTTACTTGCACAATCGCAATGCAACTACAAGCTGTTGAAACATTATTTATTGGCTGCCACATTCGAAGCAATCCATTTCTTTGCCTTTTGAGTTGCTTTTCTTTGGGAAAAAACGTATGCATTTCTATTTAAGAAACGTATTCTAATAAAAGTTTGCACTCTGCAAAATAAACGAATTGCTTCTCTGTTAACTTCAGGATAATGTTTCTCCAGTTTATTAATTAAAGAGCCAATTACATGCTTCCCTTTATAGTAAGTTGTACCAAGAACTGCACAAAATATGTTTTCGAACTCATAAACTGTATTCATCCATGAATGTGAAGGTGTAGTCAAACCTCCTAAGGACAATAATTTAATTAAATATTGGTTCATCAACACTATTTTTAGATATTGTTCCCAATGATGGGTCTTTGTCTCGCACACGATAGGCAATATAATCTGCAACATATGTTAATGCTTCTTTTTCGGCGGTTGAAAATTGTCTGTCGGAATTCAATTCTAATTCCCAAACCATAGGAGAAGGTTCCTCTAAGAAATCCAAATCCAAATCATCAATAGTATTTAACGGAAAAGTATCTTCCTCCTCAGTTTTCAAAGCCCTTTCAAGTATTTCTGATGTTAAATAGGAATCAATATTTCTGCTTTCTTTAGTCATGCATACTTTTGAAGATAAATTTGGCAGTTTATTAGCGAGTATTAATTGCTTTAAGCGGTATATAAATTCACTAGGTGATGGATGGTCATTAAACCTACCAAGCCCTCGAATCTGACTAAAGAGACTTTCAAGTGCATCCTGAGTTAATCTAGAGGTTAAAATATATTTAGCATCATACGATGATTTCAAATCCTGGTGTAGGCCAAAAAGAGAATTTATTGAAATTATTATTCCTTTTTGGAAAGGCAGTAAGTTGGCTTTCTTAATCCACCAATGACTTTCTTCATTAATTCCAAAACTTGAATTTGTTTTTCATGATGTTCATTTAATCCAAATGCTGCTTTAAGTATTTTATCTGATGGAGGGTATGGCTTGGTTCTATTCATAATATCGAAAAAATTGTCGATTAACTCAAAGAAGTCGGATGCTTTTTGATTTCCTGTGAGGTGGAGCATACCTTTTGCAGTAGTTCTTGAAAATAATGTTTTCGCTGGAGCGACTTTTTGTCTTTCGTTTCCCTAGACCATTAAATAATTTGGTTTTAGTTTGTGACACAATTTAATTTCTCCTGAATCTTTATTTAAAACCTCTTTAATAATATCAACATTTAAAACAGTTCCATCTTCTAAAACAAATCCTTTATCTAAAAAGTGGTTTCTCAGTAATTTGAGGCAGTGCGCTAAATCTGCAAAAAACCCATATTTTTTCGTTTTCAGTACTGGATTTGGAAACTGAGAACTATTAACCGAAATCTGTAACTCTTTCCACAAAGTACTAGATCCTCCTAATCAGATACTATTGCTTTCACTTCTCCAGATGATTAAATATGTCTTATGAGTGAAAAAAAGTTCTTTCTTCATTGGAGTGTTAAAATCAAAAAATATTGGTTGTTTCCACTGCGAAATGAGACCTCTGATTAAAACAAACTGCACTTTTTGAAAAGGACCGAGAATTTGGTCCAGTTTAGAATCATAGCAGAGTTTAGAATCTATGTGCATTTCGTCGAAACTGAGAACGCATATTTTTTCTACAGAATTCAAATATTCGCATCTTTCCTTCATTACAGCAAGAACATCACTCTGAATTCCTGGACTACATGAAAATTTAGCGCACCATCTCTTTAATGTGCTAGTGCTAGGTAAAGGAATTCCCATTTTTCTTTCCAAAAATCGTAGCTTTTAGATGGCAGAGCTCTTATGACAATGCAACGTGAAATATCTTCACTAATCCACCTGATTTTTTCCTTCTTTTCTAGCAATACGTTAATCTGCGTCTTTTTAAAAATATGCTTTAGACGTTTTTCTAAATTCTCCGATCTGTGCTGTTTTTTTCTAAATTTCGCTGTTTGGGATTTTAATTTCTTAATTTCCGATACAAATTTCTTTCTAGATGTCGTCCACCTTCTTTGTCGCTGAGCAAACATTCTAAAATTTTTCTTTTCTCTATTTTTCAATACAATTTCAATTTTCTAAGGATATTGTTTTGTTCTTCAAATTATCAATACATTCTTGTTTATCTTTACACTTAGAGCATTCAGGGATATTGTCACACAGGGCATTTTCACTTGTAAGTTTTATTTCAAAATCCTTCACATTTGATTTATTATTGTCAGCTTCAATTTCGTTCTCGGCCTCAAAATAAATTTTCTTTGGGCTTAATTCGTGTAGTCTTTCAAAAGCACTCTGCATTAGTTTTCTTTTCAAATGTCTCCGATTTCTTGGTGTTATTTCGTTTACTGCACACGATAAATTTACTTTCGGCACAGTATTGCATTTCACACAGGCACAGTATTTCTTTTGCGGCAATCCAAGCAAGCGATTTCTCATGTCATCTTTATAATCACTGCACAGAAAATGTTCGCTGCAAATTCTTGCGTTTTTCACATTAATAGAATCTTATCTTCGACATTTATGTATCCATTCTTTTGTCAAAAGCAAATTGTCCTTTGGGAAAGCATGAAATACAATATCTCTTCCTTTCGTATTTCTATAAGTGTTACGGCACGTTGCTACAGCACAAGAAGCCATATTACATAAAGGATACTTTAAATATAGAATTTAAAAGGAAAACTGACTAAAACTCTCTATATATACACAAATTATTTTAAATATTTGCATTATTAGAAAACAAATATGTATGATTAAAATTAATTTGGGATATGCGACCTCCAGAAAATCCTCTCGCAACTGAATGAAACTACAGTTTTAAACGCGCGAAATCAGAGCAGGTGCAAGAGAGACACGTCAGATTACTTCCAGTTCACCCCCTTCATGAGGCTCGCGTCGGCGGGGAGTCGAACAAAGGAATGACCTAGTCCTTCTATTTATTCCTACCATCCTTACTTCCTACCTCCATGGTTTTCACCAGCAGAAGGACTATAGTTGCATGAATACTCTTCCCCTTAATTTCTCGAAACAGCGTTCTATCTACAGATAACAAGTTGCTCATTTACAAATCTTATGTTACGCCCCATTCTGAGTTATGCCTGCCCGGTATGGACATACTTTTGTAAATCACTTAGAAAAAGACTGCAAGCAGCCCAGAATGGGGCAATTAGACAAATTTGCAATTCCCCCTGGTATGTTAGGATTAGACAGCTCCACAAGGAGCTAAAACTTGAGGAACTCAAGGATTATTACAGCCACCTATCGCGGAATTTTTATGACAAGCAGGAGGCTATTGACAATCCTGCGATAACTAAGTATAACTATGATGTAAATAATCCTATGAATATTAAGCGCCCGCGGGCCATCATGTGTGTTAACCTACCTTAATTTCTGTGTGTAATGACTGATTATTATTATACATATATAATCTACAAATTTCTGTACTGTTATTGTATTATATATTATTTTTTAGTATTATGCAGTCAGTTTAGCGGCACCAAAGTAGCGCACTTACCTCTTTTGTTTTGCCATGTTTGTCTATGTTCTCTTTCCAGCTCTACCACTCGACAGCTTCTGTGCTTGACTGGCTTTCTATCCAGATCATTGCGTTAAGTTACCGTTAGAAGATATGCTGTTAAAAAATTATGTACCATTGCCTGATAATTATGTATATCCACAACATTTTAAGATATGTTCGTTAATGCATTCAGTTATAATTCACATACATTCGAAACTATACTATAATTTGTTCGATGAGGGGTAGGGTTAGTAATACCCAGGTACCCTGGTATCTGGCACCACTTTAGATAACTTTAGTTGCATGACTAGTAGTGGAATCTATAGGTTCTCCTCCTCCCCTCTCTTGTATCTCTATGGAAACCCAGAGGATCTCTTCTCCATAACCCTACAAATTCAGAACCCAGAAATCTGCCAAGAAGGCAGAATCGGATTTTAGTTTCTCTCCTGTCCATCATAGCATCTAGGTCTGGCTTCAGATTACTTTATTTTGCTTTCACAACTGAAAGATCATTTGTGCGGTTCACGTTGCTCGACGATAAGGATTTGAAGGATGCCATTTAGAAAATATTTGAAGGAACAGGTACAATGTAATGAACACTGTTTTGTCTGCTGGAATCCGAAGCTTAATAAATCACTTTGCATTGTATGTTATATACGGGTATTCATTTGCACACCTCTATTAGTCTTAAAATTTGTGAATGTCTTCCCTTCATTCTCATGTGTAATAGTTCTACATTTCACAGTGAATACTTGACTTCGTAGTCAGTTAAACCCTTCGGTTTTCAGTGGATTTAGCTGACTTCATAAGAATGGCGCCTTCTACGTACTTTCTTTTGTTTCATGATAACGGCCCCTTCTACGTACAAAACATAGCTCAATCTAATTTTAAAATGCCTATAAAGTAAAAACGGGATAAAAAAAAACTTTCAATAATCGTTCTTTCATTTATCGACCTGTTATGGAATCTTCTTAAACGTTGGATTCGAGCATTTCCTTCACCTTCACTATACGGACAATTAGGAAAATATTTGAAAACAGAACGGTACAAAATAATTACGTTTATGTTTTCGAATCTTATTTAATATTAAGTAAAATACCTGATTTCGTCTTGAAAAAATTCATTATTTGTTTCACTTTAACTAAAAAATTCACTAATTCATTATTTGTCAACTAAAAAACTCAGTATATTTAGTGAAAAAAAAATGAGATGATGTCTTTTTTAGAAATAAATTATTTATTCTGTAAAATAGTTTGAAGACCAATTTGCCACTTTGAAAATTCAAGATAGATTGCAAATTTTCATTAGTTAATGAATATAATCTTCCATGATAAACTCCTGCTATAAGAAATGGTAATGAATTGCTACTGTTTAATAAAAATGCTAGTCTAGGTAAATTATGTTATAAGACTTTTGCTTAATCGATGCCCCTTCCTTAAAAAAAAGAGTGTGCTTAGAGTGGACTGCTTCATTCTTTGCTTTATGATGTTTTTATGCGGAATGTAACCAAGTAACTAATAGGGAGACCGGAAAATAATGTCGCTTTCTTACATTAAATTCAAACCAATAAATTTGTAACAAGTTTTTATTTTTAATCAATAATATAATCACCCTCGTTATCAGCAACCTTTTTGCATCTAGTATGCCGATTTTAATCCCAGACGGATAAAAATCAATTGGTTTTTGAGTAAAATATCTCGAGATGGCATTTTGGACATCATCCAAATTTTCAAATTTTTTGTCACTAAGAAAATGTTGTAGGGATCGGAATAAATGGAAATCCAAGGGTGCGATATCGGGGGAATATGGTGGGTGAGGCAGTACCTCCCACCCCAATTCATTATATTTTTCCAGTGTTCGTCTTGCACAGTGCGGTCTTGCATTGTCGCGTTGCAGAATGACGCCTTTTCCGTTGACAATCGCCAGATATTTTTCGATTAAAGATTAGTTCACTAGATCCAATTGTTCACAATAAAGCTCTACATTAACATTTTTCCAGGTTTCAGCAATTCAAAATGAACAATTCCGCGAATACTCCATCAAACACCCAGAAGCACCTTTTCGGGATGTAAACCCTTTGTAACCCCTATTAAAACTGCCTTTTGAGTTTTGGGTTATCATATAGGACTTATGTTTTTGTCTCCACTAAACAAACGATTAAAAAACGGTTCTGTATGGTGCCGTTGAAGCAATACGTTGCATGTGATGGATAGGTTGGCTTTGTTCTTTGCGGACAGATTATGAGGGATTCAAACACCTGCTTTGCTTATTTTCCCATTCTGCTTTAAATGTTCTTTCTTGGATGGTCGACCAAGGTTGGTTAAGAGTGTTTGACATGGATTTGCTTCCACTTCTGCCCTTAGCATGTTGTCGACATGCTCAGAAACGACATTACTTTCCTGTCCCCCTATTACATAGCCTTACATAGTGCCACTATAGCGCTTCTGTGAGTACCCAAAATTCTTATACTGAAAAATGTGGAATGCATTTTAGCCCATACTCAGAGTGCTCGAGATGAAAATATTTAGACTCCTCTATTAAGGAAAATATTTTGTAGCCAAAATTTTTTCAGCCTAGAATGAAATGCTTAGTTCAACTCTTCACAGATAGAGGCTAAAGATAGTGTTACATTTTTTCCATTATTAGATATCCATTTTTTCCAGACTTTAAGATTGTTTAAACCAGATACTTTTCTGTCAATTAACGTAACAGTTACTTGTTCATCCTTCGCTAAGGTATATATAAAATACAATATTTTTTATCTCCCTAATAAAAACTCGCAATGTCGTTTGTGAAGTTAAAGAGATTTTCATAGTTATGGCTCTATAAAGATACCCTAGATCAGACTGCTTCAATGATTTTCCACTTATTTTATTGATGTAGTCTATAGACAAATTATGTCTGTTAATTATTGTTTACAGTTTTGTTAACGACAAGGTCAACATATTGCATATCTTCAAACGGATTTAATTTTTGTAATAAGGGTTTTCTTTGCGCAGTTTCGCTTTTAACGGGAACTTTCCTAACAAAATAAAATAATATAGAAAAATCCAGTGTCTAAGCAAAAGCGTAGTTTGTCAGTAGCCGCCAGATTAAATTGAAAGACAGATATCTTACATTTTGCTGAATGGCAACAGACTCTAACGAAAAGTAATAAAATGCATTTACAGTGGACGACATTTAAAATAGATCAACGCAAAATCATGTTTCGAGACAAATATCCTTTCCGGGCTAATAACTGTTTTTAAAATAAGAGCGTGTTAATTAGAATTCTAGGAAATTCTTATGGTTTTTCATTTAAATAAAAGTATTCAACAAAACACCTTTACAGTGAGGAAAGTATAATTGTCCACTAGTGACCAAATGGAAACAAAACAGCTGAATACCGGTAGTTTGACGAGGGTTTCAGTGGCTCTTATCATGTTTTTTTCCACGTGCAACATGACTATATGCTCATTTTTTTTCAGAAAGCTCTCTAGTTATCCAATCCCTTAGGAAGACAGTTCTCGAGTGCTTTGTCTTAATTAATTAAACAAATAATCAAAGAAATGGGGTTAAATTTCTGCAACGGAATCCTTTTTGACAGTAATCGTCCATCTCTGGTTTATACTACAACGAAAGAGATAAAACATAGAAAAATAGTTAATCCAATATTTTCATCTATTTCCAGGCCAGGCTGCTTTGCTCTTGTTGATATACAGCAAATCCACAACAAATGGTATTCAAAATTATTTACGAAACACAAAATAAAAAAATAATGTTTTACGAAGCTTCAGCTTGATACAACTTTTAGACATGAAAGTTCATTTCTGTAATCTTTAATTAATTAAATGTTTTAGCATTTTATATTTTGTAGTTTTGTTAATTTAATTTTTTTCAGTTTCAGTTTAGTGAAAACTTGTCTATTATTACAATTCAAAATGAAAATAATGTTTTCTGTTAGAAAATTTCCATCGTTCTAGTAGGATTCTTTTAAAGATTTCTGAAATCTCTATGTATTCAGATTCTTCCTTGAAAGTCTATTTTCCAATAAGAATATTGTGCATTTTTCAGAAAGAATAACTATTGTAACAGTTTTAATATCGTTATTAATCTCTCGTGCATTTGAAATAGTTGAATAATAAATAATGTACAGATTACTGGCAATATTGAAATGCAGGCTCGAGAGCTGCATGCATTTTCTCGCACGAAGCATGTAATTATTTTTTTTTAAATAAGTATATAGAATATGTTTTTTTTTCCTTGTTTGTATGTCGCCATTTTTTTGAGAGTTAAATAAAAGTTATTGCTGTGTTCCATCATTGGAGTTGCTTCATTTCGCTAAAGAAGTATCACAGTCTTAATTATTTTGGAGGCACCGACCTAAATCGAATAATCGTGCGTATTTTTATTTTATTAGTTCATCACTGAACATAATATTAGTGATACCAGATTATTACTTCCTGTTAATAATGAATTGCTTTATGTTATTAGTTCATCACTGAACGCAATATTAGCGATACCGGTTTATTATTTCCTTTTAATATTGAATTGTCTTATTTTATTACCGTATTGGATATTATTTTTAATATTCATTTTAGTTGTCCAGACAGTAGATATATATATTGCTCTATGTTGTTATTCTTATTTTAGTCACCATTAATGTGGTAGAGAGAATGAACGTCATATAATTTAAATATTTCATTTTTGAGGTATACGTATTTAACAGAGTGCACTTAATTTCGTGATTCCTGACTGCATTAATTAATTAAAGTAATTAATTTAAGCTATTTTGAGGAAGTATAAAGAACACAGTGTTCGTTAATTTTAAACATAGAAACAATGTCTTACTTGGGAAGAGCTCGTAAGGAAGATTTGCAAAATCTCGCGGCTGAACTGGGAGTTCATGTGACTGCAGATTTGAAAATAGTCGATTTAAAACAGAAAATTGTTGAAAGTAGAGATTATGATGAGGTATTCGTCAAAGGAGTCTTAGACACAATAATAGAAGAACGGAAAGAGAGGGAGAAAAGAGAAAAAGAGAGAGAGGAAAGAGAAGAACGGAAAGAGAGGGAAAAAAGAGAAAAAGAGAGAGAGGAAAGAGAAGAACGGAAAGAGAGGGAGGAAAGAGAAAAACGGAAAGAGAGGGAGGAAAGAGAAAAACGGAAAGAGAGGGAGGAAAGAGAAAGAGAAGACCGGAGAAGCAACGAACTGTATGAATTAGAGAGATTAAGACTTGAAGCAGAGACAAAGTCTCAAAATACCGGACAGATCCGGCCGAAAACGGAGCTGCGTCACCTTATGCAGAAATTCTATGACAAGAAAGGAGATATCAGTCTATATTTGCTATTGTTTGAAAGGCAAGCAGAATGGGCTAAAATTGATAAAGAAGAATTTGTATCTCATTTACTAGGACTACTTCCTTACGAAGTAACCCAGTTAATAGCTAGAGAACCCTCCGATAAAGCTAAAGACTATGAACACGTGAAGAATTTATTGTTAAGACGGTTTAAACTAAGCCCGGAAAAGTTTAGGCAGAAATTTATGAAACATCAAAAGATTACCGAATCCACATGGGTGGATTTCAATTATGAAATAGAAAATTATTGCAAAGAATGGGTGACTGGTATAGGAGTTAAGAGTTTTGATCAGTTGCTAGATTTGATGGTGCTTGACCAACTTAAACGTCGAGTTCCTCCTGAAATTCGAGATCATTTTCTTGATGAATGAGTAGAGATGATTTCATCTAAAAAATTAGCTGAAAAACTTGATGCCTATGAAAACGTTTGCGGAAACTTTCAAAAAAGGCCTGTAGTGGATCGGCAGAAAGAAAGATACAATGCACTAACTCAAGGTAAATTGAGTTCAGATAATAAAAATAAAACTGAAAAAAAAATTGTCATCAGGATTTAATTCGCAAAGCTGGTTTCATAGACCTAGAAGTCCACGTCCAGATGATAAATATGAAAAACGAAAAACGCCACAATGCTATCAGTGTGGGTCCTATCAACATTTAAGACCTCAATGTCCAAAACTTAAGAATAGTACTGAATCTCCTGCTAATCTTAACAGAATTAGTGCAAAATCAGAGGATAAATTTCTATTACCTTATACTAGTATGGGTTACGTAAATGGTCATAAAATTCCTATATTAAGGAATTCAGGTGCTAGTATTGATATAGTTTGTCGCAAATACATTACGCCGGAAATGCTGACAGGTGAAAATGTGTGGGTGCAACAGCCATTAGATTTGAATCCAACCTGTTTACCATTGGCTGAGATCGAACTAAATTGCGATCTTAGCGAGTAATAACTAAGGCTGCCATTATTAGAAATGAACTCGACAAAGGAAGGTATTTATTAGGCAATCGAACTTTTGCACTGTTGAATAAACAAGGAAAGGAACCTGATAGTTGTCCTCACCAGGTTAATGCTGTCTCTACTAGAGCTCAAAAGAAAAGAGAAATAGCCGAAGAGAAGATCTTGGGAATGATGAAGGAAGAAAATAAAGCATCCAGAGATGTTTTTGAAGAAGATAATTTACCGGAGCTAAATTCGGAAGATGAAACTCTCATGAAACTGGTAAACATTGACTCAGAAGAAATTGCACAACTTCAGCTTGCTGATAAGGAACTGTCTAAAATCATCCAAGAAGTTAAAGAAGGTACATGCAAAAATGAGAACTATAGTCTGACAGGAAAAGAACTTTTAGTTAAAAAAACGACGGATAAAATGGGCTTTGAAAGACAGCTTGTTGTTATACCTGAAAAACTCAAGCCGTCAATTATAAAGGTGTGCCACGAAGAAACTTCTGGTCATTTGGGTGTCAAAAAGACCAAAGACAGACTTGCTAGATATTTTTACTGGACGAGGTGTTACAAAGAAACTGAAGATTTTGTAAGAATCTGTGATGCTTGTCAGCGCGCTGGAAAAGGAAATGACAAAAAGAAGGCTCCAATGACATTAGTACCAGTAATTTCCGAAATATTCACTAAAATAAATGTCGATGCCGTTGGTCCGCTACCTATTTCAAAGACTGGGAAAAAATATATTATTACAGCTCTGTGTATGTCGTCCAAATATCCAGATGCTGTTGCGGTGACAGACATTTCTTCGCCATCTGTGATTGATGCTTTCTTACAGATTTTCAGTCGTATGGGTTTCCCAAAAGTGATCCAAACAGATCAGGGGACCTCTTTTGTCAGTGCTTTGACAGAGGAATTTTTGGAGCGTTTCGGCATTAAACATGTAAGAAGCTCTGTGTATCATCCGCAGAGTAATCCCGTTGAGCGATTCCATAGAACGCTAAAAAGGGTGTTAAGAGTCGTATGTATAGGAGCGACTTCGGACTGGGAGAATTATCTACCATCAGTTCTTTTTGCTCTCAGAACAGTCACACACGAAAGCACTGGTTTTACACCAGCAGAATTAGTTCATGGCAAAAACCTACGAACGCCAGTCACTTTACTTTATGAGCAGTGGCTAGAACCGATTGAAGAAAGTAATAATGTTGTCAGTTACGTTTTCGAACTTATTAATCGAATGAAGAAATGCCAAGAACTTGCCGTGGAAAACATGAAAGAAGCTCAACAACGGAGGAAAATATGGTACGATCGAAACGCAGTGAAAAGAGAATTTGCTAGAGGAGATTTAGTTCTTGTTTTATCAACGAATCGTCAAAATAGACTAGAAGTACAATGGAAAGGACCTGGAAAAATAGAGCAGAAAATTTCAGAAACCAATTATATTGTAAGTTTCGAGGAACAAAATGAGTCAAATCAAGTATATCACATTAACATGCTTAAACCATATTACAAAATACCAGAAATGATTAATATGATAACTGAAGTGGAAGGAGACTTAGAAATGGACATTCCTCGTTTACCTTCCAATCCAAGTATATTAAATTTTTCGAACATCATAGAGGAGAATGAACTCGAGAAAAGGTTGAAATCCGAGCAAATAGAAGATTTACGAAAGATTTTATGGAAATATTCTGGTTGTTTTTCAAATAATCCTGGACTAACAAACTTAGTTTGTCACGATATTGAGCTATTAAATAACGAACCAATACAAATAAAGCCATACAGACTGTCACCCCGACAGACTGAAATTCTCAAAAGGGAAATACAGAAAATGCTCGATCTTAAAATTATAGAGCCGGGAGAATCGGACTATACATCTCCCATGATTTTGATAGAATCTTCATCAAAGGATCCTCGGCCTTGCATTGATTATCGTAAACTCAATGCTGTTACTAAAACTGAATACTATCCTTTGCCTAATATTGAAGAACGTATCGAAACTGTAGCAAAAGCAAAATATATTACCCTATTAGATTTATCTAGAGGCTACTGGCAAATTCCGTTAACAGAAAGAGCCCAAAGATATGCAACATTTGTAACTAGTTTTGGAAGTTTCAGGCCTCTACGTTTACCCTTTGGATTAAAAAATGCCCCATATTTTTTTAGCAAAGTTATGACTAAAGTCCTGGCTGGATGCGAAGGTTTCGCTGTACCATACCTGGATGACATTGCCATTTACTCAGAAAACTGGGAAGAGCACCTTAAAAACTTAACTTTTGTTCTAGAGAGAATACAGAAAGCAAATTTACGACTAAAACCATCAAAATGTAAATTTGCACAAGATCAAGTGAGATACCTAGGCCATGTTGTGGGACAAGGACAACGAACCCCGGATGAAGTAAAGATCCTGGCTGTAAAGGAGTATCCTACACCTAAAACTAAAACAGAAGTACGTGCTTTCTTAGGACTGGTAGGGTATTATCGCCAGTACATACAGAGATTTTCGGAAATTGCTTCACCCCTCACGGACGCTTTGAAGGGGGTAACAAAAAAGGAAATATACAATGGTCTGAAATATGTGACAAAGCTTTTAACAATTTAAAAGCGTTGCTATGCAAGAAACCAATTCTGTATGCTCCCGACTTTGATAAAAGGTTTATTATACAAACCGATGCCTCAGACAATGGCATGGGTATAGTACTATGCCAATTAGATGATGAACAACGTGAACATCCTATCTTGTATATAAGCAAAAAATTTACTAAGTTTGAAAAGAATTATTGTACTACTGAAAAGGAGTGCGCTGCTTATCATCTACGCTATCAAGAAACTGAATTTTTATCTGGATGGTCAGCAAGAATTCTTGATTCAAACTGATCATAATCCTTTGGTCTGGCTACAATCCAACGCCAAATGTAACTCTAGATTGATGCGCTGGGCACTTTCATTACAACCTTATAATTTTAATTATAAGGTTGTTATTAAGGTCATTCATCGCAAAGGATCTTTGCACAAGAACGTAGATGTTCTGAGTAGAATTAAGTAATGTAATAACTCTTAGTGTATGTAACCACGTTCAGGATTTATTTATTTATTTAATGTATACTCAACTGATGTATTTGAACTTTCTCCATTTTTTTTCTTCCTATTTAAATGTGGTGTAAAAATATTTGTTTAAAACTTAAAAATTTTGGCCTGAAGTTTGGAAATTTATCAGAGAAGTTACCTTTTCTCTTTAAGCAAATGAGCTTATTAAACTGTCAAATTTTACAGAACTTTTCCCTTCGGAAAAAGTCTCTCCGTTGGGGGAGAGGTTGTAACAGCTTTAATATCGTTATTAATCTCTCGTGCATTTGAAATAGTTGAATAATAAATAATGTACAGATTACTGGCAATATTGAAATGCAGGCTCGAGAGCTGCATGCATTTTCTCGCACGAAGCATGTAATTATTTTTTTTTTAAATAAGTATATAGAATATGTTTTTTTTTTCTTGTTTGTATGTCGCCATTTTTTTTAGTGTTAAATAAAAGTTATTGCTGTGTTCCATCATTGGAGTTGCTTCATTTCGCCAAAGAAGTATCACACTATACGGGAATCGCAGATTTTTATTTTATGCAGGAATACCAAATGGATTAACAAACAGTGCTACCGCTTGTTATCATAACAAAACACACCACTTTTACAATCTTAAGAGCTTACACGATACAGCTACGCTAAAATTGAAATTTTTTACTATTTATACCATTTTTTAAAATTTAAAACAGCATTTTATACTACCATTCTTTTTTTTTTTTTTTTCATTTTATTGAAGTAGAATACATGAACGCATGAAGTAAAAATATGTATCTTTGTTACTTTTCCCTGAAAGATGCATTTTCTTACAGTACTTGTAACTAGCTTAAAGCATGAAGCTAGAAAAATATAGAGAGCTAATATTCTTCTATTTTCAAGCAGGAAAAAAACTCCTTTTCATAATTAAATTGAGAATATGAGGAAATTCAACACAATGATGGTAATTTCACATTTACCTAGAATGTTTTGCTTCGTGATCTATTTTGCCCGTTCCAATCGCATGGATTATGCATATCAGATAACAATTGCTTTATAGAAAAGCAATTGCAATCGGCATAGATAATATCACGCAATGACTTTTATTCCAGGAAATAAAATAAATGTTAGTATGCAGGTGTGCTATCGGGTCTATAGCAGTATATATGTCACTGTTATTGCCACTTCTTCTCTTTACGAAGTCTTACACCTCTGCGGTTTAAACATGCAATTTATTGCAGTTATCTTAATGGCCTTCATGGCCGCAATCCCCGTGACTTTTAGTGAAGGCATTAATGAAAAACAGGTCGAAATTATACAACTAATAATGTGCAGTAAGTACCTAATCATTACTGTGTTTTCGATCGTTGGTAGCAATATTTATAATCTTATAAAAACATCCTAGATTTCCAAAGTACGTAACTTCACTGATCACTAAATAATGTCCTAAAAATTAGTTACTAGTCAAAGATTGTCATACGGATAGGAAATACTATTTGTTAGGTGTTAGTTACTGGGTGTTTCGCACGCGAATTATATGTATATTTCACTCCATATTTCTCGAATATAAAGAGAGGTTTTTTATACAAAAGTTTTTGTCACATTTTTAGAATGAGTTCGATAATTTAAAACCGAATGAAATAGAAACCAAAAGAAAGATTTGAAGAGAACAAAATTGTTAAGAATAAAAATTTCTGGCAGCAGCTTATTATTTAAAAATGAGAAGTATTGTTTGCTACTTTTAATTTTTTTTTTTTTTTCAAAAATGTCACATGTAAACAAGCCGCGGACTGAAGGATATAGTTTGCGCTTTCCGAAGAGAAATATTCCTATTCTGTAATTCAGAAACGTTATAATGTACGTGGTATTAAAATTTCTAAGGGCAAAATAAGCAACGTTATTAATCGGAAAGGGAAAAGTCTTCAATCATTACTTCTACACGGAAAGAAAACCCCGAAGATGGCAGGTACTATTTCTAATGTTTCTAAAGTTGAATCATTGGTAACAAGGGAAAATCCGCTGACGCAGGAATCAATTGAAAAATCCTGAAATATATTTCTAGCAACAATAAATAAAGTAATAAACCGAGACTTAGAACTTAAAGCTAAATAATGCAATGTTCACCACCTTTTGCCGGGGTATACGCTCAACGCAGAACAATTTGCAGAACCCTGTTTGAAAAGTATTTAGATAAATGAAATACATTATGACATTTGATGAAGCGTGACTAAATGACTGTAACCAAAAAGGGTATGTTTGATATCGAAAAAGAAGCGAAAAAGCGAAAAAAGTGTACAAACCTAGTTCCGTCAATGCAAAAGTATGTTTCAGTATGGGATTTATAATTGTAGCAGGATTCGTTTACAATAAAAATTTAAAACAATAATAGTGGGAAAAAATGCTTAGATCAACTCAGGTAGTATCAGAAGAAAGTTTTAAGTCTGTTAGTTACAGGAGAAATCCCATTTTTTTTTTAATCCCAGTCACGTTTCAAAGAGTAAAATTTCCTCCATGACAAAGCAACAAGTCATACTTTGATAAGTAATACTGCATTATACTTTTTCAATGTATTCCTGAGAAGTCACCTAAAAACTGTTGTTTCCTTTGGTTTGGTTTGGTTTAGTTTATATGATTATAACAAAGCATTCGAGGGCTAAGGGGAGGGATGCCTTCATGGGGACTTTTAAGGCAAATTGGCTCGTATTAATGTAATACACAAGGAAAATATACATAAGGACGATCAAGAGAAAGTTTTACGTCCGATATTTACAGAAGAAATTCCATTTATTTACTTCAATGATTTTCAAAGTAAGAAACTTCGTCAAGACAAAGTAATAAGTCATGCTTCGAAAACTACTAAAACATTTCTTCAGCAAAGGGTAGATTAATACATGATATAGCACATATGCATTTTCCACGCATTCCTCCGAAGTCCTCTGACATTTCATCTGCGGACTATTATGCCTTTGGTCTCTTGAAAGAGCTTCTTCTAAGCGAAAACTTCCGTCGAATAAACTCTTGGAAGTAGTGAAAGAGGAATAGGAATCAATAACTCTACAAATTTTAAAGCCCCTCTATCATGAAAATTACGATGCAGACTTCACAGCCCATGAAAAAGGCTATCAGATCGAACATTTAAATAATACTCTTTACATTTTAAACGTTAATTAATAGTCCCGAAATTGTTCTAAAAATGCGTAATCTGTATTTACACCTACGAAACAGCAAAATTAAAATATTATGCAATGAGATTTAGGTTCCTTATACTTCTCTCAGAAGCAGAGAAATTTGATATTTAATTTTGCAAATGTTTGATATCTATTTCAAGCTATTCTGATCCAATATGTCCTGAACAACTCTTCTGAATGATCCATATGCCTATAGAAATATATTGGTAATGGATAATCCACCATAGGTAGAATGGAAGTTGGAAGTGAAATATTTGGAAGCCTCAGAAAAAGAAATTTGAAACTTTAGAAGTGACGAGTGATCCATATGGTCACAGAGTATTTGTAAAATAATCCTTTTAATGAATTTTAAACGTCGGCCGTGCTTTGGCAAAAGTAATGATAAGTTTTGAATAGCATATTTTAATGCTTTGTTAATTTTATTATTATTTAATATTATTATTATTATTATTATTATTATTATTACTTTTATGTTGCTACTGTTATTGTCATCGTCACCATCAGTAAGTAGCGAAATAAAATTAGTCTCATCCGCAAATAAGAATTTGTTGAAATTACTGATTTTTCAACGATCAGTACATCAATTTTTACAATAGATTTCAGTTAAATTTTATTTAGCACTGTGAATGAAGTTACTTACCTTTATCGCTGGGAATAACGATAATAACTAGGGTTGTGTGGTGGTTTAATCGTGTATCATAGCGTGTATTTGAAATGCAAGAATTTGTGTAGTTAGCAAATATTTGAAACACATTATTTTTAAATGAAACGTGTGATTTGGTAACAGTGCGAGTATAATATTAGCATTTACAAGATAACGATCTGAACTAATGCGGTATTAATCGATCACAGTTAGAATAAACATTCTGCATTGAGGATGACAAATCGAGTTCTGCGCTTTTCGCCATACCGCAGTGTTTTCTTGTTATTTGATAAGTTTTTTTTTTTTTTTTTTTTTTTTTTTTTTCCAAAGCTATATGTCAATATTTTCTGAATTAATGTTGTTTCGTTAATCAATAAGCTTATTATCTCAATATAACTATTTACTGTGCTTTTAGATTCACGTTTAAGTGATTAATCTTAAAATATGAGTACACTTTATTTAGATAATTTTTGCCAAGGAAGACCAAAGCAATTCAGTTTTAATTATAAAGTTTTCTTCTTTTGTTTTATCATATATTTATAAAACAATAAGTAAAATAAATGCCATTTTTTTAAGATTATCTTGCTTAATGTGCATTGAAATATATGTAGTTCAGAAAATCTGTGCCTTATATGCTCTCGCAAAAGTTCGAATATAGTTATTTTCCTTTTATGACATTTATCCCTTTTTATAGTAAACGAAACTGAAACAATGGCTGACCAAATTGTAGATTGCATGAGAAAAGCAGAAGGCTTCGAGCGTGTAAGTAGAGAAGAGATTCATTTCCGATAACTGTTTTAATATTTGCATATGTTTACTTATTGAAATATGCTAAAATGTAATGTGATGTAAAATTCTCTGATATGTTTAAAAAGTTAATTATGAAAATTTCGAAAAGCAATGAGAAAACAGATCTTCTTTTTTATTTCTTTCAAATTAGCAATTCAAACTGTACAGCTCTAAGATAAAATAGCTATGAATACGATGAAAACTCGCAGAATACAGCTGGCTCAAGAGGAATCTTCTCAACGAAGAATGGAATAAGAAATTTTTAACGAGATGTATTTCATTTTCAGAAAACTTTACTTCCTCTCCTAATGCAATTCTAATGAGTTTTAACACATTATGTCTTGCTGAAATTAACTCTAAGGAGGCTTCACGTCTTTCTTAGTTTAGTTTGTGAACTTCAGAAATACGTTAGAGCAGAATTGTCCTAATTTCAGTTTAGTGTGATTTCATTTAGTGAAAACTGCAGTAAAAGCTAGAAGTAAATAGAAACACCAACATGGGTTGCATTTTATATGCTTATGTCTGTGTTTCTAAGGCAGTTAAGTCTGCGAATTTCATTAAATACAAATCAATGTCAATGCGTTAGTTCTGTTAATAAATTTTAATATTAGAAAATAGAGTATACAGTTCTATAAAACCCCAGAACTTTTTATAATAAATTAAATTCATTACTATTTTTCTGAAACTTCTACGGCGTTATTTGTAATGTAATTGTTTATCTTTTATTCTTAATTTATGGAGAAACATACAAACAAAAAATATGTATTATAGAAATCAGCTTGCACTGAGGTAAAAAAGTAAACGAGTTAACTCATGTGTAAAGAGTTTGTTGCTTATCACACTGACATTACGATCTCTCAAATAAAATGTGAGGTTCTATCCTGATCACGAAGGCGACTGTGGAAAATGAGTACAGGGAATAGGATATTCGGATGCCCAGCACTGACGTTGAATATAGTGTCAAGAATCTAATACTTTTCAATACTCATAAATATTGTTTTTGTCTGAAATATGATAGTTTAAAACGGTGCTTCTTAATACATTTTAAAACTGAATATTTTAATAACCTTTTAATGTTTTGTAGCTAACTTAGCGCCCCTGTTTGTACTCTTGTCCCGGCTCTGTTAGAAAACTCAGTAATTGCAGCAGTATGACAAAACTAAAGATTTATTTTTGACTTCAACTCGAAATATAGGAATAATGCAAATGAGAGATATTATCAACATTTAAAGATTTTCATCATGCCCGTTAATTAGATAAGTATTTTTTCATAGATAAATATTGTAGTATAATTACAAAAATTAAAAATCGAGATAAATAAATATTAAAATATCATTTAATGCAAAAGGAAATAATAATTTTACTATAATTTAAATTTATTTCATTTACAAATCTATTTTAAAATTAAAATCGGTGAATTCAAAACGCTTGTAAAGTGTCGATTACTTAATGAAATCATATTTCTCTTCTCAGAAAATATCAACTAATTTTATTATTACCAGTTTAAAATAATAATAATAATAATCTCAGTGCTGCTAGTAAAAATTGTTTTAGATGTTTAAAAATATCTCTGTGTTCGAAACATTGTAAATCTGAACGACAACTTTAGTATAAGGATAAAAATAGTTATCTTAATTTATCTATTTTTCAGATTTTATAGTGATCGTGATCAGGATTGCAATTTAATATTTATAAAAATATTTACAGACTGTAGATTTTCATACACTAGAGCAAAGTATAATAGAGTAAGAGATATTACAAATTGCCAGTTTTCGCTAGCATTAGTCCGCTAGGTTAATCGTTGGAAACGGGAAAAATTCTTCAGACAGAAAAGAAAAGTTCCCCAATATTTTTATAGTAATTACTATTACATAGTTTATGGCAGAAACAGCCCTAGAAGGTTATCTGTCTAAGAAAAAAAAAATGACTTCGGGGAGGGCATTTTAAAAAAAAACTGACTCATATTTTTTCACACGTGGAGAAAACCATAAAAATCTCCCATGCAGCTAACCAGTTTACTTGAATGTGTACCTGGGTCGAATCACCAGTGTTAGGTTTCAGTGGTTTGATCACTCAATTGTTAGTGAAAGCACTAGCGTTCGAGGGAAAAGGAATCCGATCGTCGAGAAAAAGAGCAGTAAGACTAGCAGTTATGTCAGTACACATGAATCCAAAATCCAAAGATTCACAATAAAAATATTAAAAAATTGACAACAAATCGATAAAGAAAAAAGAAAGGTATTAAACAATCCTACACTGACGTTACTTTTCCTTTCCTCATACTTGTTCAGAAGCGTTATTATTCTTATGCTTTTTCCAATTTTACTTTTCTTAAAACGCTATTTTATTAACTTTTTTTAGTATGACGAAATTCAAATGAGGTGCTTAAATAATCTCTCAAGTCCCCAGTCTGAGGTGCTGAGAGATTATATCTGCGAAAGTGACTTCGAAGATTTGTATAAGGTAAGTTAAATCTAATAAGTAAAAAATATTTTGGGAAAACTATTCTATTTGTGAAATACTGAAGAAATCTGCGTGTTATTTGCTAAGGCTTACAGTTGAGTATTTTGAAATCAAGGCGTCATCTATTGAAGCGAATAAATGGTATATACAAAGACGGTTCGCTCATTTTTTAGACGATTTTCATTATATTTAAGGAAATACTTTACCTTAAAGTTTTGCTCTTGAAATGTTTTGTTTGATAACCTTTATTTTTCACTATCTTTCTACATGGTCTTGCGCCCAATTGATTCGGTGAAAGAAGTACTACTTTCAACTACTTTCGTGCCGGTAAAATAACAATTAATAATATAATATTTTTATTCTGCTATACATCCACAGAATTCACTGTTAGTAAATACCGTCAAAATGGTGACGATAAAGGTAGTCTCATAAACATATATCTGAACATAGAATTGTTCTACCCAATGGGCAATATGTTTTTTATTACTTTTCGTGATATTCAGTACCTCATATTTCGTACAATGAATTTTACTTAAGATATCGGCATTATTTTAATTGAACTAGTTAAGAAGCTTTGAAGGCATTTTTTGCAACAGCTGAAAGCACATTAGATTGCAATTATTAAGCATATTGATTCATCCATTACATTATGGAATAATGAATAAATGTATAGTTTCTATATGTATGAAATGACAGCTTCAGAATATAAAATTATTCAGACACGATAGAAGGAAAAATCACTTAACTAATTGATTATTTAATAATAAATTAATTGAATGCTGAAGTAATTAATAACACATAGTAACTTTTGATTTAGTTAAATTCTAAATATAATCACAGACTCCTCTGATAGTGACATCAAAAATGTCTACGAAATCATTGACCAAGAGTGCACTTGGTTATGTCTGTCATTAGTTTAAATCTTGGCACATTATAGGTGACAATATGAATTTGCCCAGCTCTATCTCATTTTGAAACAATGACCAGAAGATAGATCCAAAGATCATCTACCCCTCTTCCGTTCCTATTAACTCTTGAGGACTTATTGTTCCATGCTATATACCAGGGCTTAATTTCTAAAATTAGAAATGCCGGAGTCCTATGGAAGACTGCGAGGAAGGAAAGAAAAATAAATAAATAATTAAAACAGCTAATAATTAAATAATACATTTTAAATTAATATAAATTAATTTGGTTGAATTAACTAATTTAATTAATTAAATTAAGAAAAATGTAAATAGAAATTTAATAAATTATTAAATTAATTTTGAATAGTTAAATGGAAAAAAAAAGTATCTGACCTCGTCTTATTTGAGGCATTTTCCGGAATTACAATTCCACTTAGATACTAAGAAGCAGCTCAGCCAATCTCCGTCTGAGTTTAAGCCCTGATTATACATAAAATGTACTATTCCAAGGGGTGACAAGTATCAGTCCTTTTTTGCAGCACACCAAGGAAAAAAGATAAAACGATTAAAGCTCCGAAGGAGAATAGTGAGAATTCTAGAATGAGGGTATAGAAAGAAATTTAACTGAAAAGTGTAGTTTTGAAGATAAAGAGGGGAGAGTTCAAGACTACCTGATCGCGATGCCCTGTCGATATAATTCTAGCCGTCAAGCAGAAATTTTCCCTGATTACTTTTCCTGAATACAACGTGAAAATAAATATAAGACTTCTCAGTACAAGTGGCAGCAGTGGTCCCCCTGTTTGGTTACATCACTCAGAAAGTCTACAGCTCTGCAGAAGGAAGTCACTAAGCATGGAACGTGCACGACCAGGGTATCACTTTTAGTTCTTTGAGGAATACAAAATTTACCCGCTCTCATAAATTCATTGCATATCCTGGAGTATAAGCCTTTGACATATAATTGGGGACTTTTCTTTCCTCAAAAGTCTCAACCTCTGTGCAAGGCTTGAATGCGATGGAAAGACAGGCTCGTATTCAGAAGTTAGAATCGGATTTTTAAGACATGTTTACTATTAAAACAAAATTTCTCTTAAAATTGTGGTTCACTTGCATAAAAAAAAGTGCGGCTGAAATTATAACTTATCTCGAAAACTAAAAAGTAGCGGAGCCAGGCTCCGACGCAATATAAGCTCTGCTTATACACAAATGCCACAAAATGAAGAGAAATTTGAATGCCACCAACCTGCACCCCTTTAATTCTCATTCTAAACTTTTCAAAATAAATACAGATTTATCATATGAATACAGATACAGTGCATTAAAACAAAAATATATGTGGTACTCAATTTTTCTTTTGTTCATTCTTCAAAAATCTCTTATGTGACCTTAATAATTTGAATGAAAATGAAATTATATCTGAACAACGGCAAGTTCTGTATTTTAGTAGAAAGCCCACTCATGGAAATTTATTATTCCCGAATTATATGACTATAATAACTAAATCCTTTATGCCACTTCTCTTTTACAAAGGTCTTAAATTTAGTCTCAGAAAGAACTAAGGTTTATAAAAAGAAAACATGGATATTCATTATTCTAGAATGAAAAAGTGAAATAATTATTTAATATTTTTATTTAATGTAATGACTGCAAAAATGTACGCCTTAATTTTAAGAAAGTATACTGATCTAACACAATTTTTTCAAAATGCTTTTATCATGCATAAAACAAATTTTTTCAAAATGCTTTGATCATGTATAAAACAAATTTTTGTTTATTGAATATATTAATTTTAATATTTTATGCTAACCATAACACAATATAAACCTGAATTGCCAGTTCTGTGAGCAAACATGCATAGAAATCATAGGAACAGTACACACTCAAGCAATGGTTAAGATACTACTAAATGATTCTCGTTCTTCTTTCTGCATAAAAAAATTGCATCTCTTACTATCAGATCTTTGACAACTCAGGATACCAAACATAATAATTTCTCAACCACCTGTAATTATAATGCCTTGCTGGCCTTTTAATGCTAATTAATAATATATATATTATTAATTAGACTATATATTTATTACATCATTTTATATTTTAGTAATTTTAATTTGTTTAAATATAATTTGAAAGGGTATTTTTTTCTAATCCGAGAACCTTTTTCATTTAAATTAATGGTAAATAGTTCTTTGATATATACCATTTTGTTTATAAATGTTCAATGAAAGATTGCTCTCATTATGTATTAAAAAATCTGATTTTAATTAAAATTTTAAAATTGTTCTGTAATTATATCAGCTTGATACTATTAATTATTAAAATAATTGCCATAATTTTCAAACTTTAAATTTCAAGATAGTTATTTCTTGTAAGTGCGTAGTGCATATTAATAACGCGCAACCTAAAATAGTAACAATACGCCAAACTTATGGAGTATATAATCCTTGCTGTTTAATAAGAGGGAAAAAATATTAAAAACAAATCTTAAAATATTTTCATGCTTTTAAAATGAGATATATTTCTTGCAAGAGAGGTAGCACATAAAATTGTCATTTTTCTAATGTAATTAATATTTAAACGCTACAATTGTCAAATTACTTAGCTAACATATTAGAAATAATTTTTCTCTTGCAGTAAATGCTTCTATATTGTAAATCTTATGTCGATTAAGAATTCTCTTAACCTGTTCAATGACCATACGATTGCCATTAACGCCAATTTGCTAGCATGATAAATGCTTCTATATATTTTTTAACAATTTTCATAAAAATTAAAATTTGTAAGAAATAATTTCCAACATTTAGGATTGTGCACTGTTGTAGTTTAAATGAGAAATCAACTAGGATTTGATAAAATAACATTTATTAACAGACTTCAGAAACAAGCATGAGACATACCTAGATATAAAATGGTTAAAAAATTTCCGTATATAATTGTTCCAATCAACAACTGCATTGCATATTAAAAACTCAACTGAGGTCAGTCCATGGTACCAATGGTACATAAATTTACAGCTAGTACATAAATTTACAGCAAGTGCTATATCTGAAACTTTTTTCTGGGCAAGATCTAAGATTGAAACGTTATTTTGGTGTATCGTAATTGGTAAAACACATCATTTCAGGATTATTTTTACAAAATTTTCAGCTATGAGGAATCCCTTTTTTTTCTGTAGTAATTTCACTGCTTCTTCCTCTTTTTTTTTTTTTTAATTACCATTTAATACTTTTAATTTTATAATTAACATCTTACTGGATTTAAACTTAAGATCTAATATGCAGCAAAATCCCAAATCTGAAATTGCCAATGTCACAAATATTCTAGATCTCTGACTTTGTGCTACTTGTATATCTCTAACAGCAGCCAGTATAAAGCCATGCTATATAGGGTATAAAAAATTGTGGTGATAGTTTCTTTTTCAAGGATGTTCATGGTCTGAACAACATTTTGTTGTTTCCGAAATGCTGCTTAGCACAGCCAAAAACAAGTTCAGCAGACATTAAAGTAAATCGATGGAACATCGTGCATAATTTTTTTAATTTCTGTGGCATATGCTTAGAATGAGAATGTCAAACAGGGCCCGATAAATAGGTTCTGCATGCTTTCATAGAGGACGTGGAAATGCCTCTTCTGTTTTGAAATGACATCAAAAGGAACAATTTCTAGATTTCATTACAAATGCTTTATATATTGCAGTCCAATGCAAAAAGCGTACGGTTAGTATTGGAAAAATGCACAACCCAAGCTGTACGGCATGTAATATCTTCAGCAAGTTATCACATATTTTAACACTGTTTTTTTGCAGTGCCCATATAACAGGAAAAAGTACCTACATGTCTAATAACAGTTTTTAAATGTAACACTATCATTATGAGTTATAAAATATACTTTTTATGTCTTATTAGGGCAAGTTATTAAATTATAAATTATAGAATTTTTTAAAGTGTGAAAACTAACAGTCTCTTAATGAAGAAAAAGTTACAGAAATGATAATTACTTGTGTCTAAGTAAGAAAAGATATATTTATAATTTATTTAAATCTGTTATTAAATTATTATAAAGGGATAGTAATAATCAATTACTCAAGTATATGTTAAAATCTAAAATAAACCTAACACTTATAAATGTAATAATTACTTAACATGATCTTTCAAAATATACTATTACCTAACTATGTTACTTCTGACTAAAATTTCTTACATGATAAAATATTTCTCAGATTGAATTTTCCTTTGAAACTTAAATACATATTTTAAATATAAATATAAATGCCACTCATATTGTGTCCCCATATATATATATATATATATATATATATACAGTGGCTCCCAAAAGTGTTCGTACACTTATGATTTTCATTGAAATAGGACTCTAGCCATTAATTAAAAGTAAACTTTCTGAATGAGATTTTAATAATAAGATCTAAAATCTATTCGCAACAAAATTACATGAAATATTTTTTAAATATAGCGAAACTTTATTTTTAAGAAATTAATAATCAAAAAATGACAAACATTTTATCTCACAAAAGTCTTCGTACACTTCAAAAAAATCTTGACATATTAGTAAATATTTTCATTTTTTATTAAATTAATATTAGTAGGATATCCTTTAACATCCACAACAGCTTTTAAACGTCTGGGAATAGATTTTACTAATTTTTTTTTTTGCAATTTCTGTTATCAATGTTCATCCATTCTTCCATCATGGCTGTTTTGAGTTCGCTTTTCGTTTTGATGCTGTGTTTTCGTACTTTAACCTCCAACTCTTTCCAAATATGTTCTATGGGGTTTAAATCTGGCGACTGAGGTGGTATTTTAAAATCTGTGGACAATTATAGAGACACTACAGGCGAACGTTGAGAGCCGTATACTTAGGATCTTTATCATGATTAAAAATAAAGTTGTTTCCAATACTCAAATTTTGGGCTGATAATTTTAAATTGTCTTTTAAAATATTTAAATAAAGAAATGATTCATTATACCATCAATAAATAACAAATTACCTAATCCTGATGCTGTCATGCCCCCTCCCACACACAAGAACACCTCCACCGAAATGCTTAACTGTTCCAACTAAGTTCTTAGAATGAAGTTCTTCATTTTTTCTTCTCCATTCGACCATTGGAACCAAATTTGCTTTCGGCAGCAAATAGGATATTATTCCAGTACGTTTTGGGTGTATTTATCATTGATTTTGAGAATGAAGGTCTAAGCTTTCTGTTAACAAAAAAATTTTTACGGGCAGAACGCCCATGTAATCCAGCTTCTCCAAGACCTCGTCCAACAGTTTCAGGAGAAATTGAAATAGAAAATTTTGCATTAAATTCTGTAGAAATTTTTACAACACTCAAACCTGGGTTTTTCACAAATTTTCTAATAATAAATCTCTCCTCACGTTTAGTTAACGTTCTCGGTCGACCTTTTTGTTTTCAATCCGATTTTCTTCTTTAAAGCGTTTTATCACATACTGCACTGTAGAATGGGATAAATTAACTAATTTAGAGATATTTCGAATTGATTTACCACTACTTATTACTAGTTTAGAAAGGACAGCAATAATAATGGAGTTCAAAGGCTCAACTTGACCGTTCGATCGTGGGAGGCCAGCTGTAATAAGAACGTGCTTTATTCTCTGTGTGTCACAATAGTCTGCAAATGCAGTGGATTTGAATGCAGGGCCTCGATCAGAGATAATCCGTGAAGGATTTCCAAACACTGATCTTTGAGATTCCAGCCGACTGATAACTTCATCTGCGTCTGTAGACTTTGGCGGATAAAGCCACACGAATTTAGTAAACGAGTCTATAACTGCCAAAATATGTTTGTATTTCTTTGATGTGGTGGCAAGGGGACCTAAGTGGTCGATATGGTACGTGTGCAAGGGTGCGTCGTCTTCGTCAATGGGGTGCAGAAGTCCCTCTTGTTTGCCACGCTTTCGATTATTGAGGATGCATGGGATGCAGTTATGGATACACCGCTCAATTTTTGCTTTCAGATTTGGGATAAAATATTCGTTGTTTAAAAGTTCTTGAGTGCGGATTACGGCGAAGTGGCCTCGTTCGTGAGCTGTTTTAATGACATTTGCCTGCATATCCTCAGGCACCACAAGTAAGTCAATGCCATTGACGTTTTTGTACAGGAGATTGTTCTTAACGAGAAAGTTATCATACGAAGGGGTTGTTTGAAGGAGTGCTTTAATAGCCGTAATATGCTCGTCGGTTTCTTGTGCTTTGCAAAATTGGAGAAGGACTTGGATAGTCATGCAACATGGACTGCGACTGAGGGCATCCACGTGAGCCATCTTTGAGCCGATACGGTGCTCAATTTTGTAGTCAAAATCTTGGAGATATAAAACCCATCGGGCTATTCTCGAATTGAGTTCCTTTTTATTTAAAGTTTGCACAAAAGCCTTGCAGTCAGTGATAATTTTAAAATGTGAACCAAGGACGTAAATACGGAACTTTTTTAAAGCTTCAACAATTGCAAGACTTCGAGTTCATAACTGGTGTATTTAAGCTCGTTGTCCGATGTTTTCTTGACGTCCGATGTCTTCTTGATGTAGTAGACAGGGTGAAAGCTGCTATCGTTCATAGATTTTTGTAGTAGGACTGCCCCCAAGCCATCAATGGATGCGTCGGTATGAATTTCGATAGGACTCTTTTGATTAAAAATACTTAAAACTGGTTGTTGAGAAAGCAAATATTTTAATCTGTGAAATACGGCTTTCTGATCAGCATGAAATTGAAAGGGGTGTCCTTACGAAGGAGATCACTAAGGGGTTTTGCAATGCTAGAATATGAGGGGATGAATTTCCTAAAATATCCCGTGAGACCGAGAAAGCGTTGGACGTCTTTCGTACTCTTAGGTTCGGGGTAGTTAATTACACATTTTGTTTTCGAAGGGGAAGGAAAAAGTTTACCACCTTCAACGATATGTCCAAGAAATTCGATTTTTTTGTGAAGAAATCGACATTTACGAAAATTAACTTCTAGACCATATTCACTAGCAACTTTGAGTACTTGATTGAGACGATGAATGGCCTCATTTTCATTTTTGGCGGGAATAACTACAACGTCCATGTAGGGTAAAACATAACTTTTGACAATTAAATCACGAAAGACATAATTTATAAAGCGCTGGAATACTGAAGGGCAATTTGAAAGATCAAATGGCATTCGAAGAAACTGGAATTGTCCGTTGTGAGTTACAAAAGCTGTATATGGTTTACTTTCGTCCGCTACTGGCACATGAAAAAAGCCGTTACGTAAGTAAAGAGTACTGAAAATTTGCGCGTCTTGAAGTTTATCCAAAATGTCATCAATAAGAGGAAGAGGAAAATGATCCTTAATTAAAAGTCGATTAAGTTTCCTATAATCGATGCAAACACGGGGTGTACCATCTTTTTTACGCACCACGAGAACTTGACTGGCATATGGAGATGAACAAGGTTCAATAATTTTAAGTTTCAACCATTCATTTATTTGTTTGTCAACAATTTCCCGTTCAATAAAAGGAAGGCGTCTAGGAGGGTGAAAAATCGGTTTATCATCGGATAGATTGATATTAAGTTTAATATCTGTCGTCTTTGTTTTATTTGGGACATAAGAATTCAGAAAACGTTCTGCCGCAGCACGTGTTTCTTTGGAAACATTTGAACCAATATCAAAAGCTGGAACATCGTCATTTATTGCAAAAATGAAAGATTCAGGAGCAGTTTCAAAGCATTGCTCGGAAGGTTTTGAAAAATATATACCGTCTGGTGTAATAGTTAATTTAGCATTTTTAATTACGTCACATCCTACAATAAGAGAAAATTGCATAGAATGATTTGGAACAACTCTAATATTAGCCGGAAAGTCCTGATTATCAATGTTGATAATGGTTTGAAAATAGCCAATAATAGGAATTTTCGAGAATCCGAAACCAGTTAACACTCCAGAATTATTTGAAAGTGGTGGGGAACCAAGTTGAATCCATGTGTTTTCGTTCAGTAATGTGACCTCACTTCCAGTGTCAATTAATCCAGAAACTGTGCTATTGAGTATAACGACAGTTTTACACATATTACCGTGAGAGGTTTGTACTGTGTTTACTTTGGCAGGTGGAGTGGAAGTCTATTTTGATGTAGTGGGGCGGCAATCCACAGATTTATGTCCAAAACGACCACAAGTTAGACACTTTGGACCAAGAGATCGATTAGGACAGGACCGTGAGAGGTGTCCGACCTCATCGCAGTTAAAACAAGTTTGTGGTTTAATTTTAGATGGACCAGTATTATTAAATTTCGTGTCGTGTTGTTGGTCTGAATTTTTTCGTCCAGTACCACGTCTGGGGCCATTATTCGTATTTTTAAAATTTGATGGATGAGAGATATTTGTATGTCTAGTCATAACTACAGATTCATAAGTGCGTAGCTTTTCCTTGAATTCAGAATATGATTTTGCACCGTAGAGAATAATTTTATCGGATGGGGTACCTAGTATTCCTTGAATGGTATACTGAATAACAGAAGCCTCGTCGATAACACCGTCACCACGATTCGCAATTTCGCGCATTGCTATAAAATATTGCAAAGAGCTTTCATTCGAGCGCATTTTTCTTCTTTCGAGTTGTTTATGAATTTCAATAGACGTAATTTTATCGGAGAACTCATTAAGTAATACTGTTTTAAACATGTCGTATGAATTGAGATTCCGTTGTGAAAACAAAAAAGTTTTAGCAGTAACCACAACAACTCGTTTCGCAAAAACTAATTTTTGCTGGTCGGTAAGATTTGGGAATAATTGGAAATTATCCTGTATATCGTTGAAAAAAGCACGGACTGAATAGGAATCATTGCCTGAAATGTTTCTGCAAATGTTTGAAAGATTTCTCAAAATAAACCATAAGTCATGACTCATCTCGCGAATCTCGGTGTTCGCCGTCATATAAACACCGGAGCGACTCGAATTCAAATTTATTACTTCCGCGTCAGAAGAAACAACGCGATTTGGGCTTGGCGCCGTGGAGGGAGGGGAAGGGGGAACAGAAGAACTTAGACCTACAGGCGTCGGTGCACTGTCGGTGTTTGAAATTGAATGACCGTCATCGGATAAAAAACTAACATCTAGGGAATTGTGAAAATCTGTCAGATTAGTGAGCGCATGAAAAATTTTTTCACATAAAACATCTTTATTAGTGGAAGCTTCCAAATGCAATAAATTAGCCACTGATATAAAATCTGATAAAGAAAGATCTTTTAATAGAAGTTCGTTATGTTTTGCCAAATCGAAACTGTCCGGGAACGCGGCAAAATTTCGCATTCTCTTTCGCAAAGAATGATCAAAATCGGAATATCCGAGCACGGTATTAAATAATTTAATAACTCTTGTGCCATATTTAAGAGAATTCGCTATCAATGGGATATCACCTAATTTTAGAGCCATAGTTCTTTAAACAGTAAAATAGGACAATATGAATATGAAATAGGGTATGTATGAATGAGAATTAAACAGTATAAACACAGCTTAAAATCGTAATACTAATAAATTATGAACGAATCAGGGAAAAATGGGCCTACCTAACGTCGGGGCAGTCCTTATAATCCGATATATTTCTTGGCCAATCCAATGTAATCCAAAATCGAATTTCGATTTAACGTCCAAAATCAGAAGAATGGACAAGTATCATGTAACATCATTCACATATGTCGTCCAGCTTGAAGAATATTAAATCGTCATAAAGGCACGTCTTCATTCACATAGGTCGTCAGGCTTGAAGAAGAATATTAAATCGTCATAAAGGCACGTCTTGCCTTTGTTAGCTTTCTGAACGTCTTTAGTGATGGCTGGTGTCTAGGGTTTCGATTAACGCATGCAGAAAAGGCACGGTCGAGCCCCCAAAATATGGGGAAAGGCAACGACCATAGTTGATAACACACATTTATTACTATTTACAAATATAGATTACATTAGGATTACAATTAATGAAAATGGTATAGGAGCGATCGAGCGACGTCTGCTCCGCTCGCCAGCTAATCCTCGTCTTCTTCCGAAGGCGGGAAACACATGCTGACGCAATGCATACGTCACACAGTAGGGGATTAGGGAATATCATGACATGACATTTCCCACATATAGATATATAAAGAAAAATATATCACACTTGGTAAGTGTTTGTATATGTTACAAACTAGAGAACGGAAGCAAAGGGAGATGAAATGAGTAAAATAAAAACTGTTAAAATGAATAAATTATTTACTTTTATACATCCACTTGATATTTTATAAGAAACAATAGATATCTTAACAGAATTATTTAATAGGTAAATATATACATGTTATAGTTACAGAGTTATTAATACTGAACTATATAGGCTAAACTAAGAATAGTCATTATTAAACTAGAAAGAATCATTATTATTTTATTGCACACTTTCAACCAAATATAATCATTATTAAATATCATGGGTTACTAAGTCCCAAAAATTTACAGGAAGAATGTAATAACACAGATGCTGAGACATGGTACGTACAACTCCAGCATTCCATAAGCCGAAAAAAAGCACTTCTACCTACATTGCTATCATATCATATAAGCTCATGCTCAGCTGAAGGTTCCCCTCCCCCGTGTATACCTAATATTTTTCTTTAGTGTAATGCGACCGTGCTAACCATATGCAGTGCTAGTATCTGCCAATAGCTCGACACCTAGTCAAGCCATAAAAAAAGGCACCATAAGTACACTCTGTTGAATTGAAAAATGAACAGCCATTTTTCTGTATTTAACACCCCCCACTAATCACATATGAAGTTTGCTGCTTCAGTAATTATGTTTGACAAATGCACAATTACATATAACCCGCCATTACGAAATATCGGCGATGAAGTATCACGCTGCAAAATACGACATATCATCACGATAGTTCGTCCATTACTGCGCATGCGCTAGCCACATAATTTCGCCAAGATCTCGTAAATCGCCAAATTTAGTCGCGGGTTGCGTTTCCTAGGGAGGAAGTAAAAATACCCGGGCGGGGCGCGCGTCACTGACATGTCGGCAAAAAAGAGTAGGGACGATCTGGTTTACTTTAACACTGAAACCTATGGCGTTTGTATCACATAACTCTTTTTAATTATTAAATGTGATACGTTGTATAGTGATGAGATTATGAAAGCCACAGTGTTTTCCAAATAGGATTTAATATATCTCATTAAAGCACTTTTTACTGCATTTCGCGCATTTTCTTCACGCGTAATTCTTGTACACACATCTTTACTTTGGTAAAACGGTAAAAAACTCTAAGCACAAAATTTATAAACTTAATTTTGCGTAAAAATAAAGTAAAATTAAATAAGATCGATAGTACGTGATGCTTTGAAATAAATAAGGTAAAATAAAACACGATCTGATAATTTTTTTTTTTTTTAAATTTAATGAACATTTTCAGGCAGTGATTTTCCAAACTATAATAACATTACAAAAAGACCATATTTATTTGATCATATGATCATTAAATTATTAACATTGAAGTAGATTAGTTATTTTAATAATTCACAAAATTCGGAGCATAAAATTTTCTGAGCGCAATGAAGGAAAAAAAAAATAAAATCTAGAAGCACTCAGATTTTATATTACGCCCAAAAGGAACCTTTTTTAAAAGTTTTCTGTGTTACCTATATTTATTGAATATCATGTTTTTCACCCATAAACCACATGCATTTGAAAACAGCATATCTTTATATTTTCCGCACTGGAGATAAAACTATCATTTTCCGTGCAGTGCTCGCTCTGAACTCGTTGAGTTTGTTAATCAAACATTCGTTAAAGTTTTAAAAAATATGAAATAGATTAAAACAAATTCGAAATTCGGCCGTCCAGATGCCCATGTTGGGGTGGAGGATTACATTATTCAAAATTTGATGGCTATAGATACTGTCGTTTTTGTCACAGTGCGAGAAACATACATGTATTCGTGCAGATTCTTCATTATTTAATTTCTTTACATATAATACAGAGTGATTATATTTGGTAACAACAATTTGCAAGGAGACACGGACATTTATAGTAAAACAGCGCAAAATACCGCTTCAAAACTAACAGCCTTTCTAGGTTACCGCCTCTTTGGGCTAAAAAATTAAATTAACAGTAAATAAAAAAAATCTTCTGCAGAACTAAAAATAAATTTTAAAAAATATTCACTATAAAATACAAGCAAAATTAATTATTACGGTTAAATACAATTTTAATATTAGAATTAAATGTATAAAAATTTTTAAGGAGTCAAAAGTGTTTATCAAGATGATGTATTATGAAATATAATTGAAATAAAATTCCTTTATAGAAATTGTGTTATAATACTCATTTATAATTTTAAAAATGCAGCACAATTTAGAATTTGAAACAAAACTTTCAAAAATTCGTTTATAAATATTTTAGTATTTTTTACTTATTTACACCAATAAAAAGCATAAAAATTGCAAGAGAAAATTGCTTGTTTAAAATTTTCTATTAGTTAAGATTTAAAATATTATTTTCTAAAAGAAGTAGTTACAAATTTCCTTACAGTATAGGAAAAGTTAAAATAATATCCAGTCTTGAAAGCATGCAATAGCTTTGGAACGTTAATTATGCTTGATAAATATGCTAAATTTTTAAAAATCAATCTCAGTTTCAAAAATAAAAATATGTAGAAATTCTAATTTGTGAAATGAGGCGCTCCAACCAGCTTTTTCTTGACAATTATACACGCTGCAATAGGCAACCAATGTTAAATTTCAGCAAGTCGTCCCTACTCCTCCGGATGTGATCAAGGTGACAGCCGGCAACGCTTCAGACGAGGGAGAAAACCCGTTTGGGTTAGTCTATTTCTTATAAGGTTCATGGTCTTGAATTACAAAACACTTACTTTTATTTATATAAAATTATAAAAAATAACAGTAAAATTTTTGCATTATTGTTATTAATATTTACTTCAAAGATGTAGATCATATTAGGAAGAGCTGTTCACATTCAACCCATTTCTAGAGGAGAGAACTGAAAGCATATAAACTTTCATTATCTCCCCATCTCCAAACGCAAATACGAAAATCTTCGATAAAGTCAGCGCTCTTTCTAAGCTCACGAAATACCTTGTGGTACGTTACAGGTGGCAGTGCGATTTTGCTCAGTTTCGCCCCCAATTTTGATGGAAAGCACGCTGGGGGCACGCACCCCATCTCCCCTTTCACCAAACTACACGGGAGGATTTTCGGTTCGCTGCATATTTAGAGTGCCGCCATGCCGCACAGGCACTATATATTTACAAACGTCCATGCCTTCTCAGGGTCAGCGATGCTAACCACTATACCGGTTGACCGGCGTTTCTAAGAACTTTTAATTTTCTTTACTATGTTTCTTATTATATTTTCCAGATTAGACGCAGAGGGAAAGGAACATTGCTATATACTATTTTATTAGGAGTTAGGGATAAGAAAGAAACTATTGTAACTTTTAATCTAAGATAATCGAATTTCTAAGAGAACAAAAAGTAGAAGTAAAAATCATGTAATTTGACAACGAACTTGAATTACTGCTGCGATTTACAAATAGGGACTTAAGAAGAAAGTTTACTCTTTTTTTATATTCTTACTAAGGGTGTGGGGATAACCTGCTATACGTTGAATACTGTTTGTTTCAAATTTAAGACTATCTGGAATCAGCAACGAATATTTGTTACTTATGACACAAAATTTGGGTAATTTCGAAACGTTATTTAAAACATATTTAAAAATTTTTAATTTTAAGTCAATTTACGTAAAATTCTTGCGTTCATCAGTGTAGTGTAGTTTTTGTGTTTTATCTTCCGCATAATCTGCGATGTATTTACCAGAAATCGTTGCATTTTTCGAGTTTAGAATGTAAATATACAGTACAGCATAAATCTTTCGTTCTCACAATATCTTTTGCCATATTCAGTCCTGAATGAAGTTGTATATAAATAACGTTATTTACTCCTGCATTCATCATTCCTCGAATTATCATTTACCGCATTTATCATTTGCAAATAATGTTCCCGTCGCCGAATTTCCTACGTGGATGATTTGAGGAAAGAAAAAAATTGAAATGAGGTACATATTTATTACTTTGGTAATCTTCTTTTTGTATCATAAATCTTACAAAAATATAGTAAAATAATAACGCTTTGCACACAGCTTTTAGCTTCATGCCCGCGTTTTTAATGTCATTTTCAGTTTTTATTTAGTAATTTTATTTTTATTAGCTTACATTACTTTATTCCCGTTAGTTTCCAGAGGTTTCAACGTTAGCTTTCTGTTTAGATCTGCGATAAAGAAGATGAAAGTGTATGATGTGGTGCCGAATCAGTATTCATCAGTACTTACGAAGCTTTTCATAAATTTAAAACGATTTTGCACAAAAAGTAGATTATTAGAATTGTAGAGACATTAGGATTTTTTTGGCAGCAGGAAAGATGAAAAATTAGCAAACGCCTTCGCCGGGAATCGAACCGTGGACCTCTGGATACAGGCCCAGCGTGCAGAACCACTACACCACGAAGGCACGATAGGAAAGTGGGAGAAATACCTTATATACTCCCCCTTTTAAAGGGCGACTGGGGCTTTTAGGGAACCCAATCGCCAAATCCTGGGTGAGGAGAATTATCATCCAGCGCCCGTTTAGTACGGGCGCCACTGTAGAGACATTAGGTATTTTGGAAAAGCCGCAGAGATGAAAAATATGCAACCGCGTTCGCCGGGAATCGAACCACGGAACTCTGGAATACAGACCCAGCTTGCAGAACCACTACACCACGAAGACACGCCCAGAAGATGGGAGACATACCTTATAACGTAAGCACTGAAAATATTTATCGCTCCAAATGTCGTAAACTTCGTCATAGGCTTTATGACACGCACGACGTTTCTGTTTCGCTTGGGATTGCACTACACGGACTCATGCATATGCGGCTCAACGGGTACCATCGATCACTACATGTCCGAGAGTGAAATCAACCAAAGGCCTACATTTCCGGCCGTACACAGCTGAAAATGCCCAAATATGGCTGAAACAGCTCCAAAAGAGTAAGCTACTACGAAACAGACTACCTGGCAATGAAACTGCGAAAATCTAAAAGTAATCTAAAAAAAATAAAAATCATTCAGCACAGTCAAAGTCTTCAAAGAGTCTCTTTAATAACCACAGGTCACATATAATCTTCCGAAGCAACTTTATAAATTCAGCTACAAATATTTATTTGATTTTTAATTAAATTTTAATATTCTATAAAGATTTTTGACTAGGCTTAGCGAGAATAGAATGCTCCACCAACTGAGTACAAATGCTGATAGTCATATAACAAGCGGTACAGCAACTCAGCTGGTGGTAAGTAAGTAAGATAATAAACAGTATGATTTATTAATACTGAAAGCTATAAATGTTATTTATTTATATTACATTCTTCATATAGCATAAGAAGCTTTCGATAATGCTTCATATTTCATGGTAGTGAAGCTAGATTTAGAACTCGATTGTATGATCAGACAAAAATTAATTCAATTTGAGCCCAAACGTTTCACTGAAATTATTATACATTAACTATTTGCAAAAAATAACAAAAAGGCTGTACCTGTTTTTCTTCCAAATACATAAGAAAATTAAAATAGGATGGCAAAAATGTAGAACTATACCGCATTGGGAATCCCTTTGCATATGTATTGTGTTTCTAGTTTATCGTGTCTAACAAGCTTTTCATAATGCCTTAATTTTCATGGGAATGAAATGAGATTTAGAAGTGGGTTATGTAATCGGAAAAAAGGTTATTCTGTTTTATCCCAAAATTTTCAGAGAATATATTTTATATTAACTGTTTGCAAGGAATAATACAAAACTTATGTAAATAAAAGTGTTCTTTTTTTTCAAACAGATACGAAAATTAAAAAAGCATGGCAAAAGTGTAGAACTGTACCCATTTGGTATTTCTATGCACATGTATTATGTTTCTATTTTATTATATCTTTGTAGGGGATGGTCTGTATGGAAGAAGAAATAGAAAATGCACCTGACGTAAGTTTCACATCCGTTTGTATTTATGGCAGTTTTATATTAAGTGTAAACGAATCATTACAAATATTCTATGATTCGTAATGTAATTTTTTTTTCAATCTACATTCATCTTTTGTGTGTCTATCCATAATAATCTTTTTGTTTATGAAATTATTTAAGTTTTTCTGTTTGCATTAAAATTGCATTATTTCTTCTTCTAGAAAAAAGAACTTGAAGAGCATATGAAGCCATCACAAGTAAGAAGTTTCTTTTTAAAATTAACTTTTTTAAATTATGTTATTATTTATGCAGTAGTCTGCTTTCTTAATTAAATAAAAAAAGTAATTTTCTGTCAGAGCTTTATAGCACATCAGAAGATGATCAAAGTTGTAGCATAATTCGTTGACAAACTATTTAAAGCGATTCAAAAAGTTATTCAAAACAAAGATTTAATCATTAAAATAGCGCATGAGCTTTTGTATCTGATAATTTTGAGGATAACAACTTGCAACATACAGAGATTTAGCAGAATAAGTTGCGTAAATTTACTTTTTTTTAAAAAAAATGGAATACATAGAAATGCGAAGTATCAATTTTAAGTATTTAAATTGTTGTAAATTTACATTTTCTCCCTTGCGGCTGCGCTGAGCAGAAGAAGAAGAAAAGCATATAATCTGGCAGTATAAGAAACCTTGCGATGTCAGTGAAAGAGTGTGTGTTCTTCCGACGGTGGTGAAGATTATACATGTCCTCCCTATGTGCCTTATCGATGTGGCCAAAGCTGTGAATGATTTCGTGGTGTGGCGCTTTCAAGGCATGGAAACCTGCTATGGAATATACCTGCGGAAGACTAGATTGGAACAGGAATCTAGCATCGTATTCCGGATAACTTACTATGCCGCCAAATGCCTGACTAACTGAACTGTCAAATGTATTTCATCTAATAATTAAAATCTTAATTATTAGATGAAATATACTTGACAAGCAAGTGTATTCCTTTGATGATAAGGAACTAAACTCTCATGAACCTTAAAAATTTAAAACAACATAAATAACTAACTCTTAAATTTACAGGTTTTGCCACTAGTGGTGGTTTTGCCGTCTGGCATAATTCGATATTCTCCTGTTATTCGTACCAAATTTAGAAATGTGTGTATATATGTATGTATGGATGGATGGATGCGTTCATGTGTGTGTGTGTATATATATATATATGTATATATGTATATATACTGCTGGCCATCCAAATTGCAACACCAAGAAAGACAAGAAATATCACAACAAAATTTATTTAATAGATAACATGTTGACAAGTATCAAATGGTTAAAATTATAGACTTCTGTGAAGTGTGGTTCCTTCCAGAATCAATAGCCAGAGTAGCCGCTATTGTTGGAGATTGATTACCGCTGCCATACGCCTCGGCATTGATTCAAAGAGACTTTGGATGTGTTCTTGGGGTATAGCAGACCAAGCAGCTTTAACAGGTTGCCAAAGTTGATCTGGTGGGGCAGCTTGGGATGTAATCTGGGTCAATCGTTCAGCAACCATGGACCACATGTTTTCTATCGGCGAAAGATCCGGAAAGCGAGCCGGTCAGAGAAGCAAATCAATCAGGGGATTGACGAAGAATCCTTGGACAATGTCTGCCACGTGTGGTCGCGCATTATCCTGTTGAAATCTGTGGGCAAGCCCTGAAGGTAAGGAAGGACAACTGGCTCCAACCCCTCGGAGATGTAGCGCTGGCTGTTTAAAGTACCGGCAATGCGTACTAGAGGAGAGCGAGAGTGATATCCAATACCGCCCCATACCATAATACCCGGTGCAGGACAGTGTGGCGGTGCATAACGGAGCTGTTCAGCATCCTTTCTCCACGGTGTCTCCAGACTCGAATCCGACCATTGTGGTGTTGCAGACAGAAGCGTGACTCATCAGTAAAGACAATTTCATTCCATTCTGTCGTCCACATCATTCTTTCATCGCACCATTCGCGGCGGAGACGTCTGTGATTCTGCGTCAAGGGTAGACGGAGCAATGGGCGTCTTGCGGACAGACCACTCTACTGTAAACGACGTTGAAGGGTACACGCAGACACTGGATGATGCGTTACAGACTGAATGTGCTGTGCTACGGTTCGTGATGTGACTGATGTCACTGCCATGCGCACAATGTTTCTGTCATCACGTGAAGTGTTGCACTGATGTGGATGCGATCAAACACTTCGGTCCGTCGTACTCGTACCTTCCTACATCCAGCGGTCACATATCAGCATTACAGTTTTTTGGTTTCGTCCAACACGACTACCAATTTCCCTGAAAGATAATCCATACTCTCGGTAGGCCACTATCCTTCCTCTGTCGAACTCGGATACTTGATCAAACGGTGATTGCTGTTTACTACGAGCCATAATTGATCGTTTTTTGGGGGGGGGGGCGGAAACAGTTGCCGAACTGGAAATCGTCGAAAACTCCAAGGCTTAAATAGCACTTTGAAGTGGCGCCACAGGCGCGCGTGATGTGCGTCTGCGCTGAAATTCTAATCATTTGCATATTTTACCTTCGCTAATACATGTTGTAAATTTCATGTTATTTGCATGATTCCTTCAGGCTGTTGCATTTACGGTGGCCAGCAATGCATATATCATACGCATGTACATATGTGTATACACACACATATACGCACATACATGCATACACACGTGCACACATACATACATTTCTGAGTTCGTTCCCGATAGTGGAGAGTACCCAACATTCTGCACTTAATGTGCTTGGACAGATAATATACCCTGTTTTAAAGCAATAAGCATCATGTACACCATTTCATAATACGAACTAACACTAAATAAGCCTGTCTTCCGCATTTTCTATAAATTTATATTAGATGATGATTTATTTTATTTGTCAATGTAATAGCTAGAAAAAGGATTTAGTGATAGACGTCAGTTTCAGTGGTCGAATGTTAAATGAATGCAATCTGAAAGAAGAGCACAAATTTTCCTAAAATTTTTTCCATGTGTCTCAAAGGATTACATTTCAGAATTCTCTCAAGTTTAGTGTTTACTTACTTTTGTGCTTTGAAAAGGGATTCAACAACATTCAATAATACTTTTCCCATTTTAAAATTATTTACAGACTGGCCTATTTATATCTCGTGATATATTGGTTCTACGAATGCAGGTATAGGCATTTCTAAAATTTCTCATCCTTATGTGGTACTTCATTTACTGTCTTAAATGGCATTTTTTAAACTGAAGATGATTTATTGTATCTCACTAAATTCGAAAAAATTAGAAAACGTTTTAAATACATTTTTCTTTGTACATTTCGCACATAAAAAGGGCCAAAATGATAAAGAAGGAAAATCATTGCCTCTGAATACAGAAAAATTATTCTCCTTAATCAGTATAGTAACGAACTATACATGACTTCACTTTTCTTTCAAATCAGTGGTTTCCAACTAATGTCACATGTCTCGAAAAGAACAAAATGTACGAATGAGATTGTAATGGCCCCTAACCACAAGGCATACAGTGACAAATGGATCTCTTGGTGATCACAAGGCATACAATGACAGTGATCTGCAGTGTTGCTAAATTATAATGGGATGTTATAAATACAAAAATTATATCAAATTGTCTAACTAATATATTTTGATGATTCTAAAAGTTATTTTTAAGTCTTATTTTGAAAGAGAGGAAACTATCCAATTTGTAATATCTGAAAACTGCAAGATGTTATAAACACAAGATTTTCTGTTACAGAAATTTAAATATACTGAACATCTAATAAAACGAAAAAAATCGATATAATTTAGAAATCGCCAGAAATCGAAAATTACTTTCAAAATTCAGTGTAATTTTATTTTTAAAAATATTTTCCACTCTTTACGCTAATGTAAAACTTGAAATTCTGCAACGGTGATTTCAATCTTTATGTGAGGTTAAGAGGGGAAAATGCAATACAGTTTGCTTCAGTATTAAATTTTAAAAACTTTCATAGCACTATACATTCAGTTTTAAAAGCTTACAGACTCAAGTAACTTTATTACATGTTCTAAAAAATGGAAAGGAGCCCAAATACCAAATAAAAATCTTTATTTACATCACATGCGACTTGCATTCCAATAAATATTCAACTAAAATAAACAATTTGTATTTTAGAAAAAAAGAAAGAAAAAAAAATACAGAAAATATGCATTCCAAACGTTTATAGAATATTAACATTTTAACAAGTTGTGATTAATTTCAAATTACTTAATACTTCAAAGGCTCCCCGTTATTCCGTATGACGTGGAATATGCGTTTCCCCATCTAGAGAACTAAGTTTTTTAACAATTCTGATTCTCGATTGTACCATGCACTCTAGATGGCTGCTTTTAACGCATTCACGAAAGAAAACTGCTTTCCATTCTCGTAACTACTCCAACACCTAATACTCCACACGTTCGCGATCGAGGTTAAGGACAGACAGACAGACAGACAAAGTAGACAGATGTCTTGTTTTGCACCCGCTAAGTCTTTCTGCACCGATGGGCGAAAAATCAAGCATAGGTGCGAAGGAAAGGTATATAGAAAGAGGGGCAATTTCGTATTTGAGGAGAGTAAAAAGGAACTTCGTACATCTTGTACGAGTTCAAAAGGCCAGGAAGAAAAGATGGGACAAAATAAAATTTAAAATAAATGGCCCAAAAATAATAGAGGGGGAAAAAAATTAAAAAAAATAAAAAAGGGCCTATAGAAAGAAAAGGAAAGGAAGTAAAAATATCCTAAAATACGATTGTGTCCATGAGTGTAGTTAAAAGGAGAAGAAACTGTCTTCATTTACAATAAATAGTGTCTCACAGGTGTGTTTGTGTAGTGAGTGTGTTTGGTAATGGTGAATAGATGTATTACTGGAGAAAAAACAAATATTGACGGTGTTAAAATGCTTCGAATCAAGGTATTTAGCATGGAATATAAAGTAATATGTACGCTTGTATCCTGAGATATCAACAAAGGTCATCAAAGAAAAGTATATATTAATTTAACCAAAGTAACTTATGCTACTTTCATTCTCAACATTTTCATACATTTTTCAAAAAGCAGCAGCAGACTAACAACATAGAACCATATACAATACAAGACCACAACCGCACACACCAAAATATATATATATATATATATGTGTGTGTGTGTGTGTGTAAATTACTGAGTATATGTATTAAAAACACAAATTAAACAGTATTTATTAATTTAACTATCATAATTTATTACAAGATTAATTATTTTACTATCATAATTTATTACTAGTTAAATAATGTTAATATAACACAATGAGGCACACTGTTATTTATATAAGCTCATAGTTCTAAAAATTCATTTAAGGCGGTGAAGAATAAACCATCCCTTACATATGGACATTTAACAGATAGCAAAGAACAGTATGAGAAAAAATCGGTGAGGTATAATATTATTTAAAGGCGAAACTATATTCAAGCGATCTAGAAAGAAAAGAGAATCCAGAAGATCCGAGAGGGAAATAGCGCGATGCCCAAATTATCCCTCTCATCCCCAAATTTTCCCTCTCTCGAGATTCCTTAAGGGCTTTGTAAGTGTTGACAGACGAGAACTGATAACGCTGGCGTCTGTTTCGAGTTGATACACAAAGGAAGCCACAAGCAATGGCAATTTCAAGTATTTTTTAATGCTTTAAACTGATGAAAAATTAAGATTTATTGATTTAAAGGCACTTATTTATAGAAATTTGATTTAGTTTAGATGAAAGAAAAGTACTTATCTTAAAATTCCAGGCTTTTGGAGTACATCCTTACATTGTCCGCTGTTTTATTCTCGTCAACATCGGAGCCGAAATTCATTGGAATGATATAGGTTTTGTAGGGGAAAAATAAACATTTTTCATAGAAATTTAATTGATAATCACCAAGAGGAAAGGAAATATTTTCACTTTTTTACGGAGCGCAGCGATCGTGCTGCCGCTTGCCTCGGTGATCACACAGCTCCTCGAGGTTAAGGCACGGCCAACTGGAAGATTCACGAAGGTCACGGTTAACGTCGGGGCTCATTGGTTGTCACTCATGATCAGTGACATTTCCACGCCTAAGTAATTTTTTGTAGCATTGGAGGTATAAATGGGAGCATTGCCATGCTGGTACACAAGTTCTATCCTCCATTGTTTTTTGCAAATGGAATAAGATGGTCTCTTAGTGTTTCTATGTATTTAGACGAATCTTGCTGACCATCTAGAAAGGTGAAACCCACTTACCCGTTCAAATCGAAAACTACACACACCATAACAAAACCACCTCTTCCTACATTCCATCCTTTTTCATCACTGAAAATTAAAGAGATCCATTTGTCACTGCATGCCTTGTGGTTAGGGCCCATTGCGATCTCATTCGTTTGTGAATATTTGAGAGCGGCAATGATTGAGCCATTTTTACATCAATCATATAACCAGATTCCTTGGATTTCTTATGAACAGTGTTTTGGGATATTTGAAATCCACAAGGCCTTGTATTTTTGGCGAACCTATCTTTTTCTGTGTCGAAGCTATTCTCTGCGTTCGCCTATCGCTGCTACTATACCTCACTTGAGGGTCTTTCATTTAGCTGATGTGGTGTCTTACGAGATATGAGATAAATCTTGTTTACAGATTGATTCAGAAGTTTCTATCGTACAATTTAAAGTTTAGAATCCTAGTAACTTCAGCATCAGAAAGTTGCACAGCTTTAGCCATACTTAAACGCAGTTCAAAGATCATTTTATTATTTTTTAAATTGAAGGTTTGATCGGGGCATTACCATACAAAAGTCTCAAGTTCCCTATCATGATTGTTGGTAACCAATTTGCATAAAATTACATTTATATATAAACTTTTGGGACGCACATTTTTTCTATTTTGTTTTTTATGAAAGACAAATTGAGAATTTTGCTAAATATTTACTCGAATATAAGGTATGTATGTTTTAAATCAGGGGTGGGCAGACTTTTCCTGGGTAAGGGCTACTTCTGATTTTTTTAAGGTGTTGCGGTCCACCCAGAGGCGTAGCTGTGGTAAGCTAAAAAAAGAAAGTCTACTGTATTTTTATAACTTAGTAACAAATCCGGAATATATACTTACCTACCTAACCCTACCTAAAAAAACTTACTCTTTTAAAACCGCGTTTGAATAAAATAGCAAGATACAAACATAATAATGACAGCCACAAATATAATAATTTCAAATGATGCATTTCTTATCTAACAATTCAAAATACATTAAAAAATAAATCATTTTCATCTTAGTTAGTTAACGTACTTATAGCTAGTCGAAGACTTAGTTTGCATACTACCCGCCAGTCTTGAATATCTTGGTATATAATTACTAACAGCTAATCTTGCACTGGATTCTAAATGGTCATCTTTCAAATGGGAACGATACGTTTTCTTAATTATATTCATCGTCGAAAATGTAGATTCATGCAAGCAGATAGAGTCAAAGAACGATGTTAAATGAAATGAAACTTTTTTTTAAATTAGGGTACTTTACTTCATCCACTAAATTCTAAAAGTTATTCGTAGTTTCTAAGTTACTGGCTTTTAAAACTATGTCATTTTGAAGGAGAAAAAATTCGTTTTAATCAAGAGATAAAGAGAATATATAATTTATATTTTGAGTTATTTTTTTCACATAAACATTTCCAAACGGATAACACATGAATGTGACAATTGGTTCTGGTCTAGTAATTTCTTGAAAACGTCTCTCATATTCGAAGTGAGGTTTTATTATTTCATCACAATATTTCTCTTTGTTTAATGTACCTCCGTTTTTAATCAACTCATCAGAAATATTCAGTTTTTTTTTAGTTCATTCTTCATCAACTCGTAACACGTCGGTGTTCCATAAATATATTTCTTTTAGTGTGCGCGTCTTAGGTTTTAGTAAAGGCAGTCACTCTAAAATGTCTTGGTGGTCCACCAGTAAACATATTTTAACCAGGGTAATTTTACTTATTTCTATTTTTCTTAAACATGTAATTTACTTGAGTCTATAAACTTTTTGGACAGAGTTTATAACATTTTGAAGAAATCGGAAAGAAATATTTCATCATTATGGCATACGAGAATGATATAAATTTTTAAACAAATTGACTCTTTAAAAGTTGACTAGTTTAAATGTTTTACTTGAACAAAGAAATCTAACTTTGGTAAATCAGGTTTGGAGGAGATTACTGAGCAACTGAGTGAATGATTTTTGGCTATTAAATAACAATTTATCATTTTTGTTTGAAAATTTATGTTAACTTTCATCTGTACCACTTCATCTCTTTTCATTTTCTTTAGGAATGCCTCGAAGACTTATTAGCTGAATGGTTAACAGAGTTTGAAGAAAGTGAGAAGGAAAATCAATAAGCAAACGTGCAAAACTATTCTCTACTTTCAACTGAAATTCTACTATATTGACCATTAATTATAAGGATTATACAAATAAAATTTATTCATATTTTTTATTTTGAAATTTTTGAAATATTAATAAAAGTTTTGTAACTGGCAGATTAATATTTTTATACGTCGAGCGCTGCGATATATTACAATATATAGCGCGTATTTCTTTATAATTAAATACTAGAATAACTGAAAACGCGTTAGCGCTGTATTTTAAGTAACAGAAGAATTATTATATCCAAAATCCTTGCTGTGAAGAATCGTAGAGTAAAACAAATTCCAGGTGTTTTCACAGTAGTTTTCTTTTAACTACTCAAATGTCCAATAGAACGTAATTCAAAACAGCTAAAGAACGCTAATCCGCGAATTCGCTACAATCAACAACAGTAGTTTTTTTAAACAACAACAAACTAAGCAACTACTACAAACTGAGATGTTTTCCTCCTTTTATAAGATTTTAAAATCACGCGCTAGAATTTTCCAGCACTTTCTCGAAATCAAAAAGAGATATTTATTTATTTAACGCACGCGCTCTTGTATTTTTAATTTTTCCGGCTTAGCTTTCTTTTAATATTCGTCACGCGCTGCACTGCGCGAGAAATAAAACCATTTAATTTATAATTGAACTAACATTAGCTTTTTAAATACCAAATTCGTAACAATACTATTTTTCCCTAATGTCCTATTCCTTATACTTCGAAACAAAATAAAATAAATGCACGTAAGTTCATCTATAGTTTTAAAACTTATAAATCCTGAAGTTTACAACTTCTAGAAGTTAAATCCTTACAAGCAAAATTCTGCAGTTAGCAGGTTAAGAATTTTAAACTGATATTTCTGATAACAATAAATAGCATGCCATTTACAATTAAAGAGAAATAATACATATAAACAAAATAAAAACAAATTAAGTCCTCCCCCCTTCGTCTATCAACTCTGGCTGAACATAAAGTTGACTGATTGGCAAAACTCTAAACGGCAAAGCCACTGAATACCGGTAGTTAGATCTGGGTTTAAATCTCGGCAAAAGAGCTGACTGAATGGTAGTTTTCACGATTATTCTTATGTGTGATATTAATACGAGCCAGTTTCCTCAGAAAATCTTCCAGAAAGACAGTCCTTTATTGGGGGGGGTACTTTATCATATACAAATTAATCCTAATCTTTCCTTTACGAGTAGTACTCATATATACCGTTCATAAATAAATCTACCCGCATTGTTCATGCATGTTTATTCTTATTATTATGACAATACTGCAACAGCCAGTAATATTGTATGTATCTGTAAACTAAAAATATTATAATCACTGATCAAAGACAGATTTGAAACATAAAGAGCAAAGACAGTATAATGTCGCCGATTGGAGATGGGGAAACCTGCCAAACGGGCAGGGTTATAGCGGGCTCTCTTGAGGGAGGTTTTAAGGGTAAGACGTTGAGCTGGCTGCAGCTGAGCAAGGTCATTTCGATAGCAGGTTTTTCCAACTTGCCTGCGGAAAAATCGTATGTTCTCCCCCGTGATTTGCTTCACCCGTTTCCTTAAAGAAACCAACCCACCGCACCCGGAAGGAAAGAATTCACGGGGAGCAAATGTTTCTCCTCCGTTAAATAATGATTGCCGGTCTTTAAACTAAATTTCATCCATCCCTAACTGGAAGCTAACAGCCTGTTCACATTAAAGTGTTGATAAATGACGAATTGTCAGCAAAGACGGCACACGAAAGCTGCTAAACAGAACTATTGGCATAGTATAGTGTGTTATTTTTTGTTACGGTTTAACGAATCTAGCAATAATATTATATTATGCATTCCGTTATTATTTAATCTATCCGTAATATGAAATACAATTTTCTAAACACTAATGGTTTATCATCAGTTAATTTATAAAACGACAGATATTTTATAGTGTCATTTTTTCTTCCACTTAAACGGTTTATCATTAGGTTTTTTTTTTTTTTTTTTTTTTTTTTTTTTTTTTTTTAATATTAATGATGGTCCCTCAGCCGACTTCGACTTGACCAGAAGCAGTTGTCACTTTATTATGCAGTCACCTATGCCTCCTACTCCTTATTCACTTCCTTCTCCGTAAACCCATAATGGTCTCCTTCATTACCCTTCAGCCAGTGCTTTGTCTTAATCACCTCAGTTTTCCTTAACGAAGTTGTGGAGGTAATTGCATTAAGTTGCAAAGGTACTCCGGAAAATATCGCCTTGGGGCTTGGGCCTATGCCTCCTATGAAGGGACGGACAATTAAAACTATGCATTCCCCTGGATTCGAACCCAAGCCGTTAGGTATCGCAGTTGGCGACCCTAACCACTACACCGTCTGGGCGGCATTTATCATCAGTTAGTTTATAGAATACTAATTAATATAGTTATTTTAAAATAATTAGCTAAACCGGCTTGGCTAGTTTTCCCCCCGCCAAATACTTACTTATTCGAGGGAATAACTTAATTATACGCTTTAACGGTAACATATATTTTACACTATATTTATTTTATATTAAAATTTTTCCTATATATAAATAGATACGGCCATACACGCAATCGAATCGGCTTAATGTACTTTCATTTATAGAATAATGCACTTCCGAATGTGAACAGTGAACTTTCTTCTGGTGATTATCTTCCTATGATGATCAGCATTTCTGAGAACTTGGACATCGGTGCTGAGAGCTATTTCTCTACTTCGCAAAAGCCCAAAATCTTATGAACCTGTGGTCATCTTAGAAAGGGTTTACTGTACTTTCTGTCCCTAACTCTGGCAATTTATTGGTATGAAAAAATTTCTTGTAGTAGAATATAATCCATTCACGCAAGCCCTGTTATAAGAATAATTTAATAAAGAAGCAAAATTATCATTTTATTCAAAATTGCATTTTTCGAGCGAGGTAGTAAAGAGTTCTGACTTTCTTATCGGTCAAATGTTGCTATTTCTGACTTTTAACTTGCTAATTTAACATTTATTTATTTTTTTTTTTTAGCCCAAAGGGGCGTTAGACCCAAAGGGCTATTAGTCTTAAAACGACATTTTGCGTGGTTTCACTTTCTGCATTGATTCACTTTTCAAACTGTTGCTACAAAATATTATTGCCATGCATTATATTTAAAGAAACTAAATAATGAAGATTCTGCATGAATGCATGAATGTTTCTCGCATTTTCAAAAAACAACAGTACCTAGAGCCATCCAATTTTGAATAACGTAGTACTCCAACCAAACATGAGCACTTGAAATTCCGAATTTGGAATTTGTTTTATTAGCTATTCCCAATTTTGCAAAACTTTAACGAATTTTTTAATTAACAAACTCATCGATTTAAAAGCGTGCAACGAGAACACTGTACGAAAAAAGAAATGTATCTCCAGCGAACGAAACTGCGTATTGGAAATTCTTAAATTTTGCGCTTTTTAAATATTTTGTGATATTGCTGTGGAATTGAATTTTATGGTAAATTGCGAAGAACATTATATTTAATAAATAAAGGTAACACACAAAACGTTAAAAAAAATCCTTTTGGGCGCAATATGAAATATGAAAGCTTTCAGATTTTCCTTTAAATAATGAAAAATCTGCATAAATGTATGTATATTTCTCGCATTGTGATAAAACAACGGTAAATAGAGCCATCGAATTTGGAATGACGTAATCCTCCTACGAATATGGGCATGTGGAAGACCAAATTTGAAATTTGGAATTTGATTTATTATCGATTTTATATTTTGCAAAACTTTAACGAATTTTTGAGTAACAAACTCAGCGATTTAAAGGGAGCAATGGCAACACTCTACGGGTGGGAAAAACCTTTTTGTCTCCAGAGCGCGGAACTGTGTATCGGAAATTCTAAAGATATGCTGCGGCATTGCTATTGAATTGAATTTTATGGTTTAAGTGCAAAGAACATGATATTTAATAAATAAAGGTAACACATAAAACATTAAAAAAACGCCCTTTGGACGTAATTGAAAATCTGAAAACTCAGATATTTTTTTTTTCCTCAGTGGCGTGGTAAAATGAATCATTAAAAAACGAAGCTGAGCTTCTTAATTACATTTTCCAGCTTTAGAATGATACCGCTAATTTGATTATCCAGAACTCGAAATATTGAATAAATTTGAGTTAAATAAAATTCAAAATTAATGCGAAAGAATTTGTTTTAGCAAATTTCGTGAGATAGATTATGTTCTGCTGTTCTGTAATTTTTAATTAGGACCGTAAAAGAAATGTTTCTTGACGAAGAGGTGAAAACTGTTGAAAACAGTCAATTTCCTATTTATGAGAAAACTTTATTATGACTTTGGAGATTAAAAAGTACATATAAACATTATAGTTCTCATTTTTCATGTTTAAATAATTAGTAAGAAATATGGATTCTAATGCAGCAATTGTAGTGTAATTCTAAATGAACTATTTATACCATTGTTATCAATGAAGCAACAATCGTATAATTAAAAAAATTAATGCAAAATTCTATTCTTATTGTTTTGAGCTCAAGTTCTATGTTTCAAGAGCTTTCAAGTCTGAATTAATTACTTTTCAGACTTAAAATTGCAGTATAACTTTTGTATTTAAAATTTTGTTAGCAGTTTCTTAGCAGTTCTAAAACAAATATCATGCAGAATTTTAGCAGTATTAGAAAAGGACTCAAAAAGAGCTGACAAGGAAACTTCCTATCTTTTGGCTTTTTTAATTGTTGAAGTGTATGGAGTCAAAATTAAAGCTACTAACAACCAGTTTTTAAGGTTGTTATTAATTAAAACATCTGTAATTTTTAATAAGCATCATGTTTATGAAGAAATGACGAATTATTGTTTCCTAGTCATTCCTAGTATCATCAGGGCCAGAGCATATGCAATCGGTGCGGCCGCACCGGGCGGCAGAATTGAGAGAACGCAAAATTTTTAGAACTTTGGAAAGAGCTGGGCGGCAGAATTTTGAAGTTGTAAAGCAGGCACCGTGCGGCAAAACGTCTAGCGCCGGCCTTGAGCATCATTCCAAGTCTTAGTAAATCAGCTTAGAATAATTAGAACTGATTATTAGAAATTTAGCAAAACTGCGCTACAGTAACATATCATTGATAAAAGTATATCCCAGGAGAAAATATTCTTCTTATTATACTATAATGTTCCCTTAAAAAGAATGTAATATTTAGCAATCATACTTAGTATTGCCGATTTTTCAAGAAACACAAAATTCACAAGGTTTTGCAAGCGAGTACACCATTCAATACTTTACAAATGAGTCGCACTTGATCAAACAAACCATAGGCTTATACACAACCGTTCAGGAGTAATTTAGTCAGGTATTTTTTTAAATGTTAATATGAAAAATATAGAATTAATACTAAATATGCATAAATTTTAGACTTGAGCCTTCTTGACGTGCTTTCGTGGTGTAGTGGTCTGCACGCTGGGCGCGTATTCCAGAGATCCGCGGTTCGATTCCCGGAGAGGGGGTTGCTCATTTTTCAAATCTCCTGCTTCCATAAAATATCGAATGTCTCTGCAATCTAAGTGAAGAAATATTCGACATAACAGACATTTAACTTTTTCTTATAATATAAATTTTGCGTGGGAACAGTTTTACATTGAGCTGAAAATAAGTTTATGTATTCTGCAGTAAAAATTTACATTCATTCAATTAATTATTTATGTGTACTGAAAATTGTTTTTTCATTTTATGTAAAATTTATCTGGCGAAATTGAATTTAGAAATTTTCTGCATTGGCTATAATTTTCTTCCTTCTGCGAAGATTGGTATATACGTAAACGAGACATATTTTGTCGAATGCCGTAACAGCATTGCCGTATCCTTTTGTGTTAATATATTCAAAAATTGTAAATGCTATTACGTAAATTACAGCATTATATGTTACATGAAGGGGATTAAATTGAATCCAAATTCAAAATATTTACATGTCTTTTCACTCATATTTCTAACAATTTTATTTTCATAGGGAAAGTTACCAAACACTGATGATATAATAAAATTGACAGTAATTTGTGTTCTATATTCTTAAGCAAAATACATAATGCAGCTCATCAGCGCTCCAGCGGTCGCCAGGCCGTAGCTAGAAGGGGGCAAGGAGGGGCATCTGTCCCTGGGCGCAGAATCCAAGGGGCGCCAAACTGATATTACGACATTGTAGAATTAAATGTTTTCCATCCTAGGCAAGCAGTAAGGGGCGCGATATCTTCAGTTGTCCCTGGGCGCTGAAAACCCTAGCTACGACTCTGGCGGTCGCTTAACACTGATAGTTCGACAGGGGCTCAAATCCCAGCAAACAAGCTGGTTACAAGATAATTTAGTTATTTCTTCATGTGTAAGGTAAATACAATCAAGTTTTCCTTTCTCATACTTCGTTAAGTCCTCCACGAAGGCATCCCTTCTCTTAGACATACAGTACCTGTGCTTTGCCATGATTCAAATAACCACCAAAGAAGAAATGAGGAGAAAATGCAGTAGACACTAGCTATTCAAGGGATAGAACAATTATTCATAGATGTAGAAGAGCATTTTTGAAATCATTTCTTGAATAACCAATTCCGGGGAGTTCTAAATCACCGGGAGTTCTTAAATGTTAAATAACTTCAGTGCCTTTAATTGAGTCTGAAAATTGGATTGATGGAGTTGAATTTTCTGAATTTTAAAATTTGCAATTTGCTAGAAAAGACGAATTTTCTGCTCAAGTGCTTTCAACAATATTGAAAATTCAAAATTTGCGAATCTATGGGCGACGTGCGTCATTAATTACATCAAATGCTTCTAATAATTCTTCTAATAACTATTTTAGAGTTTAACATAAAAACTCTAAAATTGCAGGGACTGTAAATAATCTAAAGATATTTAGAAATGCAACAAGATTTGACAGTTGAGGAAAATTGAAAAATACACTATTTATTATAAAAGATGAACTGAAAATAATTATAATGTAAGAAAGAAAAATGTTCTCCTTTCTTTTTGTTTATTTTCACAATTTAAAAAAAAAAATTATATAAATCTAAAATTTGGTTACTTAGGGAAATTGCTATAAATTGAGCATAAAACAAATCAGTGCGAGAATGGTTTTGCATACGAACTGCGACTGCAACACATTTCAACCAGTTTTAACCAGCTTCAGATGTTAAAAAGTTCCAGAATTAAGATGTTCTTATTGTAAATGCACAAAGTTTAAATCTTGGCATAAAATTAAATAACTTGGGCATTTAAAGCCCGAATATTGGAAAATATCATAATTAAGAATTTTTAAATTTTTGCAATAGCATACGTACAAAATAATGATCAACAATTGATTCAAGGCTTTCATACGAATACAATAATCCGAATGGAATGTAAAAGATTATTACTATTCTAATTTATATTGAAAGTTGTTACACGACCTTGAAAAATCAATATTATAATTTATAAGGCAGACATGTAACTGAAATTATTAAGTGCCACAAAAATGCAAATATAATGAGACTTTTCTAATGCGACCACTAACGGCCGCTTCAAGCGATCTTTAGGCCACTTATATAGATGGTTGCATTAGAGAGGCAAATGTATAAAAGCCTGCTTATTTATGTCGTAGGAAACACTTTTAGAGTTCGCCGTCATGAGATTCTCTGTACTTATATGTAAAACATTTACAAATAAAGCGTCTTACTAAAACGATCTGACATATTTAGGTTTCTAAAATGATGTCAAAAATTTCAAAAAGGAAATCAAACAGAAAAAAATCCTGATTTGGTTAATTTAAAGCAGTTAACACAGTTTATGATAAATAAAACATTAATTAAAGCATCACAGGCTTCAGTATGAGAAAAAATTAGCATGATCATCAAATCAGATTATTTAGGTTATGGCAAAGTACCATAAGATTATCTGCCGAAGTGAATATGGATGCCTTCATGGAGGACTGTTTATAGCGGGTAGTTGACAAAAATTATTTCATACGTCTGATAGAAACTGACTCGTATTTATGTTACACATGGAGAAAAACACGAAAATTTCCTGGTAAGCAGCACATCCGCCATGGTTTGAACGCCAGTCGGACTACCAATATTCAACGATTTTTACCTCTCGGCTGCTAGTGGTCAAAGGCCATTTAAGTTATTCTCTGAATTTCAAAGTTATCGGTTTATGCTTTATTACACAATTATTCATGCTCAGATTTTTGGAAACAAGAGATAAATTAAAAACTGGAATTCTAGATAACCAAGTTAAATAATTAAATTTATTTAATTTTCCGTTTTGATACGTTTTACGTTATGAATACGAAAAGCTCCCACGTATGACTTATTTGGAGCTCAATTTGGAGAGTAGAATGAATAAGCTTCTTTAATTTGGTTTGATTTACTTGACTATAACAAAGCGCACGAAAGGTATCTGCCTAAGAGAATGGTTGCCTTCGTGGAGGGCTTCTTAAGGAAAACTAGCTCGTAACCACGTTATATAGAGGAAAAACCAGGAAAAGCTGCTTTGCTAGGAATCGAACCCAGATCTAACAACCAGGGTATTCAGCAACTTAACCGCTCGGCCGCTTTTAAGTTTCCATAAGCTTTACACGTAATTGTAATTAATATAACTACTATAAGTAAAAATCCTTTCTAAGATATCCATCAGCCATCCATCAGATTTCAGCCTATCAGCGGCCGAGCGGTAAAGACGCTGAACACGGTAATTTAGTCCGAGATTCCAATACCGCGAATGGGCTGGCTGCATGGGCACTTTCGTGGTTTTCCCCATGTGTAATATGTAAACGAGCCAGTTTCCCTTAGAAAGTTCTCCAAGATGGCATCTCTCCCTTTAGATAGATAGCCCTCGTGCGCTTTGCCATAATTGAATAGTCTAATCCATCCATGTTTCAAGTTGATTTTTGGTATTCTGTGAAGATCACCACCATAGAAAGATGATATTCAGTGCAAGCGTTTGTTTATACCCATAGAAATGCCTGTCACTTTTGGAAGTGATCGTCTTAAGGAGATGGTCGCCAATCGTTTATGGGCTACTAGATGGTCCGGCTCTGAGTAGGTTACGCATTGGTGCATTGTAAAATGCATTAAATCCTCTCTAATACGATCATCCACGTTTCTAATAATTTTGGTCTTTGGTGGAAGTGGTCGTCTTAAAGAGATAATGATCGGTACAAGTGTTAATTTCTACTCTGAGAAATTATTTTGGAAGAGGTCGCCATAAGAGGGTTCATTGCATATTAAATGTTTAAATCCATATCGCGTGGTTATAGGATCCATTTTAATTAGATTTTAAAATTTTAGTAAAATAAAAAATCTGAAAGGTTTCAGATTTTAAATAACGTCCAAAGGGGCCTTTTTTTAGCATTTTGTGTGTTACCTTTATTTATTAAATATCATATTCTTCGCACTTAAACCATAAAATTCAGTTCAAGAGCAGTATCGCAAAATAATTTTAAATTGAGCACATTTTTAGAATTTCCGATTCACAGTCTCACGCGCTGGAGATAAAAATGTTTTTTCTGTACAACATTGCCATGGCTCGCTTTGAAATTCTTGAGTTTGTTAATCAAAAATTCGTTACAAAATATAAAATCGATAATAAAACAAATTCCAAATTTCTAATTTGGGCTTCCAGTTGCCCATATTCGCAGTAGGATTACGTCATTCGAAACTCGATGGCTCTAGGTACCGTTGTTTTATCACAATATTTGGTGGCAACAGTTTGAAAAGTGAAACGGACATTCAGAGTGATTCGACGCAAAATCGCAAAATGAAAACATTAGTCCCTCAGAGACTAATAATTTTGAAATAAACCTCTTAATTTTAATAACTGTGGTATTCTTGTTTTCAAACTTAAGTGCAAAATTAGACAATTGTTTCCTGTGCAGATGCGTTACTTTTAATTAAAATCAAATGAGAAAAAAAAATTATGCAAAAATTAATTAGGTAAAAAATTTAGTCCTATTCTTATCGCAAACCGTAACTTGAAATTGCATCTACAACTACAACATCTTATACCAAAGCTCAGGATGAATTCGTTTTCTGTTGTGCGTCAATAAATGTTTCACTAAACCGCAGCTTAAGGCTATAACTACATGCGGTGCGAGGAGAGTAATTTCTAAAGACCTGACAATGACCGACGCTGGACAACCCGCCTTCCCCCCCTGGCTTCCCATGGATCTTACTTCCTACCTCTATGTGGCTTTCATCGCGAAAGCTTCCCCCTCTAAACCAAGGTCCGTAGAAAGAACAGGTTAGCTCACTTCAAGGTCCGTAGAAAGAGCAATGCGCAGTGCAGGGAGAAAGTTATGCCACATACGCATGACGTCATGTGGGTGACAGCGTTAGTTCTTGGCGTTTGTTTACTTTCTTTGCATCAACAGTTTGATTTGATTTGTGTTGTTAATTTGCTATTATACCTAGGCGGAAGTGGCAAATTGTGCTATAGCGTTGTGTCAGAATTATACACATTAATACGTTTTTTGGCGGAAAACACTATTTACAACCAGATAAAATAACTATTTTTTTAATGAATTTATGTAGTTTTCATACATAACTGTGATGTAATTTTACATTTAATTTTCATTTTACTGCTATTTTACATTTAAATTGAAAAATTTCTCATTTTAAATCATTTTTTATCATAATCTTCATTTTGTGTATGAGACTTACATCGTAGTGAGATATTTAAACTCAGTGTCATGTTTACCAATACTGAGTACCTGAATGATTAGTTAATAAATTCGCGTATCCAACTTCATTCACATGTTTTGGTTACTTTCTTTACATTCCAAACGTAATTCTATGTATTGAAGCAGCGTCTGGGTTAAGCTTTGCGAACTAAGTAAACTGATACATGCCTCACCGTGAGGAAAGAACAATTTCTCGACCACACTATGATGCAAACATCGAATGAGTGAGTGACATATTTCCTTCAGTGTTATTTAACTGATGCATACAGGTATGTGTGATGTAATTTAATTGATATAACTTACACATGCTTGAACCTGAAGGAAAACAAATCTGTGTATAATACTAGAATACAAATAGCGAAAGAGTAAGTGAGATATTCTGTTCAGTGTTATTTAACTGCTGCATATGTTTTAATTTTGATTCCATATAACTTGTTTTTAATTATAAGAGAAAGAAAAATAATTAAATATTGAACACATATTTCGAGTATAACAAAAGTATTTTAAGAAACAACCTGATAAAAATACATTAGTAATTAAAAATATTTAATTTGTGTACAGGCTGAATTGAAATTAAGATGTGGTGGTGTATTTAATTATTGCAAAGCACACTAGGGCTATCTGCGTTATAGGTGTGATGCCTTCGTGGAGGACTTTCTCAGGGAAACTGGCTCGTATACACGTTACACATGAGGAAAACCACGAAAACGCCCATGCAGCCAGCCCGTTCTCGGGATTCGGACCGAACTACCAGTGTTCAGTGACTTTACCGCTCGACCGCTGGTGAGCCGAAATTAAGATGTAGGACAAGTTTATTATTATTATTATTATTATTGTGCGTATATGTGTAAGAAAATTTATTTTAATTGTTCCATTTTTAATGTATGGAAGGAAGAATAGGATGCCAATATCGAAGATTATTTACTATAGCAAATAATCACGTCAGGATAAATGTTATACAGAAATCTTGGGAGTGTAAGGGATTATAAGAGTACTTTTAGATTATACTGAAAATATATGCACTTCTGCTAAAATCTGAAGTGAATCAGTATGAAGTGACTTTTCACTTTAAAAAGAATGTGATAAGTATACTATTTAAAAGTATAATGACGGATATTAAGAAATTTGTAGAATTTTATGGTATTTAAATATGAATTTGTTAAGTCAAATCTTTTTATATATATTTTTGCTTGAGATATGTAATTTAAACTGAAAATCACGATCATATATTTCTCATGGAATGTCAAAGTTCATTTGTATTAAAAAAGTGCATGAGCAATGTAAATAAATAGAATAATACATTTTGATTATGTTTTTACCATGGTCTTAGCAGTTATGCCATCATGTGTTCTGTTCAACAAGATTTATTTAGTGCAAACAATACTACAAAAAAATATTGAAAAATACCTTGTTTTACAATATTTATTTCCCTTAATTAACTTAAATATCGTGTTTCATTTTCTAATGCTTTCCTTTACGAAAAGAATTTAATGTTTACAATTATTTTCAGCATTCGTACGAATTCTGTGCATAAAATAAACATATTCTTTAACAAAATACTTAATCGGAAAGTATATACCCGGTATTTCCGGTGTATCTACCACATATAAAATGATCATTTTGCTTTAGTTTACATTTTTCCATTACCAAAATCATGTAGCAGACGCGTCGGCCGATGCGTCTTGTCTCCCGGGTGACGTCACTACCAGCAACCAATGGCACGCTTTTTCCGTTCCTGGCCTAACCTTAGTATATTAAAGAACCTTGTCTATTTTTAACCTTAACGAAGAAACCATGGAGGTAGGCTCCATGGAAGAAACAAGCAGCCAACACATCTTCTTGCTTCTACTCGCACATGTTTCCGATCATCCGAAGTTACGGTTGTTGAGATAAAACTTTTATCACCCAGCTTGGCGATCTTTCTAAACATGCCTTATATTTCCCATTGCAAACGAAGGGTGACATTTTTTCCGTTCCTTATTTTCCGGGGTGTTCGCGCCTTATGTAAATTTTGTTTTTGTTCCCTGCAAGAGGGCGCCTGCGAGCGCCGAACTAATTGTATATCTATTGTACGAACTTGTTCTTCACACAGTCTAATAAACGCAATAACGAACGTTTGTGTCTACTTTCCATCCGCTAACATGGTCCGTCGAGAGCCAGCGCATTTCTTTGGATGATGTGTCAAGACAATTTTTAACGTTCTGGTATAGGAGGACATTTCGTGCAAGGAAAACGGATTTACGTTTTGTCTGGATTGTGAAAACAGCAGCAGGAATATGGAGTCGATTTTAAAGCAAAAGCGAATTATTAAGGGTAAGTTGACTCGTTTAATTTCACAAGTAAATAGTTTACAAAATCAAGAAAATTCTTTTTCTGCCATTGAAGTGTACGAAAATGATGTTGGTGCATTAAGTGTTGAAGTGAACTGTATAAACGATAACATTCTTGGTACTTGTTCTGACGCAGAGTTTAGTAAATATGAAATAGAAATGCATGAATTATTTTCCAAATTAGATGTATTAAAAATTACTTTAAAGGAAGAATCAAGAAAACTTAGTAATTCAGGCAAAGATATAATAAATGCTAATGCAAACGGCTTGAAACTTCCTCGCGTGGAATTGCCAGTGTTTACTTCTAATTATGTTGATTGGATATCATTCAGGGATTTATTTCTTGCCAGTGTTGGAAATAATAGTACATTAAGTGACAGTCAAAAATTGCAATATCTTAAGCTTTCTGTGAAAGGTGAAGCTGCTGTTTTACTACAATCAGTTCAAATTTCAAACGCGAATTATGAAAAGGCATGGGAAGCGCTTACTGAACGTTATGAAAACGAAATAGAAATAATAAACGCAGCATTAAATAAATTAACTTCACAGCCTGTTCTAAAACATGAATCAGCTTCAGGTTTGCGGAGATTAATTGATACAACACAACAGTGTATTGATACATTAAAAATCCTTAAACAGCCGGTAGAGCATTGGGATACTATGATTATTTTTCTGTTAAAAGGGAAACTTGATCATGAAACACTAAAAGAGTGGACGATGGAGCATTCGAACAAGAAAATTTCTGCTTTCGCTGAATTCAAGCGTTTTATTTTAAACAGAGCGAATGCTATTGCCTCTTTGGCGAAGTGCCAGAGGGAGAAGGCAGTTTTGCCTTCTGAAATTAAAACTCGCGGTTCAGGTAGCAGATATGCTTTTTCGTCCCAACTTGTGGCTAATGTGTGCGTTCATTGTAAGAGTAATTCTCATTCTCAGTTATTTAAATGTGATAGTTTTTAGAACTCCCTATCAAAGAAAAATGGGATATTATTAAAAGGAATAAGTTGTGTGCTAATTGTTTGAAAGATAGTAAAACGCATCCCATTTTTAAATGTCGTGCAGGAATGTGTAAATATTGTTCAAAGCCACATAATACAGTGTTATGTTCGAAAAATTCAAATGATGAAAAATGTCATATACCCATGGAACACGGAACTTCTGCTATTAGTAGCAATAAGGCCACGGTGCCTGTTGCGCAAGCAGTTTTATTGCCTACTGCGATTGTTTATGTTAAAGATATTAATGGCGATTTACAAAAATGCAGGATGCTAATTGATTCAGGTAGCCAGGGCTCATTTATTCGAGAGCACTGTGTAAATTTACTGCAGTTAAAGCGCACTAGTGCAAACATAAGTGTAAATGGCCTGAGCTCGCAAAAAATTGAAAAGATTTCAGGTTCAGTTCAATTACAAGTAACATCTCCATTTTATAAAAACGCAAGCATTTCAGTTAATGCATTAATTATACCCAAGATCACGTGTGACCTCCCTCAATATCAAGTTGATAGATCTGTTTTGACATCTTTCAAACATTTGTGGTTGGCAGATACAAATTGTTTCCAGCCTGGCCCAATAGATATTCTTTTGGGCGCAGATGTATTTGGCGAGATAATGCTTCATGGACGTTTAACTGTTCCGGGTCATTCGTTAACAGCCTTGGAATCAATATTCGGCTGGGTCATTATCGGAAAGACTAAAAGTGTATCGCAGACAATTGTATCGAATCATGCTAGTTGTACCAATGTTCAGCTCCAGCTTGAAAAATTTTGGAAATTGGAAAAAATTTCGGAGATAAAGCATTACACAGAAGAGGAAATTGAATGTGAAAATCATTTCAAGCGGAATTTTTCTCGTGATTCAACAGGTAGATTTGTTGTTAAGTTTCCATTTCGTAGATCGGGAAATGAACTTGGGTCATCAAGGGATGTTGCTGTACATCGTTTACAAAGCATTGAACGTCAACTTATTAAGAATAAATCTCTTTCCAGTCAATATCACAAATTTATGGAGGACTATCAACAACTTGGTCATATGGAATTGATTCCAGAAAATGAAATTGATGTTCCAGCTAATTCTAGTTTTTACCTTCCGCACCATTCAGTTCCGGATAAAAATGGTGATAAATTTCGAGTCGTATTTGATGGTTCTGCAAAATCTTCTAGCGGTATTTCTCTTAATGAGAAATTGATGGTTGGTCCACAGTTGCAGACTGATCTGACAACATTAATTATTCGTTTCAGAATTCACAGAATAGCTATAACTACAGATATAGAGAAAATGTACAGACAAATTATACTAAAAGATGCAGACTTTCAGAGAATAGTCTGGCGTGATTCACTTTATAAACCAATTCAGGATTTTCGATTAACTAGGATTGCTTACGGTACTGCATCAGCTTCGTACCTTGCGGTAAGATGTTTACAGCAGTTAGCCATAGATGAAGCAACTAATTTTCCTTTGGCTTCCAAGACATGTCTTAGGGACTTCTACGTTGATGATTTGATGTCCGGAGCCAGTTCAGTTACTGAAGCTATAAAATTACAAATACAATTGAATCAGATGCTGTCACGTGCAGGATTTATTCTAAGAAAATGGGCTTCTAACAGCAAAGAAGTCTTGAATTCAATTAATCCAGATTTGTGCTTATCAAATGTTTCTTTGAACATAGACAATGATGATACTGTAAAAACGTTAGGTATCCTGTGGCATCCAGCTTCAGATATGTTTTTATTCAAAGTCAATTCATCATATCCTGAAGTCTTAACCAAACGAACATTACTTTCAATAATCGCAAGGACCTTTGACCCTCTTGGATGGTTGGCACCGATCACGGTTCGGTATAAATTGATTATGCAAAGATTGTGGAAACATCAGTTTCAGTGGGATGAAAAGGTTCCTCCAGATATTGAATGTGAGTGGAAACAACTTACAGAAGATTTGATATTTATTAAAAGTATCAAAATTTCACGATTCTTGTTGGTTGAATCAGATAACCAGTTTCAACTGCACGGGTTTTGTGACGCCTCAGAGAAGGCCTACGCCGCTGCAATTTATTATCGTTCTGTGTTAGATACTGGACAAATTAATGTTCAGTTAGTGATAGCCAAAACAAGAGTTGCACCACTAAAAACCATATCACTTCCCCGATTGGAACTTTGTGGAGCATTACTGTTGACTAAATTAATGGATTTCACCTGTAGGCTTTAAATACTCCTATATCGCAAGTTTATTTTCATACTGATTCCACTATTGTATTAGCCTGGATAAGATCTCATACAAGCCGATGGAAGACCTTCGTCGCCAACAGAGTAGCAAAAATGCAGACTTTATCCTCTCCTGTCCAGTGGCATCATGTGAGTGGAAATGCTAATCCTGCTGATCTTGCAACCCGTGGTGTGTCATCATCTGCACTGGTTACTTCATTGTGGTTACGTGGTCCAGATTTATTGTATAATTTATTTCCTTTTCAGCAAGCATTATCTGCACCACTACTGAATGATTCTGTGCCACAGCAAAGATGTGCTTTACAGTGTACAACTGCTGCCAGTCACTTGACAGACGCTCATGATTTATTTTATAAATATTCCTCTCTCAGTAAACTTAAACGTGTTGTAGCATTATGACTGAGGTTTGTAAATAACTGTAAAAATTCAGAAGATCAGGTAAGTGGATTTCTAAAAACAAGTGAATTAACTAAAGCTATGCATGTGTTAATTAAATTAATGCAATATGTTGAATTTAAGAATGAAATTAACACTTTAGGCAGAAATCAATCATTATCTGGTACAAGCAAAATTTTATCTTTGAATCCATTTTTAGATAATTTAGGTATTCTCAGGGTGGGCGGTCGCTTGCGACATGCAAACCTTGCATATGGTTTTAGGCATCCAATTTTGCTTCCAAAGAAGCACATTTTAACTCATCTCATTGTTAGACATTACCATGAAAGACTTTTGCATGCAGGTCCACAACTTATGCAATCTTGCATTCAAGAACAATATTGGATCATAAATGGTAGAGCTGTTATCAGAGATTTAGTTAGGAAATGTATAAAGTGTTGCAAAATTAGAGCATCTGTCACTAATCAATTGATGAGCGATTTGCCGTCTAGTCGCGTTTCGCCTGCTCCTGCGTTTTTGCGCTGTGGAGTGGATTACGCAGGTCCTTTTCAAATTAAAGCAAATAAGGGTCGAGGCTCTAGGTCATTCAAGGCATATATAGCTCTATTTGTTTGTTTTACGACAAGAGCTATTCACCTAGAATTAGCGACTGATCTTTCAGCAGATGCTTTTATTGCAGCTCTTAAAAGGTTTATTTCCCGCAGAGGCAAAAGCAGTGATATATATAGCGATTGTGGTTCCAATTTTGTTGGAGCAAAACGCAAACTGATGGAATTTGAAAGGCTTGCTAGGTCTGCAACTTATAACCAAAATGTTAGCAGATATTTGGTTGATAATGGCATTAAATGGCATCTAAACGTTCCAGGTGCGCCACATATGGGTGGACTCTGGGAAGCTGGCATAAAATCAACAAAATACCATTTAAAACGAGTAGTTGGTGAGGCGAGATTGACATATGAAGAAACATTTCTCACACAAATAGAAGCTTGTCTTAATTCGCGACCTTTAACAAGTTTGTCTAATGATCCAAATGACTTGTTAGCTTTAACGCCTGGTCATTTTCTTATTGGTAGATCATTAACAAGCATTCCTGAACCAAATTACATTGAAGTTTCCCATCTCACCAGATGGCAACATATTCAAAAAATGGTTCAACAATTTTGGAAGCGTTGGCACAAAGAATATCTGTGTCGATTACAACAAAGACCAAAATGGCTTTTGCCAACTAAAAATCTTCAAGTTAATGATCTGTGTCTCATAAAGGAGGATAACTTACCTCCAACTAAATGGAAAATGGGTAGAATTACTCAGTTACATCCTGGTCTTGATAGTGTTGTTAGGGTTGTGACTATTAAGACTTCAGATGGCATGGTTAAAAGAAATATTACAAAATTGTGTCCATTACCAATTTGAGTTTTAATTCATGTATTATAAATTAAGTATTATATCATAATTTTAATATTGTATTGTGTTTTAAATTTACTGAATTTTAACCACTAAATGTTGAAATAGTATTTCAAGGTGGGCGGCATGTTCGCGCCTTATGTAAATTTTGTTTTTGTTCCCTGCAAGAGGGCGCCTGCGAGCGCCGAACTAATTGTATATCTATTGTACGAACTTGTTCTTCACACAGTCTAATAAACGCAATAACGAACGTTTGTGTCTACTTTCCATCCGTTAACACGGGGATATTCTTTCCGTTTCCCTTTTTTCCGGGTGACATTTTTTCCTACAACCATTCACTTTAGACTAGCTTAAATAAAAATTTCACATTTCATGTTAAACAGCATTTAGTCGAAACAAGGTAACAAATATATAATTAAGATTCTAAGACTGCTACGTATGCTTCTCCAAAACGCTTTTTAAATTTCCTAGTTTCGCAACGAAAATGCTCTGATGGTTTTTATTAACACTCCATATATTCTGTTTCTGAGTAGGCTATTATTACCTAGGACAATTATCAATTAAATAGAATTAAACTAAATTTAATTTGAGAAATAAACAAGCACAATGAGTGTAATCAATTTTAATTACAACCCAGTTACGACTATACAAGTTAAATTTTGCATAACCAACAGGCTGTGTAAGTTTTTCCAGCAAAATTTCAAGAAACCGTAGTTTTACACTTGCAAGCTGTTTTGAAAATTTTATGTTGTCAGACCGAAGGTTAATTAATAAACAAAGCTCTGCAATTCAGTGGCTGCCGATTTCATACCGATATATGTAATGCCAAAAAATAACATAACTATTTACAGCTAATAAAAATCTCTTTCAAAATTGCTAGCTTAACTATTCAGAATTTTTAAACGCCTTTTGCTCTTTGAGGGACGAACTTTATGAGATATTTCGTGCACCAACTGCCACTAACTTATACGAAAAAAAATATTAGCATTTTTATTCCAGAAAATAATGTGTTAAGCTATACTAAACAATAAATAATATCTAAAATACCATTCACATTTAGTAAAAGTAACAAATCCATAATGATAAATAGGAATAATGTTTTTGCAATCTAGTTTCTCATTTCGCAATTGAAAAGAGAACATACAATGATAGTGTGCTTATGCTATATCAGTCTGAAGACGATGTAGTGGTAGTGGCAGGTATAGAAAACTGGAAATATATTATATATACGAAAATAGCAAGACAACATGAATTAGAAAGTCAGCTCGTAAGGTGCGTCGACGTTTGCAGCAGCGTGGACTATCAGCAGGGGGACCATTACTTCGGCTTCCCTTGGTAATGCAGCATAGAGAGAGAGACGGCGATTCTGGTGCGCCAGACGACAAAGCTGGGTACAGGAGTGGTACAATGTCGCTTTTTTAAACGAGTCCCGGTTCTAAGTGCAGTATTCTGATGCCCGTATACGTGTCTGGAGGCTCCGAAGAGACAGCACTCCTTGCATTCGATATCGGCATGAGGGCCTTGAATCTGGTATGATGGTTTAGGAAGCCATTGGTTACGTCTCTAGTTCGAATCGACGGTAATTTGAACGCAGATTGGTACATATCTGACATCTTACGTCCAGCGGTTTTGCCTTACCTTCGAGGCTCCCAAGCGCCATGCTCCAACAAGATAATGCAAGACCATATGCTGCACTTTGCGTTCTGATTTTCCTTGTTACACAGGGTACTCGACTGCTGCCTTAGCCTGCACGGTCTCCAGATCTATCGCCCACTGAAAACATTTGGTCATGTGTTGCTGAGAGAACTGCCCGCCACCCCTCTCTAGCTAATACAGTTGATGAAATGCGGCATAGAATTGAAGCAGCATGGAATGAGTTGCCCATTTCTGTCATCCAAGCCTAGTTTGACTCCATGCCTAATGGGGTAAGGGCCGTTTTAGCTGCCAGGACTGGCAGCTGTTTCTACTAATTTCGCACTGCTGTAAACCTCCAAGATGCTTACAAATTTAATCATTTTGTCTTCGTGCTAAACTGTTTACGTGCAATAAATGTCTTTTTCGCATTTGCTTTTCTTCATGCTGTTGCAATTTTAATGGCCAGCAATGTGCACAGGACTGACAACCGGGGGGGGGTCTGGAGTTAGAATCTTGGTGAGCGCATTGCTCATTTTTTACATTTTTGTTAAGAAGAATTTATCTTATATCAGTGTTCTATTTTAGTTGTTTATTTTGTTGTTAAGTGCTAATAATTATAATATACTGTCAATTTCTTCTTGCTCCTTTGGAGGTGTTCCTGAAGATATGTTCATCAACCGGTAGCTTGTAACAGTCTGCTGGTATATAGTCACTGGCTGTTGCAGCAATAAATGAATAAAGATACGGCTATTGAATACTATCTCGATTCCACATAGCAGTTATACTGAACCAACAGCGGGAAAATACCTTAGCATGGTCGTTTCTTATTGCTTTTCCCCAGAACATAAATTATGCTGGAGCCTGGCTCCTGTACTTTTCATTTTTGAGATAAATCGTCAATTTAGCAATAGTTTTATGTATTGCTGCGGGATTTCTATTATGCAACTAAACCACAATTTCTACAAAAATCATTTTTTTATCTCTAAATTTTTATTTTTATAATAAATATATCTTAAAAAGCGATTCTAACTTCTTAATGCAGGGCTGACTTTCCTTGCAAAACATAACCTGAATCTCCCACTCACATGTCAAAGAATTATTCTCAATAGATTTATGATAGCAAATAGATTTTTCCTTTCCGAAATTACTAGAAGTGATCACTCTGGTCGTTTATGTCCAAAGCTAGATTTCCCATGGAAAAGAGCACCTGCAGGCATTTTGGAACGGTGTAAGCAAATACGGGTGACGAAAATTGGCATTTGTACTGAACCTTACATTTGTTCTCAGCTTCCAGATTAGTCCTCGGATTCGGGGAAAAATTTTCTCTCTAACACATTCTGGTTGAGCTATAACTATATCGGCAGGGAATTGTGATCAGAAAGTGATGGACTTTTTTCTCTTTTTTTTTTTTCACACCTACATATATCCCTCGTTAAAATTTCTTCCATTTCTAGCATTATCACTTTCTCATTAGTGATGATTTAACAGTTTTTTTTTCAGTGGTGTTCTGGCAAAAGAATGATATTTGCTTCTGTCATCCTTTGAAATAGTAAATTATACTGCGAATTCCTAGCTTAAATTCAATTGGAATATCGCTGAGAGAGTGAAATTTTATTTTCAGTCAGTATTTCAGTCCCAAATAATTCGAGGTTCATTATTTTATTTTTCATTATTTAATCATTTATAATTATTTTAATAATGTATTGAATTTTCTTTTGCTACTTTATATTTCATCGAAATGTAAGTATTTTTAGCCTAAAGTGCGTTAGACAAGAAGGGCTATTAATTTCGTTTTGACCTTTTGCGTTGGTTCACTTTAAACGGCGTTTCACTTTTCAAATAGTTGCCACTAAATATAAAAGCCCTGCATTATATTTAAAGAAATTAAATAATGAAGAATCTGCATGAATGTATGTATGTTTCTCGCACTGAGGAAAAAAACAACAGCACCTAGAGACATCAAATTTTGAATAACGTAGTCCTCCACTCGAATATGGGCATCTGGAAGCACAAATTCTAAATTTGGAATTTGTTTTGTTACGTATTTCATATTTTGTAAAACGTTAACGATTTTTTATAAGAAACTCAGATTATTTCAAAGCGAGCAATGGTAACACTGTAAGGAAGAAAAAAAAAAAAAAAAAAAAAAAATATCTCTAGGCGCGCGAGACAGTGTATCAGAAATTCTTAGATGGTAATAAAAAATATGCTTTTTTAAAAAAAAATTGGTTTATGATATTGGTATTCTAACCTCCATGGTCAAGACTACATTTTGGTGGCCTTGTTTTATTTTGATATGACAACAAATGACTTTCCTGAGACAACTGCGAAAGATTCGATGCAGCCGCCGGAACTTAATAAGATGAGAGTAAAAATACCTCCGTTTTTGATTGATAAGCCGGAAATATGATTTTTTTCAAGTCGAAGCACAATTCAGATTCTGTAATATAATTTCAAGAAGAAACGAAATTTAATTATTTAGTTTCAAAACTTGAAGCTAAATTTGTCGTAAATATTTGGAATATTGTAATGAACGAAATTGCCACAAAATATTTGAATGGTAAAACTAGATTCTTACATTTATTTTATGAAGGTGAAAATGTGCAAATTAAACAATTGATTTTTAGTATTGAGCTTGACCAAATGAAACCAAGCCATCTTTTGCGGAAACTCAGATGAATTTCTACTAGTGAGGTGCCTGAAAATTTAATCCAAACATTATTGCTTAAAAAGCTACTTGACTCGATTAAAAGTATATCATTAGTTAGTGATGAAGATACAACCAAGTTAGCGTCTATGGCAGATAAAATTAGTGATATGAATCAGCAGAAGTATTTAGTGTCAATGCATCTTCCGTTTCCGTAAATGATATGTTGCAAAAAAATTGCCTCTATTGAACAAAAATTAATCAAATAGCCATTCGATCAAGATACAGGGGTTCGAATTCACGTAATTTCCGTTCACAATCTCGAAGCCGATCTCGTAAACGAGATTCAAATGGCATCGATTCCAAAAACCAGGAAAATTCGAATCTGCAATGGGCTCAACGGCAAACTCTTCTGCAGAAAATATGAAGAATTGCCGCAAAGTTCGTTTATTCGTTCGTGAAGATCAAATTTGCACTTCCTTGTCGATAGAGGGGCTGAAGTAAGTATAATTCCAGCTACTTCATTACAATAAATGTAAAACTGAATGCAAACTGTATGCAGCTGATGGCACAGTATCCCTACATATAGCATAAAAGCGATATGTTTGATTTTGGATTACGCCGTGATTTTCAGTTTCCATTCGTAATTGCGGATGTGACAAAAGGTATTATAGGAGCTCACATTTTTCACAAATACAACTTACTGATCGATGTAAATAAGAAAAAATTAATTGATGGCGTAACACATCCTTGTGTCCAGGATGATGTCGCTGCTGTTTCAAGTGGTAACTGCTTAACCACATTAAATAAAACCATAAAAAGCTTCGCTTTACAGTCGACATATCCCTAAATATCTAAACCTAACCTTTTTCCTACACAGTTTAAGCATGATGCTACACATTTTATTATGACTGATGGTCAACCCGTTTGTTCAAAGGCACGACGGCTCAATTCAAAACGCTTAGCGATAGCGAAAGAGGAATTTAAATTCATGCTTGACAATGAAATAAATCACCCGTCTAACTTTCAGAGGTCAAGCCTCTTGCACCTTGTTACGAAAAAAGGCGACTCATATCGGCCTTGAGGGGACTACCGTCGATTGAATGCGCAGATGATATCTGATCGATACCCATTTCCTCGGATTTAAGATTTTCATCATATTTTAAAAGGCACAAATATTTTCTCTAAAACTGATTTATTCAAAACTTATTTTCAAATTCCTATCGCAGAAAAGGACAAATGTAAAACAGCTGTCATCATTGCTTTCTGTTTGTACGAATTTAATGTAAGGAGATTTGATTTACAAAATGCTCCTGTAATGCTCCAGAGATTTATTCACCAAGTCTTAAGAGGAGTAGAAATCGTTTTCTGTATTTAGACGATATATTTATCGCATACAATACGCATGAAGAACACAAAAATAACCTTAAATTAACTTTCGAAAGATTAAATATCTCAGTTTTAAGAATAAATATTTCAAAAATCTGTGTTCACTGTTCGACAAATCGATTGTTTAGGATATCTAATTCCACTATAGAGACATTAGGTATTTTTGGGAAGCAGGAAAGATGAAAAATGAGCAAGGCCTTCGCCGGGAATCGAACCATGGACCTCTGGAATGCGCACTCAGAGTGCAGACCACCACACCACGAAGTCATGCTAAGAAAGCGGGAGAAATACCTTATATACTCCCCCTTTTAAGGGCGATTGGGGTTTATAGGGAACCAAATCGCCAAATCCTGGGTGTGGAGAATCATCATCCACCCCTCTTTTAGTTCGGTCGCCACTGTAGAGATATTAAGTATTTTTGGGAAGAACGAAAGATGAAAAATGAGCAACGCCTTCACCGGGAATCGAACCACGGACCTTTGGAATGCGCGCCCAGCGTGCAGACCACGACACCACGAAGGCATGCTAAGAAAGCGGGAGAAATACCTTATAGCACTCAGTATTCTCGTCCTTTGCCGAAAACGTTCAAGCTATTATCAACTAAACGACCAGAAACAATTCATAAACTTAGAACTTTTCTTGGAATACTTAATTTTTATCGTCATTAAATAAAAGAGGCAGCTAAGAATCAAGCATTGTTGCATGAATATCTTAAGGGAGCTAAGAAGAGAGATAAACGTGAAATTCAATGGATTAAAGAAACAGTTTGAAATGTGCAAAAATGGCCTAATAAACACTGCACTGTTGTCTTTTCCCACATCTGAACTACCTCTGGCGTTATATACAGATAGTTTAGATATGGCAGTTGGCTCAGTGCTGCAGCAATACGAAAATCCATCCTGGAAACCAATAGCATGTTTTTCTAAAAGATTAAATGACAGTGAGCAGAAATATAGCACCTATTATAGGTGAAAAACTTGACAAAGTAGCTCGTAGACAAGCCCGCCAACTTCATTATGTCTCCCAGTTTTCGATTGATATCAAATATGTAAAAGGTAAGAATAATATTGTATCCAATACATTTTCTAGGGTTAATGACATTTCTTCAATAGATTATGAAAAATATCTGAAGAACAGACTGAAGATGAAGAACTGTAGAGTTTGCAAACCACTGCTTCCTTGAATTTAAAGCAATTTTCTCTACCTTCGGGGAAATATTTGTAGTGTGATACATCAACTAAAAATATTCGGCCGTATATTCCTTAAGCTTTCAGAAAACAAGTGTTTCAACGAATTCACGGTTTATCACATTCTGAAATAAAGTCGATTAAAAAACTAACAAAATTCATTTCGTTCAGCATTGAAGAAGATATAAAGATGTGGACATGAAACTGCATTCCTTGCCAAACAACTAAAATCAGTCGACATACGAAATCATAATTAGGTGAGTTTGAAGTATCACCAGAAGGATTTTGTGTAATACATATCGATCGCATAGGACCATTTCTCCCATCCAAAGAGACTATTTACTGTCTTACTTGCATTGACAGATTTTCAAATTAGTCAATTTTGTTTAAGTGGTCGTTTACTCGATTTTTTAGATGACCGTTTAGGCTTAGAAGCAAAACCTGTGTATTAACATCAGAAATACTTGCATTGGGGGTATGGTATATCCTGTAAAATCATGACATCATCACTATTAGACTCAGTCTGGTTATAAGTATTATCAACATTACATACAACACTAGGATTTACATTATTAGCACATTCATCACGCAATTTATCCATAAGTTGATTATAAGGAAGTTTAACAATATCCGATATAATTCACCAAGTGCTTTACACTTACCTTGAAATAACGCCAGCAGGGCTTCACAAATAGGCCTGTTATTGAAGAAAGTTTGCAGGGCAGGCAGCATTTCCTCCTTCGACCTCCTTTCCGGGTGAAACACACGATAAGCACTATCAATTTCTTTAATCTCGGCACTAATTTCCCTCAAATAATCTTGAATTTTTACATAGTCCTTGATGTCAATGAATTCTTTCAATAAAATATCATTCCACTCAGAATCCAGTTTTTCATCAGCAAATTTGATAAGGAAACTTTCGGTAAACCCGCCACGAAGTGACGAGCTACAGCTTTCAAGTTCTCAGAAGTTGATGGGGGAAATCCTTTTCCCGCCGTCTTATTTCACAAGAATAATCCAATGGAAACAATTAGTTCACCACAGTTCATCAATTAAAGAATTTTAAAGGCAGAACAATTATCACTCTGTCGTCCGGGAGTCGAACCCGGGTCAAATGCTTGAAAGGCAGCTATGCTAACCGTTATACCACCGACGCGTCAAGATGGATCCTCCACAGTGGGACGGTGCTTCTGGACACCTGGGTACCTAGGCTAAAAGCCTTACCCCGAGTACAACATTAATTATCTTTTCGAACATTAATAGTAAATAACCGGTAAAAGGTATGGAGAAGATTTTTTTAATTATTATTATTATGTATATATATATATATATATATATATATATATATATATATATATATATTTGTATTATTAAATATTTTCATAACTTTTTAATTTTAGGTTTAGAATTCAATTGAAAATTTTCTAATGAAAGTGGGAAAAGCAGATGTGAAGTATGTGGGCATAGGGCCGTCGAGCTGGTGATTGTCTAGAATAAACAGGTTAGTGACATTTTATGTAAGGTTGAGTAATGGCATCTCGCATCCATGATAACAATCATAAGAGATTAAAGGAAATATTACACAATACTTATATAAGCATAGTTACAAAAACAATAAAAAGTTTCAGGAGAAGTACAGAGGCATGGGTTGCAGTATAAAAGTAAATTATAACATAAGCACAAAAAGTAATCAGTGGCAAAGCACAAACAAAAGCAGATATTAGTGACAATGATCCAGTGGTTGAGGATGGCCAAAGGACGGTTAATGTTAGCAAGATCATTGGGATTGTAATTGGCAATTTTAATAGCAGAGTTGTTAATGGTTTTCTGTTTGGCATAAAATTTCTTCGCAGTCTTATAGTAATGGGATCTAAGTTGGCAGATCCTTAGCTCTTCGTGAATGCGTTGATTTCTAATGTACCATTGTGCATTAGTAATTTGTCTCAGTGTGCTATTTTGAACAGTTTGCAATTTTTTTCTACCGTTACTATTAGAGTACGCCCATACAGGGCAAGCATAACAAAGTAATGGTCGCAATATGGATTTATAAATGAGCAACTTGTTATCTATAGACAAAACGCTGTTTCGAGCAATTAAGGGAAAGAGTCTAGCTTTACGAGCTCGAAACTTCTGTATGATAGCTGTGATGTGTGGGGTTCATGAGAGAGTTTTAGTGAGGGTAACCTCAAGGTAAAGGACTTAAAATACGATCTGTGTGTTCTACGAGTTACAGAAATATGAGAATTAGCTAAGCCATATAGTAACTGTTATAGAATGTTACATCAAATATTGGAAAAAAAAAAAAAAGCAACAAATATTTCATAAATATACTTTTAGTGTTACCGCTAAAAGTATCCTTATTTAAATGCATAACTGGTTGAGACACCTTACCTCCGGAAACACGCACCGTTTTGCGAAACTGGAACAAGACAGAGAACTTATGGAAAAACAAAAACAGTCACATGCTCTTGATATGCGAAGGCCTTTGGGTTCGCGGAGGTATAGCGGAATATCGAAATCATAGAGTTATTGCATTTCGCCGCGAAAGTGAAACTGCGTTTTGTTTGCATCAAACTTATAGCGAAAAAATGTATCAAAGTTGACTAATGACCTAGAACACTGGCTATGAATATTTTCCGAGTTCACTGATTTTAGAACCGGTTGAGTGTATTCATTTAAAAACCAGTGTTTAGGAATTGGAAAGCGTTTACATTGCCAGAGAATGACTGCGAAAATTTATTGTGGTGTGGAAGGGTAAGAAAAAATTCTTTTCTAGAATTATCTATATAATAATTTTAATGTACTTTTGATTATGCTATTCCAAGCTGAACTTCGTATTGTACGCAGTCTGTACCTAAATTTTCTTATATTTTGTTTATGCATTAGGGGTGCTTCCTTTTCGAAACTTGTTCTTGTCAGCAGTCTTGGAGATGTGATCTGCCAACTAGAAGGGCCTTCAAGTAATCATTTAGTAAGTTATTGCACGTTTATTTTGCTCAGCACGGTTTTGATGCATAATATAATATTGACACATAGTTTTCTTATCAATCATCCAATGATTAAACGGCTTGTAATTTATTTGAATTCTAACAGCTGTTTCAAGTACGAATATTGTGATTGACAGTAAGTAAAGACTAGAATTTTAATTCATATTAAGCATATGTTATTCTGCAGAAATACTCATTGTATTCAAATTTAGTAATTAATTTTAAGCATTTTTAATTTAGCATTCATCATACAAAAATATTTCATTCATTATTTTTTATCCTTGTTTTCCTTTTGGCTGTGTATTGTTTAAAATACAGTTGCAGTACAGCACTGTGTATTGTTTGAAAATGTATATGATTATTTAATGTATCCCATAATTTGGAATTTGTGTCAAGGCAGCTGAAGGTGGTTCTGTTTTTGGGTTATCACAACTGGTCTTGCAGAGTTTGTGCAGGCATTATGCTGATTTTTGTTGTTTGACTTCCAATAGTCATTGTTTGGCATGTTGTTTTAGCCTATTGATGAATAGTTATCAAGTTTCTGACAAAAGGTGCAATGATTTGTGATTTTAAAACAAAAAGTAGCTGATATAAACTTATGCAGTTTAAGAAAAATTGAGCATATAGGAATTTTGTGTCTAAATATTAGTTGATTGATATGCAGATTAATGTAAAATAAAGGCTAATTTAAAATATTTTATAAATTAAAAATGTTTTGAAATTTATGCTTTAAGACATTTATCATGTTCTGTCACAGCTGGCAAAACTGCTTGCTGTACACACCAAGCTAACAGTGTAGCTACATTACTGTCATCATCAGAGTCATTAATGTATTTAGAAAAGATTCTCTCATTTTAGTGTTCTTGCCAGGTACATTAATGCTAGTATAATAGTATCAAAAGTTATAATTCTATAGGTTCAAACTGGATTAACAACAATTTTTTTCCTATAAATAAATAAATAAATAAATATAACGTTGAGTCACCAATAGATCTCCCAATTCTTGAGAATCTTCTAATGCTTTTAAAGTTAATATTTAATATAATTTTCCTGGTAAAATTTATAATAACTGGGACATTTTCCATGGTTGGCTAATAAGTTTTATTCCCAATGTATATTGTATCAGTGTGCTGTATATGTTCCTTTAATTTTGCAGTGCTGTGTCTTAAGATGGTGGTCTCAAATTGGCAGCCCATGGGCCACATGTGGTCGCCGAAGGAATTTTATGTGGCCTGTGAAGACATTTAAATTATGTATTTGTTGCAAAGATTTCAAGATTTTGGTTATTTGAAGTCCGAGTTCGTATTATTATCATTTCCATTGAAAACAAACATAATATTTCAGTAGTAAATGTATTTATGGAGCTGATTGATTTGCAGTGTGACATGAATCTCATTCAAAGATTTCAAGATACATATTTTTATTCATAATTGTTAAAAAATAAAGGCTAATTTTTGGAATATGGTAACAGGTAGTTTGGCGACATTTTGGTAAGGCAATAAAGGTTACTAGCTAGGACTTTAGCAGTGTACATGGATAAAGTCAAGAGTGTGCGCAATGCCATTTTTGTGCAATTTTAGGATGTTTTTTTAAGTGAAAATAGGTTGACGTGTACATGGATATTGTGTATGTGCAATTCTTAAAAACGCTGCATCAGTGGGCGATTTTGCACTTTCTCCCAATTTCGCACCTAATCTTCGTCATGATTAAGTACTTTTGTTCCATAAAAGTTCTAGCATAAGCGTAATTTGGCTAGCAGATTGTTGGAAAAAATTGTTGAGTAAGTGCCTTTACTTTGTGAAAATAAAATGGTGTCCAAAAAAAAAAAAAAAAAAACTAGCAGGTTGCTGTAGCAGGGTTGGTCGCCAAAAAATCGCCAAGTTACCATAATCCGAACATTACCCAAAATAAACAAGCTCAGTTACAAATTTTTGCACTAAGATAATTGTTTTGTTTGGGAATACATTTATGTATGAACAGCTTTTCTTTACAGTTGAAAATCAATAAGAAAAATACCTCATTGTTCGATGAGCATCTAAACTCTGTGATGAAAATAATTTCAGAATGTCTTTCAAGGCTACAAATTTTTTCAAAATCGAAGCATCATTAGTTGTCAGGTTGTAGTAAGATATAAAAGAAGTTTGTAATTATTTACATATGTATTTTAATAAATAAGAGAGAGAGACTAAGTTTTCATTATTTATTCTCACGCTTTGTCCCACTTGAAAAATTTTCTCTGAAAAGAAAATTTTCATAATTTCTTTCAGTTTAAATTAAAGTGTGTTACTTAATTAATTAAATATGATAAAACTATTTTAAATAAACATCAGTCTGAAAATTTAATATTTAACTGCCAGTATATTTGCATTACAACATATAACAAACAAAAATGTCTTGCAGGTACCAAACTTTAAATTTCAGATAGGAAATAAATATAAGTTTGAATATTTTTTATTATTATTGTTTATGTATGTTTTGAAAATTACTTAGTAAGCAAAATTTATTTTAAATATTTTTATTTTGTTAATCAAAAATTTTAATTTTGTGAAAAACGTTCTGGTTTATCAACTTTTTTTCAGATCGTGCATGTAGCCTATTTGCAATTTGAGACCACTGACTTAAGAAATGGTAATTGATAAGTTCCAACTGTGTTGAAAACTTGAATGGTTTATTGCTATTCTTTTTCTGTAGTATGTGATCTATAGAGATAAAGTGGATAATTCTTTTCAGTTTATTATTTCAGTGTTAATTTTTTACATGCTTGTTTTTATATTTTGTATGCATTTAGATATCTTTTTCAATAAATTTTATTCTAACCATAGCAATCTGTATTCACTCTGTGTGTTATTAGGATTTCATATTTTATTGTTTTTTTTCTTTACAATTCAGTTTCAGTAATTTAGAATTTGCTATTTCAATTGTATGTTTTTAATTTTTAATATTTATTCATGCTTCAATTTTATACAACTTGCATATGATGAACACATTTCCCGCTTGATGTTACACGGAAAGAAAATCATTTGAAAATGTTATTTTATAATTTCAAGAAATTCATATAAAGCATTTTGCCCATTTTTTATGTACATTATACTAACCATGTGCAATAATAAATTTTTAGCTTGTTGGACTTGAAGAATGTCAAAAAAGAATAGCAGATATGATAGAGAAAGCTAAAGAAGAAGCAAACTTGAGCAACGATACTGTCCTAGAAAGCCTGGTATGTGAATATTTATGTAATTTAATAACAGTGTTTTTATTTTTAGATCTAGGGTAAGTACACTAAAATCTGTCATAGTCATCTCCCTGTTAACCAGTTTGCAGGTTTAGGGGACACTGTCTAAATAAGATTGTTTATTATCAAATGACAGACAAATTACTGTTGCAGACCGTCAATGTAAGATAAAATTATCCATAGAAAATACAAAAAAGAAAAGAAAAGTGTATGAGAGAATGGCAGTGATAGCAGTTAATGTCTGCTGGATGAATTCTACCAACAAATAAAATGCTTTAACAGGCGTTTTTACTCAAATTTAAAATCACAATTTAATATTGTTCTTTGATGCCATTTAGAAACCAGATTCTTCGTCTCTAGGCATATTTGTTATTGCATTATTTATAGTACATTCTCTTTGTTTTGAATACTGTTTTAGAATGTTAAATAACCAAATGAATTTATCATTGAGATTAAACTGTTTGAGAATAGTGATAAATAGTTAATAATATTCTTCCATTAATTGTAATATGTATTAATCTTCTGCACTATGATTTTTAATTGCCCTTGTATTAACTGTGATTTTGATTTTGCCATAGACATCATACCTATTATTAGTCTAGTAAATTGGGAGTTGGCTGTAGGTGCATGGATTGCTAATATTATCTGTGTTATTCTTTTTACTGGTAATCATTTTAAAATAAAATAATTATCTCACATTCAGGTTATTTTTTAATATATTTTATATTAAAAAGCAAATGTAGGAAATATTAATTTGGTACTTTTCCGTTTTGCCGGCGCAAGCGATAAAGTCACCAATAATGGTACAACCGATGCCAAACGGAATATTCTCGCTGCTAACCTTTTACGCCTCATTTTCAAAACAAGTCGCAGCTTTTTCTTATCAGATTGATTGTTTCTTTCAATACTGGCATATAATTACATAGAATTTTTATCAGATAGTTCAGTTTTATGTCTAAGGCCATTTTCGGTAATTAGGTCAATTAGGATGCAATCACAGCTCTTACCCGAAGCCGAAAATATAGAAAAGGAAAGTCAAGGGTTAAATTCATCAATTCTAATAAGAATGCATTAGTGAAGTAAAGCACTGCAGTTTTGCATAATTTCTGAGTAAGCTATTCGTACGCATTGAAATATTTCTTGCATTTAAACTTGTGTTCCAAATTAAGATTTAACTTCAAATTAATGTAGATAATTACCGAGAGCATTAGATTTTTGTAGAGTAGTTTACGTGAGATGAGATCGCTTGGAGTCACGTTATATGAACCGGCGAATTAGGATGTTGAACCATGAAAGCATAGTAAATTCTTAAATTAATGTCTTTTTACAAATTTATTGTCTTTATTTATTGGCTTTTAATAAAGTTTCAAACGATATTAAAATGTTTATGCCTTAAAAAAAAAAAAAAAAAAAAAAAAAAAAAAAGAATTCTTAGAACTAAAATTTTTTTATGTGTATACTGTATGTTGTCGCCAATAAAGTCTGCTTGGCGAGATTTGTGCCGGCGAAACGGAAAATTACCATTAATTTTTTCATAAAAAAATTAAATAGCACATTTTTTAAATATTTTTATAAAATTTGTTTTATAAATGAATTTTAAGCATACTTAAATAGGAATTCTAAAATAAAAAATTCTCTTGAATTTTGCACTTTTAACTAAATTTTTCTTCAGATTTATACAGGATCTCCTTTTCTGAGAATAGTTTCATTCTTTTCAGTGTCATCCATGCTCTGTCTAAGCATGGATCCTGCAACCACTTGAGTACCCTTCTGGATTATTGCTTGTGTATTTTATTTTCTTCAAGTACCATAAATTTTAGGGTAGATGTACTAAATAAAAAGTATTATGTATTAGTTATGTAACAGAACCACCTCGTTAATTTTATATAGTGGTTAAAAATAGCATTTTTGGGTACTTTTCCGTTTTGCCAGCACAAATCTCGCCAAGCAGACTTTGTTAGCTTATTCATAGTCTTGTTTCTTGATTAGAATTTTATAATAAATAAAATCAGAAAAATATGTTATTGTCATAGGTGAATTACGAGGAAAGATTTTTTATTGAAACTTAAAGTGGACTTTTTATTTATCTTTATAATACTGAAAATATCATTATAAGAACTGCTTCAGCAATTTGATTATCAAATTGATGTATATTCTAATCACAAGAATTAAAGATATATATATTCTTATATAATTAAAAATATGTGCAGTAAAATTTAAACTGCACATCTTCTAATTAACAATGAAAAAAAAAAAAAAAAAAAAAAAAAAAAAATGTAAATTGTATGAAACTAATGATTTGTGATGTTAGAAGTGTATAAGTTTGTCTTTTTAACTCCAAAACATTTTTAATAAATCAAGTTGATTGATTATTTAGATTATTAGATTTGCTTAGAGATTGGTTATTTTAGTCCTTTAACATTTTGATTATACTGAGATAACTATATTTATGATTTTATATGTCTCTTCATAGTGCCTATGTATGAGTGGTTGTGAAGAGGAAGAAGCAAATCGTGAATTTGAAAGAAATTTCATGCGGAAACATCCACAAATGATGAAAAAATGCATTGTGGCCAGTGACACTCTTGGTCCATTATATGCTGCTACTCCTAATGGTAACATAAAAAATTAATATTCACATTAATTTTCTTGTTTTTATTTTTATTTAATCTATAGGTATTAATGGAGACACCATACAGATAAAAATCTAAAAAACTGTACACACTTGAGAATCAAAATGCATTGATTTGCTTCCTTTTATCACTGAGAAGTGTTCTCTTGGGAGGTCTAAAAGCAATCCTTAAGCTTTTCATACTGAACCGGAAAGTATTAAAAAGGGAGAAAATTTTCTGTGAGAGAGAAAATAGTTTTTTTGCCTATCAAATGCATTGCCTTACATTTAAACATAATTCAATCAATGTTGAATGTAAGGCATTACTGAAATGATAATGTTTTGTCTATTAAAATAAATGCTTAAAAACATAGTCTGTCATGTTTTTATGATTAGATCATGTGTTGTCATTTATGATTCTCTCATCGTAAATGCCTGACAGATAGTGGATCATATCCATACCTAAGAGAAAATTTTATATCTAATCAATGTGCTGTTACAGAACTCTGCATACTTGAATTGCACTACTAAATCCTCCGAGTACACAAGCACTCATCACAAACATATCTAGGTTTCCATGTTATGTGATAAAGTATAAACTTCATATCAGTGTTCTAAATACTGTTCAGTGACTTTTTCTAAGAGCAATGAAAACAGATCCTTAACAAACACAGAAACAGATACAATATGAAGTCCAAAATCTGGCTGTCCAATACCAGGAATCTGATCTAAAATCTGGACCTCTAGATCACCAACAATTTTTTTTTTTTTTTTGTTTCCATATTTGATATCTTTTACTACACAACATGTGGCGAGTCCAGATTCTTAAAATTTCGCTCTGGAATTGATGGCAACCTAGCCAATCATTATTTATTATCTTTTGCTTTAGTCACCGCATGACTATCAGCACACTGTAGCTTGAAAAATGATTCAAGCAGTAATATCTAAACACTTTTTTGAAATATTTTTAATATTAGTAATTGAAAAACAAAGAGCATGTTAACCTTTGGCATTATGCATGGGGATAATTAGACTTCAGTTGCGAAGTGTTGCGTGTGTTGACAAGGAGAAGTTTAACAGAAATTTCATTCTATATGCAAATATGTTTTGGAACTGATACTTGTAGGCCAAAGGATATATTTAATACTGCTTTAACTTGAGAATAACTGATTTGTTATTTAGTTAAGCCCAGGACCGGAGTCAGAACTTATATGGTTGCACAGGGTGGCAGAATTTAGGGAACTACAATTATTATAATTTAGGGAATCACAGAGCAACAAAATTAAGTAATGGCAAAATCTTTAGAATTGCACTGGAATGCAAAATTTTGAGAATTTAGTGAGGTGCTTGGTGGGTTGGACCGTGACCTTTGAGAGGGAGAAGGCCATGACACTTTATAAACATGGCGGAGCTTTCCGTCTGATGTTATTGTCGGAAAGTCATCTGGATTTTTTAATTTTCGTCGGAAATATAACTTTATCATGTTGCTTAGTTAATTAAAATGGCTGAAAGAAAGGAGGCTTTATATACATTATTTTCTTTAGCTTTTTACAGATATTTTAATTAACTTTGTGCATAAATATAATTGAGAATATTAAAGAACAAACGAACATTTTACAAAAATTTAAACGCTGATTGAAAATTGCCACTGTCATGATAAACTGGGAAAGGGTTCTTAAGATAATAATTAATATTTTACCTAGACTCAAGTATTAATTTATTCGCATTTCAGAGCAAAATATATAACCATCAACTTCTATATCTCCAACGTATGTAAATGAAATACTGTATAAATTAGGTAATAAATGTGATAAAAAATATTTCGTACAAGAAACATACCTAAATCTTATAGCAAAAAAGGACTTCCAACATTCATATTTGAAATGAGATAACCTAACAAACAATATACACAAATGGCAATAAAAAATAATAAAAAGCATATAAATGATAATTCTAATTCCCATTATCCTAAAATTTAGAAACTAAAAATATGTATATACACCTGCATATGATTGAAAGAAATGGTGTTAAGAAACATCAGCATTACTACTAAATATTGTAATTCATAATTATTGCATTTTTAATCATATAATATTTAAAAAACATTAAGTTTTACATTAAGTGCAAATTGCAGTTCTGTTATTTTTCTCTTGGAATTTGTAATATATCTCTTGGTGTGAATACGAGTGTTTCAAGTTATGTTTTTTAATTATTACATTTGAATACATTCCATTTTCATTGTTAATTTTTGTACATGCTTGTGATAGCAATAAAATTCATGATAAATGGGAGAAAACTTTTTGTTGTGTGCTATTTAATGAAGAGCAGATTTAAATGTACAGTTCTTACTATTGTGTATATTATTCAAATCATTTCTGCGCAGTATCCAAGGGAAAGTATCCAAAAGAATGTTATTGACTTGAAAAAATGAGTAAAATGGTCATGCGAATCTGCCATAATTTTAACAAACTTTATATATAAATTTTAACAAACATGTATATACATAAAAAAGCAAATTTAAAGTTAAAATAATTAAAAAAATTAAAAAATGTGCAAACATATAAATATTAAATTTTCGAACTAATATGCAATATCATTTAAATTCAGATAGCATAAGTAAATCAAGTGCAAAACCAAACCATGAAAATAAATTCACCAATTTAGCAAATTAAAATTAATCTAAATTTTTTTTTTTTTAAATGCATAAGTGAATGACTGTTGAGCAGGCAGGAGACAGACTTATCAAGGGGAAGTTGCCTCCAAACCTAACTCTTCAGTCATTCAATTCGTGGCAGCAATGGCACAAAGACTTAATTAAATTTGTATTTAAATTCAATTTATTCTTTTGAAACAATATATATATATATATATATATATAACGGGAGTTGGTTTGTTCCCCTTGAAAAGTCAACTAATTTCCGATCAATAACAATGATTACATGCATTTAATTAAATTTTTTCTTTTACAATTGAAATTTTATTCTTCATGATGATTTAATTCCAGTCCCCGTTAAAACATTATTAACATTTTACTTTCAAGTTTCTTCAAAACATCTTTCATAATATAACTTACTAGTATGGATTCACTCTTTTAAAATAATTCTACTTTAATTAAACTTAGGAGATAATATAATCAATTAATCAATATTGTTTAGGAAATAAATTATTATATATATATTTACATATAATCAAAAGAAATGATGTTAAAAATCATCAGCATTGCTACAAATTATTATACTTTTAACAACTTGCTATTTAAAAAACACTAAAGGATTTATTATTAATTGGAAATAGTAGTTCTGTTACTTTTTTCTGGTAACTTTCAAGCACTGCATAGTTTATGTGTTTTTTTAAATATTGCCAAATACACTAAATATGTCAACATACACTATTTTAAAATATTTAAAATAATTTTTAATATTTTAAAATTGTGTATGTTATTTGTTAGGTTATCTCATTTCAAATATGAATGTTGGAAGGTATTTTTTGTTATAATATTTAGGTATGTTTCTTGTACGAAATATTTTTTTATCACATTTCTTAACTAATTTATAATATTATTTCAATTACATACGTTGGAGATATATAGAAGTTGATGGTTATATATTTTGCTCTGAAACGCGAATAAATTAATACTTGAGCCTAGATAAAATATTAATTATTATCTTAAGAACCCCTTTCCAATTTACATGACAGTGGCAATTTTCAGTCAGCGTTTAAATTTTTGTAAAATGTTCGTTTGTTTTTGGTTCTCTCAATTATATTTATGTACAAAGTTAATGAAAATATCTGTAAAAAGCCTAAAGAAAATAATGTATATAAAGCCTCCTTTCTTTGAACTATTTTAATTAACTAAGCAACATGATAAAGTTATATTTCCGACGAAAATTTAAATATCCAGATGACTTTTTGACAATAACATCAGACGGGAAGCTCTGCAATGTTTATAAAGTGTCATGGCCTTCTACCTCTTGAAGGTCATGGTTGGAACCATAGAGACAGCACCGGGCCTCAAAATATCTAGCTTCGGCCCTGGATAAGCCTTAAGTTTACAGGAGTTTATTTATTTAGGACTTAGAAAAACCTTAAGTATGTGCAGCAAATATTAAGTATATAAATAAATAAGCTAATAAAGTTCATTTTTAATTTTGCCAGCATGCAATGGAAGAAAGACAATATTAAACATCTTTAGTTGTCATTCTCAGCGTATATCGGCAGTAGTGTATAGCAGTTGCTAACTAAGCTTTATGATGCTAGCCGCAAATTTGCAGGTTTTCAGGTATCACAACAAAAGTAAAATTTCTGATGAATGGAATTTGTGAAGAAGTGTGTAGAACTGGTTATAAATGAAGATTATGTAACAGAAGTTCTTTCATTGCAATGATTGTTTCCCAATCATCAGTGCCCCCCTCCAAGTCCTGCTATGCTGCCTCAACGTGGCGGGGGGGTTACTGGGTGGAACGGGCGAAGTATGTCGGGAGCATAGCTCCTGGTAGGGCCACCCTAGGCGTGAAGGCCATTGCAACATGCTCAGCTAAAGCGTAGCAGGTGAAGATCCTTCAGGATATTACCGCCTTGGTGATCGGGTGTCACAATCCTGGAGCCCCAGTGATCTTTCCTCCTTTCTGCCTCCTCTCCTCTTAACTGCAACTTTTCTCGTTTTCCTTCTGTCGTGTGATTTCCTCTTCTGAGGTTTGGGCAGAGTCGTAGCTAGGGTTTTCAGTGCCCAGGGACAACTGAAGATTTCGCGCCCCCTACTGGTTGCCAAGGATGGAAAACATTTAATTCTATAATGTCATAACATCAGTTTGGCGCCCCTTGGATTCTGCGCCCGCGTACAAATGCCCCCCTTGCCCCCCTCTAGCTACACCCCTGGGTTTGGGCTCATCATAAGAAACTGGAACAGCCTTGTCTCTAGTTCTTCGAGTGGTGAGAAAATTGCCCATGTGTTTGCCGTGGGTGGAGACTCGTGTCACTGGAAAGGAGGGTCCTGGTAGTTGTGAGGCGAGGTACTGTCCCCAACACACTGCTTTGGCCTCTGCCTCAGTTAAATGGGAGGCACCTTGTTGTCCTCACGGGTGTCAATCGGCTGGTCACTATTCCTTGTGTCAGTGGCTTGGGGACAAGCTCTCGGGAGTACCTGCTTTTGGGAAAGTTGACTGTAGGACTTATGTTTGCATATAGGTCCGGCTAGCCCTGGCGTAGGAATCTGTGTCCCCTTGTTGGGCTCCATGGTGGCTGGGGCGGTCGGACCTGAATCTTTCTCCATTTAAGTATGAATGCCATGATACCTTCCTGCTCCAACAATGTACTCGATACTCTGATTGTGACCAAAAGACTAAGAAGCAACATAGAAAGCACTGTATCAGATGTATTTTGTCCGCATTTCTTAATTATAACCAGCTCTGAAGAATTGTCTCCCTTTCTAATAAACAAAATCTTTTCTAATAAAATTTTTGTCTTCCGTAGGAGAACTGAAAAATATTAAGAGATTTTGTTCTGGAGACCTTTTGATAGAAACTGTGTCTGGAAAGCAGTCTAATAGTCTTTTGAAACTAACTAAATTAGGGCAAGCAAACATTGCAGTTAAGCCACATAACATTCTAAATTCATCCCAAGGAGTAATCTCTTGAAATAGACTTACTGTCAGTAACTGAAGAGGAATTTGTTAAAGAGTTGGCGGATCAAAACGTATGTGGTACTCGAGGGATCAAAATACGGAAAGAAGGTCAACTCATTTCTACTAAACATGTAATACTTACTTTCAAGTCTCATAACCTGCTTAAAAACATCAAAGCTGGATGCCTAAACTGTTCAATCAGGCAATATATACCGAATCCAATGCATTGCTTTTAATGTCAGCGCTTTGGACATGATAACACCTCTTACCGTGGTAGCCTCACGTGTGCTTGATGTTTCCTCATAGTGCATGCCAGTGAATGCTGCTCTGCTGCCCCCTTATGTATAAATTGTAAAGGGAATGGTAAATAAAGCAAACAAACATTCAGCTCGAGGTCATAAATGCTTTATTATTTCATAAATCACTATTTCATATTTTTAATTTTATAATTTCTACATGTCATTTTATTAGATTTAAATTGATGATCTAATATCTGGAAAAATCCCAAATCTGGAATCTCTGAAGTAGCAATGAATCTGGATCTTGGGCATTGTACTGTATAGTGGGCACTAATTTGAGTGTGGATATCGATATGGCGATAGCCAAGGGAATGTTATTAATCAGCAATGTATGATACTTACTAGCAAATATTAGATTGAATTAATTTTACATGAGGTTATTTTATGCTCCTGAACATGGGTCATTAACTCTAATGGACCCAACCATTAATCAAGAAGTTTATCTTGATATTCCTGAGTGTCATGTCCATCTGCTAACTTTGTGGCAATGTACAGTGAGGAAACCTGTTGGTACCAGCATGACAATGCACCTAGCAGAGGAACATTATCACTTAATGAAACCAATTCAAAGATAATGGGGTGTCATTTTGATTGGTTTCCTCAGAGCATCTGAATTTGGTGAGATATCTCTGGGACAAGTTGAAGCTCAAAATGAGGATTTTAGAAGTTAGGCTTGCTGTATAGCAAGCATCAGCAGCAACATAATAGGCAGAATTAAAATGCATGTTTTTTTGTAAACCTGTGTCATAAGCTTGTATCAGAAGCAGAATGTGTGTATTATAGTTAAAGACAGACTGACAACATATTTCTGTAACTTTGTAAATAAATCCCCTCCTTCTCAGACTGCTGTCTGTAGCCAATGATTTTGGTCCAACATATTTGACACGCATCTTTATGAACTATGAGTTGCTCCCAAAGAGCTTAGAATTTCTTTAATCATATTTCCAGTCATGAACTTTTAATTTAAAAAACTTCAGTTACATATAAATATAGTATATATATGTGTATATATATTGGATCTCTTTTTTTTTTTTTTTTTTTTTTTTGTCACTTAGGAGCACTCAGCCAAGTAAGGTTTTCTTGTGGTGCCAAGATGGTAATGACACACAAGCTGTTGTTCCTTATTGGCTGCTGACAATGTGTGATCCACTTGCTCAATTTGTACACCTCCCTTTATGCAATGCAGGTGGAATCTGATTGTTTTCTCAGAATCCTGGAAGCATTCAGCAACTTCATTCAGGTTTTATTAGTTTCCTCCTCTGTGGCTGTCTTCAGGTCCTTGTCATCCAATCCTTGTGGTTGCTCACTGTGGATTTCATCACAAAGGCTAATACGAAGGCAATCCCCCCCAAAAAAAGGTCTAATATTTTTGGGGAACGTAGAGAAAGTTTTAATATGGTTGTTGGCAACACTGTTGTGAGTGGTGCCTTCTCCGCTACCACATAAACATGCAGGCACTTCGCTCGGATGCTCAGTCTTGGCTTGGCAGCCATTCGAAATGGAGCTCCTGATAAACGTTATCGCCAAGTGCGAAGTGCGTGCAGTTATTCGATTTTTGAATGCAAAAGGCGTTAAACCGGTTGAAATTCACCGCCCATTGACGGAAGTATATGGACAGTCGTGCATGGATGTCAAAAATATTCACAAGTGGTGTAGAGAGTTTACAGCCGGTTGTATTGAAATTCACGATGAAGAAAGGTGCGGGAGGCTGTCAATTGCTTACGAGACAATCGCGAAAGTTGAGGAACTCATGCGTAAAGATCGGAGAATCACTCTGGATGCTCTCTGCATTTTGGTTCCTGAGGTTTCCAGAACCTGAGGTTTTAATGGAAAAGTTGCAATATCGAAAGGTGTGTGCAAGATGGGTGCCGCGTATGCTGACAGAAGACCACAAACGGCAACGGGTTGATTCTTCCCGCGAATTTCTTCGCCGCTATGGAGACGAAAAGGACAACTTCTTAGACTTGATTGTCACGGGTGACAAAACCTGGGCATTCCACTTTACACCTGAGACAAAACAACAGTCACGCGAGTGGCGGCATCCCTCTTCGCCCAAGCCACGAAAATTCAAGCAAACACAATCTGCCGGTAAAGTCATGGCAACTGTGTTTTGGGACAGGAAGGGGGTACTATTGGTCGACTTTCTGCCTTCTGGGACAACAGTCAATGCTGACAGGTACTGTGAAACACTGAAGAAACTCAGAAGGGCAATTCAGAACTGGAGAAGAGGGATGTTGAGCAAGGGTGTAAGCATTCTCCACAACAACGCCTGTCCTCACGTCGCCCGTCAAACCGTAGATCTGCAAAATTTTGGTTGGAACGTCATCACACACCCACCCTACAGTTCAGACTTGGCACCCAGCGATTTCCACCTGTTCCCTAAGTTGAAGGAACATTTGTCTGGACGGCGGTTTTGCTCCGATGATGAGGTGAAAGATGAGGTTCAACGCTTCCTGAAGGGCATTGTAAAACTGCCACAGCATCTACAAAAATGCATCAACCACAGTGGCGATTATGTTGAAAAAAAAAGCATTCTTCAATCTTTAAAGTGATGTAGCGATTATAGAAAATAAACTGTTCTTTGTACATCTAAAAATATAGGAGACTTTTTTTTGGGGATCGCCCTCGTATCACCTGATGTTAACTTCTGGAACCAGCACTTGGTGATGCATCTGTTCCTGGCATTGTCCCTAAATGCCTACATATTTGACAACTTGATATGGCTGCTGGCTGGTTCATATAAGGTAATTCAGCAGACAACATAAAAAAGCTGTTTGATACCTTCATTTCTCTTTGATAACAGATGAGCTGTGATTGCTGTATGTGTATAATGTGCCTGTTTTAGTACTAGTCAATGGTACACTAACTCTCCATCATTTTTCGGACAGAGTCATTTCATTTTTTCTTTGAAGGCTCTGACAAACAGGACATCAAAAATGGCAAGACCTTTTTGGGATACCTTGTATTATGTGCAGAATTTGTTTATAACTGTGTAAAAGTATGTTACATATATTGATCCATTCTTTCAGAACATGATCTTGCTTCTGACTATAGTGCCTTTTAAGCATGCGTTAGTTTAAGCTAGTATTTTTCGTTGCCTTATTATGTTGTATTTTGTTACATAATGGTCATTATAGCATCACAGTATTTAGCAGGGGTGTTTGTGCTCCGGGAAAACCCCGGAATTCCGGGGATTTTGAACTTCGAACGACGATCCCCGTTCAAAAAGAAGTAGGAATAATAATGAATTATTTATTTTGATCTGGGTAATTTTGTTTGCTTTGTCCAAGGTCAGTGTGTGTGGTGAAAACTTTTCCTTTCTTTCTCCAAAGGCAGTGATAATGCGTGAAAAGGGGGAAAAAACTTCTTTTTTGTTCTTTCCTTATTTCGAGTTATGACTCATTCCCCCGGTTCTCGGACATTCTCTTCTAGATTCTTTTCGGCAAGTAGGCGCGGCAGAAAAAAAAGGGAGAGACTTCATTCGACCAGATGCGCGATCACGTGACTCTGGGTTCAAAGGTCTTATCTCTACTGGTGTGGCGCCAATAAGTAGAGAAGGGGGATTTTTCGCTGTATTAGCTATTTGTCATTGATCGCTTCTCAACTTTTTTTTTCTCGGCTGTGTAAAATTTTCGTTTCATTTATTGATGCACGTGTAAATTTTTCGTTTCGTTTATTGAAATATTTTTTTATTTATGTACGCAAGAGAATTTCACTTTGAAATTTCTCAATATAAATAGTGATATTATACAATTAGAAGAAGGTGTCCGGAATGCGTTTAGGTGCAATTGGATTGAACGGAGAGATGGTAATGGGGATACCATAGGCACATGTTGCCAGAAAATAAATGTTGCTGGACAAGCATATTGTGTTTTTTGTAATTCACTGCTGAAGTATGGTGGGGAAGGACTCAAGGCTTTCACAAATCATTCTAAAACTGTGACGCACATAAAATATTCAAAGTGCATTAGACATTCAGTGACTTTAAGTAATTATGCTAATTCAAATAATACTGATGACTTACTGGCGACTGATGCTCGGCCATTGGATATAGTGACAAGAAAAGCACGCCAAGAGGTATTAATAACTTCGTTTATCGCCAAGAATTCTCTTTCTTTCAATGTAGCTCCCAATTTAATTGAACTCTGCAAACAGTTGAGCCGCGATCAGACGGCACTAAACTCGTTGGAAATGTCCAGGACTACTGCATGTTATAAGATGAAATATGGGCTCGCAAAAACTATTAAGGGAAATATCATTAAAACTTTAAAGGAGACTCCCATTTTCTCTAAATTTGGATGAAAGTACTAGCAATGCTCAAGAAAGTATACTGGCAATATTGGTGCAGTTTTATGACAACAATCAAAATGAAGTTGTAGTTCATCATTTTGCATCTCTAAAGATGGAATCTTGCAATTCATAAGCTGTTTTTAAAGCAGTTGTTAATACTATTGAAGATAATAATATTCCATGGGCAAACTTAATTAGTGTAAATGGACTCGTGTAACACCATGCGTGAAAAAAAAAAAAAGGGTGTTGAAACCAGACTACGATCAAACAAAGCACCCCACTTATTAGATATTGATGGTGACACATGTCACACAGCTAATAACTGTGCAAAAAAATTTGCTTCATGTTTTGATAGATACTTAGAAGATTTGTTTGATGACATCTATTTTGATATGAAAAGCTGCAGTAAAAGAGAAAATTTTTTCAAAATCTGTGAATCCCTTGCCATTAAAAAACTCAAGCCCTTGTGGGTGTACATTTTATGCATTTTAGAAAGAATCAAAGATCTGTGGCATGCTCTTATTGCATTTTATTTTCACTACTTGGATAAAACTGATAAAGGGGATTATTTTTCTTATGTTGAAACTGTATACAATAAAAGAAATATTTCTGCAGCTCAGAAAAAATTGTTGAAGGGGTGTATTCTTGCTTGCATTCCCAACAACTCACAAAGGATACTTTAGCTCGGAAAAAAAGAATACTAAATGGGTTATTTGTTATGCAAAACAAAACTTTATTGCATATGACATTATATTCAGCAGTATTACCAGAGTTCAACACATATATTAAATTATTTGAAACAAAAAACCAATGCTTCATTTAATACATTCCAATATTTATAAATTGATGGCAAAATTTTTCTCTTTTTTTATGAAGCCAGAAAATATAGAGTGCACATCTTATAATGATTTATTAAAGGTTGATGTCACGAATCCAGAATTCCATCTACCTAGCAAAGTAATATTTACTGATGCAGAAGCTTCCACTCTCCTGAAGAAATTATCAAAAAATCATCCAATAGCAAAAGAATTCCAAATTTCTCTGATGAAAGCTTATACTAATACAGCACAGCATATGAAACAGAAATTATCCCTTAAAAATTCATATCTAATTAGTTTTACAGCGTTAGATCCAGAGCTAAGAGGTAAAACCAGTACAATATTAGCTTTTGAAAAATTATCATCTTTTATGTCCCATATTTTTAGTGATAATGAAAAGTCAAAAGTAGAAGCTGAAATAAAGTTATACCAGAGTGATATTGATATCACCAAAGAAATGCTCTACACATCTGATGAAATTGGAAATCAAGTCAAGTGTACAATTGATAAATATTGGTCTAAAGTTTTTAATTTAAAAGATGATTTCACAAATGATTATAAGTATCCTACATTGGCTAAATTGGTCAAAGCCTGCCTTAGCTGCTTCCATGGCCCATTAGTGGAAAGTGCATTTAACTTAATGGATACACTTGTCACTGACTTTAGAACCTCTCTTAAGATTGATTCCCTAGATGCAGTGCAGACTATTAAATATGATTTAATGGCTTCTAAAGAAACCTCATGTGAAAAATATGGCTCAAAAAATCCAATGACTGATCCAATTCACAAAGATCTCTTACTGAATATGAACAGAAGTTGGAAAACATATCAAGAGGACTTAAAAACATGTATTTCAGATGAGTCACCTATAAAAGTCTCTGAAAAACCTTCTACATTAGCAGAAAAGCAAACTGCTTCTACCTCTGCATGTGCAGTTCTCGAGGAAATTTCTTCATCTGTAAATGAGGAAAATAAAAGTCAACCTTCCTGCAATTATGAAGTTCACCACAAAAGAAAGACAAGCCCACAAACATCAGAAAATAGAAAAAAAGCAGCAGAAATTAGATAATTTTTTTTAAAGAATTAATTCAGGTAATTTAAAATATTTACATAAAATGTAGTAGTTTATATGTTTGAAAATTTATGGTTATTAATTTTGCAAAAAAAGTAATTCATTGAACTTTTATAATTAGGTCATTAAATACTTCATAATTGTAATTTTTCCTTTCTCTCCCCCCCCTTCTCGAAACTCCAAAATGTCGGTAGTAAGTCCGTAAAAGTTTCAGGGGATTTTTTGGGGTCCCACAAACACCCCTGATTTAGTAAAATGTTTCACATTTGCATGGCTGTTTTTCCCCAGCAGCTTGACTTTTTGCTATAGACAAAGGTGAATTTTTTTCTTTCTTATTAATATTACCCGCCAAGATATCTACTAGGTTTTTTGGAAATTTCCAATAATAACTTTACATCTCAAAAGCCGAAAATAAAAAAAATAAAAATTAAGCTAATAATAAATAAATAAAAGCAAACTTTTAATACTGTCTTTTGACTAAAAATTAATCTAAATTAAATAAAAGAAGAATTTAAAACTATATAGAAAGCTAAAATGTATCAAAAAAGTATACGAATATTTCACTTTTCTTAACCCTTTCAGAGTTATGGACAGAAAATTCCGCATAGAAGTCTGGCTTCCTTATTCATCACACATGAAAATTTCTGCCAGCTTTTAATGTATCCAATTTCGGTTTGGATGCATATTGGAAGAAAATGAATCAAAGTACAAAGTGAGAGAATAATTTTTAAATATAAATCAAGAAAATACCACTTATTCTTGACATTCTGAGGAACTTTGAAATTTCAGGGCTAAACCTGTAGCGATCGGAGGTTAAGTATGTACAGTTGCCAATTTGTGTAACTAAATTTGTTGAATAAAATTTAAATTCAACTCAAAGATAATTTAAGTTTTAAAACTTCTGATATCAGAAATTATTGTGCATATTTGTGAAGGTAATTTTTTCAATTTCTTTGAAAGGTGGTTTAGTGCTTATTGCTGGAACTGGATCTAATTCTTTATTAGTCAATCCAGATGGTACAACCGGTCGATGTGGAGGCTGGGGTCACTTACTTGGTGATGAAGCTTCTGGTAAGTATGCTACAAACATAACATATATTGCCTCTTGAAAAGCCTTTTGAACAAGAGATAATAATGCCTATAGCATTTGTTGAATACAGTTATCTTAAGTATTGTAACTGTTGAAATATGGCAAATTTTACTCATTTTTAACATTTGTTAAGCAACACATTAACCCTGTAGCATAAAATGATGTTTTGTATTTCTCATTTATTTATTATTAACCCTCTGATCATGGGTACCTAAGACATAAAAACAGAGAATTCAAATGATATCTTAAGTTGAAGGAAGAAAAGCAACTGCCAAATTAATGTACCACAAAATTTAAATATCAATGCCATAAGAACATTTCTCACACATATTCAGGATGAATATTAACCTAGTGTTAACAAATCTCATGGTCAGAAGATCAATGTTAAAATAGATTTTGCCATGTTATAATTATTGCAAAATTGCAGTCACTTCCAAATATGTTTATACTGTAAAGTATGCATTTATATACTTAAATATATTATACATAGGCCTTTAATTCAACTAAGCAAAGCTTTATTTCTGCAATATGGTTGTAAATACTGATAATTTATCATCAGAAAATGAAGATTTTTATTCATGTGAAAACACTAATTTGATACTAATAGTAGTTGATAGTAATAATTTTAATAAAATTTTGATAGCAGCAGATTAGTATAATAGTTAATTCATTTTTGAAGCATATTAATTTTCAATTTTGCGTTACATCAAGTTGTTAATACTTGAACAGAATCAAAAGACATAATAGCATTATATTCCAAGTTGTCAAATAAATTTATTTCACTCTGTTTCATGTAAAAACCTGGTATATTCTCTTTTTTTGCAAAAATTAAATACTATGGTAACTCCATTTAAATATCAAATACTGAAACATTAATTTGTGAAGCTACTGAAGGATATAGTCTTTTGTCTATTTAAGTGACTGTGTATTTCAAATCAGTCTATCTAACGTACTTTGAAAACTTCTTTCATTTAAATAATAAGTGCAGTAAAGTAAAATTTCTAGTTTTCATTTTTGTTATTATGGATATTTATTTGTTGAATTTATGAAATAACATTTTGATTTTACAGTTCATGATGTTGATGTATTGCATTTTCTATAGATTTTAATTAAAAAACTGGCAATACAACTCAAGTCTTCTGAAGCTGGAAGTTTTCAAATTTTCAGTTAAATAGATAACAATATTATTTAATTAACATTGCAGTTACTTTAATTGTTCTTATTTTAAGTTGTGCTGTTGTCTTTTTTGCACTTTTGTTCCATACTTAAGTTCGGTCTTTTAGATTGGCTGTTAATTCAAGCCTGAAATCATATAAATTGGAAGAGAAACATTTATTTATGACAAATTTTGAGGTTTAGCAAGAAACTCATGTTTTAAAGAATAGCCAACAGCAGTCAAAACAAACAGAGCCTTAAAAAAATTACAAAATCTCCAGTTATGATTTGTGCTACCAAACAGTTCAGTGTGATGTAAGTGCAGTCTTGTTACCTCCAAGTAATTTTTGTTGTGTGTGTATTGTACCAATAGGTTTCAGCTTTAAATTTTTGAACAGTTCTTGATAATACAGTCAAAAGTCTTTAATCTGGACTCGTCGGGACTTCAGCGATTCTGGATTATCGGTTTTTTTCGGATTATAGATCATAAGTTTAAATCTGGTAAGATGGCATGCAGAAATTATAAAATTAAAAATATGAAACCATAATTTATGAAATAAAGAGCAATTATGATCTAAAGGGTATCAAAATTTACAAAAAAAAAAAAAAAAAAAAAAAAGCGTAATATTTATTTCTTTACTTTATTAAACATTTCTTTCAACGCATGCATTCATAAAGCATACATTACGCATAGTCGAAATTAGAAAATTGCAAGCAGAAAACTATTTGATGTGTATTCGTGATATTTATAATGATGAGGAATTTGATTTAAATCATATCAAAGACGGAGTATATCGAGATGAAATACTACATTTAGTAAAGAATTACAAGCCGAATAAAATAAAAACATCTGCCCTGAAGATAAGGATAGTGCTGACAGATCAACTTCCAGTTCATTGTGCGCCGCGATGCCCCCCCCCTCGCAGAGCAGCAGCGTAAAATTGATTAACAGATTTCGGAATGGTTAGAGAAACAAAGGATATGTCTTTATCCATTTTTTGCAGTGATTCCACTTTTTGTTTGATGGACATCAAAACATTTTTTCGCTTTATAGATCCTTTGGCAGCTCCAGAATCGGAATTTCTTTTTGACATAATCGAAAGTTCAAGCTTACTTTTATAAAATTGCTCTAACAGTCTACAAAATATAATAAGCCAGATCCAATTCGAAGATTAAGGGACAACACAATCTGCAACATTAACTGAAATAGATAATTAGATAATTTTAGCTTAGCTTATACCACCCGTTATACATTAATCGTGCATGCGTAAATGTATTATGATGCCTTTGCTCATGCGCAGAAAGTTTGTAGCTTTGAGGTCTGGATTATAGATCATTCCGGTTTATGGACGTCCGGATCTTTTGACTGTATAACTTTATGATCCAGAATCACACAATACTGTAGTAATACTATGTAAAATTTTATTAACTGGATTAACAACTAAAGTTTATAAATAAGTAGTCTGTTTCTGGAAATTCAGTAACATGTTGCAGGTGTTTTCTTTCAAAACATTTTCTTTATTTACTATCTGGCAAATAATGCATAATCATGTAAGGTTTTCCTCTGCATACTGCACATACATACTTCTCTTCATACTGCAAATTTCATAAAACCTTTTCATTTGGAAATAAAATGATTTTATTTCAGACAGCAAAAACACATGCCCTTTTTCTGGACAAATAGCTACCTTTCTTTTAGAGAAGAATTAACAATAGTTGTGAAGTCCTGAGAAGAATGTGTTAATTTGTTACAAAAAAAAAGTGCACTATTTTTCTATTGTCATTACTATTGTGGGCAAAATTTAATGCTGCAGCACTCAGTCAAGTATTCAACACTTTTTTTTTTACATGCAACCTTACAAATTTGATTTATTTTCTTCGTCTTTAAAAAGAATTTTCCAATTCTGCAAGATCATTCTACAGTCTTTCTGTTAGTAAAACACTAGGGTTATCTAAATCTTCAAACATCCTCGTCTCTTGTTAATTCTTCAGATTGTAGCTTTTTTGTGGCCGTATAAGGTGTTGAAAGAAGGGTTTCCAGTTCTGCAACATCATTCCACAGTCTTTCTGTTAGTGAAATATTAGGGTTATTTACATCTTCTGAAAAGTTCTTAATCCTAACAACCACTGTATCATCAAATATGTACTTCTCCATTGCTTTTCTCCTTTTCCTTCTCACTTCCTAAGAATGGCATCTATTTTGGGAGTTCTTGCTGCTTACTTAAATTCACCAATGAGATTAGTAACTAAATGAATCAGTTTAATCAATAATGGCAAATATCATGTCCATCCTGCTCCCTTATATTTATTTACTAATATGCCAATAAAATAGAAAATAACTATTTATTAATGTATGTATTCCATAAATATAAATATTAGCTCAGTTTGTCATTAATTTTTTTTCAATTCACTTTAATTTCATTTCAAATTCAAACTGTTCTACAAAAACTGGAGTTGGAGTCGACGTGCTTTTTAGCGACTTCAACTCCAACTCCTTTTACCCAAAAATCTACCCGACTCCACATCCCTAATATAGACTACTAAAATGTGTAGATGTGCACCTCCTATTTTGGTTGCAATTGACCATACCAAAAGTATATAAATATATACTGTTACTCGGCTCATACTGTTACTCGGCTCAGTGAGCACAGTTTATTCATATATATGTTTGTAAATTGTGCATTTTTTGATTAAAAAGTTATTGAATTATGTTGTTCTTATCTTCCAGTTAAGGTTTTTATGTCTTTAGTTAACCTGCATGTTAGAGTTGTCGAATTATCAACAATTTAAAAGTTGTTTAAGTGCGACTAAGGCTAATTTTTTTACCATAGCAACCATATTTGTTTGCATTTGAAACTTAGAATAGTGGATTTGTTGCCAATCTAGAGAAACTAAACTTCACAACAACAAAGTAACGTTTTCTTTTATTATTGTGAATTAAATTATGCTTAATCCATTCTGGAGTTATCATTTAAGTTATTAAATTATCTCATATATTGACTCAGCATAGCGTCTAGAACAAATTAAGTCAGTTTCTACACCTTCAGTGTCTTTTTCCGAGTGAGACCAAAAGTAAAATTTCAGTTTTGTGCACTGAAAAATCTGCCTTCTTGCCCACTGGCCGAATTGCATGTTTTTGCATAGAAACTGAAATTTTAATTGTAAAAAAATTTTTTTTAAATTATTTTGTTTTTATGTTTTTCTATATCTTTCAATTTTAAATATAGATATTTTGAGTTTTTATGTATTTATACCCTGTCGCGAAGTGAAATCAGAATTAATCGAATGAGAAATATGTCTCTAATAAAATTCAAGGAAGTAAAGTTAAATGAAAGGCAGGAAAAAATGTGTATAATTTAATATTCCATACAAGGAAGTCATGTGTTGTACACATCAGATTTTTTTAAATGAGTCTTTATGCATTGCTATCACATAATCACAGTTATGTTGCTGTTTCTTTTGTAGATTTCAATTCAGATTAGTTTAAAAACTTATCTCTGAAACTCAATCATTACTTAAAATTATTTTTTACATTGCTTGATGTTTTAAAATATCATCTATCATTTGTTTAGTTTTCATGTAACTCAACTCTAATTTTAAAGGATTCAGAGATACCTAAGATATAAAAATAAAGTTTAGATATGAAGGATATTTTGCTTAGGAACAAGCAGGGCAAAAATACAGAAAGTAGAGATGCAAAAGCGTAATCCGAAGTGAATTCAATGATCAAAATGATCAAACTACTATACACTGATTTCATTCTTGTGTAAATCCTAATTATGAAAGTATGATTCAGTCTTCTGAAAATCAACCCACCATAAATTGTCTTTTGCTACTATTGAGGAAATTCTTGATTGAGAATTAATATGCAAAATATATTTTGCAAACACATTTGATTCTATTACAAGGTTGCTTTCTTTTATTATTTAACACCCAATTTCTATTTCCTACCTTAATTTATGAAGTGCTTCTACAATATGTGAAAAGTATTAGTTCTTTTGAAAAGTAGTTACTTTTATTGCAAGGCGTGGATTTGTCTCATGTTTTTGGAAGAGCATATTTGCTCAGTGCTTTTATATTGCCCCCCCCCTCAAAAAATTCAAGAAGTCTGTTAACTGTTCATAAATAAAATAAAATGACATTTAATCTCTGGTTCTTTAAATCTTCTTGTACCTGATTTTGGTTTGTTAATTGTATGACTGTGTATTACTGATTTTTTTAAATTAGCATTATAAAATTAAGACTGTATTGGATTTTCCAGGAATGGTTTAATATGATATTTATTCTTTTTTTCTTATTTAGGTATTAGTTAGGCCTAGCCATCACTTTTTTTAAATAATATAACTAACTTATATTTGCATTTTACAGCAATGTGGATTTCCTTAAAAGCAGTGAAAACGGTGTTTGATTCAGAAGACAATTTGGTTCTCTGTCCCTATGATGTATCAAAAGTCAAGGAGCTTATGCTTCAGCATTTCAAAGCAAGTTAATTTAATCAGTTTAGTAACTTAAATTGATATTAGGATTCAGTTGTGATTTAAAATAGTTTAAATTTTTGGTCATGTGTTATCAATAATAATAATAAAACATTTTAGTACAAACATTTTGGAAGCAGTCAAAGTTGACGTATGTCATTAATTGCAGAAATTTTATAGATGCCATTTAATCTCTGGTGTTTTAAATCTTCGATAGCATTTAATTCAAATCATAGGCCATTAAATTTTCCCAATTAAAATTTTAATATGTAGTCATATTAATATAGTTTTCATCTATATTACGTTTTCAAATTTCAACTTTTTCCTATGTGTCAATATATTTTTTCATGTTTTTGTTTATTTTGGGTGGGAGGAATGAGTCAAAATACATTTGTGTGCTTTTAAATGTGGAATGAAGTTAAGATCCTGCTTTTCCCCCACCCTGTTGACAAAGAACTATTTTCTAAATTAAAGCTAAACTTAAGTTTCTATTTTATTATTTGCTATAAGTTTTATGTTATTATGCTGATCTGTAGTTGCATGTTCTGTAAAATCATATAAACTTTTTTAACGATTTTTTGCATCTTTTTAGTACAAGGTAACTAAACCTTGTACTGAGTAATTAAATCTTAATTATATTAAATAGAAATTGGACTTATAATTAATACTGCATCAATTTTTAAGGCTTACAGTTCTTTGTGAGATAATTTAAATGGCCACACCAGGAGGATAATTATTAAATCTCAAAATATAACCCCATAGTCATTATCATTTTATTTTTAGCTTTCATTTTAGTTAACTAGGAATACTCGTGTCTTATGTCAAGATTATGTTAACTAGAAATCCTGGTGTCTCATGTAAGCCATATATCAAGGGCTAAGTGAGGCATTTACCTGAGGGGAAAAAATATTGAGTGTGGGGAGCAAAATTAAAATGTAGTACAGTACAAAGTCTGAAATCCAAAGTCGTCGGAACTTCGGCAAGTTGTCCACAAAAAATTCAAAGAGTTCCTTTTTCTTTTTCATGTCATATACAGTTGGCTTTCTAATGCCATACTCCTCCCATAATTTTGAGACAGATATGCCTTTATCCATTTTCTGCAGCAATTCCACTTTTTGTTTAATGGACATCGAAACGTGGTTTCGCTTTGTAGATCCTTAGGCAGCTTCAGAATTGGAAACTCTTTATGACATAATCGGAAGTTCAAGCTTAATTTTTATAAAATTGCTGTAATAATAACAGTCTACAAAAAATAATAAGCTGGATCAAATTAGAAGATTAGGGAGCAGCGCAGTGTGATACATTAACTGAAATGCTTTAGAATTAGTAAAGATAATTTTAGCGTAGCTTAATAGCATCCGTTATAAATTAATGGCTGTGTATCACAAGATTGGCGACGAAAGCGAAGTTGTTTCGCTAAATTTTTTGTCTTGCTACTACTGCATACTGAATTAAGCCTGAATTTAAATGACCACACCATTACATTAGTTTAGTTATTTATACATTAGTTTAGTTATTTAATATACCTACGTTTATTTCTTGCATATGCTTAAAACTAATCTGAGTCCTGAATAAAAAAACTCCCACATATACTTAAGGCTTTATCTAGGGCCGGGGCTAGATATCACCTGGTGCAGTCTCTGCGGGTCCTCTGCCGTCTGGTGCTGACATATTCTGCTGCCGCTTCTGGGTTTATGGTGAATAACATATCAGCTATTCTTAATTAAAATAACACTAAATGTAATCTTTTGGCCTATGAATTTCATTAACAAAATCTATTTTTAGCATATGAAAAGAAATTTTTGTTGAATTTTTCTTCATAAACATTTATAAGAGTATTTAAAAATCTGTAATCATCACCAAGCATAATGTTAGCATAAAAGTTTGCCATATTCTTGTTATTCAATTACTAATATTAAAAAAAGTTTAGACATCACTGCATGAGTTATTACTGAAGCTGTCATGTATTGATAAACATACAGTGATGAAAGCAAAATACGAGAATAATAAATAATGACTCGCCAGGTTGGCGTCAGGGATATGAAATAGGTGAATGTTTGGTTTGAGATGTATGCCAAGCAGATACTTAACTAGGAGCCAAATTATTAATCTCACAAATTTATCCTTACATGATTGTTTTTCTATAACGAGGTATTTTATTTAGTTCCTAAGTGAAATTAAGAATCGGAATTTTTAAGTGAAAATCTCCACACGCTTTATTATTATGGAAGGAAAAATCAAATGCGCATGCGTAAAGCATACAAAAAAAAATTGTTTATGGCTTTGAGGTCCAGATTTTAGATCATTCCCGATAATGGATGTCTGGATTTCGGACTTAGTACTGTAAATGATATATTGATGTGCAAGTCATAAAAGGTGTTTAGAGAATGCAATTTTGAGATTTTTCCTAATGTATTAAAATCTGACAGCATGGTTCTATATATGCATTATTTGTCATTTTTATAGCATATTATAGATTGTTAGTCAGTTGCATGATCTGTGTATTGATATTTTATATAATAAAGAAAATTTATTATAGTTAAATGCTGATTGAAAAGTTGTGAAATTGAGCCTCTTATTCAGAATCAAATAATTCTGCAGGCATCCCTTTTAAAAAAATTCAAGTAACATTGAATTATATTTTTTAGTGTTTTCATAAATGGTTCAAAGATATGAATTAGATTATTTTGTTGCTTTAGCACTATAGGCTCCCCCCTTATCTGAAAAGGAACTGCTTTCCATGTTGTCTTTCTAATGTTGGAAATACTCAGAATTTGCTCATGTCACTAAATATAGGTTATATAATATATATGTCACTAAATATAGGTTGATTTGGGCTGTTATGAAAGCAAAATATAATGTCACAGTAGTAACATTCAGCTGGTCATTATCCTGAAACAAAGTGATTGTTTCTTGACCGAATCCAATCTTTTTTCCTTAATGGTTTCTGTGTATTTACATAATAGTCACTGTTTGCTCTCTGCTCATGCATGTACATTGCTAACATCAATAACATGGTGGATAATTTGCTGAAATATACTTGTCCATCATTCATGTGTTACCAAGTAGAAGTGCCTTTGGTACTAAACATGTTGAAAAGTTTCAGCACCATTTATAATGCGGCATCTGGAAAATTCTATCCGTTTGGGAAGTGAAAGGAAATAATACATTTTTTATAATATTTATTGTACAGTATAATTTATATTGTTGCTTATGGCCGATTGTCAGTGTGATGGTAATTTGTAACATTTCTGAAAAATCTCTTGCCCTTAGAGGTGAAGAATTCAAGCAGTTCTTGGTTGATATCTGCTTCAGTATTGAATTTTTCTCCCTTAAAAAAATTTGCAAGAAGAAACAAGTGATAATCAGAGGGATCTAAGTCTGCAGAGTATGGCAGATGTGGCAAAATTTCTCAGCCAAAGTCTACAATTTTCTGACGAGATGCAAAAGCAGTACGTGGTCTAGTATTATCATGATGCAGCATGATGTGTTTTCTGTTAAACATCCTTGGCCCCTTTTCTTTGATTACTTTATTTAAAACACCTATTTCTGAATTGAGTTTTTTGTTGGATTTCAAAATTACATAATGTTATATTGGTCCTTGGATGTCCCATCCTATACACAGCATTCTCTTATTCAATGTCGAATATCTGAAAATTTGAGGGTTTTAATACTTTTTTAAACCTTTAACCTTGACTCAACTTATGGTGCCGGACAAATTAACTACAAAAATAATTTAATCAAAACAAATCTAATTCATAATATATCAAAAGATCAATCGAATAAACAATCCTATATCATATCTATCAATCATATAGTGGTATTGGTTTAGTACAATAGGGTGCATTGTGAAACCCACTAGGGAAAAATCAATAACTTCAAATTTAATTAAAGCTCCATGTTTCTTATAAAGCCTCCAGACTCAAAAAAATGGAGGGACGTGACAGACCAGCGTAAATTACACACAAGATAGATACACAAATGCAATTAAATTTTAAACACACATTTATTAAATTCTTAAATATATTGTATTATTAGTAAATACTTGGGTAACTGATCAGTATCCCCTACCACATATTTTTACTATGAAAATATCGCATCTGTCACACAAAATTTCAGCTTACAATAATTAAAACATTTAATTAATAAATAACATTTTTTTTTCAGAAATTAAGAAGGTGTAACATATTTTAATTCTCCAAATAAATGGTTCTCGTTAATTAGAAACTAACATTTTCTGACTCACCCACTCAGTAGGTGAAACAAATTTAAAACATTCCAAAACTGGCCATCACTTGAAATAACAATCACTTCTCAATTTTACTAACTGTAAAACAGTCAAAAGTCTTTAATCTGGACGTCCACAATCCAGAAAGATCTATAATCCGGACCTCAAAGCTACAAACTTTTTGCGCATGCGTAAACGCACAATACCTTCACGCATGCGCATATGTGTCTATGCATGCACATAATACGTTTACGCATGTGCGTTTAATGTATAACGGACGGTATAAGCTAAGCTAAAATTATCTAATTATCTATTTCAGTTAATGTTGCAGATTGCGTTGTTCCTTAATCTTCTAATTGGATCCGGCTTATTTTTTGCAGACTGTTAGAGCAATTTTATAAAAGTAAGCTTGAACTTTCGATTATGTCAAAAAGAATTTCCGATTCTGGAGCTACCAAAGGATCTACAAAGCGAAATCATGTTTCAATGTCCATCAAACAAAAAGTGGAATTGCTGCAAAAAATGGATAAAGGCATATCCTTTGATTCTGTAATCATTTGAAAATATGTTTATCAATTTCACGCTGCTCTGCAAGGGGGGGGGGACATCGCGGCGCGCAATGAACTGGAAGTTGATTTGTCAACACTATCCTTATCTTCAGGGCAGATGTTTTTATTTTATTCAGATTATAATTCCTTACTAAATATAGTATTTCATCTCGATGTACTCTGTCTTTGATATGATTTAAATCAAATTCCTCGTCATTATAAATATCACGAATACACATCAAATAGTTTTCTGGTTGTAATTTTCTAATTTCGTCTATGCGTAATGTATGTTTTACGCATGCGCGCGTTGAAAGAAATGTTTAATAAAGTAAACAAATAAATATAAAGCTTTTTTTTTTTTTTTTTTTTTTTTTTTTTTTGTAAATTGTGATACCCTTTAGATCATAATTGCTCTTTATTTTATAAATTACGGTTTTATATTTTCAATTTTATAATTTCTGCATGCCATCTTACCACATTTAAACTGATGATCTATAATCCGGAATCGGCAAAGTCTCGACGAGTCCGGATTAAAGACTTTTGACTGTATTTAATTTATATAAGTAATAACAATATAAACAGAATTGGATTATTTAATTACGGCAAAGCACACAAGGGCTATCTGCCTAAAGGGAGGGGATGCCTTCGTGGAGGACTTTCTAAGGGAAACTGGCTCGTATACACGTTACACATGGGAAAAACCACGAAAACGCCCATGCAGCGAGCCCGTTCACGGGATTCGAACCTCGGACCGAACTACCAGTGTTCAGTGTCTTTACCACTCGGCCACTGGTGGGCACAATATAAACAGGTAGATAAATCATTATTAACTGTTCCACTATGGCATTTGGGAATACTAAGAGAGAGAGAAAATAATCTTAAAAATCTCACTCACATATTCTTCAGAATACATAACCTTGGTGGAAGTGTCCAGTTTTCCTAGTTACGGAGGAAGTCTATTTCTTTGAGCCAACACTTTGATTACAGTTTAACTAACACTCTCGCTCTGAAGTCCATTTAGTATCCGGCACCTGAGATTCTGTTTGAAACTTCCAAGTGTCAGACATATTCACTTTGGCAATGTCAAATTTTCGGTTTTGAAAGGATTATCTGGAGATTCGGGTTAAGAGGGAAAATCTGTAGTAAAATTGTTCTTTACATCTCGCAGAAAAAATGTCTCTTCTGGAGAAAAGAAAGCACAGCTCAAACCCTGTTGCTCAAGCAGCCCGCTGCACGGCAAGCCGGCCGCAGGTGAACGCCGCTTGAACTTCACATCGCTGCTGCTCAAAATCATTCTAGATCAGACTGCAAAGAAAAACCATAACTGGAGCCCACTGTTACATGCCGCTCACGAGAGCAAGACCCGCAAGGGTCAAGCCCCCACTTTTTTTTTTTCCTTCTTCAAATATCAGAATCCGAATAAATTCTAGCCTGGTGCAAACCTCCCAGGAAATCTCGGTTTCTCCGCCTCTGTAAGTTCATAGGCCCACAAAAAATCATCAAATTAAATCTTACCAATCTTACCAATCCCGGAATTTTACTTTATCTAGACTGAGAAAAAAATTCCAGCCTTACGACGAATCAAACACCAGAAAAATCTGACAATGCAATCCAAAAAACATCTGTACACACAATGTGGGAAATAAAGTGGACCCTCCCAACTAACAAACAGAAACTAAGCTTTATGAAAATCCAATTACTTAAGCTTAGTATACCCCCCACTGTCTTGAAGTAAGCAAAATTGCAACTATAACAAAGCGAAAGCAAGAAGATTTTCGTTTCAAACGCCATTAGTAAAAGGCGACAACACAACACCCTATTGCCTCCATTGTTAGTAAAAAGGCCATAAACCAATAAACCAGATATGTTTTCTCACAACCCTCTTTTGCCTTTACTACACTTTCTACTTATGAATAACGGGTTAAATAAAACCTTTACAACTTAAGAATACTTTTTTCCAGATTAAAATATACATGAATACAAATAAAAATATTAGAATAATAATAACTTAAAACACATATTAATAATTAAAATTCGCGACATAACATCCGTCTCAAGCTTGGATTAGAGGTGGAAGTGACAAGTTGTCCAAACTCACAGTGTACTCTTTTCCTAATGATATTTTTATAGGTAATCCACTTTTCATTGCCAATTGTCATCTAGTACAAGAGGGGTTCATTTTCATTTCAGGCAAGCAGAAATGTGCATATGATGACTCTATCATGCAAATTTTTCTTGTTTAACTCATTTGGACTATTAGAAACCAATCCTAATTTAGGAATATGTATCAAAATGGTATGCTGAGCTGAATTAAGCTTTTCTGCATTCTCCGATTTTTGTGAAAAAAAAAAAATATTTTGCTGTATCATGGTCTTGAAAATATCATCATAGATTAAAGATGGTTGTCCAGAGCTTAGCTTATCATTAAGGTCAAAATCATCTGCTTCAGAATTTTCGAAGCTTCTCCATGACATTCTTTTGTCATGGAGTCTCTAAAATAGACTATAAATGTTATAATTTACACTCTTTGTAATTTATACTCAGAAATTAACATAAGTGCATATATATTATGTAATAATTATGTAGTTTGATTTGACCTAACTTTAAATTTGAAAGTGACAGTAATTTTAATTTATAGCCCATAATTATTTTATGATGTTAAGAAATGGCTTATCAGCAGCTTTCGATTAGATAAAACCATTGAACTTTGATACTTGTATTTGGAGCTGCCTGTCTAGAACTAAATTCTAGATAAGTTGATTGCAGAAAAATTTTTGTAACTTTTTCCTTAAGTAGTATAAATATATGAATATAGTATAAATATGAACAAGAAAATATATAATTAGCCATTACGTTTTTGCTATAAACTTATATGCACTGCACTCAAGATTAAGTTTAAAACTTATAATTGTCTTCAGGTGAAATATATTTTAATACTTTTATCAGTATACATTTGAGATGATTTTTTATATGGAAAATGAAGCATTGCATTTAAATATGGTACACCTTCTTCCTTTGTGCTGTCATAAAAATTTTAAACTCGTGCAAATCTAATTTTTAGAACATGGCTTTTCATGTAATTTAGAATATGGCTTTTGATGTTTAATTCTTCATATTGATTTTCATGTAATATCTTATATCCTCCTATGTAGGTTAATGACAAGTTTGGAATACTGGAGCACTGTTATGCCAACTTCAATAAAACCAGCTTTGCGGGTCTTTGTGCAAAACTGGCTGAAGGTAAAATAAGGAATTTTGTCATTTGTCCTGGAACTATTACGAATTTTCTTACTCTAAGTTATCTTATTAATCAATCTATATTTATCTTATTAATTTATCTATTATCTCTAATCTTTTATGACAATTTTATGTAATGTAAAACCTGTTCTAGGAATTTTATGTAATGTAAAACGTGTTCTAGGAATTTTATATACTTGATTTTGTTTAGCAGTAATTACCTAAGATGACTCATAACTTAAGATTACAGTCTTAAGTTTTCTAAAAATTTTCTACGTCAAATTTTTGAATTCCTTATATATATTTGATAGTTCATTACTTGTAGGAACATGTTTATAATTTATATTGTTTTTAAGTGAAAAAGATTCTGTTTAATGAAAAGATTTCTACCTCAAAGTTTAAATGTAGTGTTGATAGGATGGGTTTAAAAAATTGTTTTCCAAATTATGAAAGTAGAATTTTTTATCAATCAAACTATGTTTGCAGTTTTATGTTTTGTAACTTTATCTTTTTTTTTTTTTTTTTTTTTAAAGGCCAGAAGGACTGGCATTTTGCATCAAAAACTTTAAATGTTCGTTTCACTTTTCAAATTGTTCCCACCAAACATTATCACCGTGTGTTATATTTAAAGAAATTAAATAATGAAGAATCTGCATCAATGTATGTATGTTTCTCGGATTGTGATAAAACAATGGTACCTAGAGCTATCAAATTATGAATGATGTACATTTCCACCCAAATATGGGCATCTAGAAGCCCTAATTTGGAATTTGTTTCATATTTTGTAACATTTTAACGATTTTTTTATTAACAATTTCAAAGATTTCAAAGTGAGCAATGGCAAAACCATACGAGTTTAAAAAAAAAATCTCCACATGAGACTGTGTATCGGAAATTCTAAAGATATGCTCATTTTAAAATTATTTTGCGATATTGCTGTTGAACAGAATTCAGAATTTTATAGTTTAAGTGCAAAAAACATGATATTTAATAAATAAAGGTAACACACAAAATATTTACAAAATGCCCCTCTGAGGATAATGTAAAATATCAAAGCTTTCAGATTTTTGTTTAATAATGGTTTTTTTTAACAAATAGAAAAGAAATTAACTTTATAAACATATGACTTTTTTTCCTTATAAGACAGACTTTTTTTCCTAAATGTGGTCTCAAAAAAAGTTACCTGCGTCTTATACGTGAAGGACACAGGTTAACTTTCAATACTAAATGCTATTTTTAGCCCGAATAAAGGTTTAGACACACAGAACCTTTTCTACATCTGCCATAATTATTTCGCGTACGCGTGAAATATCTGTCGCCAAAAAGCGGCAAAGCTTGAAGCTGATGTCGAAGTTCGAACAGGTTTGATGGTCACATTACGTCTATGGAGCCTTTCCTTATTTACATAGACTTTCTTTGACTCAGCCGACACACGTGTTGGTATCGGTACTACTCTGTATAAACGTGTCATTATCGGTACTTAAAACAATTTGTTTAAAAAAAATAGCCTGGAAAATATGACTACAGGAAACAAGAGATTAAGCTATACAATTCAGTATAAACTAGGAGTGTTAAACTACGTGAAAGTGCAAGGAAACAGAGCAGCAGCAAGGTATTTTGGTCTACCACCTACCAAAAAATTATATGTACTTGGCGACTGCAGGAAGATCAACTGAAGACTGCTAAAAAACAAAAACATAACCTTCGATGCCCAGCTCCATCTTGGCCTGAACTTGAAAATGCTGTAAAAATGTGGGTGATAGATAAGAGGAAATCTGGGATAAGTGTTTCAACTAAAATGATAATCAATGAGGCCAAAGGATTTGCAGAAAAACATGGGAATCGGAACTTTTCAGGGTCTGAGGGCTGGTGCTACAGGTTCATGAAAAAAAAATGCTTATCAATGTGCACAAAATGCCAGCAGATTATGAAGAAAAAATACTAGCATTTCGTAGGTTTGTTATAAATGCATGCAAGAAAACTTCTTTTGAGCTCGGTCAAATAGGAAATATAGATGAAATTCCACTCACATTTGATGTACCATCCAACAAGACTGAGTATTAAAGGGTCTAAATCAATAACCATAAAAAGCACAGGTCATGAAAAAACCCGATATATGGTAGTTCTAACATGTTGTGCTGATGGCACAAAACTACCGCCCTTTTTCATATTCAAAAGAAAAACTCATCCAAAAGAAAAACTTCCAACGGATGTAATTGTTCATGTTCATCCGAAAGGCTGGAATGAAACTGTGGTTACAGAACGTATGGGCAAGGCGACCTGGAGGACTCTTAAGAAAACTCTCTCTTTTGGTTTTGGATCAGTTTAGTGCCCATAGAACTGAAACCATAAAGAATAAAGCAAGAAAATTAAAAACCCAGATAGCTGTCATTCCTGGTGGACTGACGAGCCAATGCAGCCTTTAGATGTATCGGTGAATAAGCCATTTAAGGAAAAAGTGCGAGAACAATGGAACAAGTGGATAGGAGAGCCACATCCATGCCCTCACACCCTCGGGTAGAATGAAGCAGCCCTCTATTTCACAAGTGTGCGAAAAGATCTTGGGAGGACGTAAAGGCTGAAGTAATTGTTAAGTCCTTTAAGAAGTGCGGAATCAGTAATGCTCTTGACGGAACGGAAGACGATGCATTATTTGAAGAAGGTGATACTAACGATGACAGAAACAGTAGTGATGACGATATTCTCGTTTTCGATGATGATGATAGCGAAAAGGATTTTTATGGTTTTCAAAGTGATTAAAGTCTAATATCATGATAGGCAACATTTTCCTTGAACCTGTTTTTTTTTTTTTTTTTTTTGTTTCTGCTTTATTTTGTATTATGTTTGATTGCTTACCATTTATTCATTATTGAAATTTACATACCATGTTTAAAATAGCTTGCCGTTTGTTAATTTTCCTTAATAAAAATATGTTTGGTAATTGCATTCAATGATTGTTTATTTGGCTTTTACGAAACGTGAGAACTAAAATAAACCACATTTTAAGTTATTGTGGTATCGCGCGGAATATTGAAACTTTTTCCCTTGTGTTTGGCCTTCTAAATAAGGGGCGTTGTATATGCCATCAAATACGGTAATGACTCATACAGCCATGACCAAACTTTTTTTATATTAGTAATTTAATAACAGAGTGTGGTAACCTTTCATGTTGACATTACGCTTGGCAATGATTACACATTTAAGTTAAATGTGCTAAGAAATGCTGACGAGAAAATATTCAACAAAAATCTCTTTCCATTTGCTAAATATAGATTTTGTTAATGATAATCATATGTCAAAAAATTACATTTAGTGCTATTTGAATTAAGAATAACTGATTTGTTTTTCATATAAAATCAGAACTGGTGCCAGAGCTCGTATGGGTGCAGAATTTAGGGATGACAAAATATTTGGAATTTAGAGAAGCACTGAGCAACAAAATTAAGGGATGAAAATTTTTTTAGAATTCAGGGAAAGCACTGGGATCTAAAATTTAGGGGCGGCAAAAATTTAGAACTTAGGGAAGTGCTTGGTAGTAGAATTTAGTACCCGCAGAGACTGCCTCAGGCAGTATGATATCTAGAAGGCCCTTGATAATCCTTAAGTATATATGGGAATTTATTTAATGAAGAATCGGATAAGCCTTAAGCATGAGCAAAAATAGGTATAAATATAATAATAAATAAACTAATACAATTCAGACTGAATTGTCTCTGTGCTCAGGCAATACAAAATTTAGCGGAACAGTTTGTTTTTCATCGGCAATCTCATGAAACATAGCCAATAATGTATTGCAGACACTTTACTGATTCCCAAGGAATTTCAGTCAGTATAGCAGTATTTGCTGTTCCTTAACTTTCTAATTTGATTCATCTCAAAATTATGCAACAAGTATGGCATTGGAAAGTCAACTGTATAAACAGAAAAGAGAACAGAAAGAAAACAGAAAAAGGAACTTTCTGAATTTTTTGTGGATTTCACACCCCACTCAAATGAGTAACAGAAAAATTATTTTTTATGCTAAAAGTGAAGATCATGATAAAGTGAAGACTGAATGGTTCAGACTGTGTCGCAGCAAGGGTGTGCTATTGGCTCAAACTAAAATATTTCACTAAGAAATGAACTTAAAAATTGAGTGCACATGTATGATAGGTTGGTTAACCAAATTTAAAAATCTCCATAGTATAACGCAATTAAGAATTTTTGGTGAAAAAGCTTCAGCTGATACTGAAGCTGCTGAACTACTTGCAAATGAATTCATTGAGCTCATTAATAGTGAAAAGCTATCTCCAAAACAAATTTACAATGCTGATGAAACTGGTCTTTCCTGGCAACATGTGCCACAAAATACCTTGGCAACCTCTATAAAAAAGGCTCCAACTGATGTCAGATTCGAAAGCAAGACTAACAATTTTAGCATGCACAAATGCTGTAGGAACACACTAGTGTAAACTTTTCATTATCAGAAAAATACACGACCTCAAGCGTTTAAAGGAGTAAAGATTTTCCCTCTTATATCTTGTGCAAATAAAAGAGCACAGATGACACAAGTGTTAATGAGTGATTGGTTTGAAAATCCTTTCATATCCGAGGCTCAGCACACTTCAATTGGTCTACCTGATGATGCAAAAATTGCCCTGATTGTAGACAACTGTTCTGCTCATACTTCATTTAAAGTTTTAGTGAAAGGTAATGCACTTGTATTATTCTTTCCTCCAAACTGTACACCCATCATTCACCCTATGGATATTGGAATAGTGTGCTCGCTGAAATGCAAACATAAAGTAGAATTTTTAAAAGCAATGTTAAATTTCTTGAATAATGCAAGACTATTTAAGAATTTTAAAAATACTTTTGCATAAAATCTACTTTATGGAGCATCGCAAGATCATGGGAAGATGTGTCTCCAAATACTTTAAAAAAATGTTTGGGGTAATTTATGGCCAGCTACCATTTTTTATGGTGAGGATGATGAATATGATAGCCACGAATGTGCAGATTTTCGAATATCGCAAAACTGGTGAAATTTTCCAATTAATGGATTTTGCAAAGAAATGTGGAGAAGCAGTAATAAATGAAGACAATATAATAGAAAATTTTCATTGCAATGACAATGTCCTAATCATCAATCAATAAACAGATGGCGAAATCTGTAGTATGGTTCTAGATCCAGAAAATACCATTACCGATATTGAAGAAACTGACAAAGAGATTATTAAAAATGAAAAAAATTTTATTGACAAGTTAGTCTGAATTCTCGACACAGCAATTACAGGACTTGAACAACGGAGCAACAAAAGAAGCCCCTATTTTTTCTTTTTTAAAAATTTTGCTACCCTTTAGATCATAAGTGCTTCATTATTTCATAAATCATGTTTCCATATTTTAAATTTTATAATTTCTACATGCCATCTTACTAGTTTTAAACCGATGATCTAATATCCAGAAGAATCCGGAATCGATTAAGTCCCAACGAGTCCAAATCTTGGACTTTGTACTGTATTGCAGGTTTTTTTTTTTTTTTTTTTTTTTTTTTTTACAAATAATTGTGTTTTCTGAAATTCTTGTGGAAACAATAATTAATTTAAATTGAAGGTTTAAAACTTTGTTCCCTGTTTCTCATGCCTCAAAATTCACATTAGCGACAAATGCATTTTGATAGAAGTGAGTTTAGTAATTATAAAAAATTGATGAAAGCAGCAAAATTTTGCTTCCTTTTCAAACAATACAATGTGCTTTATCAAGAAGTAGTAAAAATCTTTCCAATTAGTATTTCTTTCCTCTTAATTACAACAATGTTTAGGTTCATTTAAATTCTCCGTTGGTTATGAGATTAAGTAATTCTTTCTTCCAATATATGCATGATATCTATCAGTTGTAAATTTGTACCACAAGCTATGTTCGTTTGTGTGTTCATTTGTTTCGAAATGCGATTTGTTTTGGTGCATAACTGGAATGCAAGTTGAGCTCATTGATGACCATGAAAAGGTTAAATTATATACAGTACAAAGTCCACAATCTGGACATCCGTTATCCGGAATGATCTATAATCTGTACCTCAAAGCCACAAACTTTTTTTTTTGTAATGTGTTTACGCATGCGCGTTTAATGTATAACAGACGGTATAAGTTAGGCTAAAATTATCTTTACTGATTCTAAGGCATTTCAGTTAATGTTGCAGATTGCACTGTTCCTTAATCTTCTAATTGGATCTGGCTTATTATTTTTTGCAGACAGTTAGAGCAATTTTATAAAAAATTAAGCTTGAACTTTCGATTATGTCAAAAAGAGTTTCCAATTCTGGAGCTGCCGAAGGATCTACAAAGCGAAAGCATGTCTTGATGTCCATCAAACATAAAGTGGAATTGCTGCAAAAAATGGATAAAGGCATATCCGTCTCAAAATTATGACACTGAAAAGTCAACTGTATATGACATAAGCAAAAAGAAAAAGTAACTTTGCTAAACGTGACGATGATGACAAAGTGATGATTGAATGGGTCAGACAGCATCGCAGCGAGGGCGTGCCATTGACGGTTCCAACACTAATGTCTCAAGCCAAAATATTTCATGAAGAAATGAACTTAAACACTGAGTGCACGTAATCAACAGGTTGGTTAACCAAATTAAAAAATCACCATGGTATAAGACAATCAAAAATTTCAGGTTAAAAAGCTTCAGCTGATACTCAAGCTGCTGAACAATTTGCAGATGAATTCATTACTAGTGAATAATTATCTCCAGAACAAATTTACAACGCTGATGAAACTGGTCTTTTCTGGCAATATGTAACGTGAAATACCTTGGCAACCTCTACAGAAAAAGGTCGATCTGGTGTCAAAGATTCGAAAGCGAGACTAACAATTTTAGCGTGCGCAAATGCAATTTTTTCGTAATCGGGAAACATAACAATTTTCTCCGTTATATATCATGCAAATAAAAGAGCATGGATGACACAAGCGTTGATGAATGATTGGTTTGAAAATCATTTTATACCTGAGGCTTGGCAACATTAGAATTCGGTTGGTTTATCTGATGACTCAAAATAGTCCTGATTGTTGACAGCTGTTCGGCGCATACTTCACTTAAAGTTTTAGTGAAAGATAATGTATCCGTATTATTCTTCTCTCCAAATTGTATGTCTATATTAAGCCTATGGATAAGAAAATAGTGCACGTGCTGAAATGCAAATATAAAGTAGAATTTTAAAAATCTGTTACATTTCTTAAACAATGGTAAGACTATTCAAGACTTTTTGAAATTTTTTAGCATAAAATCTCCAGATACGTTAAAAAATGCTAGGCATAATTTATGGCCAGCTACCATATTTCATGGTGAAGACGATGAAGATGGTAGCCGGGAATTTGAAGGTTTTCGGACATCGCAAACTAAAGGTGAAATTTTCCAGTTATTGGATTTTGTAAAGAAATGTGGAGAAGTGGTAATAAATAAAGATAACATAACAGAAGTTTTTCATTGCGACGACAATGCCCCAATTATCAATCAATTAATGGATGGCAAAATCTGTAGTATGGTTCTAGATCCAGAAAATACCGCTTCCGATAGTAAAGAAAGTGACAGAGAGGTTATTGAAAATGAAAAAATTTCGATTGACAATTTAGTCAGTATTTTCGATATAGCAATTACATGACTTGAACAGTGGAACTTTGTAACTGAACAAGAAATTATGTCTGTTTATAGAATTAAAGAGAAAGTATAAGCACAAAAAACGAAGCAACTTAAACAAATTACATTGAAAGAAATGTTTAATAAAATAACCAAATAAATATTAAGGTTTTTTTTTTTTTTTTTTTTTTTTGTAAATTTTGATACCCTTTAGATCATAATTGCTCTTTATTTGATTAATTATGGTTTCATATTTTTAATTGTATAATTTCTGCATGTGTTCTAACCAAATTTAAATTGATGATCTATGAACCGGAAAAACCCCTAATCTGGAATCGCTGAAGTCCCAACAAGTACGGATTACGGACTTTGTACTATATATATATTTTAACCTAAATTATACCGAACTCATTTTTACCATAGAGTGTTGACATTGCGAAATGCGATTTGTTTTTCATATGTGTAATATATTAATTACGTAACCTCCACTTTCGGCTTCTGTTTACTGTATTCAACATGCTACTTTGATTCAGTTTTACAATATTGGAATATAGCTCATTTAAATTTAAATATTTTAAACAAATATTTGCCATAAAATGAACAAATTAATATTATAATCATTTATACTTTGGCAGTAAAAATATCATGTGTAATATATAAATTATTTTTTGTAAAGCCAATATAAATTAAATCTTTTTATAGCTGCAAGAACAGAAAAAGATCCTCTTTGTTGCCATATATTTTATGAAGCTGGAAAAGTATTAGGTGCTATGGTTGTTGCACTTAAACCCAAAGTTCATAAAGTAAGTTATCATAGTTTATGTAATTTAATCATTTTAAAATTATGCACTCCTGCTAAAAAAATAAGCAACAGACACTAAAAAGGAAAAAGGAATTGAAATATACAATTACATGTGAGGTTGAGGTTTCATTGCCAAATGCAAATAGGCAGCCAAAATTAGCATAAAACATACAGTGGGTACAAAAAGTATTTGCACACATACATTTTTGTTCACAATTTATAAGAAAATGCATTAAGAAATACAAAAATTGGCATTTAAAAATAGAATAAGCTTATTTGTTTAAATTAATTACAAAAAATACAATAATATTAATAAAAAACATTTTTTGCAACAATATTAAAATAGCTTATGTCAAAAAAGTATTTGCACACTCAACTCAACTTTAGCAAATTTGCATTTTTATGCTATTATTTGACAGTCATCCCACAGTAAATAGCATACGTAAGACGACTATAAAAGGAGATGTTGTCGAAACGTTATCCGTTGATTGTCGATTTCAAATTGTAATGGCACCTAAGAAATCTGAATTGCCGATTTCGTTGCGAGAAAAAATTGTTTCTCTACGTGAAAATGGCCTAAGTTATCGAGAAATAGGTAAAAAAGTAAATGTTTGCTTCTCTACTGTTCGGTATATTATAAAACATCATAAAGAAAGAGGATCTACATCAAATAACTTGCGCTCTAGACGCCCAAAGAAACTTTCACTGCGAATAAAGCGAAAAATCATAAGAGAAGCATCGAAAAATCCATTTGTTAGTGCAATTACTTTAGCCAATGATGTCGTTTCAACATCTGGAGTTCAAATCTGTGCCCAAAGTGTTCAAAATGTCCTGCACGATGCACACATTTATGGGAGATCTCCAAGGAAAAAAAACCTCTCATAACTGAACGAAATAGACTGAAGAGACTTGAATTCGCTAAGGAATATATCAATATGCCAATTGGTTTCTGGAAAAATGTCATATTCTCCGACGAGAGTAAGTTCAATATCTTTAAATCAGATGGCAGGAAATTAGTTTGGAGAAAACCTTGTACTGCTTTTCATACCAAAAATGTGTTACCTACAGTTAAACATGGAGGAGGTTCTGTTATGATTTGGGGGTGCATGGCTAGCAAAGGAGTTGGTAATTTGTGTTTCATTGATGGGAATATGACAACTCGAACCTATATTGATGTGTTGCGAGATAACTTGCCACAAAGTGCAATAAAATTGGGTATCAGTAATTCGTACTATTTTCAGCAAGACAACGATACCAAGCACACTGCCGGTATAACACGTATGTGGTTGCTTTATAATGTACCCAGAAAACTCGCCACTCCACCACAATCACCGGACTTAAATCCTTTGGAAAATTTGTGGAATTCTTTGGATTTAAAAATAAAAAAAAAGGAAGATTTCAAGCAAATCTGCTCTTAAACAAGCCCTTATTGAAGAATGGTCGAATACTGACCCTACTGTTACAGAAAATTTAATTAAATCAATGCCAGCAAGATTACAAGGAGTAATAGATGCTAAAGGAATGCATACTAAATATTAGTTATTTGAAATTTGCTTATATATTTTATTTCCTTTGTATTCATGCAGGTGTGCAAAAATTTTTTTTGATACGAGATATTTTAATTTTGTTACAAAAAAGCATTGTTATTTATGTTATTGTAATTTTTCTGTTTGTTTTGGATGATTAAACTTATTCTGATTTGGCAATACATTTTTTTTTTTTTTTTTTATTTCTCAATGCTTCTTTTTATGAATTGCAAACAAAAATGTAGGTGCGCAAATACTTTTTTTACCCACAGTAATACCAGTCACACTACCCCTTATAATGGGGCTTGCCAGACCTATGCGTTAGTTCGCAAGCAGTAATAGTTCCATAATTCCATGTTAACCGAGATAGGCAATATGGAAAGTAGGAGCCGAAAACGTCATTTGTACAATGAAATGCGTTGGAGGGCTGTCCGAATGTTACAGGCTGGTGCAAAATAATCTGCTGTTGTGAGAGAGTTGAATTTGCATTGCTGTGTCATCAGTAGACTGTAGAATCATCCATAAGGGAACAAACCCTGTTAGAAATGACGCCGCCAGGTACTCTCCACAAGCTTCACCATATAATATTACAGGAATGGGTGTCATGCATACAATCAATGACATTATTGCCTCGCCATTGTCAAGCGTGCATTTCAGATAGAGTGTCTCATACCCATTATTAACATGATGTTTCCTTTGTACAAAATGTACAATGGTACAGACGTATAACAACACCTATTACGAACATCCCACCACAAAAGACCAAATAGGTTGGATAAATTGTACCCATATGTCTATGCTTTGTTTGCTATATGGTCTAGTAAAACCAAACCAGTCTCTTGGATCAGTTTCACGCATATTCATTAAATAGCCTTTGTTGCCTTTTTTTTTTTTTTTTTTTAGCAGGAGTGGATATATATATATATATATATATTAATTAAAATTATAACCTGAATTAGCAATAGTCCCTTAATTCTTCTTTCTAAATTGGTTATTTCTCATTTATTGTGTATACTGATTTATGAAACCAATTTTTTGAAATTAAAAAATGCAAAATATGGATAATTGTATCATTAAAAACATTTTTGCAAATGGATTTATACGTCTAAGACCAACAATTTTGAGATTAAAGGTCATTTAAGTATTTTCATGGACAAGTTATATATGCATATATATCTCTATATCATAAGCAAAAGTTGTGCTTGTCATTCATAGGCTTCGATTTTAGACATACATTTGATAGCATGAATGTGCCCAAACTTCATTCCAGCTGAATTCCCCGAGTTCTCCCAGTCTCTTTCCATGACCTCTTAAGAGAACTTATGGCTCGACTGTATTTCAAGGGCCCGATGCAGTAAAGATGCTATAGGCTTACAAACATCGAATTGAAATCGACTCAAAGACTATGGCAGCTGTCTCCTCTACTACCATGCCAATAGGATTCATTATATATATATATTTTCATTATATATATATTCATTATATATATATATATATATTTCATTATATATATATATATATATAATGCCTATTGGCATTATATATATATATATATATAATGAAAGAAAGAGATAAAATAATAGATACACATAAATCAAGAGCAGTAAACTGCCTGTAATTTACGAAAAATTAAAGTAAGTAAATTGGAAGCTAATCTAATTCACAAGGAAATCTCAAAACCAAAATTCAAATTAGAATGTTAACCACCTTGGGAAAATACAATTGGAAAAAAAATTAAACAAATTAAACATGAAATCCAATATGTTTAAAATATAGAGATAAAAAAAACGAAGAACACTTAGATACTAATGTTGTACAAGATGTCCTAAAATTAATTAATTAAATAAGAAATAAAATAAATAAGACTATAATATATATAATACAAAATAATAGATAAAATAACCAAGAGAATATAATTAAATCAGAATTAATCATGAAAGATTGATTTAATTCTTTTCTTTTGATTGATTAATTTCACACCATACTTAAGGTGACCAGATGTCCCGCTTTTTAACATTTTGTCCCGCAGCATTTTAAAAAAGTCCCGATTTTTGGAAAGAATGCACGACAAGCTAGGGAACGACGGGAGAATACATTTTTCGGCTGCCATGTGACTACTTCGCCAGGATATGAGTCTTTATTTTTGATTAATTTTATAATGTTAAATTTTAATAATAACAAATAATTGTTGACAACTGATTATCGAGAACTGCTTATCAAAGTTCGCATTCTTGATCAATTGTTAAAATTCGACCACCATTGTTTGGACTTGATGGCATTTTTTTGGCATTGGTAATGACGAAAACATTTTATAACCGTCTTTCAGATGATACACATTGTACTGAGTGTTAGTGCTAGTTAAACAAGTGATGTCAACAAATCAGCTATTCAGATAATTTAGGTACGTAATTTATTTATTTATTTCATAAACACATACATTTTCTTGAATTTAGCAGACAGTAAGTACTCTTATTATTTATATTTTATAGTGACAGCAAAATGTCTAGCGTCAACCTTGAAAGTGAAGCTTACAACTTACGTTACGGCAAATTCAGAGGAAGAAATATAGGAATAAAATTTAAATAATTTTTAAAATATAGTTACTTTATAAGAAACAAATTAATTTTTAAGCTAACAATAAAATAGGTTCATGCAATTATGTACCTACTTACTGTGTTTCTAAGCAATATATATAAATAAAAATTTATAAATTTATAATAAATTACTTCTTTAAATTTTTAACATAATGAGCAAGAACAGAAGAATTTGTGTTGCTTCATATAGACCAAATTTTTAACCAAAAATCCCCTCCCCCCGGTAAATGGTGTCCCGCTTTACCAGTGTTAAAATCTGGTCACTTTAATCATACTGCATGATTTTAATAGTATAATGTATTATTGTAATTTGCCAACTTTTGTTTATAAAGAGACAGAGAGAACATATTTGGATTCTCGCCACTAACAGTGCGAGGCTCTGCAAACATGACACAAAATATGGGTATGTTTTAACTATGATGTAACATTGTCATTGATAGGAACCTTAAAAACTTTTTCTGCATTACTACTTCCAAACAGGCACTAATTACAGCTGATAGACAACTTGAATAAATGATGACTTACCTATGTTAATGCAGGAGGAAAGGCTTAAGGATAATTTTTGTTATAAGGAAAAGCTTGTATTTTTGTATTCTTAGAGGAGAGCATTTTTCAGCATTATTTTATGTTAACTGTATGTTATTATGTTCATCAAAAGATATGGATCAGCAGGGTACTTTTCAGATAGTTTTTATAAAACACTTTGTATGTGAGCTTGGGCTCACTGCAGAGACTTGTTTTGTTCTTCATACAACTGGAATTCTTTTAAAAATAACTTTTTACCATGTATTCTTCCTCCAAATATGAACTTCATTAACTGAAGTAGTTATATAGATAACACCAATTACTTCTTAATCATGGTCAAAATTGCTATAGATGTTACTTTCACACAAATAGGATGCGTAATAGGTGTATGGAGACCACAATTGGACATTCACAACATAATTTGAATAATTTGTTAAGACATATTTCTCATTTTCACATCAATATGCATGTGACAAACACCACAAATTTACATACACTTATCCCATTTCTAGATAATAGAAGATGCAGCAAAGCAATCAGATACACTATCAGGCTAAGAGATTTAGGAAAATGAATCTATTTCAATAAAGGTCTATATATAAGAGTCAAATCCTATGGCAATGAAGTTAACAATGTGGTTAGTTTTTTAAGTGATGCAATTTAGATTCGCGGAACAGGACAAAATTAAATTTAGTAATTTTGAGTGTCATTTTTATTATCTTACATATTTATATGATATTATCATGAAACAAGGTTTGAAATCAAATTCTTTACCTCATAGAAAGTAAGGAAAAAACTTGGTAACAAAATAAAAACTTTTAAGAATTGTAAAAATGAGTTCAGAACAAGAACTGAGAAAGGGATTTTTATATGCTTTCAGTCATCATCAAGGAGAATTCAAAAACGTCCAAAATAGCTGCACTTCAAATTTCATGAATGAATTTTTTCTAATAATTAAATTTTAAAATGAAACTAACCCAAAACAGCAAAAATACATTTTCAGAATTCATTACCAGAATTGGAACTAGATTATCAGAATGAGTCAATATGTAGTCATTTCATGAATGGGTATGTGGTTGTAATAAGTTTAAAAAAGCTGTTAGATGTCTCCAATTATTGGAACATAATGACCTGTAAGGCAGTTGTGTATGCCAGACACTTCTTCTGAACTGTTCAATGCTGACGAAAAATGTGGATTTTATATTTTTATTAATCCTCCTTTCCAGTCTGTCAGTCAAAATTGGGATCGACAATAGCAAATAATCTTAATGTGCTTTTCCTTAATTAAGTAATACTGATTAAAAATCATTTTATTTTTCTAATTTGTATGTATTTACTATTAATTTTAGTGTTTCACTGATAATGTTAGTTAAACTGATTTTGATTATAAATTTAAAATTTCTCCAATGCTTTAATTTGGCTATCATTCTCAACAACAAAACGCTGTGCTATCATAAATGAGATCACGTAAATTAGACTGAAAATGCAATCAACCAGGTTTAATGATCTCATTCATTATACTAATCTATATCAAAGCAAAGTTGAGACAGTGGTATATTGACTAAATGAATAAAATCTCAGAAAAAGGTATGGAACTGAACGTTTTCACCAGAGACAATAAGAATTAATTTTAAAACACTTCTTTTTCATAAAAAATGTGATTTTGTACAGCTGAGATAGCAATCACACACGCATAGTGACATAGAACCCTTGTGTAAAGTTGGAGCCAGCAATTCTGTAAAAGAGAAGCTCTTCAGAGATTCTCTAAAACCAAAGTGCTCCATAAAAATTTTCATAATGAATGAAGTCATTCTATTGAAAAGTTTCCATGTTGTTAACTTTTCAAAATGAAAACTTTAAATAGATAGGGTAATCCAAATATTGTACAGATTTAAAAAACTGAGAAATTATGTGACAGAATGTAATATGAATGAATAAATGTTTAATTCTAGTTTCTTTCTTTTTAAAAATAAATAAGGGGAGATGTGTCAAAGATTAACTTTTTTTTATACTGTATAAAATATTTTTACAATAAATCTGTAATAAAAGTATTCTACTATAGTAGCTACAGCTACATGACAGAATCTCAGTAATTCTTGTTCAAGGTTGAATTATCAGTGTATAATGGACAGTTGTGTTGATTTTTTTCATAGCTAGTATAAATCAGAGTTGTTTTTACTTATCTTCTTCTTCATGAAACATCTTCAAAAGTGTTGGAAAATTTGCATTCTCCCTTGCAGCTGCACAGTGCTGAAGATGCATAAAGTTCAAAGCTATATATAGTTCGACAGTAGAAGCCAAGAAGGTGTATCAGAGGATTGTGTGTCCTCCTAAAGTCCTGGTTATTGACATAGCCAGTAGCTGTGATTCTCTTCAGCATGGTACAGCAATCTGATGTATGGAACCCTGACATGGAAAGGAGATGTCAAAGATTATAATGGAAATAAGAATGTAGCCGAATTTCGAAGCATTTATATGAAGTATCATGTGGAATTGTTGCAGCCAAGTTCTTGTCAATATACCATTCACTTTAATCACGAATTATCCAGTCAAAGATTGACATATCCTGTTCACTGGTTTTGTTAAGCTCAAGGAAAGCATTCATTAAAGTTTATGTTTTAATTTAAGCACATATGCTCTTTTGGTAAGAAACCAATTTTCACACCACACCAAAACTCTCAACATCACCTAAATTAAAATTCAAAGTAACTAGAGTATGTTTTCATATTTAATAGACTGATATTTTTTTAATTACAAAGTGTCTGAGTACCCCTCTTTAAAAAAGACCATTATTCTAGGATATGAGGTTTGGTTTGGTTTATTTGATTATGGCAAAGCAAGGTTATCTGGAAAACTGGCTCGTATCCATGTTACACATGGGGAAACCACCTGTGCAGTCAGCCCGTTTGCCTTAAAATAAAACCCTGGTCAAATTACCAGTGCTCAGCCACTAGGCAAGCAACTAGGATAATAAGCTTAGCAATGCTAAAAACAAATAGCTTCCATTATACAAAACTATATTACCAGTATGCAAGTGTTATTGTTTTATATATGTATAATTTAATATTTTCAATAATATTTTATGTACAATGCTTATAACATACAGTGTAAATTTAATACATACAGTATAAATTTAATATTTTATGTACAATGCTATAACATACAGTGTGAAAACCTGAATATTTACATTTTTAGGAATTGCTTGAAAGTGATAATGGTTTACCAATTGTTTGTGTCGGTTCAGTTTTCAAAAGCTGGGATTTACTAGAGAAAGGTAACTTTTGATAATTTAATTAGAATTTTGTATTACAGCATTCTAAAAGTTTTTAGATATTAATTATAACTGTTTTATTTTAGGTTTTATAGATGGAATCAAGAACCATTATAATAAATGTACTTTAATGACACTTAACTGTTCTGCTGCAATTGGAGCTGCATATTTAGGGGCCAAACTAGTTGGTTTTGAATTACCATTAGATTACAAGAAAAATGTGTCAATACTTTACACTTATGCATCATCTAAATAAATCTCAGAAAGTATCAATCTGCAAATTTTATTATTTAAACTAATATATGTAATGCATTTAAAAATTTTTTGTTAGTACAAAAGCCACCGGTAACCTTAAAACTGCAGATTCCTTAGCTGTGAATTAAATTCAATAGTTTTGACAAACTTTGCAATTAGTGAGAATGTTGTGGACTATTAATTATTTACTGAAATAATGACTTAACATAATGAAATTTAACTTGAATCAATTCATATGTGAACTGCAATTTTCATTGAGTGACCCAGATTAATTTGTATTATGTTTTATAACTAGTACCAATACACACAAATTAATGATAAACTAATCCATACAAAAAACAAAATCTAGTCAAAGCAGAGAGTTCTGTGACTATTTAATCTTACATGTTGAAAAGACTTTTTTTTTTTTTTTATTTTTTATTTTGTTACTGCACTGCCAATGGTTATACGTAATCTGTGCTGTTTCTGTATCTCTACTATTGGGAAATGGTCTAGATCAGGGCTTCTTAAACTTTTGTCATTCACGACCCCATTTATGATTGCGAGTTTCTTGACAACCCCATACAAATATAAAAGAAAAATAAATTAATATTTTTTGATGATTTATTTATTAGGTAACAATATACATATACATATAAAAATATATAAGTTTAGAATTCGTTTTGAAACGTACAAAAATCTAAAATTAAAAATTGCACAAAAAATTATAAAATTGTATTTATTATAGTTTCAAAAATAAAAGTGGATTCTGACCGTCTTAATTCTCTCGAATATATTCAAGTAGTTGCGTGGTAAGTATTAAATTAAAGTATAAGTAAAAAATTTAATGAGATGGATGTGCCTGTTTTTTATTGCATAACAAATCAAATCTTGGTGAAATGTTTGAAACTGCTGGACGTAAGACCTCTTCAACATTTTTTAACGCTGAACGATATTGGGATTTAATATGTGTTAAAGCTGAGGAAGTAACTTCACATAAATATGTGGTGTTGAATGGCAGAAGTACATTTAACGCCATATCAGCGATTGTGGGAAATTCAGTTCTAGTTCCGATCCAGAATTCAGTCAAGGGCTTTTTTTGAAATTGTAGTTTTAAGTTTGAGTCACTCGAAAGCTCAGCAAATTCCTCTTGAGCTTTAAGTGGCAGGTGATCAATCTCATTTAAGCCAATCCAAAACGGCTTTTGAATCCAAACTATTTTTTGGAAATCAATATTTAATTTAAAATATGTCCGGAACTGTATTTCTAGCGCTTTTAAGTGATCTACAATAATTTTTGCAATAAAAGTTTTACAATGAATTTTCTCGATTACAAAATTGTCGACACTGGAAAACATTTCGAACGAATTTTTTTTCGACCCTACTTTTCCAAATGTTGATCTTTTTAATAAAACTTTCAATTTTATCATTTGAAGTAAATATATCGCAATATTTTCCTTGAAGAGACAAGTTGAGATCGTTTAACTTCTCAAAAATATCTGACAAATAACACAGCTTGGATAGCCATAAGTCATTTTGAAAAAAAGCAGCAAGTTCACATTTTCGTTCGGTTAAAAATATTTCGATCTCGTCCTTTAATAACAATAATCTTCTTAAACTTTGACCTCTTGACAACCATCTTACTTCTGCATGTAATAACAAAGTTGTGTAGTTGGAATCCGTATCCTTACAGAGATTTGAAAATAAGCGACTGTTAAGGGCGTGGCTCTTAATAAAATTTATGATCTTAACAGCATCCTGAAGCACATCGTTCAATTCTGGTGCTAATTTTTTTGCTGCAAGAGCCTCTCGGTGTATAAGTGAGTAAAAGTTATATGATCATAATGAGCAGCTTGAAAAAATGATTTAAAACCAATATTTTTGCCCGTCATCGCTCTTGCACCATCTGTGCATATTCCACAGCAATTTTTCCATTCTAAACCTTCTGCTTTTAAAAATTCGTCAACTTTACAATATATGTCTTTCCCTGTAGTATGGTCTTCCATAGGACGACAAAATAACAATTCTTCCTCCACGCTTTCTTTATAAACGTACCTGACATATACTAACAACTGAGCCAATTTAGTAATATCAGTTGTTTCGTCCAACTGAATTGAAAATTTTGGGCTTTCTTTAATTCTTGTAATAAGTTGTATTAATTGATCCTTGTTAATATCAGAAATTCTATTCGAGACAGTATCGTTCAACAAAGTAATTTTTCGAATATCATTGCCATATTTTCTTCCATGTAGTATTTCTACCATTTTAATAACAGCAGGTAACACAAGATCTTCTCCAATGGTGAACGGCTTTTTATTTTTAGCAATACAGTATGAAACTTCATATGACGCTAGTAAATATTTTTCATTAACAGTTATAAGTTTTTCAAAGATTTTCTTTTCTTTATTTAAAGATTTCAACAGTCTTTCAAAATATTCTTTTGGTTTATTGACATACGAAACATGCTTTGATTCAAGATGTCTTTTTAATTTTGATGGTTTCATACTCTCCGAAGCCAATAATTCATTGCAGATCAAACAAAGAGGTTGTTCATTACCCTCACAATTTTGAAATGTAAAGCCAAATTGAAGAAAAGACTCATCATATTTTCTTTTTCGCACATTAGATGCCTGTTTCCCAATACTTTGTCCTGCCTGAGAAGAGTTTGTAGCATTATCATCTGCGTCATTACCATTCTTCTTTAAGTTCAGCCATTTATCCATGGCCAAAAATTAGTTTGATCCTAAAATGAAATAAATATATAAAAATAACATATTGCAGATAATAATTGATTTATTAATTACCGAATAAATAAAAAAAAACTAAAATCTTGTTACGGGGGACACTGACAATTGACCACACTAGAAGAGCGTCAACACTCCACTAATTCACATTACAGTCAGTGTAGGCTAGTTTACACAAGCATTTTAGTCAATGCAAGTTACGGAATATTATGAAAATTCGCTTAAAAAGCATAAAATTCACAAATTTTTCAATGGGTTTTACAAGTATTTATGCGCACTTTTTTATAAGAGCCCCACAGACCGGTTTGGTTAATGCGTATTTGCCAGCACATGTATTGAATCATTGTTTAGCTGCAGGTTGCACGTGTGTACGCACGCGCATTTCTCCCTTGTGGGAAGTCAGCGGCGCGCGGTTTATTCAACATGTATGATACCGACAAACGCACTAACAATGTATAGCCACAGTATAATAATAGCGATCATCGATCGTTTACTGCTGTCGGTGGAGATAACTCAAAACCTTCAACAAATGCGCGTGTCTAGACGCTGCAAGTCCACTGTATTCCGCCAACTCTAGTGATGTTATAAAATGATATATATATATTATATATAAATATTTGACATTAAAATCTCTTGCGACCCCAGAGTTTAAAAAGCCCTGGTCTAGATCAATGATTTTCTACCTTCCTCCCCCCCATGCATCCCATTCACCATTACTAAACGAATGCATATACATTTATTTAAATTTAGATTGTTTTAATGTGTTTTATAAAATTATAGAAAATGTTGATAAATTCGGAAACTTGAATAAAAGTAGTTTTTATATTCATTAAATAAAACTAAATACAGTACAAAGTCCGTAATGCGGATGTCCATTATCCAGAATAATTTATAATCCGGACTTCAAAGCCACAAACTTTATGCGTGCGCGTAAAGAATGCGCATTTCTTTCAACGTGCATATGCTTCACGTATGCGCGCGTTGAAAGAAATGTTTAATGAAGTAAACAAATAAATATTAAGCTTTTTTTTTTGTAAAAGTTGATACCCTTTAGATCGTAATTGCTTTTTATTTCATAAATTAGTTTCATATTTTTAATAGTATAATTTCTGCATGCCATCTTACCAGATTTAAATTGGTTATCTATAATCTGGAAAAACCCTTAATCCGGAATCGACGAAGTCCCGACGAGTCCGGATTACGGACTTTGTACTGTATTTAACACATTAATAAAAGGCTGACAGCATTTCCCCTTGGTCCAATTATTAAAATAAGGATAATTTGTATAGCTTCAAATAAATTTTATATTATAACAATATGAGAATATATAATTTTGTTACTAATGTGAATAAATCACTAATTTTACAGGTATTACAGTTTGATACATTTGCTTATTATTTATTTGTTAGGGAACTTTTTGTACCATATCTCTTTTCAAGCAAATGCATTTACTTCTGTAAAAGGATATATCTTAATACCAGTTATACTTTGGTTTTCCATTCATTAAGAAACAGCAAATGTATGCATAGCATTTGAAAAGATAAAAATATATATTTTGCTTTAAATATTGATAAGCAGATTTAAATTCAAAAATACACAGAAATATAGGGTCAAAACATAAATAACTGTAATAAGAAATAATATATAACTTATGGTTTGTTGCATGTTTGTTTTAATGGAAGCATTGGCTTGACTTTCAATGAAACATGTTCTTTCTTGAAGTTAAAAAGAAAGAGTTCAAAACGAAATTTTAACACATTGACTGCCATGGAGGTCACTGGTGGTCGGCACTCTGCTACAGTGCCATGGAGGGAACTGGTGGCATGACCAATTGTAAAAATACATAGAGTAAATATCGATGCTGATATTTTTACTTCCTTGTACAAAGTAAAAAGGAAGTATTGTAATCGCGAAAAATTTCAAGCATCGTATTCAACGAAAATATCCATTTTGACCGCATTCGAATGCAATTTAATGATGTTTTTGCGTGACATTTGTATGTAAGGACGGAATAAAAGACTCTTTTTCCACCCCAAAAAATTGTAAAACTACTTTAAAATTAATCTCACATAACTCAAAAACGAGTAGCCTCAGAATGTTGAAATTTTGTATATAGGACTGCTATAACATGTAGATGCGCACCTCATATTTTGGATGCAATTGGCTGCACCAAAAGTATATAAATATATGTATATATATATAAATTTAAACAAATTTAAATATTAACAAACATGTGTATATACGTAAAAAAGCAAATTTAAAAGTTAAAATAATTAAAAAATGTACAAACATAAAAGATTTAATTTTTGAACTGATCTACAATATCATTTAAATTCAGATAGCATAAGTAAATCAAGTGCAAAACCAAACCATGAAAATATATATACACTCTGTTACCCCACTTAGTGATCTCAGTTTTACTCTTATATGTTTGTAAATTGTGCATTTTTTGCTTTACAAATGATTGAATTATGTTGTTCTTATATTCCGGTTAAATTTTTTATACCTTTAGTAAATTTGTATGCAGTAGTTTTAGAATTATCAACAGTTTAAAAGTTTTGCCGCTAAGCCTAATAACTTTTTCCATGGCGGCCATTGCTTGTTTACATTTGAAACAGCAGAATAGTAGATTTGTTGCCAATCTAGAGAGAGAAAGCTTAACAAAGCAATAACAAAGATAATGCTGCCTTTTATTATTGTGAATTAAATCATGGATAATACATTCTGGAATTTATTCGAGGAAAATAAGCGTTTAAGATTTACTTCGTAATTTTTAATATGGATTATTTTCCGATTTTATGTAATTTTGCCTTGGCGGGAAGGGAGAAGTGAATTATTTGCATGATAAATAGTGAATCATTTGTGAAAAACTTTCTTTTTTGTTTTGTTTGCATAATTTCTTTTATACATCGTTATAGATTTATTATACTATTTTAATAGAACATGTGGCAACGATTAGATAATTCTTCGAATGATAAATTTTGTGCATTCTGGTGTTATAATATGAATGAAATATAACACTGTTAAGTGAATCTAGTGCCACAGTGTCGCTATGGTAAACAAACATAGTGAATTTTAAAGAGTGCATTTATTCTATTGTGCTTTATGCGCTATCGACGAAGTAGATTTAATACAATCCATAAGTTTAAATGAAATGCAAGAAAGAATGGGTATAATTTAATATTCCATACAAGGAAGTCATGTGGTGCACATGAGATTTTTTTAAAAGTAATTCCATTGTCACCGTAACGGTTTGAATAATAAATCGCAAAAATGTTCTATAGTGACTCAGGTGTCACCGGCGACCTTGCCACGAAAAATGTATTAAACAGGATTATATAACTTACCTTATCTTCTATAGATATTATTTTAACATCACATAATAAAAAATTCATGTTGGTGTACGGCCATGCAAAATGTGTGCAACAGTTAATGTGATAATGATACTGAAACATGCGTATTCTTTTATTTGATATATGTTTATTTTGAGAAAATTACATTTATTAAATGTATTTTAATTTACATCAGCTTGATCGTCTTATTTAGTAATTTTTTGTTTTTTCTTTATTCTCCTTAGATGTTCATTATGATATTTTATACCTTGATTTTTAAAATATTTATTATTTTAGTATTAAAATTAACTAATTTATATCATTGTTAATAATTTATTACTATCATCAGCTTATTATCTTTTATTAGCCAGAACTTATTGATGAGAAGCATAAAAATCAGCCTTTTCTTGGCCAACACTTGCTTAATGGATTTCATTAAAGTTCTTGCATACTCTTTGCTAGTAATACAGAGTAACATAATGAAACATAAAAATAACATTAAGTTATTGCTTATTGTTATTAAATGAGCAAAATCAGTATTACATTCCACTAACTAGTTAAGTAAAAGCATTAAAGAAATATAAAATTATCTTCCTAATACTGTAAATAGAACCAAATGAAACATAGAAAAGTGATTTTTATAATATGGAAGCTTTGTATTGTTGTAAAAACTTTTAACTTATTCTTGGCACAAAGCCTGATTCTTGAGAAATATCAATAAAGCTCATTTGTGTTTCAAGAAATATTTTTTTAAATAGCTTTTACCCAAACTATTGTAAAGCAAAACTTAGAAAATGCTTTTTTAAATAATTTCCAAATATTAAAACATAAAATCATGATCTTAAAATATGAATTTTCTCTTGACTAAATGTTTGTTTTTGTCAACCAAAAATTCTTACGTATGTATATTTATTAAAACTTGTTTTTTTCTTATGTAGTTTGGACTTAAAAGTTCAGGGAAATAGTGTAAAATTCCTTTGTGAATAATTCAAAATATTGGCACACTACCACCTTCAAAATAATCCTATTGCATGAGGATATACTTCTGCTAGTAATTTCTGGAAGCATTGTTCTAAATATTTATAATGGCATCCTCCAATGCTGCTCTTATCTAATCTTTTATACAAATCAGTATCCTTACAAACTTTTTTTACTAAAAAAGAAACTTGAATTAAAGATTACAGCTAAGCAGGCAAGATGTGAAAGCACCTTTATACCATTACGGATTGATGTGCATTTGCATTGTCGTGGAAAAATTACCATTGTCTTCTTTGTCATATTTCAAACTGTTACAGACAGGGACAGTCAAGAAGGAATGATAAAATGTATTTTGGGCCATGTAAAAATTTTTTTTTTTTTTTTTTTTTTTTTTTTTGGGAGGGGGCTGGTCACAGTATCCAAACTTTTGGATCCTACAACATATAACAGCTGTGCCAACTCTAGAATATATGAAGAGCATATTTTGAAAAATTAAATATTTTAAGGTACATAATTTCATTTGTCAAAAATATTTTATATAAAAAATTAGTCATACTGTAGTGTAAATGTGTATTTAATGTTTTCTTTAATTCTAGTATTACAAGACAACAAGCAAGAAATAAATATTTCAAAAAGCACGTTACATCTCTTGATTTTTTAATATTGGTTTCAAACTACATTTAATTCTATGCATACTTAATTCTAAAGAGATTTATTAAATCGAAATCAGTTATTTAAACATTACATATATTCAGCTTATTGGACAGAAAAATGCACACTACAGAAATTCTTTGGTTAGTAAAACATATACAAAACAATTATAACATTCTCAAAAACAAATTACCTTATTTTTATCAACACGAATACATTTTTCAATCTTGGATAATCAATGTGCTGTTTATTCACATTGACTAGATAAACAGCTAAAGGCATCTATCATAATCAATTATAAAAATATACTTTTTGATTGGTTATTGATTAATTAATGAAAAGCTAAGGAATTCCTGTATTTGTAAAGTGCTTAATAAATGAGGCCAAAAACTTGAGAGACAAATATTTTCATTTGGTTTAAAATTAACACATTAGTTTTTGCTAATAGAAAACGAAATTTAACAAACTAACTAAAATTTGAAAACTGGCAAGATTTTTCAAGATCTAGTATGGTAAAGAAAATTCACAATAGAGTACTTCAAATTGATTCAAACAAGTCTCATAAATATTGCCTGTCTTCAAAGAGAGCAAAAAGTCCTACTTCATTACACACACACAAAAACAATACACAAATATCATTAAATGTACAAATTTTTAATAAACGGATTTGTACTAAAATCACTGAAGATTAATTTTCAACAATGCTGTTACGAGTATCTCCAACAGAACATGATTAATGAAGTTTAATTAGTATGTTTACAATGTTCAGCAATATCCAGAGTAAATTTAATTGAAAAATTTAAATGAATACATGAATTCCAATTAAGTTTTCTATATGATTAATTTTTGTAGTTAGCTAATGCATATTTACATCCAGTACAAAGAAATGTTGAAAGATTATACTTTCATATCGGATGAGTATATGCAGCAGGCATCTGCAAAAGAATAAAATAAAACTCATACTTTGTTTAACAGAATTTTCTTCCAGTATACTTGGAGCATAGCTCCAAACTATTCTGACCTACCAAAATTTTTGATGATTTTTTTAAAGCTGCTAAGCAATTTTGCAAGAATTTAGTGTTTTGCAGCCAGTAGTGTAATCATGCACAGAGAGGAATACAGTTTGTATGTGTCATATGACTACATGTCAAAATGTGTAGATATTGTATCACACTTGCCAAAGTATACTGAATGGATGAATATAAAGCAGATAACTCATGTGTATCTTACAAATTATACAGCTGTGAAATGCCAAAGAACAAAATTACTTCTTTGTATATGCAATTTTTGAAACGTATGCTACTTAAAAATAAGTATCGAATAATTTGTTAAAATTATAATTTCAAAAATTCTACAATACAAAGCTAATTTCTTAAATATTATTTCAGATTTTGATATTCAGATTTTTTCTAATCAGCAAAGAAATTATTCTTGCATGTCTGACAAATGTATAATGCACATCAATGATTATATCTCTGCTCAGAAAACCATACTGCTTTTAAATAAGCAATTTTTCACAACATATCTCTGAATAGACATTAATAATCAAACAGCAGCGACTGATAACTTGAGCAAAGTTGTTTTCTGTACTGTATATAACACACAGTTTTTGCTTAAATTAGAATATCTGTTTTTAGACATTCTAAAAGTCTCAAGTGAATTTAATCTTGTTTTAAGTTTTAAAATAATGTTTTGAGATCAATCACAGTAGAATTGAGGTCTCATTATTTAAAGACTTATAAACTTCAAATGTCAGAAAGTTTGCATGTTTCTCAACTGATTGAGGAACTATGACCAAAATTACTTTTGGTCTTGATCTAGTCAAAAACATCTGCAGTCTTAAGTAAACTAGTTCGATAAAACTCGAACTATTAATGCGAAATGATGCTGGTAGCACTCAACCATTTTTCTTAAAATGGACATCAACCTGAACACATTCTGTCACACATACAGAAACCATGTTATAACAATTCTTGGATGCAAATGAGAAATCTGCAATTCAATGTTCAAATTCATCTATATCCAGTTGGCTTCATTTAAGTTTTTCTAATTTCTTCTGCAAGAAACAGCCTTTTTTTCGGAGGATTGGGGGAAATTGTCAACATTATTATTAACATATTTCAGATCCTTAACATATACATCTGTAACTCCACACACATGTATGCCACCAGCAAATTAAAAGTTAAAAGAAAAATATGTCAACACAGACATTTAAACTGCAGGTAATGCAGCACTGTCATCTTCATTTATCAATCCAACAGAATATTTCTTAAGCAGAGCTAAAGGTGGCAAAGGTCTTTTTGGCCAAACTTTTGGTTTCTTAAGATCTGTGGCCTCTTTCCATAGCTTCTCCATTTTTAGTATATAAGGGAAAATATTTTGTTCAATCCATTCTGCAACAGTATATTCATCATATACTTCTCGAAGAGCATCTCTTGCTGTTCTCACTAGGGAAGTAAGAGGATAATACACTGAAGAATAATCAGCTAAACCTTCATCAACACGCATTGGGCTACTGATATTATGACGGACGTTGTAGTCGGTCAACCAAGCTTTATGAATAGTTACATCATACAAATAATCGTCTACACGTTTAATAGCTTCACTGTGATGCTGTGTCAGGCGAAACACGGCTGAACCGGGGAAAAAGCAAGATGAAGCTCTTTGCCATAGGTGTGGATCTATCTCAAAATCAACCTGTGCCCTCTGATGAACAGTACATTGTAGAACATGGTGAAATTTGGTGAAAAGCTGCTGGCTGAAGTATCCTTGTGTCAAAGTTAACAAGTCAATAATTAAAGAAGGTATTCCAGCTGGAAGAAGTTCACACAGAGTTGCCAGATGATCATAACGTTGCCAGCCAGTGATGACAATACCTCTAAAATTTCCAAACTTTTTGTGTTGCTCAGCCATTACTTCCAACCATGCTTCGTTATTTTCCAAATGCATTTTTACATTAGGGACAGTTAAGGTTTCTCCAAAAGCACCTTTAAAAGCACTTGCAGCCCAAACGAAAGGAAATACCTCACTATACGACATCCAGACATTGTATGGCACAAAACGATACACATCTTTTACATAGGTCCAAACCATAGGCTCAACTAATTGTCCAAGTTGAAACTCTTTCAGTTTTTCAGTAGGCATTTGTCGCAACATATCATCCCATATGATGGGTATTACCTAAAATAAAATATGCATATTAATATCCTTGAAATTTCTACATGTATCATAATTTTATGTACTTTTAATACATACTATTTATGTATATATGTGTGTGTGCGCAAGGACATTATTAATAAAATTTCTTATGTACACATTAAAATTATTATTCAAGTATAAAAATATAACAATTATAATACATATTTTTTACAATTTATGCTAAAACTTTGAACCGCAGCAAAGTAACTTGTATTGCTAAATGAGCAGTGCCCACTTGTGGTTTTTCCCATTAGCAGCATTGCTCCTAATTGCTGCTATGCAGTAATGCTTGAAAATTAGTATAAGTAATTTATGTGTATAAGTGTATTTGCTAGCCAACCACCACTTTCTTCAAAGCATGTAGTATGTTTTGGTTTGCTTTCAGGCATATTTCTGTGTTCGAAGATGAAGAAAAAGCATTGTATGAATTTCATTTTTATAACTAATGTAAAAGGATTTATATTAAGGAAAGTTTGTTACTTTATAAAATACAAAAAAGCTGTCTTTCTTTAAGCTACATAAAGTCACCAACCATCTACTGTCTGTCATCAGTATTTACTAAGAATCTATAGTGAAAGAAAATTTTTTTAATTTGAAAAGCACGCTACTGGGCAAAAATGCATTTAAAGAATATTTATTTGTAGCATATTAATTTGTAAAGAATATCTATTTAAATAGGAATTTTGACCTCAGTACTGGTACTAATAGTATTGCCAAAATTTGAATGGTTTATAACATATGAATTTAAGGAACATAATATGTATTTTATATGCATAATTTCTCTGCCATGATATGTTCATAAAACTGTTAGCGCAAATCGTAGGCCACAATTTTTTTTTTCCCCCTAATGACTGACTGCCCTGTGAGTTTTTGCATTTTTTAACACAATATACAAGGTTAAGTTTTTTAAGAAATTAACAAACTAAAATCTTCACAACAAAGAAACAAACTGCTTGTTTAAAATGACACAATGGTAGTAATACTTTTCTGATCAAATAAAACTATGTACTTCATTATTATTAAATATACTGGCCTTTTTAGCAAAGAAAAAGATCGCTAGCTAATAGTGCATAACTGAAGTTTCCCAGAGAAACTGAATGAGTCGCTAATTAAGAAGAAAAATGTAGTAATAAAAGCCATAACAGAAAACAAATCCTTACAGGTCAGTTCTCTCCTGTTAGAATTCATATTTCATACACCACAAATTCAAAAATGGATTTTTTGTTGATAAATGTTTTAAAATAAAATTTTCTGATTGTTATAGGAAGAAATTCTAAAAAGGTAGTAACTACTGAAAACCTCCCCCCCCCCCGACTCTGCTGCTATGAAATGGGCATATTGTAAAAAAAATGTCCCCTTTTCCGCCCTCATTAAACAGCTTAAGTGTTGTATGTAATACATTGTTATTTTTATTCTTGTATCCATGTTCTAAATCACACTTTCATTAGATCAAACATCTGAAGTTTAAAATTATTTTAAAACTCTGCTGCACTTTTTAAAAACATACTATTTCAAATATTATGAAATTTGCTTAAATGTCGCTCCCAACTGAGCAAAATATGCTTTTCCAGCTGCATCTCAGTACCTGCATGCCAACAAAACCAATAATGAAAAGAAACAGTTTCAACCATATTAAATATGACAAACCCACTTTCCTACTGTATTACAACATGACTTTATATATATGTATAAAACAATCTAGAACTTTTTATGCATTTAATAGAAAGAGCAATGCAATGAAAAAGTTTTGCTCAATGAAATGATTTGTTTTTGTTGTGCTTTTTAGCATGGAATTTAAAAATATGCAATGTAAAGGTATAAAAAATACAACTCTGAAGTTAAGCAAATTTCAACTTTTATTCAAAACTGGTTGTGTTTTATTAAATAACAATATGTTTGTTATCCCTGACAGACTTGCATTAAATTGAATATTGAAATGCAGAACTTTTTAATATCAATCTTAAAAAGAAGTTCAAAATGTCACACGTATTAATTAAGTCTTAAGTGTTTTCATATTATTTACAAAAAGAACAGCCTTGTTTGGAATTATATACATATATATATAATTAAAATCGCAGAATATGCTGTGCATTTCATATAAGTGGCTGATAATAATAAATGTACAAAAGAATCTGTAGATTTTATAATTACTTGCCACCTGCAGTGAATGATATGTATATCAGCTCATATAAGAATTTAGTATTTATTTACAAAGTGCAGAGAATGTTTATGATGCAATTGCAATTAACAGCTATTTCAGAGAATTTAGGATTAAAGTTTTTTTTTTCCTTAGAAATAATAATAATTGTATTATATGTAACTTAACCTATCTTTATTGTATTTATTATGTACTGCTAATGTAATTATAATTGAAAAAAATACCTAATTTAAGCTGATAAAAATCCTAATAGCCAAAGTATTTCCTTAATATAATTTTTTTTTATAGTTTGAAAACAATTTTCTTGTCTTACCAGTTAGCAACAGAATTTTTAGAATAGAAAAATACATGAAATTAAAAAAAAATATTACCTTATGTTTCTCTCTCACATAACGAGCTACTCGTGCTACATGCGATAAGAACAAGTTATCCCGATCAAGCCTCATGCACTTGCTGCAGTAACCAAGATGATAAACTTCATCACAACCAATATGTAACCACCTAATGTTTGGATGCATGGCCATTACTTGATCAATTATATTCTCAATCAAAGTAAAGGATTCATTTCTTGATGGGCAAATTGCTTGTGGATAATCATCAACTTCTCTAAGTTCTCTGAATTCTTTCAACTTCAGCACAAATTCCAAATGGCCAAATGTTTGTACAAGAGGAATGACCTCAAAGTGGTAGGTCTTTGCTAAATTGAGTATCGTTTGTACATCTTCCCTAGAATATGCATTTTTGGCAGGAACTGTTGCTAAAGAACCTGAGAAAGGAAACATATCTTCATACTCAAGCAGAATTGCATTTGCACCAGCTTCCTTAAGCACAGGGAAAAGCTGCTTGAAGTAAGTCACTTTGGGAGGCGCACCTTTTAAATCAAAGTGAACAACACGAAGAGGGGGGACATAATATGAATTTCCTGCATTCCCATCAGCATTTTGTTGATATTGCCAGGTTTTACTTTGTTGGGGATCTTGCCAGTTATTTGGTAGGTTATTAGGAACTGCTCGTCCACCATCATATGCCTGAATATGGTCACCTATCCTGTTGCTCTCCACTGCTCCAACATAATTTATTGCTCTAGGATCACCACCAGGTTGTTGTTGTTGGTACCTATTATGGAACAAGAGCAGAAAAAAAAAATATAAAAAATCTGATATTACAGGAAACAGCAATTTGCTACTTCCATTTCTAGATATAAAAGTGCATCAAAGCAAACATTATGACAGAAATAAATGCAATGTATAATATAATAATAAGATAACAAACAATTTTGAATTATATATGGTAAAGTTATTGTCAAGATAATAGAAATAAAAAAAATAAAAATGTAGCATATTAAGGTCTTTAAAGCATTTCTCTAAATAACCAGAAAATTTTTCAGTGCATAAGATGATATAATATAGTTTGCATCTCAACTTCTGTATAGATATCTTCATGGTATGTAGTGCATTAAGATCATAATTTAGATCAGGGGTCTCCAAACTACGGCCCGAGAGCCACATCCGGCCCGCGGAGAGCTAGCATACTTGAAAACTCCTTTTAGAGAACATATTTTTTATAGCAAATTAAATTTAGTTTACTGAAGTATTCTAATTTTATGTTGAATAATTATTAATATGACATCTACATTGATATGGTCATGGGCTAACTACTCATAACATTGTTGTAGGCTTATTGTTATTTTTTTTGTGATAAGTTGGATAAAGAAACACAGAATTGTAATGAGTAAAGACATGTATGATATGCAGAAAATTTAACTTCAGTACATAATAACTAACAAATTATTGAAATGAATCCAACTAACATTTTATACATTTTAAATAAAAACATAACTTATAACAAGCATAATGACATATGAAATACTAATGAGATTTATGTAATTGAGATTTTCCACTGACAATAGTTTGTAGCTGTGGACTAATTTTACTTGTACCAATTATTAAAATAGATTTAAGATGCTCATCAGTTAATTTAGATCTGTAAACATTTTTTGTGTACTTCATTTTGGAGAAGGTCTTCTCACACAAATAAGTAGTACCAAAAACAGAAAACAGCCCACGAGCAAATTTATGCAAATTATCAAATTGTGTCAGTGGAAGACTCTTATAAAATTCCAACAAAGATGAGTTTTGATATTTGTTCTTAATTATATCAATGCACTGTAGATCAATCATTTCCATTTGAAGTTCCGGGGCTAGGGTTTCAATGTCAGTATCAAAAGGATTCTGAAAAATCTTAATTTGATTCGCAATGGCATCAAAGTCCGAGAAACGAGTATCAAAATTTACTTTCAAAGCACTCAAAGTTTCGATTGCAAAATCGATAGGAAACTCAGTCTCAGTGGTGTGGCTGAATATTTCACATGTTTTAAAATGTGAAAAACATTTACTTCGTAGTTGTGATTGAAACAGTATCAGTTTCTTCCGGAATGATTTGATATTAGTGTATAAATCAGGAAGATGCTGGTTTTCTCCTTGCAATCTCAAATTCAGTTCGTTCACATGTTTTGTCAAATCAACATAGAATGCTAACTTCCACAGCCATGCGTTGTTTTGTAATTCAGTAAGAGGGCGATGCTTTTCATTCAAAAAAATTTCGATCACTGCTCGAAGTTCAAAAAAGCGCTGAAGGACTTTCCCACAACTAAGCCAACGTACGGCAGTATGATAAGGTAAGTCATTTTCTCCAATCTCTTCAATAAATTGTCGGAATTGTCGGTGATTCAACCCAAAAGATCTAATAAAATTAACAGTTGATATGACTGGTTTCAGAACTTCAGACATATCCAAACATTTTCCGCACAAGGACTGTTGATGAATGATACAATGTAAGACTAATGGTTTTGAACCACCGTCATTTTCTACAGCCTTTGACACAAGAGCGACCACTCCTTTATCTTTCCCACTCATGTTTTTGCCTCCATCAGTTGTAATACATTTCAAGTTTTTCCATCGAAGGTTCTTTTGATTAATGGCCATTTCAACTCCTTTAAAAATATCTGTACCAGTAGTTGTGCCATGAATACTATACATATCAAGAAGTTCTTCATGCACTTCATAGCTTTTATCTACTCCTCGAATATAAATCAACACCTGAGCAGTATCTGACTCATCCAAGGCCAAAGAAAACCACTCAACATGTCCATTTTTGTCGAACAGTTGAGAGGATATATTTTCAGCAATGTTTTCCACCCTTCGAGCCACAGTGTTTGCTGACATACTGACAGTTTTTAATAAATTTACCTTTTCAGGGCATATTTCTTCGGCTACTGCAATTATGCATTCTTTGATCATTTCTCCATCGGTGAATGGTTTTCCACGTTTTGCAATTTCAAGAGCCACACGAAAGCTGGCACAAGTTGCAGCCTCTTGTTCAGTTTTGAGTTTTGTAAATGAAGATTGCTGCGATTTCAATCCGCGTTTCATAGCTTCGAATTTTTCTGTCCGCAAACTCCCTGTATATTTTGAGTAATTTCGAAAATGTTTTGTTTCATAATGACGTTTAATGTTATATTCTTTGAGAACGGCTATGCTTTCATTGCAAATCAAACATAGCGCCTTGTTACTGGACTCAATTACGAAATACTGAATGTTCCACTGATCTTTGAATTTTCTGCATTCACTATCAATTTTTCGCTTCTTTTCCATACTACTAAATCACACACAAAAGCAACAATTCAAATCAAAATACTGTTACAAAGATGTCTTAAACACGCACAAACACGTTTTAAGGAGGTATGCACTATTTTATTCCACAACAGTGTCATAGGAACTGACTTCTGTACGTGCTATTAGCGCCATCTGTTAGTGATGGAAGGTACTACCTATTTCCGCTTGTGTCCACCAGATGTCGTGTCACGTTACTCCTCATGGCTCGTACTCTACGACTAATCTAGAAATTACAGATAATGACAGGAAAATTAATAATATGCAGTGCTGCCGTTTTGCGGACTTTAGTCCGATTTGCAGCCTTTTTTAAACGTTGCGTACTTTTTCGGACTTTTTTATTCATCAGTGGACTATTTCACTTTTTACCACCGGCAACAATGATAATATGGTTTTGGCCCTCGGAACTTACTGGAGTAATCAGTATGGCCCTAAGGCTGGAAAGTTTGGAGACCCCTGATTTAGATAAAAGTAGTAGCCTTTAATAAGGATCCAAAAGTTTTTTTTTTCTTTTTTTTTTTTTTTTTTTTTCTTCCTCTTTAAATACGGTCAACACTACATAGAAAATTATGGTTTTTCAATTCTGTTGGGCATACTGAACTAATAAAAAGTATTAACATATTTAGGATAAAGTTCTAAATACTGTCCAGGAATGTATTATTTCAAAGAAATGGTTCCGGCAGAAGCTCTTGTGTCTCTGAAGCTTTTCAGACACAGTTGCAAAGCTCTTTGTTCAACGACCTTCACAGCATTAATAGCTGACTAAGTAAACAAAAATATAAGTCTATCTTAATGTTAACGAAAACAACCCTCTAATGCAGGAGTTCTCAACCTGTTTCGAACCATGCACCCCTTTCACCATTACTAGAAGATCATCCCCCCTCCTTTCCGAAACTCAAAAATAAATACATTCATTTTTCTAAATTTAGATGATTTTTTAACATAGTTTATAAATTAAACGACAAAAAGTGTAGAAAATGTTGATAACCAAAACTTGAATAAAAGTTGCATATTCATAAATTGAAACTAAAGACTTAACAGCTAAATAAAAAGCTGACCAAATCCTGCCCTGAACCTATGAAATTTCCCCCTGGTTGAGGACCCTTTTCTTAGGGGGGAGGAGGTAATACAGAAGATCAGCCTTCTCACTTCCTATACATAGGCTGACAGAAGGAACAACTGTCACATTTTGGAAAAATCACATGAGTAGTTTTTAAAATATTACCTCTCAAAATATTAGCTCCTCAATATTAATTGAATTTTATATATATTTATTAATATCTCTTTTTTTTATCAAACTTACTTTATTTCTTCTTCCAGAATTTGAAATTTAGGCTTAATCCAAATAAATTTCGCACATTTTTTATGATTTATTTTTTAAATTTATATTTTTATGAATTTTTTGAAAACATTTTTGTATTATAACCTATAAAATTAACATCATCATAAAGTAGATGTATTTCAAGGCACACCTGCAAAAAATTAGAGTTTTTTTTATTCAAAGTTTTCTAAGATATGCACGAATTTACATATTGGCGCGTTTCGAAATTTGGCATATTTGTTATCAGTGATAATAACGCCAAATGTGGCTTACACATTTTAATAAAATTATTTGAAAGTAATAAACGATGACTTTTTCCCCGCTCGTGTACAATGAAAAAACAGAAAAGAAAATAGGTTTCTATAAATTAAGAAGTTTACCGAATAAATTATTCTTGGTGCAAACTGAAAAAAATGCGCCAAGATAAATGTTCATAATTTGAGTCGTAGAATCGAAATATGGGAAAAGTTTCAGAAAAAGTCCTATTTTGTGTCAAAATACCTATATTAGAACAATGCTATATATAAATCTAATACATATCCTAAATCGGGCTTTTCAAATATGAAACACATAATTTGAATTTCGTCAATTGCCGAATAAATCGCGAGATTTAGAACCACTCCCCCCTTTTTTTGCACAGTGTACATTAAACATTATGTTCATTGTACAGTACAAAGTCTGTAATCCGGACGTCCATTATCCAGAATGATCTATAATCCGGACCTCAAAGCCACAAACTTTATTTTGCATGCTTTACGCATGTGCGCTTACACACAAAAAAGCGAAGTAAACAACTTGCATTGAAAGAAATGTTTAATAAAGTAAACAAATAAATATTACGCTTTTTTTTTTTTTGTAAATTTTGATACCCTTTAGATCATAATTGCTCTTTATTTAATAAATTACCGTTTCATATTTTTAATTGTATAATTTCTGCATGCCATCTTTCCAGATTTAAATTGATGATCTATAATCCGGAATCGCCAAAGTCCCGACGAGTCCGGATTACGGACTTTGTATTGTATTTAGAAATACTTTCATAAATTAAAGCCAGTTTTACTCAGGATTTTCTCAATGTAAATGTATAAGAAAGTTACAAAATAAAGTCAGCCAACAACATAAAATTTAGAATTTCCAATTAAATACATTTTACATTAGGCTCATATTATAAAGAGTTCAATAACCCATATGTGAATTTAAGGCAATTTAGAGTTCTTTTGAAGCAGCATCGCTGTGAATGCACAAATTTCCCAGAAACCCCCAATTTTTCAAATTTCAATGCTAGCAGCCAAGTTTATTATTTTTAAATTTACAAATGTTTCGTTCATTCTCAAATCATTTCTATCATTACAAGAAAGGGATTTTTTTACCTCGGTGGTTTACCACTCATATCCACCAAATGTCCAGGACGTATTTCTCCTGTACCAAAGACATTTTGGTCTTGCCTCTGATTAAGAGCAGATAGATTCCTCCGTGGTATTAGGGTCTTATGACTTCCACTCACTCCTGCCATTCCCAAAGGATATTCTTCCCTGCCTCTCGGTTCAGGTAGCCCATTGGCAACCAAATGGCCATTACTCCCATTAGATCCAAATTGTAAACACACAATAAATACTGACATGACCATCACAAAACCCAGAAGAAGACTTTTTCTTCTCCATAGTGAGAATAAGACGTGCTGTGGACAGTGGCGAGCTACCTGAAATAGCATCTTTCTCCTTCTACAGACTTCTTATTTTGTTACCTGCAAAAAATTTGACAAATTTAAATTCGGGTAGGAAAAAAAGTACACAAAATGCAGTATAAAATCATATTTAAGAATTCTGAAACTTCTCAGCTGCTTATTTTTAAACAAAGAAAAATACAAAATAAAGTAATGTAATGGGGAAATATGTAAATAACTTCTCTTTGTATGTACTGGATATCTTCTAAAATTAATATGCAAGCCATTTAAATCATTCTTAGATTTTGTTTTACAATTATTTCATTAATATTCAGTTAAATTTATTTTACAATTATTTCAATCAATTCATAGAATTTTACGATTACAAAATACATTCAAAAATTTTTCAGTGAAACAGAAGTCTGGCGAATCTTAAACAGAGTTAAGTGGCATTTAGAGCCCCCCCCCCCCAAAAAAAAAGATGAAGAAGACAGTCACCACATGTTTTTATGAAAAGTAATTTCGCAACATTTTCCTCAGCATTTTCTATTTGTGCCGTTTGCTCCATTTTGAAGAGCCTGTGTGGCTACAAGAGGTGGCAAAATTTTAAAACTTACAGGAACACCAAGCAGTATATTTAGAGATAGTAAAATATTCTTCAGTTTACGGAGGCACTAATCAGCTGAATTTAGGACTTGCAGAAATTGCACTCTGTGCAAAATGCCAATTATGAACTTGGACAAAGTCCTGTTATAAAATTTAGATAAGCATATCCAAGAATTATTCCTTTGTGGTAAATTGTTTCGGGTGACGAAGGGCCTTCAGGAATGAATTAGATTCGTGAACTGAGGTTTCACTATATTTGTGATGTTGAATCAAGAACTCGAATCACATTTTCCTGTACCCACCACAGTTTAAGGATAAAAATATGGCAGTGTTATTTATGAATTAAAAAAAAAGTTAAACTTTTCCCATTAGTTTTGTCCAAGTTAACTGAGTTATTCTCAATGTATAGTTTCTGCATGCAGCTGTTCAAAAGTGTATATAAACCCAGATTCTTATGTTTTCTAGTACCTTGAAAGTGTTTTAGACGCTGATAATAAACAGCTATTCTGTAAGACCACATTGTATCCTATGATCCTATAGCTTTAATTGTCCAATTTAGACATGCATTTGCAAAATTAATAACTAGCAATAACATCAAGATCATGCAAAATGCAGCTCTCAAACAGTTCTGTTCTATAAAAAAATTAACAATTAAAAAGGAAATGGAAATTCCATAATGCATAATGTATTTCACCAATACTGTTTTCAGAACCCAGAGCCAAATCCCTAACACTGATAACAGAAGTCTATTCTGAGCCATAGTCTTACTTCACATCACTTAAAATGCTATTTTCTGTTCCCTTTCAAAGCATTATAGTAACTTTTCATTTTTGTATCCTTTATGTGTTCACTTATGTTATTTTTAGTATATTGTATATCATAACTTTGGTAATAGTTAATAATTTCATCTTATCAATTAATAATGGTTTTCAAGAGATAAGACCGGAAACTACGAAAAAAATGATGTAGTTTATTAAAAAAGTCTCACTCTCTACTTTTTTTCCTTTGAAGCGCGAGAAGATTCAAAGTATCACGGCCAATATGTAACCAATTTTCTTTGTTTTTATAATAATATCAAGCCTAAAAACAAAATGCATCATTATTTTGCGAAGGTCTAAACTAACATTTATATTTATTACTTATTTAAGATCTAAAGTTTGGAACCTATAAACATTTTTGTTGGTTATATTTTGTAATTCAAATGTACTATTAAACTTTTACACTGACATTTCTTTTAAATAATTCCAACATCTTTAATTAATCATTAAATAACTCGCTTTAATTTAAACTAAAAATAAACAAATTATGAAAACTTTAAGCTTTCAGAGAAAATTTATCAAGTGAGATAAAACTTGAAAATAAATAATCTACTCTCTTATTAAAATTTTCTTCTACACATAAATAAAAATACATATACTCGCATGCAAATAATTATAAACAACTTCTTTAGAAAGAAATTACTAGAAATTATCTTTATCAGGGATCGTGAATGCTCATCAGTCAATCACGTTCTTTTCTTATTAATTTTTAACTCTGAAAAAAGACTGTTTACATATAAATTTATTCCCGAATAAAGCATTCTTAGTGCAAAAACTAGTAGCTCATACATTTTTTGACGAGTATGAATAAAAGTTAATAAAATCTTCACATTCAAATCTTGGAATAAGATTTATATCACACTCTAAATTAATAAGCTCCATGTGTAGTTTTCTGGTGTATTATTCATGTCTCCTTTTAATCGAAATGAAAATAATGTAAACTTGAACTTCAAATAGCTAAAATGAAATCTTTGCTACACCGTATTAGCAACAAATGCATATTTGTAATGTCTTTGCAGGCAGCATAAAACTGCTTCGGAGCCACCAGTCTGAGACCACTGAACAACATTTTAACTGATAAAAATTCATTATCAAATTAATCCAAGTAATGCATTCTGCAATATATAATTTTGTTAAAAAGAGAACATTCCTTTTTATATCGCCTTTCTTTCTTTATATAAAATATTTTTTTAAATTTCACAGTAGTTGTCAAACTAATTCCTTCATCATCTTGATATAGCATTAAGGGAAAGCCACTCGCATTCTTTTTTCACGTAAAGCCATAACTTGAAATGGCCACATCCTAAACTACGAATATGGATTATTAATTTGCTTGCAACAAATGCACTTTATTAAGAAATGAATTCGGGAATGAGATTCAAGGTAAAATAGAAGGGTAAGATGGTAAATAATTTTCAAACTAAAGTGAAAACGTCATCATCATTCATTTGACAGTAGTTAAAAAGTATATTTTATAAACTAAAATCTAATGATTACAGACTTCATGTTTCCGCCTTCCAAAACTGTAAGACTCTTTCCTGTAGATGAAACACAGTCACATCTAATTAGTTTCTCACTTCCTAAAACCTGAGTATGCTAGGTCAGAAGTCATGGTGTTAAACTTTTCGATTTTGTCCAAATGAATGGTTATTTCAAACTGTTCACATCAGCTGCTACTACTACATAAGACAAAACTCCACTTTCGCCATTGAGAAAAGGCATAGCAAATATGAAATGAAATGATTAATGTGTAAGTTAGTAAATTATTAACTGGTCCTCTTGCTCTGATACTGTACAGGCCTTACAATAAAATATCTGATGATTCACTTTTCCAAATATCATTGTCATCTGACATCACATCTAAAATTTTAGAAGGTGAATGACTCTTCACCCTTTTCTCCTGAGAATACTAGAAATTACTTCCTGTGTGAATTCATATTTGTTTCTTTTCCTTATACCATTCGGCTGGCAAACATTTCACATAAATGCTCTGCTTTCATAAACCAGAGATAAAAAAAAGACTTCCACAGTAAAGCAGTTTTGTTGTATGCTTTTTTGTTTGACATGCAGTATTGAAAAATAATACAAAAAGAAGTATCAATGCATAGAATAAATACATCATTTATGCTTCATGTATTATAAGTAAACTAACCTCAATATTAGATACTGCCTCAAAATACAGCAAAGTACTATCTTGATCTCATATGGATATCAGTTTTATTCACTGCTGCATATACGTTCTGTTGTTTTGGAATATGTCAGAAATATTGACAAGGTAAAACACGAAGCACATGCATGATGTAGGTGTCGTATTTCCTGAATGTAGAGTGAGGTTTTGCAATAGGTCTTAATTTGTTTGAATAGTCACTGGTCGACGCGCCGAATTAATTTCCCCCTCCCTAATCAATCACCATTAATTAGAAGAAAAATGTAACTAATATGAAAGAAAAATTCTATATAGCTTTTCCCTCATTTCTTTTTGATACGTTTCCATTCCGGAACACCTACTTAAAGTCACATATTGTTTTTACATAGTATTTTAGCTATCAAGCAGTATTTTAAATAAATGGATAACCATAAAATCTGAAAAATATTTTATTCAAATATTTTTTTGTAAATGTTTCTAATTAGAAATACTAATGGGTATTATTTAAACTTATGCACTTCACACAGTTAATAACAGACATTATGACCCTATATAATTCAGAATTAAAACTATAATTTCGCGTTATCCCCATGTTTTGGGGAAGTACACGTAAATAATTTAATAAAGAAGTTTTTAATCTGCATTGTTCATTCTGCCTTTCTAAATTCGAAAAAATTATAAATTTAATAAACTAAAATGCAGATGAAAATTTAATGAGGATCAGTTATTCTTTATAATGAACAACAATCGTTAACAATAAGTGCATTCAGTTTGCCATTTGGTAACAGAAATTATATTACGATGTTATTCTTTTTAGTAATTACCGAAGTTTCTTTAACAGCAAATAAAAGAAAGAAAATTTTGATAGCCCAGAACAGTTTCAAAGAACTAGCTCCTCTTTAATGTTATCAAGTAATAGAGATCCGCTAAGGGAAAAAAAAAAGATTATAATGGCGTGTTGAAGTTTCTTAAAGGAAAATTCGTCTCGGCACGATGTTATACAAACACACGATCCAAGGACGACAAATTGTTTCTGACAGCGCATTAAATTCAAACACAGTTAAGTCTTTCGAATATACATCCACCTTATACACACACACACACATACCATAAGGGGGGGAGAGCGAGAGAGAGAAGTAACAGACCGAGGGTTACTATGGGAACGACGATATTACTGACAGTTAGGAAAAGGAAGTCTTGTGACATTATTACTTCAGCTTCTTGAGATCTGCGGGAAAGTCAACGGGGGGAGGGGAGAGAAAAAACCACCAGCAAAGTAGTTGAGCCAAGTCAAAATTTATACATGAAACTGAGAACAGAAACAATGAAAACGTATCATATTATTTTTAATTCACTCTTGAGCACGAGTGATATAAATCTAAATTTACATCTTTTATGAAAAAGATAACACATCTAAGCATGAAAAAGATAAAACAATGATTCTACCCAGGAAATAAAAATACGTATCTTTGAATATTAACTCATTCTATAAATGACGTATGAAAACTATATTTTCATTATACTAAATTTTTATTTATTTATGAATACAAGAATAAATTATGTACAGAATTAAAGAGCAAAAGTGTAATTAATCACTTTACGAAATACTGATAACAAAATTTGTAGCCAAGACCCATCTTAGAGTTGTTATCCAAAATACATCGTGTTCACGGAATAAAAATCGGACTGATTGATAAAAAAGGATCTACAGATTGTTCATCAGGTCATCGGAAAGTGTGCGATACAAAAGCATTATCATATCGAGAAGTGAGACGATGGATTATAGCGTTTTATCAAGACTGCAGCAGAGTGGATGATGCAACACATTCCAGTCGGATTTACAGTCCAAGAACGTCATGTAAACCTGAAATCCCGTAATTTTGAAATTGCAGTACACAGATTTTTTATATTTTACTGAAATTTCATAGTAGTACGCTTAGGCTCTTCAAAAGTTACCAGAACGATGATGGTGCATTACAGTATGGTGGTGTGGTGGTTATGTGCTCGGTGTATATCCTTGAATTGACATGATTCCATTCCCTTAAACATAACCTTTATTCACACACACCATAACTTTAAACACAACTGAAATAACATAACGAATAACAAAATCTACTAAACTAAAATTCAAACATCCTATTGCTGCAGCTAAGGGCGAAGTGAGTGAGTTCACTGCCGCGCTAGCAGTTTTTACATAAACCACATGACGTGGATTGGCTGCGCAAGCAGTCGAACATTAGATTGCCACAGAGTATACCCCCAGTGACAGTCACGACACAAAAGGGGTTGGCTGTAAATTTCCAATTTAAGATATGCACATTCAAATAACAGTTATACTTTAAAATTGTGCGTACAAAAAGAAATACAAATATATGAATAGTAACAATACATTTACAATTCTGATTAGAATATATACCCATACAATGCATAAACAGAAATAATGAAAACAGAAATAATTAACAGAATCGATACGCAGAAATACATGAGAGCAGGTTTGAAGTGCTGGATGTACATAAATGATGAATATGCCTAGAGGTTGGAATACGTCTAACTAAATGCATGACTGATAGAAGTTGTGACACATAAGATTCAGTAGGCGATACAATATTTGTAGCATTCAGCATATCTAACGGTAATCCAAGTGTAGTACCGTAGACAAGTTCAGCGCAAGTAGCATTTATATCTTTCTTAATGGCAGATCTAATATCCAACAGAACAATAGGCAGAATTTCATTTCATTTTGGGTTGTTATGAGCCATTATTGAACTTTTAAGTTGCCTATGAAATCTCTCAATCAGTCCATTGGACTGAGGATGATAAGCAGTAGTTCTAATGCGATGTGTACCCAAAATTTTCATTAAATCCTTAAATAAGTGAGATTCAAAATTTCACCTTGATCAGTTGTTATTGATACCGGGCAGCCAGATCTTGCTATCCAGTTAGGCACTAACACTTTACAAGTCGTCTGAGCTGACATGTCGACAGTAGGTATGACTTCTGGCCATCTGGTAAACCTGTCAATAATTGTTATGCAATAACGGTTACCTTCAGACGGTGGAAGAGGACCTATGAAATCAATATGGATATGTGCAAGGCAAGGAAAAGGTACCCAACGGTGATTTTGTATGCCTATGAATTTTAGAACGTTGGCACCGTACACATGATTGAACTGCAGTTTTAATAAATTTCTTCATATTAGGCCAAAAATAGCGCTTAGTAATTAATTTTGTTGAAGTTGAAATACCAGCATGAGAAAGACAGTGAATCTTCTGAAATATTTTAGAGCGAAAAGATTCAGGTATGAACGGTCAAGGTATACCTGTGTCCATATTACAGTAAAGAGTAACATCTTCTAAAGGAAAGTAATGTTTCTCAAGTTTAAAAACTGATGAAGATTGAGATAAGTAATTTTGAATTTCAGAGTCCTGAATTTGTGCTTCGGATAGCTTTTTATAATCAATGTGTTGATTATCAGATACTGCATCTATTTCTACGCTAGATAAGGCATCAGTAACGATATTGTCACGACCTTTGATGTATCGTATGTCAGTGGAAAATTGGCCAATAAAATCAAGATAACGAAGTTGTCGTGGAGAACACTTTTCGGGCTTCTGCTTAAAAGCATATATTAAGCAGGGATAAATAGAAGGGCTAGGTCATTCCTTTGTTCGACTCCTCGCCGACGCGAGCCTCATGGAGGGGGGTGAACTGGAAGTAATCTGACGTGTCTGTGTTTCTGTGTTGCACCTGCTCTGATTTCGCGCGTTTAAAACTGTAGTTTCATTCAGTTGCGAGACGATTTTTTGAGGTCGCATATCCCAAATTAATTTTAACCATACATATTTGTTTTCTAATAATGCAAATATTTCACAATTTGTATATATATATATATATATATAGTTTCAGTCAGTTTTCCTTTTAAATTCTATATTTAAAGTATCCTTTAAATGTAATATGGCTTCTTGTGCTGTAGCAACATGCCGTAACACGAAATACGAAAAAAATAAGAAAGGAAGAGAAATACGATAGGAAGAGATTGTATTTCATGCTTTCCCAAAGGACAATTTGTTTTTGTCGAAAGAATGGATACATAAATATTGAAGACAGGATTCTATTAATGTGAAAAACGCAAGAATTTGCGGCGAACATTTTCTGTGCAGTGATTATGAAGATGACATGAGAAATCGCTTGCTTGGATTGCCGCAAAAGAAACTGTTCAAATGCAATACTGTGCCGAAAGTAAATTTATCGTGTGCAGTAAACGAAATAACACCAAGAAATCGGAGACATTTGAAAAGAAAACTAATGCAGAGTGCTTTTGAAAGACTACACGAATTAAGCACAAAGAAAATTTATTTTGAGACCGAGAACGAAATTGAAGCTGACAATGATAAATCAAATATGAATGATTTTGAAATAAAATTCACAAATGACAATGCCCTAAGTGACAATAACCCTGAATGACCTAAGTGTAAAGATAAACAAGAATGTATTGATAATCTGAAGAACAAAATAATATCCTTAGAAAATTGTAATAAAATATTGAAAAATAGCGAAAAGAAAAATTTTATAGAATGTTTGCTCAGCGACAAAGAAGGTGGACGACATCTAGAAAGAAATTTGTAACGGAAATTCAGAAATTAAAATCCCAAACAGCGAAATTTAGGAAAAAACAACACAGATCGAAGAATTTGGAAAAACGTCTAAAGCATATTTTTACAAAGACGCAGATTGACGCATTGATAGAAAAGAAGGAAAAAATCAGGTGGACTAGTGAAGATATTTCACGTTGCATTGTCAGAGCTCTGTAGGATACGTTTCTTAAATAGAAATGCATGTCTTTTCCCAAAGAAAAGCAACCCAAAAGGCAAAAACGTGGATTGCTTCGAATGTGGTAGCCAATAAATAATATTTCAGCAACTTGTAGTTTGCATTGTGACTGTACAAGTAAGCATATATAATATGTTTTGATTTGAAATATTTCGAGATGACATTTTAGAAGTTAATAGCGTAAAGCATATTTCAAATGAGAACTAATTTTGTTAAGTTATTTTTATTGTATCCTGTGTTATTATTGATTCGATTTTGTGCTAGCTTAGCAATCTAGATAAAATATAATAGTATAACATTAAAGGAATTGGCATAAGAAAACTTGCCTCCTTAACCCCCACTTTTGAAAAATTAAATAATTTTTTTAGGTACTGTGAGTAAAGTTGTTTTGTCTAAATTAGGATAACAATCTTTCATGCATTTATTTAAATGTAATATTGATGTTAAGTTACAAAATTATTAAAAAAATATATGTTATTATATTGAATCGGGAGAAAAATATACCAATGTAAAATTTACAATTAGGCTGAAACTAAACTCAGATTAGCAGAAATTTTGAAAACTATGCCAATTTAAGGTTGTTTCTTGATTAATTTTAAACAGCTGTTATTATAGTTATCTTAGAAGCAGTAGTACCGTTCTCGGTACTTACGTATTAACGCAACCAGGCCAAAATTCGCATAAATTGCCAAATTTGGCGACCCTACTTACGGCAACCCTACGTGTTATACGTAGTTTTGTAAAAAGAGCATGTGGAGATTCACAAAATTTTCCTGCATTTTCGTGTAAATTTTTATAATTTATGAGAAAATAGCAGTGTACATGGATAAAGTGAAGAGTTTGCGCAATGCCATTTTTGTGCAATTCTGGGATGTTTTTTAAGTAAAAACAAGTCGACGTGTACATGGTTATGGCGAATACGGTTTTCAATCAGTGCTAAAAGCAATAGCCAAAAGATTTCCATTGAAAAAATAATTCCGCAACTTATTCAAATTCGAAACCGGAAGGGTTTAATTGCTATTTTATATTTTAAAACAAAATAATATAAAAAGCTGTATTAAAAATTATCTGTAATTAATAAATGTACATTTTCTTTCTATTCATACTTTTTTACTCAAACTTACAAATAGCGCCAACCTGGTTGCGATAATACGTAAGGACCCAGTTCTCTTAGTTAACATGCAGATAAATGAATGATTAGAAATAAACAGGCATTTAAAGGAAAAAAAAAATTCCTGCAAATTAAAAAAAAAGGGAGGGGGGAATTTTATTCTAAGAGTAGCGCATTTTATCTGAATACTGCAGTAACATTGTCTCTTCTAAATTATAGTAGCTATCTTTCACACACAGCTCATTTTAAACGCTGGTTCTTCAGATTTAAAACGCTAATTTCTATGTTGTCAATTGCATCTCCGCCCTCAGTGTCATCACGGCTACATCATCACTCCCCACTGCCTGTTTCAGGGGGAAAAGCTCTATGAGCTAGCCCTTCTCTTTTAAGTCCTGTATATTAAGGGCTTTTGGTCAGTGTAGATTGTAAAGACCCTGCCTTCAAGCATGTGCCGAAACTTTTTAATAGTTCTCGATCATAAGTTGACCATTTCCTTCGACTTTTGCTGAGTTTAACGGATAGAAACGCAATGGGTTCCCAAACTGAATTATGCAGTTGCATTAATGAGCTACCAACCGCAACGTCCGATGCGTCAGTACAAAGTTTCAAAGTCGCACCAGGAATTGGGTGTTTGAGAAGGGTTGCCTCAGCAATTGCCCTTTTTGCATTTTCGAATGCTTTCTCGGCTTCGTCGTCCCATTCGAGAGGATATTCTTTTGTTTTGCTTGGTTGTGAAGTTTCCTTTTATTAATGCGGCTTTCCTGTAACCTATTCAAGGGAGCTAAAACATGTGAAGCTCTTGGGACAAAACGTCTGTAAAAATTAAATATGCCAAGAAATTTCCTTAACTGAGTTAATGTGTTTGGTTTAGGAAATTTTTGAATAGCTTCTACCCTCTCGGGTCAAGGTTTTAAACCCTGTTCAGATACATGAAAACCCAAAAATTCCAAAGAAGTTAAACCGAAACTACATTTAGATACATTAAGTCTTAACCCATAATTACTTAATCTTTCAAAAAGGGCTTTTAAGTGTATCAAATGCTCATTTTCGTCATTTTGACGCTATCAATATATCGTCGACAAAAGCAAATACTCCTGGCAGCTCGCGAGTTACTTCATCAATAAAGCGTTGAGAGGTTGCAGCTGCATTGCATAATCCAAATTGCATTCTTGTGCTCTCAAAATGTCCAAAAGGAGTGGGAATAGCCGTTTTATGGATATCAGAGGGATTAATTGGAATTTGGTGATATGCTTTAACCAAATCTAATCGAGAAAATACCTATGTTCCATGTAACTCCGCTGCAAAATCGCAAATATTTGGGAATAGGATACTTATCCTTCACTGTCTGAGCGTTTAACCTCCGAAAATCTCCCACAGGTCTCCCTCAATTCGTTTGTGCCCTTTTTTGACACCATGTGAAGAGGAGAGGAGAACTTACTTTTGGAGGGTCGCATGTGACCTAAATTGATCATTTTCTGAATTTCATGCTTAGCAATCTTTAATCTATCTGGAGCTAATCTCCTTGGCTTACATGAAACAGGAGGACCAATGGTTTCAATGAAATGCATAGTATTATGCTTAACAGTCTTATTGAGATCAGGAAGCTTTGACAGTGAAAGATACTTAAACAGTAATTTATCATAAATACAATTTATTATAATTGTTTTAACAGAATATAAATGTGTGTTAATTACACTGCAGTTAATTTTTAAATGTGTTTTTAAATCAACACGTTTTTTGTTCCTTAAATCAGGTAATAAATCAAAATAATGCAAGAAACCAGATCCAATAATATTTGTTGACACTTTACACACATAAAAAGTAAAATTGAAATTACGAAGAAGTCCAAGGTCAATACTTAACGCTTTTTGTCCATAAACTGGAATAGGGGTACCATTTGCTGCAGAAAACGTGATAATAGGTGTTTGACGCGCTTCCTGTCTGGTTGCTGAAAGAAGACTGACGTCTGAGCCAGTGTCGCGCAAAAATATTCTATTCGATTTACTGTCTCTAATGAAAAGGCGACGAGACTCAGAGGGTAAAGCGCATGCCGCCACTACACTTTCCCTTGAATGTACATGGTGGAACACACTTTTTAGCTTTATCGCTAAATTTATGATGATATCAACAAGAGGAACAGTTCGAAGCAGCTTTAGCTGAAGGGCTTCGCTTCCTGTTATAGTGATTTTTGGAAATACTGCATGATCGTCGTAGAGACAAAACCTCGCTACGCAATTTGCACACTTCCTCCATCAGATAATCCAATTTAGAATTCTCAGAGACATTGAGAGGTACACAAGAAGAAACTTCGCTTACCTGAGGGTGTAACTCCCAATATTCTATCCGCGGTACTGGTAGCTTTCGATGAATCGAGTGGCTCAACCGAAGCTAGAATAGACAGAACATTTGGCGGCAGCTGGTGCATGAATAATTCCAGTAACAAAGAGTCAGGCACATTGTCTTTTTCAGCCCTCCTTGTCATTACTCGTAGAAGTTCTGATGGCTTTCTACCTCCAAGTTGTTCGCCGGTGAGTAATTTCCGTATTTCACTCGTACTGCTTTTACCACAGCGTTCCGTAATAGCAGCTTTGAGGTCTTCGTAAGAAGGATCTGTACGTTCCCGGAGAATGATATCTCTAATCAACGCTGCAATTTCCGGCGGCAAATGAGCGACGCAGTAGTTAAATTTTGTCATCGAATCCGTCATAGGCTTGGGTACGGCTAAAGCAAAAGTTACTTCACACATAGCAAACCACAATGCCGGGTCAATCGGATTGTAAATGGAATCTTGACTACTGCTGTTTCCTCCATGGCTGTGGCTGAAGGAAAAAACACCAAAGTTCTGGAACCAAGTTTTTGAACGAACAACCAGTATAAGCTTCATACAAGTAGCCGGATCGCCATTTTATAGTTGTTAACGCCGGGTCACCATTTTATGGTGGTGTGGTGTGGTGTGGTGTGGTGGTTATGTGCTTGGTGTATAATCCTTGAATTGACATGATTCCATTCCCTTAAACATAACCTTTATTCACACACACCATAACTTTAAACACAATTGAAATAACAGAACGAATAACAAAATCTACTAAGCTAAAATTCAAACATCCTATGCTACAACTAAGGGCGAAGTGAGTGAGTTCACTGCCGCGCTAGCAGTTTTTACATAAACCACATGACGTGGATTGGCTGCGCACGCAGTCGAACATTAGATTGCCACAACAGCATTGTCTCTCAGCATAAAACATGGACAAAACCGAGTGACAAAAATGATTGTATAAATGAGTAACAACTATCCCCGGGCCAAATTGGAGTCAAAAGCGCAGGTATCTCAAGAAGGTATAATGATGTCCACAGAGTGATATTTTTAAAGCAATGCAGTATTTTTCCAACATAAAAACAACATTTTTTTTAAATGTTCACTGGACCAGAAGAAATAATTTAATATACATCAGTCTCAGAATTGTCGCTGTGACAGATTTGAGAATTAACAGATGAGGTTCCATTTTTTAAGTGTACCATACTACATTGTACAGTACGGATGAAAACCAAGGGTAGAATTGGAAGTAGGTGATATTATAGTTCCTTAGCTAATTATTATTACGTACGGTAAAAATATATTTAAAATACACTCGAAAGAGACCCGTAACACTATATCCATCAACACTACTCAAAGCAGAGCATTACGCCAATTTTACAGTCTACAGTAGCGCATGAAAAGAAAACTTTTTGCCATTTAATAACACGAAACGCAAACAGTATTTTAGCTTTTAATTCTGTGTGCGCACAGTATATTGTATATTATGGCTTATTTTAAATTACATTAAGATTTTATCTTTCTTTTTGCACTAAATTTTATTTTCGATAAGTGAATTTATTCTGGCCATCGGATTGTCTCAGTGTCTGAAGGATAATCGAAAGTGATAACCCTTAAATCTCTCCTCCCCAACTGTTGTAAAAGGTTAAAAATAATGACACTTTTTTTTTATTAAAGAAAATTAAAATTTGAATAATTCGTGATTTTAAAAAAGGCGTATAAACTTAATTTTTGTGGGTAAACTTAATTTTATGCAATGGGACTATACCTGTACAACGTACGGTGAAATTCTGGCGCTCATTTTAAACGTTGTCAGCAACATAATGCTCTCATTTGCTTATACGTAAGAAATAACTAATAAAATAGTGCTGATCATGTTAAAATACATGCGTTTATATGAATATCCTTAATTTGAAATCTAACCCACAACAAGGTTACTCCAAAAAATTTAAATCGGCCCGGCTCTAAACATAGACGACCTGGTAGTCGGCTAAGACGTCCATTTTTGGAGGACATAAACTGTTTCTTGCAAGCGACAATTAAATAAATATACATTTTGGTTTGAACTATTATGTTAATTTATACGGGGCGCCAAATGCACTGATTATATATATAGGACGTTGAAAATGCTGGATCCGGGCTTGATTTAATGTGTGCAGAAGTTCTACTCATTTTATAGAAGCAAACTGCAATCGGACGACATATATCGAAGCTGAAACTGAATGACCAGAATCATCTACTAACGAAAAGTACAGCAACAGCGCTTATAAAAACATTGAGTTTGTTAAAGCAACTAATTCATATGTTAAACTGGTTACAATAAGATACAATTAAACCTCAAGATACTGTTTATTCTACGAGTTTCGTGTAGACTGTGTTGCAGTCGCAGCTTGCTATATCATTTTTTGACGACAGCACATGTCACAGAATGGACACAAATGATGTACATATCAAGACACGTTCTGGACTTTCATCTGATAAGTTTTAGCCTAAAGTATAAAGAACAAATCGTATCCAATTTTTCCGAACTAGAAAAAACACTGTCGGAGAATAAAATAAACAATATTCATTTACAGAAATATATCATAATTTATCGAAAGCTAAATACAAGCTTATGGGTTGATGCCACAGTTACATCAGTAGGTTCCAACCAGCTTTCTACTGATACTTGGCTATCTCGTTAAAGAAGTGAATCATTTTGGAACGAATGTAAAGTAAGATGAGAAATGGTCTCCGTACGGTAACGGGAAGCCGTGAAGGTTAGATACCGAGCAGTACAGTGTCACCTCTTTCAGAAACATAGCATGAAACTAGGCCAGCTCTTGTATTTGGAGATCTCCATTGGAGATTGAGGTACCGCTGAGCCTAATATTAGAAACGACACCCAACTGGGGAGAGAGGGGGCACGAGAACTCAGCTTGGCCGTGGCTCAGCGCTTACCTGATTCCACCTCGCGAACAGCCAAGCGCCTATGGAACACCTCATCCGAATCCCGAAGTCCAGACGCACCCGTCATTTTTATTGAAACTTGAATTTTGTATATATGTTAATCATTTGTATATAATTTAATTTGCTTTGTTATACTGCCAGCTTTTTATGTGACTTGGTATAATTATGATTTGATCTATTTCAAAAGCAGGATTGCATCTCAAAGAGATTTTGTTAAATGTATAATGGGATGTCAAGAGAATAATCAGCTGGATGAATTCAAATATAAATGCTGGCTTTTACTACTAATAGTTAGTCAGACTGAAAGCAGAAATTATAATTAAGCAATTAGAACTTGTTAAAAGTAAAACCATTATCTATTTACGATGATTCATAACGTTACACATCATGCAGTTTTAATTACTTGAAAAAATTGCTGGTCTTCGATTAGAACAAGTCATTCCCCCCCAGAGTACTTCCCTGACCTTGAACTTACAGATTATTACCTTCTTCAATCATTAAAGAATACTTCTAAGAAACTGCAATTATATGATGGATATGAAAACAGCATCACTAGATATTTTTTATGCTAAACAGAAGAATTTTTTATATGGGATAAACCTACTGCCAGACATTCGGCAAGAGGTCATTTGTAATGCTAATAATAATAACATAGCTCCTTGTGCTTTTTGGATTGAACAATGGGTAGAATGTTTGCCCACACCCCAATGCATAAATCCAAGAAACTAGTATTAGCCACTCAAGTATTAAGCAAAAGCTTAATATATTGTTACGAATTTGGTATTTAAAAAGCTAATGTTAGTTCAATTATAAATTAAATGGTTTTATTTCTCGCGCAGTGCAGCGCGTGACGAATATTAAAAGAAAGCTAAGCCGGAAAAATTAAAAATACAAGAGCGTGTGCGTTAAATAAATAAATATCTCTTTTTGATTTCGAGAAAGTACTGGAAAATTCTAGCGCGTGATTTAAAAATCTTATAAAAGGAGGAAAACATCTCAGTTAGTAGTAGTTGCTTAGTTTGTTGTTGTTTAGAAAACTACTGTTGTTGATTGTAGCGAATTCGCGGATTAGCGTTCTTTAGCTGTTTTGAATTACGTTCTATTGGATATTTGAGTAGTTAAAAGATAACTACTGTGAAATATTGTAATACTGCATGATAATTTGAGAAAATTTAAGCATTTTTGTTGTGATAATAATAAATTTTTGTTCATTTTTCATCGGACTTGTGCATTCATTTCGTAACGAACCCGTACGCACGCAACAATTTTTGGTGTCAGAAGTGGGATTTGAATGCCAATAACAAGAGCGATGGAAGAACAATTCAGGCAAATGATGACTGCATTTGCTGCTTTCCAAGAAAAGATGGAAGGAGCCGTCAACTCCGTTAAAGAAGAAATTAAAGGCGAGATGAAATTGGGCCAAGAATCCGTTAAGGAAGAAATGAAGGCCATTCAAACTGGTCAATTAACTTTTAAAGACGAAATAAAAGTTGTTAAGGAATCTGTTAAAGAAGAAATAAAAGCTGTTCAAGTCAAGATTGAAGAAAGTCAATGCGAAATGAAAAGAGAAATTGCCTGCATAATAGAAACCAAATTCGATGCTATGGAAGGCAGAATAGATGTGGTTGAGAATAAAGTGGGACAAATTGAGGAAAATGTTTCTTCTGTTAAAGAAGAAATAGAAGAAAGAGTTTGTTCCGTTCAGAAACAAATCGAACAACAAATTGATGACCGGATTTGTGCGGTTGCCAAAGAACTGGAAACTTTAAAGAAATTCGTAGCGACGGCTGGGAGTAAGAGTGATGATTTTAAATTCTTACCGATGCCTGCTCGTCCATCTCTGAAGCTATCCACATATGATGGGAAGACATCCTGGCAAGTGTATAAAACCCAGTTTTCTATCGTGGCGGATGCGAATGGATGGGATTCCCAAGCTAAGGCCTGTCATCTCGCCGCTTCTCTGAGAGCAGACGCAGCGGATATCCTGCAGACGCTTCCCGAAAACAAAAGGTTAGATTTCGAAGCTCTGTCCGGCGCCTTGGAGTTGCGCTTTGGGGAGAAGTGTTTAAAAGACTACAGCAGGCTCCAATTAAAATCTCGTCAACAGAAGCCTACCGAAACACTTCAGGAGCTCGCCGCGGATGTTGAAAGGCTGTCCCATCTCGCCTTTTCGGAATGCCCGACAGAAACAAGGGAAATCCTGTCCTTGCAATACTTTATCGACGGCATCCGAGATACTGAAATACAGAAAGCTCTACGAATGGCGGATGTAAAAGATTTAAAAAGTGCTCTAGTGTACGCCATGAAATTTGAGGCAGCCAAGCAAGCCACTCGTCGAGACCGCCACCCAGTCAGAGCTGCTCAAGTCCAGGAGCCAGGGGATCAAGTCACCGCTCGACTTGACGATTTAACTAGACAACTGAACGCCTTGAGACGGAATATTGGTGAGAAGAAACCGACCGTTAAGTGCTGGAACTGCGGTGCTGAAGGTCACATACGACGAAACTGCAAAACACCCCAGGGTACTGATGTTAAGACCGCTTCTAACAAGCAGCAGGGAAACTAATTAGTGGCCATCTCGCGGGGCGGAGGTTGCCAGCTAATGAAAAGCCCCCGTTTAAAGCGCTTCAGATTTCTGCAGTGAGAGGCGGCAGCAATGGACTTTTCATAATAGGACATATTACTGGAGTCCCGTGCAATATGACTATAGATACAGGAGCCAACGTCACCATCATCCGAAAAGATTTGGCTCAACAACTAGGAAACAAACTTATCTGGACGCCGCCCTGCGTTACCCTCCAGACTGTGTCCGGTGAGAAGATCGACATCGACGGAAAAGTAAATGTTAACATCACGTTTGGAAGTGCCGCTTACCATCACACGGCATATGTAGCAGAGATCACTGATTCTTGCATACTCGGATTGGACTTTCTAAGGAAATACAATTTTTCCTTGGATTTTAAAAATAACGAATTGCATTCTACATCTGAGGACATAGCGTTATTTCTCGTTAATGATGAAGAAGTTAAATATGTCCATAAAATCATAGCACAAGACTATATTACAATACCGGCAAGAACAGAAATTTTACTTCCTGGATCCATAGCCGAAAATAGAAATTTCCGCTACGGCATCATAGAATATCCCAATAACTGTAATATCCCAAAAGGAGTATTAGTAGCCTCAACACTCGTCGACCTATCCAGAACGGTTATCCCGGTGAGAGTCGCCAATGTAACTGAAAAGTCGAGAGTTATTAAGAAAGGTGAAGTGGTTGCGACATGTACTCCAGTAACCAGCGTTGAAAGAAAGAGTAACATCCCAGAATCCGTGTCCTCAGAGAGCATTACATCGGAGTTATTGCAGAATGCACAATTAAACGATAAGGAGAAAAATGCTGCCGATCGCGTCATTAAAGATCTTCAAGTTGTTTTCTCCCGCTCGTCTTCTGACGTGGGTCGAACTAGTTTGACATAGAATAGATACTGGCGATCATCCCCCGATCAAGCAACATCCTAGACGTCTACCGTTTGCTAAACAGGAAGAGGTGCGAACACTGTTAAAAGATATGGAAGAAGGCGATGTCATCGAGCCTTCAGCGAGTCCATGGGCATCTCCCATCGTTCTCGTCAGAAAGAAAGACGGCTCAACAAGATTTTGCGTTGACTATCGCCGGTTGAATGAGGTTACGAAGAAAGACAGTTACCCTCTTCCTAGAATTGATGACATTCTAGACACTCTTTCTGGAAGCAAGTGGTTCTCAACACTTGATTTAAAGAGTGGGTATTGGCAGGTAGAAATCCATCCTGATGACCGAGAAAAGACGGCATTTACTACGGGACAAGGACTTTGGCAGTTCAAAGTGATGCCGTTTGGACTGTGTAATGCGCCGGCAACATTCGAACGTCTTATGGAGACTGTTTTGAAAGGCCTTTCCTACGAAGCCTGTCTGATATACCTGGACGATATCATCATCGTCGGAAAGAGTTTTGAAGAGCATCTAGAAAATCTTAGAAAGGTGCTTCAGAAACTGAAAGAGGCCAATCTGAAGCTGACTCCCGCTAAATGCAAATTGTTTCGAAAGGAAGTGACTTACCTGGGACATGTCATCTCTGCAGAAGGTGTGCGCACGGATCCTGAAAAGGTATCAGCGGTTAAATCCTGGACGCGTCCCGAAAATGTCCATCAGCTGAGAAGCTTCCTAGGGCTTTGCACCTACTATAGGAGATTCGTGAAGAACTTTTCTTCCATCGCAAGACCACTTCACAAGCTGACAGAGAGCAAGCAAAGATTCTTGTGGACAAAGGAATGCGAGGATGCATTTAACAACTTAAAGGAAGCTTTAACATCTGCTCCAATCCTGACGTATCCTCAGCTCGACAAACCATTTATTCTCGACACCGACGCGAGCAATGAAAGTGTCGGTGCTGTTTTGTCCCAAGAAATAGACGGCCAAGAACGGGTAGTAGCTTACTGGAGCAAGTGCCTGTCTAAACCGGAGAGGAATTACTGTGTCACAAGGAAAGAGTTACTCGCCATAGTCAAAGCTGTAGAACATTTCCATCATTATCTATACGGGAGAAAATTCCTCCTCCGCACGGACCATGCCTCATTGGTCTGGCTTTTAAATTTCAAAAATCCTGAGGGCCAAATAGCCAGGTGGATACAGAGACTCCAAGAATATGACATCACTATCCGTCATCGTAAGGGATCATCACACGGAAACGCCGACGCCCTGTCTAGAAGACCTTGCCAAGAAAGCTGCCGATATTGTTCCAGGGTGGAAGCGAAATACGAGCTGCTGACTCCGGTCGCAAGACAAATTACAACATCAACATCGGCTGATCGAGACCCGTGGAGTGATGATGAAGTCAGGAGAGACCAGCTGGAAGACCGCGACATTAAACCCATACTTGATTTAATAGAGTCATCAAACAGAAAACCTACATGGCAGGACATTTCTATCTGTAGTCCTACAACAAAACAATACTGGGCACTCTGGGATTCACTTCACATTCGAAACGGCGTCTTATACCGGAAATTCGAGTCGGATGATGGGAAGACGTTCCGATGGCAACTGATACTTCCAAGATCCCGGATTCCTGATGTCCTCAAAGAACTACATAACAGCCCTACAGGAGGTCACTTTGGAATTATGAAGACCTTACAGAGAGTTCGTGAGCGCTTTTACTGGAATAATGCAAAGAATGACGTGCAAAAGTGGTGCCGATCTTGCGATGCCTGTGCAGGTCGAAAAGGACCGAGGAAACGCAGCCGAGGCAGACTGCAACGTTACAACGTAGGTGCGCCTTTTGAACGTATCGCCTTTGACATCCTGGGACCTCTGCCACGAACTGCTGATGGCAACAAATACATACTCGTTGTCATTGATTACTTCACCAAGTGGCCTGAAGCTTATCCTATTCCTGATCAAGAGGCAGTCACAGTAGCTGAGGTAATGATACAGCGCTGGATTTCCAGATTCGGAGTGCCTCTTCAGTTACATTCCGATCAGGGAAGGAATTTTGCCTCGGCAGTAATCAAAGAACTATGCAAACTACTTGGCATTGACAAAACTCAAACGACGCCATTGCATCCCCAGTCGGACAGCATGGTAGAGAGGTTCAATCGAACCATCCTTAATAACCTCTCATTAGTGGTTTCCAGAAACCAACAGGACTGGGACAAGAAATTACCACTCTTTTTACTGGCTTACCGCAGTGCTGTCCACGAGACTACCGGCTACTCTCCATCACAGATGCTCTTCGGTCGTGACCTTCGTCTGCCTTGTGATCTACTGTTTGGCCGCCCTCCGGATGCTCCTTCATCGTCTGAGGAATATATTCAAGATCTCCAGGCCCGGTTTGAAGTGGTGCACAATTTTGCACGAGAGCGAGTCAACTTGGCGACGGAGAAGATGAAGACCCGATACGACACAAGAGCTACTGAACATCAATTCCACGAAGGAGACAAGGTGTGGTTGTGGAATCCGACTCGACGGAAAGGACTTTGTCCGAAATTACAGTCACCTTGGGATGGGCCGTACACAGTCCTAAACAGGCTGAATGACGTCGTGGTTCGGATTCGTAAGTCTTCGAACTCTAAACCTAAAGTCGTTCATTACGACAGGTTAGCTCAATACTATGGCCATAGTACATAATGTAAATAATTGTAAATAGTATAAGACCATGGTCCATTTTGTTTTTAAATGTGTATTTGATTTGTATTTGATAGCATTTGATTTTTTTTTGTATTGCATTTATTGTTCATGTTGTTTATTATTGTAATGAAATGTTTATTAATGCATTTATGCCACAGTTGTAAGTTTAGCTTCCTGTCCAGGGATTGTACTGCCCGGGACGTGCAGTCCTTGGAAAGGGGGCAGTGTTACGAATTTGGTATTTAAAAAGCTAATGTTAGTTCAATTATAAATTAAATGGTTTTATTTCTCGCGCAGTGCAGCGCGTGACGAATATTAAAAGAAAGCTAAGCCGGAAAAATTAAAAATACAAGAGCGCGTGCGTTAAATAAATAAATATCTCTTTTTGATTTCGAGAAAGTACTGGAAAATTCTAGCGCGTGATTTTAAAATCTTATAAAAGGAGGAAAACATCTCAGTTAGTAGTAGTTGCTTAGTTTGTTGTTGTTTAGAAAACTACTGTTGTTGATTGTAGCGAATTCGCGGATTAGCGTTCTTTAGCTGTTTTGAATTACGTTCTATTGGATATTTGAGTAGTTAAAAGATAACTACTGTGAAATATTGTAATACTGCATGATAATTTGAGAAAATTTAAGCATTTTTGTTGTGATAATAATAAATTTTTGTTCATTTTTCATCGGACTTGTGCATTCATTTCGTAACGAACCCGTACGCAGGCAACAATATATTATTCACAATATAAAAGTGTAGATGAATTCTGTAAATAGAATTATTTAATCTATTATTCCTATTATTTAATAATAATTATAATCTAATTATTATCTGTTATTTAATCTATTATTATCTATTAAACTATACGACAAATTATTTTCCTCCTTTTAATGCATTACTTATCATAACCATTAAAAAAGCTTATTGTATAAAAATCTTTATTTTAATTGTACTTAATTTAATCAATTATTGGAGCTACTAGCATGATGCCATAAGTGTACAATTTTATATTAGCAAGAAGCTTCTTCAGCTTCTTGCTTTTTCGCTGAACGTTTTCAGCGGTATTTTTATTTTGTTCTATTCTACAGTGTTATTGCACCATTGGAATATACTTAATGGCTTATTCAAAATCGGAATGCTTATTTTTTCTACTGGCATTTTGAAACATTCTGTAGCAGCATATTAATACAATGGAAATGCCTACAATGCGCATGCAATATTTTTCTTGATGAAATGACAGTTTGACATATGCTTCAGGCCTTTGCCTTGCAAATGACAAGGGCAGGACGAGATCCATCAAACAGACTTCTCAATATGGATCCAGCGTTATATTCCAAGAGACCACCAATACGAACGAACAATCGAAGATATCAATTTAATTAGCGGAGAACGGATTTCTCTGGAAAGAGCAAGCGAAAGTGCAAAGCGCAGGACTTGCGAAAGGAAAAGGACCTCGGAAATCGATCGTGACATAAATTCAGAAAGATGATCTTCGCTCCATCTTTTCTTTTCAGCATGGAACATCATTCATTTCCCGTCGTCGACTGAAGCTGGGTCAAAGAGGAGAAGAAGGAGAAAGCGATAACATGGACCGGACTTCAGGTTTTGCTTTCATCTCTAAGGTTACAAAGAAATCCATAGAGTTTTGCCAGCTCACTGAGCGTCATTTTTTGTTTTAAGATGTGCCCTATTATAAGCAAAAAGCGGAAAGAAATTGAACATTACGGTTTCCAGATGCCAAACAAATCAACATGTTCCGAGCAATCTCATTTTTCAGAATGCTATTTTCAGCATTTCGCAAAAAAACTTCTTTAACAATTTATACGATATCTTTATTACCTAAGTGAAAGATCATTTTTTTCTCTTGAAAAATACTTTTCATATCATTCCTTAAAAAACATTAACTAAAAATTTGTCATCTCTTTTTGATATCACTTTTACAGAATTTTAATTGCTAAACGAAAGAGAAAATATAAGTGTTGCCGTCGTCACAGTTTTATTCAATGAGACTTTAATTTTTCCAAAGGCAACTGAGCACGATTTCCCTCCATTTAAGCGGAATTTAACTCATAATCGTGATGAGAAAATAGTTAAGTCTAATTTAAGATCATTATAATCAAAGAACGACTGCTATCCCAAAAAGATTATAAATATGTCAAAATAAAATCTCCTGCTTGTTACATTACTATAACTGAAACAGCGTTTTTGAAGGTATCTAAAATCTACTGTATAGTTAGTTTATTGGAAATGGTAATGGATTTTCAAGGAACAGAATTCTTTCTAATTTTGAGACGATTTGTGTTAAAGAGAAACTACCACTGTAAAAAGTTATCAAATTCTACAAGTTTCGATGTATTCCCCCTCCCCTTTTTTGAAGCAGAAGACGTGAAAAATGTGCCACGCCATCCCCGAGACTCGAACCTGGACCTCTTGAATATGTGCCAAGTGTGCTACCGTTACACCACGAAGGCATGCTAGAAGGAGGGAAAAAATACTTTATAATGTTATTTAAAAAGTACAAGCTGTTCCTAAATGATTACTCTGACAACAATATTTTGCAAGTCTAATGAATACCTGCAACGAAATGCAGATGTACAATTCAATTTATAAACAGGTGCAGTTAGCTTTGCTAACAGTAGAACAAAAATTACATAAACAATTTTAGCTGTCTTAGCAGTTTTCATAAAATTGCGATCTATTATTGTTTTTACGTTTATTAAGCGATCCTGCGTCTAATAAATACACTTATTATCCATAATTTATTTAATTATTACTCTCAAGATTCAGAAAGCTAAACCATGAGGCGAGTTCATGATATAACGTGATTAAAGTTAAGCAAACTAATCGGGATTTTGTTTTTGAAATCCACATGAAGCAAAACACCTTTTACTGCAAAGGTGCAATTCCGATATTTTGAAAGAAATCTAGCGAGCATTGGCGAAAGCAATATACGAAACACAAAAGTAAGAAACTTAACTGCCCACATTCATTTGCAATAAAATTCTTCAATAACTTTCGATGAAATATCATAAATCATCTAAAATAGGGTTTAAATAGGGTTATGAACATTCTAGGGGGGAAAAAAGTAAAAGTATTTTTTCGTCGAAGAAGGTTCAAGTCATTCTAAAAAATTCAGACGTTAGAGTTACCATTAAAAAGAGAAAATATCACTCTTCAGTAATAGTTGAACACTTGCTTGAAGATAATTCGTCAGGAATACCTGAACCGATCGGTCATCTAGCCGTTTAATTACTGTAGATGTTGCACACGGTACAACCACAGGGAGTAGACTGATACGACAACTACTAGATGAGGAGGAAGAACACACACGCATAGCCCAGTTTTAGATACGAGTCGAACCCACGCCCTTGGGTTTTGAACTAGCAATCAGTTTCCCTCAACCACTATATACACAAACTGCTACATAATCGGGGGGGGGGGAAAGGGAAAACTTTCCTTAAATTTTAGCCTTCAGTTGATACATCGTATGCTTGCTAAACGAGAGACCGAAAATCTCACCTCCTTTTCATATAAACTTATGTTATTTTTAAAATCATATTGATTTGAAAGGTTTGAATTTTAGACATGAGAAATTTTCTATAAAACTGCATTTTCTGTCCCAGATACATGAAATAATTAGTGATTCTCAAACTATCTGAAACATTTTTCTCTGCAGAAATCAAAAACTCTCACAGTCATCCGTGAGATATGGCTGAAAGAGAAGAAAACATACTAATAAATAAAGTTATTTACATGTTTTAGCTTCTTTACATATGCAACAAAATTTACCTTGCTTTTTGATTAATTATCATATCATATTAGCCGAATGTGAAATGGCTTTGCATGTAAGACGACCTACATTGCAGAAGGTCCTTCATCACAAAAAACAGGCCATTCTAGAAGACGGCCGCCTCCTATATACGAGCTCGACACTATGATATTCTTCAAAAAATGTGATTAAATTACACCAACCATAACGTCAATAACCATGTATGGTTGGTTTTAGCTTTAAGTTAAAGAATGAATGATACATTACCTGAATACATTTAATTTTTATATATTAGACTGCAAATATAAAATGGGTGTGATTTTCGGCACAATACTTTCAAGGGAAAAAGCATTGTCTAGAGTCAGCTAATGCAATAAATGGCATGACCTAACAGTAGAGTTACACCATAGAATGCTGATAAAAAAAATCCGATTTAAACCCAGAGCCGTAGCTAGGGATTTCAGCACCCGGTGACAACTGAAGATTTGCACTCCCTCTTGTTTGATATGAATGGATAACAACACTTCATTCTGAAATTCCGTAAAATCAATTTAGCACCCCTGAATACTGAAATGTCCTTACTTGTTTCTCCTAACTACGCCACTATTTAAACCTCAAAAGATTTATTTAAATGCTCTTCGTGAACATTAATTTTTAACTTACAATTTATTCATTTAAAAGTCCTTACAAACATTACTTGAATTGGACAGCAAGTGTAAATTCCCAGAAAGAACACACTTAAACAACAGCATCGGCAAACTAAAATAGTCTCGTTACCAATATATTTAAAGCAAATGTGTCTAAAGCCGATTTATTTTTAGCTCTTGCAACGCCTAAGTGAGGATTATATTTTTGTAGCGAACATAAAATCAATTTCGGGCGCTAACGACGATGGCATCTAGTGACGATTAATGGATGTTGGCGCGACACCTGCAACTAATGGGGGATTCGTGGAGTAATGAAAAGAAGGTGAACTGTCGCAAAGAGGTGATTAGAAAATGGATTATTTGTTTGTTTTATTGGGACTTGTTACAGCCGCTTTATCGGTAAACAAAAGATACCGCATCCGAGGTTTTTGTGAGACGGGGAACACGGATACAGCGAATCGAAAAGGGATGACAGAGTGAAAAAAATAATGGAAACCGACTCGATTTCAAGTTTTTTTGTTCCCAATTCAGGACATTAAATTTAACAAAATAGTTATTTATATTGAAGTTTCGTTAAGTATCATTCTCGCATATTGTAACAATATGCAAATCAACACTATCCAGACTACACGACAATAAATTAAGAGCACGTAATAACTAGAGATCCGCACTGAAAGCATGAATTTCATATTAGTTAAAAAAGACAACTCGAGTAACTTTTTTTCCCAAAAATATGAAAGATAAAATGAGTAAAGCAGATTCTAAAATATACTAGACTCGAGATTAAAATTAGTACCTTACATTCTAAAATGTACTAGATTCGAGGTTCTCAACATTTTTATATGCTTTTCTTTATAGTAAAATAGACACTTTGTGACACACTATTACATTATTTTGTAACAAAGAAAAAATAATAATATAACATAATGCAAATTAAAAAAAAAGAATGCTTTTCAGATTTTATATTACGTCCAAAGGGGCGTTTTTTTTTAACGTTTTAACTTTATTTATTAAATATATATGTTCTTCGCCCTTAGAAAATATGGAATTCAGTTCAACAGCAATATCACAAAATATTTAAAAACAGCATACTTTCAGAATTTCAGACAGACAGTTTCGCGCGCTGGAGATAAAAATGTCTTTTTCCGTACAGTGCTGCCATTGTTCGCTTTAAAATCGTCAAGTTTGTTAATAAAAAAATTCGTTAAAGTTTTACAAAATATGAAATAGATAATAAAACAAATTCGAAATTCAAAATTCGGGCTTCCAGGTCCTTATGTTCGGGTAGAAGATTATGTTATTCAAAATTTGATGGCTCTAAGTACCGTCGTGTTTTCACAGTGCGAGAAATATACATACATTCATGCGGAATTTCATTATTCAATTTTTTTAAACATAATACAGGGCGATAATATTCGGTGGCAACAATTTAAAAAGTTATACGCCCTTTATAGTGAACCAATGCTATATAACGTTTCCAGACTCATGGACAAAATGCAGTTTCGTTAGTTTTTTGGGCTGAAACGTAAACATAAAAGTACAATGCATAATGCTAAATGTAGTCTCATCAGTGACCGTTTGATTAAACATTACTTTTGGAAGTTTGGGTGCCTTTTTTTTTTAAATGTGATGTAAATACAAACAAGTTCTCTTAAAAAGTCTCCCAGAGGCATCTTTTCCTCTTAGGCGGATAGCCTTCGCCTGGTCTTCTAATACTCCAAATTAAGTAAATGCAATCCCGGCAGTTGAATGACACTCGACGTCAACTCACGTGCAATTTAATTACAGGTATAAACATAAGATTTCTTCATAGAATAAAAAAAAAAAAAAAAACTATGTAATAAAGCTTATAAAAACATCGCTGATTCCATACAAAAACTGAAATGTCTTGCGGGTTTGGTTTGCTCTTCCTTTTCTGTCAAAAATGTGTGTTGTTTTAATCCTTTGCCGCACAGTGTGTCCGGTCTGGACACACATAAAAATTTCCTTTTGCACGCAAAGAAAAATTGAATGAAAACGGTTAGTATAGGTTACTCTGAACCTTCTTTATTTATAGTAGAATAGTAGATGGCAGCTCAACACAAACCAGTTCATATATTTTAGTCATGTTTAGTTTTTTTAAGACCCTCATTTTTCAAAGAAATCTTCCAGATTTTTTTAGGGTATAAAAGGAATTGTTTGAAAAGAAATTTCTATGTTGTTTTTTTGGCTGTATGCTAATCTCCTTATTCTATATTAGTTTTAAATTTTTACCTTGAAATCTTGCCTAAAATCAAACGCCGAACCCTAGGTGTGCCCAGAACGGGCTCACCGATAATCTACGACAACTGAAAGTCTGTATTCTTTGTTTCTCCGCATCTCATTGGTCAGTTCATTGACAACAATGCTCGTTTCAGCACTCTTTTCGAAGCTCTATTCAATCAGTGTGCCACTTTGGGCACACCCGCAGAATTAAAACGATAAGAGCTATCCTCACAAATTTTACTTGTGTACTCCTATAGGCCTAATTAGACTGCCTACCTTTTTTTTTTTTTAATATCAAAACTCCGACTTTAAAAGGTAGCGTGCCGGAAAGGGTTAAGTCTGCAATACAATACTTGCATGCTGAGTCGACACTGTACCTCATACGGAACACAATTCAGATCAAAAAACCAGTTTGGAATAATTATTGATATTAATCTAGTCCTTCCTTTCAAAATTTAACTAAAGTTATCATAGCCGAACTCCTGACCAGAAAAGACTGAATGTTTAATGAGGTGCAAACTAATGACTGTTCAAGTTAATAATTTATTTCATGTTTAGACTAAACATTCATAATTATAGATCAAATAAACCTCGTTATTTTGAAATTTGTAGAATAGTATTAGATGACAAAAAAGCATTGTATAAGCATATACTTCCGACAGATTTAATAGGAGGATTAGAATTCAATGCCTTTAAGCAGAATACTCTTCACTGCACGTATATCACTCCCGAAGAGCCAGTTTCTCTCATAAAAGACCCCACACGAAGGCATTCCTTACCATTAAGCAAAGATAGTGCATGCTAAAATTTGATAATTTAATATAAAATGATAGAAATAATAACAAATATTTCAAAAGCATAATGCGGAGGGAAATCCTCGGCATTCCAACAAAATAAGAGTCGTGCATATTAAAAAAAAAAAAAAAAAAAAAAAAAGTAAAAGTATACTAGGTAATAACACAAATATATTTCAAAAGGCATGTAAGTTTTTTTTAAGTAACAGTAATAAAAATAAAATAGAGAAAAAATAAAGGAATTTATTCAAACATTTTAATATCTATAAAAACACTCCATAACTAATACAAATGTTTGCTTATTGAATCTAACTAAGCTAAATAATTATAACTCATTATACAATTCGCCGCTGAAAAAAAAGGAAGAATACTAGAAGATGGCTATAACTAGTCTTCAAATGCATTTTTAAACATGAAATCTTCGTCAAGAGTTAGAAAATGCAGTTTTAATACCCTTGCTAGCTAACAACAGAATAAACTTTGCCTTCCCCTCTTTCACAACAGAAGAGATTATTTTATCCATTTACTAAATTTCAAATGAAAGACAATGCATCGAAAAAGGTACTGAATTTAGAAGAGAAAATTTGGAACATGGGGGGATACCAAGACTAGGTTAACTGCTGTTCCATGGAAAAAGTTACATAATAGAGTTATGCATATGGGTATCATATTTAAGTTGTGATTAAGTACATTTCCTATGAATTTTCTATTAAATTAACAAATGAACTTAGCAGTATTTGGATTTCAAAATAATATACCTTTAATAATTATATAATATTAAATATTGCTACGTCTAATAAATAATAGAGTTGACGTCTCGCACTTCTATTCTGAAGACTTTCCAGCTCGTTTTTCTTTTCGAAAAGCGTGATTCCCAGATTCTCTAAACTTCCCCTCCTCCTCCAGGGAGTGGCGCAAAAGAGGAGCAGTTCTAATCCAAACAGCTAACACTTCCTTGACGGCAACTCTCCACTATATCAAAAATCAGAGAAGCATCATATAATGATGAAAAGGGTTCTTTTTCAGAAATAAAGTGACACGTTAGAAACTAGCCAATGCTGTACAGTTTAGATTAGCTTAATGGCCAAGTCCAAGAAAGTTCCTGCAATGTTTTTACAACTAATCAGTTATTTCAATAGAAGGTTTATAGATAAAATCAAAACTAATGGGTATCTATGCTATAGTTGCGTATAAACTGCGTACAAACTTTCTTCCAGCTTATACCTTTTTTGCAGTGTACACACATTTCCCAAATGTAAGTAGCATATAAACATTCTGCCAAGCTACAGAAATTAAAGGAATCTCGAAAGTTTTTTTCTTAATTTCTACAACTAGCGTCAAATTCTGCCACATGCACAGAATAGGAGGAGAGGAATTGAATTCATAACACTGTGAGAATTATCAATAACCAACCGCCGACAGCCACACAATGCAGGTAATCTGTTAAGGACAGATTGCACGCATATGGCTTTTGTTATTTGTTCTGTTTTGTATCGCGAATACGAGGTGGCGAAATTTTTTTTTCAAAAGTGTTCTAGGAAGACACAGATTCCCAGAAAAATATCACAAAAAATTATTTTCCATAACAGAGCAACCAATACGAAAGGATGCACTTTACCTTTTTTTTTTTTTTTTTTTTTTTTTTTTTGACATATCAAAAATTACTTCGCTAAAAATCAAAATGAAGCTTCAAAAATGCTTTTCTAATTAATAATGATTCTCCACAGCCCCAGAAAAAAATTAAAACATAAACAACCCATCTTTTTCAACCCCCAAACAATTTTTAATGCTAGAAGGAATAATGTTGGAGAAATTTTTCAGTTCTGTCTCAAGTTAAAAAAAAAAAAAAAAAAAAAAGGCACCTTCTCCACACCCCTTTTAATACGTAATTCAACTACTGAAAGAAATATAACACGTTTTAAGTGGAATTAATTTCGGTGTTAATGCAGAGGCCTCAAATCGAGAAATTAGAGGAAGAATTTAAGCTGGTAAAAAGTGAGTAAATGAAAATAATACTGGCATGTGTCTTCACCAACGGATAAATCTTTATACGAGGTAGTGACGTCAGACATCGGAAATTGGTAACTATGGGAACAAGTGCTGGACTGCATGCACAGAAAAGCAGGACTGGGCAGGAAAATTCAGAAGGGATGCAGGACTGCCAATAAACAGGGAATACAATTAAAAGCTCGAGTTTTACTCTTTCTTCCTCATTCAGATCATTAAAGATAGTTCCTTATCACTAAAATTAACGGGTGAGGAAAGCCCAATTTGTTTTCTAACTTAAAATTTAAATAAATTTAATTAATTAAATTTAAAATTTTTATATGGCATAGCACATGGTACTTTACACTACTCGTACATCACAATACTCTTTGAATATTATCGAACACAATTTACTGCACTTGCTGGACAGTATGTACGATTTACGCTTATTAACTTATTTTATTATACGTTGTGGATCTATAGTTCTATTTTTCCTTCTCATTAGCCTTCTATCAAATGCAAATAAGTAGGCGTATTTAAGGTGGAGTTTTTGAAATATTTGAAGATGGAGCTTTTGGCAGCGACGCTCGCAGACGTACTTCCTCTCGGCCCAGCTCTGCTAACTTAATGCTCCGGCAATAGCCATTTTAGTAGCCGGAGTTAGATCCGGCATTTAGATTTTGAGCCAACGCTTATTCGGACCTCTCCGACTAAAAATCCATTGAAATGTAAAAGTTCGATTAGTAGCGAAGCTTGGATTGTACGGAAAGTAGTGCAGCTGTTAATTTCAAGTTTAAAATAAAAAGGTTACTTTAAAGATCTTCTGATATTTTCATAGATGAAGCGATAACTCGCTTGCTAGTCCAAGCAGGGTTAAAAACAGCTTAAGTTAATTTTGACAGAGGACAGCAACGTACAAGTAAGTAGCTACTTTTTGATATCAGTACCCACAGCTCTGATTTCAATACCAGTATATATCTCTCTAAGATATTCTTTATATGTGAATCCACAGAATAAACAAAGTCGACCATAACAAAATCATTTGTCCCAAAATGTGGCAATTCTACAGGGTGAATCATATGTCTGGAAAAAATATATTATTTCGTAAAACACTGCTGAGCATGGATGATAAGTAAAGGAACAGAAATCATTACCTCTTCAAGGGGTAAAAATCATCAAAGCCGCCATTCTGAGTCTTGTTCAAAATTTTCAAATAGGAAAGCGAGCATGCAATACATGAAGTTAAGGTAGAATTTTCTCAAATGACATTAATTAAGTTTTATGGATACTTATTTATCAATCAGATGAGGATATACGAAATCGACACATGCAAAAAAACAATCGCTACGTAAATGGCGTCTTAATTCCTCAAACGTATAAATTCACAATCACCAGATCGTTATTGAAAATAATACGAATAATTTACGAATGGCACGATCGTGTGCGTCAGAAAGTCTGCGTACGCTGGCAAAAACCGTTACGATAATTGATTTTAACTAAAAATTAATATCTCGTAGGTATCCTTTTCTGTTTATAACCTGGCTAGCTCGCATGAAATGAACTAGTTTAGATGCCTCGTGTCTGTGGTTAATTTGTTCCATTCACCTACCATGACAAATTTGAGCACTTCTTTGGATGTTATTTTATGCCTGATTCTTAAATCCCGTAGATACTGACAGATGGTTAGATCTGGGGACTAGTGTGGTGTACGGAGTTGTTTTGGAACACGTTAAACCAGTCATACCCTTTCAATTTACCCAATATGTTATGACTGCTCTAACATGTCAGGATGTGCTATGACTGCTTTAACATTTCAGCAGGTCATTCTCCTGCTGCAAGAAAAAAACTTTCACTCACTCTAAGCTTCTCTGCACTTGCCCTAAGATTTCTCTCAGTATATTTTATTCAATGTCAAGTCAGTAAAATCCAGATTACCAACCATACTGCTTCTATTTCACCCCCAAATATAACGCTTCTTCCTCTACGTTTAACAGTCAAAATAAAGAATCTCCTTCTTTAGCTCTGCAGAAGTTGTCCTCTAGATATTTTTCGCCTTTTGATGCCGAAAATACAAAATACTTTCGTCCGAAAATATTACCTTTCCTCAAAATAGTGTCTTATTTAAATGTTCTTTGAAAAAATAATATTCTCTTAGCTTGGTTCACTCAAGAGGTGAATGGCTTCTTCCCATGATACCTGAGCAAGTAAAACCATGCTTTTTCAATTCTCTTCGAACTGTGGTTAAATTCTTTTTGAAATCTCTCAGCCAAACTTTTAGCTATTTTTGGAAGCTGATAGTCTTGCATTTACTTTTACAGAACGGACTACAAAGCGGGATTCTCTAGGCTATTAAAAGTTCAGTTAATTTGCAGTTTATGATGACTTTTTGAATGGCTGAATTCTCTTGTTAACAGTTTCAGCATTGCTTTAAAAGATTTCCTCCTTTTCCGAATATATAAGATGATCTTCCTTTCAGCAACATTTATTTTTATACTATTACCCGCCATGGAATTACGCAAGTATTAAAAATCTCAAATCCTACTTCTACTACGATTTAAGTATTTAAGTACAGCTTACAGTTACTCAAAAAATACGAGGTGATGCAATTATCTCGCAATAAAAGGTCTTCAAACACCCTTATTTTTTTAGTGTTATACCGACTTTTGGCTGCGGTGAATCGCATTGTTCTGCCTTTTTTTTTTTTTTTTGAGGGTGGGGAAGGGAGAATCAGGGAAGTCTTGAAGAGCCACTGAAAGGTGTGCTGATGAATGTGAAATTTCATCAATGATTTTAATATGAACACGGAAGACAATCGCTTGTACGCAGACTTTCGGCGGTGTATGCATGTGAACGTTAATGATCTGTTCCCCCCCCCATCCTAGGTGTTTCGATCAGACACAAAACGATTAAGAGCAATTGAGATCGACCTCATGAGAGTGGTGGCAGAAGTTCAAGAGGTAATGCTAATGAGCTTAACATCTTTCGAACATTCCTAATATGACACACGGATTTCTATAGCAAAGTTACTAAAAAAAAAACCACTGAAACGGGATAAGTGCCCCCAAGAAGGGGGCACGAAGCCCTAAAAGTAGAAGAATCGAGGAAACAGGCATTGCATCTGTGGCCACCTCCATAATACGTCCTCAGCTTCCATAAAACGGCAGCACGCCTCAGCTTCTTTTGAAAATAGGTACAAGCCAAAATTTAGTTGTTCGATTGTTATATGTAAATAAGTGGCATTCATATATGGTTCGACCCATACACAACGTCTGGACGATTCTGATAAACGGATTTCAGTTAGTGATATGGACAAGAAATTCTGGAGAATTCCTTATTCCCATCGAAATACTTGTTTAGTATCTGTAAAAAGTGAAATAACAAATAAACCCTTACGCAATTACACGATCAAAATGTTTTATTATCACATCCCACCGAACCTTATGATAACAGCAAAATCACAATACGGAGCTTATGATCTTATCCCATAGAACCTTCTGGTGACACCAAAATCACAGCACGGAGTTTTTTTCAATCACTCATACCGATGACCTGAATTCGCATCCTTGTGATTTGTATTATTAGTGTGAAAAATCTTGTTTGGAGACCATTTGGCCTCTGCAACCGCCTCTACGAGCGGCGCCAGGGGCATCATACACTCCCTTGTCCCCCTTCGCTATGCCACTGCTTACATGTAACATGAGTATGAGGCAGTTTTTCCTTAGAAAGTTCTTAGCGAAGTCTTATCCCGTGTGTTTTTTTCATATTCATATAACCTTATCTAACCTAAGGGACTAAAGCTAACATGAAAACAATTGCACCTTTGCATTCTTGAGAAAATTTTAGCATCCCATTTCTGAAATTTCAAAACCTAATCGATTATAAATAGTGATTCATTATTTTAATTTCGAGTCCTCCATCGGTTTACAGAACAGAAACTTCTTTCCGGACTTTCGATCCTTTACAGTTATTGTTTCTGATACTGATTAGTTGTTCAGTACATTCAAAATTATATTCTTGTTCTATGTTATACGCGAAGAAAACACACAGTAATATTTTATTTACATTTACAATAGCACAGTTAATTTTCCCTTTCCTTGAATGATAGAGAAAGACAAAAAAATTAACAGATCTGCTCTAATGACATTTCAAAGAAAGATGTCCGTATCACTATTAAACGGAATTAAATTACTGTTCGATTATCAAAGCTGCCTCGCAGTAATGCAGAAAAGTCTGATAAATCTGCTAGCGCATCAGAGGAATCTGATTTTGATTTACAGGAGAGGCAACTTATTCAAATAAATTAACAAAGTTGAAAGAATTCGCATGAAAATAAAAAGCAATTAACTTTACGAGTATGTAGCATACTATTATAATCCTGATTCGATTAATTAGCACTGAATAACTTTAACTCTTTTTTTTTTTTTTTTTTTAACCATTCCAATAACTCAATAAATTAAAATATTTCAAAACTTCAAAATAAATGAGTAATTCAAAAACCTAATTTTATTTTGGTATTTTAACAACTTAAAAAGTATGAGTATTTACACTAACTGCTTGTAAGCATTCTTAATTACAACATTAAACGTATTTTGCAGAATTTTTAATTAGTACAGGTTATCAACAAAAACCTTTTACCAAACATTCATCGATTATGTAACTAGTAAAAGAAACTCACCGCTAACAGACATTGTATCCAGATTGTTCAGCTGAAATTCAATCAGCAGGCAAAATTTGCTGCAAACTGCTCTCTGTATGTCTCGACGCCATCTGCATCTTCTTAAATAATTCTAAGTTGCAATTGCATACTTTGGTCAAGTTGACAGGAAGTGAATGGCAAAAATTAAAACCAGAACCTGGTTAAACTAAAACATTATGCTAGTGAACTTTAACGTGACAGAAGCATAACTATTATGTATAAAATATTACGTGACTTGTGAATGCGCTTTGGTTAACAAAAATACAATGTAACACGAATGTCAAGAATTTCTCACCTCAATAACTGTAGAAATTTGCATATGAATACATTGCAAAGTTAAATAGCAGCAAATTCAGAACAAGTCATTCTTACACATTTTAAACAAAAGATTTTTGTGAAAAGTTATTACGTGCTTTACGCAAACTCAACAGACCCAAACAACGAACGGTGCGAGAAAAGTTACCTTTCACGCACGCTTCATGTTAAAAGTAGCAGAGGCCTATGAGGCCATTTTTCAACCCTTTAGTCCCGAAGGAACTATGTGTTTTCTTAGACAGTTAGGAATGGCATCCCCAAAACAGTTCCCTATAGAGGGGAAAAGTAAGAATACCGAGAAGCGTCGTGCAACCGGGAAAGACGCATTATGCACTCGTGACCAAAGAATGGATTAAATGAATAAAATGAGAAAAACAGTTTGACATCACAAAACAGGTGGCTAAAAACAGACACAGAATTGCCAAAATGTTTTGCTTCTGAAACAAAGTTACGAAGACAACGAATCACGATATTTTTATAATATTTTAATATTGAATTATTTTGAGAAGTTTTCTTACCCATTTTTAAATTAACAAAGAAAACCGAAGTGCACGTGTAATCAGTCACATTGGCGCAACGATAAAAGACAATCGATTAGCTGCTCTATTTAATGGGGGGAAAATAAGGTGATTTAATTTACAGTTTGTAATCAATTAGGGTAAAGTAAACGATAACTATCTTTCTAAGGAAACGGACGCTTTCTTGGAGGACTTTGTAAGAGAAATTGAATTACGCTTCGTTCGGTATAAATGTCATAGAGGCATAGTCATCATAAGGCATAAAATGTGGGAGTTCCGTTCACACCTGCGAGGAAGGATCTAAAGCAGAGCCAATTTGAGAAGCTAAATTTGTGCATGCCTTAGCTGTATCTACAGCGTTCCCTCTCTGTTTCCCCACTCAATAAGTTTCGCGCCTTCGCTGTGATTCGTCGACTCAATTAGTTTCGCGCGTTCGCTGTGGTTCGTTCGTTACAAGTCGGCATAAAGTTGAAAATTTTGAACTTTATGTCAAAACCAGTAAACCAGTTTTTGTGACGTAGCAAAGTCTGGTTACCTAGCAACGAAGAGCTCGTTTTAAACCAGTTTAAGTATTTCATGATTTCAAATTAAAATGGGTTCCAATATTTCTCGTATGGCAAAGTATACTAAGTATTTAAGTGGAGATTTTAAGGATTGGTTGATTTTTAATTATGACTAAGAACGCGCATGCTAACTTACTTGAAAAAGACGAGCGATTTCGTGAAAGCTTTCTAGGAAAACTTTTCATATTTATGTTATACATTTTGAAAACTATGAAAAGGCACATACAAATACCTATTCAACAACCAGGAAATATGAGAGTACATTACGAGATTTTTACAATTTTGACCACGTAAGCAACTGGTTATCTTCAAAAAATAAACTTTTTGTCATTAGAAAGAATAATTTAGTTGATTTACCATTTTCTCGGCCAGAATAGAAATAAACAAAATGAATGAAGACTCATCAATACCAACCCAGATACAAATAAGAAAACAGACGTTGCTATTTCGAAATTTTTTAAAGGAAATGAAACCATAACCACAAAACATGCTCAAGGTCTCGTAAATAAAACAATAAATCCTAGCAAGCATAACTTAGGCAGGAGAAAAACATGTATGGGAATAAAAAATATTCGCTGTATAATAAAGTCATCATTACTGACAACGAAAAAACAACGTTATAATGGTTATGTTGGCAGTAAAAAAGAATCTAGCAAAGGCTAAAAAAAAAGAAATTTACTGCTTCCCTCGCATTCTTTGCTCGATTCAAAATAACTGTATTAAAATTGAACAGCGTTCAGCTCATGAGCAAAATGGCTATTCATGGTGCTACAGGTAATAATCACGATTCTAAAGACATTCGTTCGCCAACATGTAATAGGCAAACAACGAGGATGCAAAAACCTTACGCAATACAAAGCCAAACAAAGAGCCTGACACTTCACGCCATCTTTCATAGCATGTTTTATCTTTTGTTTTCGTTGTTTCAGGCATGCATCAATAATCCGAAGATATGCATCAGTACGTGGAAAACATGCAAACATCGGAGACCAAATTTTAAACACTCCAGTTTCCAAATATCGATGGAATGTAACTGTCCGATGCTTTTCCTATATAATATTACTACTAATAACTTTATTGTAAACTACTTCAATCTCAGTTTCGACGCAGTACATTATAACCTATTTGGATCACAGTATATTCGCTCGATTTCTCCAGTTATAATCACAGAATAAGTTTTAAAATATTACTGATTAGCACGGTGGTAATAGACTTGTTACTGTTAATCAAACCAGACAAGAGTAAAAAAGATATTAACTCCGAATGAAAATTACTAGTTGCCACTTAGGAGCATATATTGGCAGCATAATTACTCTACTCTGAATACAAACTCTGAATTTATAATATTCATTTCTTCACTTTATTATCAGGAAAAATGAAGTTTTTAAACATTTTGAAGCATTTAAATATAATAAAAAAGCATTTAAATATAATAAAAAAAAAGTTTGGTTATAAGGCAGATTTTTTTAGAAATGCAAATAAGTTAAAAACTGTTAACACGAGCCAGTTCTTCTGTATCGAAGAGTATATTCTGATTTGTTCATTCGTAATAATCTACTTAAGGAAAACACGCAGAACTTTGGAAGACAAAAATGGGAATACAGGTTTCATTTGGTTAAATATTTATCCTACGCATCTATTTGAAATATCAAAGTTTCCTAAAAGTACACAATTTTATGAAAATAATATTGCAGTTAGGAAAGTTCTGTAAAAGGAAGCTTTACTTTTCATAGGATCACTGCAAAGCAAATTCTTCACACTAATTACACTTAAGCACTTAAATATATAAAAAGCTCCCTATAGTTAAATGCAAATTATGGGTTATTTTAAAATGAATTTACGGACTTAAGTCATGTTCTAATGCCTGTTACGAAGTAAAATTTATCTTGTCGATCAAATTTAGGTTGGGCTAATTAATGCATTTTTTTGCACCATAACCTGAAAAGTTACAAATTTATGAAGAAATTGCAAAATATATGTTTTGCTTAGCGATTAGTCGATTCATATTGGTAAAAAAGCACTAACTATTAAAATTTGAAGCTTCATCCATTCCACGTTATTAAAGGATAGGATTTGTACTCTCCACTTACAGGAAAATCTTATTATTTTTTTTTAAACCCTCCCATATTTATCAGCCATGAGCCCATTTTGAGATAATGCGCACCACTAAAGTTTCATTAAAAAGGCCCTTGGTTTCAGAGCACAAGTACAACAGATATCGCTTAGTTTCCTTTATGACCAGGTAGCATGCTTCTGTCTGAGTAAAGAACATACTTGCATGTTATTAAAACCACAATCCCAGAGAATAAAATAAAATAGTGTTTATTTCATCTAAGCTAAAAGCTAGATACATTTTTATTAAAATTTTCACTCTTAATTTACATGCTTCAAATCTTAATTATTCCCGTGTTAGTGCCAGACGCTCAAATTAATAAAAGAATAAAGAAGGGTATGGCAATCAGTTTTATTACTGCTTAATTTTCTGATAACTTAAGATTTACACTAGGCAACATTGAAAATGCAACACCCAAAAGGAGTGGCCAGAAAGTGATGAAACTCGGCAAAAAGAGGGAGACAGAAACGAACAATAAGTGATCTTTATTTTGGAAATCTTATTTTGATCTTTATTTTGAAGCATCGGCTGAGTAGGTTGTTGGACCACCTCTGGACGCCGTTACACGAAGCAACACGCACAGGTACAGAGATTACGGATGGTGTCCTGAGGAATGGCTCTTCATACCCTGTCAACCATTTGCCATAATTCGCGTTCTGAATGCGGCAATGGCTGGGTCGCAAATGGCGTCAAATCACATCCCAAATATGTTCGATTGGTGAGAGATCAGAATGGTGGCCGTGGTGTGTGGCGTCGATGTGGCAGAGCACGTTGGCTGATGCGAGCAATGTATGGTCAGGCATTCTATTATCCTGCTGATAAAGGGCATTGGCCACTCCCTGTAGGTAGGGAAGTATCACCAGCCGCAGCACATCATCAACGAATCGTTGGGCTGTCATAGTGCTCTAAAAATGAACTAGAGGTGACCTGGAATCGTACGCGCCCCAAACCGTGATGCCGCGTTGTCACACAGCGGGGAGTTCTACAATTGCTGCCGGACTAGACCTGTCTCCACATCGACGCCACACAACGCGGCGACTATCACTAGAGAAACAGAAGTGTGATTCATCCGAGAACACGACCCCGTGCTATTCCGTCGTCCATTTCGCTCGAACCCGGCCCCATTGCAAACGTTGGCATATATGATGTGGTGTCAGTGGCAGTCTTCTTAACAACGGACGCCATGAGTGCAGGCCACTAGCCAACAACCGATGGCAAATGATTCTGGTCGATATGAGAACATCCCAGCGTGTCTTGAACATGCTGCAGAATGGAGGCAGAAGCGGCTTGAGAGTGCGCCACCGCTTGTCGGCGGTTGGTCGATCCACGCATGCTGACGTCTCTCTGACTGCACCGTCACCTCTCGAACTTGCTAAAAAAATTACATTAAAGAAGTGGCACACTGAATGAGAAAATGCAGAAGTATGTAGAAGGCTTTTTAACTTCTACAAGAAATCCACATATGATACAATCTCATATAACTTCTTCATCAACATCTTCTTATCTGGACATGGTCTTTGTCCACGTACTACTTTGCACGAAATTGGAGCGATTCAGATAAGTGCGTATGTGGGCAAAAGGGAGACCCAGAACACTATATTTTCAAGTGCCAGCTCACAAAAGAGCTGCACTGCAAAGAATGGTCACAAATTACGCCTGAGTACATTAAATGCTTACTAACGATCCCTTAATTACAACAAAAGGTTTCCTTGATTATGAAGAAACTTTTCTCACATAAAAGAGAAGACATATATCACGGTGTTATCACATCTGTTATCTGTATAAATACCTCTTATTCCATAACTTACAAAAATAATGCAAGATTTCAGAAATATTGGAAATGTCTGAAACAGCCTAAATATGGTATGAATTGTTTGTACAATATAATTACATTAAGAATTTGGATTGTATTAGGAGATGAAGGGGGGGAAATCTTGTAATAATTAAATCATTAATTAAAAAATAATATACGACTTAATTAGATATATTAATGTAAATGTAAGTATTATGTGATTTTCTAATGTATATTTTCAGTATTTATGATACATTAATTTACAAAAAAATTATGTAAGATTTCAGTGCTGATGCAATTGTGTGTAACAAGTTAAAAAATGTAAGGAAATGTATTTACAAGAAAATTTACCTTAGAAATACAACAAAGTACAAAAATCTCTTCACCAATTAGTTCCTTTAAAAGATGTTTAATGTAATTCGATGCAATTAGATATACTAATGTAAATATATTGTTTGTATGAAATACAATGTCCGATGTACAATGAAAGTTTGTATGATGTATGTTCGAAGTAATTACGTTATATTAATCTGCCATAATCCAACTTTTATTAATAGGTTAATTTCTTTGTAATAATTGTACTGTGTCTTTGTAATTGTATATTCAATACGTAAGTCTAGTATTAATGTAAAGTTTCTATGTAAATGTCTTGTTAGGCTGGCATCCGATGCGGGACAACCAAAAGCCCAGCGAGTAGAGTAGTGCGGCGGAGCAATACCTGTAAAAGTCACTGATGAAGTTCTGGTGCTCCGTCCACTTTTCCCTGCCCCTGTTCCAACCACCGTCACCACAGCCGGTGCGCTGTAGACGAGTCCAGGTGTCTGTTAGCTGAGATTTACCGTACGGTAGCTGAGATTTACCTACCCGTCTCAGTTCGATCACCATGCCTCTCGTAAAATTGTGTGTCTGCTGGAACTGCCTCCGTTGACGACGACCTGGTATTCTCTGCTGTTACACGCGTCCTCTGAGATTAAGAATAAATTTTCTGCGATAATTTCCGTAGCAGAAATAACGGCACCAAATTTGAACATTCTGAAGGTTCCTTCCATTATAATTTCTTCAATATGCGCTGGAAAGCAATTTCACATCATTCGCATAACTCGGTGGCGCGCGTCTACCCCGAAATTTGCATAATTTTCGGGCCACTCATTCTTGGTGTTGCATTTTCAATGTCCGGTAGAATACAATATCAAGACATTACTTGATGTAGGTATTCTCTGATCTATTCTTTCGATTCTTGCACAACTCAACTTCTATAATGCTTTTGAGAAATTGTAATATTATTGCATTTTTAAAAATATATTGGCTGTTATGAGTATCACCCAATGATCCTCCAGGAGCAGTAATTTAAATTAACCATAATCAAGACACACCAGAATGAAGGGAAGGAAAACTGTTGCTATTTTACAAAAACAGCCATTCGAACTATTGAAACGTGATTGTATTTCATTTGCATTTTTATCTATTAGTAAGAGCTCTGGAATGATCTAGCATTTCCCATTCTTCTCGCGTGTGCGAGGTATTCTTAGCTTTGCGCATGGATTATTGGCGAAATAACAGCGATTTACGTAGAAAATCGTAAGACAAAGTTATCATTCGACGTCTTGCAGTCATCATTCGACAAAATGCAGGGGGGGGGAAAGATGTTACACGATGTCAGAAACAATTAATTTAAAATAGCATAAAGGAAAACAAATAAGTTAAAATAACTACTTCTATCGCTAGACAAGCAGACACTAAGCTGTTCACTTTTGAGTTATACTTAGTTATTTACTGCTTTATACTTCTTCATACTACATAACGATAAGCGATGTGTTATGGAACAGTAAGAAGGCATTTCAGTCTTCACAGCTCCATTAATTCATTGTAAACTTAATTTTGAAAAACGCAAAATATTCTTTTTTAAATACTAAATAAAATAAACAGGGGTAAAAAGATTTAGGGTGTATTTACAAAAGGAACAATACAATTATCCACGAATTACGACATAATTTCTAATGCCGTAAATGACATTTAAAGAACAAACTAATAGCATAAACGAGATAATATACAAACTATATAGCTCAGGAAAGGTATTCCTAAAAGAAAAAAATGTACCGTTAATCGATAAAACAAAAATTAAGTCCTAATTTCAATGGAAAGGTCTAGCTTGAACCCTCTCAGCATTATGGATGGAAAAATTCGTCCATAATGGGGATATCCAAGGAACTTGGAATATCCCGAAGTATCATTTCTAGGCTTTGAACACTATTTCAAAATGATGGAAATGTCAGTAGACGTTACAGTACAGGTCGCCTCCCCCCCCTCGAGTTACAACGCCGAATGACAACCGGTATTTGGCAGTAACTGTCAAAAGAAGAAGACTGAGCACAGCATCAAACTGTCTCGTCAGCTATCTTCATGAGTACGACAGTTTCAAGGCAAACCGCGTACAGACGTTTGGGACAGATTAGTCTCTATGCTCGCAGGCTTGCCAGATGTGTTCCGCTCACGGCAACTCACTGTCGCCAGCGGTTTAGCCTGCAGTAGAAAATATGCAAAGTGGACATCGTCACAGTGGGCTTGTGTGATGTTTTCCCGGAGTCCAGGTTTAGCTTGCAGTCTGATTTACGTAAAACTTTCACATGGAGAACTCCAGGTACCCGCTACCAACAAGATAACATCATTGAACGACACCTTTATGGTGGTGTGAGATTGTTCGTTTAGAGTGGAATTATACTGGGCTTCAGAACAGGTCTGCATGTTCAGATCGGAATCATAGCAAGCCAAATTTATCGGGACATCATTCTGGAACAACATGTACGTTTGTTTAGGAGTGCAATGAGCGCAGAATTTGTGTTTGTGGATGACAATTCTCACCGTATAAACACTGTTAACCAGAGAACAGGGGCTCCATTACCTAGCTGACATGATGTCTGCCTTACACGGATTAAAGCCCCTGCCTCCAGAAGCTATTTATTATAACTAAGCAGAATAAGTTTACAGTGGCATACAAGGCCTTCAAGAACACAAGAACATAAGTAACATAGTCATAAAAGACCCTAAAGAAAGCATGTTACAAGTAGTACCTATAGCATTCAAACAATAAACCGAGTATACTTTCATAATTTGTACTGAAAATACGAAATACTTTCAAAACTGAGTCCAACTAATTTAAATAAAAACTATAGTACAAACAAAATATAATACATCCATTACTGCATTATACACAATTAATATCAATTAGATTCACAAATTCAAGAAGAACCATTCAATTTAGAAAAAAAAAATGCATAAAGATAAACTAAGACAATAATAGACTGCCAAATAAAATTTTTTCATATGAATTCAGAATTAAGAACCAATAACTTTGATACCTGAACAATATTATCATAAAATACACTGAACCTGAGATATTATTACAATGCAAAACATAAATTTGGTTTAAAAACAAAACCACTCCAAGTAATATAAAAACTCTACATCAGGTACGCTGGCAACGCGATAGAAATACAGTACAAGAATAATGCCAACATAAATATATGAAAAATTCCGATTCCAAAAACCACATACATTCGAAAATAAGTCAAAGAAAATTATTATAAAATACTGCCTTAAATGCACATTTTACAATAGAGAACTCAAGCAAAACCAATAAAATTCACAAAAACAGGTCAACTATTCAATTCAGAAAAGTGCAAAAAGGTATACAAAATAATTATTCTAGATTAGGTTTGCTGGCATCGCTAAGACAAATGCAATAGTAGAAAAATGCCGACACAAAATTTTACAGAATTTCAAAATAAAAAACAAAATGCATTCAAGATTAAAGTAAAGAAAATTAATATAAAATAACTATCATGAATGCAAATTTTTATAATAGAATGCACAATTAATGCCTATCAAATTCACCAAAGTGAATCAATTCAATTACAAAAGAACGCATTAAAATATGCAAAATAATAAAATTGTCACAAAAATTTTCTGTTAAATTTAATTAACAATTACAAAACTAATAGGCTACAAGTAACCGTTACAATTTATAAGAGCATAGATGCATTCAATGTTAGATACGTCTGTTCTACGTAAAACCACTTCTAATTTTAAATCAGTAACATAAGTAGTGGAAACAACAAAACTGAAGAATAATAAGCATCAAACACACAAAGTTAAGGAATTACCATTATACAGTAAAAATCTAACAGTCGCTGAAAGTCAATTACTCACTCCCAATAGAGATGATCTGAGAGAATTATTTACAGAAAAATTTAATTCCTGACAGAAAAGCATAATTTCCTTAAATTTCTTACTCTCACTAGAGTTTTTTAATATCATTTCAGCCCATTTTGGCCTGTGTTGATCTAAAGGTTTATTCAAGTGAAGGTTTTTAGTAAATGGACAGTGAAAGATAAAGTGTTCAGGGTCTCCCAACTCCCCGCAAGAACAAAGCTCAGTCGTACGTAGTCCAAATCGAAAGAGATATGTATTAAAAGGTCCATGACCAGTGAAAAATTGAGTATAAAAATTCGATGTGCTTCTTTGACTGAGTGAAACTTTTGGAAAGAAAGAGAAGACTCGTCTTCCTGTGGAGTCATTAGTCCATCTTTCCTGCCATTTCACAAGCAGTGTATTTAAAGTCTCGCTCTTCAAGTGTGAAAAAGGCAATTTCGTTGGACTTTCAATTCCCTTGATATCATTAGCAGCCCATTTAGCTAAAGTATCTGCTTCTTCGTTGCCCAGTATGCCAACATGAGCTGGCACCCAGGTAAGAAGTGGTCTTTCAGATGAATTAAATCTTAGCAATTTCTCTTGAATAACTTGTACAATCGGATTTCTATTCGTAATGTCTGAGATAGCCTGCAGACTAGATAATGAATCACTGAAGATCTTAGTCTTGTCCGATAGATTTCTTTTAACATAAGTGAGAGCAGCATTTATCGCTAAAAGTTCTGCCTGAAAAACAGTATTTCTGTTATCAAGCCTTCGAGTCCATGTATATACCTTTTGAGTATTGTTAAATACACAAAATGCACAACCTGTTCCACGTTCAGTTTTAGAACCATCTGTAAATAGAGCAATGTCATTGGCTACTGGAGCCGTATAGTATAAACTGACTGCAGATTTGAGTTTTAAAGAGGCAGGATGGCCAAGATTAGATGGAACCCGTAGTTCATAATCATTTACTAGGTGATGTTGGTTCCATAAATCCCCATTCAATCGTAATCGTAGGATCCGTCCTAAGAAAGAGTCTCTTTGAGCCTGCAGATCTAATGGAGGTATACCCGCCAAAATCTGCAGTGAGGCTGTCGAGGTTGTTCTATAACCTTTGGAAATAAGTAATAGCTGATGCCTCTGTATTGAATTCAGTAAGCCACTCATAGTTTTGTTCATATCAAAACCCCAAATGGAGACTCCGTACAAAAGAACTCTTTCAGTGATTGTTTTACACCACAGCCGCAAGATTTTTGGGGAAGTACCCCAATTAAAGCCCATAGTCTTTGTCATGCCATTCGTAAGAACGGCACATCTCTGTTTAAGATGTTTCACATGTGGAAACCAAGACAGCGTATTGCTGATAACAAAGCCTAAATATTTCAAGGTGTTTGCACATTTTATTGGCCTTCCATGGATTTTTATAGACGGATTTCGACGCATTTTTCTTTTCCTACCGATAAACAACATAGTAGTTTTTTCTTCGGAAATTCTTAATTTATGCATGTCTGCCCACTCTACAAACTTATTAATCGCTTGTTGAGCTCTTACTTCAATGTCCTTTACGCCTGAGATAATTAACAGAAAATCGTCGGCATAAGCTTGCAAAGTTACTTGTTCAGTATTTTCAAACATACCAAAGGCTGAATTAGCGACTAAGTTCCACAGGGTTGGTCCTAAACAGGAACCCTGTGGACAGCCTCTTTGCAAATCTTTTATTAAAATTTCATTATCCAGGGTTAATTGAATTTTGCGTTGTTCCAAATAATTTCGAATTAAATTCAAAATTTCTACAGGGCAGTTTGCGCTATCCAATGCATCAATTATGTCAGGCCACCAGACCGTGTCAAATGCACCACGTATATCAATGGAGATGATTAACGTGTGCCTGTTACCATCCCTGTTGCGTTTTACTGTGTTTAGCAGATTAAAAACAGCCATTTCAGTTGAAACCCCCTTTTTAAATCCAAATTGAAAGTCGCTGATCACTTTATTTTCAGTTAGAAAATAATTTAGTCTGTTCAATATTAATTTTTCAAAGAGTTTATTTAAAGAAGAAAGAAGACTCACTGGTCTATAAGAAGACAAAATAGCAGGATCTTTAACTTTTTTGACAAATAAAACTATTTCGGCAATTTTCATCTGCCGTGGAAATAAAGCCGATTTCCAACATGCTCGATATAAAGATAACAACAATTGGAGGAATTCTTTGAAAAGTATCTTTATGATAATATTATTAAGACCGTCTGGTCCGGGGGCCTGCTTAGACGGTAGAGAACGAATTGTATTTTCTAACTCCTCAAGCTCCAGGAGGGCAGAGTCACTTAAAGTAGAATTCCAAGTTTGATTTTTAAATTTTTCTCGCCTTACTTTATGTAAATCCATATCGTCAATCTCCAAATCCAATGGAAATAACTCATCTAAAATTTTTTTATATTTCTCTCCCAGAGAAGTACAGTCCGGAGCTACCTCTACTGGCAGCTGAAGAGGTCGAAATACTCTGTCCACTGCAATCTTTTGAGTGATGCCATAAGGATTTTCAATAGCAGCACAAAATGCCTTCCAAGATTCACTTTTTGTCTTTATAATCAATCTTTTAAAAATTGCTAGTTCCTTCTTATAAGAAATTTTAAATGAATGCCTTATATTGTCATCCCTTTCTTTTTGCATACATCTCCTTAAAGCACGAACTTTTTTCCTTTTTATTGTGAGCGAGTCAGACCACCATGATGTAGAGGTTTTAATCCGTACTCTTTTCGACTTATAGGACGCTGTTGCTGCATCCATCAATGAACCAATAAAAAAGTCGTAGTTATTTTCTAAATCCTCTCGAGAAGTATTAGATTCAAATAAATTTATAAATTGAGAAATTCGTGGACGAAGTTTCTCAATAAATTTTTCATGTCCACCATATGAAGTTTTAAATCTACGTTTCAAAATTATGTCTTCCGAGATTCCAATTTCAAACAAAATAATTTGATGATCACTAATAGACAAACCTGTCAACACCCTCCAATTTGTAATAGAAATTGCAAAAGGAGATGAAGCTAATGTAATATCAGGCCAATCCTTGGCTCTGACAGTCAAGAATGTTGGCTCTGAATCGCAGGAATTAAGAACACACAGTCTGTTTTCGTGGATAAAATCAAGAACTTTAGCAGCCCTATGATCTTCTTGATTTCCACCCCAAAGAGGACTCGTAGCATTAAAATCACCCGCAATAAGCAAATGATCATTATGAATAATATGTGAACAAAGTTCGGTTAAATTGCTATCTAAATCGGCCGTCGGTGGAAAATAAACGTTAGTAATATTAATACTTCTATTGATAAATTGCAAGCGAATTGTCACTGCATCTAAAGTTCTCGCCACAAAAAATGGATTTAGAGGGCCGTTATATATTATCAACGCTTTAAAAGAACCAGAAAAGAATATCTTACTACAGTTTGGTAATAGGAATGCCTTCAATCTGGGGAAATCACCCGTATGGAGAGAGCAGCATTCATTCCGGTGGAGTATGTGTGAGACATGCTTGGCCGTCAAGCACCTTCTACATGTATACGGGAAATTCGGGGAGCATTGCTTGCTAAATGAAGTAATTTTCCCCAAGATCAGCTCGATAATTTGATACTCAGCACGCCTAAGCGTTGTACGGACTATATTTCATCGTCTAGGAGACATACCATGCACTAACCATCATACCAACAATGTATTCTTATGTTTTTGTAAGGGAGATATTTTTTGTAATTGCTCCCTGCTGCAAAAATCATAGTTTTTGTGAATGGTATCATGCATACACCATATTTTTTGTTCTTTCGTTTAATAAATGGTCTTTATGAATAAGTCATGTTTGTTTTGTTTCTGAACCTTTATTTGCCGGTACTGGCATTATCCTTAATTTATGGACATGAGTGTAGTAAGTATGTAAGGTTTATCCTAATATTATATCAGTTATTTTATCACACATTCCTGCCTTTTCTAGTTTCAGCTTACAATTCCTTACCAGAATGAGTTTTTAGAATTGCGTTAAATGCAAATGAGAAGGGTTAGTAGAATTTAAATCGAAGTTACACTGACTTCGAAAGAGAGAATTTAGATTTCCTGAATAGCGCGCGTTCGCCTTCTGGCTACGTCTCTCTGAGCTGTTATTGCGCTTCGCCGTATTACGTGCCTTTAGATAGCTTCGCTAGCTAATTTAATATTACAGGTCTTTAGTTAGTCATTAGTTAAGTTCTTATTTCTCACATTTTTGAGTTTAAGCCCAAGTGGAGGCTTTGTTGTACGTCCCGAGAAAAGGGCCATCTGTAAATCTTTATTTGGAGCAGTAAAGGGTAATTAATCCTTCGTGAGTTTACGTTACTATTTTTGGACTGAAGCGATTATTCGTTTAGTAGTTCACCAGGTTCCTCAACACTTAGTTAATAGATAAAAAGGTGGTGTGTGTTTTTGGTGTATTTAATTATGGCAAAGTACACTGGGGCTATCTGCCTAAGGGGAGGGATGCCAAACATTTTTTTTTTCCAGCTAGGACACAACGCACCAAATAATGATACCAATAAGAACAATGGAAGCTTAGATCACACATAATAAACTTCTGAAAACAGTTTACAATAATCGTAGTCTCAATGAATTTGTTCACTGATTTTGTTTACATGAAATTTAGTTCTATGAAGAAGAACGCAATGGATGTTATGATTATACTGTTATTCTAAAGAGCCACATGGGCAAAAGAATGTTGAAAATTACATATTTCTGATCAAGAAATTCAAACAATCGTTTTCATTAAAACATAATAAATAAGCCCTCAAAACAATTACGTTTGCCATATCTCTCTCCTTTCCGCTAATTTAATCATACCGTTAACTTTTCGACATTAAATTACCATACCACAAAACGACATCCGAATGGATTCTTCTACCAGAATCATACTCGCATGAGGATGATGCGAAGGAAAGGGAATATCAAAAATATTCTTCGAAAAGTTTTAAATATTCCTCCTCTCCTGAGGTACTCCAGGCACGTTTTGAGGAAACCTCAACGATGCTTTAGCCGTTCGAATTCTGGAGTGAATTTATGCATGCAGTTCTGCATTACACGCTTAATCGCTAATGCATCCACCAAACTGATCCCACTGGAGATAATTTATTTGGGAAAAATAAAAATGGCAGATAAGCGATGTGTATTTTTCGTTCCATCCCCATGGAACATCAGATCGAGCTATTTCAAACTGCCGTTCGCTCTGTTCCATCCAAGTTCTGCATTTAAAGTTGATTAACTTTCTCGCACATCCTACCTTTGATTAAATTTACATTTCCCGGCTATTCTTCAGAATACCCTCAGCAAGAAATAAAAAGATAGACTAATTTAAAGCTATGCAGATGGGATATATGCCCTTCCTTTAGAAAGCAAATGTTTCGTAAAAATATTTGATATGCATTTGTCGGTTCCATGCTTCTTTAAACAAACACAGACGAGAAAAGATTAATCTAAAATTTGTACCTTAGGAATATGACTACACTTTTTAATTCTGAAGAATGTTTAAACAAAATGAATACGTAAACTGGAGTACACGTTGACACATACTGATATCTATATAAGCACCACTGCTGTCTTAAGCTACAAAACAGTATGGTGTTCGATAATATAATTATCTTTTCAGCTAACTTTTAAAGTTCTAATGTTTATGACAGTGACGAGGACCTATTTACCGTCTAATGCATAATGAGCATAAAGAGGAAATGCCATATATGAAAGATAATGATGCCAGTTTAGGCAAATTTTGATTTTCGTCTCTTACAATGTATAATAAGAGTAAAAAGGAAATCCGATATATTAAAGATAATAACGCCAATTTGAAATTTAAAATTAGGCATATTTTAGTTTTGGTTGACTACAGTTTTACACAGCAAAATTCTTTGAAGTTAAAATTTCGAAGGAAACTAATTAACTTGGTTCCTCTTCTTTAAAACAAAAGGAAAGAACTGAGGAGAGATCCCCCCCCCCAAAAAAAGGAGAGAGTGAGAAAGATAAAGAAAGTAACATAGCAGCATTATGGCGGGGGGTTAGGTAACCAGTTTCCAATAAAATTCATTTCTTGAAGAAAAAGACCAGTTCCAATTTCCTCAAAATGTAAGGGTTTTTCTACAGAACCGACGGCAATATAAAGTTGAATTTTGACTAATTTTATATAGTAGAAATAACAGATTTAAAAGTTGAAATTTTTAAAATGGAATGGTTTGTTTGGTTGCTTTATAGTTGATTATGGCAAAGCACAATAGGGCTATTTGCCTAAGGCGAGGGATGCCTCCGTGAACTTTCTAAGGGAAATTCGCTCGTATACACTTTACATTTGAATGATTGGTTAACAAAGGAACAATTCCGTATTCTCTAATTCTTAAATCACAGGAAATAAATACTACGATCATTTTATACTCTTCAATAATGCAGCCAAGATACTGTTCACAAAATCCAGCTATTTTCTTCTTAGTTCAGTCATGCAAGTTTGACAATGTAATGACTGTATAGAGGATTTATTACAGGAACACCGACTAATATTCACATCATGCATAAATCCACGAAACCCCCATCTAGCCAATTTGGATGTATCGGTTTATCTCCACCCTGTCGAAAAGGTCACTAGCGGCCGAGCGGTAAAGCCACTGAACATTTGTAATTCGGCTTGGGTTTGATTCCAGGCAAATGGACTAGTTGCATACCCATTTTCGTGTTTACGAGCCAGTTTCCCTTATAAAATCCTCCACGAAAATATTCATCTCCTTAGGTTTGGTTTGATTTATTTAATTACGGCAGTGTTCACGAAGACTATCGGCCTGGGGGGAGTGATGCCTTTGTGGAGGATGAAGGCATCACTCCCCACATGTGTAACGTATTCGTTAGCTTGTATATAAGTTACACATGGAGAAAACCACGAAAACGCCCATGCAGGCCAGCCGTTCGTCGAGATTCGAACTTCGTACCCGAGCTACCAATGTTCAGGGACTTTACCGCTTTCCTATATGGTGATTTATTCAATGAATTTCTTGAAATAAGTGAAAATTTATTCCAATGCTAAATGTCGTTTCTATACACGAATACACGTGAAACAGAAACATTGGAATATATAATAATAATACCAGTTACTTATGATTTTAAATAAACAATTGTTTTTCATTTTAAAAACGACTAAACCATAACACTGAGTAATTCTTTAGGACGTAACTATAATATTAAAAGAATTTGAACAAAATGTTTTAAAAAAAGCACCCATCCTTTTTATTTTTTTTTTTTGTGTGTGTGTGTGTGTGTGTGTGTTTAACTCTTTTTCAAAATAAAAAAGAGGCAATCTGGAATAAAGCAAATTCATCTAGGGAACTATCTGATGTTCTCGCAAGACTGATAAACACAGCTTAACAGATTTACCTCAGAGTGATTTAGTATTTATTAGTTTATTTACTATCGCCTCAGGGCATTCGAAAATACTCCTAAATACTTTTAACGTTATTCTTTTCAAATAGTTGTTCGCATGGAAAATAACGATATTATTTGTCTTCAACTTTTTCTTTTCGCAAGAAATAAAAAGAACTGCCAAACAAAAGAGGCATTATTTCTTTCAAATGAATAAAAAGCAAAAGGATTTTTAAAATGTTTTGAATAAGATTTTGCAGTCAGTCTGAATACTTTTCAAAACGGAAAAGAATTCTACATTTAATAGTCTTCGGGCAGAAAAACAATATATTCTTCTAAATTAATAGAGATAGCTTCCACAAGTATAAAGAAATGCAAAACAATTAAACAGAACGCAGCGATCTTTCAGCAATATGAAACTGTTGCACATGGCTTGAAGCATGTCCAGCCATAATAACTGTCCAGACAGTTTCGTCTATAACGTAAACATATACATAAATCAGGGCAAGGTAATAAAACACCGCATCTTAACATTTTTAAATTTAAAAAAAGATTAAAACTCGGATCATACATTTTACACATGCTGGTTACTAAACTCACATGACATAAGTTTAAGACAATTTAGTTAATGTACACCACTATACTCTTAAGAACATTTACAACTCGCAATTTCTTACACTTCAGTATGGTATTTGACATCTAAAAATCCGCTGTATTTAATAACTAATTATGACTGCCTTTAATTCCATTACTGATTAACTGAACAACAGTAATTTCACAAAGGATTCATTTCAGTTTTAGCAGAAAAATATCTTTGGAAAGTTTCCATTTACGACTCTCCGTTCTAAAGTACAGAAAGTTTATCAGGAAGATAAGAACAGCTTTTAAAATTTACCTCATCGCAAACCGAATTAAATCTTCCATACGTAAATGCTACGGAGGCAGCTTTTTATTAGAGAGTTGCGAACCCGAATTTTGAAAAAATGTAACGAATAACTGACGAAATACTCATCATGTTCGACCAGCGGGCTGAGACATTACTATCTCCAGCACTGCAATGATTTAGATAGACACCATGAAAATTCCGGCACTTACCATTTTTATATAAAATTGAAATTAAGTACCCGTTAGATGTGTTTTCTGTGATCACGTCAATGGTTCGATTCTGAAACTACGCAGGAGTAATTTTTTAGTGAAAATATTCAATACTTCGTGCATAATAAATCGGAAGTCCCTTCTTAACCAAACATCCAACAACGGATTTTACATCACCCCGAAAAAGGTGAATTCTGGGCGGGACTTTTCAATGTAGAAGAAATCAAATCGCAAAAACGATGACATACTGTCAACAGAATTCGGAGACTTATGGGGAGTGTCTCCATTCTCCAGTGTGTGAAGGACCTTACTTCTCGCTTTAAAATTCATTTGAGTTGTGCTTATTTGTTGCAGGATAACGGAAAATTAAAAAAAAACTGGGTACTTCTGCATCTCAAAAACACGACTAGAGGGAAATTAAAAGCCATAAAAATGGGCATTTCAGGAAAAAAAAAGAAGATACACGGTAGTTCTATCATATTGCGGCAAATGCATTTCTAACCAAGAAATGAAATTTACCTAGGTATTAATCAAGGATATAAATTGTGCTGTTGCAAATACCTTGTAAAGGCTATGGTCCGTTTTTAACATGAATGGGTTAAGGGATGCGCATGTCATGAGCTTCAGGCTAATCAGTGGTCATGGTACAATTTTTGCCTAGCTACACGTCACTAAATACCAAGGGATACTGGCATTCGAAACTTTCCTTTAACACCAACCTCTCCATAAGTAGTCTTCACTCCATAAAGAAACAACTGATCCACGCTCATGCCTTATCTGGGAATTGAATTCAACCCAGGGAGCTCAGTGCTAATCACATGATTAGGACTGAAAAGAAGATTACACAAATATTTGAAGTCCATTTATTCTCATTTATTTTGATTATTATTTCTACTATATATATATATATAAAAATCTTCCTATACTTAAGCCTACAATAATTTTCACCGACATGATCTCCAAAACAAAGCGTATCAAATAAAAAATTGCTAGCCCCATTGATGATCATGAATGTGTTCAAAAATAAATTTCGTTCCATATCGTTTTTATTTATATTGACCCAAAACAAGAATTTAAATTATTTTCAAAGTATCGATTTGTATCAGAGAGAAACAAAATCAACTGATTCAAATTTAATATTCTTCGGGGAAACTTGAAGCATTTCTAATGCACAGTCGAACAGAAAGAACAAACATATGCTACAATAGATATCTGTGTTGAGAGAGATGAAAATGCGGAGTTTCGAGTAAATGTAATAAAATTACTATTTTTAAATACTAATTTTTTGAAATGTAAAAGTACAAAAACGGATGCCTTAATATTAATTTCAACACATTCTATGATAGTCTTTTACCAATAAAGATTTAAACTTAAATCACGATTAAATGAAATATTCTAAACATAACGTAGTTTAGATATAACGTAGCGCAGTCTAATAGTTATTTCAGGAAGTAAAATTTAGGTCCTTTGTTGATGGAAATATGAAAAATCATTTAAGACTTCGCCGAGGATCTTACAGCTGGATTTGCTGACTATTACACCACAGGGATACGTACAAGAAAATTTTTATAACTTATTACAGCTTGAGTTGGGAAAAATGGGAAATAAAATTTAAGGGCCAACAAACATCTGCTTTTTAAATGGCAGATTCAAAAATACTTTGCTTATCCATTTTCTCATTTACGAAATTAAAAAAAAAAAAAAAGAAAGAAAAAGAAAAAATCTACGGCAGATGCGCATTTACTTTACCTAAATACGTACCTGAGTTTTACTTCCTGCTATATTCAATCATTGCAACAATGGGACAAGAACATATAATGTGGATTTCAAGGATGCTAAAGCTGTTATTATAAAGTATGAAACCAAATGAAAATTCTTTTTAACGACTAACATGACGATCGCAGCTTCACAGGAAGCTTTTGTAAATTGAAAAATATGATCATCAGAAATTGTCGAAAATGGTAAAGGTCTGTTTCTATTAACACTTGCAAGGTGATTATACTAAGAACAATATTTGTATGAGCCCTTATTAGTTGTAATAACAATGTATGTGACTTTCAATTATCAAAATATATACTGAAGCCAAAACTTGAAGAAAAGTTTCAAAAAATTAAAATGCACAGAAATAAAAGAGATTAAATGTTTTCGAAATACAATGAATAATTACTTTACTCAGTAATTTAAAAATACAGCAACAAAAACAATCCCTATTTTTAGGAAAGGCAACATAAAGGATATACTGTTCATATTAACTGTGTTTATCTTAATTCTCATTTTTATGTAGGTCCTTCAAATTTGTAGATGCACCACCTGAAAAGAACTTTTGCAAGTACAATACCTCGGTATCCGCCCACTCTGAAATACGTCAAACTTGCTATACGTCCTGTTCGGAAGCAAATTTTGTAATTGGTATATGACATTTGTTAAGAATAAAACTAGAGTTCGATGAGTCCGAACTACGTGCACTACATTCGTTTACATCTTTTCAAGCAGTGCTATGACTGCCCATGAGCGTATGTACGCCTGTTGGTACTATTAAGAAACAATTTGAGCGGTTAACTCTGAATTTTCAAGTGATTTTGCGTTTTTTTTTTTTTTTTTTTCCGTTAAATTTCTGTAAATTTATTGAAAATGAATTTTAAAAATAATGAATTCAGACAACGACGAAAATTGTTCGGATTATCACCGAAGTGAAAAAAGAGATTGTTGAAAAGTACGAAGATGGCATGCGCATCCGATACTTGGCTACATACCGTATGCAGAGTACGATAGTGTATACGAATGGGTAAAACAAACACGCTCTTAACACTTCGAAGGAGATGAAATCGATTAACAAAAAGGTGTAAAAGCATGATGAAAAATTGTTTTTGATCTGGACAGTAGAAACATATTTATGAAGAGTATCATATGCAGCGCTTCATTTATGTATAGTATATATTTCACCCATTGCTTACATTTGCATTTTAGTATTAAACAATGTAATAACAATAGGATTTTTTTATGAAAACGGATTAATAATTTTTTTTTTTTTCTTTTTTTGTTCTTTCATTTTCTATATTTCTTTCGGAAAATAGACAGATGATATCCTCCGAGTGAAAGCAGATAGTGGTAGTTTATTGGGCGTCTCGAACGGCTCCGGCGATAGTCGAAAGTAATTCAAACTCTATCAATCATTCCAACATCAGCATACAGAACTAAAGTGAAGCAGTGGTGTCTTGAAGACTAGTAAGTGGATATTGAAGACTCAAAAACTATACAGGAAGACTGCCTTCCATATCTGTTACACCATTATAAGTCAATCATTACACATCACTTTGCTTCTGACTTTAGAGCACTGGTAACAGCTGAATATTCACAGACTGTTTACAGAAATTTACAAGTAATTCAGCTCTATATAAGATAACCAATGGTTTACATCCCAATCACTCCCGTATAGAAGGAACAGCTTAAACTGCTCTCAAGATTTCATCAACTACACTCCGCTAAAATATTGTTCTATACCGATACGATTTACTAACGCTTCCTGAACCTGACTGATGTGGATAAACCTTGCTATTACACCAGTAGCATCCGAAAATGCACGAATACGGAAGCAGTGGTTTAGGTAGAAATTGCTGTTGGCGGCTGTATAGATACAACATTCACGTAATACGTTCGCGCATTTCTTGCGACTGTGTGTCTTGATGCTATTTTTAAGACTACAAAACGCAAACTCACAAGGCTCGCATTGTCGGCCAGTACACAGAAACACGGCCTACTTCAAGATAAGCCACAACACAACTTCGTATGGAATGACTATTGACATCACCATACACGAATTCTATTCTGCATGTATGAAACATGCTTAAAAGACAGTTTATGTCTTTCCGTATTCTCCTCTAATTCTTGACGAACTCAGAATACGTAATCAGCATTTCAATAAATTATTATTTCTAGAAAAGATTTTTCTCATTTTGAATTGACCGACCTCCAACAGGGAGTATGGTTAATAGCAAAGATCCTATCTTTTTGTTTACCACTATTGTTTACTTATTTATTAGTAAACTTCTTTGTATTTCCAAGCATTAAGGTCTTTTAACTATATTCCTATGACCCGAGAAAGATTCAACTTTTTTCTTTTTATCCGCTTCTTCTCTTCACTTTGTTCTCAAGCTTTTGAATACGAAATTGAGATCTTATTCCGCTATGTACAACAGCATTTAATCGACAAGCAACTATCTATATCGACAACAACTATAGGGTAAGCGCCAAAGCACTTTTTAAATCTGAAAAATAAGAAATATTCGCAATGTAAATATAATGAATGCTATTAAAAGTTTAAGCTACCGTCCAAAGAAATTAGTCATCAATATGTGCCTTGGATGTGAATGAAGCAAGCTAATTTTAAAGCACTTTAAATAAAATAAATATGCGATGAGTTGCAAAATTCTCTCATCGCAATGAAATTTAGCGCTGTAACTTAAAAGAACATACTCTTGTACATATATTCCGTCAATGGTAGCAACGAATGACTATTTCCTTGAAGTTAAGGTACACCCACGCATTTTACTCCCAAAATTAATTCACCCCAACCAAGTTACTCAATAACGTACATAAAGAGTAATTCGCAACTACAGGCAGTCCAGGACATGTATGGCTGATAGCACAATCAAATGCTGCATTAATGCGCGCCAATAGAATATGAAATAGAGACGGAGAATGTTAACTGCGAAAATGGGGCGCAAGCTTTAGATAACAAAGGCAATAGGAAAAGGCAGCCCTTTTCCAGAGCATCTGAGAATTTTATAAGCCAAATTACTGAAGATAGGGATACTCAAATATCATTCAGAGTGAATCTGATTTAAATTCACTGAACGTGTTGACAGTTACGTGGGACAATGAAGGTTACCACCGAAAATCATAAAGCCCACATCCAGCAATAATTCAAACTACGCATTACTTCAAATTCCAACTATAACTTCAGTAGAAGTTAAAAGGGTAGCAAAGGTTTTTTAAAAGTATTAATAGTATCATTATTTTGAATTGTCAAATTCAGCAGTCAATTATTGGCATTCAACTGAAATAAAAATTTTATTCGGCTAAACGGATTCCTCAAGGCAGTAAAAAATTCTTTTAAGATTTTAATCACGGCCCAAATGTGAACTGCTAGCGCTTCACATTTGACATTCGGCTCGGGCTATGTCTTCATGAAAAACGTTTAGTGAAAAAGACTTCTCATATACGTTACACACAAAGAATACAACAAAAATTCATGTAGCCTCGACATCGGGAACCAAATCCAGGATGAATTACCAGAGACCTTGAAGTTTTAATGTTTCATTATAATTAGGGCAAAACAAAGCGAAAATTATTTGCCTTAAATGCAGGGGATGCCTTCATGAAGGCCTTCCTAAGGATAACACACATCACTGTTTTCACATCTCAGATATTAACGATATGATAATTAATAGTAATGCGCGGTCAAGCGGCGTTAAAAAATAGTTTCCCACTGAACGATAAAAAAGACCTATAAACTTAATAAGCAGACGGTGTTAACTATAAAACGAGAGAACCAAAAAAATGCATTACGACTAAATCCGATTTACTCTCAAATTCGGCCACAAACTTCCGTTGTATAATCAAAAGAGGCACACGGCATTTTTTTTTTTTTAAATATTTCGTTAAGGAAATGATAATTTAAGGCTGCGTTTAATTAATTTAAACGAATTTGAAGTGTTCGGAATGTGGCATGTTAGAAACACGTTAGTAACATACTAATTCAGAAGTAGGTATAACGCTGATTTTTGTTGTTTGACTTCTGAATTAGTATTTATTCGGCGTGTTATTGTGTCTTAACGTTAGTAACATGTTAGAAACAAAATGAACTCTCTCCGAGCGATCCACCATACAAATAACTACCTCCGAAAGTGAAATGGCACGGTAGTGGATTTTTGGCGTGTAGTCCTCAGAAGGTCGCTAGTGTACTTTTCAGAGTACATAAATACAGATAATTATAATAGTATTCTCTATACCGACCGCTCCCCAACCGACCGAGACCATTAAATATACGACAAGATGACCACCCAAATGCCTAGTTATGCTATGAAACTGAAGCAGTACCTTTATTTATTACAGAAATTAAAGCACTTGCGGTTTTTACTGCAGCAGTAATACAGTTTTTATAGTAGAAAGAAGAATGCAATCTATCATATATTTTTGATCCAGGTTATGATGACAAACTAGTACTCAACGAATCGATATTGAAGCTACTCCGAAGCAATTCATAATTTTTATTTTTAATGTTATTGCTTGTTTATTTATTGGAATATGGCAAATCACGAGATGACTATCTGCCTAAGTGATATTTCGATGGAGATCGTTTTAAGATAAACTACTTTGTATTCAAGCTGCCCAGACGGTATAGTGGTTAGGGGAGACTACTGCGGTACCGAAGGGCATGGATCTTTGTATAGTGTCCTTGCAGCATGGAGGCACTCTAATTATGAGGCCAGCCAAAAAGTTCTCTCGAAAGGTTGATAGCAGGGGATGAGATGACCCTCGGACCCAACCCCCCCAGGTGCTCTCCATCAAAATTGGCAGGCGGAACTGAGAGAAGCCGTACTTCACCTGTGTGGTGTTCAAGGCTTTAGCCAACGACACGCGCAGTCTTGCACTCCTTGCCATGACAAATTTTGTGGGCTTGTTCTGATGTTACTGTCAGACAAGTGAGATAAGTCACACCACCACCTTGTATTCATATTATATATGCGGAAAGACAGGAAGAACTTATGCAAGCAACCTGCACCATTAGCCGGGATTGGAATTACCATGTTCAACAGTTCTATTGACCACCTGGATGATGTGGGCTGACGTTATTACAAGTTGTCGTTTTAATTTGAAAATTGACAGTTCAATTTATTCAGGCGATTAGTTTCTTTATTTTAAATTTCAGAAACCTTAAATGACCGACATCGGATGAAGATACCTGCAAGATTGCAGAAACACGATTAAAAGTTCTAGAAGATGCTACTGACGGTTCGCCACAGAAGATACGGGCAGCTTTCACTGGATCATAGCAAAAACCGAGTATTTTGAAACTGGCAAATAAAATGCATAATGAAAAGTTTTCAATCGCAAAATTTTATTCCTCTCTTCAAGATTAAAATTTGTTTTTCAAATATTACAATATTCACTTGGAATATTTCAGAAAATGAAACACAATGTACTTTTTATTTATTCATTTTTACTACATAATTCTCTACTTTTAATGTGATTTTAATAAATATAATGGCATAAAGAAACCGATTACTTCTATTTCAATATTTTTCTTTAACAAATTTCAAAAGGCTTTGAAACAACACTCAATTTTCATCAATAAAATAAATCTGTCACACATAATGATAATAGTCATCTTCTGCAAGACGACAACTTCTATAGAAGACCAAATTCTTTCGGAACTTAAGATTCACCAGTATTAAATTACTCTGATAGCTTAATTCAATAACTTTCTAAATAACCATTCTTCTTAGCTATAATCCAAAAGTTTAATAACATAGTTATCTAAAAATATTTGAACCCGCTTTTATGAAATTTGATTGATTTCTAACAAGTAATATGTTCTAAAACTAGAAGAATGATGACTCAGTTGTAACAAAAGGTAATGAGACATGCTGGCTATACAAATTTAAACAATTTCCTCTTTGTGTTTTGGACATACCTCCGTTTATCTCGCCGGCACTTTGAACAGATTTAACAAATACGGCTTTTGTTCGTTCTCCTTTTTTTGTTTTTACATCAAGCACATCAAAACCTATCAAGGTAAATAATTGTTCTTTGTTAAATATTTTCATAATGGCTGTAACGTGACAACATTATTAGAGTATAAACTGTTTGAAAAGAGCAGAAGTTGAATAATGTTAATCGCCAGTCAGGGTTTAAATAGGATATATTTTATGCACCATTACTTTCTATTTGATTAATCAATAACATGTCATAGTTTACTGAATATATTTGTCAACCAAAAGGAAGATCAATTCTTCATCGCGGCCACGAAGTATTAAGATTGTTTAAAATTATAAACTATAACGAAAGACGGTAGATATTGTACACTTAGAAATGCACAAGAATAGTTTCACATATTTCCGAAAAGTAATTTAATCCAACACAAGCGGGGGAATTACTTAGTAAATGAAGATATAGCAATCAAAAATAATAAATATTAAAAAATCTGAAAGTTTCATATTACGCCCAAAGGGTCGTTTTTTTAACGTTTTGTGTATTACCTTTATTTATTAAATATCAAGTTCTTCACACTTAAACCATAAAATTCAATTTAATAGCAATATGGCGAAATAATTTGAGAATGAGCAAATCTTTAGAATTTCTGATACACAGTCTCGCGCGCTGGAGATAAAAATGGTTTTTTTTTCGGAAGGGGGGGTGTTACAGTGTTGCCATTGCTCGCTTTGAAATCGTTGAGTTTCTTAATAAAAATTCGTTAAGATTTTTAAAAATATGAAATAGATTAATAAAACAAATTCCAAATTCGGGCTTCCAGATCCCCATATTCTAGTGGAGGACAACTTATAGAAAATTTGTTGTATTCTCTAGGTACCGTTGTTTTTTCGCAGCGCGAGAAACATACATTCATACAGATTTTTCATTATTTAATTTCTTTAAATATAATGCGGGGCTGTAATATTTGGTGGCAACAATTTGAAACGTGAACCGACACTTATGGTGAACTAACGCAAAATGCCGAAACGAAATTAATAGCCCTTCTAGGCTAATGCCCTTTGGACAAATAAAAATAACAATAAATAAAGGTAAATTTGTAATCTGAAAACTTTAGATTTGATCTAATCCCTCCAAAGATTCATTAAAGATTCAAAATTAAAGATTATTAATTATAAATTATAAGAATTAAAAATTAAAAACCTAAATTATAAGAATCATAAAAAATAAGAGTTTATAACTTGATTTGGTATACAGATTTCAGTTTAAAAGTAGAGATAATGCTAAATTATGCATTTACGATAGGTCTGCTAGTTTCCCGAAATTAAAGGTACGGAACATAAAATCTTGTACTCAAAATCAGCTTTTCGAAATGGTAAAACCACAAAAACAAATTGGTATAATACTATTTCATCGACAAATTAACGCCACACAGAAACTTACGGAGTTACTTAATTAAAAGACCTTTTTCATTGATGTAGAAATGCATAAGAAAGCTTCGCAAAATATAAGTTGCCCCATCTCTCCCCCAAAAGCGGAATTTGTTTTAAAATTTATATGATGATGAACATTCAGCATTATATTTTAAAATATCTTCATAACAACTATAAACATTAATTAAAATACTTTAATTCTTTACAGAACCATTAATAAATATGTTCTGAAAATCAGTAAAATGTCTATGTATGCATGGCCGCATATCAAAACAGTCGTAACTATTCTGACTATCAATTCTAGACATCTGAAATTTCATCATTCACAAAATGAAAGGATTTCATATATAGAATGATTTAAAAACATTACTTAAAAATAATGACTCGACATTCCACAAAAATATTGATGTATTGTGAGTTATCGAAATCATATCTTCAAAATTTTGGTAGAATATATTCTTTCTCGTTCTCTTCGACATAAATAAGTTGTGGCCACAGAATGAAAGTTTAAAGAAAAGTACACTGTATACATGTGCACTAGACTGACGATGCTACGGAACAGACGCAGACAATTCGATAACCGCTCCTCCACAGAAATATTTTATACTATTTTAGCATGGTCTTGTTTACAGATTATGGATGATCAACGTTTAAACATATTTTAAAGCATTTACAAAAATGAGACAAATCTGGGGTGTTTACTAAAATAATAGAAGAGGCAGGCGGCTGCACTGAAATGGCATTATCCTTTTAAAATTGATGGTATATTCAACCCAGTCATAACTCAACCTCGCAAATGTGCTTTTTAAGTTTTAAGGTTTCCAACTGCTGCAAGTGACTCAGATGTATAATATTTTGTTTCGTTTTCACATAATCTCGGTGAGTTTATTTAGAAGAAAGATAAAATCACTTTACGTAGTGACCCACCGATAAATCGTCAAAAGATACAGCTAGCTCTTTTAAAGGTCTGTTGCAAAAATCTCTTGTTGGAAGTGTGCCATTCTTATTTTAGAGGAGAAAATAATGCTTACCCTCCCAAGTTAAAAGTGAGTTTAATTTTCATCATTTCTAAATTTTTTAAACATTTTTATTTTAGTCTCTTATTATTAGTTTTACGTAGAAAGAAGGTTTTTAGGGAATCTAAACACTGCAATTGAAAGCAATCAGTTAATCAGTTTAGGGAGTTAGCAGTTCGATTGAGTCGATTCTTCCGATCCCACCAGTCATTCGATTTTTTCCGCGCTTTGCTAGTTCAGTGAGCGAACGGTTCTGATGCGAGTTCATAAAAGAACGATTTTACCCACCTCTACACGACAACTACAGCTTCAACTCCACGCCAATTTTGACCTAAAGCACCGGCATCTCTTAAGAGGGATACTGGTTTGATAGACCTAACGGACCCTCAAACGCGAAGGATATTATTAGACTTACCGATACCGTCTATTCATTAACCGATAAACCCCGAATCTTACGATACGGCTTGACAGTCTGTCAGCTTCTGCTGTCCAGTATGATATCCAGAGGGGCACAGTAAAGTCGTAGAGTCATTAGGAATTTTTTTTTTTTTTTTTTTTTTTAAAAGCAGGAGATGTGAGAAATGTGCAGTGGGACCCGAACCCTGGATCTCTCGAATACGCGTCGAATATGCTTCCAATTACACCACGAAGGCAAGCGGAAAGAAGGGAGAAAATACCTTATAAAGTAAGGACTGACGTGAGAAAGGCGACGGAATAATATCATTTTAATCCAATCCACCGTGTTGGGTTAGTTTGGTTTAACTGATTACGGCAAAGACTTCGAGGGCTATTCCGCCTAAGGAAAAGGATGCCTTCGTGGAGAACGTTCTAAGAAAAACTGGTTCGTACATACGTTAACACATGGGGAAAACCATGAAAACGACCATGCAACCAGCTCGTTCGCCGAAATTCGAACCCTAGACCGAACTACCAGTATTTAGCGACTTTACCGCTCGGCCATTGCTGGGCCAACCCACCGTATTCCAAGACGAATATTTCTTAAATTTATGCTAACAGTATTATCATTTAATGTGCAAAGTAGGGTAACGTTCTTTCTTTGTGAAAGGTGATACGACCAGATTGTTCCATCTGCTTCATTTAACTAAACAAGAAAATTCCATCTTACGTAGATAATACGCAGTTCTTAACACCAGTGCAAAACCTTATCATTTATTCTTCAGAACACTCTTATTTCTTTCTCTACTATTAAAAATCTATTCTCTCATCCGATTTTTTATCTGACGTAGTATTTTTCAGCATTAGCAAATTAATCTTTTTATTACTGTGATTATATGATGAATGACTTTATTAGTCTGAATTATTTGCTAACTCCTCCAATCCGCCTTGCTTCGATATGAGAGAGATAACCAGAGAGACAAATTCAAATGTAGATAAAAGCTAATATTTTCACATTAGACTATTTTAAATGCCTGCAAGGACATATATGATTTGTTGATAGCGACAGGGTTATAAATATTTAACTATCTAAATCCTTAAACTGAGATGTAAGGTTCATTTAAAATAAAAAGGCTAAACCTCTTGAAATAAGACATTCTAAAAATTTTGATATTGCTGAATAAATTTGAGAAAGACATAAAAAATGATACAGTGGTTCACATTTGTTTTCAGTTTGATTTCCAAATACCATTTACTAAATATTAACAAAATGACTTTTTGTTTCACATATACTCTTGATAATCTAGTTTTAAACCTGCTTGTTTTGAAAGAAGTTATTAAAGATGTTTTCGGTTTAAAAAATATTCAAAACGCTCTTGAAATGAACAATTCGAACAAAGTTTATATTTAATAAAAACATGAAAATGACGAGGCATTTAATATTTCACTGACTATGATTTAGCTAAAATGGTACTTTTCATGCGATTTGGCATGGATTCGACTAATTTTTTCGTGTAAGAATATTCCATTTATTCCATTCCAACGTAAGAATTGATTTTAATAGAACTTTCAAAGAAATATGTTTTCTTCTTCTTTTCTTCAATTTATTCCTTGCATGTTCGACAGGATTTAAGCTCGGAAAATACTTAGCAGTTTTGGTAAATACAGGAAATTTGTGTAAAACCACGAACAAATACTTAGAGCTATATGTTTATGATCGCTAACTTGATAAACTTGAATGCATATGGTATTCCAAGTTTTCTTGGAAATGCTTTCAAATTTTCATTACACATCCATATTATTTTTGAGAAACACTCAATTTCTTACTCCAAAACAAAACATGCCCACACCATTATGCCCGTACCTTCAAACGTAACAGTAGGCAACAGGTTTCTGAAATTCAGTTCTTACCTCGGCTTTTTCCATAATTTAATTCGCCTATCTAATCCAAATACATTAAATTTTGAATTTTCTGCAAATATAACATTGTTCTAATATCATCAAACTTTGCTTACAATAGGTTTTGCGAATGGACAAGCGTATATATTCCTTGTTTTCTTGCTGACAAAGAACTTTCTTCTTGCTGATCGCCTATTGTATCCATACGCCCTAAATAAATCTTCTACAACGTTCAGAGGTAACTTTTATTGTAAATCGTTGTTCTAAATCTGCTCTCAACATTTTAGAGTTCTATCTTTTGGGTGCTGAAGGAATTTTTCGCACAATAAATCTGCGACTCGCTGGTGTTAGCTTGCAATGTATTCCACACTCGAGGTGCAATTTCAATAGTTCCACGCACTTTCCATCGTTTTATTACACCAAAGATAGTTAAACGCTTTACATGAAGGATTTTTTGGATAGTTCAAATACTTTTACCATCTTTAAAAACATGACTATTAAATTTCTAAAAGAAGTGGACGTCAATTTGTGCGCCGCTTGCCATATTCACTTAAGATATGGAATTGTTACCATATTTTGTTGAACAAGTAATTATTTCCGAATGCGGACGATAATTCTTGTGATGTATTTTCATTTAAAACAAAAAATTATTCCAAAAACTGTCTACCATAACATTTTGAAAAAAAATTGGAGTGAGTGAATTCTTATGTGAGTTATTCATTAATACTTTTTGAACAAATTATTTTATTGTAAGGAATATTTTAATTATATTAATTTTACAACAAAAAAGGCATAAAACAGAGAAAAAATAATATATTAGATAAAAATTTCAAAAATAATGTATCAGAAAAAAGTCTGCACTTGAATATTTACAAGATCTATACAAATGAATTTCAAAAACACGAGGGTCCAAAAAACAAATGTGAGCCACTGTATGTTTAAACACATAAACAAGAAAATAATAATAAAAATCACACACAAGGAAGTAATATAGATATACTTCGCATAAATAAAACATTAAATCTAAGAAGAATACTATACATTACTCTCAAAGCGACACAAGCTGTTGGTTTTTCATGTTTCGATATACAGCTTAAGCATTCGAATTCTTACCTATAAAAAAAGAATAATTTTCTAAAATGTTTTACAAATTAATAAACTTAAACAGACAGGGCGAGGAGATTACAACAATTCACAATTTTACCCATCCTCTAAAAAAAGTATAAACTAACAGAAAATCGAGATCACGAAAATTCTGCATTACATTTTTAACCAGAGTTAAAAATCTAGCTTTATGCAAACTCCCATATTGTTTGAAGGTAATTACGCTCTGATATCTAATACAAATTATAGATTTCGGAAACATCTGCATAAATCAAGTATGCTTCTCCCTCAAGCAAAAATTTTGCCTGCGGGTGAAAGTGGCCCTACCTTCTATTTACTAGTGATAAGCAAACTACCACAAAAATGCGTCTACTATTCGCAGGAAATGAAAAACGCATTTTAATATAAAGTGAAATTACTAATGATATTTTGACACTTTTCAGCGAAACAGCAAGTCTGATTAATAATTACTTCACTGAAATAATTTCCCCAAAATATACATTGGCTACAATATTCCCTTTTTTAAATATAACCTTCAACTGAAGATTGGACTGAATTAATTGTTTATGGAAAAGGAGAGCACACTTGATGTATTGCATTGATTATGGCACATTAAGGCTATCTACTTAGTAAGATAGGTACCTTCATAGAAAACTTCCTACAAAAACTATATGCTACACATGAGGGAGGGAGGGGGATTCCTTTTCTACAGACCTTGAGCAGAAATTATACATAATGAAAATAGCTAAATATACTTCAACATAATCAAAATTTGTAATATGGATCATATTTTATCAAATGTATTTCCTAACTCTGAAGCATCACAAAAAGAATCGGCCAGTTCTACGGAAGTTTAACATATTACATAATTATAATATTTAACAACTAGAGAACCGATTATTATTACAAAGAATTTAATATAGTCCACTCAATACGAGAAAACTGACATTAACCTCCAGCGTGCAGCAAATGGTCATGAACATCTTAACAATATAGCATACTTGCTCTAACAGTAGTTCTCTAACACGGCATCCTCTCAAATCCCTGGAATGTCCGATTCAATTAAAGTACGCACAGAATAAATATATCACGTGACCGGAAACCGGTGGTGCCGTAACCAGTGATAAACAGGCCTGGATAATGCGTTTAGTGATTTTAAAACAGCTGCTACTGCAAGAGTCCTTCCCTCAGCTCTGACAAATGCGACGTAGTTTGCATTTAAATCTGGGAACTAAGGGCGCCAAGTTTCGATGACAAAGCAGGGGGGGATTGAATGCGGACCAGAATTGCTTGATTAATGAGTCGGAATAATTAGTGAGGTGAAGGTCTGGTTTGACTCGCTGGAAGCTGGCTGATCATGATTACATCAAGTAGCCTTTCAGAGTTTCGAACTATTTCCTAGCGCCAAAAGGCATTTCTCATCTGTGGAGTTCTCTATCAAAGGAAAAGCGCTACCACAACGTTGAACTATAATATTACTTACCAACATAAGAAAATCAATGTTTTCACGCGAAATTAAGTTATGTAAAATAGATGTGCTTCCTATCTGCTACAAAAACCCTTTTATTCTCCCCCCAATCATAACTTCATGTAGGGGTGGGAGGAATTTTTAATGACATCGATTAATTGATTTAGACAGAGACCATTTTTATGGTTTTAAAAGTTTTAAATCTTAAATAACGAAACACAGTTTTCAGTCTACTTAAAACGCAGAATCTCTATTTGCTAATAAATATAAGTCTAATTATTTAACCGCGATATATAAGACACATGATAAACAATATGAGGTCTTTATTTTTTACTTCCTTGTACGAAGTAAAAAGGAAGTATTGTAATCGCGAAAAGTTTCAGGCAGCATATTTCAACGAAAATATCCATTTTGACCGCTATCGAATGCAATTTAAAGATGTTTTTGCGTGATATCTGCACGTAAGGGCAGAATAAAATACTCTTTTCCTTCAAAAAAATTATAAAACTGCTTTAAAATTAATTCTGGAGAGAATTTTTCGTGGCGTCTGTACGAACGTATGTACGTACGTACGTTCGTGCGCACGTACGTATCTCGCATAACTCAAAAACGAGTAGCCTCAGAACGTTGAAATTTTGTATATAGGACTGCTATAACATGTAGATGTGCACCTCGTATTTTGGTTGCAATCGGCCGCACCAAACGTATATAAATATATTTATATATATATCCACTTTGTTACCCGTCTCAGTGATCTCAGTTTCTTTACTCTTATATGTTAGTAAACTGTACATTTTTTTGCTTTAAAAATGATTGAATTATGTTGTTTTTATCTTCCGGTTAAGAATTTTATGCCTTTAGTAAATCTGTGTGCAATATTTTTAGAATTATCAGCAATTTTAAAGTTGTTTAATTGCCGCTAAGCCTTTTTTAATGGCGGCCATTGATGTTTACATTTGAAACAGGAGACTAGTGGATTCGTTGCCAATCTAGAGAAACTTAGCTTCGCAACAACAAAGATATCGCATTCATTTATTATTGCCAATTAAATCATGCTTAATTCTTTCTGGAATTTTTACGAGGAAATAAGCGTTTGAGATTCACTTCGTAATTTTTAATATAGATATTTTGAGTTTTTATGTATTTTTGGCCTTCTCGCGAAGTGAGAACTGAATTAATTAAATGAGAAATACTCAATCGTCTGTGAAAAACTGTTTCGTTTTTGTTTTGTTTGCTTAATTTCTTTTATACATCATTCTAGCTTTATTATAGTACTTGAATAGAACATGTGGCAACGATTAGATAATTCTATTCTTTAAATGATATAAATTTTGTGCATTATGTGTTATAATATGAAGGAAATATATAAGTTAACTGTTATATAATTATTGGATTATATAACAGTTAACTTAGGTTCCGTTATAAAATTATTATGTAAGTTAATTATATAAGTTAACTGTTATATAATTATTAATACTGTTAAGTGAATCTAGCGCCGGAGTGTCGCTATGGTAAACAAATACCAGAGTGAATTTTAAAGAATGCATTTATTTTATTGTGGTTTATGCGCTGTCGGTTAATGCGTATAATTTAATATTCCAATACAAGGAAATCATGTGGTGTACACATCAGATTTTTTAAATCCGTAAAATTAATTGATTCCATAGTAGTTTTATTTGAAGCAACATATCAATTCAGTAAAGTGGATACAATCTGTCTGAATATTATCTTATTAACACGAACTTTAGATTTAAAATGAAGCCTTCTTTTTGATATTCACTTTCAAACCTATCTCAAAGGCCCCTTCTATACGAATGACTAAGCCAGCGTTGTTACGTACCTGGTTTTCGTACTGAATGCACAGCAGATGATTTTTTGAGATCATTCGTTATATTTTATAAACAACTGCCAATTTCAAACTAAGTAAACCTTTTAAACTTGTTCATTGCAAATAAACAAGCACGAATTACAAAAACAACTGCAAACGCAGCAAATTTAAATTAGTGAGTGCGAAGATAATTCTACTCAGTAACAGATTATGCTGGTCAATTCAACCTCTACAAACCAGCTTTGTCCGCATTTATCTAACATCACACGATATCATACAATTCACTGTTTTATGGGATGCAATTAAACTACATTCTTTCCAAAAAAGTATTAAATTTCGCGTGGATATTCTGTCACTGAATCCGAGCATTTCAATGTAAACAGAACTCTTTGAATATTCTCTTTTCTCCCTAAGAAATGGTTTATTTGAAATTAACAGTATAAAGTGAATTTTGAGCTGCAAGAGATAATTTATGACTTCATAGAAATTCTCGTTCGATATTTGCAGAATTTTGAGGTCACAACGATATTCACTTCATAAAAAATAAGAAATAACATCCTTTAGATCAGGGTTTCTTAAACATTTTTCAGTCGCGACCCCTTTTTATCACTGAGATTTTTTCGCGACCCTCCAAGACCCCATAATATTTACAAAAATTTTGTAATATACTGTTGCAGTTTTAGGTCATTAACTTTCATTTCTAATTTTAAGACATAGAACAATGTGAACATTTTAAATGAGTAACAGATGAATTGACAGCGTCACGTGCAAAGCAAGTAAAATGAATATTTATATTATAAAAAGAATGCGTCGAAACGCTTTCGTTAGATACATTGTGTAAAAATATTTGGTATTTGTAAAATTATTATAAGTTAAAGAAATATCAAAACTGCTAAAATTTTTGGCGACCACCTGCTGCAGGTCTCGCGACCCACAGTTTAAGAAATCCTGCACTACATGATGATCAACAAAAATAATTCAGAATTATCACACTGGGTAAATTATGTATTAGTTATGCTCACATTACTGTATTCATTTCCCGTTATTGATGGAAGACCGATTTTTACTGCTCAGGGATACTGAAAGATAATATCTCTGGCGTATATATAAGTCTGTCTGAGAAATGTATGTAAAGGGGTAATGATAATGCTTCCACCTCTGAATCAACATAGATGTCGTTATACGGAATATCGGAAAAGCTATTTTAAGATTAATAATTTTATGTAATGAAACAGTTTTTTTTTTTTTTTTTGTTTTGTTTTTTTTTTGTTTAATATCATACTCTTGTGAAATCCCCAACGTCTGACGAAAATATGGCCAGTCTATTTACAGCTCATAATTGCTCATTGTCTTTTTACTTTTAAAGTTTTTCCCCGAAATATACGGGTGTTTTTTACTGTATCAAAATACCAGCAATTCATATTTTCTTCGCTTTAAAGCGCATGCAAAAAGATCTTCACCTATTGAATATTATGCAAAGGTTCCCTTATTTCCCTACTTACGACTTCTCAGAGTGAACGCTTGGAACTGGCTTATTAATGAAGGTGTCACCATTAGTTACCTCGAAACGTAATTAATCAAGAAATTATTTAACTGGCGCTGAAGGAACCCAAAAGCAATTCTATGGTTGAACGTCAAGAAGAATGAAAAATGGATACAATCAGAAGCCAAATATTTGAACATAATTTAAGTCACTCTGTATAGTCACATGTATAGTCAGCCGAAAATATTTTCAGGAAACTTAGAAATTTGCTTTACAGAGCGATGAATAGTGGATGATGAAATGACCATTCAGCACTGAGAAAGCAAAATTGTCTTACATCCTTATTTCCTGTTCCATAATATCTGCAGCTTTCAGTTAGTTTTGTAACTTAAGGAAATTAAAATTTGCTCCTATCAACTACGAATTAAAGATGCTTTTTCTAGAATAACTCCAAGCAAACTTTCTGCATTGTTCACACAGTTTTTTAATTTATCTGAAAGTTAGCATTATTCGAAAGATATTTTCTAACTTCGGTAACAATTAAGTTTGTGAAAGAAAAACCTTTAACTTCTCACACGGATCTTTCCATAATCGAAACAGATATTAAATTTACACACACACACGATAGAAGATATAATCGAATGAAAGCAAATCCTAGCTATCACAATAAAATTTTTCCACTCGATTGGTCTTAAAAATGACAAAACATTCATTTCAACACATAAAATTTCTAAAATATGAGGATTAGAACTCCTTATATTTTAGATTAGATATCAACAGCTATCTGTACGTAGGAGGATATATCTTTGTCGATAATGTTTTGCAGGAACTGGTTTGTATTCGTATTACATCATGTTACACGTGAGAAAAACCGTGAAAACATCATGCAACCAATCATCAACCCTTTTATCAAGATTTGAACCCAGTCTCATCCTCAATCTATGAAGGACAGCACATATGAGCAGTTGAGGAGATCAGACAGCTATACAATTGGATTATGGTTCCGGGTAATGATACGAAGAGAAAAAAGAAAAATATTATTTAATCCTTATTATCCTATTTTATTTCTTCGTTCTAAATAAATCAACACTGCTTCATTACGTTTTTCAAAGCTTATCATTATTTCTACTCACAATGCCTCTCACAGATAAAAACTTATCGACGAAAAGGTCACATCCGTAATTCTTTCAGATATTGCATTGAATTCATTTTTAACTGATCAAAAAGAATTAACTTTATGATATAAAAAAGGAGTATGTATCCAGTATTTTGTATATAGAAAAATCTTATGCGTACATCATATGACTTCCCTGTACAGAATATTAAATTAGACGCATTTTTTCAGGCATTTCATTAAACTTATTTCCTCGAATTTCATTAGAGATATACTATTTCTCATTCAATTCAGTTCTCACTCCGCAACTAGGCAAAAATACATAAAACCTCAAATTATCTTTATCAAAAATTTAAAAATATAAAACATAAATACAGTTAAAATAATTTAAAGAACAATTTTTACAATTAAAATTACAGTTTCTATGTAAAAACAAGCAATTCGGGCAGCGGGTACGAAGGCAAATTTTTCGGTGCACAAAACTGAAAGTTTACTTTCGGTGTCACTCGACAAAAAGACACCGAAGGCGTAGAAAAGAATTTGTTGCAGACGCTTTGCTGTGCCACTATATGGGATAATTTAATAACTTAAATGATAATTTCAGAATGGATTAAGCATGATTTAGTTGGCAGCAATAAAAGAAGACGTTATCTTTGTTGTTGCGAAGTTAAGTTTTTCCAGATTGCGAACAAATCCACTATTCTGCCAAGTTTCAAATGTAAACAAATATGGCTGCTGTGGCAAAAATCTAGGTTTAGTCGCACTAAAAAAACTTTTAAATTGTCGATAATTCTACAAGTATTGCATGCAGGTTAAAAGAATTATTGCATAATTATAATAAAAAAATTGCATCGTGAAAGAGGTAGCAGATTAATTTTTCGTCTTCTCAGCAAAATATTGGTGAAAAATAATAATAACACGAGCTTATTACCAGTTTTGAAAACAACTGCGCTTCCGGCTTTGCAAACACAAACTTACAGCGAGGTCAAATATTTTAATATTAGTACAGACCACTACTATGCATAGCGGATATAATACAGATAGTTCGGTTCAGGCGACTTGATGAAAGAACTGGCTGCACAAGTTTCGTTGTTTTCCAAACTGATTACTGTTCAACCACAGAATGCTAATACAATCTTGGCTTACATTCCGCTAAAACAGTTTCGGTGAAGGATATGTGCACGCAGATGAAACAGAATCTCTTGTCAGGATCCCACCCATCCCGCCTGAGTGGTGCACACTTTTGAATCCATCTACCGTACTTTGTAAAGAAATCGGTTTTAAAGGTTCACATTCCTGTCCTTTGTGATACAGCAATACGAACCAGTTTGACTCAGACAATTCTACACAAATGGATCCTTCTTAAAGCAGATGGCCCACCAGTGCTTCACATGATAAAGTATATTACTTAAACCAACTTTGTAAACTATTTAAGATAAAAGTACGTATCCAGCTAAAGATCCTTTTCACAACTACACGTAGACCTACAGTTGCAGTTTAAGAATAAAATAAAATAAGGTAGGGCTTCGTAGTGCAGCAGTTGCGACAGAAATAATAGCTTTTAAATTTTTTTCAGATCGAAATATTTTACACATGTTTAAAAAGCTGGTTCTAATCAGAAAGCTGTAATTACTAAAATATTTTTTTAAGAGGAAACCAGTTTCATAAAACTGACCATCAAAAACCGTAGAAAATTTTACGACTTAAAACCACATTTCGCGATGGCAATCTCGAACGGAAGGTCGTTAGAAAGGCTGATATTCCACCATGCCGAAGTTCGAATCCTACACAAGGCTTTAAATCTTTGTGACTGCAATGCCCGTGAGGTGAAGAGCGCTTATTATCTGTCGTTCCTAAAGTAGTCTGAATAGACTAGTGGTAGGTAAAGAATGAAATACATATATGATTATGCGAATATGACAAAACATACAAGAGCGTTTTCCTAAGTGAAGGCATGTCTTTGTGGAAGAATTTGGCTTGCATTCCAGTTATGCATGGGAAAAAACAATTAGCCCGTTTGCTTAGGCTCCCACTACCAGGCCACTGAAGGGGCCCATCCTATAAAGTGCTTAAATAGATAGCCTTAAGATGTATTTCCATCAATTAAATAAACCAATCCTTCTCTGATGAAAGCAGACACCGAAAAGCATCGGTCTTAGAAAGACACATAAAACTGATTTTTATTACGTAAAAAATTTTCAAATTTTGTTATTTCAACGAATGGAAATCTGAAGCCCATAATTTTATTGCAATGTCTCCTTAAGTGGGAAATATCAAGAAATTTGCACTCGCAAATTTCATTGCTCACTGTTCTAAAAAACTTGTTTACTCTCGCCTCGTATTCCATTTTATGATACCTGGAGTAATCTGTTTGAATGAGGATAGTTCCCCGCTAAGTTGGCTTTTAAAAATATTTCCCGCATTGATTTTTTTCTCTATATGAACCACATAAAAAAACGAAGTTTCTAAAAGTATCAGTTGACTAAAAAAAGTGTAGTCTGAAAGCCTACTTTGCATTCCTTAAATTCGAGCTGTAAATCTAATAAAGCGTTCAAGATAGTTTTAGTGCTCAATTTTTTTTGAAACAATAAAACATTTTAACAAATAACTAAAACATTTTATCTAAAATAGCTCAGCTTCACGGGTCATATTTACAAATTTCAGATCTTAACTGCTTCGCTTCTTTTTGCAATGTTCACCTCTCAGCTAAACTGGCAAATATTTAAGCTGAATTCCTGGCTGACAGAAGTCAAACAAACTGATGGAATATTTTTAGAAGGCAAAGCGGAAAATGAATTGCAATGTCCTTCGCTATTTTCTGTTTGTCTAACTACAAGGATGCAATTTTCTTTGGCACATTGGCAAAACCTTTACAATAACTCAGTACTCTTTACAATAACCCAGTAGGGATGTTAAAAAGCAAACATACGGGTTGTGATGCAAAAAGAATTCATTTTTGATACTTTCGGGCGCATGCAGATAGCTTGAGGACGCATGCAGATATTTATTGCTGTTTTATTCAATTTAGCCTAAAACATCCGCTCGGCATTGTATATGTATGATCGTCTTTCTATATCGTTTTACGATCATCTCTTTCTCTATCTGTATATGTTATTTTGATGGATTTTATTTCATTAGCTTTACTAAAACTTTCGAAACAACAAGGTTGGATGTTGTTCCGTGGGTTTATAAAAACATTCGAAACGACATGTTCGATGAACTGTGCAGATTTCTCAACTAGAACATAACTGAAAGGCAAATACGTGTTAACTATGTACCATTTTAACCACTCTAGTTTAAGTTTAAACTAGAATTGGGAATTTTGAAAGCATTAAAAAATAAAATTATGACGATTATCAATAGTACAGTTTAACAGTGGCAAAGATTAGGATTCGAATACATACGGAAAAATAAAAAATTTGAAAAATCATCGATACGCACGTTCAAATGCGAATTGGGTGGATAAGGCATAACTTGCACTTTTCATTGTACTTTACCCTGAATTTTAGTTGATTTAGTTACGATAAAGTTTATGCTTTAGTTTTAGTTGATTTAATTATTATAGTTACGGTTTTGTTCTATTTTAACAACTAAAAGCCGTTATTCCTAATATTTGTTTATTCCTTTAGTTATTATGCTGCTTACGATAAAATTTATGATTTAGTTATTATAGTTACGGTTTTGTTCTATTTTAACAACTAAAAGCCTTTATTCTAAATAATTTGTTTATTCCTTTAATTATTATGCTCTTTCTTGAACATTGTAGTAAATCATGATAATGAAATCTGAACTTTTATTACATATAAGCACGTCAAGCCGAATCGCGTAAGTATACTTGCGCTCATGGTCGCAAATGCTATGGGATGGCAATAACTGACAATCTATCAGCACATTCAGAAGAAGATTGATATCCCTTAGTGCATTTTATCGAACGCATGATTTGGTCAGTGAACTGCACTAAGCTAATCAAGTTTTTTAAGCCCTACAAAGAAATCTTCTATAAATAACTTTGAAATTGCAGCATTCGAAAGAAGAACGCTATTTTTAACAAGGACTAGTCAAACAGTGATAATCTGCATGCAATCGAGCAAGTACTGTTTTCATCTCGCCTAACAGCCATAAAGAAGAGAAAAAGAAACACGATGACAAAAATAACTTTCCAGAAAATCGCGTGCAGGATCAGAGCTTGACCTCTTCCTTATTTACATATAAAAGTCATTCAATCATGAGCAGAAAGTGCTAAAACGACCTTTAAAAGTCTTAGATTTGCAGATTTAAAGCATAGGTTTGCCACATCATCGCATAGTTTGCTTTCTGAAGTTAAAGCGACTAATTTTTTTTATTCTTTATATGATAATAAAATTATTTATTTTTCAGCATATTTCTTAAAAAATGCACGCATATATAATGAAACATTTCGAAACATCCATCACCAAAAAATAAGATTTGCACGTAAAGTCATGTTATAAGGTCTCCCGCCTTCTTAGCATGCCTTCGTCTGTACGCTGAGCGCGTATTCCAGAGGTCCGTAGCTTGATTCCCGGCGAAGGCTTTGCTCATTTTTCATCTCTCCTGCTTCCAAGTTAACTTAATGTCTCTACATGGGCGGATTTGGCGATTGGGTCCCCTAAAACCCCAGTCGCCCTTTAAAAGGGGGAGTATATAAGGTATTTCTCCCGCCTTCTTAGCATGCCTTCGTAGTGGGCCCGTATTCCAGAGATCCGTGGTTCGATTTCCGGGGAAGGCTTTGCTCAGTTTTCATCTCTCCTGCTTGCAAATTAACCTAATGTCTCTACAATGTAATTAGCATGTCTTCACACAGCTCATTCATTGATCCCTGTGAAGAGGGGAGCCTAAAGAACTGCCACGCTACATCTTTAGTATTGTTATATATTCGACAGAAGAGATGAGAAATGCACATCTCGGGATATTTTTTGGAAAAATCTACAATCAAAGACGTTAGTTTTTAAAATCTGTTAAATGTTACGCATAAAAAAAAAGTACACAGGAACCATATGTCAACAAACTAATATTTAGCGAATGCATTATTCAGTTGCACATATCGAAGAGCAAAAGCTGCAATGAATTCGCGAATAACTATCATCAATCGTACAGTGGGATATAACTGGCGACATGACCACTTTAGAAATACAACCAGAGATACTCACATAAAGCAGCCACGGCATTACCAATTGACAAAGTGATGAATCGTTAATTTTACCTCCAGCATTTCCTCCCATGCGAGGAGAAAAGGCCAATCAAACTCTGGAAGCTGAGATCGAAGCAGTATTTGTGCAACTGCTGTATTATTAAAGGCAAAGGAGCTCAATTTCCTTTCAGTATACCAGTGAGATCATTTGGTAATTGGGATTGGATTTTGGAGACAATAGGAAGTGTTAAACCAGGATTTCAGAAAAGGTATTTCGTAATTATCAGTATTCAATTTACTATACATATTCGTATTTCATGAACACAATTCTTACGCACCACACAGATTTTAGCAATATTAATAAATTAGCGTTAAGTGAATGCTTGAAAATTCTCATCGAAAATGAGTGAATAGTCCCTTTAATTTTACCAAAAGTAAACTTGATTACTAATAATTCATAATGCATTACAGATACATGGGTTGATCTTGAAACAAATAATTCTAAAAGCAGGAATAAGACCGGCTGTGTCTAATAATAGACATTACCAATAGTACAGTTTAATAGTGGCAAAGATTAGGATTGGAATACATACGGAAAAATTAAAAACTTTGATGATCATCAATACGCACGAACAAATGCTATAGGCACAACTTGCACTTTTCCTTGTACTTTACCTAAATTTTAGTTGATTTAGTTACAGTTTTGTTATATTTTAACAGCTAAAAGCATATATTTTATTCCTAATAATTAGTTCATCAGTTATCAGAATTTTGGAAAAGGGGTTATTATCAGAGTTAACTACCATCAACAAACCTCGGCAAAACAGAATATTCAGCAAAAACTCCACGTAAAGCAAGTTATAAATTGATGTGTATAGTAAGATGCACATACACATTTTACTATTAAGCGTCAACAATCTGAAATTTGTATGTACCTCCAATCAATACGCTGAAATGTGTATCTTCATAGGTTGTGAAATAGGAACACTTATGTAATTATTAGACAGCGAAATGAATTTCCTTTCAATGATTAAGCCATGAGAATGAATTTTGCTTCTCACTGGCTGTGAAATAAAGAGTAGCCATGGTATTCTTTTCAGTATTATGCGACCACAGGTCTTGAGAATGAATTTTACTTAATACAGACGTTCATAAGGTTGAAAGCGGTAATAACTGGTAGTTAAATCAATGCTGCGTTGCCATTTTGAGAAACTGTGCCCATGACGTCATCGGCAAAAACATCTTAAACAGCATATAGTTTCATACAACACTAAGGGAAAATACTTAATAAAGAATAATTTTGGATAAGAAAAACATAAAGTTGCACATTTGGATAAAAGTGTAGTATGCTAAAGTGCACAGGAGCTAATGAGTATTCATGCTCTTACTAGACATACTTAACATTTCTAAACTTGCTACAATAAAGCCAATTAATAATATACGTTATTGGTATCTTGGAAACAAGAAATATTCATATTGTGTGTGGGGGAAGGGGGATAACGCAAAGTCTTTAAAGGATCAAAATGGTTCACTGTTTAAGGAAACGAACACAAGAACTATCCGCCAAAGGGAAAGGAATGATTTCGTGTAGGAAATTTTTAAAGGAAACTGCATTGTCACATTTCTTAAGGTTTCCTTGCATGTCAGTTTCAAAGAACAATACAGAAACATAATTATAAATTTATTATGAATATACAGATCTAAGCTTCTCTGATCGATTTAGTCCTATATTGTGTCAACTTTTGTAAACAGATTTGGAGATTAATTGTTGTATATGAGTTATCTCAGACAGTCCTATTTCACTTAAGTATATAGCAAGAGGCATTTACGGATTTTTGTAATGTGAATGGATTTACTCAATTCCAATCGCCCTTCAGTTCGAATGATAATCGATTATCATTTATCATCAAAAATCTTGAAAGATGGTAATTTTAACATTTTAATAATCTTCTTACTTGAATGTATAAAAACTGCTGTTTTAAAAGCAGAAAAATATAAACTATTTTTCGCAAATATGTGCTCATCAGCATAGTAAAATTTCGAAGAACTACCGATTTCAGCCACCCGCTTATGTACTGAAAAGAAATTAACACAGACTTTTAAATAAATTTTCTTACCCATCTTCAGCTCATATATAATCAACATAATACAGAAAGTGTCAATATTTATTTACATTTCACTAAAAATTAATCCCTTTATACTAGCACATAGCGAAATTGAAAATTTTCCAGCAAAATGCTTTGTTTGTAGAGGCATAGGGCTGCAATAACGGCAAAGCGGCTAAAGTATAGATTTGTTTCACTTAACTTGGATTCAACGTAAAAAGGGAAAGTTTTCCCCAGACAGTCCTCTACGAAAGCATCCACTTCTCTGCAGATAGTGTAAATGCACTTCCCTACATTTAGATAAGCAATCTAATTGTAACTATGCATACTTACGTTTTAATTTTAGAACTTCTGTTACGCTTACTTGTAATGCAACGTAAATATGACGCAGTTTTCACTAGAAAGTTCTCCACGAAAGCATCTACCCCCTGTATGCAGATAATCAAAATGCATTTTACAATACTCAAATATAAATAATTTTTTGTAAATATCATCCTTGTCGGTCTCATTTCATAGCTTTTCTTATGCTAAATGGGAGGGGGAAAAAACCTTTAAATTGTTGATAACTCTACAAATATTGCATGCACTTTAACTAAAGGCATGACAACCGTAACAGGAAGATAACAACAACAACAAACAAACAAACAAAAACCTCAAAGCTTTCAGATTTTATATTATTTTATTTATTATTTAACGATTTATGTGTTACATTTATTTATTAAATATCATGTTCTTCGTTCTTAAACCATAAAATTCAATTAAACAGCAATATCACAAAATATTTAACAGAGCATTTTAGAATTTCTGATACACGGTCTCGCGCGCCTGCAGTAAAAAATCCTCCCCCACGCCCGCAGAGTGCTGCCATTGCTCGCTTTGAAACCGTTGAGTTTCTTAATCAAAAACTCATAAATGCTATACAAAATATAAATTTGAAAATTAATCAAAATATAATACAGTGTTCTAATATTTGATGACAACAATTTAAAAAGTAATTCGTCCTTTATAGTGGATCAACGCAAAATGATAAAACTAAATTAATAGCCCTTCTGGGCTAATTGCCCTTTTGGGCTAAAAAGGTAATACTCAGCATACGAAATCTTTTGGGTAAGCGAAATAATATCCAATTTCTTGACAGAATGAATAAAAAGTAAAAGATCTGATACATTATGAAAATTCTAAAATAAAGTACTTTTTTGGAAAAAAAAATAATGGCTTGTAAATTGCCGAGTCAACAGCTTATGAATCCACGTATGGCGATAGAAAACTGGCCATTTATTGCATCGCACAGTTTATCTCCATTCCAAAATGCCGCAAAAAACAATTGTAGATACCCTCCTAATGAACACCGGTGAAAAGGAAAACGCAAGAAATTGCACATACCTTGCAGAATAAAAACGCGATAGCACACTATTTCTTAAAATAATTCATGTAAATTTCCAACATCAAAATGAAATATTATATACAGGGCAGGTGATACAGGAGAATCATTTAGAAAAATATCCTTCGAATGGTGGGGCATCATTCACAGCCATTTACATCTAAGCATATCGGCGCTTCTGACGCATTTTCATAACGACATTATCTGTCTCAGATGATACTTTTCGATGTTTGGGTATTATATTTTCTCTCCTACTGATTATTTATTTAAACTTCAAAAGAAGGCATTTTAAAATAAGATGGACAGAAATGACACTCTATTTATAAAGAAATATTTAAATTCTTAATACTTTCCTATAGAAAAATCTCCCATAATTATAATAAATCTGAAAATACTGGTGATTTTTTCATTCTAACGCATTAAAAAATAATGCACAAATAAAAGCAACTACTGTACGAATAATAAAAATCTTTTTTTTTTTTTTTTTTTTTTTTTTTCTCTTGATAATTTGGCACAATTTTTGCATTGCAGTAGAACTGTGTCTAACCGATTAGGCGTGGTTCAAGCTGCTATTTTTTTCCGAATAACCCATGGATAGGTTTCTTCCCCCCCCCCCCCCCCCACACACACACACAAAGGAAGATACGGCCCTTTTGTCGGGGAAGAGAAGATTTTCCATAATATTATACTTCAATACATTTGAAATGAAACTTCAAAATTCCCTTTTTTGCTTAAATTATACAATCTATTACATATAGCACACATTTTAATTGCATACATATACATCTTATAATGTGTATGTGTGTACAATTAAAATATATATTATATACAAGATAAAAAATATGTAAATCAATTCTAACAAATTTGCAGTAGCCTCCTATAACTCCTCATTTTAAATTCGGTATTTCCTCCTTCCGTTCTAAAAATAGTAATTGCTTATAAATTTCATTGTACCATCCAGATTAATCTATATCATACGACTAATAGTATTTTTAGAGGGTTATTTATAAGCTAATCGATACTGAAACTAGTTCATTCTGAACGACAATTTTGTTTCGAAAGCATCACACTTCCGCTTTTGTTTCTGGACCTATCCAGATTGCTACTGCGCTGCTCTAAAACGAAATCAAAAATTTAAATGTTATGTTTTGAAATAGGCATGATTAGTGTACCAAGTCATTTGTGCCCGCAAATGTCAATTACAATAAAAAAGAATATTTAAATCTGCCACCCTACTTATTGCATCAACATGACTGCAAGTCTGCTTCAAGATATACACCTTCTGCCTCCGAAGACATACACCTACGCTATCAATGACATAACAAATTATCAAGTGAAGACACATACATACAGCTAGGCATGTAAGCAGGCTCGCTCACTCACTCAGAAACACACAAACGCACAGAGGTGGACAAAGAAACTGCATCGCCTAGAAAAATAACATTTTGAAAAGTTTAAGGTATTTTCTTCCTCCTTTCCGGCACGCCTTCGTGGTGCAACAGTTAGCACACTCGGCGCGTAGTCAAGAGGTTCAGGTTCGAGTTCCGGCGAGGGCATTGCTGATTTTTCAAGTCTCCTAATTAAAAAAATACCCAATGTCCCCACAGTGGCGCCCGAACTAAAAGGTGGTGAAGAATCCTCCGTATGTTCGATTGACGCAAAAGAAAAAAATGCAAGGCAAGTTGCTCTAGCTAAAAGAAGGATATTCGACACTCGTAAATGCTTTAAAAAATTGGTGATGTTGAGAGAAGGGCCAGATCAGGCCGGAAAAGGATAACAACAAAATATGATGATCGATAGTTAAAACGGATGTCTCTCTGTAATCGCCATCCAAGTGCTGCTAACTTAAAATATGAATTTACGAAAGACTGTGCGGTTAATTTAAGCGCAACGAGCTGTCCGAAGATGCCTCACGGAATGCGAGGAGCATGCACCGCTCAAGAAAAAGCCTTTGCTTACCCCCTTAAATTTTTTTTTTTTCTTTAAAGTGATTCAGCCTTTTACAGTGATTCAACGTAAAATCCCGTGTCGTGACTAACAGCCCTTCTGAGCTAAAGCTTCTTCCGGCTAAAAAGATGCAGAAGAGGCTTGGGTAAATGAGCATGTTTCACGGGCAAGGCTCAATGGAACTCAGTAACGTTTTCGGATGAATCTATCGGGTCAGTCCATAAGTTCGTGCGCATTAAGAGTATGCGTGGAATTCACTATGACGCATTTACTAAAACAATACAATTTTGAACCTGTTGAAAATTGTCATCGTTTGACTAACATATTATTCAGTTCATCACCAACTTTCGTAAATATCGAACGCACTTTAGTACCAATAGAAGATGAATATAGATAATCAGTACAAACGTGCTGTGCTACATTTTTTATTTTCGTGTGGTGAATCTGCCAGGTTTGCAGCGATAAAAATTAATAGCTGAACACACTATTAGTGTAAGGACTGCCCAGAAATGGTTTAAAAATTTCTAAGTTGGAAAAAGCAGCATTGATGATGAACCCCGTTCAGGACGTTTTGAACTGTTAGAATCAAATCAAACGATTCACTCAGAAGTTTATAGTGAACAACTTTGCCGTCTAAACTCAGAATTGATCAGAAAACGCCCACGATTGGTGAATATTAAGAAAGTGTTGTTTCATCATGAAAACGCTAGACCGCATACGGCTCGAACAAAGCTGCAAAAAATTAGTGAATTTAATTGAGAGCTTTTGCCACATCCTGCTTACTCCCCAGATATTGCCCCAAGTGATTTTCACTTATGTCGTGCCTTACAAAATTTTTTACTGGGAAAAAAATTAAATTCTAAACAGGATGTACCAATTTCAAGTTTTTTTTGCATCAAAACCAGAGTCTTTATACAGCAATGGCATAAAAAAGCTGCCTGTAAGATGGCAAGACATTGTAGATAATGGAGGAAAATATATAATTGATTAAAATGTTAAATTGTGTTTTTTTATATTATTTAAAATCTTACCATAAAATGCGCACGAATTTATGGATTGACCGTATAAATTCAACTTACATGGATCGGACGTTAAGGTGTATGTTCGGAGACGTAAAAGTGAAGTTTATCACGCAGATTGCATATTGTGTACTGTGAAATTACCAGCGAGCCAAATGATCCAGCAAAGGCGTTGAATGCCTGAAATTTATTACTGGGACTGTGAATGAATTAGCTTATACCCACATCTTGCAGGAGTGTTTCAAGTCAGTTATTCGGGATAACTTTAGATGTGCTGGAAATTGCATTTTTCATGAACCCGTTATGCAGCAAAATTGATAAGTACCTTTTTTTGTGCATGATTTTGTTGCTTTATTTACAGGTTTTTATCTCCATAATGGATCTCCAAAAGTAATTTTCTTCCCATTCTCCCCTTTAGGTGCAGGCCTATATGACAAAATCTGGTATTCAAGATTTGGTCCTGATCTGAAACCCTCTGAAAACTACTGGCATATAATGGGTACCAAAACTGCTGCTAAAAAGGCCTGATACTAAGATTAAACTGCAGGAAAGCATTAGTAAGGTTTGGATCCATGAAACTGACCAGGGTTACATTCAGATATCTTCTAACGTCTGACCGCTACCGCAGCTCATGGAGGATTTACTAAATAATAAAGTGATCTTTATGAGCGTATACGAGTCATATTAAAGTATATTTAAATATGATTGCAGGTACGTAGAGTTTACATCAACAACAAAATTTGTGCATCAGTTCCGCGTTTTGTTAAATAATGCATTTTTCACTTTTTTGAATAATTAAGTGCAAACGAAACTTGATTAAGATTAATCCTACAACTTTATTTCATTGTAACAATATGATCTTTACATACGACATATACATGAAGCATACTGTTTGCACACTTTTCCACTTCTTTGCGTAGGTGTTGCAGATTTTGTCCGCCACTGTATATATGGGTAAGACTCATCAAATAAGCGGCACTATAAGCGATATTTCTCATGTAATACCAAAAATTAACTAAAGTTTATTTTTTAAATTAATAGAAATCCTGTGACACTTTAGGAAAATCTTTTAACACTACGTTCCTTAGTGAACATACGTATATTTCAAAATTCATCTTTAGACTAAGATTTCACAGTCGTCATTTCTGAACACAAATATACTGCGCTTACCTTAAAAATATGCGTTTATTTTTTAATAACGAGTTAAAAAACTATTCATTTAAAAAAATGGAAAATTTTCCGGTTTAGAGATTTAGTCTTAAATTTATTCGTCGTTTCGATTGAACGGAATTCGTGTTTAAGCGAAGTTCGATTATGTGGGACGTAATTATAATTGATAACATTTTCTTTCTGATGCATGAAAATTAACGACTATAATTCAAAAATAGATGCAACACCAAGTAAGCTTAAGAAATATTTTGGGCGTTTAATTGACAAATCGAAGCTAACAAAAAACATTCAATGAAAAAGGCGTAAAAGTAACTGCAGTTATAAACTAATAAAACTTTAACAAAAAAAGTATAGCGTCAGATTTCTATTTTCTGTTAACTAGTTACTAACTACTACGATAGTTGAAATTCTTTAGTGAACAAAGAATTTCAAGTCTCATGGTTTCACTAAAGGAGAGGAAAATGACGATGGTTTTCAAAAGGCCAATGTCCGAGCATAATGCAAAACACTTTCTGAAATTGTCTGGATAATAAGAGGAGCTCATGTACTGCACAGTGCTCGGCCAGTCTTCTCAGAGCTGGGCACAAATGCCTCAGATAATGATTTTCTGCACTTTGAAAGCAAATGCGAATGAGGCGTGGTTCAATAACCGGGAACTGGTGCATGTAGAAGAGATTAATGGAATCAGAATCTTTGCATTCTTAGGCTTGGTTAATTCCACAATTACGGTATCAGAATATATCAAGATTTTCTCAACTATTAAATATTCTAACTTCTGCATCATGCCTTTTCCGATTCGCAATAAGCATCTAAAAACTTCAGAGGAAACTCGTCAAACATTAAAACAGAATTCGAAACAGATTTTTTTTTTTTAAATAAAAAACACCAAAATTTATTCATCAAAAAATACATTTCTGAAAAAAGTGTGTTTACGTCAATGGTTACCAAACTGTGGGTCGCAACCTCAAAAAGGGAAAGGAGACAGTTTCCTTTCATCGGATAATTCCGAGTTCTTTTTCCCTTTATAATATATATTAACATGTTTTTTACAATTATTTATAATAAATAATTATATATAAATATACTTACTTCATTTTCTTCTATTAAGATTTCAGATAATATATGCAAGTGCGTTATGATACAATACAGCAGTACATATGTTTATAATAGACAAGTAGATAAATATGTAGATAAAAAATACAGATATAAAACGGGTCCCGATGATAAAAAGTTCACGAAATACTTGTTTAGATTATAGATATTTTGTTTAATAATGAATTTTATCAAAACTGAGAACATAATTATTTTGGATGCCTTCGCGAAGGCAAAAGAGATTGCATTTACGTTGAACATGCGAAAGACCAAACTCAGTTAGGACATCCAATGCATGACGCTGTTACGAAATGTACAGGCGCGGTAAGATAGCTTCCTCGCAAACCAATTTTAGGATTGCCATAAAATGGCAAGGGAAGATAGGGTTGTCACATTTGGCGAGAAATCGCCCATTTGGCGACATTTACTGGTCGGATGAAGAACTTTCTGGAACGAATTCTTACCTGTTTTGCCTAGAATGTGCTTGAACACCAGTCAAAAGCTATATAAACCCTGCTGGTACGCGGAGAGTCAGTTAGTATCGAATATGTGCCTCATCTAGAGTGCGAGATAGTTAGTCAGTCCGTGTGGAGTGGATCGAGTTGACAGCCGGCCAGCGAGTGCCGAGTGGGTCGTTGAGCGCACCGAAGGAATCTCTTAGTGTATCGCGGTTAGTGCATCGTCGAGAGAGTGTGTTGAGCTCCGGGAACGACTGAACCGAAGAGTCGAGAGCTGAGCTCTGTGTGTCGTCGAGTGCATCGCGAGTTGTACCAGTGAGAACCTAGCACGGTGGAGACACCGTGCTAGCTTGATAACCTGAAAGCCGTGTCGCTGATCGTTGTCAGCGTGTTTATAACAGTTCAACGACTGTAAACGAGATTTTGGAGTTGTCCTGATTAATACCGGAGAATAAAGTGTGTTTTCTTCATCAAGTATCGTCGTTATTCACTCCAAATTCACACGAACCCCGTACGAACGTGAAGGAAGAAAATAACGTAACAACTGGTGTCAGAAAAGAAAAACGCAACAATACTATACCAATCTCAAAACAGCTATTTCAAGAAGACACTATGATTATCAACTGTCTTACATTTTTATGAAAGCATGTTTAACTTTGATTAAATACTAACCTGATCCTGATGTTCGGAAACTGAAAATATTATACAGGCGGCCTTTTTATAAAGAAAATACATTCGAGGAAATAACATAAGAAATTATTCCAGGAATGAAATTTCTAAAGTTTAAAAATTTTTGTAACTTGTTCATATAAAGCCAATTCCTTATTTGTATAAGGAAGGGAAAAATATAGATGTCCACTTCTGCCAATTTATACGCATATTCGTTTCATTAAAAAAAAGAAAAAAACAAAAAAGGCTATCATCTCATCTTCAACACTGCGAATATTTATTTCATTATATCACGTGTGATAGTGGTATAATTTTAAATTAACACTTACACAGTCACTTCTTCAAATATATCTTTTCACAATAGCAAACAATATGTAGAAATGTAAAAAATTCCCTTTGTCGCAAGTACATTCCTTCTAAAAAATACATCACGTTTTACTTAATTAGAAAAATAATAATAATAATTTCGTTAATGGTCTTTAAGCACAAAATAAATAGCTAATAATAAATTTAATTTACGATACTCTTCACTTAAGTTACAGCGAAAAGCGTTCTTAACTGTTACACAACTTTAAAGCAAATCAATTTTACAAATTCAGGTCAAAACACAATCCCCTTCCCTCCAAAAAAGACGAAAGGTTTCAGATTTTAAATTAGTCTGAGGGCTTTTTTTTTTTTTTTTTTTTTTTGTGTGTGTTACCTTTATTTATTAAATATCATGTTCTTTGCACTTAAACCATAAAATTCAGTTCAATAGCAATGTCGCAAAATAATTTTAAAATGAGCCTATTTTTAGAATTTCCGATACACAGATCCGCTCGCTGGAGATAAAAAGTCTCCCCCCCCCGGTCCTCCGTCGAGTGTTGCCATTGCTCGCTTTGAAATCCTTGAGTTTGTTAATCAAAAATTCGTTAAAGTTTTACAAAATATGAAATCGATAATAAAACAAATTCCAAATTTGGCCCATATTCGTAGGAGGATTACGTCATTCAAAATTCGATGGCTCTATGTACCGTTGTTTTATCACAATACGAGAAAAATACATACATTTATGCAGATTTTTCATTATTTAATTTCTTCAAATATAATGAATGACTAACATTTGGTGGCAACAGTTTGAAAAGTGAAACGGACATTTATAGTGAACCAACGCAAAATCGCAAAACGAAAGCAATAGTCCTTGAGGAACAAAGCCCCCTTTGGGCTAATAATCCAACTCAGATCCTTCATAAATTCAGTCTTCAGATTTCTTTTTTACTAATAAAATTCGTTCTTTAGTCCTTAATGTCCCTATTAGAGATTTTAATAGTCTAGGAATTCAAAACATTCCTTATTTATGCGATTTAAGAAACCATTACAATTTCGCATTATAGACTAAGAATCCTGAATCAAGAAAAGATATTAAGTCTTCCATAGCTAATCACCGCTGGTCTCTGAACCACAATTATGGTTTTAGTTTCGCTAAAATTATCCAATTATCTAAAATACATACTTTAGTAAGTTAGATTTTCAAGAAATACGACAGGCTTCAAATAAACCTATCTAATAATTCCGATCCTGTTTGTGATATTTACATTTATAGTTTGTTCCATAAAAGCCCATACAGTGATGTTTATTTAACTCTCTAAAGCAACATACTTAGCTTTTTATGATAGGTCTGGCGTAAGGTATATTTTTTTCCGGAAGAAGTAGGACTTCGTGTCTTTCTCCCTCAAAATCAATAGAGTTTTCTTATTGTTGCATAATCGAGAAAATATTGTTAAGAATTTTATTATTACTATTTTTATTATTATTGTCTATTTTTCAAAAGTGTGTTTTTGTTTTATTACTGTGTGAAGTTGTAACTATATGTCTTTTCTTGTGTGGCAACAACGCTTCTGTAATTCTTCAATTTGAACTTTTGGATGTGTGCCAAGTTTGATGGCGTAATGCTCTGGTGAGAGCGTCGATTGATTGTGTAGATGAAACATGTTGTTTCAGAACGTTATTTCTTTAAAATATGTAAAATAAATGTTTTGTTTTCTGAACTCGGATTATGCAAACGTTATTTAGTTTCAACATAAAAGTTTGGCGTCCGTTTGACAGGACGTTTGTGTGATTTCGAGTAGTTTTGATTTAGGCGTTTTGTTAAAATGGAGTTGTTAAAGGCAAAACGTAAAAGTGAACGTACTTCGTTTACGTTAACTACGAAGATTGTGGAAGAAGAATTGCCTACTTGTACGGATCCTGAGAGATTGCAAGTGTTGTTGGGGCAACTAATTGACAAATTTGAACGCTTGGACAGTACTCAAAGCAGTGTTTTAGAACAAACCAAGGAAGCGGATTTCGAGAATGAATTTAATACGGCTGAAGGATACAGAGATTCCTTTATAGCTTTAAAGGTGAAACTTCAGAATAAAATTGGACAATTGAATTCGATGAATGTTACTACAGATATTGCTTCACTTTCGATTTCGGATCCTAAAGAAAATAAAAACAGGAAGTTCAAACTTCCTAAACTTGAACTGAAAAAATTTTCTGGAGATGCAAGAGAATTTTTAGGCTTTTGGAGCCAATTCTCCAAAATTCATGAAGATGCGGATATTGTGCCGGAAGATAAATTTTTGTACTTAGTGCAAAGTGCAGTACCTGGCTCAAAGGCAGCTCAACTTTTGAACAGTTTTCCTGTTACCGCCGCGAATTATCCTAAAGCTATCGAGCAGCTGAAAGAAAGATTTGGTAGAGAAGACCTTCTGGTGCAGATCTATGTAAGATTTGCTTGGGCTTGTTACAAAGAATGCTACAACAGGCAGAACGGCGTCGGACTTAGGAGTACTTTATGATAGTATAGAAAGTAAATTACGAGCACTGGAAAGCTTAGGACGCACCAAGGAAAAGTTTGCTGATTTCTTGGGACCTTTAGTGGAGTCGTGCCTACCTGAGAATATTTTACGTGCCTGGGAGCGGAGTCGAACTTCTGAACAAGGACAGGAAAAGAGTTCTGAAAGAACGCTTGAAAAACTAATGTGTTTTTTAAGGCATGAAGTAGAATCGGAAGAAATGATTAGATTAGCACAATCAGGATTTACTCATTCTGTTAAGCGTCTTAATAAAAATGTTATTTCAGGTAATTCAGATTTAGCAACAGCTGCCGCGCTGGTAAGTACAAATGAAACCAGTAAAGGTAAGCAAAATGTTTGTATATTTTGTGGTAAGCCTCATATGAGTGCTAAGTGTTTTAAAGCTGAAAATATGAGCTTAAATGAAAAGAGGCAACTTGTACAAAAGAAAGGTGTTTGTTTTTCATGTTTAAGAATTGGCCATTTAAAAAACCAATGTAAAGCCAATATTAAATGCCCCATTTGCAGTTGTGATCATATAAAATTTATGTGTCCTCAGAATGTTAGTTCTGTAAAACAAAATGACTCTAAGTTGGATGTTTCCCTTTCTAATAACAGTAAGAGCGAGAAAGTTTATTTGCAAACTTTATGTGTTCTAATTAAAGTTAAAGATCGAGAGAGAAAAATTAGAATTCTCTTGGATTCGGGATCCCAACGATCATACGTTGGGGAGAAAATTATGAAGCGAGTGAAGGCTGATCCTATTCGACAGGAGAAAGTAATTCATGGTTTGTTTGGGGGGAGGGAAACTGCGCCTGTAACCCATTCTGTTTTTGCTATTGACATAAGCAGTTTAGATAACACTTTTAGGTGTTGTTTTGAAGCTTTTTCCGAAAAAAAGATATGTGGATTTGTTCCAACAATCAAGAATGCTCAGATTATAGAGGAATTGAAAAGCAGGAAAATTGAGGTCAGTGACACATTTTGCGAGGAAAGTGAAATTGATTTATTGATAGGTGCAGATGTCATTGGTAAACTGTTAACTGACGAATACCTAGAATTACCCTCTGGTTTAACTGCAGTCAAAACAAAACTGGGTTGGACGGTTATGGGTAAAGAAAATGATACTGTCAGGGATAATGCCCTAATAAGTCTTTCCTTACATGTAAATAATGCTTCTTTGAAATCTTTATGGGAGCTTGAAGTTTTGGGTATTTCCGACCCGACGGAAAATAGTAAAACGAAAAATCTTCATTGCGACTACGAGATTGATTTTCAGAATAAATTATCTATTCGGCCCGATGGTAGATATGAATTAGAATTACCCTGGAAATGCGAATCTACCAATTTATCAGATAATAAAAGCATTGCTTTGACACGTCATCAAAAAATGATAAAGAGGGCAAAAGAAAATAATTCTTTGAAGGAATATCAAGAAGTGTTTAGAGAGTGGGAAAATTTAAATATTATAGAAAAGGTTCCGGAAAAGGAATTAAACAATAAATGCCACTTTTTACCACACAGACCGGTTATTAAGATGAATAGTGAAAGCACTAAGGTAAGACCCGTTTTTGATGCTTCATCTTGTGAAAAGGGAAAACCATCTTTGAATCAGTGTTTATTGAAAGGACCTAATTTAATAGAATTAGTCCCTGATATTTTAGACAGAATGAGATTTTTTCCTATTGGTCTGAGTGCAGACATAGAGAAAGCATTCTTGCAGTTAGGAATTTCTCCGAAGGATAGAGATTACTTGCGATTTTTCTATCCAAGTGATGAGGGAGAAATAGTGTATAGGCACTGCAGAGTAGTTTTTGGGGTTTCCTGCAGCCCTTATCTACTAGGTGCGTCTATTAAATATCTCTTGAATAATTGTCCATCTGACTTTTTAGATGTGGCTGACAAATTAAAAAATTCGTTCTATGTAGATAATTGTATTACGGGTGTTTACAATATTGAGGAACAAGAGGATTTAATTCAAAAGGCCAAAAGTCTTATGTCGAGAGGCAGATTTAATTTAAGGGGATGGGAGAGCAATGTTGCTTCCAAATATACTACAAAACATTCTGGGGACACACCTCTTTTAGGAATATTGTGGAATTTAGACAATGATACTTTAAGGTGTAATATAAATGTAAATATGATAACTTGTGATACTAAGGTAACTAAGAGACTGATTCTGTCTATTGTACAATCAATTTTTGATCCAATTGGAATACTTGCACCAATAACTTTGCTTCCAAAACTTTTGTTACAAGAAACATGGAAGTTGAAATTTTCTTGGGACGAGGTATTGCCTCATGATTTTGTAAGTAAATTTTTTGTGTGGTTATCTGATATACTTTTGTTGAAAAATGTGGCAATACCCCGATTCATTGGAACCTTTGCAACAGTTGAATTGCATGTATTTGTCGATGCCTGCAAATATGCTTATGCAGGATGTATTTTCGCGAGAAGTGTTGATTCATGCAGTGTAAAAATTACTCTCTTAAGAGCAAAATCTAGAGTAGCTCCTATTAAGAATTTGACGATTCCTAGATTGGAATTAATGTCCTGTTGCATTGGATCCCGATTATTATATTCTGTTTGTAAAGCTCTTAATGATTTTGATATAAATGTAATTTTATGGTGTGATTCCACAGTCGCATTATGGTGGATCAGAAATCCTGGTAATTGGTCGAACTTTGTAAGCAATCGTGTTAAAGAAATTACTAAGTTGACAAAACCTGAATCATGGAGGCATGTGCCTGGTAATATGAACCCAGCAGATGTGTTATCTCGAGGTTGCTCTGCTAAACAAATGATTAACTCGGAGTGGTTTAAGGGACCTCTCTGGCTAAGAGAAAGCCCTGAATTTTGGCCTACCAATATTGTTTGTCAGCCGAGCGAAGCTGACTTGGAAAAGAGGAAGGTAAAACTTATTAATGTTAACTTTTCAGAGGATACCACTCCTTGGTATGCAAAAAGAGTTTCTGATTATGAAAAAATGATTCGTGTAACCGGTTGGGTGTTACGTTTTATTTCTAACTGTAGGAAGAAGTCAAATTTGTGTAAAGAATCTAAACTAACTGTTGCTGAAATCATAAATTCCGAAAAAGTTTTGATTCGGTTGGTTCAAAGCTCAAATTTCCCTGACATTGGAGCTCTTAATCCACTTGATGTATTCATTGATAATGAAAAAATTATAAGAGTTAAAACTAGAATATTGGAACGCAAAGACAATTCTGAATTTTTAACACCAATTTTGTTACCGAGTAAATGTATCTTTACTACATTGTTAATTGAGTCAGTTCATAAGAAACATTGTCATGCTGGAACTCAAATGCTTCAATCTATTTTAAGAGAAAGATTCTGGATACTAAAACAACGTAAAACTGTGCGTAATGTGTTAAAAGGGTGTGTAATATGTCAACGATATAAAGCGAAACCGATGTCTTGCGAAGTGACTCCTCTTCCTGAAGATCGCGTAGGAGATTATAGGGCTTTTGAAATTTTGGGAGTAGATTTAGCTGGCCCATTGTTTTTGAAAAACGGTAAGAAGGTTTGGATGGCACTCTTCACATGCGCTGTGTACAGGGCAATCCATCTAGAACTGGTGACTTCGTTATCAACAGAATCTTTTCTTTTGGCTTTAAGACGATTCATAGCCAGACGTGGCAGACCACGAACTATTTATTCTGACAATGGGACTAACTTCCGAGGAACGTATAACGAAATGTCTAAACTTAACTGGGACATAATAGAGAATGAGGCAAAAATAAAGAGAATAGTATGGAAATTCAATCCACCAACAGCCTCCTGGTGGGGAGGTTGGTGGGAACGGCTAGTTCGCATGGTTAAAGAACTTTTAAGACGTTCTTTGGGAAAATCGGTTTTATCTTATGAAGAACTGGAAACCTTAATTTGCGATTGTGAGTCGGTAATTAATTCTCGACCTTTAACATATATTTCGGAGAACTCTGAAGATGTTATCCCTTTAACTCCGTCAATGTTTTTAATTGAAAATTGTACTTCGAATGTAGCAGATATAGATAAAATTGACTCTTAGCATTTTTTGAGAAGAATTAAATACCGCACAAAACTTCTTAAAGATTTAAGGAACCGTTTCCGAAAAGAATATTTGGGGCAATTAATAATGAAACAACCACAAAATAAAGTAACCCGGTTGCCTAAAATTGGGGAGATAGTCTTAATAGGCGATGATTTCAAAAAACGCTTGTATTGGCCTTTGGGTAAAATTATAGAGAAAATTCCTGGTCGGGATGGCAAAGTTCGAACAGTTAAACTAAAAACTCAGAATGGGATTTTCATAAGGCCCGTTCAGCTTATTTATCCACTAGAGATACAACTAGATGAAAATTATTTAGTTGAAGAGCCTAACGTTAATGACGATAAGAAAAACGATCAGACTGACGTACAGCATATAAAACAGAAATTTACGTCGTCAGGACGGCTTGTTAAGAAGCCTAATGTACTAGACCTTTTTAATAGGATAACATATGTTTTTGAGTCGTTTGCCACTGACTCAAAAAGGGGGGAGGATGTTGCATAATCGAGAAAATATTGTTAAGAATTTTATTATTACTATTTTTATTATTATTGTCTATTTTTCAAAAGTGTGTTTTTGTTTTATTACTCTGTGAAGTTGTAACTATATGTCTTTTCTTGTGTGGCAACAACGCTTCTGTAATTCTTCAATTTGAACTTTTGGATGTGTGCCAAGTTTGATGGCGTAATGCTCTGGTGAGAGCGTCGATTGATTGTGTAGATGAAACATGTTGTTTCAGAACGTTATTTCTTTAAAATATGTAAAATAAATGTTTTGTTTTCTGAACTCGGATTATGCAAACGTTATTTAGTTTCAACACTTATAAACCAACGCCAACCCGAAGTTTTATTTTTTACTATAATCCAACTTTCGTGTCGCTTCCGCATAAAAATAAATGAATTATTAAGAATGCTATGAACCATATATTCGCTCAACATTGTGGCTAGTCCATCAGTAAGAGATAATTATTAATTTTTCATAACACGAGAAGCTGAATACCATAAATCACTGGATGACACTAACATTACCTCCACAGAATTTGGGTCAGCAACTATTTTTAAGGTCTTCATTTGCAACTTACAGATATATTGCTCACGGTATTAAAAATCCATACTTCCAAACTACACGTACTGCAGAAAAATTTAGGGTAATTTCAATTTAATGAGACATACTGTCATATAATGGTATCTTACACATAATGGTAATACTTACACATAATGATATCTTGGCATACATCCGCTCTGAAATACGTCCAACTTGGTATGCAAGCCGTTTGGACGCAAAAAAATTTTGTTAGGTATAAGAGATTTGTTTAGAATCAATCTCAAGTTCAATGAGTCACGACGGGGCGCATTACACTGTTTACCTCTTTCGAGACAACGCTACGACTGCCCAGTATGGCTGTTGCCCAGTATGCCCAGTTGCCAATATGGCTGTTGTTAATTATTTAATAAATAAACCATAGTATAACAGAGAATTTTCAAGGTATTTTGCGTTTTTGCACGTAAATGTTTAGGTAAATCATTAACAATGGGCTTTTAGGAAAGTTAAACATAAGCATCAAGCATCGAAGAAAATTGTTAGAATCACAAGAGAAGTGAGTGTGGGGGAAACTAAAAGAGATTGTCGAAAAGACAAAATGGCATAGCTAACCGGGATTTTGCTATTTCATATCGTAAGCCGATGGTGTCTACAACTGTGAAAAACGCTATTAAATCCGCTAACGCCGCGAAGACGGTGAAATCGATTATCAAAGAAAGATCAGAGAAGTAAGAACAGCGGTTCTCTACTTTTTTTGCTCCGTGCAACTCCTTTTACCATTGCTAAACGATCATTTCTCCCTCCACTCCAAAACTTGAAAAGTACATATATATTTAATTAAATTTAGATTATTTTTAATGTGTTTTATAAATCAAACGGGTATAGCAAATTAGAAGAGCTCCAAGCAACAAGAATCAACATAATATTCACAAAAGTTGCAGGACTAGTTTCGAAAGTTTAAATATAAAACCTTCTTCTTCAGCCGCAAAAATGTTTGCACTTCTACAGCTGAAGGAGGTGATTCTATATTTAAAACCTTCGAAACTAATCCCGCAAATTTATGAATATCACGCTGATTCTTGTTGCTTTAACTTCTCCAATAATTGCTATCGGTGTGGTATTTTAACTTATTAAAAGCATAGAAAATGTTTATAAGTGCTGAAATTCATAAAATAAAACTAGATACTTAGCAGGTAAATAAAAGCTGAGCGCATTCCCTCGTGGTTCAAAAACACGACGTCGAATCAGGGCATGTTGAAAAACTGTTTTCGATCTGGATATCAGAAAAACACTTATGTACAGTATTATAAGCAGTGTTTCATTTACGTTCAGTATAATGTTTCAATCATCCCTAAAATATTTTATGAAGTCGGACCTTGGGGCTGCCGGGCAGAGGAGGTACTTAGAATTAGAATGAAATTGGACACCCTGCAGAGAGGCTGGATGCTTGCCATTACAAGAGCCTTCCGAACCGTTTCAACTGAAATTACCTGCGTCTTTGTGGGTGTTCAGCCCCTCTCGATTCCATACAAATTATACTACAAAAAGTTTCTATTAGCTAATAAAATTACTATTACTACTAATTAGTGAAATTGGACAAAAAGTATTCACAAGTAAGGCCTTTCAACAAGAGAATGAGGATATTATTCACTCAGTGACACGATTTGGATTATGTTATGATCTTGAGTTACCTTCTGGTGGCGAAATAGACGTTTTTACAGATGGTTCTGGAATGGATGGGGGAGCGCTGTGGTAATTTATTTTCATGGAGTGGAAATAAACAATGTGAGAATAAAACCAATGAATTTAGTTTATCATGCAGAACTATACGCATTTACAGAGGCTTTGAACTGAATTAATAAAAAATTAACAGTTCGATGTTTTATAAATATTTATACTGATGCCCTATCTGCGCTTCAGGCACTCGCCCAACCAGATCATAAAAATCGACTAATTAATGAAATAAAAGACTTGTTTAGAAAGGCTGAAAGAAAACATTGTTAAATTACACTGGTTGAAAGCACACAGTGGAATTGTCGGAAATGAAAGAGCAGACACCCATGCTAAAATGGCGGTACTTGGGGATGGGACCGATAATTTTGATATCCAAGATTTAAAAAAAAAAAAAAAAAAAAAAAAATACCACTGCTGAAATGGAAAACTGGATTTATACAGAATGGAATTTTTGCTGGGAGTCGTCTAATAAGAAAAAAGGGTTAATGAAAAATATAAAGTTAAACAAGAAGATGAACATTATAAATAATGTTCATATAAATCAGGTACTGACTAATATGAACATTATAAATAATGTTCATATAAATCAGGTACTGACTAATCATGGGCGTTTCCCAGCTTATTTGAATCGGTTCTATCCGCAGAATAATGATAAATGCTTAATTTGTGATAAGTTTGGGGATGCCAGGCACTTCCTCGATGAATGTACGCTTACCCGGAGTGCAAGAGAGAAATATACAAATAATTTTAAGGAAGATTTTAAAAGGAGCTATTCAAATTTGAAAGATTTTGCAGAGACAATAATGAAGATTATAAATACGAACAAAGATAGAGTTAGAATTCGGCACTGAGACTCAAATTTTGGACTTTATAAGTTTTTTTTCCCTCATTTTTATTTATTTATTTATTTTTTCTCCTGGCCAGTCCCATTTCTTTATCATACGGCCGGCTAGGAGGATCAGGGTTGTACCCTTATAATAATAATAATAACTAGCAGGCAAGCCCGCCAGCTTATTTATTATCCATTATTTTCCTTTTATTTCTCATTGGAATAGTTCTTTTGGTTTATGTCCAAAGATCCGAAACGGATTAAAGACGTATATCGAGGTATCAATGTGTTAGGATTTCTTGAGATCAATCGCATTACTTTTAATGAAAATGAATTGGTTTATTTGAATATAGTAAAGCATTCGAGGGCTATCTGCCTAATGGGATGGAAGCTTTCGTGAAGGACTTTCTAAGGGAAATTGGTCCGTATACATTTCAAATGCGGATAAAACCACAAAAACGCCCCCAGACCGAAATACCCAAGTTCAGCAATATTACTGCTCGCCCGTAGGTAGGCACTTTAATCCAAATGCAAACTGAGTCGAGAGTGAAGTGTCACCATTAGAGCCAAGTAAAGCGAAAATAAACGTTTAAAATCACTTAAATTACCAAAATGTTTTTTAGCATATTTCAACACTCACTGATTTAAATAAAGCATGGAAAGATGAAATATTACTAACAGTTCAGAAAAGAGTGAAGCTTAAAATAAACATACCACTTGCTGGAAACTTTCAACCTCTCAAAGGATAAAACTCACAACAGATTTTTTTTTTTTTTTTTTTTTTTTTTTTTAATAAATACTGAAAAAGGCTTTCAACGAGCGTTCCCATTCAAAAACGAGTTTTTAGTTCACAGAAAACTATCGGTGATTATCTTTTACTCAGAAAATCTTGCGAAACATTCTTGAAAAAGCATGAAAATTTATCAAACACGAAAAGTTGAAATTGGCATGCTATACTTTTGAAATAAGTAAAGTTCATTTGATAGTCGAAGCAAATGAGGCCTTGAATTATTCTCATTTTCACAGTTATGTAGATATGAGTACCTGAGTTAGGAAATAAATTTAATACCTACAGGGAAGGATGATTTTTGTAATGTTACTTCAGATTTCTGGAAAAGTATCTTCAAAAGTAAAATTCATAGAAACGAAGACTAACAGAATACAAGGCCTTAAATAACTAGTTCAAAAATTTATTCATCACTTACTGATTTCGCTTAAAATTAAAGTAGCCTTTATAAATTAAGACGAAAAATTCAGTTTTGAAGTTAATAGTTAATATAAAATATTTCCACTTAACATATTTAATAAGACGGGAAGAAGAAAGAAGCTTTTGATTTACCTGAAGACCTTCAGTCATTAAGGTAATAAAAAAGTTTAACAACAACATATAAAAATAGCCCTGGGTGCTAAAATTCGCTTTCAATAACGTAATCCAATCGATACCCACATCAATCATGTAGCAGAATTGAAATTTGTATCGCATTTCTAATCAAAGCCATTGTTTTTCATGCTAAGTTTATAATGAACAAAATAATCAAGGCATCACGGAGCATTTTAAAGAGTAAATGTGAACATATCCAATATTTGATAAATAATGATTAAATATCATATTAGTATTGATATTGCATGGCCAATATTGAAATCATTCGTTACACAAAGAATGCGTGACTCCGAACTCTGAGAAAAATCATCACATTTCTCTCCAAACAGCGATATACAGAGATAGAAAAGAACTTTACTAACTTATTTTTACTTGCGATACTTTCGCTTACACAGCTGAAAATCTCCGAACAGTACGAAAATCGGAAAGAAACTGAAGCACTTATCTGATAGAATGGGATAAGGGTTAATGAGTGTTATGTTATGCGCCTTAGACACGAAAAAACATACCTCAAAAATCAATTTAAGATCAAACATAGAACAGTACGTAAAAATGCAAACCTCAGGTACTTGAACGTCATAAAGAAGCCCCATCCGGACACGATCGTTTCTTTCTTTATGAAAAGGTTTCAGCAAAACTGAATTACGTAGGCGTCAGATCGACGACACTTGTATGCCATCATAGTAAAATTTCTAAGATCATTATGACCAAATACAGATTGAAATTTCGAACACGCTTTTACAGGAAAACTATTCGTAAATACATGAAGCTTAATGTATTAGAATCAAATTTTGCTCCGAGATATAGTGTTTTATTGGAATGAATTCTTTTAAGGGTAACTTTATAAGTTTACACTGTAATGACAATCCTTTACTCTGCAAGTACTCTGTGGTAAAATTACGAAAGTTAAAAACAAAAACACAGATGGCAGAACATGATAATAAGCATTGCTGAATACGATGGAAGATAACTTGAAGATTGATAGAAGGGCATTAACTTTTATTCAAACTTAAATGACTTGAATCTAACCTAGAGCTGATTCATAGTAAGATATCGCCCTTGTCAGTTTCGTGTTCAAAAATTTTTTTTGAACAATTATTTGAATTTCTCGTATCAATCCCACTGCATCCAAACCAAGACGTAACACGCAATCGCAAAATTAATAAATATAATTAATATACCTCAAACAACCACGGGGAAGTTACATATCAATATTACAACAAAATTTTCACGTCTAGAGTAGAAAGCCGAATGCCGATATGAGAGCAGAGAAACGGGGACTGTGAGTTAGGAACGATAGGAATTCACTTCACAAAAAAGATGCTGCGATTGCTGAACGTAACAAAACAAAAGGCGATCTTCAGTTTGAACTTCTGTTGTATTTAGCTAAGCACTACACACTAAGAACACAAGTTTAATACACATTTTCAACTTAACATTCAATTCAATAGCATTTACTTAATAATTTTTCCTTTTTACTTTTTAAACTAAAAATATTTATATAAATCAATAACTAGTAAATAGATTTAAAAGTTCGCACTTCTGTTATTTAAACATACTTTCAAAACTTCAGGAAGGAATCAGCAAAGGGGCTGGTATACCTTCGAACACTTTTCTAAAAATTTTTAAGTTTGTGGATTTAATTTTGGCTTTAAAGTAATTAATGATGAAAAAAAATGAAGCTGAGTTATTTAATGACCATGAATTTTGTATTTTTGGAGTAAGGTAAGAAAACAAGCAAAAACAAAACAGCAATATTTGCAGAAAATTAGAAACACTATGTTAAAAAAAGTAATATATTTTCATATTTTGTAAAATGCAAAGCCATCATAATGATATTCTCAAGGAGGTAGACTATTATTTTAAAGCTAGGAAGTTATTCAAAAATTTTTTAAGCTAGAATATGTAATATTATGTAATATAACAAAGAAAAAGCATATTTTCTCATTAAAATTCATGTTTAACACATAACTTTATTAAAAATGCATTTATCAATTAGTAAATAGGCTATCTCCTTATATGAAGTGTTCCAAACATGTATACCAATTTGCATAAGATTTCAATCATAATCTTTAGAGATATTGTGTTTCATATTAGCATTAAAACACGAAAAATGAAAAACGAGATAAATGCATTTAAAGAATTCACTTGATTACCTACTTCTGATCAGTTTGTAAACTTAAAATTTTCTTGGTTTATAACTAATGCCCTCTTGTTTTTCAGAATTTACACTTTTTTGCTTTCTCGCAGCTTTTAAAAATTTTCTCTGCTTTTTAAAGCCAAATCAGGAAATGTTTTATATTGTTGATACGGTTAAAATCAAACCTGTCATACCTAATTTACCATATTTATACCTAATCTATACCAATATCTATCTGTACCTATAAATATTAATGAATATTACTCAGTAATAAATAAAGCGCTTATCAGCAATGTAAACACAGAATCAAAACACGAGCGAAAATGCGTTAGTGAATTCATTACACACAGCTTGAAAACATGTAGAACTTTGTTTTGTAGCCATCATAAAAATATTTTTTGGTCTTTAAAATGCAATCAGATAAAGTTTTAAGCCCTGAAAATAAAAGTAAACAACTCTCACACACACACTTCGGCCTTTTAAATATACCTCTTGTGCACTTCCGTTATGCTTTTCGAGGACAAGGTGTCAAAGTATCATAACTCCGGTTTAAATGAATGTAGGAACAAAATTCAAACACTTTTGGAAACACAAGAAATAAGACTTACATTAAGCGCAAAGAAAAAAAAAAAGGTTTTCGACCCAAATCACGGTTTAAACTATAATAACAACAACATGCCCATAACTATAATTTGCGCATGCGATTTTTGAATCTTCAGCGAAATGTCTCGACAATTTTTCGGCCAGATTATGGTACATAACATTAGAATTTATTTATTATTTAGATGACGAGGCAACCATGCAAATGCATGAAACACAAGTTCTTTAATTTATCTAAAATGCGACTTCAAAAACAGCCAATTCTCAGAGTATTATTTCAACAAAGCAAAAGATTTTTAACTTCTCTTTCAAATCGAGTCTGTAATAGCTTAACAAAACGATTTAAAATCAATAAAAGTATTTCTTAACAATTTAAATCTTTATTTTTCAAACAGTCTAATAATATTAAGATTGATGTAAATTTACGATATATTAAATAGACAGTTTTGATCAATATGCAACAGTACTGTAACCAAAAGATACTTCTAACTTTATACACTACGCATCTTAAGTTCATGTAAGTATTTAATTTCAAATGCCGATGCACCGAAATTTCTCGTACACCTTTATAAATTAATAAGCAAATTATTCTACCACTCCAGGCACGATTCGCAGAGGAAAAATTCCTGGTACTATTCGAAAACCTTCCACCAAGCTATGCTACTTCTCAAACTCTCAGATCCCAAAGAAAACTCATGGTATCAGGACAACAGAAACATTTAGCGAACTAATAAATGAAGATAAAATTTAATTATAAAGAAATTAGAAAGGAAGAAGAGAAATTTAATAGCTTATATTTTTATCAAGCCTTTGAAAACTGAATTTTTACATAGATCTTGCCAGCACACTATGATTTAATAAATTATTTTTCTTCTCAGTCAATTATATATGCAAAATTAACAGTTATAAACTTAAGCATAAGAGTTAAGAGATAAAATGATTATCAAGATAAAAAGCAATTTAAATTGAAAAATCTGATACGTATTTCCAAAGCAAAAGAGTAAGATACAAAGTAACATTTCTGAAGTGGAAGAGAGAAAGTGTTTTGGCGTGTTACCAAAAATAGATCGGGAAACATATCAGCCGAAGTGGATTTTTTTATTCCACTTCAAAGAAAGAACGGCCATGTCAGCATATTCATGACGGACTCATTTAATTTTTTTTTAATTCAATATTTTCTTATTTGATATTTCCATCACTATCTTTAAAGCAACACAAGAAATAAAAAAATGTTCAGTAATAAAATATTCAGCCTAACGCTTATCTTTCTGCAGATAAATTATCTTTAGCGAAATAGTATGAAGGAGATAAGCGATATTTCCAAAACGGGTCGGAATTGAAAATAAATGTTAAAAACCACTTATAAGTTCCTTCTTCACCAGTTTTTAAGAAAGAATGCTCACAATGAAAGAATTTTGCGATTTCTTAATGAGAAAGGATGCGTGAATTATTTTATAACTAAATGTTGCACATACATATTTTATATACGAATTCTATAACATTCAGAATGTATGTAATTCAATGTAAAGAATAACTTAGTTTTCCTTTTATCTAACTGTTCTATAAATCTTAAGCCAATTTCACAACTCACTTTTTAGTTCTTAAATATTTCTTAAAACCCTGCGAAATTTGTTTTAAACTGCGTAGCAAAAAGGTTTTTCAAGGTTCACACTACCTTGAGTATCAATCCCCCCCCCCCACGCCTTTTAATACTTACATCAAATTTGACAGTAGCTCCGATTTCAGAAATGTTTTAGTTCGTGGCCAATTAAAACGACTGCCACCCCTCTTCAGTCCGTTCAGTATACCGGGATTCGCCCTGTATTATTATATTAAAAAAAAATTAAATAATGTAGAATCCATATGAATGTATGTTTTTCCATTGGGAAAAAATGACGGTACCTAGAGCTATTAAATTTTGAATTACGTAATTCTCCAGGCGAACATCGGCGTCTGGAAGCCCGAATTTTGAATTTCGAATTTGTTTTATTATCTGTTTCATATTTTGCAAAAACTAACATATTTTTGATTAACAAACTCAACGATTTCAAAGCGAGCAATGGCAACACTGTACCGAAAGAAAAATATTTTTATCTCCAACGCGCCAGATTATCTGTCGGAAATTCTAAAAATACGCTGTTTTGAAATATTTGTGATATTGCTGTACAAAAAAATATATATTATGTTACAAACATGAAGAAGTAGAGACATATAAAGAAAGGAAACCCCATCCTCTTCCCGTTTCAGAAACATTTATTGAATTAAAACAAGAACCTAAGTTACCTGCAACGTATTAATAAAAAGAATCGAAAACCTGCACAGATTATAGTATGCTTTATTTAAGATTAATACTATATGGACATCTGCCCATCATTGAGGTTTGGCCAATATGCAAAAGCATGCATTCCACATGTCTGCAAACTTTTGCTTTAAAAGTTCGTTCGAGACCACAGCTCACGTACATTTTCACAGCGTCACTTACGTACGTTTTTTCCAAGAAAAATGCAGTCTTGGATTTGGTTTATTTGATTACGGCAAAGCATGCAAGAACTATCTGCCCAAGTGGAGGCCTTTTTAAGGAGAACTGGCTCTTATCCACGTTACACAAGGCAAACCCATGAAAACGCCCACCCAGCCAGTCCGTTTGCCTGGAATCGGACCCAAGTCGAAGTACCAGTGTCCAGTGTCTGATGGACCCTAAAACAATACAGATATCATCGGTGTACAGGAAAAATATGAAATAAAGTTTTGTCAGTAACGAAACAGATGGACTGACTGAACAAGCCCGTTCTGGATTATCAGGCAAATTCGTACATACCACACAGGCTTTTCGGCTGCTTTGCAATATGTTTCCTAAACAAAATTAAACTGACACTTTTTTATGTTTAATTGCTTAATAGTTACTAAAAATTTACTTTGAAAACAAGTCAAGAGAATTTTCGCATTTTTAAATGAATAAATTTATTTTACTAATATGTAAGATTGACAAACATTTTTATCACACAGATCTTTAAATTTTAAGATAAAAATTTCTAACCACAGATATAAACTTAATAAGGTCCAGTTTAGTTTGAGTTAGAAATAAGGCAAAATCTATAAGAGTTATTTACCTAAATAATGCTTTCGAGGAGGGCTTTTAACGGAAACCACTTTGTATTATTTATGTTGCACTTCGGGTAAAACCACGAAAATCCAGCTATTCTAGCCACTCAGCCGGCCGAAATTCGAATCCAATATTCAGCGATCTTATTCAGATACGATTCAGACTCTAGTAGCGGCGAATTCAGTGTTATTATATCTTACTAAAATTAAGAACAATTAAGTTGGAATTAAGAAAAATGGCTCAGACAATTTTTTATTCAACGAAATAAATATACTTGAAAGAATAATAATTCATGGAAAAATATGTATTTTGCAGCAAGTGAAAAACTCATGATGAAAAATTCGGAGCGACTTAAGTGTGCAAAATTTGAACTATATGAACCTTAAATAAAATACTGAAAACTAAAAGGTCTTATCAAAATTCACGTAATGCTAAATCTAAAGTTTCGCTAATTAACCCACTGTTCTATGATTCATTTTTCAAACAGCATGACCATTCTGTCTAGTAATTAAATTTCCTTTCTCTTACATCGGTCCACTGATCGGCGATAGGATAAGGCCAGGCATTTTTAAACCTTCTGATAACTCAAAAGCTTTTGGACAAAGGAGGACTTATAAATGCAACCACTTGTATACATACTCTATACCTGAGTTATCTTAATTGATATCATTACCAAAAGCGGCGCTCAAATGCTGTTGGGAATAATTTAAAAGCAAACGATCTGTATGGAAAACCGATTGTCAAAGGACCAATTCAATTAAATGCTATCGAGTTACGTAAGATAACTATTTGCTCCATTGCATGCAAATTCAGTCTAGTTTTAACAGCTAATCGAAGAACATAGTGATATTAGGGGGGAAAAAAGAGTTAAATGAAAAACCAAGAATATCAAATCTATTCCGAAAACATGTTTCGAAATGTTCTCCAACAAATATAGATTACATATAACTGACTATACAGAACGTAACGCAAAGCCTACTCAACTATATGCCCAGATAACCCCCAAGTAACACCAACTCATGCAAAGCAAGTTTCGTTTTCAAGTTTTAGTTAAATGGAAAGAGGTATTTGAAATAAACTTTCACCTTTACATTTAATTCGTAGATAAGAACCTTATACCTGTATTTCCGTTATTTTATAAGTATCAAAACCCCTGCATAAGAAGAGAAAGATTCAGTTTTATTAAATAAATTAATTGGTACCATTTTTTAAAAGTTTTTAAAAACGCTTGTCAATAATAATGGATGCGCATGCATAAGTTTATTTCTAATATTTATACAGCATCCATCCATTAAACTTTAAAGGAAAAGGGTGAGAAACAGCAAAATAATTTCTTGCCATGCCATTAATATTGAAAAAGTATTCAATCATTAAATTCTAAAACTAAAAACAGGAACATGCAGGCAAAAATGTACAACAACGTAACCCATTTATGGGAAGAAAAAGATAACATATATATGATTTAAAATATTTCTCTGCTACTTGAAATTTCATTTTAATTATTTCTCCATTATGTGATTCCTTGAAAATAAGCGTCAATTATCATAAGGCTTTGTGGATTGTTTAATAACATTTCTGAGCAACACCAGCGATTGAAGAAATGTTCAATATTAGGCAGAGCTGAAATTTTTAGAAAAGTTACAGTAACCGTTCAAGTACGCAAACAGTGAGGAGGTGAACAAATAGTTTCTGTTCGAAGGCTACATAGTCTTATATTCGGAGCAAAGGGCACTAACGCATTTATCTCAATCATGAAACCAATTTAAAGATGTGCTTAAGGTAGAAGTCTGTTATTTACAACATAATAGTTCCACTATAATTCTCTTCACATCATCACTCGTTCAAGCAGATGTAATTTCAGCAATTCGAAGAAGTCCACTATCGCTGAATGCTAAAGCCAGAAAATCTCGGTAATTCTGTTCTTGGCGACTAAACTGCTAACATTTTCGACTAAACGACTAAACATTTTCTTTAAATGTTCCCCGATGTCCTTAAGAACATTCTCCACAAAGCCATCCCTTCTTTGAATACACAACTCTCGTATGCCATGCACTGTCACAATTACCAATTCAAACACAGAAGGAAATATGAAAAGAATGGTAAAATTCAGAGATCTAACCCCATACAAGCAAACACATCCTACTGATGGCAGTGGTCGACCTAAGGCCACAACCAATCGGGAGGACAGGGTGATTGTCAAATCAGCTGTCACAGCGCCTGATACATCGCTATTAACCATCAGACGTGTGACCCGCACACGAGTGTCTACCATGACCATCCACAGATGACTGATAGAGCGAAATCTACGCTTGTACCGAACCTTACGCCACCTGCCACTCCCGCCTGAACACTGTCGAGCCAGATTACACTGGTGCTTGGCTCGATCAGGTTGGAATGATGCTGACTGAAGACGTATAGTCTTTAGCGACGAATCCCACTTCCAACTGTGTCGTGATGATCATCGAAGACGTGTCTGGAGACGCCCAGAGCAATGTGCCGATCCTGCCTTCACTATTGCACGCCACACAGGCCTTCAACCAGGCGTTATGGTCTGAGTTACCATTTCCCCTGATTGCCGGACCCCTTTGGTCGTCATCAGAGACACATTTACAGCACAGCGGTTCGTCGATAACATTCTGAGACCTGTTTTGCAACCGTTCCATTTGCGGTACCCTGGCCTTATTTTTCAGCAAGATACTGCCAGACCACATAGGGCTCGTGTTGCTACGGCCTGTATTACAGCTTGTCAAATACTGAATTGGTCAGCCAGATCTCTCTCCCATTGAGCATGTCTGAGATATGATGGGAAGGCGACTGCATCTACGAGAGAATGTTGAGAAGCTAGTCCGACAATTGGAGTAAATTTAGTAAGAAATACCTCCGGAGACCATCGGGAGCTTTATCAGTCTATGTCACGCCGTGTGGCAGCTTGCACCCAGACTAGAGGTGGGTCAACACCTTATTAAGCACGTTACTTTGTGACTATGTAACTGAAATAAATCATTCAATTATTCTTAAATTTTAATCATTTTCTGTTCAATGCATAATATTCCTAGCCATCAATTTTTGTCTCCATCGGATGACTCCTTCTTGGTACGTCGATTTTTTTGTTGTAGTGTATTTGGTACTCAATGCGTTTGGTGTATTATTTCGCTTCGTTTGCAGTGTTATTGTTTTATAACATAAATATATGTATAATTCTTCAATAAATATGTTTGAGTGTGGGTTTTAACAAAGCACAAAATGTTTGCACATTTAGACAAACTGAAACATAAAATATCTCATATTAATGTTAATAATACTTCATTTTAAGTTTTAACCATAAGCAGTTTCTCTTTTAATATTGTCACTGTGTAAAGGTGCTAGCTAGACATTTGCACGTCGGCGCCAGTTAGGCTCGGCGCGAGCCTGCTTATATGTTTGTAAATTGCGCATTTTTTACTTTAAAAATGATTGAATTTTGTTCTTATCTTCAGATTAAGGTTTTTATGCCTTTAGTAAATCTGCATGCAATATTTGTGGAGTTATCAACAATTTAAAAGTTGTATAAGTGCAGCTAAGCCTAATGAATTTTGCGATGGCGGACATAATTGTTTACATTTCAAACTTGGCAAAACTCCGGATTTGTTGCCAATCTAGAGAAACTAAGCCTCGCAACAACAAAGATAACGCCTTCTTTTAATACTGCGAATTAAATCATGCTTAAGCCATTCTGGAATTTATTCGAGGAAATAAGTGTTTCAGATTTACTTCGTAATTTTAATATAGATATTTTGAATTTTTATGTATTTTTCCCTTGGCGGGAAGTGAGAACTGAATTAATTGAATGAGAAATACCGAATCGTCTGTGAAAAACTATTTCTTTTTTGTTTTGTTTACTTAATTTCTTTTAGACATCGTTTAGATTTATTATAGTATTTGAATAGAAAATGTGCAACGATTAGATAATTCTTCAAATGATATAAATTTATATCATTCAGAGTTGAACAAGAAATAATAATAAAGTAATTACGTTTGGGCACTGATCAGTTTAACTTTGATACTAACTATATAAAAAGAAAGGAGATATGTAACTGTATCTTCATTTGAAATTCATATGCAAAAAGAAATGAAGATATGTAAATGTAAAATGAAATGAAGAAATTAACTACTCTCTTTTGGACATCGAGTAATTTTAGTTTACCATATTTCACACATATATTTTACTTGCATAAGAGAGCCTCACCACTTGCTTTCGGGAGCCGCATGTGATGATGCCTCGGATTCCGGGAGATGGGATTTTCTTTTCTAACAGGAACGAGCTGGACAATTTCATTCTCTCATATATAAAACGCCCAAGGTTTAAACAAACGACGAGCGCAAACCTTGGTTTTTGGGCCACGATAAAATTCACGGATCTTATCTGATGTTACTGTCAGATAAGTGAGACAGATCACAACAACAAATCCACGATTTTAAAACTTTTTACGGCCGAAAAGATAAAACTATGCATCGATCTGGTTTGCACGCATAATGGCAGCAATGAAGTGATTGTATACAGTTCAATTGATACAATTCTGAGTGCAAAGAACGTCTCGCCAACCACCCTGTTCGATCAGGGCTCATCCTTACACGGTACACACCGCAGGCGCGATCATAGCGCTATTAAAATGTAAAATTTTAATCTCTCCTTCAGTATTTTACCACAGAAAGAAACTTTTAATGAGGTACAAAGAACGCCTGAAAACCTGATACGATCCTCTGTCGCAAAAATTAAATAGAAGTTTAGGGGCTTTGAAATCAATACATGACAATGAAAACAATTTTCACTTTCAATCGATTTACCGGGAATATACGAAACCATTTTGCATTAAATTTGCATGATTCTTTTTCCTCCATGGGAATGTGTAAAAGGCTTGAAGAGTTTTCTTTTAAAATTTTTTCATACTGAAAAAAGCTTGAAGGTTTTTTTTATTAAATTTAGCGAAGCATAAAGAAAATGCTGTTCGGGACAAAAATCGAAGGCAACTAAATCAACAATTTGAATGAGGCAGGGGTATAACCATTATTGTACGTATTATCTGTTCAGAATTAAATTTTTTAAAATGAATACTTTTTATGATAAAGAATTCCTTTATCTAAAATTATTTACAAATGAGAGAACACCGTTTAACAAAATCTTCCTATTACATCTTTTTGTATTTCTACAAAACTGCTAATCGATGCTTTGAGAAAAAAATGTTCAAAGACTTTAATGCTGTTATTTTACTTCAGTTTTGGGGGAAAATATTGGAGTTATGACTTCTAAACAATAACTGCCATACATTCTTTAGATAAATTACACATGTCTCGTATTTTCAGTTGCACACAATTAAGCGAAGTATTTCGATATTAATAGTTATTTTCCTTTGCGAATACTTATTCAATAAAGGAAGAACATGCTTTAATTCCGTCAATTTTACTTTTCAAATTTTCGTATTTACATTAAACACCGTTAATGAGAACTGATGAGGGAGGAGGGTAACTGTATTCCGAGAATTTCTGATTTCCACCAAACAGCTCAGAATCTTTCTTAATATTTATTGTCATATGACATTAAAACTCAAATAAATAAAAAAACTAATTCAGGTGTTTGCTACTGCATTTCTTTTCTGATGCAATATGGTATAAATAAATATCAAAACATTAGCGTTAGAGTAAAATTCGAAAACAAATGTACAGAAAAGACTTAATCTATATGCGACTACAATTTCATCGTTAAAGCATACTTTGAACGCAGACGATGCATACTCACGAATTACAATTTTGCAACTGACATATTAAATGAATCAAAATTATTTAGATTGCAACAAAGTACTCGAAGGCTATGCCTACGGAAATCACAAAAACTACCATCAGCATTCGGTACTGGACCATATTATATGGTGTTAGAAGCATGTTTCTTTTACTACAAATAATCCTTCGTGTAAAATATATAAAGTACGGATAAAATAATTTTAATTATTCGCTTTGTGATTGATAAATTCCATTTTTACTTCCTTGTACGAAGTAAAAAGGAAGTATATTAATCGCGAAAAGTTTCAGGCAGCATATTTCAACGAAAATATCCATTTTGATCGCTATCGAATGCAATTTAACGATGTTTTTGCGTGATATCTGTACATAGGGACAGAATAAAATACTCTTTTCCTTCAAAAAAATTATAAAACTGCTTTAAAATTAATTCTGAAGAGAATTTTTCGTGGCGTCTGTACGAACGTATGTACGTACGTACGTTCGTGCGTACGTACGTATCTCGCATAACTCAAAAACGAGTAGCCTCAGAACGTTGAAATTTTGTATATAGGACTACTATAACATGTAGATGTGCACCTCGTATTTTGGTTGCAATCGGCAGCACCAAACGTATATAAATATATTTACATATATATCCACTCTATTACCCGGCTCAGTGATCTCAGTTTCTTTACTCTTATATGTTTGTAAATTGTACATTTTTTTGCTTTAAAAATGATTGAATTATGTTGTTTTTATCTTCCGGTTAAGGATTTTATGCCTTTAGTAAATCTGTGTGCAATATTTTTAGAATTATCAGCAATTTTAAAGTTGTTTAATTGCCGCTAAGCCTGTTTTTAATGGCGGCCATTGATGGTTACATTTGAAACAGGAGACTAGTGGATTTGTTGACAATCTAGAAACTTAGCTTCGCAACAACAAAGATAACGCATTCATTTATTATTGCCAATTAAATCATGCTTAATTCTTTCTGAAATTTTTTCGAGGAAATAAGCGTTTGAGATTTACTTCGTAATTTTTAATATAGATATTTTGAGTTTTTATGTATTTTTGCCTTCTCGCTAAGTGAGAACTGAATTAATTAAATGAGAAATACTCAATCGTCTGTGAAAAACTGTTTCTTTTTTGCTTTGTTTGCTGAATTTCTTTTATACATAGTTCTAGCTTTATTAAAGTATTTGAATAGAACATGTGGCAACGATTAGATAATTCTTTAAATGATATACATTTTGTGCATTATGAGTTATAATATGAACGAAATATAATACTGTTAAGTAAACCTAGTGCCAGAGTGTCGCTATGGTAAACAAAGTGAATTTTAAATAATGCATTTATTCTATTGTGGTTTATGCGCTGTCGGCGAAGTAGGTTTAATTCAATCTAATAAGTTTAAGTTTAATCTAATAAGCAAGAAGAAATTCTTGCTTATTAGATTACACTTAAACTTATTATCTTCATTTCTTGCTTATTAGATCTAATAAGTTTAATCTAATAAGCAAGAAAAAATGCGTATAATTTAATATTCCGTACAAGGAAGTCATGTAGTGTACACATCAGATTTTTATAAAACGGAAAATAATGAATGAACTTATTCCTCGTCGATTGGTAACAACTTCTGACCTTTTTAATTACAGCAACAAAGAAGAAAAATGTTAAATGAAAACAATAACATCCTCGATAATAAGAATTCTTTATAAATTTATGACAATGCTTACCCAGTGCAATGGGATTCCAAAGACACGATGGTTTCTTCGTTTGCTAGACATATAATATTAACCATTAATGTGGGCCCTTCACTTTAATTACTAAGTCTATTTCCATATCATCACCGTGCAGCGAAACCACATATAAATTAATCATAATTATATTAGGTGTTCAATGAAAAATTCAACTGCGTATTCAACTGTAATGTGGCTCTAATCTAAGCACACATTAAAAACACGCCATTACTTTCATTACAATGGTTAACAAGTCCAGAAATTGTGACAATTGAAATCAGTTATAATGTACGTTACCTTTCGATGGGCGAATGGATACGTTCACGCATTATATTTCGACCATGGCACGTTCTGTGTAAATTTATCACTAAGCTTACTGACAACATTCTGCCCTAAAATTAATATAAGAGAGTACGAGGGAAAAAAAAGTCTCGTTGGGGTAGAACACGGGGAATTGTATTTCCGTACGGAACACAATATGAAAATCTTGCAGTTTTTATTTGATAATACTGGCGGCATAATTTAGTGATTAGCTGTAATGTGCATTAAGAGGTCGTCGCGTTTAACGAAGAAAATCACTTATTTGGATTGAATTAAAAGAAATCTGTAAAAAAATATACTGCTCATGTAAGATATGAAAGATAATGAATGACACATGCCATTAACATAAAAAGCCAAAGCTTTCAGAAGCAACGAAGCATTATGTTCAGGTGGACACACATTCCTGAAAAAAAGCTTTGCACAAAGACGAAAGTTTAAAAAAAAAAGGGGGGGGGCTTTTAGATTTTTTTATATTACGCCCAAAGCGATTTTTTTTATTATTATTATTTTTTTTATTTATTTAACGTTTTGTGTGTTACCTCTATTTATTAAATATCATGTTCTTCGCACTTAAACCATAAAATTCAATTCAAAAGCAATATCGCAAAAATAACCTATCTTTAGAATTCCCAATACACACTCTCTCGCGCTGGAGATTAAAAAAAAAATCCTGTACAGTGTTTCGCTTTGAAATCGTTGATTTTCTTAATCAAAAACTCATAAATGCTTTATAAAGTATGAAACAGATAATAAAACAAATTCCAAACTCGGGCTTCCAGATGCCCATATTCGGGTGGAGACGTACGTTATTCAAAATTTGATGGCTCTAGGTACCGTTGTTTTATCAGAATGCGAGAAACATACCTATATTTATGCAGATTCTTCATTATTTACACTCATGTCCATAAATTAAGGATAATGCAAAATCAGGCAAAGGAAGAGTTAGAAGCAAAACAAATTTGACTTATTTGTAAAGCTTATTTATTAAACAAAAGGTAAAGAGCAAAAAAAGATGCTATATGTTTGATATTATTAAAAAAATAGCGATTTTTTCTCCCTGGAGCAAATTAAAAAAAAAAACTATATACAAAAAACCAATATTACATGGTTGGTATGATTGTTAATGCATTGTATGTCTTCCCAGACGATGCAATACAGTCCGTACAACGCCTAGGCATGCTGAGTATCAAATTATCGATCTGACCTTGGGGGATATTACACCACTCAAAAAGCAATGCTCTCCGAAGTTCCGGTAGACATGTAGGAGGAGGTTGACGGGCTGCAACTCGTCGGCCAAGCATGTCCCACACGTGCTCTACTGGATTCAAGTCCAATGAGAATGCTGGCCAGTCCATACGGGTGATATTCTCCGATTGAAGGCATTCGCTTACGATGTTTGCAAGGTGAGGACGGGCGTTGTCATCGATAAACACAAATTGTGCGCCTATGGCGCCCCGAAACAAACGTACATGTTGTTCCAGAATGACATCCTGATAGATTTGGCTTGTCATGGTTCCAATTTGAACATGCAGGTCAGTTCTGGAACCCAGAATAATTCCATCCCGAACGAGCACTCCTGCACCACCGTAACGGTGTCGTTCAATGATGTTTTCTTGGTGGTAACGGGTACCTGGGGCTCTCCATATGAAAGTCCGGCGAGAATCAGACCGCAAGCTAAACTTGGACTCGTCGGAAAGCATCACATAAGCCTACTGTTGCAGTGTCCACAATACAATGCATGCTCTCTACTCCAGGCTAACCACAGGTGACAGTGAGTTGCAGTAAGTGGAACGCATCTGACAGGTCTACAAGCATATAGACCAATCAGCCTTAAGCGTCTGTACACGGTCTGCCTTGAAATTGTCGTACTAGTGGCTGAAGAGAGCTGACGAGACAGGTCTGAGGCTGTGCTCCGCCTGTTTCTTTTGGCAGTAACTGCCAAATACCGGTCCTCATTCGGCGTTGTAACTCTGGGGCGACCTGTGCTGTAACGTCTGCTCACATTACCATCATCTTGGAATCGTTGCCAAAACCTTGAGATGACACTCTGGGCAATTACAAGTTCGTCTGATACTTCCAGTTGGGTACGTCCACATTCCAGACGGCCGATAATTCTACCACGTAAAAAATCATCCAAATGCGTCCTTTGTGTCATAACTATTCGATTATTGCACTGAAATGCTTATAAAGCGCCTGCGAACAATTTTACTTCTTAGCCTGTATTCCTTATATATCACTCTCTTACACCCTCGTAATTGTGACGTACCATCGGTGTCGTCTGGTTTCTTCCTGAAATTTGCATATGATTCTTGAAGATGTATAACTTGTATTCGCACTAAATGGATTTAAGATCATACAACATTATATATATATATATATATATATATATATATATAATGTTGTATAGTCAGATTAAGTCATTTAGAATATATATATATATATATATTCTAAATGACTTAATCTGACTCTAGGATTCCAAACGTTTTCCATAAAATCTACAAACAACTGTACTCAGAATGTGAATTGGGAATAGTTAAAGCCACATCCTGAATCAATGTCTGCACATTTAATTTGCGTACTGATAAAAATTTCCAGTAACCCTACATTCAATTTTCCCTTTCAAAAATCGTCGGATAATAATTTTACTCATCCGGTCATTCGGTTGCGGGGCCAAGAATAAAATTCGGGATTAGCCATCAGAGGAAAAAAAAACTGTGTGGCTGGTTAATTGACCAGATTATATGTACACGAGAGTTATATGCTTTTCTGGGATACAATATTGGTAATTAAATAGGTAAACAATAAACTCTTCCCATTCGCGACCGAAAATACATCTAACAAGGTTAACTAAAACGCATAGTGGTTATTGTAGTCTTTCCTGTGATTATTAACAATATTTTCCCTTATTGAACTCTAAAGCACTAAAGGAAATACACCTTAAACATTAATTGCCTTGATGTCCTGTTGAACAAAATGTCGAAGCCTCCACCTACGAATTTAAAATTTTGAAACTGAGTTGCAGACGATCTGCATGACTACAAGAGCATAAAGGCGATAGGAAATTCTACCTTATGCCTCGCAGATTTAAAACAAGAAACTTACAAAGCAAGATAAGGGTTTTTTTGTTAATAAATATAATAATACACTTTTTTTTAAATTTCCCGATCCGTAAATTTCAAAATACATATAAAATTTAATACTTTTTTTTTTTGGTTATCCGTATCACTTTTCAAATAAAAGGATTATGCCACCAAGGTTACCATCAGGTATTAATTCTAAAGAAATATCGCGAATGTAAAAAATAAATAATAAAATTAGTTAAATAAAGCAAAATTAAAAATAATAATAAAAAAAATGCATGGCAACACTTAGCACTCACTCTATCAGGAACTACAAAGATATATTCTTTTTAAATGTTGGCTGTTGAATTTTACGTGGCGACCGTGCAGAGAAAGTTATGTTTAACAGCATTTTCTCTGCGCTTATATATATTCTGGATAAAAATTAAAAATACAAAATGTTAATAAGAAAAAGACAAAAGTTGCGCAAGTCATCTTACTAAGAAAACCTAGCATTGATGCACTGATATGATGCATGAGAAATGACTGAAAAATAAATTAATGGCAATACTTAACACTGTTTCGGGAATCCCAAACATATGCTATTTGTAGAGATTTTGCTGTTGAATTTTATATGACATAAGTTCGAAGAAAGCGATATTTAACAAAATCAAAAAGACAAAAAACAGTCGAACTAGAGTGAGTCCTAGAGTAAATGGTAAAATGCGAGCTCAGCGAGAGTATAAAAAAACCTTAACAAACCCTCTGGCGCAAATTTAAAATTTGAATCATTTCAGATTTTCCTTCTTTCTTTATTTTTATTTTAAGGATTACAACATAATTGTTTCCATTTTAATCTTTGAAGTTAAAAAAAAAGGTTCGGTAAACATTTTAAATAAGAAATTATTGTTGTTGAAATTATGAACGAGTAATTCAATAGTAAAATTATACACATTTTGCTTCACAGTTTTCATCAATCCCCCTTCTAAATACGTCAGTTATCTGAATTGCGTATCATCTTAGTACGCATAGCAAACATCCGAGAGCAACTGAGATTGATGGCATGAAAAGATGTTAAATACCTGAATATTTGTTGAAATTTCTTATTATAATTTAGCAATAATTAGGAAAATAGATGTAGCTAATACAATAACTGAAAACATACGTTATGCTACCCATAAATCGTTCAGCGCATTTTTCCTCTTTGATGTTTCATTCAACGTTGCCAATTAAAAGAAAAGCGATCCTCCCGATTTGCTCAATCTACATGAAAGTCGTCTGATTTGCACTGACCTCGTTATTTTAGCCAGCAGCTGCTTGCTGACATGGTAATTAAATTCCCTTCGATTGGAATGGAGTGCGCGTCTGCTTTTGGCAATACACCTGCTCGGCGCACCTGATTGAATTATTCTTTGCTTCTCTATAAATCATGAGAGAGGCAAGTCGCCCGGAAGACATCTTATTCGACAATATTATCTTGCTATTTTTGACTTTCTACATGAACAGTTGTCATCACTAATGGCCACTTGATTATTTCACTAAACTATTTTATGAATTATTATACCGCTGTTCTGGAAGAAGAATATTATAAATAAGATAAAACGGAAACAACATGAATTTTAGGTTACTGTATTTATGCTAAAAAGAATAAGGCCGAATGGCATACTTTTAAACAAATTAATACTCACAAAGGTGGTGGGTGTATTTAATTATGGCAAAGCACACTAGGGTTATCTGTCTAAGGGAAAGGATGCCTTCGTGGAGGACTTTCTAAGGGAAACTGGCTCGTACACACGTTACACATGGGGAAAACTACGAAAACACCCATGCAGTGAGTCCGTTCGCGGGATTCGAACCTCGGACCGAACTACCAGTGTTCAGCGACTTTACCGCTCGGCCGCTAGTGGGCCACTCACAAAGGAATGTTATTGAAAAGCATATCCAATTTTACAGCTGAGTTATTGCATTAATGCAAGGTTTAAAATTCCAGTAGGGCGATATATCTATCACCTCTACGACAAAAATGACGCCCACTTCATCCGAAATTTCAAAATGCACTCCAGTCCACCTAGATTTTCGTTTTACTGCAAGCTCAATTAATTGCTTACCGAAAGTTTTTTGGCCTGCGTTTATTTAATAACGAATGCTTTGAAAATAAATAGCTATTTTATATGCAAATGTAATTACTTTGTATTCTTGATTTTTTTCACTCTTTTTAGCCCCCCCCCTTTTTTTTAAATAATATTTTCGATTTAAAGCTAATGTATAATGTATTCTTTTAAAAATATATTTCTATCACAAAATTCATTATAAAAGTTCACAGGTGACTTGGGTTTTGAAACTGCTGAGCACTGGTCGTTTCATCGCAGTCCAGTTACTAATGGCCGATCTAGTTAACTTCTGGAGTCATTCCAACATTAGTAACAGACCTGGTTACTAAACGGACTCTTATCTAATTATACCAAAGCAGCAACACAAGATTACTGCCACTTGACGTGGTACAACACAATGGCTACTTCTTACATTTAAGTCACATATAGCTGATTTTACTTTTTTGTAACTGAAATAATTTTCAACAAGAACAAGCTACTAAACAGAATATACAGCTTTCAATTAGATTAAAATGTATCGGAGCAAAATGATTAATTAAATGCATTTCTTTCGCTTAAGTATAACGTTGACAATTTTAGCTTTGCTTTTAGTATTTAAACTTCATGCTTTGTTCACTCCACCACCATGGCAATGTACGACTAAAGGTCAACAACCTAACTAGAGACCTTTCAGGCATGTTTTCATATTTTTTATACGTACTTCTACATTGCCTGAAGGATGACTGCAATTTTTATTTTTTCCGCTAATAAAATATATCTCATTTAGATTTCACAGAAATGATTTAATGTTTGAATCATTTTTATGAAGACACCCTTTAAGCAATCAGCTATTACGAGAAATCAATCAGAATTATCGTGGACTTCTGCACATTTCAACTTCAAGGTAACTTACCCTCAAATTACTTTTGTTAAAAAGAAATTTCTACTCCTAGAAATCAACAGACTAAGCCCCCCAACAACCAATCTCCTAAAGACTATTAACGATGGAATTTCATGCTGTTTAAATAGATAATGAAATCAGCTTATGGCTAGAAGTCCCCTCCCTTTTTTCCCTCAAACGAAACGATGTGATCAGAAAAGATATGATGAGTCACAGTTTTTCCAGTTACAGATTTTAGCATAAATTAGATCTATAAGTCTATATACACTTCGCATCAAGAAACAGCGTGAATCTCTTGCTCAGAAGTGCATGAAAAGTGTTTGTAGATAATGAGATCAGAGAGAAACAGTTAAGAGAAAGTGGAAGATTTTTATCGTTCTCTCGTAAAAAATTTAAAACTGTGACTCAGCTCTTATCTAATCTCAGAGATTCAACTGTCAATACTGCCATTTGATAAAGTTTAAACTTTCAACACACGAGGAAAATAATTTCGATCGAGAATGGGGAATTGTGTTGCTGCTCCAGAAATGCACCAAATTCTTCAACGAAATTATTTCAGACAGCGATTAAGTTTTGCCAATTGTTATAGATTAAGCTGCCGTGCAGATTAAGTTGCGTGCATCTTTTGCAACTACTTCATGCTTTGTTCACTCTACCACCATGGCAACGTATATTAGTGGACTAAAGGTAAACAACTTAATTGGAGTAAATAAAATGAATGCCTGGGAATCCTTTTACTTTATTATTAGCCATAAACATATTCCTCTCTTTACGCAAAATGATTAGTTATAACTGCATTTTAGAGCAAGACTTAATATAATTTGTTACTGATTATTGGAGATATAGGAGTAAATGACATTAAACTGTTATACCGCAATCTCAAGCAAGTAGTTAAGTTAGGTTATTTTACTATGGCAAAGCATACGAGGGCTATCTGGCTAAGGAGAGAGATCCTTCCGGGACGAACTACCAGTATTCGGCAGTCATTAACCGTTCCTTTACTGGTAGGATTCCATTCATGTGGCCCACGTGAATGTAATTAATGACTAAATTTAAAATTGTTTCTAAAAATATGTTTATAAAGTCAAAATTTCAGGTGCTTGTTAAAAGTGACCCATAGAGACGGCAAAATTTTTAGAATTAAGGTAGACACTGAGCGGCATATTTTACAAGTCAACAAATATTGCATCGGGCGGGAAAAGATTTAGCGCCGGCTCTATGTATGAGGGGGGAAAACTACAAAAACATCTAGACGGTCAAACTCTTTACAGAGATTCGAACATAAGTCAAAGACACATGAGGAAAAGCTTACGAAAATTCTCATGCAGCCAGCCTGTTCACGGGACTTTGCCATTACTATTTCATAACCGAGAGGAGTTTAAACACACCTGAGGCTTCTATGCCATGGATAGTTTTGATTATGCCAAACTGGTTACTTGTTGAAAATGACATTATCAGTTTCTGGCCCAGATTAGGGAAAAAAGAGAGATGCACATCACACCGAGAAAATGAAGAACTCATTAATATTTTGATTGAAAACTGCGAGCAGCAAAGCTAATGATACCATCTTTTTAACTACTATGTTCGTACTTACATGCTGTTGATAAAGAAATTTTTAAAAAAAATTAGAAGATATATCTTAAATATTAAGATCTGTCTTATAAAATCATAATGCGATATTAAAATATATGAAATGATCTAACGAGAGGTTATTTGGTCAATCTGACATGCGGCCATATGCTTGAGGAAAATGGATTATCTGGATTACGGCAAAGAATCAGAGGGAGATTACTGCCTCGAGTGACAGATAACTTCGACGTAGAATTTCTAAAGAAATTTTTTCGTATTTACCTTAAAATATGCAGCCACCCGGTTCGCACGCGTGATTTGAACCCGAATTGAACTACCAGGTTCAACGATATTACCGCTAAGCCACTAGTAGGCCTTGAGACAAATAAAAAGTGTTATGCTACTTGAACTTGTCAGGCCGCATAGATAAATAATTTCGCAAACTCAAAGATGAGTGGACAGCGAGGTGGTAGCGTTTTGTGACACGAAAAACGAAAGGACAGTTTAAAAATGAATCTAGCGACGGATCAAATCGAATTGCACATCAATCGTCCAGGTTTAAAGATTATACAATTTGCTAAATATCAATACACCGATTTTTCTTGAACATAAGAAAATGTTAGATCTAAAAAATAAATGTCTCTTGTCGGATCTGATACGATTAGCCGAAAATGCATTAAAAACTAGTACTTACGTATTCGCACAACGACTTTCATAGTTGGAGTCGCTAAATTTTCAGAATTCACCAAATTCTAGCAACCACGCGCGTAACTATTCTTCAGTTTTAACAAGCAGCATCGACATATTTGTATATATTTCTTTTGTTAAACCCAAAGCTCCATAGGTTTTTACAAAAAATTCGCGACACTCAGTTTTAAAATATGCGCTGTAGATATGTAAATTTGCCTTCAGTGGAAAAAATTAGAAAATACAGTATTTTGCTGCAAAATCGCGAATGAGAACAATTGCTTTGATTCAATATTTAAAGCGATCATCCCGAAATTTGCACCAATATCCGCCTCCCCCCCAAACCCTCTACTATAAGTAAGTTTATCGACTGATTTTTCAGGATGAATATCATAAAACAAAAATTATGCATGTAATAAGCAGCTATTTTGAAATTATAATTTCTTTACCTTCTATAAAAAATTGCTAAGGTGTTTGCGTTAATTCCGTAAGTACCAAAAAAACTACTAAAGTTTTCCGTCTCATAACTTTGGATTAAATATAGTTAGTAAATCGCTGAAAATTTCCGAAGATGAATTACCTTCGCAAAAGAAAATAAAAACTAAAAAAAAACTTTCATTTCCAAGAAAAACACTCGCAAAAGAAAAGGAGATTTGATTAACAGAATATCAGCAGTTTGAATATCATACACAAGCGTTATCACATATCCTTCGAGTCTTTTGTTTACAGAGAAGCATCGTAGAGGTATCAGTTTAACGGAAGCATTATTAAATAAAAAATCACTTATACTTATTGAACGGTTCATGTCAACAAGTACAATAAAAAACATTACTTATTTGAAACACTGAATTTAAACGAATAATGAAACATCAAATTACACATGTTTAATTCAACAAATTTAGCTAACCGCACTTTCCTGAATCAGTCCACATTATATCTGACTAAAAATACTTTTAACATAATGCTGCTTGCACTTTATTCTAGTGAAACTTGCAGAAAGTTTCATTAGTGTTTCGATTCCATAAATTGATAAGGAATACATGTTAAAAAAAGCATTTAGTTGAGGGCATTTAACCGCCCATATTGTAGTTTGAATATCATATGCAAGCGTTAGCTCACATATCCTTCGAGTCTTTTGTTTACAGAGAAGCATCGTAGGGATATCGGCTTAATGGGAAGAAATGTTTTCATATACGATTTCCTAAGGAGCCTGCGCATTTCTCATGAATGAGCTGTGCTGCAACGGCGCGATGAAAAATTTTTAACAGTAAGTGTATTTAATAGATTAAAGCAAAAACTTGCAGTATATTTATCAGCTTAAGGAAAGAGATCCCTCAGCGAAGAACTGAAAGTTGTTTGTTTAATTAAATACGATAAAGCATATAAAATGTTGAGGCTTTAATTTTACTTGTTGATTATGACACAACATTTATGCATAAGCAGATTACTTAAGGGGACATATACCTTCGCGAAGAACTTTTTTAAAAAATGGCTTGAATTTTCGTTACACATTGGGAAAATTACGAAAAACAACCCTGTAGACAGCCCGTTCACCAGAATTCGAACTCGAGTCGAAACACCAGTGTTTATAGACTTATCCACTCGGCCATTAGTTGGCCGATTTTCGGTGGGAAACGGTCTGATATTCATGACTTGCAAAATCGCCCACTCTTTATTGTATGAAGGGATCCTATGAACTTATACATAAAACTATACTTTTCCAGTATACGTATATCGGATTATGGAAAATGTGCTCACCACGTTTTACGCACTTAATTAAATTTTAAGGAACTTTGCAGTGTATGTTACCAAACGTCCATGATTACGAACTGCGTCCGGGGTTTTTTCCGGTACTGAAAAATGCCACTGATTTTTAAACGAAACATGCTAGATCTAGTTACTCAGTTTCGCCGTTAAACGCATCAGCTCTAATTTAGATGTCAAATATCAGTATTTTTTCAACAGCGAATAACAATTAGCCCTCACGAAAAAGTGGATTACAGGTGTCAATATTAAAAAAAAAACTTAAATTTGAAAGTTAATTCCAAATTATCATGTCGTGATTTTTGTGAACATATAAAATTCAACAAAGTTTTTAAGGAAACTAATGAAAAAATGATAATATCAGACGAAAACATTAATCACAGCTACTCTATCAACTTCAGAATAGAAATGCTGCCAATAAAAGTATGCTGTCTACTTTTCAACATCTTGATTATTTTGTTATACGTACTGCATAATTTCCTTCTACTCTGACACACAGGTCTGTATGTTGTGCATGCTGAAGGCTTTCCAATCACTGAAATTAATTTTTCACAACATGTCTTGGACATGAGCATCCATAGAAAATTTTCGTAGAGAAAAATGGTTCACAATTATTGCGTTAATAAAAAACACACAGACTATGCATCAAATGCAAGGCATTTTCATTCGATTCCAGCGCGATTGCATGCGTCTCGGATTTGCGCTCTAAAAATATGATAACCGTATCTTTAAAGGAAATGTTTCTCATGCGTTTCCATTTTACAGATGAAAAATAGCGGTCGACATTACACAGCAAGCATACAGGTCTCGTCCAAGCATTCATTCAACCATCAGAAAGCCTTCTGAAGATCAGAATAGCGTTTGAAGATTAGACCCGTGCATTTATATAGAACTTTATGAAAACATTTCGATCAAAAACCTTTTAGAGAAGTTGAAAGAATCAATTTAACACGAAAACTTGGCTCTTCCAATAGGCATCCTCCAATTCTTAGATAATATTCGGAAAGAATATCAAGGATAGGGAAAACTTACGGGAAAATGTTACTGTTTAATTGATTATGGCAAAACAGTGGTAATGACTTATCTGCCTAAGGGATGAAATGCTTTTGCAGAGTGAGTCTTCAAACAAAAACTAACGAAAAATACAAAATGAATATTCATGTTGCACATTAACAAAAACCTAGCACTATATAGCCTATTCGCAGGAATTGAACTCAGTTCGAATTACCAACCCGACCACAGATAGGCACTGAGGTATTATAAATGGCAAGTACATTGCATTAAACCTGGATGAAATTTACATGCTATCGTTCAGCACTACATTTAGCAGGTACGTTGTGGGCCACCCTGTATACATGGAATACCTTAAGATAAAGGACGCTGAATGTTTTCAGCAAAAAAAGATGATGATACAGAAATAACCATAGCAAATAACAAAAATATAGGGGACTTTTGATTTATTTAATTATGACAAAGCACGCGAAGGCTATCCGCCCAAAGGAAGGGATGCTTTCATGAAGACTTCCTAAGGGAAACTGGCTCATAAACACGTTGTACAAGGACAAAGGGATAGCGTAAAGAAGAATGGTATACCAAAGCAGACCTATACCAAAAATCGTGTACCAAAGCAGACCTATACAAAATATGTTGAAAATGACAATATGTGCTTCTATTATACCAGCAAACCAGGATTACATAGTTAACAAGAGCCACTTACATAAGATATTACACAAATAAAATAATGCTGTACTGTAGTTAAAGAGAAACTACAAACTCTACCTTAAAAGTCATAAATACGGCATTATGACAAGAAATCAAATATGATCATTGTGTTTATGAGAAAGAAGGCCGCATTCAATAATTTGAATGTCAGTAGGTTAATTTCATGTTTCGTCATATTGTCGGTATTTTCGCCAAAATATTTAATATATTCATGCTTCACATTTAAATGCTTAGATACTAATAATGCCAACTTACATTTAAGAGAAAAATAAAACAAAATTTCCCTTACTGCAGAATTATCTTGAGCTTCATTTACATACACATTTTTGAACCACTCAAGCATATGAAATAACCCACCAGTGCCCGAGCGGTAAACGCCGCAATTTCTCTAAAAAAGTGCTCTACATGGCATCCTTCCCTTTTCGTGCAGTGCCTTATGGCGAAGCACGTCATAAATAATAATAAGACAAAAACAAAGAAAATAGAATATTTCCTTTTATAACTGATCGTCACTTATCAGTAATCTTTACAATGCAGAATTATTGAGGTCATAGGAAATAAATCATTTGTAAGTCATTATCATTGCAATACAAGCACCTAAAAACGCATTTTACGACCAATATGTTATTATACGGATGGTCACGATTATTAATTTTTTACAATTAACTACCTATACGTAATCTAATGCACGTAAAAATTTACAATGCAGTTTTGCATACCTTTAGAATCAGCACGGAATGAAGTTATTCTTTTCAAAGGGAGTTGAGAAATGCTATGCATAAATCAACAATATACTTCAGACATGTAGATATATTACAGAAACAAATCAAATGAAGAGGAAAAAATATCCATTTCATCAGGATAATGTCCCCCTCCCCTGCCGCAACTTAAGGGAAAAACAAATAATCCGACACCACATGACAGAGATATTTAAAAATGTATCGTGAAACAACATTGTAAGCGATTCCAGAATGATCGGAATCTTATTTTCCCTTTAAACCACAAGAAACTCCAATGAAAAAGTACACAAATGACGCAAATAACATGCACATAAGAAATACAACACAATAAAAGCAACAAACACCTTTTCGAGTATCCAAAAATAAGAACTTACCATTCCTGAAACTAGAGAAATACTGGACACCAAAATCCAAAACAGCGCGTCGACATCTAGCACAGAAACAATGACCCGAAGGCATTTTACAGCATATTGTCAAGGAAATATGATATAAAAAAAGATAGAAAAAGTAGAACGTTTCGAATGCTCTGATATAATTCCGAACGCCCGACGGCGGCCCTGAAACTGAGATAACCAAAACACTATCCACCGGTACTACGGTCACATCGCTTTCAATAGGACACTGCCTCACATCCTCTTCAGCACGAATGGTTTACCCACTTGGCGAGAAGCGGCAGCATTGGCGACAAAAGGATATTAAAAAAAGGAAAGAAAAAGTAACAATAGGGTGCTTTGAAAGCATGCTTTTTTTTTTTTTTTTTTACCTTTTCAATTCAGTGAAGGGTTTCATTCACTTCATTTTCATAGCATCAAATAGTTCGGAGATAGTGAAATGGCATTTCCATTTCAAAGTAGCAGTTGAATATGCTGGTATGCCTCTTGTTAAAATGAAATTATTGCTATGAATATTTACTGCACTGAAAACTATGGTTACGACTTTTCCATGATTTTTAAATACATTAATTTAATTTTAAAATTATTTATATTCAAAATACAATATAATGAAATATTATACTTCATTTTGAAGCGCATTATTATAATGTAATTAAGGCCCGTTTAAATTTAATTCTGGTTATTTTTTTCCTCTGAAAAAACAAATGCAATAAACGACAATCCACAATTCCAGCTGCTTTGGTCTTCTAGAGAAATGGTCGCCTTGGGAAGGGGATGTTCAATACTGACATTATTTCACGGCCTCAGATTGCTGTTCATTTTCAGAAGTGGTTGCCACGAGAGAGTTCATCGTGTTAATATTATTTAAATTATTTTTACTTTGGGAAGTTTGAATATAACAATATTATTACTATTATGGAAGATAATTAACACTTCCCGACGAACTCCAAGACATTCCTGGCAAGATTCTTCAACCGTTGCGGTGGTGTGCCGAAATATTCCTGACAGTTAATATGGAAGAGAATATATCAACATAAAATGTAAAATTAGGTGAAGGAGCAACCTTACATTGAAGTAGATTTGAAATTAAACTATTGATTTAGAAGGGACTTTGATTCAAAAACGTAATCATAGAGAAAGCTAAATTATTAAAATACTGCAAGCTTTACAAAAATCTTTTGTACATTTTAAAGGCTCCATCAAATGTAATTCATGAAATGAAAAAGCTTGATAGATATTTTCAGCAGAATAATAGTCTAAATCAATAAAAAAAAAATAAAATAAAAAAAAAAAAAAACCCTTTTTTTTCCCCCTCCATACTAATTTTGGTAATAAAATAAAATCTACATGCATTACAGAATCCCTACTAAATTATATGCGCATAACTTACAGTCATCTGAATAAGACTTACTTGTTTTTATGCAATAACTGACAGAGCGTTGGCAATCCCAAAATAATTCGGGCCAGTACGACTATCATGCCTAAAATATGACTGGAAAGCGTTACGACGTTACGCTAGACGTGGAGCCGACGAAAAGCCTCTAGTCGGAGGTCTAACTTTCCTCCTAGTCCTGCTTTAGTTAAATAGGGTTAAACAAGGGCTAAAAAGACACTTGTTAAAAAAAATATGCCATAAAATATAGATTTTCGTATTTAAAAAAATCTGCCATAAAATATAGAATATCAAGGCAAAATAGTATTAAAATAAATGTGCTACAGAAAACGCAATCAGTTGGATGCCGACGGCTTCATAAAATTTAACAAGTTCTTCTGATGACTCAATTAATAATTATAAAACAGGCGCAAAAAGAAAAAATATTGAATATCAAACTCCTTTCTTTACGGAGTTCTTGAACATTTAACATAAATTATTATGTTTTGATGCATAATCATTTCTTTAAAGCTAGTTTTAATATACAGGCAGAGTAATGTTTTGTTTTTCAGCAACTTCTAATTATATATAATTTCAAATGAAAATTAATTACAAGTATAATTAAGCAAAATAAAATAAGAAAAATAAAGAACCACGAAGTTAAGAGTTCGCATCACTCCAGGAATTAAAGTATTTCAAGTAAATTGTTCTAGTTCTTTAATTTTTACACGTAAGCTGTTGTAGATCTCCAATAAAAGAAACAAATTCAATTACCACCTTAGTTTTTTTTTTTTTTTTAAATCCTCTTCATTTTATTTATTTATATATTGACAAAATCATCATGTTCTGCGATAATACACGTAGATCTGGTTGCCTTGTTCAATATGGTGTAAGTTAAATCATTTAAAAAATAATTTTAAAATTCCCAATAATGTACTGCGCGTATCATAAATAATAAAATAGGTTTCTAACAACCTAACAATAGATCTACAATATTTTTTTTTTTTTTTAAATTCTTACCTACACTGTTCTCCTGCATTCAAAATAAAATCTAGTTTGCGGTGAGAAAATTTTCTAGCAACATCTAACAAATCTATATTACATATCATAGCAAGGCTCTTTCTCTCTCTTTCTTTGATGTGAATGATGCTGGGAGCTGGAGGCAAGTTAGTGCAGAAGTACAAAAGCAATTTTTATACATTCACACCCAATACAAATGGAAAGGAAGACAGGCAGGAACGGAGACAGGGAAAAGTGGACGGAGCACCAGAACTTCGTCAATGACTTTTACAGGTATTGCTCCTCTGTACTACTGTACCCTCTGGGCGTTCGGATGGTCCGCATCAGAAGCCAACCTAATAAGAGAGGCAGCGGAATTCATGTTACTATGGAAAAAAAAAAAAAAAAAAAAAAAAAAAAAAACAAGCACGAGTAGGTAGAAAATTACGCTACTGATGTTAGGTTAAAGAGTAGTGAAGCCGCCCAACCGATATAGTGGCTAGCGTCGCTGACTGCCGTGCCGAAAGTCCCGGGTTCGAATCCCGGAGAAGGCATGGATGTTTGTAAATGTATAGTGTCGGTGCGGCATGGCGACACTGTAAATATGTGGCGAGCCTCTCGTGTGGTTTGGTGGAAGGGGAGAAGGGTGGGAGACCCTCGGACCCGTCCTCCTAGCCAGGGTGCTCTCCATCAAAATTGGGGACGGAACTGAGCAAAATCGCAGTGCCACCTGTAAGGTGCTCACGGCTTGCCAACAGCAGGCGTATCTTGAGCGCTCCTTGCCACGATGAATTTCGTGGGCTTGGGCTGATGTTCCTGTCAGACAGAAAGTTGAACTGAAAGATGCAAAGGGTAAATGATGCCGCAAAATAAAGTAATTTTGAAACTTACAGAACATAATTTGAACGAATTTGATGTAGCCGAAGCACACAATCATTTGCTGAATGTATGTTTTAACAAGCCACTGGTCGGATTAGACAGCCGACGAAATAATAAGCTACTTGTACGCTTCTGTAATTTTCACCACTTGTAACATGAAATACAAGCCAGCTTCACTAAGAAAATTTTTCAGAAAGATATCCCTCCCTTACGCAGATAGCATCCGCGTATTTGCAATAAACTAATAAACACACACTAAAAGTAATCTAATGTCTTTAGATTGCATGGTACTGCTAATCACACAGTTTTCATAGACCAGTTTCAGCAAAAAAAAGCAAATAAAATACAGAGAGTTGAAGTGCACTTAAATTTCAAAACAGCGCGGGCTAACTGAGCGTATTTTTAGTGAGTAATAACGAATTCCTAATTCTTGTTTTAATTTACTCTTGGTCCCCATACTTGTAACTGTAAATTTATTCTCATACTTGTAACTGTAAATTTATTCTACCTCACTTTCAGTAAATATACTTTCAATTTATTCATTCAATTAGAGTTAACCTATTTTAAGCCCAGAAATAGTTCACTGAAATTATATTCGAAAATTTTATCAAATTTTTAGTAACGTTTTATGAGAAAAACATCACTAACACTAACCGAGTTATTACTAGATTACATTAGATGTTACTTAATTATTTTGAACATCACTGTGCAGGCTCCTGACCTAAGGTATAAACAAGCAGAGTAATGCCTACACGGCGGAAGGAGATTTCCTAGCTAGCTACCGCACAGCGGCAATTATTTTGTTCGCAAGCAAATACAAGTTACAGTAATCAGTGTACATAAATGAAACACAGACATCTTTGCACTATTATGCGACGTAGGACTAAAGGTATGTCGTTACACAAGCAAAAATAACGTTCGTATGATTTACCACAGAGAAGGCTACCTTCAGCTATTCAGAATTAACACCACAGTAGAATCTTATAAAAGTCAAAGCGGTCATTTGTACAATCTTTTAAATATAATAGTCCAGTTAATATTCATGAAAATCTCTAAAATGTGCAAAAAATTTTCATAATAAAAATCTCTATGAAACATTATATAGTTCGCAAATAAGAGTACTCTGCCTGTAATTCACAAGCTCGTAATCATTATGTACACCTGCAAGTCCAATTATATAGTTCGCAAATTGAAATTCTGAATCTATCAAAATTAGCAAAGTAACAATATAAATCACACAATCACTATCATTATATAGACATGTAAATCCAACTGAAAAATAATTCCATATGTTCATTGTACATGTATATAACACAATTCATCCTTAATAATAACAGATAATAATCCATTTTCTCCATTATGACATGACACTACCAAAACAGACAATGAGTTCACATCGGTGTCATAACTATCATCGTCAATACAGTTTAAGTAATGACAATAATGGTTACAAAAAGTCAAAGAAATAAATACATGCAGTTAAAAATCATGGAATTCAAACAGAATTGTTTAACAAATTAATTAAAGAATCTCATTACTAAATTGCGATTTACTTACATAAATTAAAAGTAATAAGAGAAGAAGAATGATTATCACAACACTAACGTTTGCGTTCGCCATCGTTGCTCTTACTCGTATGAGATTTCATCTAGATGGCGCAGTATTGTTACACCATTCAATTTCCTACACTTATGATTTCGAAAATACATGATTTTTTAATAATACACTTAAAGGTAAATTTCATTTTAAAGACAGAAGAGACATACTTAAACTACACCTGTGCATCTGAGCTACAGAATAAATAATAATAATAATAAAAAATCAATACATTTATATCTTTTAATAAATTGTTTTTTATGGCATTAAAATATGTGTTAATGTTCTATTCTGTTTTCTCAATAAATGTTCACTAAAAGAAAGATATATCAGATCAGAGAAAATATCTAAATATAATTAATTTTTCAAATTTGACTTTTTGAACACTTTTTCCCGATGAAAGACTAAATGCTAATTTTTAAAATGTACCAACGTCATTTACATGCAAATAGGAATTATATTTAATTAAACTGGGGCTCATTACTGACCATTCGCGAATCAACTAGGAATTATTATAGGGGCTTATCAGGGAACAAGCGGCTACCCTGTAGCTGAAATAAAGTAGTCATTCATGTGGTATCCTTTACACCTTGACGTTCTTAGTCGCTTAAACTATAATTTGAGACATTTTTTATAACAAATACCCCATCCAGTAACCCATATAATAGACACTGATGTAGGCAAAAATGCGGTTAAACCAGTTTCCCTCCAGAAAGTTGTCCATGATAGCATCCTTCTTATGTGCACAGTCCCTAGCGTGCTCCGCTGAAATTAACGAACGAACCTGTATCACATCGTTAAGACCTACAAACTCTGAATTTGAATTTAGGAAGTTAATGTTTGGGAAAATATGAAAGATTCATCTTTGTAATGGTATCTTTTGCTATAGCTTTATAATTTTTTTTTTGGGGGGGGAGATTTTTACATCGTTTATACCTTCAGCTCAACTCGAATAACTACTTAAAATATTTATCGAAGCGCACAAGGAATATGTACCTCAGAAGGCACAGAAGGCTATTAAACACGTATACTGGGAATTCAGTTATGATTTTCATGTTCGCAGAAGATTTGCCGAAAACTAATTCGTATCAACATTATTCATACGACCAACGACAAACATTGCGACGTCGCTTATGTTCTGTAAATCGGACATGGGATGAAGAACTCGGGTTCAAAGGTCAGAAACAATGAAATTTTGTGATTTTATATTTTAAGTATGCTATACTTGAGATTGCGCATATCATTTTGTTGCCGAAACGATATGGATAATATGAGGTTAACATACGGTACACCAGAAAGGCGTAGCTCTCTTCTAATAATCTCCAAATAATTTTATTAAAATAAGTAAGTCGCAATTTAATATTATTTCCATTACTCCTAATTAGGTTTTAAAATATGCTTCCCATTGTAATGGTCTAAAATGTATTCCAAACCAACCCATCATAATAAATTTTAGAGAATGGCATACTCTGCAATTAGTGGTAATGACTTGAAATATTATTTTGGAAGAAAAGCAATATATTAGGAAATATTTAGCATTAGGAACTCGCTAATAAGCAGCTGCACTAATTCAGGGAGCTAATTCAGGGAGCTGGATGGATGAAATTCTCAACGGAGAAAAAGCATTTTTAGCCTTTTTTGCCCGTCACGGTTTGTGAAAACTTTATTTTTGCAAAACAGGGCGTTGTCTCTTTAAGAACGTGACATATCTCTTTTAAAATGCTTCAATTCAATGCATTCCATTCTTAATCAACTGTGATCTCTTGTAGACGAGCTTTTTAGTTATTTTTTGCGGGGAGGGGGATATTAAAAATGAGTTTTTGTCGATTCTTCTTTAATCTATTTCGTTCACCTGAATGCTTCAGCTACCTGAATATATAAGTAGCCTGACCTTTCTTAACTTTAAGGTGATAAAAATAGTAAACATGAAGTTAAAAAATTATAAAAATTCTAAAACACATCAATTTAATACATATTTATAGGTTAACACGTCGACCACCGGTGGGTCATCCTTGTCTGTTCCGTGAGGCGGTTTGACCCAACGGTGGGTCATGCTTGATTGTTCCGCGGGCCTACATGACTCACCGATGGGTCACGCTTGAATATAAAAAATACAATTATTATATTATAAAATATAAAATTTTATGATATAAAATAATAATTTAATTTTATAATTTTACTTTTTTAATTTAAAAATGTAAATTTTATAATTTGGCGCTACGCCGCCCCACGAAACAGAACGCTAATTCAAGCGCCGCACGAAAAGAACAATGAATACAAGCGCCACCGTCAACGACTTAAGGAAAAATTCTAAAACACATCAATTTAATACATATTTATAGGTTAAGGAATTAAAAATATAGTACAATCCTAAATATTTAGAATACTTCATTGTTCCGCGCGATGGGCTGTGATTGTGTTACATTATCACAGCCCATCCGGATGTTTAATAACTCTAAATAATACGGTAGTTTGTTTCCTGTAAGCCAACTGTGTATTTAGTATTTACTCACGGCAAGTGGAAGATTTTTGGCTTTAGCTACTTTCAGTAAAGATAATAAAAAAGTTTTATTCCTTAACAAAAAACAAAAAAAAAAAAAAAAAAAAAAAAAAAACTACATTACGCACCATTTTTACAAAATAAATATTATAATTACATTTATTTTCCTAAACAATCGCCATTAACCTATTTTTGTTTCAACTAAAATAACGATTAAAAAAATTAATTACATTTGTAAAGCTAAAGAAACAACACACATTCCTGTCTTCATTTTCGCAGTTACTATATTTTCGTTTAATCTAATTTTAGAAAATGCGTGCTTTTTACAATTATGCTATAAATACACGTCTTTATGGCTCTTCGAGATGGGTGCAAAAAGCCTACATATAATATATAGTTACTTGACTTACTAATGACCATACGTGAGATATTTTTCGAACACTGTAACCAATTACACGCTTTAGGGCATTCATCAAAATTATTTTAATACCTTCTTAAAATACGTAATAGTTCAATTTACTATTTAAATCAACGATAATTGAAAAATACGCAAATAATTTAATAACAAGCTTAATTTTATCAAGCACAGATAAAAAACCATACAAATGTCATATGAATATCGGAATACAAAATTCTAGTAATATAACATCATAATTGTTGGCGGAGTTAATAGTGATGCTTACTGAGCTGTCACTGGCCAGTTTCAAGTGGATGTCCTGGGAATGTACAGTTAACTTACATGCAACCGGGAGCTAAGGGAAGAAGCTAATTCCCTACCTTCCATCTTTATTAGAAATATAAATTAGAACAATTAGTTTATGGCTTTAAAATGAAACCAAATAGCAGGTTTTGGTAAATATTTAAAGCTGAGCATTAACAAAAAATACTAAAAAGAGCTACTTCATTTACAATAATTTAAATTGCGTACAGTAATGCAGTTAAACGAAACAAGTTAGACGATATAGCTAAATGGAACAAGGAACATTTTGTGCGTTCTCTGATCTGTAAATTTAAATAAAACATCCATTCAGCAAGTATCATTTAATGATCCGCAATCGACATACTAAAACGAATAAAAATAAAGCATTCCCTATAAAGAAATGATATGCAATATTTACACCTAAAAAATATATTGAAGCAATCATATTACTGCATTTCCATCTGAAATGCAAGAAAGTATTAAATTAACTTGAAAGAACTATTAAATTACCAGTACGAACATCTAGAAACATCAAGAGCATTGCGTATTTTCAGTGAATTCCTATACACTATACGCAGGCTAATATTACAGATATGTTCGTCACAAATGCTTCGTATATGATATAAGCTTTAAAAATCAGGTACAGAGCAAACAAGCATCAGATTGGGATCTCTTTCAGATTTTTAATTCGGTAATTTAAAAACTATTACCGGTTAGTAAATACTTCTAAAAAATTTATATTTTAATAATTAAAAAAATTATATAAATTCAGCTATTTTTCATGCATAAAAGATTTTGCTCTAAGAAGTTTTGATTTCTCACTGAACTTTATATAATTTAGAAGTTTTAAATTTACGTAATATCTGAATGGCACTGTATTTGTTCTAAAGCAAAATTTGAGAAAAATAATGAGCTCGCATTTCAAAAATGCGGAAATTCTGGATTTGAGAATGTAAAAAATCCAGAATTACGGATAAATCCGGACCACGGTCACGTCACTCTTGTGTGTCTTCCTCATGGGATGAATGGGTATTTTGCAAACATAAAATGAAACAATTATAATTCACTCACAGATTCTTCTCAATAGCTACAAAACAATATAAGCATAAATGTTATAATTAAAATTTTAAAAGTTTTTATTTCACAAAGGGAGAAAATCTGTAATGAATGGGTTATATTCAATGGATAATGGAATTACAGAAATACTTGCTTTAAATTACACGAACTTCAACCTAAAAACAATGCCGACTTTATAGAAGTTAGTTTAAATAATTAAGAAGTGTATTCCTTTTATTCAAATAGTTTGAATTAATTGTATTATTTAAAGTTGATGTGTCTTTTTTTACTGTTTTGATAAACCTCGTGTAATACTTTGTGGTGCACGAAGAAATATATTTTTTTCTCAATTAAAAAACAAACAAACAAACAAACAAACAAAATAAGAAACTCAATTTTCAGGTATAAATCAAACAAAGGTTGAAATTTGCCTAATTCTAAACGTTAAGAAGGCACATTTCTCTTCCATATCGCATGGACACTTAGAATTACCTAGAGTGGTAAACAATTTTTCAATTCCTTTTCAAAAATGGATAGTACAGGAAGGGGGGGAAGGATCGCAATAAAATATTTAAAGATTAATCTGTAAAACAAAATCATTTTTCAAAAGACAGGACGGGGCGCATGGATCTGACGATTTTCGTGACAATGTTATGAGGATAGGGAGCAGAAACATACATGGATGCCTTTGAAATAGGAAAAGAGTTTATTGCACAAGTTCTAGTACACATGGCTGGATATAGTACAAAAACTCTAGATTTGCAATAAAAAGAAATTAAAAAAAAAAAATTTCACGACGCAAAACTTACCGACTGGGAACATCGTTTGAAGAAAGTTCCTGCTTATCCTTGCGTTATGTGGTATACGGTAATAATTTTATCGCGGAAAAAAAGAAAGTAAACAAAATTCGCGAAGTAAATGGTAAAAATCATAAAACTTTAGCGCTGAGAGAATAATTAACCTAATAACTTTAAATTTTCGAGAAACATTTCTAGGTCAAGGATTTGTTTTAACTTTTCAGCGCAGAGTGAGGATGTACGCCAGAAAAGAAGCAATAACGCAGATAAATAGTATGTTATCCATAAAAATTACATTATACACTTTTTACTGAAAGAGGCAGAAACGGATTTGATAAGCGTTCTTTTATGCAGACACATGCGAATTCGTTCGCTAGAGTAAAAACCCAAGCTCACACTCGTTTCTACATAAGCACTAGCGTAATGACACAAAATTATGGTTGTCTTCTTCATATAAAAGCAATGGAAGAAATACAATTAGCAGAAAAAATACGAAATTTGGAAGGGTCTTTCAAATATCATCTCTTCACGTTACGAATCTAGAAGCTGTTAGCTTAGGTTTTGTAAAACAAACACTTGTGGAACAGGGCATAAAGATTCAATTAGAAGTCAGCTTTGGCCTGTTTCTCTGGATTCCGAATCTTTTGTATTCACAGGTGAGATTGGGCTAGCTTCTGCCCTTAAATTGTTAATAACAGACTTTACTATATTATAAATTTGACTGGCCGAGCTCTTTTCTGGTCTAGATACTAACCACTAACAATTAATACAATTCTGTTCGGAAATTTCAAAATATGTACAAAATTGGGACTAATTTCCCTTCTGTCAAATCTTGCTGTTTTATGATGGAAAATGGTCAGTGCCACCAAAATAAAGAGCTTAAATCACCAGATGTAAGCATTCTTAGAGCAATTTAAAATCCTTTTACAGAATGAACAAAAGCATAGTCATCCTGTGAAGACCTGCCTGCCTTCCATAAATAATATAAAATATCAAGCTGGCAAGCCATGACAGCTGCACTGAAAATTCTTGAGGGAAAAATTAAAAATGCTTTTCTCCATCATTTTTTCCCCCTCACATTTCACATGTTTACTGAGTTAGCTGACACAAAAATTTCGAAATTTTTAATTGGGTTTGATTTGGGGTAGAGCTTAAAGCCCAGCACCCAGGTACCTAACGCAGTTTCGATTACACCTGCATCAAGAATTTTGTTTCTCAGAAGCGAAGCAGCTTGCTGCGACCACACCAAGCAAACGTTGCCACACTGGAGCTGGGACGTGATTGGATGCTCTGCTGCAGCCAATCCCACACAGTATCGACCACAAGCTTTACGCAGTCAGGCCCAAACGACCATATCACTACAGCGCTCACGCTCTGTCCCACTACCTGATGGCGATACACATGACAACTGATCGGGGTCTCATAACTACGCTTCCGGGATCAAAACGGGCTAGCTGGCGTCGCTATGAGGGCTGTCCATCAAAATATCGCACCTATCAAATTATGGTGCCGGGAAGAGGTTATGAACAGACAGCTGTTTATGACTTGACAATGGAGTTCACGAGTTCTATTTTTAGCCAGCAGCATCCAGGGCATCCATCTTTTTATTTAGCCCTATGCAGCATCAGCCTAAAGAAAAATGACCTTCACAAGGTCGCTCTATTAGCAAACATCGCCATTAATATAGTTAGCTGAATTGACCAAGGAGCAATCGGTTCACAACAACAGGTACAGGTAGAAGCTAGGCCAGCACCTCCGTAGTACCACAGGTAATTGAGGTATTGCTGAACCTAACTAACTGTTAAACTTTCCACCCCAATTTTTATGAAGAACACCCCGGGGTGGTCCGAGGATCTCTTGCACCTCTTTTTTACCATCAACCCTTTAAGGGGACTTTCTGAGATAACTGATTTCTGGTATTAATAGTGTACACAAATCATACTGAGAAAAGACTGTCCTTGAAACGTTCAACAACTGAGCTTCCAAAAGTCTAAATGTATGAACAATTGTCCTTTCTAGGGCGGAAGGTGTAATAAGCAAGTCTTTGGAGATCCCGTCCATCAGCATTGCATAGAAAAATTAAATTATTGGAACAATAAATTAAAAAAATTAAATATATTTTAGTAATATATGGAGATGAATAAGCATTAGATATGACAAATATCCAGTCCGAGTCTTTGAATATGTTTAAGAACGTCTCTGATTTCGGCCCTAAGGTGTCTGTTCTTTATTGCGTATTTTTTAAAAGTCAGGCTTAATCAGATGTTTACCGTCTGATAGATTACAGTCAAAAATGTAATGATCAGGGTCACCCCTTTCGCCACATATGCAGAGATCCGTGGGGCACATGCCTCCCCCCCTGTCATGGAAGTAGGTGGGGAAAAGACCGATGAACTAAACTATACATACCGAATACATGGAAGAAGATAGTTTATGGAACCAAATCGCATTAATTTAATCCAAATTATAATAAGTTATGGTACTAAATCGCAGTTCTCGTTTCACGGACTTAAGTTAGATTAACAGTTATGTAGTTGGTGTGGTAGTCGTGCCGAGACAGATAAGCATCGTTGTGTTAAACCGTAGCGTAGGGTTCAGTTGCTTCACACATGTCACCGTCGATCGACGCATAGATGACACCTATTTTTTTTGTTTGTTTAACAATAACTTTAATAAGTAAACAATTCTTGATTATTATACATAAATGTACAAGCATGAACAGGTAAGTCCGGCATGGTCTCCGCCGGATGAGAAAAACAATCTCTGCATGACGAAAGAAAATGGCGATCTCATCCGCCCAGAAAAACTCGGACCGTCCCGTCCGACAACCAGGGTGCAAAGTCCTCTTCGCCCCCCTCGTCTTTTTGTTCGTCCTTTCTCCTTCCGTCCAACGAACCACCTGCTCCGTCGGACTAATTATTTCGCTGGCTAGGCTTTTCCTTCTCCTTCTCGGGTTATGGGCATTACACGCCCCCACCAAGATGAAGATTTGCCTCTTAAAGGCTAATTTTCACAACAGGTTCAACCGAACCGTTCAGCGTTCATTAGAAATAATGTAGAGTTCATTAGATACAAAACCCAGCGTTCATCCTAATCAATTCCGAATTCGTCAGAATCAGAGTTCAGAGGTGTATTAGTTGACACACTTGATTTCATACAAAATGTCAAAGTTCCTGATGGCTGACATGGATACTGAAATTTTTCAGCCCCCTACCCGACCAGGTGCAGGGGATACTTAGAAACCAAAATCTGATCAGGATACAAAAGTCTTCTTACCATGTTTTTTCGTTTAACAAATACAAATATTACACTAAACATAACTGCATAAATACATTCTACATTAGACAAACATTTTTTTGTTTACCAACATCATTTAAACAAGTTATCTCGAAAAGTATTTTAAGGACAAGAATTAAGAACTTCTGAATATCTGTAGTTCCTTTCTTTAAAAAAAATATTACTATTATTCACACCAATCGTGACAATGCATCTGCGGCTCGATGTTGTACTCCTGGACGATAAGTGATTTTTAAATTCCATCTTTGCAAAGAGAGAGCCCAACGCGTTAATTTTGGACTCCTAGGTGTAATTTCAGTGAGATATTTCAAAGGATTATGGTCCGTAATGATTTCCACCGTCCCCCCGAAAATCCACTTATCAAATTTCTTGAGCCCGAATAACACTGCCCAGGCCTCCTTTTCTATGGCTGCCCAATTCTTTTGAGCCCCAGAAAATTTTTGGGATGCAAAAGCTATTGGTTTAAAATGCCCTTGTGCATCTCTCTGAGTTAGACAACAACCGACGGCCACATCTGATGCATCAGAATGCACCTGAAATGGAAAATTAAAGTCAGGCGTGGTCAGAGACGTCACCTGACACAGCATATCTTTCAACTTCTGGAAAGCCGCGTCTTCAACTTGACCCCACCGTACATTATTTGGCGCATTCTTTTTCGTCAAATCCGTCAAAGGTCCAGCTATCTCGGCATAGTTCGGGATATATGTGCGATAAAAACCCATGAGACCCAATACCGAACGGACTCCCTTTTTATTCGTGGGCCTTTCTAGCACTTTAATTGCTGCACTTTAATTGCTAATCTTACTAGGATCTGGGCCGTGTTTGCCGTTTCCTATCTTATGTCCTCGGTAATCTATTTCCTTAGCTGCAAAATCACACTTACTGAGCCTGACAGAAAATTTTAACTGTTCCAGTATCTTAAGGATCGTTTCTAGATGCTTCAGGTGTTCTTCAAACGTGTTTGAAAAAATTATAATATCGTCTATATATGCTTGGGCGAAATCGCTGTACTGGAAAAGAACCTTATTCATTTCTCTTTGAAAGGTACCTGACGCTCCTGCCAAACCAAACGGCATGACGTTCCACTGAAACGTCCCGTTGTGAGTTGAAAACGCTGTCAGTGGTTTTACTTGATTCCTCCATTCCGATTTGCCAGTATCCTCTGCGCATATCTAAACTTGATAGCCATTTTGAATGCCCAGCCACATATATTAATTCATGCATATCCTTCATAGGAAATGCCGGCACTTTAGTGATCGAATTCAATGCCCTGAAATCAACGCACATCCTGATTGTCGCGTCTTTCTTGACCACACACACAACCGGGTGGGCTATGTCCGCTTCCGACGGTTCAATGAGACCCAGCTCTAGAAGTTCCTTGACTTGTTTGTCCACCTCTTTGCGATATGCCATTGGAATGCCATAACAATGAGGTTTTTTTCTGTCTGCTCCAGGCATAATATCAATCTTATGTTGTCCTACTCTAGCAGGTTGAACATGTCTCAAAAATAAGTTCTTGTACTTTCTCAACAGTAGTTTTAGATCATTAATCTGCTTGTTGTTAAGATTAGTGGTACTTAGATTATTTAACCTGCTTTCAAAACTACTATCCTGGTCTAAAGTAGAGGGAATATTGTCTACCTCCCCGAACTCTTCCCCGTCAAACATTACATTGATTGCATTTGATCGCACAATGAATTTCCTTATTTTATTTTGATGTACATGCTTAATGCTCCCGTCAGCCAATTCTACTAAAAAAAGAGTGTGGGTTTTTTCTTTCCTTTATCACTGCAGGACCCTGCCAACGAGCATATAACCTGTTGCTTGAATCAGGTATGAGGACTACAACCCTATCTCCTATTTCAAAAGTTTTACTCGAAGAGCGCAAATTATAATACTGCGCCATCCTACCTTGTTGGATTTCACTCGTAAGATCAGCTTGCTCAGCAGCACGTTTCAACCGCTCCTTCAAATCTTGCAAATATTTATGAATTGGCTTCAGATCGAATTTTAATTCGTCATGCTCCCCTAACCATGTAGATTTTAAAATAGATAACGGTCCTTGTGGGGGGTCTACCATACAATAGTTGGAAAGGTGATACCCCTGTAGTACTGTTAGGTATTTCCCTGTATGCCCATAATGCGTAAGGTATTTGGACATGCGAAGCTCGACCTTCCTCTCTAATAATATGATGCAACATACGTTTCAAAGTCTGATTAAACCTTTCGACTAAACCATTTGACTGAGGGTACATGGGTGTCGAAAATCTCGGACTGGATCCTAATCTTTTCTCAAATTCCCGTGTTAAGTCTGCGTTAAAATTGGTACCATTATCTGACGCTATCACATTAGGAATTCCGGTCCTGGAGAAAATCTGCAGCAACGCGTCGCAGGTAGTCTTTGCCGTCAGACTGGTTAATGGCACTGCCTCGGCCCATCTAGTATGCTGGTCCACCAAGCACAAAATATATTTATGCCCCTTCGAACTAGGAGGATCTATAGGTCCGATTAAATCTACATTGACAACCTGAAAAGGTAACCCTGGTCTTGCTACTGGAGTAATTGGCGCTCTGTCCTTCACTTTCACTGGCTTTGTTAATTGACAACTTTCACATGATTCGCAAAATTCCTGGACATCTCTTTTCACGTTTTCCCAATAAAAGGAATAACGAATCCTCTCTAATGTTTTTTTAATTCCCATGTGTCCTCCAAACACTGATGCATGCGCGAGCTCTAGAATTTCATTCCTTCTGCATTTAGGAACAACTAATTGCTCTGCACTCTGTCCCAAAATCTTATCCCGATGAAAAAGAAAACCGTCCCTCACAAAATAATTTCCTTTATCCCTTTTCGCTCTTTCCCACATCTTAGATAAGTCAGTGCATTCTTTTTGTTGCTGACGAAACTCCGCTGTCTGAGATAAATTAGTTGTTTTCTCCACTAAGGGCGCTCCGACATCTGGGATAGCAGCTACGTGGCTTTGAATGTCCGTTTCTAACTTACCCTGAGGTGTTTCTGCCTCTCCCACGTTCGAGGAATCCTTCGATTCGTAGAACAAACCACTGCTACTCCCTTCTCCGTTGAACTGTCGATCTTTACAAGTGTTTTCGTCCCGTAACATATATAACACCTGTGGGGGTAATAAAACATCTTCAACTAAAGATTTCGCCACCGCGCAAAGTATCTCCTGATGCACATTTGTACCCTTTCCATTAATTAGTGCTAAAGGTAATTTTACTAACTCACACCTTCTCGGCGGTCCAAAAATCCCCTTCAAATAAATTGCCGATCCGCTTCCAGATCTAAAATTTGGAATTATACTTTCCTTTACAACCGTTATCTCACTGCCAGAATCGATTAATCCGTTACTTATCCGACCGTTTACACTAACCTGCACTCTATCCAATTTGCATAACTCCTCTTCGATTGATTGTCTAGAAATTTCCTTTCCAAAATGTCCCGCTTTGGCAACAATAACTCTATTCTCTTGAGTTTCGCTAACCTCTCCACTATCTACTGCACTTGCTCTGTTCACTTTCGCAAATTTGTCCTTCGTATTTTTATTTTGAGGGCAGTCACGCTTAAAATGTTCTCTTGACCCGCATTTGTAACACGCGAAATTTTTCTGAGGAGAGTTTAATTTGCCTCTATTTGACACTGTTGAAGCCTGCTTCTCTGGACCAAGTTTATAGCTTTCTTTTGGCTTTACTTTAATCCTCTCTGGTGATAATCCCTCTTTAATATCATTCTCTTTCCTATAACCCTTAGCGTAAGATTTCCCGGTTGCCGAAAAAAACATATCGCATTCTCTCGCTAACTCCTTTGGTTTCCACCAATCTTCACCTTGCTTAATACCAATATGAGTAGCAGTTTCCGTATCGAGCGTTTCCATTAATCTGTCCGCAACTACTAACTGATTGACAGTTTCCAGATCCGTCGCTCCCCTCAATTTGCAGTAATAACTCCACATAGAATTTAATCTTGTAGCAAACTGAGTAAAATTTTCCTCCGGGTTCCTTTTAGCCCGCTTAAAATTTTCCAAACAAGTCTTAGGTGAAGGTTCATATTCCCGAAGCACTATGGTTTTCAAAGCCTCGTAATCCTCGTACTGTTCTTCCTCTAAATAAGTTAAAAGATGCGCAGCTTTGTCTCCTAACAAACACATTAACACCTTAGATTTTAAATTATCCGCTACTTTCTCACTCGCGAGGGCCTTTTCTAAACTGTTAAAAAAATAATTCCAGCCTTCTGACCCTGCGGGAACCCTCACCGTCAGCAATTTTATAGTTTTCACAATTTCATCCAAACTTTTAACTCTGGGACTCATCGTCGAATCCACCGGACCTTCCGAATTTAGACTCCGGTTTTCCGCTTCGAGTCTTAATCTTTCTAATGCTATCCGTTCGCTTTCTATGCGTAATCTCCCCTCGGCTAGCTCCATATTTTCTTTCTCTTTTCTCTCGGAAATGATCGAAGTTAACAGCTCTTTAACTACATCCTCTTCGTAATTTTTACTTCCCAGAATGATATTTTTTAATTCGATCATTTTTAAATCATCCGAGACAACTTCCCCTAATTCATCGGCCAGAAGTACAAGATCGGCCTTCTTTCCTTTCATTAAATATGCCATAATGAAATATTAAAACAATATGCACAGCAATAAAATCAAAAACTTCACTGATAATTACTATAACATAAGTCATAAAGTATAAATACAGCCACTTATTTTTGTAAAAGAGATATACAAAAATCAACCAGTTATTCTAAAAAAATTTTACCTACTAAAATTTAAATATACAAGCATATATGCACTCTAATCAATTATCTGAGCTTTTACATACTTTATGAGTTGATACAAAAATGACATCTGTCAGTTAAATGTTACAACAATCCTTTTAACAAATTTTAGTACTTTACTTCAGAATAACTTTACATTTGATATGAAACAGTAATAAAACCGTAAATAGTATTTGCAGTAAGAAAAAATATCACTGAAAATTACTCTTCACTAAATACACAGTTCTCTAAATTATTCATACGACAAAACCACATACAAAAGTTTACATACATAAAATATATATATATTTAAGTGTTATATATATAACACTTAAATTCTACCGAGCTTCCACCATTTCCGGAGCTCCAAAACCAGAATTTCAATTGACCTGTGTTATGATACCCCTAAACTTTTGTATCCTGACGCAGAATAATTTTAACTTAAAGAATATAACTTAAATAAACTTAAAGAAAAGTAATTTAACTTCAGATAAAATATTCTCCTACAATTTGCTTTACAATCTTGCACCTTTTAGCCGTACCCAAACAAAAAAAATAAAATACCCTGCATCCGATCGAATAGAGAACTAAAAAAAAATCAGTACTCATCCCTGTGATGAAGCATTTGATCCCAAAGCTGCCACCATTGTAGTTGGTGTGGTAGTCGTGCCGAGACAGATAAGCATCGTTGTGTTAAACCGTAGCGTAGGGTTCAGTTGCTTCACACATGTCACCGTCGATCGACGCATAGATGACACCTATTTTTTTTTTTTGTTTGTTTAACAATAACTTTAATAAGTAAACAATTCTTGATTATTATACATAAATGTACAAGCATGAACAGGTAAGACCGGCATGGTCTCCGCCGGATGAGAAAAACAATCTCTGCATGACGAAAGAAAATGGCGATCTCATCCGCCCAGAAAAACTCGGACCGTCCCGTCCGACAACCAGGGTGCAAAGTCCTCTTCGCCCCCCTCGTCTTTTTGTTCGTCCTTTCTCCTTCCGTCCAACGAACCACCTGCTCCGTCGGACTAATTATTTCGCTGGCTAGGCTTTTCCTTCTCCTTCTCGGGTTATGGGCATTACAAGTTACACAGAAATTATAATTTAATCCCAAAATAAATTTAAAAAAAATATTCAAGTCAATCACGGAAGCACTAGAAAAATTTATCATGTAATCACTAACATATGAATACCTTTCAAATCAAAATTTTGCTGCCAAATCGGAGTAAACGATAAGAAAAAACAAATAAATAAATAAAATAGCTTATTTCGTTCCATTTGTGATTTAAACTGACATTTTCTGGAGTTTAACTATTTTAAGACTTTACTGAAAGCATAACTCACGTTGTTTAGACTACAATTAATGGATTATGTTTCGAAACATGGAGGGAAACGACGCAACATACTCAAGTTGAAGTGCAGAATCGCCCACTTATTTGGCGCTTTTTACAAGAGTAAGAGGAATTTGATTTTTGTCAATTTCCTTTGACTTTTTTAAGCGAAAATACATTGATGTGTACATGGACAAAGGGAGTGCGTAATGCCGAATTTGTGCACTTCGGTGATGTTTTTTGAAGCGAAAATAGGTCGATTAAAATGGATACCGAGTTTGTACAATTCTTAAAAACGCCCCAAGCAGAGGGTGATTCTGATTCCCCCTGAAGTTTGACGTGATTTTTACTAGTTAAATTTTTTTTCAAATGAAATAGGATTGATAATAATTACATTCATGGATTTATGAAATATAAAAAGCGCGTCTGCTTGATTAAAAGACCAAGTCAAAGTAAATTTCGCATGGAGTCGAGATCATTTAAAAACGGGCCTCCGTATAATATTGCGTCCACAAAACTCAAACGCAAATACTTGTTCAATGACTTTCGCACTCTTCGTCTAAATTAACACAGCCACATCAATAACATAAGTCTAAAAGTGAGAATCTCGTTATTTTAGAAACGGTTATGGACGTGACGAGACCGTATATTCGAGATTTCTCTTCCTGAAGCAGAGTTGTAAACAATCTGCTCTTCTCACGCATGCTATTAAAGATATGGCGAGAAGGGATGAGAAATTTCATGCACACAATGTTGCAACACCCACAGGATAATTTACATCTCAGAGGTAAGGGGTCCTATTTAATTAATGACATTTCACGCATGGTGTCGGAAAGCGGCCTCATCGTATTCGGACAGAGATTAATTTAGGAGAAGATGCATAATGTACTTTTCCTACAAGCAAGTTATAAGCGATTACATTTATTCATAAGGGAAATGAATTTGATAAGGGAATGGACCTCAGTCATGGCCACAGCGGAAAAACATTAATATACATTAAGGATACTGTCAGATAACAATAAGACCATCCAGAATTAGAATGAAAAGCTATTTATAAGTATGCAAAGTCTGTTCCTGTTAACATACAAAAAGATAATAAAAACCCGAATGCCATGGTAAAAACTTTAGACAAAAATGACATTTTTTTAAAAAACTGCATATGATGAAATATCTCTACAAATATAATAAAAATCTAATGTGTACACCACATGACTTCCTTATACGGAATATTAAATTATACGCATTTTTCTTGCATTTCATTTAAACTTGTTTGATTGAATTAAATCTACTTCGTCGAGAGCGCATAAACCACAATAGAATAAATGCACTCTTTAAAATTCACTACGTTTGTTTAATAGCGACACTCTGCCGCCAGGTTCACTTAACAACGTTATATTTCGTTCATATTATAACTCAGAATGCACAAAATTTATATCATTTGAAGAATTATCTAATCGTTGCCATATGTTCATAAGATTATATAGTATTCTATTCAAATACTATAATAAATCTAAAACGATGTATAAAAGAAATTAAGCAAACAAAATAAAAAAGAAACAGTTTTTCACAGACCATTCACTATTTCTCATGCAAATAATTCACTTCTCCCTTCCCGCCAAGGCAAAATTACATAAAAACTGAAAATATCCATATTAAAAATTACGAAATAAATCTTAAAACTTTTCTCGAATAAATTCCAGAATGGGTTAAGCATGATTTAATTCGCAGTAATAAAAGAAGGCGTTATCTTTGTTGTTGCGAAGCTTAGTCTCTCTAGATTAGCAACAAATCTACTATTCTGCTGTTTCAAATGTAAACAAATATGTCCGCTGTGTTATTTAAAAATTAAGCTTAATTGCCTAATTTTTAAATAGGCACAAAAACCTTAACTGGAAGATAAGAACAACATAATTCAATCATTTTTAAAGCAAAAACTGCACAATTTACAAACATATAAGAGTAAAGAAATTGAGATCATTGAGCCGGGTAACGGAGTGTATATACATATATATATAAATAATTTATTTACTAAATAATATTGTATTTATATACGTTTGATGCGGCCGATTGGCAACCTAAATACGCGGTGCACATCTACACGTTATAGCAGTCCTATATACAAAATTTCAACGTTCTGAGGCTACTCGTTTTTGAGTTATGCGAGAAACGTACGTGTGTCACGAAAAATTCTCTTCAGAATTCATTTTAAAGCAGTTTTATAATTTTTTTGGAGGAAAAGAGTCTTTTATTCTCTCCTTACGTACAGATGTCACGCAAAAACATGGTTAAATTGCATTCGATAGCGGTCAAAATGGATATTTTCATTGAAATATGCTGCCTGAAAATTTTCGCGATTACAACACTTCCTTTTTAGTTCGGACAAGGAAGTAAAAATGCATAAATAAATAGAAAATTTTGGATGTTTCAAAATATGATATTACTGATCATCATTATGGTATAAAGAAAATACTTGTTTAAATAATATGCAATAATTATAATCAGGGATTTCACAGCAGAATCGAAGTGTAAAAATAGAAAACATCTAAATCGTTTCATGTTACTCCTTCCCAATACGAGTACTTTTGGTTACCAAGGCCATTCTCTGGGAGCTTCTCCGTATCTGCGTTTGATTTTGAATTAGAGTCTGTATATTGTTTCAATGCATATAATAAAATGGCAGCCTAATTTAAATCAATTAGGAAGCACGTGTAGGAACATTTCAAGAGCGTAACATTATATACAATTTGAATTTTTAATGACAAGCCACTTTTATTATTCACATTATTGTCGAAAGAAAAAGGAATCCACACAATTGATAAACTTTTACACCAGGAATATTACGGATATTTATGGGAAATAATGTGCTAAATGAAAAACTGAGCAAGTCGTCAGGAGGTTGTGGTGAAGACTAGCCTGAAGTACTAAATGAGAAGGGACTCAAAATTAAAATATTTATCACAAATCAAACTTTAATGCAAACAGGATAAAATTTATCTAATCAAAACTTTTTCTCTTAAATCTGTCGGCCAACGCTGTAATGACTTTCGAACTAAAAACAGGTCTTGATTTTAAGATGAAAAAATTAAATGCATATTCATAATTCATACTAACTTGATTAAACCTATCAGAGGTTCCGGATTTAAATAACCATGAAGTCTATTTCTGCCCCTTCCGCATTTTAAAATACGCGAAATCTCGTATGTCTTGAAACAGTAGATGATTTATATAACGTATATCCTCCTGTTATAAATTTATAAATTTAAATAATTTCGGACAAAAGCAGCTGTTAGCTCATACATACGAAAAAACCCCGGAATAATAATTAATTTAATAAGAACTTGGTTTAGCTTGAGCCTGGTTCCAGTATATCTAAACTGCTGAGTGAAATCACAGTTCCAACCAAAGCGCATGGAATCTCGAAAGAGTTCTAGATGCGGTATTTTGTTACGCAACAAAATCGCAATCATAACAGATAATTCTGTTATTTATAAAACGTTTGGTAAAACTGATATTCGTACTAGATGCTGAATGAATGCCTTAATTTCTCTTCAATAAGAGAAAACTTCGCAGCCGAGGGAAAAATATCCTCCATATCAAAAAGTGAGTTTGTTAGGAAGAGAAATTTTTATAGGCATACTCATCTGGTCAAAATGGCTGCAGTTTGATCTAAATACAGAGAATACTGATAAGAAAATAATTACTTTACTTCTATCCTCGGGATCATGCTTTGTTTCCATTAATTTAATCTCTTTTCATTTATTTTATCATTTAATTTAATTATTTTTTTAATTAAAATTTTTTAATTTAAATTTTTTTAATTAAAATTCTCTTTTTTACTTAATATTTGTGATATTTTGATTCGTTGTTTATTTACTTATCGTTAATTTGACTTAATTAAAAATAGTCTATAACAATATTAAGTTTTACTAACTTTATTTTATTTTAAAACTTTACTGTCCACTCTTATTTTCCACTTCCGGCCAGAATAAACGCGGTTAATTTTAGTATGCAAATTGAGCGTGCAAACTGTAAGTATTTAAGTTGTGGCTTTTAGCTAAGAAGAAAAAAAAAAAAAAAAGACAGAGATTTCTCGCTACCTTATTTCATGCGCGCGTTTCAGTCAGTTGCTGTCCGCTTTTAAGGCCAGAGGTTTCGTAATGTAGTTTTCCTCGCATTCTGCGTACTACATTCGTAAAGCTCTAAAAGGCAAATCTTAGTGTACTAGCCTTTGTAAAGTATTTGAGTTTAGCTCTTATTTAAATTTAGTTAGTTTGTAGTTCTTATCTTTACGTTCAAACCACAAGTATTGGTCTCTGAATCGCGAAAGTGCGGGAGCGCCTGTAAACTGTTAAGAATAAAGAGTAATTAAACTCTTCCTTTCTTTGTCATAGTTTAAAGTAAACTCACTGTTCTACTCAGGACACTTACATATTCGTCAAACAGATTAGAAGAAATAGTAGTCATGATAAGGTAACTTGAATTATTCATTATTTACTGTGTTATGTAATATTACTTTATTCGCTTATTTTTTAATCACCATTTCTGATGGCTTTCCATAAAGCTCCAGAATTTCTAATTATAGCATTTAAGCTCTGGCTGTAACATTAGAATAGGATTAGAGCTTTTCACATGTGTTTGATCAAGAAGAGATCTTTAGTTAAATAAGCAAGCGGAAATATGAACAAAATTTTAGAAAACTGCGGTTGAAAAAAAAAAAAAAAAAAAGCAATACATTTTTTAAAAATCGATTGATAAATTACATACATTTATTCCCAAGAAAGAGTTATGAATGTCATAAACATAGCAATAGTAATTTCTTAGTTTGTTTCCATCAAAAAGCCAGTCGGTCAATACACAAGAGAAATGGATTTTCTCGAAACGGAACACGAACTGAAACAAATGAAATCATTTAACTGCATAGTGAAACCGTAAATGCCTAAATCTTAAAATGAGTTTGCATTTGACAGCTTTCTAAATGGGGGGGGGACATCAAATTTTCCTGAGATTTGGTACAATAAAGTTAACACTAATCCTGCGAATATTTGAGTTGAATGGGATATAAAGAATGAATTCACTACAAATTTATATTCTATAAATATCAACAATACTTGTAACATAAAGACCGAAACTTAAAGATTAATTCACTAATTTTGCTAGTATTAGCATCAACTCAAATATATAGTCTATTTTTACCAGCATCATGACAAATAATTAATTAATTAACTGATTATGCATGATATACGATAATATGTATGTATAAACTATGCAAAATTAAATTATAACTCTGATATATTAAATTTTAATTTGTAAATTTAACTGTAAAAATTTCTAATTCAACTGAAGAATTAAAAAATTTTATTATGCGTATTTCGTTGTTTTATATGTTGTGTAGTATTTAACAATACTAATATGCTAACTAAATTTTGAATACATTGTAAAGTCATTAGGTTATTCTGAAGTAGGAGACAAGAAAAATGTGCAGTGCCCTCGCCGGGGATCGAACTATGGACCTCTCGAATACGCGTCGAGTATGCTCGCAATTACACCACCAAGGCATGCAAAAAGGAGGGAGAAAATACCTTATATTAAAGTCAGTTTTTATTATAATTTACAAAAATAATGTAAAGTAATACGCCCTTTATAAGAATTCAGACCAATCACCGTATATTAACGGTACCCAGTGTTTTAATTATTTACTGTAAACTGCCTAGTTTTTTTAATAATATATGAGTACAGAGAACTGTTTTCCTAAATTCAACCAAACGTTCTCATAAACATCCCAGAAGTTTATTGAAAATTCCAAGGAAGAAGAGGCTGTATATGGAAGAAACCTTATTAGCAGTTAAAGAGGAAACCTTTGTTGAAGCATTCTCAGATTTTTCTCCAGATGGAAACACCATCGCAAGAAACTTAAAAGGATTTGATTTTAATACCATTAAGCAAAATTTTAACATCTTTATCGGAAGTTTTTAATTTTAATATTATGCAAGATAAGAGCTTCGCAACAGTACTCCTTATTATTGGAAAGATTTTCAATCTAGTAGAATGCATATTAATTATCAATTTTATTTTCCTCATATTGAAAAGTATTTTGATAAATTAAAGCTTTCCTTGCCTATTCACGAGTATCTCAGTATAAAAGTCTAAGAAAATTATAAAATGAAACTAGCAAGGAACATAAAATTTAGAATACCTACATGAGAATCCTGTTATAAATAGTCAGATAAACTGAATCATGAATTATAAAGTGAATTTTAGTTTAGCTTTCTTTTAAAATGGTGCCGTCAAGCAGCGCGAGAAAACTTCGCTAAACTCCCGGTCCAGGTGTGAGAACCTCCCGGTTTTTTATATTCTAGGGCTGGTAGGTTATGAGAGTCTACTACACTTTGCGAAACAGGAAACCCGAAAAAACAGTTTGTTACACCTTAGCCGGATTTCAAACTCCGGCTGTTCCAACTGCTAGTCGAATGTGCTAACAAATACAATACGAAGGCATACAATAAGCATGAAGAAAATTCTTTCTATTCTTCCCATTTGAAGAACAACTGGGAAGGAGGAGATATAGCTGCCAAGTCCAAGTGGTGATGAAATATCATCCCCCCTCCCCATTTTAGTCGAGCATCATTTGTACATCACGATATATATATGTATATCTATACATAGGAAAACGTGAGATAACGGGGATTTGAACTGCTTATTTTGCGATTGCCAGCTGGACGTGCTATCACTTATAAGATTTCTTCCTACCACGAACACGAGTAGGAAGGAAGCCGAAAATTCTTTACATTCTCTCTTACTTAAAAGGACGGCAGGAGAGAAATTGGACCTAGTCGATAGACCAAATCTAGGTGAAGAAAAATTATCGTCCACCACATTTTAGTCAGGGGCTACTTCAAACGTGTTACCTTTTAGGGCAACAGAAAATGTAACACAATCAGCCATGCCCTTGGATTCTAATTCCGGATCTTCTCAGTGGCAACAGGACATGCTACTAATTACATTATGAAGGCGGAAAGAAGAAAACTCTGTATATAATTAAAAAAGCTCTAAATAGTCAGGTGAAATAACGAATTACACACCAAACACGCACACTCATGTATGCACTAAATGTTCTAATTTCATTGTTATTTGGCATTTCCTGATCCCCCGAAATCGGCAACAGAAATAAAAGCTATAAGCGTGGACAATAAAAAATATAAGAAATTCATAAATCGCAAAAAATAACTGAATACCGCAAATGTTTGCATAATTTAACATTTTCCCACGACTACAGGTAAACTACTGAATATTTAAAGAGGGGCTAAAATTAATTGAATACGTATTTGCCAATGAAATTTAAAAAAAAATGATTTGAAAAGGCATGCACATTTTCTCTTCTGAATGAGAGTAAAAATTTTCTTTTAAAAGTTTACTTTCCCATATTTTATTGCATTTAAAAGAAAGCATATGTGCATAGTTTTATTTTATTGTTTTATTCAGTCGATTAAATAGGCTAAATCGTAGGGTTAGATATACTGCTCAAGGAAATATAATGGTGCAACAAATGTATAAACTCGCTTTCAATATATGAGCGGCTTTTAATAATAATTTCAGCTATCCTGTAGATGGTGGAATCGTAAGTATCCTCTCATACGACAAATAACTGTCGTAAAAGTTAACGATCTGTAAAAGTTTGATGGTTTACCACAAGGCGAGCAAACTCTGCCGTATAAATGCATACACCATTGACCTAAGTTGAGAAAACATGCAAATAAAGGCACTAAATGCAACATCCCGTGAATCCAATGAGGTATTAATACAACAGCAAACAATAAAGGACATGTACGTTGAAAAGCAATATCTCAGATTTGCATTTTCTTTTTCATAATCTGGAAGATGTCCCGTATTGACAAATCTATGTTAGAAAGCTATTGCAATATTTATAAACAATTACCAGTTAACTACGATCGCACAAAGTTTTAACACACTGTGACTGAACAAGAAATTAAATTTTACGACAATATGATCATTTAATGGAAAAGAAATAAACTTAGAAACTTCAGAAAAAAATATAATATTTGGCTCTATTTTCTTATCTTCTACCGAAATCTAAATAAACATAATTAAATTGCAAGGGATTACGCAAAAGTATGGTAAAAACACTATCTGTCTTAAAACCTCTTCATCAACTGTCATTTATGATGAATTCAGCATTGTAAATCCCCCAACCCAAAATGGTTGCTTTTTTTTTTTTTTTTTTTTTTTTTTTTTTTTTGACTGAATATAAATCTTAAAAGACCTGGAGATGGACCGAGATTTGAACCCTGGAACATCCTGGTCAAACTGGCAGGTTGTACTTACCTATTAAATTATTACTGTTTCTATTCTTGGAACTCAAAGGTGAGATTTTGAAGATATGACCCTGAAACATGCATATTAAATCTCAAAAGTTCCGGAAAAGATGCAGAGAATGACGTGTTTAAAATTACGATTATTTTAAACAGCTGGGAGCCAGACATAAGCGGATTTTTATTAGATTTACATTTTTTACGTCATATTTAGAAAACTCCTTTATTGGCTTCGACTATGCTTATGCTATGTCTTTTTAGCAGTTAAAAGTCATGCCATGTTAAATGCACCACAGCCTGCGTTTCTTTATGAGTTTCACATACAAAGAAGGGTGTTCACACATTCATACAATAATTTCGATAAAGAATTTTAGAAAAGCAAATGTTTGGAATAGAAATTTCTGGCAACAGTTTATTATTTGAAATGAGAAATACTGTCTGCTACTTTTAAATATATTCTTCTTTCAAAATGTCACATGTAAAAAAGCTGTGGAGTGGAGGATAAGCATTTGGGCTTTTTGAAGAGAAATTTTCCCATTCCATGATTTAAAGACGTTCTGAAATGCATCGTATTAATATTTCTAAGTGCAAAGTAAGCAACGTTATTAATCGGAAAAGGAAACACCGTCAACCATTACTTCTACATGGAAAGAAGACTCTAAATGAATACTCCAAAAAAGTATGCAATGTTCCATATTTAAATCTTTGGTAACAAGGAAATTCCGCCGACGCAGAAATCAGTTGCAAAATTTTTATATACATCTTTAGAAACAATAAACAAAATAATAATAATAATAATAATAATAATAATAATAATAATAATAAAAAACTATTGTAGAAAACGAACAGAAAATAATGTAGAAACCTGGTTCCATCAATGCAAACAAAGTTTTAGTGAGAGGTCGCAAAATAAAAAGAATGGAAAAAATTAAAAAATGGAAAAAATTGTTAAATCAATTCAGTGTAATATCAAGAGAAAATTTTACGTCCGATATTTACAGAAGAAATTCCATTTCTTTATCCTAATGACTTTCAAAGAGTGAAACTTGACCAATACGAAGCAGCAAGCGATGTTTTGAGAAGTATCACTACAGTCGTTGAAAAAAAATGGAGACTGATACAAGTGCTAAACAAGTACAAGGACTGCATATATACCTTGTAGGAATTTATTTTAATTTTCTAACCTTTATTTTTATTTTGGAACAAGCCTTGTACAGTCATTAGGATTTTTTGGTAGCAGGAGATGTGAAAAATGTGTAATGCCCTTGCAGGGACTCCAACTTGGACTTTTCGAATACGTGCCGAGTGTACACTACGAAAGCATGGAGAAAGGAGGAAGAAAATAACCTTATAACCTTTCGTTTACTTTCTCGTTTCCCATCTATGATTCCCTATCAGAATGAAATTTTAGGATTACGTTTTATATAAATGAGGTAAAAACAAGTACTTAAGACTGAGTCACTTCACTAGAAGAGCCTCCTAGAGCGTAAGGAAAGCCTGTTTTGCTTTCTGGCCACGTTGTTCTTAAAAGTCTAATCTCACTACTATTCGGCCGTACTGTTATGTGCCTGCTAGTATTCGCCTGTGATATTAACTGTTAGTTATTTCTTTTCAGCTTCGGCTGGTTTTAGTTAGTATTAGATTAGTTCCTTATTTTCTATCTTGAGTTAAAGCTCAAGTGGAGATTTATTGTACGCCTGAGAAGGCGGCCATCTGTTAATTATTTTGAGTTGGAATATAGGGTAATTTAACCCTTCTTTGGACTCTTGCTGAATATTCTAGCTCTTTAAGCTTTATATTACAATTACATTAGCTTACAATTACATTATATTACAATTACATTAGCTTACATTAGCTTTATATTATTCTAGCTTTATATTACAACATTTTCAAGGTATTTCTGTCACAGCCCCCTAACGTTTCATCTGGAGTACTGTGTTTTTGGTCTCCTGAAAAGAGCTCTTTCAGAACGCAAAACCCACGGCTATTTGATGGACTGTGGAAAAGGAACGGAAAGCAATACATTGGAAATTTTATGAAAAGCTCTTCTATCATGGACATCACGATGCAAACTTATAGTGCAAGTCCAGAAAACAGGCTCTCCAATCGAACATTTAAAAAAATATCCTTTACATTGTAAACATTCATTAAACTGCTCCAAATTGTTCAAAATTGTGTAAACACTCTTTGTAACTCACAATCTGACTGCACGCGCCCTTTACGAAACATTTAAGAGCAATCTGAAGTTTATACATTCAGTGGCATAATTCATGTCGCTCAGTAATAGTCGTAAAGATATCAAAACAGCGTGGATTCAAAAGTCAACTATAACACTATAAATAATGACAAAACATTTCTTCATAACTTGATATTTTAAGTAGTTGGTTATCATTACTAAATTTCAGCAAAATCTTTTACAGTAAGAATCTCCTAACTTTATAATAAAATAATATCGATAACTTCCTTTACCTTTTTAGAGTGTAAGCCACTTTTAGTTCTTCAGTAGGTTTGCCAGGCAGAAACGCAAATCCTAGAAAAAAGACAAAAAAATAAATAAATAAAACCAAAAAATGTTATATTAACTATGTTACGAGTTCTTTCATCAATATTCTAACACATTATACAGTTCTTATAACTATAAAAAGATTTATAAATATGTTTATTACTCATAAATATATTTATATGTAAATCATATTTGAAGGGAATGTGTGGTAAAATTACTTAAAGAGAAAAAACTCACAAGTGCATTATGCGAAAAGAAAATAGTTAAAAGCATATTCTAATTTAACCTACTATTCGCGCTTCAGAATATTTGTTTCCCGAAGCCCGTCCTTAAAATTTTCTTCATCCTTAGCATTGTCTAAGAAGTATTTTTATATTGATTTTTCAAGAAACAATAGGAAATGAAATAATTTTGGATATATTAAAACTCAAATGATATTGCAATAAAATACTGAAATAAAAATTGAGAACAAAACACAAAATTTTTAAATCGCAAAAATTTAAAAAACAAAATGAAAGAATTTGCGAAGGCTTACATTAACAATCCTTAAAACTAGGTGATATAGAGGTTGGGTAGCCTTCAGTGATTAGTCTGCTTGAACTTAAATAACGACCTCCTTAAACAAACAAATTATGATTAGAAGTCTTACAGGGCCGAGAAATTAGAACATCCTATGTAACTGCCTTCGTCAAATCAGTAATATGATGGATGAGGCAGAATTTTATGCTGACATGCCATAGTTATGTGCTCATCGACACGCTTGACACATCAGGGTTTTAAGTAGAGCTAAGACAAATGATGGAAAAATTGATAACTGTGGCACTGTGCCATATTGTTTAGCGTCCATGATTTTTTTATGTTTCCGCTTTAATTTTTTCGGTGTCAAGATCAAATGTTTCAGTTCGAAGTTGTCTTGACAGGAACAGCAGCCAATTCAGTGAGAAAGAACACAAGCGAACGTAAGACTAGACATTTTGTCATGCGCCTATCGCGTTATAATGAATCATTAGATAGCGAGTTAAGGCAATTTTTGATAGTTGATTAAACACCGTAGTCCATTATTCGTTATGAGAAATAAATATTCATGAGCAAGTTTAGAAATAAAAAAGCAAGCATGATGCACAATTTCGATAAGCACTTCATACTATCTTCAAAGCCTATTTAAAATGAAATATAACACAAGATAAAATTCTAACTTTAATTGCTTTTTTGATTGGTTATTTCCTTTTTATAGCTTGAAAACAGTAATATGCTATAATAATCAATATTTTTAAAAGCATATTTTCAAAATTAATCCTTGTCATATGGTTCTTATATAAAATTGATATGCAAGCACCTGCATACCGGCAAAAAAGAAATTTAAAAAATAAATAAATAATTAAATCAGCAAATAGTAATGCTAAATTTGTAAACCGAACGTTTTGCTAACTAACATAAATAAAGCAAAACCATAACTTCATAAAGAATTATCACCTTTCTCCATGCATGCTCTCGCGGTGTAACTGCTTGCTAGTACATCCATCAGTCGGAAGACCTGTAGTTTCAGATGTGGCAAGGGTATCACAAATTTTTTCACCTTTTTCAGTCCTACAGCCAAATAAATCTACAACCTCACTACTTTTAATTTAGCACTCACATCGTAACCTTCGCCTTACGCTTCTCTGTGATACTGAAATGTAGTCCACTGCTCCAAATCTATCGCTATGCATTATTCTATGAAATGCCTGTAGTGCTTCAGTATTCTAATTTAATTCGAATTTAATTTCAATTTGAAGTTTCCTCATGCATTTACTTCATCATGCAACATATATATCATTATAAAATTACTTTTCTCTCTTTCTCAAGTTATAATTTTAATTTACATATTTTTTATTCTACACAGTCTTTCCCTTCAATGAAAAGAACGCTCAGCGACATGGTGTATTATAATTTTGCAGAACCTCATCTTTAAAAATTAATCCGTTTCATGCTTGTTTATGCAATCCTGCAATGCTACAGCTTTTATCCAATCGGATTAAATAACTTTTTGACTATTTTTCTGAATGCACACTCCTTTTTCCGCTTCACTCTGTTGCTACCAACACACATCCTTTGCCGCGCCATTTCGGTCATTATTTAATGATGTGACTAGCTATACAAAACAGCGGGGTACATATCGCACCCCTACTGATGCGTGAATGAGAATATGTATCGCGAATTAAGTGTCCAGAAATAGATTATGCTTGACATGTCTTCAGCCACGCCTGTCTGTGAATGTCGCAACTATCTTCTAATCATCAAGATATGTATTTACGGAATTTATTACATAGATATTTATACACAAACACACATACCCTATTCGGTATATTTGCCCTCTAATCTCATCGAATAAAAATCGTGAGGGGAAAATTACGAGAATATTTTAATTTCGGAAGGACGCTGTTACAGTAAGAACAAGAAAAGGAAAAATATTCATCGACTACCGGTAACTATCAGATTAATTATTTCTCTATAGACAACCTGCATTTCACTTAGACTATATAGCAATGTTAATATTATAATATCTAATAAAATATGTTCCTTTCGACTGCCTGTATCTTGAATTGCATCCGCTTTTACTGTTGCCCACTGTTACTTTCCAGGACTCAAAACATTCAATATTGTTGGAATTTCAGTCTGCGTCGTCTTCTAAAGCTTGCAAGTCTTTGCCAATGTTACTGCTGTCATTACCGTTTAGGGTGTCTTCCCAAGTGCAATGATCTTCAATATCATCAACAGCATTAGACATTCCTGTTTTCTTGAACTTCTTCACTATTATATCTTCATATCAATCCTACACCCATAATCCTAGTCCCTACACCCATAATCCAAGAGCAAATCAATTCAATATACAGTGGATTTTTCCTGTACTAGTAAAATTGTGCAAACCTACTAATATCCTACTTGCTGTAAAACTTTCAGGGGCAGTCTTTAAAGGGTTTAATCTCTGATACGCTCATTGACCGCAGACATGATATAAGTCTTCTTGGAATGATGACAGGAATGGTGTTTGTTCTGCTAATTTTTTTTTTTTTCCTCATCCTTAGAGATGCCCGAAGAAGCCGTTTAATACTACATTGCTGGCCCAAGTTCATCTGGCGAACTCGGAGGTGCAGCAAGCTGGGCTAGGCGTTTCCCATCATTGAACAGACATTCTATGGGCGATAAATCTCGAGAACGGCCGGGCCAGAGTAAAAGTGCAGTACGGTTGGCTAAGAAGAAAGCTTAAACAATACCCGCAATCTATCTGTGGTCACCCACTGTCCTGGTGCAATGTAGTCGAAAGCAAGCTCTGAAGTTAATGAAACAGAACAGACAAAAGAACCTCAGATATCAAAATCGTAAAAAAAACAACCTTATATTTAGCGTAGGTATAATGAAACACTCAATCGATTTCGAGGGCAGCTAAAGGTCCCTCCTCATCAGGAGAAAGAAATACATAGAAAGAAGAAAATAGGAATCACAGAAACACGTGGTTGCTTATCAGCACTGCACGTGGTTATAACTAGATTTTTAATCAGAGTTGCACTGGCCGCCTACTTTTACTGAGCCAGGCTGTCTGATCAAGTATAAAGAAATATTAGCGAAGTTAAAATAGGGAGCGAGGGGCAAATGCACATTACGCTCAAAATCTGAACTTCAAATAATGGAAAGCAACCACTGAACGGATTTTTATACCCTCTGGTAGTACCAAGTGCGAGGAGGTAACGCCATCTATCGGCAAAAATAATTGAATTAAGACAGTAGAATTTTAAAGGCATTAGGAAGGACTGGATTGGACTTCAAATCATTAACTAAACTTTCTAAATCTTTGTGAATGTGAAAAGCCTCAAGAAAATCCAATTCGCCTATGGAAGAAGCCTTTTGGATGATTTTTGCAGACCCAAAATCAAAATTATGGTTAAAAGTCCAGCTATGATACGCTATTGAAGACTTGTTAATTTCCCCTTTTTTGACATAAGATTCATGTTCCTTGATACGAAACTTCAACGCTCTTTTTGTTTGGCCAATATATCTTCAACCACACTGACATGATATACTATAAATTCCCCAAGAATTCAAGACAGAAACGCAATCTTTTAGAATCGAAGGGTGAATTTTATTAATAGGGGAGAAACCGACTTGAAAATTGAATTTCTGGAGAATCCGTGCAATTTTATAGCTAACAGAAGGATAAAATGGAAGCACGACAAGGTCATTGATATTATTTCTAACAGTGGAATGTCTTCTTTGATGGGAATATGAAAATTTTTTGACGGCTTTATCAATAATCACGGGAGAAAATCCACGGTCAATCGCAACTGCTCTCAAATAATTAAGTTCATTGGTAAGCAAAGATTCAGAGGAACAAACTTTTAGCGCGCGGAAAACATAATAGTAAAAAGAAGCCATTTTTTGCTTAACAGGGTGGCATGACTTGGCATGGGGTGGTAAACAAACTGCAAAGGGTTTACGGTACACAGTGGTGCTAAAATCGGTTTCATTGCGGATTATAAGAATATCGAGGAAGGGGAGGGAATTGTTGGATTCAATTTCAAGAGTGAATTGGATGGCTGGATCAATTGAATTCATAATAGATAGAATCTCGGATAAATCCTCTTTATAACCGTCAAAAAGTGCGAAAGTGTCGTCAACATACCGAATCCAAAGACGAAAAGATAATTTATCAAATAATTTCATCTCAAAATAGTGCATATAAATGTCAGCAAGTACCGGACTGAGAGGATTACCCATAGCCAATCCTTCAACTTGACGAAAATATGCATTTTGGAAAACAAAGTGGGTTTGACTTAGAGAAACTTTAGTAAGCGAAACCAACTCATTAATTTCAGTATGTGTGAAGTGAAATTCCCGAAGCCTAGTTTCAAGACAATTTAGTGCTCCTTCGACCGGAACATTGGTAAACAATGATTTGACATCAAATGAAACCATAATGGAACGAAGTGGGGAAATATTTTTAAGTTTATCAATGACTTCAACAGAATTTTTTACAGTGTGAATATTGTTATCAAGTAGAGGAGAAAATCTGGAAACTAAATATTTGGCCAAAGGATATGAAGCAGTACCTATGTTGGAAACAATTGGTCGAAAAGGAATACCGGTTTTGTGGACTTTTGGAAGAGCATAAAGTCTAGCGCAATTAGTAATAGGCGGAATAAGTGATTTCTTCAACTGAGTTGGCAGAATGTGGGAAGATTTAATAGCACTTTTTACTTTCATGAGGTCCGAAGTTGAAGGATCTTTAGGGATCGAGCAGTATGGGCCTTCATTTATCAATTTAGAGACTCCAGTAATATATGTGTGTTTGTCCATAACAACGATCTGTCCGCCCTTATCAGCTTTAGAGATAATGATATTAGTATCAGAATTAATTCCACGTAAGATCTCATTTTCCTTTTTGCTAAGATTAGAACCCAAAGATTTATTGTTAAAATTAACGTTATGAGTAATTAGGTGGTGGATTGTACCCTTCTGCGTTTCCGAAATTTTGGAGAATTTAAAGGCTTTCTCTATAGGGGCGATGATTTGAGGAATTGAAGGTTTAGATGTCTTTGAAAAGTTGAAATTATATTTTAATACTTTTAACTGATCCTCCGAAAGATTCCTATTGGAGATATTAACGATGGAGTTAACGTTTACAGTGGGAAGATCAGCTAGATAATTGGGACTATCCGATTGGTGTGTGAGTTTTTGGAATTTAGAAATGAGCACATTTTTATGCCGTTGACAAACGGTATCGGTTCTAGACCAGGATGTATGTTCAAATGAGGAAAAATTTTCAGTGGAATTAGCAATTTTTAAATGGAGGTAATATAATTCAAATTCAATTTTAGATAAACGTTTGCGTGTGTCCCTTATAATGTGACGAAGAAGTGCCAATTTGAATTTATGCAAAATTTTTGAAACGTGAACGGAAGCTTTAAGGCTACATTTCACATGTATAAATTTGGGAATGAAATTTTGATGTTTGCATTTAAGTAGAAACTGTAGATGATTCAAGAATTTCGTACGCTTAAGGCGTAACTTACAAAATCGGTTCCTGTCAGTGGACATATTGTGAAAAGGGCACAAGCAAGAAACAAGTGAACAAAAGAAATGTAATTCCGAAAGTCCAAACAAGTAATTACTTATAACATGAAAAAAACACCAATAAATAATGAAGACAATTTTCATCAACAAATGACAAAACATTCCAAAAGGAGAGAAACATCCAATACTGAAAAACCAATAGCCACGTGGAAAGAAGCAACGAAAGTCAAAATCGTGCACGTGGTAAACCGAAAAAATATAGAATTACCTCGAAAATGCCGGTTGATAGCATAAACCAAATCCGAAAAAATGATGGCCACGTGGAAAGAAGTAAATAAAATGGTGCACGTGGTAAAACAATAAACAGTAAAATATTCTCGAAAATGCCGGTTGATAGCACAAACTAGACTAGAAGAGAAACACGCTAATGTGACAATCAAAATCGTAAAAAAAACAACCTTATATTTAGCGTAGGTATAATGAAACACTCAATCGATTTCGAGGGCAGCTAAAGGTCCCTCCTCATCCGTTCAGTGGTTGCTTTCCATTATTTGAAGTTCAGATTTTGAGCGTAATGTGCATTTGCCCCTCGCTCCCTATTTTAACTTCGCTAATATTTCTTTATACTTGATCAGACAGCCTGGCTCAGTAAAAGTAGGCGGCCAGTGCAACTCTGATTAAAAATCTAGTTATAACCACGTGCAGTGCTGATAAGCAACCACGTGTTTCTGTGATTCCTATTTTCTTCTTTCTATGTATTTCTTTCTCCTGATGAGGAGGGACCTTTAGCTGCCCTCGAAATCGATTGAGTGTTTCATTATACCTACGCTAAATATAAGGTTGTTTTTTTTACGATTTTGATTGTCACATTAGCGTGTTTCTCTTCTAGTCTAGTTTGTGCTATCAACCGGCATTTTCGAGAATATTTTACTGTTTATTGTTTTACCACGTGCACCATTTTATTTACTTCTTTCCACGTGGCCATCATTTTTTCGGATTTGGTTTATGCTATCAACCGGCATTTTCGAGGTAATTCTATATTTTTTCGGTTTACCACGTGCACGATTTTGACTTTCGTTGCTTCTTTCCACGTGGCTATTGGTTTTTCAGTATTGGATGTTTCTCTCCTTTTGGAATGTTTTTGTCATTTGTTGATGAAAATTGTCTTCATTATTTATTGGTGTTTTTTTTCATGTTATAAGTAATTACTTGTTTGGACTTTCGGAATTACATTTCTTTTGTTCACTTGTTTCTTGCTTGTGCCCTTTTCACAATATGTCCACTGACAGGAACCGATTTTGTAAGTTACGCCTTAAGCGTACGAAATTCTTGAATCATCTACAGTTTCTACTTAAATGCAAACATCAAAATTTCATTCCCAAATTTATACATGTGAAATGTAGCCTTAAAGCTTCCGTTCACGTTTCAAAAATTTTGCATAAATTCAAATTGGCACTTCTTCGTCACATTATAAGGGACACACGCAAACGTTTATCTAAAATTGAATTTGAATTATATTACCTCCATTTAAAAATTGCTAATTCCACTGAAAATTTTTCCTCATTTGAACATACATCCTGGTCTAGAACCGATACCGTTTGTCAACGGCATAAAAATGTGCTCATTTCTAAATTCCAAAAACTCACACACCAGTCGGATAGTCCCAATTATCTAGCTGATCTTCCCACTGTAAACGTTAACTCCATCGTTAATATCTCCAATAGGAATCTTTCGGAGGATCAGTTAAAAGTATTAAAATATAATTTCAACTTTTCAAAGACATCTAAACTTTCAATTCCTCAAATCATCGCCCCTATAGAGAAAAATATCGATAAATATAAGGTTGTTTTTTTTTACGATTTTGATTGTCACATTAGCGTGTTTCTCTTCTAGTCTAACCTCAGATATATAGTGTTGGCTGGTAAATGTATCGATAATGCGTACTAGGGGAGTGCGGGAGTGGAAACCAATACCTCCCCACACCATAACAGCCGGTGCAGGACCATATGACGATGATTAACACATCAGTGCAGTAGCCTCTCTCCACGGTGTCTCAAAATACTATTCCAACCATCGTGGTACTGCAGAGAGAAGTGTAACCAGTCCGAAAACACAATGGCATGCCATTCGGATGTTCATCTCCGTGGTTCAGTGCACCATTGCAAACGCCAATGCCTATGGCTTAAAGGTAAGCAATGGACGCCTAGCGGACACTCCACTATACTGTAAACGACGTCGAATTGTTTATAGTCGCATGAGTGTTGCTTGGCTACGTCTGACACTATGATCGATTTCCTGGGAAGATAATTCGAAAATACTGTACGCAATGGTCCTGCCTCGGTTGATGTCAGCAATGTTCTCGATTGATGATAGTGTTTTTCTACGAAGCATGCTGAAGTTGCAGAGTAAAAATCTCACGAGAGAACAATTCACGTTGTTCAAAACGGCAATTTCCTTTCTTTACATACGGACTGTAAGGAGCGCTGAAGTCGCCCATGATGCGCGTGTACGCTGAAATTGTAATTGTGGTATACACAAGATGCAAATTTCTTGCTGTTTGGATCCTTCGTTCATGATGCTGCATTTTGGATGGCCAGCAGTTTAGCAGCGATTTCTTACGTAGAAGAGTACCTAGTCGACGGGTCCATGAAATCTCGAGCCCCTTTTGCATTAATTCGCACGACATTCATATTTTCTTGTGTTCCTTAACTAAAATAGCATTAGAGAGTTTGTGATGGCTGTGTTAATTGCATTGAAACCAAAGGGAATTATGTACCGAACTTAGTAATTTAAAGTACTTATCTTGTAAAATGTGTTAGTTAAAAATCAATGAACTCATATCGTAATACCCTGCATACTGACTTCATATGACAACACATAAGACTTTATTCTGCCGAATTTCTTGCTAATCAAAGGACGACTGCTTAAGACTGTGAAACACTATTAGTTCAACTGTAATTTCTAATCCTGGAGACAGAACAGAGAGGTAGTATGAGGGTATTACGGTTTCCCTATGTATGATGTAAATATGGTGCTATTTCCTTTAAAAAGCTTTAATCTTGGATAAACTGTAGACTCGGTTAACCAGGGCTGTGATAATCAAAGTTCTAGCTGCATATGAATACAAGATCGCACATTATCTACCGATATGTTTGTGCATAGAAAGCACACTGTAGATTTGTCTAAATGGCAAAAGAATTTTGTTTCCAAAACTCAAGAAATATATAAAGAAAGAATGAAAGAACATGGCAAGTAAAATATGAAAACACCTCTACCTTTTGAGCAAGAATATCAATTAGGATTTTTTCTCTTCTCTCTTTTATTTTATTTTAAATTGTTGTTCTTTGTGTTATTACAAAGAAGATAACACGAAATTTCCACCCAAACAATACAATCCGTCACCATCTCGATAAATCGCCAATTATGGCACCGCTATCTCGTCTCGCTCGGCAGCGCAGGGTTATTGCCCAGTTTCTTTCTTTGAAGTTAACCGTAGTTCTTGTTGGGAGGGCTTTTTATGTTTTTTCCATCCGTTATCAATCACACAGAAGATTTCGCTTCAAATTGCGCAACCAATAAATAAACACGGATGTCTGGTCACTTCCACGAGATGCGATAGAATACTGACATACCAGCTAGGCCAGAATGAGACATAAAAATTGCTTGAATGGGCAAGCGACATCTCCGAAGTAAAAGATGCTGTCTCGTAATTAATGAACAACGAAATGTCTAAAAATAATTGGAGATTTTGGCCCACAGGAATATTTTTATCTGAATTTTCAACCCTAAATAAAAGAAGGAATACGATTTCTAGTTTATGGATGCAGCAGTAACCACTGCATAGAAAATAAATAAGTTACAATCTCTGACGTATTTGAAAGGAATGTGGAATTTTTATTGCAGTGGAAATATTCTATCTCTTCGGCATATTTTTTACTCATTTTTCCTCCCAGTAAGAAATATAAAGTTTGAAAAACTGAGATAACGGAAGCGGGGATTGGGCGGTATTTAGTGTAAAATACCACATCAAGATTTTGTACATGACACTTGTAGAGTCATTTTAAATGCGATATTTAGATGACAATTATTATATGTTTTATAAATACTAGGGAATAAAGAAGAGAATATCTGAGTATTTACAACCGCTAAAAAACGAAATCATGAAATTGTGTTTGGTATTTCTTCCCATGGATTCCGTTTCTAAGGATTTCAGTAAGTTTTTATTCAAGTTTTATTCTCAGTGAGCAAATTATTTCCCCAGAACGTTAAATTGTTTCAAATATTTTCTTTAATACAGTTTATATATTATATATATATGTGTATGTGTGTGTGTGTGTAAGATATAACAAAATACGGTGGCTGCTTTAAGAATAATTGGTGACCTTAAAATTCACGATTCTAGATTTTATACCCTCCCCCCTAAATTCATCCTTTCTCCCAAATTCGAGTTCTTTTCATGTTACATAACACTACTTGAAAAAGGTAACTAAAAATTAACCAATCATAGCTTAGAATACTTTCTGCATATACTCGGTATAAATACCGCTCACAAGTACGTCATTCTTCCTTTCCCTAACTTCTGCCTTGCCAACGCCACGCTGCTTTGCTTCCCTAAGATGCCTACGTCGTACTTTTAAAAGCCGTCCACATAGAAATTATTGTGTTCTCACTATGATAAAAAATATCTTGTCTGCAAAAAGATGATTCCTGATACGCGCGAAAATAAAGATTGGTGATTTGTCGAAATCCTGTTTTGTTATCTTCATCTGTATTCCTTAACCATCAGCCATGACGGATATCGAAAGCTGTTAAAATTTCCATTATTTTCTTCTACGCATTAAATTATGACATACATACAAACAAGGAGAAAAACCTTAAAATTCAGGAATTTCAATATACATATAACAAGGCTTGAAAGAAGGAAGTAGGTTAAATTATGGCAATTTGTAGTTGGGAAAATATTAATTTGTACAGTTTTCAATAAGCGATCAAAATGAAGAAAAAGGGTTTCCGTATTTAATTCCACATCAAAATTCAAAGCCTTCTGCGTATGAGAATGCTTAAACTTATACGAGTACAGAAGTCAATCAGGATAAGCAAGTACTTGCTAATAACACTAGGGCTGATCGCAACTCTTTACAAAAACCGAGAACAATATTGTGCAGTGGAAATCCAACATAATCACAAATATATCAGAATACTGATGTGAAACACATATACGCATATAATCAACTTATTTTACTGGGGAAGCAAAACGCGTTTTTTAGGTTGATAACAAAAATTAATTTACACTTCTCTATATCATCAATTCGCACAGTAGCCTACCTATTTTACTTCTCAATACATTAAAATAACTGCTGTGCTAAGCATGTTTTCCTGCAGGAGTTACTTTCTGGGAACTACTGCAATCAAGTTTTTTCTTTTCTAACAAATGAAAATTTGATATGATTAGCAAGTCATTTTGATGCAGGCAATGGCTTGTCATATAATCAAGTATTAGATTAGAACATGCAGTATACATATGAACAAGTGCTGGACGTGAGGAACTGCTAGAAAGAAGCGAATGGTTCATGGGGGTAAAGAATTTTCGTAAGCTCTCTAGTCATGCAATAAATTATTCCTAAAACTTCTACCAATAGTTACAAGAGGAACTTTTCACCCCCAAGTTTGATACGCAGTTTTGTTTAATGAGACTAAATAATATTTCAATGTCTGGAATATCTAAGCTATCACCTTTCAAGGATGTTCTTTATTCTGCTTAATATCACCCATATAATTAAACGAGCTTTCAACAACAATCCATGGAAGCAAGTTAAAGCAGGCTTAATTAGTTTCGCTAATACCGGGTATTTCTATTTTTCATCTTCTTTCAGTACCAATACTTTAATCCCAAACCTTGCAAAAATACCTTTTCTGTAAAGATAAACTTAGTTTGCTTAGATAAGAAGTTTCATCTGTCACTGAACTAAGCATAAAGTTTAAAAGTTTTAAATTTATGTAATATCTGAATGGTATACTTGTTCTAAAAAAAAATGTGGAAAAATTGTTATTTACTAAATACACAGTCTCCATTTCATATACCCAGAGATTTCGGATTTAAGGGAGGGGGGGAGGGAATTTTGGCTATTTCCGGACCACAATCACGTCTCTAATACCAGTCTCCAAGAAAACGGTTGAAAACATTACTAATGTACTTTGCCTGATAAAAATGTTTTCACGTTAGTTCTCTTAACCAATATCAGATTATTCTACTAGGAACTAGGCCTTTACTTTCTCTTTTCGAAAACTGCGACTTCCAAATTTCCACTTTTTATAGTGTTTTATATATAATTCAAAAGTATGAAAAAGATTCTCTTTAGCACTGCAGATGTAGCGTTTTTCATTTTTCTTCATATGAAGAGAAGATCTTCTAGTGCAAATATCCTTTTCAATGTTGAGAACACTCAGAAATCATCTGTAAATAATCTTCATCTCTATGCAGTCTAGTGTTCACAGATTGATTTCAGACAGTACTGCTAATGCTACTATAGCAGCAGTGGAAAGAAAAGACAGTGCGGCGTTGCCCTGGAGCAAAACCCCAATTTCTTCAGCAAATTCGGCTATTTCTTCTCCCCGACTTCCCGTAAATGATTTACATTTCAAATAGCAAATGCAAAATACTCACTGCTCACGGTCTGCCCATGAATATGCAATTATCAACACTCGAAATTGTAAAGAATAATCTGCTAGAATGTGCTTTATCATTCATTTGTGTTATCGCCTTCATGTGCATCCGTAATCGAAATATGTGACATTTCGAGCTTTTTGTCACGGCATTTTTTAAGCACAAAACGCAATTACATCCCTTCCATACGGTCAAAGACGTGCTGTTCTCACCCACTACGACAAAATATACATCCATTTGATGTGGCTAAATACTGAAGGTCATAGAGTCCAGTTGCAAGTTCAAACACAACGACCTTCTTAGAATCCTGATGTACAACAGGGTTGACATATCTAATATCGGGAAAGAGAAATAGAGGTAATTTTAATACTTTTCATTTAGCCTTTGTATTTTGTAAGAAGGTAAAAACTAATTTCAGTGCAGATTAATCTCTTTGTTGCCAACAGACAAAGCACTAAAGAGAAAGGATTTTCTTCCTCTTATCATAAACGTTGATACTGCAATGAATACAATAATTTAGCTCCCTTCCATATTCCGATAAAAGAATTTGGTTCTTTAATCTTCCATTATTTCCTATTATTTGTCAAATTGTAAATATGTAAGTATATAGAGTTGATTCTCTGATTAATATAAGCACTTACGTGAAACTCTGTAACTTCCCAAGATATCTACAAGAAAACTGCAAAACTGGAAAAGCCTTCTAAAATATCAGCTGAAATGAAACCATATGCCATTTGCGATTCATAAAGTACGAGCGTAACAACTGGCATATGCTCATCTGATTCCACTTTCTTCGATTTACATAACTTAAATAGCTTTCCAGACAGGAAAGAAAATACTAAAATATAGAATACCAAAATATCTTGGCGATACAATCTAGAAGTATAAAACTATCTTTTTCAATCCTTTTCTTTCCCTAATAACCGATTTTAGAATATCTAGACACGAATCATGTAAAGTATTTCAAGGATTATCACATCCAGCGATTTCTGAATTCATCTTTCTCTCCCCCCCCTCCTCACACCAGTTACAATATATTGGGAGGGGAGGGAATACTACTAAGCTTTTCAAATTTCTCCTGCTCCACAAAAGGACGATCGTTACTTTTACTTCGTTTCCACCCTTTCCCACTCTGCAGGCTAATGCTACGCAACTGGGAGATTTTTCATATCCGACCAGCACGCAGAGCGATAATTTAAGCTCTGGGTCTAATCCAATCTCTTGGATGTTTTTTTTTTTTTTTTTTTGGGGGGGGGGGGACGGCTCGCTTTTTATCGATCAGTCTTGTAACGATAAATCGTTCCCAGAGCTATTTTTGAAAGGCCTTAAATTAGCGGGCTAAGTGGCAACATACCCGACAAGTATCCATAATGCTAAGCTGCATGTCGCTAGTGCCGCCCCATTTTTGCCACTTTTATGATTGCAAGGCAGAAAATAGAGTAGGATATGAAGGACATAATACAAAGTACAAACTTGTTTTCAAGAATCAACGGATAAGATAATTGAAAACCAATGTCACCATGCTTCAGGTACATGATAAAAAATATCAGCTTCATATACACTTTGATATAGGTATTTAAAAGTGCAATGCTCAATGAAAACGACACACTGCAATGCTTGGCTTGGAGGAACGGCTTTCGTGAAGATTTTTCAATGGAAACTCGGTCGTATTTCAGCAGCATTAAAAAAAAAAAAAAAAAAAAAAAGAGTACCTACGAAGATATCTATACAAGCACTTATCTGCTGAACACCATATAAAATATGCCTTTATCTTGATTAAAGTTCAAATTAAAATGTTTCTGATTGGTAATGTCACAAAAGAGACCAAGTGCTTTAATTTTTGAAGTAAAAGTTATTAATGTCTGCATAGTAATAAAAAATAATGCCTCCTTGTTGGTACTGACCATAATAAATAATTTTTTCGTCAACAATTAGACAAACAGTGAAAATGTATTAGCTTAAACATCGTCAGTAACAAACAGAACATGGTGTCAACCATCTCTAAAATACTGAAAGAAGCAGCACTAAATTTTTACAGATGCTCGCAACATATCAAGTGGAACAGAGAACATATCCGTTATGACATCTTTAAGCTCTGATAAATTTGTGACGTTATTATCAAGTCATTTTTAAGCTCCGGTAATTCTGGTGATCAAAGTTGTTTTTAAATTGATTCCGGATTTAAAAATCGCATGGATTCACGTTTGGTGATACAGATAGTTAATTTATATGAAATTACCGACCGATGAAATTGCAATCTCCGTAAAATGCCGCAGTAAATGTCAAGAATTTTTCTCTGATACTTGGTGCAGCATCATTACGTTAGTATGCGGTGATAATCGGAGCATCACACAGTTCTGCGTTAAGTCTCACGGAGGTTTTTAATTCTAACTCATACAGCAATATAATTAAAAAGTATAATCCTCGGCGATTACACTTCGGTAAAACACTAATGATATTCGCAAATCCTCTCCATACAGAAACTTTGGAAAAACATTTCCACGTTTTACAAGATGCAGCAAACGCATGTCTACATTATATAATACACGACACATATATGTCTAACAGATGACTATGGTTAAGCATGATCTACTTCCATTTATAAAGGAATTCTAAAGCTGACGACTCTTGTTGTAATGCAGTCGTTGGATACAGTTAACTCTGCAGGAAATATTAAGAAAGAACCTTTAGGAAAACATTAGTGAGAGTAGTAAGCTGACAGACAGAATATACACTACAATACCACTTAACCATTTACACAAGGAATTTTTCTTCATAGCTATTACAAGATTTCTAATACGACAAGATTTCCAAATCGATTTGGTTTAGAGCATATCAGAACCTAGAGTTCTCAAATTTTAATACGATTTGCAGCAAACCGTTACAACTAATTATTCCAGTTTTCAACCATTTGAATACTCGATAACATTTTAATGAAATTAACTGCTTTAGTGTTTCACTGATAGAAATATTCCACAAGACATTCTTGTAATCATCGTTTTACAGTAATACGTTAATGACACGATTAAAAAACATGATTTAATTGTAAGAGAATTATCTCATTCGAAGTTTAATTTGCATAAAAATCAGATCTGGCACAGACACAGTTTCATTAAATATATTCTCTCTTCTGATAATGCAGCAAGATTTTCTAAAATACAGGATCTCAGGATTTTTCTTCATTAGGTGATTACAACTATATGCAAGAAAAATGTCGTTAGGAGCTCTGCGTAAAAAGGTAACTTTTCCTCTAGTTGTGACTTCAGAGCTAATTATTTTTATTGCAATAACTAAAACCATTCGAATCTCATTTATTATATTATCACGCTCAGACGTCCTATGTCCAGTGACTTTTTACTTTTCAGAAGGATTTAAAATGTGAACTTTAATTATGACCAACTTCACAAATTATATTACCACATTACACTGCTTTTGAAATCAAATTCTCACGACTGGAATACCATATATTATTTAAAGTAAGAGGAGACGTAATTAAAACCTTAAATTAGAAACTGAATAATGTTTATTTTAGAAGACTTCACCAAACGGTATCTAAAATAAATAACATACCATTTCTTGGCATTCCCCAAAATCAGTTGCCTCTTATCTTACACTTTTAACGCAGATCGCAACAAAACAAAATACCACAATAAAATAATATTTAAAACTTTTTTTTAATAAAAGCAATTGCATCAGTTGGGTACCTTTTAAGTCACTACCAACCTCGACAGCAAACTTGTAAGCCCACACTTGCAAATTATTTCCCACAGATATTCCTCAAACTACAGCAAATAAGGAAACCGGAAACAGGACACAGCTTCCTTTACACAAGGTTAGATTTGCCGGCCGAAACACCTACGCCAGGGCAAGAGAGGTCTCAAGCACAAACTGCCAGCGGCAAGCCTGTAATCAAAGACTGTTTTAGAGCCGATAATTCCTTGAACGGACGCTGAAAGATTGAAGGGATAAAGCACGACTTCCATTCTTTTAATACAAACCTGATAGTATTCTTCAATAGATAAAGATCTCCGAAAAATAAAGAAGAGAATGAGGCTTATGAGATTATTAGAGAAAATGGCTCAATTTACAGTGGCAGATATGCTCACCAAACACAAAAGCATAAAAACTCCATTATGAAAATATTAAGAGTATGAGGAAAAGTGAAACTCAATAGCATTCTAAAAAATAATCATTATTATTGCGCAGTTTCAACACCTCATTGAAAATAAAATAAAAATGTTATATCTGCCCTCGTTATTTATTAGACTGATCACCATATTTTCAATCTTCTAGAGTTCAAATTTTTTTTTTTAATGTTACGCGCATTACTGAATACATTTATATATTGGATATTTTATTTCCATTTTTCTCTTGAAGAGATAAAGAAGAATCAGAAAATAAAGAGTGAATTTTTTAAATATATATCCAGTTAAGTCCGGCTGAATAATAAATAAATATTCAACTTCCATCTTACACAGATAGGGTATAAAAGGCAGTAAAAAGCCAAACTTACATATTAAAACAGTTATCAGAGGCGATTTAGAGTAAGAATACAAAAAGATAGATCCAAATAGCCTCATAACTTTCAGTAGTCCTCTGGTGTCTGTCTATCATATTAACATGCAAGTATGTACTATATGAAGGTTGATGTTAAATTAATTTAAATAGCAATCTTTTAAAAACATACTTCAAATATGGAATTTAATCATCAAACTTAATTTTATTAGAGCTGCTGGTTCGAAATTCCTACTAACATGAGAATTTGCAAAATTAAATTTAGACATCAAATTTATTTTATTCTACCTTCCCTAATTGGAACTAAATCTAAAATATAATTGACTCTTCGATTACCTCTTGCTCATTTCGTTTTATTTTTTCTAAGGTTTTTGTCTTTGCACAGTCATTTTTTTAAATATCAAGGGTAACCAGGAAACTACCATTTGCAGCAGGTTTCGAAACCATTACGAATATGCATCCCTTCACCGAGATCTGAACTCAGCATTAGTTGGATAAGAAAAACATTATTAACCTTTGACTGCCGAGTTGTTGCTTATGCTCACTTGTCTGACGTAGTAAGCCCACGAAATTTCTTGTGGCAAGAAGCGCTAGATTACGCCTGCCGTTGGCAACAGCCTTGAACACCATTCAGATGACAGTGCGATTTAGCCCAGTTCCGCCCCCAATTTAGATGGAGAGCAACCCGGGGGGGCGTGTCCGAGGTTCTCCCACCCCTTTCCCCAAACCACATTTTCTTTGTTAAACTTTCGTCTCGCCGCATATTTAGAGTGCCGCCATGCCGCACTGACATTATACATTTACAAACATCCATGTTTTCTCCGGGATTCGAACCCATGCCTTTCAGCACAGCAGTCAGTGACGCTTCCCTAAATAGAGACAGTACAGCAGAGTCACGATGACACGGAGCTCTACCACACCTTAGGTCACTCATTATCAACCAGTTAAGCGACTACATCAGGAGACTAAATCAGGAGATTTAAGTCCCCTTCGTTTATTATTTCGCAATGATAACACGCAAAATTACTAAATATAAATGAAAAGTACTTAATTAATAATTTGTACATTTTAAACATCATATTGAAAACTTAATAATTATTTTTGGTAAGGTATAATGTTCGACAATTCAAAATAGGCAGTCCAACAAGATAATCCTTGCACTGAAAAATATTTTATTAGCCTAAAGGGGTGTCAGCCAAGACGGGCTATTACGTCTCCAAATGGCATTTTGCGTCGAATTACTAAAAGCATAGAATCAATTTTCAGATTCCAGCCACCAAATGTTATCACCCTGTATTATATTTAAAAAAATTAAATAATGCAGAAACTTCATGAATGTATGTACCTATACGTTTCTCGCGTTGTGAAATACAGCGGGACCTAGAACCATCAAGTTTTGGATGACGTAGTCCTCCACCCGAATATGGGAACCTGGAAGCTTGAATTTGTTTTATTATCTATTTCATATTTTGTAAAACTTAAACGAATTTTTTATTAAAAAACTCAATGATTTCAAAGCAAGCAGTGGCAACACTGTACGGAATAAAACATTTTTATCTTCAGCGGGCGAGACTATCCATCGGAAATTTTAAAGATATGCTGTTTTTAAATATTTGTAGAGCGAAGGGGCGTTAGCCTCTCGCAACGTGTACGAGTGTGTAAATTGGGGGAATGGAGGCCACTTTCGGCGCAGCTTTCAGATTTTTTAACTCATTAATTTATTTTTTAGCTGCATTGTACGAACAATAATTTTTTCTCACCATCCTCTCGCATTTCTCGATACATTACCTGGCGTTTTGTTCGCAAATTGGAATTAATTAACAAACCTAAAGGCATTGATAGTATCAAGTGAACAATTAGCATTGGAGACCATCATGCATTCTAAAAGATTGACCACCTGTACAAGCGTTTTTGAAATCAAAATGTTAAAAAGGGAAAGAAAATGTGATCGTCGTTGCACTAGATATGTGCTACATTTTTTCCTCTTTTAAAACTGTTAACGAGTATCCTAAATGCACTAGAAAACAGATTGTTTTCCAGTTACGATTAATAAAAGTGCATTATTTTTAGAATTCAAATCTTACGGATGCTAATCAGTCGCAATGGCCACCTGCGTATACGCTTAAATGACGGGGTTCACCCGCGAGTTTATATATAGGTATACTGCATTACTCACTGGAGGGTAAGTAGTCAAGTACCCGAAAAGCAGTAGAAAAAATAAATGAAATAATTTTTAGTCGCATTACTGAATCTGCCATAAATAATGATACATAGAAAGTTTAATCGAATTTTCTACCGAAATTGTTCACAGTAGTATCCGCAGTACATACCTTCTATAAGTAATGCGCCAAGAAAATTCGTGCGTCAAAATTTTTTGACTTATAAATGTAATAATAATCAAAGTCAACATGATGTGCGGAATATACGGTTTAGTAAAGTATTCTTCTTGCTTTGTTTAACTGTATATCTTACCTTGACGTGTTTTCTTTCCCTCAGAATGTGTAGAAACCAAAATTATATTACCAATTACGCTTAGATATGAAATAGTTTCTTCGTATTGAAAGAAATTTGGAATTCCCTTCGGTTTTCTGTAAAAGACTATATCATTAATACTTACACTTAAACAGCGAAAAGGTGGGGAGTGGGAATAAGAGATACTCTTCTGAAAAAGCTCAGTGACTATCTGCTGTCTTATGATAAAACAAAAGTTACCTTTCAGGAGTCAATAACCTTCTGAATAAGGGCAATTCCAGTGCAAATTAAATTCACTAGTGCTTAATTTTCTTAAAGAATATAACATTACTCAGCCAAATTACTTCAAAGGAAGAATACTGTCCATGAATTATCCGCCTTGGTTTTGAATAAGCTTATTTAATGTATAGTGTGCTAAATGGGTGAATACAGTTAAAAAGAATATCGTTTGCAACCATTTTTCTCCCCTTGGCAAAGTAACAAATGTAATTAATAAGTTTTAATGCCCTGATGCAAGGGGGGGTAGAAAAAGGCTGCTTCAAAGGAGAATTTAATTTTTCGATGTAAGTACAGATTCCCCAGTTTATACCTAGCGCCTTTCGTAATCACATTAAATATTTTTTCAAAGAATTTGATTTGGAGAATAAATTAATTACTCAAACATAACACAGCTGGCTCAGCAGCCATCGTCTTAACTAACACCAACAAGAAATTTATTCATTTGCGTTCATTATAATTCTGTAATAAATTAAATTTTGTAGCACTACGTTAGCTTAATCAAAGCGCAGCATGTACTTCTCAGCATACTTTCTGCTCATTCATTTGGTTCTGAATCTTCGAAATCGCCCCAGACATCATTAAATAATACATTGTAAGACATCTTGATAACATTACGACACCACGGTGGCAAATGCTTTCGATGTAAAAAGGTAGTAAAATAAACATTAACCTAATAAACGAAAAATAATCAGTCTAACAAGTTCCGTTTGGTGTGATTAATTTGATTATGGCAAAGCATGGTAGGGCTATTTGCCTAAGTGAAAGAAAGCCTTCGTGGAGAATGTAAAGAAAAAATACATGTATTCACGTTACGTTATGGGGAAAACCACGAAAACGCCCATGCAAGCCAGCCCGCTCACATGGAATCGAACTCAGGCTGAACTGTCAGTGTCGAGCGACTTTGTAGCTCGGTAGACATTCGGTCTAACAAGTAATAAATAAAGGTGCCAGTGATAAATAATAGGAAAGCAAAATTCTTTATACATAAATCAATGCAAAGAAAATCAAATCAAAAATAAGCAAACTGCTACAAAATGATAAATATAAGCAAAAAATATAAATCAAATCACAAGGAAATGTGTATTAATAATAATAAAAATAATGAAAAAAGGAGTAAAATGAGGAAAATCCAAAAATTTGCGGACCATCGAATTGTGTAATTCCGCCAATGGAAATTTATCATTATTCGCAGGATAATAAATGATAATTGATTAATTCTATTCTGCAGTGTATGCATACTCTGAAACTAATTAACCGTTCAACTGCATTTTTATCTATTATGCTTGTGGGTAAGCGCAAATTCTTGTAATACCAGATGAGCTTGTAAATATCTCTTATGCCAATTCTTTGCGACTCTTTTGTACTTTTTCAATTTTAAAACTTTTTGTTATTGCTTTCTGCGAATATATATATATATATATATATATATATATTTTTTCAAATAGACAACAAATAACAATTATCCTCGGATATCAACACCGACGGCGATAAGAAGTATCCCGCCCCCACAAGCAAAGAAAAAAAAAAAAAAAAAAAAAAAAAGCGCAGATTGGAAAAGCGGGAAAAAATACAAATATTGAAAAAAATAAGCGATATCATTTACACGCTTTACGACTTCAAACTAAGAAATAACTTTCTTTTACTCTCTTCCTCTTTTTTCCTTCCCCCCCCACTAGTGATTTAAAGTGTTAACAACGCATTCTGCGTAAATCTATTTCACAATCACTCATACCAGTCCACACGTAATGTTCAATGACCTTCGGGCATTTTTCAAATTAATCCCCAGAATAATAATAATAATAATAATTACAGGAGAGGCATTAGGTGTGAGCAAAATCAGAAAATTAAAATTGTAATATGCACCCAAAGAGGCGTTTTTTAAACATTTTTTGTGTTACCTTTATTTATTAAATATCATATTCTTCGCACACTTTAACCATAAAATTCAATCCAACAGCAATATCAAAAAAATTTAAAAGAGCATATCTTTAAAATATCCGATACACAGTCTCTCGCGCTGAAGGTGATTCCCCCCCCCGTCCGTACAATGTATCCATTGCTCGCTCTGAAATCGTTCTTAATCAAAAACTCATAAATGCTTTGCAATATATGAAAGAGATAATAAAACAAATTCCAAATTCGAACTTCCAGATGCCCATATTCGGGTAGAGACGTACGTTATTCATAATTCGATGACTCTAGACAATGCGACAATTATCACAATGCGAGAAACATGCATACATTTATGCAGATTCTTCATTATTTAATTTCTTATATATAATGCAGGGCTCTAATATCTGGTGGCAATAATTTAAAGAGGTGATTCGCCATTTATAGTGAATCTACGCTAAATGCCAAAATGTAATTAATAGCCCCTTTTGGCTAACGCCCTTTGGGCTAATAAAAATTCGATAAGCCAGGTTAACAACATATGCAATAGGTTTATGCTATCATAAAGAAGTCAAATGTATTTAAAAAGAACAATTTTTTCCGCTTTTAGATACAAATGATTTGTAGAGCAACATAACTTTATTGTTACTTATTACTGGGAACCAACATCGTTTCGAACAACAGTCTAGAAGTTTACAAGGTGTTGAGCGGGCATGGCGACATTGCGCATGAAAAACTTTTGTACTGAGAATTCAAGAATTTGTACATGAATGAGGACCATAACAGCAATATAAAATATGGGAAAAAATATCTCAATTTCAAAACAGCATAGCAGTAAACTGCAGGAATGCTATACGGAGCCATACGATAAAAAATGGAATTTTAGCAGCAAAATCCTGCGACATAGCATCAGGTATCAGCTTTCAGTGATGGGAATCGAAACGCACCAATTCCATCGCTCTAAGTATATAACAGAAAGGATTATCAATCATTCAGATGGAGATTTATTGTTTTCAAAAACCACCCCTCTCCTATTCAATACACGATGCTAGACTTTTGTTACGTTACACCAGGGATAACCGAACTTCACGTCAGAAATTCCATATTAGAATTCAAGAATGTCAAAAACTTGGAGCAAGCTATTAACCGCTTTATGAACAATAAAATGATTTTTAAATACAAAGATACATCTGAATAAAGCTAACATTTATTTAAAATTAATGTTATTATTTATGAACATCAACAAATAATTCTTGTTCTAACTGTGCATTTGGAATCATTCCTACAATGTACAAATTTTAAACTTTAATACGACGTACTCAACACTTTTCCCAGATAAGCAATCGAAGCATTTTCTTCTGATCACCTAGTTGTTTATATTGAGATTAGGGATTTTAATAGGAGTAAATTTAAAATGAAAGATGATGTAGCGATTTTTATAACAGTATGAGGGTGGATCAAAAAAAAATTACAAGGGTAATAAAAAATTATTTTAAGAGGCATACTTGCCTATCGTTTCCCCACACAATCACTAGGTCTAGTTAGGCATTTATCTGAACGCAGTGCCAACTTGCTCAACCCGACTTTGTAGAAATCACGCCCCTGTCCACTGAGCCAGTTCTCAGTGGCTGTTTTCATATCACTGTCCGAAGAAAACTTCAAATAAATGTTCCTTCAATTTCGGAATAGGAAAATAGTCACTGGGTGCTAAAACCTGGGCTATACGGGGATACTCGATTGAGGACAACGAACCACGGCTCGCACCTTCAAGCGAAACCACTTTTCTAAACGTCTTGCCATTTCAATCGTTCTGACGCGTCTGCAAACTTACTCTACCTATCCGCAGAACAGCAGCTAGACAACTAGTGCCACCTACCTACAATCTGAGGATAAAGTATTCCCTCCACAATAATTACTTTTCAAATGCTGATGCTTGTAACGCCTTTTTTGATCCACTTATGTAACAATAATTTTTCATTCACCATAATTTGAAAAATTTAATTGGTAATTTACTCTTAATCCATACGTACTTCTTTGGAAAAAATCCAAAAAGTGAGGTGGATGCACTGCACAGAGATGAATTACATTTCAAGGTATAAGAACTATTTTACTTTGAAACAATTATGTGACTTAAAACTACAAATTTTCTGCAAAAACCATGTGGCCAACTTACCAGATCTTTTGCAAAAGAACTGTGTTTTGATTATTTTCATGTAATTAACGTGATGACTTCCATATGTAGAGAGAGATACCTGACCTTAAACCATTAATTTAAGTCATAAGATTCAAACTAGATTACCAAGTACGCTTTATTTCTTCAATGAATGTTACAATTAAACGTATTCTTAGACCTGTTAAGATATGATTAGACGTTTGTTTAGTTTGGTTCGGTTAAGTTGATTACGACAAAGCATGCGATGGACTACCTAAGCGAAGAGATGAATTTGTGGGAAATATTTTAAGGAAAACTGGTTCGTATCCACGTTACGCATGGGGAAACCACGAAAACGCTCATGCAGCCGGCCGTTCAGTTGGAGTTATTCAGTTCATTTGGGTCCTTATAAAATAATAAATAGCAGTATAGAATCCAAGGACTCGTCTGGATTCTGCAGATGTCTACCAAATAACACTTTTGGGAATATGCTTTGTGGACAGTGAAATTTAGAACTCAGAACTCAAAGGATACCAGCAATAACAACAATAATAAAAGATCTTCCAGTTTTTTATTAATAAACATCATAATTGCATCAGGAAAATAAAAGAGGAAATCTGGTTAGTAGCATACAGTAGTTTAATTTCCCAAATTTTGATAAAGCTGTTTGACAGTGAGGAAAAAACATCAAAATTTCTTTGTAAATGAGTACCACCGAGTCCATACTAGAGAGTAATATAACAGCAATGTACAGTATGCTTGTGTAATCACGGTGAAAATACTATCACAGACGTCACTAAAAAGTGAAGAAACCCATCAAACCCATTCATTTTATAATTTTATGCATGTACTTAATTTTGCATAATGGAAATCCAAGGTATAGATGCAAGACTCGCTTATTCAAATAAATGCTATGTTTTATACGCTTATTCAAATAAATGCTATGTTTTATATTCAAATAAATGTTATGTATTCAAATAAATGCTATGTTATTCAAATAAATGCTATGTTTTATACATGACTCCATAAGATAAATTTATTGTATTTCTCTCAAGTTATCAGAACACAAAGACCGGCTCTACAAATACAGTGAGACTTAGATTTTTTTTTCGTTAAAAATAGGTATATTTCTTTTTCGTAATAAATTACACATATTCTTCTTCAGAGATTCGATACTTTTAATCTAAATCTAAACCAATAGCTTTGTTTTTTACAATGACAAAATATGAATTCATTTTTAGTTGTTCTATATTATACTTGCACTAAAACACACAGGCACTTAATCACAGGCAGACAGATCCACCGGTATTTAGTAATTCCCGCGCTTCTCTTCAAGAATAACCTAAATTGCAAGAGACTGAAATTGCGAATTCCACCTGCTTGAACGTTCGATCTCTTGAGAATTAATGCTTTTTCTCCAAACTTCGTCCTCTCCCTCTACCCGTATATTTACTTTTAAGAGTTCAAATATGTTAACATAGGATTAGATATTTCAAGCTCCTTTAATGATTAAAACAATTCAAATAAATTAAAACGCATAATAAGAATGGAATATTTTTTGAAAACAAATTAAAATAATGAAATTATCGACGGATTAAACAAGAATAACAAAAGATAAACAGAAACTAATCTACAGCGTAAATAGTTAAACAGAGTGGTTTCTTTCACAGTGATATTATGTAGTGTGTAAAACGACATCTGTTGATTTTTATGCTTATCTTTCGAGGTTAATACACTATGAAACGGGATATTATTGATAAGAATTATTTTCACTCGCTAATCTTTTCGAAAATTTACTAATGATACAAACAGTGATGGAATTCAAACAACTTAAGAATGAATTCGCGATCAGATGACCGATAATTAGCCGCTCTTTAAGCAGTAATAAATTAATCTGACAAAATATATGTCTGATATTTTGTAATATTTTGTCAGATAATTTATTTTTCAGTATTGTATAGAAAGCCATTCTCCCGAGCTTGTTGAATCCCACTACTGACAGTCCTTCATTATGGCATCCCTGTCATCAAACAGGTAAATCTCGTGACCATGCTGCCTAAATATTTTTTTCAGCCATCAAAATATTTTGATAAATGCATTAAATATTACATATTAAACGTATTTATCACATAAGAACGCTTCTTATAATGGCTATAATCGCAAGTTGATTTGGATTTATTATAACAAAACCGAGCCTTTGTTCAGGGCTCACTGTTAGATTTGGCTTACAGTTGTTGGTATTCAGATCAGATTTTTGTTCATTCGAAGACCTACAAAATCGCATATCAAAAAAGCAACGGGATAATTATTACCAAAACAATCTGATCCATATATAGAGGACCCACTCTTTTATATATCCAATTCTTTTCCAAAATACATATGACTGGTTATTGAAATGTTCAAATTCTGTTTGCTTGGCTAATATAAATAAGGCTAAATTTTACTATTTCAACCTGAAAGAGGTTAAGTAATCATACAAATTATTTTTTAAAAATCTATGTATTTTTGTAATAAAAGTATAAAGTTTTAATAAATTGTGTCAAAATTCAATATTAATTTAGCTTTGAATTAAAAACCAAATTCCTTTCGACTGTTAATTTGTCGAGTATATCTTGTCTTCACTGTAACCTCAACTCGGGTTATATTGTTAATACGAGAAACAATTTGAAAGTTACAGTTAAGTCAAATATCTGCTGCTTGGTTTGAAAATACTCAGGCTAATTTTCAATCTATTTATGCGAATTATTGTAACTATGTGCGTCTTCATTAAGTAGGAATTTTACTGAAATATTAAACGACTCATGCAGCTCAGAAGGTAAAAGCATTTCTTCGCAGAGAGGAAGTTTGGGGCCAAAGGGCAGATCGTTGTGTTGGCGCCCACCTTAGACAGTTAAAAGGGCTCTTCTATGGCCAGCGCACATGTTTGGTGTATCTCCCCCAAAAAGTCCATCCATTCACTTCGCAGTTAAACCAAGTCAAATTTAAACCTGTAGATAATAATATCCTAGGTGGTAAGAGTATCGATTTTAGGAGAGAAACCACGGGCTCAAATCTCGAGTCGGAATCCAGGTAGTTACAACTTAATTATTTAACAAACAAAATAAAAACAAACACACTCCTTTTTAATTTTAGTTTGCATTTATATATATATACATATAAATAAGCTAAATTATTAAAACAGTGCGTGCATTTGATTGAGGTAAATTTACTGCAACGTACGTGCATATTTTATACTACATGCGACGTAATATAGATTAAGCTTATATTTTCTTTCGAATGTATAAGCTTCACTAAATAGTGAATTAAAACTTTTATTTTAGCATTATCACATAACATTATGCGTGAAGTCTGTTGCGAAAGTCGTGAAGAAAAATCGAAAAATTAAATGTCTACATATTATTGATTCTTCAAGTATTTTCCGAATTACGGAACAACAGTTCCTCCTGACTATTTTTATTAATATAGCTCTGCTTTCATTCCACTAAACTTCGGTGTTTAAAATATGGTGTCTTCCGTATTCAAAGAAATTACACGAGTAATTACCACATAGTCATTATGAGACGAACCTTCCCTGACATCAGTATCCTCCGTTGATGGACAATGAATGATACATGACGGCTTGTAAAATGTTGAGACAGCTTTAGCAAGATGGGCGGTCACAGATGCTATTCGAACTCGATGATCTCGAAACACCGATGCCTAGTCTCATTTTTGAGTCATGGAGCGGACAAATCACGAACCTCGGTAGGAGGAGGTGGCTAGAGACTAGGGCAAAAATGTGATTTTGATTACCCTTACTATCTCGCTAACTCTTGAACCATAAACAATGATATAGACACAAGTTGCCAGATATTTGCGAATTACCAACACATGAAGGACGGATAGAAAGAATATTTACAGATTCCAAGCCGCGAAAAAATTCTGTCGTAAAAATGAGGAAAAATAGTGTCGTAACGGAAGGAAAAAAAAATTACTCACTTTGCTGTCAGCGGCTAGACTTCTGTTTATGACAGCAAACTTTCCATTCTTCGAAACACATAGAAAAAGTGTCATATTTACTCATACATTTCGAAAACAGTTACTTTTTTCCCTTCGAAATGAAATTTATTGAAGGATATAAAATATAAGAATGTAAAATATTTCTTACGACGTAACATCTAAAAATTTCCCGGCGATAAAATTCTTTATTCTAGAGTGGTACAATCAGTAAATTTGTGAGGTTTATTTAATTTACCTAATAGTTCTTTTATGTTTGGAAATCTGTACTGTCATTTCTCTCTTACCGCTTTCCCGTCGGAATGCAAATTAGCTCATGTTATTTAAGTGAAGGTTTGAGATTGCGACATCAAAGCGTGTTCTGGCTTTGAAGGCGACATTACTAAAGCTGTTATTCTAGACACGAGTTCCTGTCTTTGGCACGGCAATTTGCTGATAGTTTAAATTGACGTTAGTGAATTCCGAGACAACTTCGGGAATGAGTTACTCTGTGTAGCCTTTGGTAATTAGCTATTTAAATTCAGTTAAACATTTAAAATTTCTACTTTGAGTTCTCACCATAACTTTCTGCGGATTTGTAAGCAGTAGGTGTGCCTTCTGTTCATCTACTTGAGTTTAAAACAAAAGGGCCTTTTACACCCTTCTCAAGTGCTGTACTTGAGACGTGTACAGAACTTGAAAAGGGTTCAACTCATGAGAACTCGTTCCGTACTTAATTTCAGATTAAGCAATTAGTCGCTTTTAAGTCTACAAAGAGGTTAAACTTCATAAATCTTACAAACCTCGTCAAAATGAAGAACGTGAATGCAAGCCAATTTCCTTTGTAAAGTCTTCCACGAAGGTATTCCTCTAAGGGAGATCTCCCTCGTGTACTTGACCATAATTAACCGGCAAAAATAATTTCAGAATATACATAGTTAGTTAGACGGATGATAAATTATGAGGAAGCAATATTGGCTTGAAAGACGACAACAGTGACGAATCGAAATCTTTTCTCTCCAAGGCGGTCTGTGAGTAGACCTCCCCTCTCAGAACTCCCAACCACACACACACATACACACATAAAAAAGGGGGGAGCAAAAATGTCAAAACGACGAATAAGGTGATAAACCGAAATTCTGCGTTTCATAGAAAAATTTATCCCAATATTCTAAATGCTAATCTGCTTGCTATCTGTCAGGAAATTTTTATTATTCCATTGGATGTTCTGTAGACAATATATGAACAATAAGTAATAAATGTAAGGTACTCAGCAGGTTTTTAATAATACTTAACCTATTTTTATTTATGAAAACTCCTATTAATAACGTTTATAACAATTGTGAGGAAAATTCGCAATAATATTTTAGCATCTGGAACTGAACCGTGTAAGCATTTAATAGGACTGACTTGCACAGCTTTATTTCATCTACCTTATAGCAAGGGGGGGGATTTCTTCCTAATTAGTTCATTTCTCATTGAAGTAGAAATACACTATACATATTTCTCAATTAGCAGTAGCCATCACGATCATAATTTAGTTGCCATTCATATTTTTAGTTGCCATTCAAAAATTTCAATTAAATAAGGAAAGCATAATAAGGACACGAAGCTGATGAAATATTGCAGTTTCTTTAAATACCTTTTCTAGTATAAAAATCTTACCTTTCGGCTTCGAAGATCCATGATTAACGCTAAACAACTCTGTCTCACGTACAAAATTCTGCTTCTGAGAACAGGTCAGCTATGCCAATGAGAGATAAAGATAAGCCTTTAGGAGGGAATTTTTAAGAAAATTAACTGGCATTTTAACACTACAAATCGAAAAACCACGATACAGGCTACATAGCCAGCCTGGTCATCAACCGGCAGAAATCTAAATCAGCACGCTGTTCTTAGACACTCTGCTAATTTAAAATCCAACTGTTAATGATGCGAAAATAAGTTTCGTAAATAAAGTTGTAGGAAAACGAAAGTTATGACTTCAGCATCTTCCCTAGATAAATTCTTTAGAGAGGAAATGAAGAATGCATTTTTTAAATATGAGATGATTGATAGGATAAATAGTTACTCAAAACACATAAGCACTACTGACTTGTATTTACGTTGCATTAAGAAAAAAGGCCACTTGATCGAATCTGCCTAAAATATAATACTGCTTAGCGATTTTATCCTCTCGGCCACTGGTGGTCTTTAATACCTGAAAAGAAGGACTTTGGACACATTAAATTACATTTGTATAAAAGAAATGCTTTTTTTTTTCCCTTTTTTGGAGGGGGAGGGAGACAGAAGATCTCTACTTAAGTAACAGGAATTTTTAACTTAAAGCAAAATTTTGCAAAAGCTGGACATACTAATGCCTAATACCTTCCTCAGCTGCCAAAGTACATTTGCACTTTGGTAGCTGAGGCAGATGGTTCGGTAGTTAAACCATCGAAACTAGTCTTGGAAATTTTGCAACTATAACGCTGATGTTTGTTGTTTGACTCCTAAAATAATATTAATCTCCTCTTAATTTTCTGTTTTGACAATACGAAATATGAATCATAACAGCAATACCTTTTACCTTTTTAGGCAGGAGAGCTTCGAGTAAATGAACAATCTTTCCAGCCGGGAGGGTCTGCCTCTCAGCAGTGAAGTGAAACAATCGGTATAGAATTAAGTTACGCGAACTAATTGCAAAATTCCCATAACTTAATGTTGAAAGCATATTCTCAAGACTTTTAACGAATTAACTAACCTGCATCTAAATGGTTCCCTAAATTTCTTATTCAGATTTATTTAATAAACCATTTCCCATATATATCCATTAATTAATGTGTTGGCCCCTATGGAAGTCCTTTTCGACGGCATACTTGCATTAAAACTTCAAAAGACGGTACCCCGAGAAACACCAATTTGGAAAACTCACTGCCGCTGCCACAAGAGAGAAGTCATTACTTCTGATGCTTTAGCACAGGGACTGTTAGAAGAGACTTGGAGGAAAATTCTGTTACCCTCCTAAATTATGAGCGGGGATTCGATAGAGCGTAAACCTTTTTACGCACGATCTTCAAACAAAGCTGCCATTAGTGCTGACAAGCTTAAATATTTCTTAACCCCCCTAGAGTCAACACGTCCGTTTTTACGAAAGATGCTATCGAAAATGCGACACTTCCAATTAGAAAGCCCCGTGGCTATAAGTTGCCGAGGCACGTGCGTTGTGTGTGTGTGTGTGTGTATATATATATATATATATATATATATATATACACACACACACACGCTCATCATCTTGCAACTCACGCCGGATGCGGTTTCTTCTTTCCAATTTTCTTGATAATGACGCTGTCTTGAGGTTAATTCAATTTGTTCTAGCATGATTGAGGTTCCAAAGAAAATTAATCACGAACTCCAAATAGCAGTGGCTTTTTTATACTAGCTTCCGCACTCTGATTCTTCTTTTTTGAATCTTAAGGTACCTCCCAATAATAATTAAACCTTTAGGTTTTATATACGAGAATTATCAATGATCTTCAACAAATGTTTATTACTGAGTCGTTATGATCCCTTGCTTTCCTTAATAACTGTATAAATATTAAAATCACTACTACACCAGAATTCCCAAGACAAATCTATTTTTAGTATGATTGAGTTTGTGCTGCCGAGTTATATATATAGCACTAATAATACTTTTTCAAAAGCAAGAGCAAATTAAGTTTGTCTTTTCTTTTGAAATGCTGCACGTTTAATCAAAGAACGGCCGTATTAACAACAGGTTTCTTATAAAAAAAAGTTATACGATCAGTAAGATTTTTTTAATAAACTTTTACTAATTTATTTACTTATTTTAATATAAAAAATTCAAAAACATTCAAGGAATAGAAAAAACCGGTAATATTTGTGCATTGAAACTAACTAAATGCTTTCACGTATGTTCCTATGTTTTGAGTCACAAACTAATTTCATTACTTCTTAATTTATAAACGTAAAATCTTCTAACATTTTAGGAGTAGTACCCGGGTAATCACTTTTATTAATGCAACGGCAGCCATTATGCTGATTAGACGACACACACGTTTTTGCTTGGAATTAGCATATTTAATTTATATAACGGACTACGACCAGGGCTTAATGGATTATGATTCACGTTTAATCAGTTTCGAAAAGGCATTCACTGAAAAGAACAAAAGAAGAAATGAGTTTCGTTCCTTTATTTGTTGTATCATTATCTAAAAACTAATATGGTATTCCTAACAAAAATTTTCTTTTACACAAAATAAACTCATTATCATTAACATTTATTTCTGGTTAAGAATTTTTTTACACAGAAAAGATCTACGCCCCCCCCCCAAGTATAAGAAAAAATTTAATTACTTAATAATACATTCGAGTAAAAAATATTAAATATATTTTCATTAGTGTCTTGCAACTAATCAGACTTTATCACCATCACAAATCTCCCCTCGTGAAATATCTAATGCACATAACGAGAAAGAGGAAATGAATTTGAAAGCTAACAAATTACAGCTTCTAGCACTTCCAAAAAGATTTTTACCGTTGCAAATAATTAACAAATAAATAAATACAGCGTTTTTAAATTAGTAGTTTGAATTTCAAATACCTGGAACATTATTAAGCGAAATTTTTAAAACTGATTGTTTAGCACCATTTCGCAGAAATTCGAGATATAGGACATGAAATCATCCTCTCAGAGAGATTTATAAGGTATTTTCTCCTTTCTTTTGCATGCCTTCGTGGTGTAATTGGAAGCATACTCGACGCGTATTCGAGATATCCAGAGTCCCGACGCAGTAGCATATCTTTCACGTCTCCTTCTTTAAAAAAAAAAAAAAAAAAAAGGAAAAGTTTACAAATGGCGCCCAAACTAAAAGTTTGTGAACGATAATTCGTTACCACCAGGATTTTGGGAATGGGTCTCCTCATCCCTAGCCGCCGTCTAAAAGGGGGAAAGTATATAACGTATTTTCTCCTTCCTTTCCGCATGTCTTCGTTGTGTAATTGGAAACCCACTCGAAGTGTATCCGAGAGGTCCAGGGTTCGAGTCCTGGTGAGGTCACTGCACATTTTTCAACGTCTCCTACTTCAAAATAACCTAATGGCTTGACAGATTGCCAGCAAAATGTTCTACGTATGTTAAATCAGCCAGCCAAGTGCCTAGAAAGGAAAATGCAAAAATTATGTGTTTTCCGCAAATATCAGTTAATAATTCAGCTGTTTCAAACAAATGTTAGTATATCGCCTACTCGTGGGTAATGCAATTAATATTAACAATAATTAAAGACAATAAATGGGCCTACCAGCGGCCGAGCGGTAAAGTCGCTGAACACTGGTAGTTCGGACTCGGGCTTGCATCCCCGTGAACGGTCTGGCGGCATGGACGTTTTCGTGGTTTTCCCCATGTGTAACGTGTATACGAACCAGTTTCTCTTAGAAAATCTTCCAAGAAAGCATCCATCCCCCTTGCGCAGAAAGTCCTCGAGTGCTTTGCCGTAATGAAATAAACCAACAACGAAAATGTACGTTAACTGAAACAAAAAAAAGCTGAACTTTTTTGCGAAGGAATACTGATTACTAGGAAAAATATACTGCAATCTATTTCAGTCAGCAAAAATGAATTAGTACGTTTGAAAAAAGCGATGACCTGAGCACATTTATATGGCATCAATATGTGTCTCGAACTAGTATATTTCAACAAATGTTACCGTTTTGTTTCCGCATAACTGAGTTTTAAGAATATATATATAAAGAAAATGGGAGTCTTTTATCATTTATATAACAACATAAAACTTCTCATCGCCAAAGGAATCATGGCAACATCCCAATTCTGGAAAAGGCAAGGACGAGGCGGTCGAAACTAATTCCGCAGAGGATTCTATGTAGTGAACTTGCATGGCAATACTCCAAAAACTCGCGGTTACGCTGAAAATCTATAACGAAAACATTTTTAGATATGAAAATCACCTTAACTTTATATGAAGATATACCGGTTTTTTCTTTGATGCTACAGTCTGCTTGCTGTTAATGCCAAACTACTTGGCACCAGATACGGTAAACAAACACAAAAGTAACAGAATATTAATAAGGAAAGAGATTCAAACATTATTCAAGATCAAGGTCTTCATATTCATCCTTAACAATCAGCGGCTGCAGGCAGAACAATTACGTGAATCCCGCAATGTTCTTTCCAGAACACTTGATGAATGCAGTAGTATTGACCCTCAACCGCTTTCTTATTCACGCCTACATAACATTAGATGCAAAAAGAGACGCTACTTTTTATTTTTTCTTCCGTCTCAGTTAAGTGGCACTAAAGAAACTCTTTTGTTTCCCAATTTAAATGTTTCAGACAATTTGGATCAACTGGAATTTCTGCATCTGTTGTAATTTACCGACATCATTCATTTGAATTAATTTTATCCAGCTGTCATTAAGTACACTTAAAAAGAAAAAGCATTATTTCTATGGTTAATATTCACTAATTGTGATTTAAATGATCATTGTATGATAGATCTTAACCAGCCTGTTGTGACGGAGACTATTTCCATAACATATTCTGCACAGCTGGAGTTAATGGAATGGAATAAATGTGTGAATTTCAGAACAACTACGAACTGATAACTATATATCTAGTTAACTACTAAAAATTAAAATTTATAAGTGATTCGTAAGTAACACAATTATACGATCAACTTTTCTGATATTAAAAATTCTAAAGACAAGAGAGCTGGAAAGTCGTTTAAAAAGCTTTCTATCTGATACAAAAGTTTTATTAAAAAAGTAAGAAATAAAACTTTTATTAACAGAATTTCCTGTCCAAAATGAATTACAGAAAATATAACAATGTTGATAATACCTATTACAAAATTAGATTATTTTTCATAAACGCTCGACCATTTACAGAATTTTGAATTTGCAAAAGTATCACAATGAGCAAACTGTGAGGTTTATCTAGTTATGTTTAACTAATAGTTCAATTTACGTTAGCACTCTCCTATCATTCTCTTTTCATCCACGTTTTTCACGCCAGAATGTAAATGAGATAGCGAGAGTTTATTAAGATAGAATGAAGTGCTATTTAAGCAAGAGTTTCGGAAGTGAGTTTTAGAGCGTGTCTGTCTATTCTAAGCGACGTTGTGCTGCAATTATTAGCGATTGCGTTAGCGGCGTTAAGTGTTCTATCCATTACGCTTTGTCTCGCCGGTTTACAACAAACCACAGCTGTTTCTGCGAGCCCTTAGCTAACCTACTACACCTAACAACACGAAATTATATTGTTACGTTATTCTGCTAAGCTAAAAGTGCTCCGTTTCTTGTAACCCTTGGCGTTTCGAGACAATCCTATTCGGGTCTAACGTCCCTTTTGGGCTAAAAAACGCAAAATCTTCTTCCCCTTTTCCCGGGAAGGCGGAATTCCAAACATCACAATTTTCTGCGCAGAACATAAATTAAATAATCTAGATTTTGAAAATATATATGACTGATATTATTCAAAGCCCCTACTGCCGCTAAGAATTTTCGGACACCCTACACTTATGAGTCAGACACGAAGAGAACACTTTGCCAACTCCCCACTAGAAAGAATGTAAGTTACTTAATACCTTTTCTGGCCTTTATATCTTCATGTACATTCGCTGTTTATATTATTATATTTTTTATATTATTTTTATATTATTTTTGATTTGTTTTTACAAAGTTTGCATTATTTATCTTATTTTGTAATCTTCTATGTTTATTTCAACTTTACTTTGAATTCTATTTCATAATGGCAATTTCCAATGTTTAATTTTTACAAATAATATAGAACTCAAATGCATAAACATGAGGGTGTCGCGGACGGTTATTCGAGTTTTTTCGGATTTCTCTACAGAAATTGCTTTTTACTCCAAATTAAATTGGCTGAAATGCTTCATTAGAATAAGTTCTTTGAGTATCAGCATTGGTTCGTAATCCCTTCTATTCGCGGAAATATTTGGCCTGACTAGAATTGCGGGTTTGGCTTTACCTTGTAACTCGAGTAAAGACGAAACACCTTCGTATTTATGTATTTTTATTAATTATTGTTCATTGAATGGGATCCCCTTGAAAAGTCAACTAATTTCCGATCAATGACAATGATTACATGTTTTTAATTTTTCCTTTTACAATTGAAATTTTGTTCTTCATGATGATTTAATTCCAGTCCCCGTTAAAGCATTATTAACATTTTACTTTCAAGTTACTTCAAAACATCTTTCAAAATATAACTTACCAGTATGGATTCACTCTTTTAAAATAATTCTACTTTAATTAAACTTAGGAGATAATATAATCAATTAATCAATATTGTTTAGGAAATAAATTATTATTAACTAACTTTGCAGCTATTGCGCAAGTAGTAGTAACTTGTTTTCGCACTAAATGAATTTAAGATCATACAACATATATATATATATATATATATATATATATATATTGCTGATTTTATTTCGTTAAAAGCGGAAAAAACTAAATACTCCCCCCCCGAAAATTTTTTTCACAATTAATAAAATGCTTTTTACATTAATTATAATATTGTAGAATCGGCTCTTACTGTCTAGGAATATGATGTCTATAAACTCGCTTCTTTTGTGGCTGTTTAGGGGCTAATAAACTAGTCCAATTTACAAATAGCTTGAATATTTAATGGAAAGATGAATAGTTGCTACAAACTACAAAATGATTACATGTGTAGAAGATTGAATTTACATAGATGATATTTACAGATGAAGAGAATCGACCGTCTTACATGTAAACATCTTTCAGTCGCATCATCCTCTTAAGGCGGAATCGTCTGACTTCTATCATCGGAAAAGTAAAAAGATTTATTCTCACAGCTTGTCGCGTCATCCGATTATAATGATATATTTATATTATTTCAGTGTTATATTCTATTTATGAAAAGACTACTTTCTACCATTTTCATTTCAAAATTATAAATTATTACACGTATTAATTTGCAGATTACGTAATATTATGATTAAAATAAGAATTACGGTATGGTTTTATACATTATATGTTCAACGAATTTAAAACAACCTTTGTTGAATGTGAACGTATACAGAATACAATTCATCTGATTGTAGACCACGGGCACATATTTACCTCTTCGCCTCAGGTTAAAAAATACCTAAGCAAGGCTCTGTCCAGGGCTTCGCTAAATTCTCAAACTTTTGCTGTTCCAAGTGCCTCTTCTAAATAATTTAAAATCCTTAAATTTTACTGCTAGGAGCTTCTGTAAATTCTGAAACTTTTGCCACCCCTACATTCTGCTGCCCAACGTAGTCGCATAGGTTGCACCGGCCAAGTTTTATTTAATATTCATTCGAATTTTCACGGTAAGCTACAGCGACAAGGCAACGACGTATTTAGAAGGTTATACGTTGCATAAGAAAAGTTATTGAAATAATTCTGAACAGTAAAAATGCAGTAAACGTAATAAACCGTATAATATTTCGATAGGTTCAAACAATAAAAGCGATGTGATTCTATGTTCAAACCAGTAAACAAAACAAAACAAAAACTACTTAATTGCATAAAAACACCTTTTTATATTATGAATGTCTGTGCATGAAATTCGCATTTTGTACAAATTTGAGACAAAGAAGAATATACAAGCTGCGAACTTTATATCTGAATTAAATGAAATTTGTCAGAAGAAATACTGGAGAGAGAATATTATAATATTGCTGCAGTGAAATCTAGCTCGGCTTACTACTGAACTTTCCCCTTATTACACTAACAAAACAAACAAACAAACAAAAAAAAAAAAAATATTCCACGAAAAAAATTTATGGCTTGTTCAAAAAATTATAAGCGAGTCCAAATACTGTCAAATTTAATTGATACTTAGCAATAAGTTCAAGATACTCTGTTAATATACGCATCGATACATTTAGTGTTCTTTATTTCCTCATAGAATGAGCATTTTTTACATGGCCCCTGCCGTTGGCGAAAATTAAATTGCATCTGGAAATGAAATATCTCATTCTTTTTATTGAATTGCTGGACCATATGCTATATTCGCTTCCGTCGTTAGAGAAATTCCTAATAATTTATTTGACCATGGAAGTTTTCATGATTTTACTTTCATTAGAAAAAGAAAGGAACGAAAAGGAGGAGGGAAAAAAGAAAACTCATTAAAGTGAAACAACGCAAAATCGCCTTTCGAGGCTAATAGCCCTCTCGGGATAAATATTAAAACCCGAAAGCTTTCAGATTTTAACGATCGCCCAAAACTGTTCTTTTAAAGTTTAATACGGTTTATCAGTAGAGAATATCAATAGATACGGCCTAGGTGGAATAGCAAAACATTTCACATGATAATTAGATGACAGCACATTTAGACTAATATGGGAACGTTATCTTCTGTACTTTTAAAAAGTGAAAAAATATGTAATGTATTTCAACAAAAATATTTCAGGTTTTTAATTAGATAGATCTTGAATTAAATGCATTGTTATTTAACTGAATCAAATTCAAAAGTAAAAATATATATATATTGTTAAGAATTGCATCTATTGTTTTTAAATACTTTAGTTTATTTATCAATAAGAGATAGATTAAACTTGATTACCTTAGATTTTGCCGAATAGCAAAACAGACTTCAATGAAAAGTGAAACAATGCAAAACTCTAATTGTGCTAATTATGCATTTCGAGACCAATAGCCCTTCTGAACTGAAAAAGAGAGAGAGAAAAGGAAGAGTGAAAAAAGAAAAGAAAACTATTCCAGAAAGAATGTAAAACACGTTTTCATAAGTTACTAAGAGGTGATGCTTTAATCTCATTATTTTTCATGTTGCCATATTTTTCATAACTTGTAAAAAGTTATTAAGATCACGCAATGGTGCCCCTGTTTAAATAATCATTCTCCAAGCAACTCTTCAAAACCATTTCCGAGGTTGGTGTTTTAAAACAATAAATTCTACATAAAATGCCCTCATTTGGGTAACCTTGCTAGAAAGTTTTAGAAAATAGGTAATTTATCACTTTAATCTCGTGTTCACCTTATCTTTTAAACCAACATCTTCAGGTAGCCAAAATATTGAAGAATATCAGAAAAATTATTCATTTGTAACAATTAGAACGATACAGAAAATATGGAACTTTTGCTCCTTTCAGCGTTTATGCCCAAGTGAAGATTCGCCATTTACTTCCATGACTTGAAGGATCAAATGCCGATAAAACAAAACGGATTATACTCTGCACAATCCGAATGAAGATGAATGTAAATAAGTTGCCCTTGAGCCTGGGTTACAAGCCAAAACAATACGGTTTGTGCGTGTGATCGCAGCCCATAAAAGCTCAAGTGGGAGGAAATGAAAGCTCATAAAGCGTGGTACAACGACTGGTGATAAAACCCTAAACAAATACGTTTCAGCCATTTCCTGAAACAAAACGCTGAAACACTACGCCATTAAGTGAGGTAGAACAAAGACTTCTGCATGACCAAACGGCCGATTTATCTCCTTACTTGAACGGGCAATGTAAGCAGCACTTGGACGGTGAAATAATTGCATTCATTCCATCTAGTCCGTCAAAAAATGCAGTGGTCCGGATAGTAGCATGCATTGGGGAGACAGATACAACTCTAATCAAATGGTACTGTCGCTATAAAACTCAATACTGTAACGCCGAACGAAGAAAAAATAATTCTAGAGGATAGATGACGCTATATTCAGAATTGCCGATTCCATTCAAATAAAGGAAGAGCATCCGTAATGCTCTCAAGCGCATAGAGCAAATTTCCCAATCCGCTCTTAGGCGAAAAGACCTCAAGGGTAAAGATATTTAAATAAAAGTTTTGGAAATCTTCTTTGTAAAGGTTGGATAAAAATTCAATAGCGTCTTTTCAGCCTTCAAATCCTAGCTTTACATGAAGAACATAACATGCATTCCATTTGAAACGCGGATAAGATAGAAAGATACAAGTACGCACATTTCTTGAAATGTAATCTGCATGTAATTCGAAGTGCAACCACCTACTATAAGGATTTTAAAAATATGACAGCAGAAAGCCTCATTTAATACAGAGAATGCATTGGTATCAAAATATGGGAAATGGACGAAAAACTAAATGATAAAATCGATTTTTTTTCTCAGACTAAAAGAATAAAATACGTAATCGTTAGGTTTTCGAAAACGTCACTTAATCCATAAAATGTACCATTTCACGCCACAAAAATGGCAGGTCTAATAAAAAAATAGTAATTACTAGAATGTCACGAAACTCAAAAATGTAGAGTTTACGCGTTCGAAAAATTGACATCGTATAAATTATCTATGACTGTACTGGGGGGAGTAATGCGAACATTTCAGGTTTAGCATGTCAAAAATCTGACAATTGCCTAACCTGATTTTTGCAGTGTTTTCCCTCATATAACAAAACAGAAATATATTTTGTATATTCAATTGTCATAAAACGCAGCCCAGTCATATGGTATTATGCACAATAAACTGGAACGTTTCTTAATAATTACAAATATGAATACGAGTAAAACAAACTCGAGCACGCAAAGAATAATAATTATAATAATGCAATAAAAGTTACGCTACTTTCAACAGTAATTTTGAATTGAATTAAAAAAAAGAGGAAATAAATAAATCTGAAAGCTTTCAAATTTTACATTACGCCCAAAGGGGACCTTTGTTTAACGTTTTGTGTGTTACCTTTATTTATTAAATATCATGTTCTTCGCATTTAAACCATAAAATTCAACAGCAATATCACAAAATAATTTTAAAATCAGCATATCTTTAGAATGTCCGATACACAGTCTCGCGCGCTGCAGATAAAAGTTTCCCCCCCTCTCCCCTTTTTTCCTGTACAATGTTGCCATTGCTCGCTTTGAAATCGTTGAGTTTGTTAATCAAAAATTCGTTAAAAGTGTTACAAAATATTAAATCGATAATGAAACAAATTCCAAATTAGATTCCAGATGCCCATATTCGGTGGAGGAATACGTTATTCAAAACTGGATGGCTCTAGGTACTGTTGTTTTATCACAATGCGACAAACATATATGCATACATTTATGCAGATTATTCTTTATTTAATTTCTTTAAATATAACACAGGGCGATAATATTTCGTGCAATTTGAAAAGTGAAACCGACATTTAAAGTGTTCAACGCAAAATGCCAAAATGAAATTTTGGCTAAAAACTAATTAGAGTTAAATACTAGTTGAGAATCTAAATTCTTTCCCTACTTTGAAATTATTAAAATAAAAATAGAACAATGCAGGCGTATAATAAAACAAAACAGTTACATGAACTTATGTTCACGAGAACGCAAAACTCTTTTAATCAGAAAAATGTTTGATATGAACTCTAGATCAGAAAAATGTTTTTATGTACAAGAAACAAAAACACGAGTACCCTGGGAAGGGTCATCGTCGTTGTAGTATCTGGCGACTATTTGGCGATCAACAGAGCGTGCTTGGCGCGTATAACTCTTCTCCAAGAAGGTTAATTTATTTTATGAGAGTTGCATATTCGCGTCAGAAGAGGAAGGCAGTAGGATTTCGCAATGCTGTACATATACAATATCATCTTATAAGGTCCATGATGCTGTAGGAGCGACCTACTGCTCTGAGTTTACTATTATGCTGTGAACTATATTTTTAATAAATGTTTGTTTCGTCTTGTTAAATGATGCCTTATTGAACCAAGAAGCCATTACAGTCGTCGAAATGTGCCCCATTGATTCGCAACCACTGTATAACAGGCTACATTCATTATACAAGTTAAGCGTGGAAAAGCTCGTATTTTCTTTAAGCTGTGTGCAGACATACATCAATTAAAGAGAAAGATTTGTTTTAGTGTTTCTCATGCTCCAGTTTATTTCAGCTTTCATATATTTCTTAATTTTGCCAATCTTGTCCATGCTTCAAACTAAATTTTGCATTTCAAATTAACTAAAACAGCCATTTTTTCAAAGAAAATTAACACAAATTTAGCGACATAATTTCTTAAAGAAATCCAGTAGCCTATTTTAATATGAAATTTATTTATTATTTATGAAGATTTATAACAAATGCATAATCCACATCACAAATCTGACTTCAAAAATATTTGTTATTCACTCCAGAACGCACCTGTTTTCAAATCCTCATTAAAAAACAATTTC